>NC_055703.1:25407083-26689964 GCF_017639745.1 Melanotaenia boesemani | reverse complement strand
GGGATGACGTGGACGTGGGTAGAAGGGTCAACAAAGCATGAACATTTTTCATCGGCAATTGCTTTGACATCCTGTTTCATCTTGTTTCCTAACAGCATTCAGTGTTGTTTTTTTGTTTTTTTTAACCCTCGACATGAACCTTTCACAACCTACAGCAAGATGTTTTTTCTGCTTCAGTTGTTGAGCGTATAGATGGGAGATCAGAGAAGACACGTGTAGCTGTCTGAGCGAAACACCGCTGGATGCATTAATGCTGCCATGGGTTGTTTCTGCAATTAGTTTGCTGCAGGTTAAAACTCCCCACATGTAAACTCCATGGATGCCTGTGGACTGCAAGCTGTTTCTATGGTAACTCACCCACCCGCCATCATAATCACTGGGTTAAAGAAGTTCTTCATAACCTGGAACCTCAACTCCGCTGACCAATCTTTAGATGTGGAGGAGAAACTAAACTCATGTCCCTTTAATTTCAGAATCTCTTAACCAACCCCCCCTACCCCAGGGATTCCTTCACATACTGTTGTGCATGTCTTTTTTCACACCGTCTGAGACCACTATATGTCGGCTTTGCTGGACACTTTCAATAAAAAGTATGAGACTGATTAAATAAATTGTCTAGTTAATTAGAGGCTTTGTAATTAATTAATCTTGATTAATCACATTTTAATTCCATAACAATAGTTGCATAAAAAAACAAACTCTTTTTAATTTTAATTTAATTGTATTTTAGTGGATACCTGGATCAAATAATAGACACAGACATTAGTATTGTAAACTCAGTCTCTAGTGATGTCTGGAAAAAATGCATTTAATTACATTTCAATTTAAAATTTATAAAAAGAAATAGAAAACATCCCTGGCCAAAATAAACAGACCTAAAGTTAAAGAGTCATTTTAAGTCCTTTAACCAGCAGCGCCAGCTGTTCTCTGATGAAGAGTCTACAACATGTTACAGAACTTTAACTTTCTAAATGTTTTCCTCCACATTCTTCATTAATAGGCATTAATATCTGACGGTGGCCGGGACAGGATCAGCCAGCAGCAGCTTCAGTCTGGTCCTGGAGCAGAGGCGAACATCTGGAGCTGGGACTGATGCAGCATGGGGGGCGAGGCTGTTCGGTGTTCTTGGATGGGCGCTTTTTTTTTCTTACTTGGAAAAGCTCGTGTCTGGTTTCCCTGAAGATTTCTGCTATGGGATTATGGGATGCTTTTAACTCCCTGTACGAGACTGAGATCCGTGTTCATGAACTCGGCTTAATGTCAGACCTGCTCACTGATCCTCACCAAGGCTGCACTTCATCTGCAGTCCTGTTTGTGATCTTCATTGACAGGCTTTGGTTAACAAAAAATAAATAAAATAAAATAAAGGTCAGGGGTGTAAGGATATTCTTACGAAGTGACAGTGTTGAGATGGACTGTGTGGATGTAGCATCTGCATCGGACCAAAGTTTGGAGGTAAATGAGAGGCTGAGGCACAAATAAAAACCTCTCTGTTTTACCGGTGCCCTCTTCTTATCTTCCATCAGCATCTACTCCTCCTCTAGCAGCCACTACTCCTCCTCTAGCGGCCACTACTCCTCCTCTAGCAGCCACTACTCCTCCTCTAGCGGCCACTACTCCTCCTCTAGCAGCCACTACTCCTCCTCTAGCAGCCACTACTCCTCCTCTAGCAGCCACTACTCCTCCTCTAGCGGACTGTTTAGTTTTTCTAATAAAAGGACCAAATAGAGGTGAGTCTGTAGAACCTGGGTTCTAGTCCCTGGCATCCCAACAGAGCTGAACCACTGTGGGCCCTTGAGCAAGACCTTTAACCCCTCCCAACGGTTCTAGAGGTCAAAATGCAGAGCTAAATTTCCCAATAAAGTAAAAAATATTATGACACAAAGCAATAAAAACTATATATTGCAGTGAAACCCTTTATGAACAGGAATACAGATAAAGTCAGGAAGCAACAGAAGGAAGAAAATAAATAAAAACCAAGTAGCTGAATCTTGGCTGGTCCAAGACGACAAACAAACCGATCAAATGTCACATTCAGGCATTTTATTAACTTATTTAGATTTTTAATTAGACTTTTGGTCCAACATGCATGATGGATAACTCTTTAAAGGTTTTATAAGTAGTTTTAACTCAGCCACAATCACTTCTCCTGACAGAAAGATGTAATGGAGCTGGATACGACTCCTGCGCTGACTCCTACCAGAACCTGCAAGCTAAAAGCTTCCTCCACATGTTCGTGATGCAGCTGATGGAAACAGAAATGGACAGATGAAAAGTGGGTTTGGGCTACTGTTCAAGCAGCAGATGCCTCAGAGGACTTGGACCTATGTTTGCAGCTTGTCAGACATATGGAGAAGGTATGTGTAGCAGTCAGACGCGCTGTAAACACACTACACATCTACACACCAACAAGTGCACAAAAAATGTCAGCTGTGTTTTTGGAAAGTGCTTCTCTATGTTGAGCTCCACTTCAGACCTTCTGGCTTTTTGATGAACATGCTTCTGATGCTTTCAGATCTTAGAAGGGCAGCAGACTGAAGATGTCTTTCCTCTTTTATGTGTAAAATCCATCACTGCTTCAGTTCATGTGCTCAAGCTAAGCCCTGAATTAATCCAGGCATCTTAATTCAAACTACAGAGCTAGAAAATCAGCACTGAAGCTTCATGATGCAGACGTGGAAGAGGATGTGGAGGATATGTGCTGCCCTTAGGTGCTGATGTTTAATCTCTCGTCTGCCTGTATTGATTTGATGTTTCACTAAGTCCCTGTGACATATTTTGCCAGTAAGAATCAGGTGGCACAGTTCCAATCCAATCTACTTTATGGAGACAGCACAGGGGTGCCCAAGTCCGGTCCTCGAGAACTGCTATCCTGCAACTTTTAGATGTGTCTCTTCTCACAAGCCTGAATCAAATGGCTGAATGCCCTCATCCACATGTCATTCAGCTCTGCAGAGGTTGGCATTAGTTTGATTCAGGTGTGTTGCACCTAAAAGTTGCAGGATTGTAGCTCTCCAGGACTGGACTAGGGCACCCGTCATATATCATATTATAAAAACACATGGCTGTCAATGTGCTGCACATGTAAAATATAACTGTTGAAACACAGAGAGACATTTAATCTGCACTCCAGAAAGACATTAAAACAAAACAAAATATAATAATATAAATGAATGAATGAATTAATGAATGAAACTTTATTGTCATTGCAACAGGTGCAACAAAATTTTTTCTAGTACAAACCTGTCCAAGATTAGACAACAACAACAAACAAACAGGATCAGGCAGGCTGAGGCAACAGCCGCCGTGCAGAGCACCATTTTCACAGGTGGAAAAGATAACATGAGGGAGAGTAACGGGATGCGGCTAGAAAAAAAGGTAACTGACAGGCCCAGTGTAGAGATACAAAAAAACACACTTCGGTACATAAAAGCACATAATTCAGACATTCACAACATAAGAAAACACATGGCAGGGGGGGGGGGGGGGGGGGGGGTGTCTCCCAACGCAACTAAGTGAGGACGCAGCCGAACTCAAGCGCATCCAATTCAACCTGCCGGCCGGGAGTGGAGGGAGGGGGGAAGGGTCCAAACAAGGCAGTGAAATCATGGGGGGGGTGTCTGTAATAGTGTACATGAGTGTACATGCATGTGTTTGTAGTAAGTATACGTAAGTGAGCCTGTGAACTTTCTTCCAGTCTCTGCCCAAGATGACAGTGGGGCAACCTTGGGAGCTGATCCAGGAAAGGTCCACAGCCCGAGAAGATGGGGGGGGGGGGGGGGGGGGGGATGGGGCAGCATCCATCTGCATAACATTTCCAGGAGAACTTGATAACCAGCCATCCAAGGCCAGTACAGGGAGCCAGATTAAGATAACAGCATTTGTTTTGGTTCAGGCTAGATCATGTTTCATCTGCCTTGAGTCTCTCAGTGGTCTCACTGGCTACTTCAATTCATCCGAATTTTTGGGTCAGTTTCCATCCAGCCGAGCCGACAACTTCTCCAAGTTGCTGCCCCCCCCTGCGTACGAGCTCCACAACCGCAACCAGCTTGCAATTCTGAGCTAGAATAGCATCCAGTTTACGATTAAGCTCCTGCAGCGCTATAGTCTGATTGTTCACAGCTCGGCACACACCGGCACAGAACGTCGGCAGTTTGCTGGTGGCCGCCTACAGTGTCTGAATATTATGATACACCAGGAAACCGCCCGCTCCAAACAGCAGAAACCCAGTTATCATTAAACCCATTTGTATAGATGTCCTCTGCATCCTCAACGGAAAGAATGGACAGACACATGACCTTCCACACCCCCCCAGGAATCCAGAGCAGGAATGAAAGTCATTCAAATATATATGAAATAAACTAAAGAATTTTAAGAACTAACATACACTAGAAGAAATTGAAAGGCTAAAATCCATTAAAAGACAGAGACCACAGTTAGTGTACAAGCAGTGGGAGGTTAATTGAGCTAAAAATGGATGCTGGATTTTATCTTCCACCATCATTGTTCAGCCTTTGTATGATTTGGTATTATTGTGAATGAACAACTCAAAGTTTGTAAAAACTTTGTACTGAACAGACAGTTCAGTTCAAGCCGGCCATTTAACTGAACCAATCTCCTTTATATCAGTATGCATCAACCGAAGTTAGCTCATCCATTAAAAAGCCACACTGCGGTCATTAGACCACCTTTAGCTTTGATCACGCTACGCATTCTCTGAGGCATCGTCTCGTTGAGCTTCCGCAATGTCACAACTTTTATTTCCTTCTAGTCTAGCATCCATTTTTCTCCAAGAGCTTGTATTGATGATGGAGAGTCTGACCACTGCGCAAAGCTTCCTCCAGCACATCCCAAAGATTCTCCATAGGGTTCAGGTCTGGACTCATCCATCTGTTCTCTGAACCACTCCTTTACAATCTGAGCCCCATCAATCCTGGTATTGTGTTCTTGGAATATGGCTGTGCCATCAGGGAAGATGGAATAACCTTCTCATTCAGTATTCAGGTTTCTGCTGACCTCATTCTTTGGACACATAATGTTGCTGAACCTAGACCTGAACCTAGACCTGAACCTAGACCTGACCAACTGCAGCAACCCCAGAACACAGAGTCCAGTTTTAATGCTCCCTGGCAAACCGAATTAAGATCAGAGCAGAGCGACAGTCTGTAAATACATTAGTTTATTTGTCTGTTAAAAAAATAAATAAATAAATAAAAGAATGCAGCTTTATTATTTTGCTGTTTCATTCTGGTCTGTGTGGTTTTTTTTACTGACTTATAATATTTTTAGAAAATTTCTTGGCGTATTTTTGATTTATCTGATTTATTTATCATTTATCTTGATATGCAAGAATATTATCTTCTTTCATGGTATTTAAACGTAAAGTAAATGTTTTATCTCACCAGTTTCTGACAGTACAAATAAAATAATCATATAATAGAAAAACTGATATATACTTATATCAAAACTAAATAACGTAAAGTGACTAAACTGACATATTTTCAGTTTTGTAGGGGTGAAGAAGGAGAAGGTGGCAGAGTCTCACAGAGGCAGGGGGGTAAGCGGTGTATGGATGTACTAGGAGGGGGTGCAGCCCCATAATCAGTCTCGCAGCTTGGTCCGGTGGTGCTCCTGTACCTCCTGCCAAATGATGGGAGGGAGAACCATGAGAGGGGTGGTGAGGGTTCTAGATGATGGAAATTGCTCCGTCAGGAAGGGGAGATGGGCTCCAGCACCAGGGATATAACTACCCAGATAATCTGGGAGTGTTAGTCTAGTTTTAGAGCCTCCTAAGTCCTGGATGTTTTATAAATTACAGCCAGCTGCATTTTTTAGCTCTGAGAAAGAGGACATGTCCAGATTAAAGAAGATGTCTGGTCGCCTGAAGTTATTACCAGATTTAACCGGGTAAAAGTCCACTTCAGGGGACGGGAATGTTTGGTCTAACTGCAAAAAAGTTATGCAGACATGAAAGAAATCTCCAGCTGGGATGGAAATTCAAAGTTCCTGTCCATCCCAACAGGACTCTACTGATTTCCACTTTGTCCAAAGCTCTTTCTTCCCTACAAATGTCCACCTGCTTCCTGAATGTTTGCTGTTCATCTTTTATCGTCTCTCTTTTTCTCATGTTTTCACAGTAAGAACGGATTTGACTTTTTTCTTTCTCTTCATGCAAACTGATGTCCATAAAGTCTTAGTCCACGTCAAATCTGAACTGTGATGCATTCAATGACACACCCTGTCTGTAAAATTCGGCACTGACCTGCATTTCCTTCTCGGAGCTCAGAAACAAGCCAGTGGAGGTTCCCTTCTCTGAAGCCTCCGAAACACTAACTCGATGTAACTCCACCTAAAAGTCATTTGCACACAAGAGGATTATAGTAAAAAGAAAAAACTAAATAGGATTAGATGAAGCAGGAATTAGTTTTTCACAGCTTCTTCCAGCTGAGGGAAGAACAGGCATGCTTGTGTAGTTTTTCCACCAGCAGCTGGAGGTGTCTCACCTGTTCTGACACAACTCCTAAAGACTTGAAGCAGTACATCAGAAAATAAGAAGATAATAGTCTCTGTTCAGCCCACCAGCAGTCCGCTGATGCTGCTGGGTTGAGCACTCATGTTTGCTGCCAGCAGTGCTGCAGTTTGCCATTTTTCCTCAGATCTTTTTAAAAAGCTTTCCCATGTGTGCATACATTTTCAAAGGAAGTTCAGAGTCTGTATTTCCTCACTAAAATTCGTATGTACTTGTGCGAGTCTTTATCACAGCCGCTGCTCCAGTTACAGTGAATGGATTCAAATCCAGGAAAAATAGCAGTCAATGGCAGGAGCACTCAGAAAAGATGAGGAGCTGCTACCTGCTGCTTTTGTGGGTGAGAGAGGAGTCTGCAGAGCTGTCTGGGAAATGCAGGCAGCTAGATCCCATTAGAGACACAATTGAGACAGATCGACACTTGAGGCGACGGTGGTGCAGCGAGCCGTGAAGTTGTCATCTCTCCATAATTCACCAAATGCTGAAATCCACAGAAAGCATTTCCTCATTTGTGCGCTTGTTAACCTAATGGGTTTGTCGAGAAAATGCGGCTTCTGTTCAGCAGGTGGTGAAGCCTCCCGTCACGCATGTTTGAAGAATCCAAGTTCAAACATTGTCCTTCATCTGCATGCAGCCAGCGCTATAAAATGATTCCTTTTAAGTTCTGTTGAAAGGAAGTGGGCTGTAGCCATCTCTGTGCAGAGAGAAAGTTTGTTTGGGAAGTGGTGGGTAGCCACATCCTAACAGCAGGTGTAAATCACTGTTCAGGCTCTTCAAAGTCTCAGCAAATGTGGCAAATGAGCTCATGATACACAGGAGCAGTTAGAGAAGCAGCTGGAGGCTTTGTTTACCCTGACATTCATTTACCAAGCAACTAAGCAATATGAGACGGTGACAGAAACAATGAACCTTCTTATTAACTGCTCATTTATCTCATTGTATCATCTGTAGAAACCATGAATGCAAATTTGCTCCATGGGTAGGCTGCAGCTGCTGCTGGTGTTGTGGGAGGTATGGGCTAGAGTAGAACTTGGCTACAGCTGACAAATGCATGAATACACAGGTCATTAAACACTCGTTACGATTGTTAAAGCCCACTTTTACTGTGATTTTGCAGCAGACACAGACCCAGTCTGCAGACTGGTGGGTTGAACTAATTTTTGGACTCCGTAATCTTTGCTCATGGCAGTGGTGCCTTTCAGTTTAGAGGGTTTCCCTTCCCTCCCTACAGGTGTTGTTCATGTCAGCTTGTGGAAATTCTCCACTCAACTTCATTTATTTGGAATAAAAGCAAAACAAAGTCCTCAGAACCAACCAGATGATGATCTTGAATCTCAGCCTATAAAGCCATGCAACATCTGCTGCACCCAAACCTTCTGCAGATCTTCGTGGTTTCCTTTTTATTTGATTTATATTGTTTTGCTTTAAGCAATGCACCATAGCTTTCCTCAGTTACCAAACTAAGGAAACTGCTCATCACCTGCCCAGCACCTACACTTCACCTGCACTTCACCTGCACTTCACCTGCACATCACCTGCCTATCATCTGCCCTTCACCTGCCTATCATCTGCCCTTCACCTGCCTATCATCTGCCCTTCACCTGCCTATCATCTGCCCTTCACCTGCACTTCACCTGCCTATTATCTGCCCTTCACCTGCCTATCATCTGCCCTTCACCTGCCTATCATCTGCCCTTCACCTGCCTATCATCTGCCCTTCACCTGCCTATCATCTGCCCTTCACCTGCCTATCATCTGCCCTTCACCTGCCTATCATCTGCCCTTCACCTGCACTTCACCTGCCTATTATCTGCCCTTCACCTGCCTATCATCTGCCCTTCACCTGCCTATCATCTGCCCTTCACCTGCCTATCATCTGCCCTTCACCTGCCTATCATCTGCCCTTCACCTGCACTTCACCTGCCTATTATCTGCCCTTCACCTGCACTTCACCTGCACATCACCTGCCCTTCACCTGCCTATCATCTGCCCTTCACCTGCCTATCATCTGCACTTCACCTGCCTATCATCTGCCCATCACCTGCACATCACCTGCCCATCACCTGCCTATCATCTGCCCTTCACCTGCCCATCACCTGCCTATCATCTGCCCTTCACCTGCCCTTCACCTGCCTATCACCTGCCCTTCACCTGCCCTTCACCTGCCTATAATCTGCCCATCACCTGCACATCACCTGCCCATCACCTGCCCATCACCTGCCTATCATCTGCCCTTCACCTGCCCTTCACCTGCCTATCACCTGCCCTTCACCTGCCCTTCACCTGCCTATCACCTGCACTTCACCTGCCCTTCACCTGCACTTCACCTGCCTATAATCTGCCCATCACCTGCACATCACCTGCACATCACCTGCCCATCACCTGCCCTTCACCTGCCTATCACCTGCACTTCACCTGCCCTTCACCTTCCCTTCACCTGCCTATCATCTGCCCTTCACCTGCCCTTCACCTGCCCATCACCTGCACTTCACCTGCACATCACCTGCCCATCACCTGCCAATCACCTGCCCTTCACCTGCCTATCATCTGCCCATCACCTGCACATTACCTGCCCATCACCTGCCTATCATCTGCCCTTCACCTGCACATCATCTGCCCATCACCTGCCCATCACCTGCACATCACCTGCCCATCACCTGCACATCACCTGCCCATCACCTGTACATCACCTGCCCATCACCTGCCCTTCACCTGCCTATCGTCTGCACATCACCTGCCCATCACCTGCACATCACCTGCCTATCATCTGCCCCTCACCTGCACATCACCTACCCGTCACCTGCCCATCACCAGCACGTTACCTGCACATCACCTGCCAATCATCTGCCCATCACCTGCACATCACCAGCCTATAATCTCCCAGCACCTGCCTATCTGGTTGCTTCAGCATCTCCTTTCTCTAAACTACCTGCAGCTCATATTGTTCTTGTTATTTATAATTCCTGCAAATTAAAAATATTAACAAATATTAAATATCCCAGAATTAAGAAAGTCATAATTTTATCCTATAACTTTAAATCTCATGATAGTGATGATCTCATGATAATGAAATAATAATAATAATAACAATAATAATAATGACTTTTTATCTCATAATTATTACTTTGTGTCTAATGATAATGATATAAAAATAAATGAATAATTAGCAGACTGTCTGAGTCAGGTGTGTTGCAGCAGGGAAACTTCTTAAACCTGCAGGACACTGACCCTCCGGGACCCGGATTGAGGTTCCCTGCAGGAATGTGTAGGTTTCCTGTCGTAGCTCCAGAGCTGATGAAACCATGACTCATCAGCGCTGATTTTCAGCATAAATCAGCGGCCTTATCACAGCTGAAACTGAGTAGTTATGTTTAAGACTCTAACTTTAAAAGCTTTCCAGAAGAGTAGCCAGTTTTTCATCAAGCATCATCAGCCCACAGGAGCATCTGTACATCCGTGATTTCAGATGTGGCAAGATGGACCCATGCTGTTTTTTCTGATCTAGTTCTTTTCCATCTAGCTCTAGGTTTTGGATATATATTTATGCAAAGATCACTCTTTTCTTCTTCTCTTTGCAGAGGAGAATTCAGTTTTTTCAGCATTTTTTGAGAGAGACATTTCATCTCCACCATCTTTGGATGCATCTCTTTTTGTTCTTCAGACGTCTTTATGTTAGATTTGAGTGAAGTCACCATTTATTCCATGATGAGTTAATCTAGAAGAAAAACTTGCTCGATGTCTGCAGCTGCTGCACATTTTTCCTCTTTGGCCCCTTTTTCTTTCAGCTATGAGAGATTTACTTCTCTCCCTGCTGTTCCTCCACCTCTGTTCCAGTTCCATGTGTCACCCCTTCATCTCTCTCCTTTCCCTCTATCTGTCACCTCCCTCTGCTTCTCCATCATTCCTTCTCACTGTTCTCCTCTGTGAACAGTCACCTCTGTCACCTGCTGCAGCTTCCTCTCTTCTCTGTTTTCCCTTTGCTGTCAGTCACACAGTGTCTGTGGAAACAACAGCTGCCTGATGCTGCTCACATGAGCTGGACAAAGCAGCAGAATGAAGCGCTGGAAATCCGTCGCTCCCACCGCCTGCATCATGCACGGCGCAAAGGGCACCAAGTTCCAGCAGGGGGCTCCAAAAAATCGGGTTCATGATTAATCAGAATCATAATCACAGCATATCTAAAGTCTTCCAGCTTTCTGAACAGTGAAGTGTGATCCAGGGTTGCTGACAATGCTGTGAGACGCAACAACATCACAAACAAACAAGCCCCTCTATTAGCCGCTAACAGCTGTAACATCAGCCGGACTGACTCATGGTGTGTTCCAGTTGTCTCAGAATTCCGAGCGGCTGAGACTATGTGACCAGGTAGTTGGCGTTCCAGTTTCACCAACCCACTGTAAAAATGTCACCATGAGAACAGCAGCCAGTTTTGGTGATAATAATTATACCCACATATTGATGTGATTTTTCGCGACCAAACCCACCTTCACAATCTAATTATCAACAAAACAACTTGTTGTTGTTTACACTAGAAACTTAACAGACACAAAATATGTTGTAAAGAATTTTTATAAAGACCACGATGGACTACATGTGGTACTGGGCGCAGCCCTCCTTAAATCTGGAATCTCAGGGTCCTCTGAAACTTATGAGTTTGGAAATGGCAGAGGTGGCCTTGGGTTGGGAGCATCAGCATGGCAAAAGGCTACGCCAGCCGAACACCGCCAGGAGGTGGATGAGGTGTGGATCCAACCTGCCCAGTGTACTCCCCCAAAAAAACCTCAAATATATCCTGGTGGGGTGTAAGACCAGCCTAACTCACGGTAGACACACCTGGCACCACAATCAAGTGCTTAAGTGTTTGGCTGCTAAATTTGAGAGCAAGAGGGTAACCACCAATGCTGTGCCCTCAAAAGGACACAGCTAACATCTTTTTTGCGAGAAGGGGAGAAACGGCAGACCAAACAATCACCACCAGACTCATGCTTACTAAACGCAGCACAAGACTGGGAAATGCATGTAGACCTAAGCCAGAAGATCACCTTCCCACCCAAACTTGCAGTGACCAACCTGCACCCAGACCTGGTCCAATTCCTGTCGACGTGTCTTCATCATTGAGCTTAGTTCCATGGGAAGAAGCCATCGAGGAGGCATTCAAAAAGAAAAGGATGCAGAATGCTAACCTAGCAGCTGAAGCAGAGAACCAAGGGTGGAATGTAAAAGTGTGCCCTGTGGAGGTGGGCTGCAGGGGCTTCGTAGCCAGTTCCACCACAAGGAGATGGGAATCAGAGGGCAGGCCAAACATAAGGCCATCAAAGAACTCACTAGTGTCGCCAAGAGAAGCAGTCCCTGGCTGTGGCTGAAAAGGAAGGAGACGGACTGGGGCTCACAGTTAAAGTTGTGTCGCACTGGTGGCACCACGTGATCCCCTTTCAACCCCACCCCACCCAAGCTGACCTCTCTAACCCCTCCCAAGACAACCTCTCCAAATAAGTCAGGACTGATATGTCAGGGATTGTAACAACCTGTCCTATTATGGATTCCTATTTTATTATTATTATTATTATTATTATTATTATTATTATTAGTAGTAGTAGTAGTAGTAGTAGTAGTAGTATTAGTAGTAGTATAGTTGTGGTAATTTTATGTTTATTTATTCATTTAATGTTTGGTGGCAAACGTCGCTTTGTTGATTTATTAGGATTTTATCATCTCATCTTACAGTTTTATGGTGGGATTTTTGTGATACTGGTGCTACTGGTCAGGGAAACATCTAAAACCTGCAGGATACTGGCTCAGGAGGTCTGAAGTTGATGATCTCTGGTCTGTATACCGAAACTTACTAACACATGGCGCAAAATTCACATTAATTTCCACAACGCTGCTGTTTACTCTGTGCTGCTGATTTAAAAGCAAAAAAGTGAAAATCTGCTGTAACAAACACACACAAATGTGATTTTAAATATGACAGCCGTGCTGCTGTTGAGCTGAGACACTATCAGTGGGGTGATGATGATGATGGTTCACAGCTGACATGTTGGCAGGATTTAGAGTGATTTTGAACCGTGTCTGTAAGGACACGCTGGGGATGAAGATGTCTGATCGGGCTCTCAGATGATGAAGAATTCAATCACAGTGGTTTATCTTTCGATTTTTCACTTTAATATGAACAAATGAGTCTGGTACGCTTCATAGATACAATCTTATCTTATAGCCGGGCTCAGGTTTCACGGCTAGCATCGACTCATAACTCACATTTACTGCTGCGTTTCAAGAGAATGAAAAATAAATCACATTAAAAACAAGTGTGTGTGTGATTTATTTTCCTCATACTGTTGTTTAGATCATTCTGCAGCATCGTCTGTCATGTAGGAATCTCACCTTTTACTTTTGATTTACAATCCCAAATCAGAAAAGGTTGAAACAAGAAGAAATATACACATTAAAGACTTTTATTGAGCTGCACACAGCAAGAACTCAAGATATTTGTTGTTTTAATGTCCTGATATGCAGTTAGTTTTAGATTTTAGGCCTGAAATTCTGGATGCCCCCTTTCCTCTTTGCTCCACCTCTTCTATAGACCAGGAGCCTCATTTATAAAGCTTGCGTAGGAACAATAACCGGCATACGCCAAATATACCCTAACTTTTGGGATTTATGGAAACCAAACTTGACGGGAAAATGTTCCTACCTCCACGGCAACTCTGACCCAGACGGGTATGGGAAAACGGGAAACGGCAACACCAACGGTCCAGAATAAAAAGAAGGAAATGATGTGAAATGTGAGACATTTGTACACAATCCACTATTAACTTTCACACCACGTGTTAGATATTAAAGCCGTTTGCAGAAATGAATAAAGACACACATTCGATTTTAATTCTCCTAAGAGCCACGCTCGGGGGGAAAAAACAGGATTTCCAAGAAAAAGGGAGATGATATTAATAAGAAGCTCAACCACTAAAACATGTTCTGTCATTGTGAAACAAAACTTCCATGTTATAAAACCCATCCAGATAAATAAGGTGCCAGTCTGCTGCCAGCATGTAGCAGTCAGTGTGGAAAGTAGCTTTGGTCCTTCATTCCAGCAGAGCGTACATATTTATTTTATAAATTAAAACACTAAATTAAGGACTAAATTACATCATTACTGTCATTTAGCAGATGCTTTTCTCCAGAGCTAGTGGCCGAAAGAACAAGATCATGAATACAAGCGGCCGAAATGAGTTTTCTCTGCAGGGTGGCCGGGCTCTCCCTTTTAGATAGGGTAAGAAGCTCGGTGATCCGGGAGGGGCTCAGAGTAGAGTCGCTGCTCCTCCACATCGAGAGGAGCCAGATGAGGTGGCTCGGGCATCTGGTTAGGATGCCTCCTGGACGCCTCCCTGGTGAGGTGTTCCGCACTTCCCACCGGAAGGAGGCCCCGGGGAAGACCCAGGACACGCTGGACGGACTACATCTCTCGGCTGGCCTGGGAACGCCTCGGGATCCCCCCTGGATGAGCTGGTTAATGTGGCCGGGAAGTCTGGGTTTCCCTGCTTAGGCAGCTGCCCCCGCGACCAGACTCGGCAGATAATGGATGGATGGATTTTCTCCAAAGCGATTCACCACTCTGGTAATCAAACTACGGTCTCCCGCATGGCAGGCGGATGCTCTACCGACTGACATCCAACCATATGTTTTGATTTTTCTGGAATGTTTTGCCTTCTGACAGTGCAATGACAGGATCAGCCACTTGCTACCATTATTCTGCCTTTCTGACACCAGTAATACCCACACCGTGCCCACCAAAAAATATTTTTACATTTTTCATCATGGTCCATCAGGATCTCTGTCTCACACCCCAAAAAATTCCACTTCTTAACTCTTTTTCCCTCCTGAGCAATCATGCAAATCATGTGATGAAAATGTATTACAGGCGTCCACCTGACCATTTATAGCCACCATGTGGGTGTGGGAAGGCGTTCCCTCATCCACTTTAGAGCTGATTTTGATTTATAAACAGAAACAGTAGGACCTTTGTGCGCACGCTCTTATAAATCTGAAAGTAGAAGTGCGCAGCATTTCTTTTTTGCACCGCAAACGCCACCTGTAGTTTGCTTTGCTCCGCACAGTTTGATAAATGAGGCTCCAGGTTTCCACTGTGTGATGGTCCGTCCCAGATGCCTTCGAGCCCAGAGATGTCCACGCTGCCTCTTTCTGCTACCGGGCGAGAGGTAGATCTGCTCCCACAGCTCCTCCACCCTCATGATCAGGCCGTGAGCTCAACACACTTCTGGATGCCAGGCAGGGACGGACTGGCCATCAGGTATACAAGGCGTGGTGGGTTGACGTGTTATTTGGGCCATTGCAGTTTATTTATTGGTCTGACTGGTGCATAATACTCAGTAGAACAACAGCCCAGCTAACACTGTACCGGTCCCCTCAAATTTATAAACGCCTCCTCCTTCCGCTGCGTCCAAGTAATTCCTTTGTCCAAATAATCAGCACTTCTTGGCCACCATTGGTTTTTTTCTTAACTGACACCAGGCTGAACCAGTCAGATACTTTAAACCCCTTCTGGTTCTGTACCAGGATGCAGCTTCCTGTTACAACCGAGAAGAGGAAATTGAGAGGAGGTGCAGAGAAAATCTACAATTAAAAAAAAAAAGGTCCAGAAATGATTGACATGTTTGCCACAGTAGGACCTTTATCAGCTGCCGTGGATAATGATGATGATGGTAGAAGTTCTGGTAAGACTGGTTAACTGGTTGTGTTGACTGGTTAACTGATTGTGTTGACTGGTTTACTGATTGTGTTGACTGGTTTACTGATTGTGTTGACTGGTTAAAATAGTAGACCTAAAATTTAGTTATGCCTTCCTGAATTAAATCCCCTTATTGAAAGTGAGAAGACGTTTTTAACCGTCATTCATCAACATTAGGCTAACAGTGAGTCAGCAGATTTCCGATTTCTTAATAATTTGCTTTGTTATTGATTATGGGCAGATAGTGTGGTACTTTTGGATCTGCATGTGTTAGAGGCAGCTTTGTGTATTGATGAACAATATACAGAAATAAAATGCTTTTTAACATTAACATACATTATTGTCCATATGTAATACTGATGCAGCCGTTTGTCTCTTCACCAGAGAATCCAATAGTTCTGGACCTGAATGCATCATCATGATAAATAGAAAAAAGGAAACTCCATGTAATCTTTTGTTGAATCTGGTTGTGATAGCATCTCCAGACACAGAGACACTGTTTCAGAACATTGTTTCCTCTGATCCGTCATTTCTCATGTCTGTTCTGTTTTTTTTCTCCATCAAACACAAAGCAGGATAAAGCTGCTCCAATATTCATCACTGCGCTGAAGTTTTTGAAGTTTTTAACATTTATACTCTCACTGAATCCTGCTAACTTACTGCATGGCTTTAGTGGATTTAAGGAAACTCAAAGATTTGTGGTGTGGATGACCAAATGTGGGTTGGTCTGGGGCAAAATGCCAGGGAGGATTTTTTGTCCCAGTCTACCTCTGATTCCTTAAATCCCTGTGACTGTTCTTCCATCAATCCGACCAACACAACTATCGAACACGATGAGTCTCTAGCTGGAAGAATGGTGCAACAGGGACACAAAACTAAAAAATAAAAAAACACAATGAGCTCTTCATTTTCAAACGTTAGATGGTGTTTTGATCTGATCGCAGGTCCGATCAGAATAAAAATGCTTGATAACGTCTCAGATCCAGAATTTTCAATCTGATCGAGATGGGTGGTTTAAATCTTTTCACGCCTGCACTGATCCTGATCATTTTGTGGTGGATGTTTCTGTGCATGCGTGAACCATGTGGGGTCACGTGACGTAATGAGCTTCAGGGAAGACTTGAACAATGGCAGCAGCTAAGCAGAACTGGACTGTGGGGGATATGTTTGTCATTAGAAACTGAAGAAATGAATGATTATTCAGCATCTTAACAGTCAAAAAGTTAAAAATAAAAATAAAAAAACCTTTTTCTTCTGAATTATTGTTCCAGTAAAGCGCTGTACAAATACGGACCATTTACCATTTACCAATTAGTAGGTACTGCACATATCAAAAAGGATTGTATTAAACCTGTAGATAATGTAAACACACAACTGATCACTTTATCCAGCGTCCACATAAACATGTCAGCTGGAATCTCTGATCAGATTGATTTCTATCATATAGATGAAATATTTGTCCATGTAAATGCTACTGATACCAATACCCACACTTTTTGTGCTCTTAAAGGAGTATGCATTACTTGAAAGAAATGCTTATAAAATTATATAAAAATATATTCATGAGTAAATAAATAGAAATAAGATGAAAACAAGTCTTATTAAAAGCAAACTGGAGGTACAGGAGCATCAAAGGCAGACTAACAGACTGGAAAACAGCTTCTTTCCCTGGAGATCTTATCAAACCGTGAAGACACCAGGCACTTCCTGTCCCTACATATAAGCAATCATTTGTCAAATCCTGCAGCTGTCAGTCAGACATCACTTAAAGCCCTGGCAGGATTCAGGAAGGATGAGCTGTGGTAGAAAGTGAAGAGTATATGTAGCTTTGTTTGTGTATATTTCCTCACACATCGGTTTAAAATGTACATCTTTACAAGATCAGTTCCTCGTGTGAAATATTCTTCACTTGATAATGTGATGATACACAGATCAGTCTGAATGTGGTGTTTAACCATCTGTCAGGAACGTCAGTGGAAGGAGATGTGCATGAAAAATTAATAATCCTTTTATGATTTCATGGAATGTTGTCAGAAAAACAGCCGCGTTAGACTGGAAGCTGAAACGAAGATGATTTTTCACAATTTTACATATGAAATTATCCCTCATCTGGACCTTCTGGATTAAGACCTGGATGTGGGCCACAGAGGCCTGGTGGCTGGATATGTGCCCATGGGGCACAGGTAACAGGTAACATGGGCCCCTCTTCCCAGAGGCTCACCACCCATGGGAGGGGCCGTGGAGTTGTGAGCTGGGTGGTGGCCTAAGGCGGTGGTATGATAGCAGTCTGATCCTCGGCTGCAGGAACTAGCTCTAGGGACATGGAGTGTCCACCAGCTCTCTGATGGGGAAGGCTGATGAACTGGTGTGCAAGGTCGAGTGGCTCCAGCTCGACCTCGGGACTCGCCTTAATGCACAGCTTGAGCTCTGGAACCAGTCTCACTGAAAATGATTGGACTCTCTTACACTGGAGTTACCCCCAGTGAGAGGTGAGAGGCCATTCCTGACTTGTTCTTTGAGTCTACACCAAGCAGCAGTTTGGAATCTTCATCCTTTTCTGAGTCCTTGGATGGAGTGTTGAAGAGTGCTCCAGATGGGCATCAATGCTCACAAGAGCAATGACAGCGAGACCTGGAAGGGACGTGATTGGGCCGAATGCACCACAGGTGGATTCTTGGTGGAGCTTGAGATCGAAAGGTGCATTGGTGCACCTGTCGAGACAGAGAGAGCTTAAAGAAGTTATTGTTTTATTAGCTTAAATAAGTTATTGTTTTATTAGCTTAAAGAAGTTATTGTTTTATTAGTTTAAAGAAGTTATTGTTTTATTAGTTTAAAGAAGTTATTGTTTTATTAGCTTAAAGAAGTTATTGTTTTATTAGCTTAAAGAAGTTATTGTTTTATTAGTTTTAAAGAAGTTATTGTTTTATTAGCTTAAAGAAGTTATTGTTTTATTAGCTTAAATAAGTTATTGTTTTATTAGCTTAAAGAAGTTATTGTTTTATTAGCTTAAAGAAGTTATTGTTTTATTAGTTTAAAGAAGTTATTGTTTTATTAGCTTAAAGAAGTTATTGTTTTATTAGCTTAAAGAAGTTATTGTTTTATTAGTTTAAAGAAGTTATTGTTTTATTAGCTTTAAGAAGTTATTGTTTTATTAGCTTAAAGAAGTTATTGTTTTATTAGCCTTAAGAAGTTATTGTTTTATTAGCTTAAAGAAGTTATTGTTTTATTAGTTTAAAGAAGTTATTGTTTTATTAGCTTAAAGAAGTTATTGTTTTATTAGTTTAAAGAAGTTATTGTTTTATTAGCTTAAAGAAGTTATTGTTTTATTTAGCTTAAAGAAGTTATTGTTTTATTAGCTTAAAGAAGTTATTGTTTTATTAGCTTAAAGAAGTTATTGTTTTATTAGCTTAAAGAAGTTATTGTTTTATTAGTTTAAAGAAGTTATTGTTTTATTAGCTTAAAGAAGTTATTGTTTTATTAGCTTAAAGAAGTTATTGTTTTATTAGCTTAAAGAAGTTATTGTTTTATTAGCTTAAAGAAGTTATTGTTTTATTAGTTTAAAGAAGTTATTGTTTTATTAGTTTAAAGAAGTTATTGTTTTATTAGTTTAAAGAAGTTATGTTTTATTAGCTTAAAGAAGTTATTGTTTTATTAGTTTAAAGAAGTTATTGTTTTATTAGTTTAAAGAAGTTATTGTTTTATTAGTTTAAAGAAGTTATTGTTTTATTAGCTTAAAGAAGTTATTGTTTTATTAGTTTAAAGAAGTTATTGTTTTATTAGTTTAAAGAAGTTATTGTTTTATTAGTTTAAAGAAGTTATTGTTTTATTAGTTTAAAGAAGTTATTGTTTTATTAGCTTAAAGAAGTTATTGTTTTATTAGTTTAAAGAAGTTATTGTTTTATTAGCTTAAAGAAGTTATTGTTTTATTAGTTTAAAGAAGTTATTGTTTTATTAGTTTAAAGAAGTTATTGTTTTATTAGTTTAAAGAAGTTATTGTTTTATTAGCTTAAAGAAGTTATTGTTTTATTAGTTTAAAGAAGTTATTGTTTTATTAGTTTAAAGAAGTTATTGTTTTATTAGTTTAAAGAAGTTATTGTTTTATTAGCTTAAAGAAGTTATTGTTTTATTAGTTTAAAGAAGTTATTGTTTTATTAGTTTAAAGAAGTTATTGTTTTATTAGTTTAAAGAAGTTATTGTTTTATTAGTTTAAAGAAGTTATTGTTTTATTAGCTTAAAGAAGTTATTGTTTTATTAGTTTAAAGAAGTTATTGTTTTATTAGTTTAAAGAAGTTATTGTTTTATTAGCTTAAATAAGTTATTGTTTTATTAGTTTAAAGAAGTTATTGTTTTATTAGCTTAAAGAAGTTATTGTTTTATTAGTTTAAAGAAGTTATTGTTTTATTAGCTTAAAGAAGTTATTGTTTTATTAGTTTAAGAAGTTATTGTTTTATTAGCTTAAAGAAGTTATTGTTTTTATTAGTTTAAAGAAGTTATTGTTTTATTAGTTTAAAGAAGTTATTGTTTTATTAGTTTAAAGAAGTTATTGTTTTATTAGTTTAAAGAAGTTATTGTTTATTAGCTTAAAGAAGTTATTGTTTTATTAGCTTAAAGAAGTTATTGTTTTATTAGTTTAAAGAAGTTATTGTTTTATTAGCTTAAAGAAGTTATTGTTTTATTAGCTTGAAGAAGTTATTGTTTTATTAGTTTAAAGAAGTTATTGTTTTATTAGTTTAAAGAAGTTATTGTTTTATTAGCTTAAAGAAGTTATTGTTTTATTAGCTTAAAGAAGTTATTGTTTTATTAGTTTAAAGAAGTTATTGTTTTATTAGTTTAAAGAAGTTATTGTTTTATTAGTTTAAAGAAGTTATTGTTTTATTAGTTTAAAGAAGTTAATGTTTTATTAGCTTAAAGAAGTTATTGTTTTATTAGCTTAAAGAAGTTATTGTTTTATTAGCTTAAAGAAGTTATTGTTTTATTAGCTTAAAGAAGTTATTGTTTTATTAGCTTAAAGAAGTTATTGTTTTATTAGCTTAAAGAAGTTATTGTTTTATTAGCTTAAAGAAGTTATTGTTTTATTAGTTTAAAGAAGTTATTGTTTTATTAGTTTAAAGAAGTTATTGTTTTATTAGCTTAAAGAAGTTATTGTTTTATTAGCTTAAAGAAGTTATTGTTTTATTAGTTTAAAGAAGTTATTGTTTTATTAGTTTAAAGAAGTTATTGTTTTATTAGCTTAAAGAAGTTATTGTTTTATTAGTTTAAAGAAGTTATTGTTTTATTAGCTTAAAAGAAGTTATTGTTTTATTAGTTTAAAGAAGTTATTGTTTTATTAGCTAAAGAAGTTATTGTTTTATTAGTTTAAAGAAGTTATTGTTTTTATTAGTTTTAAAGAAGTTATTGTTTTATTAGTTTAAAGAAGTTATTGTTTTATTAGCTTAAAGAAGTTATTGTTTTATTAGTTTAAAGAAGTTATTGTTTTATTAGTTTAAAGAAGTTATTGTTTTATTAGTTTAAAGAAGTTATTGTTTTATTAGCTTAAAGAAGTTATTGTTTTATTAGTTTAAAGAAGTTATTGTTTTATTAGCTTTAAAGAAGTTATTGTTTTATTAGTTTAAAGAAGTTATTGTTTTATTAGCTTAAAGAAGTTATTGTTTTATTAGCTTAAAGAAGTTATTGTTTTATTAGTTTAAAGAAGTTATTGTTTTATTAGTTAAAGAAGTTATTGTTTTATTAGCTTAAAGAAGTTATTGTTTTATTAGTTTAAAGAAGTTATTGTTTTATTAGCTTAAAGAAGTTATTGTTTTATTAGTTTAAAGAAGTTATTGTTTTATTAGTTTAAAGAAGTTATTGTTTTATTAGCTTAAAGAAGTTATTGTTTTATTAGTTTAAAGAAGTTATTGTTTTATTAGCTTAAAGAAGTTATTGTTTTATTAGCTTAAAGAAGCTTAAAGAAGTGGGAGGCAGAGGAAGGGTTTCTGCTTATGTTGGATGGATAAAAAGAATAAATGCTGTTGTCAGAAGCAGGTTATTTCAGCTGAGAGCTCATGGAAAGGTCAAGTCCTTTCTCTCTGTCACTGATTTGAGAAAGTAATTCATGCATCTGTTTTTACATCCAGGACTGACTGTGTTGATGTGTTCTGGGTATCACTTGCTGTAGTCTCTGATGCTTCTGACAGGAATACACCACTGAGATCATATTTATAGTTTTTCTAACTCAAACTGACCATTCATTGTAGAATAGACTTTTAGATCAGTTGAGCCAACGTTTGTCGACCTGTGTTTTCTTAGGTGATCACCTTCCTTTTCTTTGAGTTTTATCAGGTGTTCTTAGTACTTCTGGTCCAGTTTTCTATCCACCAAATTTTGCTTGTAAATGGATTTATCTGTTTTTTTGTGCTTCCTGGTTTCTGGTGTATAACCTGTGTGTGATTTGGACTAACAGACTGTTTACAGACTTTACTTCTTGCCTGGTTTCTTTGCCTGTCATCCTTCTGTTCAGCATTGGCAAACATGGATTTTTTTCTGTGTCCTGTGTCAGAATATTCAGCCTCCAGTCACAGAAGTGGTGTGAAATTCAGTTCTCAACATGAATGTGTTTAGCAGTGTGCTCTCCGATGTGTTTCTTATCTTTGGGGAACATAATTAATCAGCTCTGCACTCAGATGAGATGGTGGGCGTTGTTGGCATTGATGTGGCCGTCTGCAGTTAATGCAGCAATTGTCTTTTGACCTTATAAGATGTGAAGATTTGAGCAGCGTGTGAAGAGGTTTTTTCCATTTGGGAACGCACTGATAACATCGCCTTCCCCACCATGAGAAGGCACAGATGGATTCAGCTGTAATGAGATGAATTAGATGAGGCATACATTGTGGCACAATGGGCTGGCAGAAAGGGAAGATGATGCAGAGAAATGGAGACAGAAGAGGGGACGAGCGTAATGCTGAAGATTAGATTTCTGACTTCAGGTATTATAAAAGTCTATTTGCTCTCATATGTGCTATCTACTTCAGACTGAAATCCACTTCATTGTTTACATTGTTTAAGTGTGACATACAGCCAGAGGGAAGTGGTAAATTCTTCATTGAGAAGTTACTCTGGATGAAACTGATGCACATGTCCAAACGTGGGGGTGCAGCAAAGCATAATGCTAGATTTGAATACAAGCTGCCTGATAAAATCCAAACAAAGATGTATGGAAACAAGTGAGAGGTGTTCCAGCTCTGAATAAACCATCAGTATGATTTGTGATGGCTTTTCCCGGTGAGGGCAGAGAATCAGCTGCAGCTGTCATTAACATCAATGTGCTACTTTAACAGCCTCCACTCAGAAGGGATTAATTCACATTCAGCCACAGGACCAAGAGGGAGGTCCACGTCTGGAGCTGGGTGATAAGGTTCATTCCAATTGAGTAAAAGCATGTGAACACTTCCTCCCCTCATCTGCATTGTGCTTATGTTGCCAGAACAAGTTGAGGCTATTTATGGAAAAAAATTAAAACCTTGTACAGATTTGCTCCATAAGTTTGTTCACATAAAGTCACGGTTGTTTATTGATTTACTTGCAATCAACATGTATGTTTATCCATTTATTATGTGGCGTAAAACAGGACTATGATGTGATTCTAGAGGTCAGTCATGCTTTACTTCCTGATGGTTAGCATGCAGCCTGATCACATTCTGCAAGCCAGATCCTTACAATGTAAGCTCATCTAATCACCCATAACTAAGCACAGCATGACATCAATTTCAGGTTTCTCATAGGACCATGGACTTACAATGTGTGGTCAAAAGAAAAAAGTTACCACCAAATTAAAAGGTCACACATTAATATTTCATATTATCTCATGAACAAGCATCATCTCAATAACAAGATTTATTTCCATTCTGAGTTGCATTCATTTTTCACCAAGATCCTGTATGGATGATGGGAGAGTCCGAGCACAACGCAAAGGCTTCTCCAGCACATCTCAAAGATTCCTCCATGGGGTTCAAGTCTGGACTCTGTGGTGGCTGATCCATGTGTGAAAATGATGTCTCCTGTTCCCTGAACCACTCTTTCACAATCTGAGCCCCATGAATCCTGCATTGGCATCTTGGAATATGGCAGTGCCATCAGGGAACAAAAATCCATTGATGGAATAACAAGTCTATTCTGAGCCAGTAATTCTTCTGGATCAGTGGAAGATGTGGTTAACGCTCAGTCATGGATGGAAAAAAACATCAAATACTGTTAAACCGGTATAATAAAATGAATATTGACATATAATTTTGCTCATACTGCCCAGCACCAACTGGGATGGTTTTCATTTAATCTTTTTGCTGTTTCCAGCTTCATGTTTGAATCTCAGTTTTTTGGTCTTTTCCTGCCTTTAGAAACCTGCTCACCTTGTAGATGAACTCTTGGCTTCACTTCTGCCAAACTGCCTGATCCTTGAGCCGTCCAACCTTAGTTTATTGCTTTTGTGAGAGATCATTTCCTGTTTTTTGTCTCCTTCGTGACACTACTCCTTTCTCCTGTGTTTTTAAATTTTACATCTGCTAAGCTTTTTGCTCTGCTGACTCATTTCCTGTTTTTGACCTCCATCTTATCAACAGATGTGACCACTGTATTAACGCCTCTTCTGATCCTCTGAGTGTCTTCTTGCTCAGCCATTACACTCACATATTTCCATCTTCCTCATAACACAAGTGGTTTTCATTTCTTTCATGTTAGTCCTGCACTTTCAAGCAGTTTTAAAGGGCAAGCATGCCATTTATCATCCATCACTGTCAATCAGGAGACCAAAGCTTTGCCTCTTTTTCCATTTTTGTTTAATTTCAGCTTTACTTTAAGGTTCAGTAAAGGGTTTGGAAAACGTGCCTTAAAAAGATTTTCTAACAAATCTTCTGCATTTAAGCAGTCTCCTTTTCTGGCTTAATGAGTGATGAGTCCAATCTTGGTTCAGACATAGGTAATCTTAAATAGGAAATTCATAATGAATGTCAATTTTAACATGAAGCCAGATTAATATATATCAGCACGTATGCAGTGAGTTCAGTTTAAAGTTATTGGTTTTGTTTAGTATCTCCCATCATTGCTCTGAGCATTAACCTTTGCAGCCAATCCACTGTAACAATCAGAAACTACAATAAAATCCAAACATTTTGTCCTCAGACTCTGGCTGACCATCAGTGTGTGTTGGTATGTTTAAATGACTGTCTTTGAGGATCCTTGTCTTCTGTCATCACTTGATTCACTGTTTGTAGGTCATCAGTTCTCCATTAACCCGGAGTTGATGGAGGTCAGCTTCGCTGCAGCATCACTCAGGCCGGCAGCAGGTTCAGCTCTACAGGCAGCTGAAATCATCTTCTCTTCACTACTTATGTTGTTCAGATGACTCCCTCAGTTAATAGACTTCAGTATTAGACAGAAGATCAAGGACAACAACAACAGAACACTAACGCTGGTTTCAGACCTGGAGAACTCTTCACACACCAAAACTATAGCAAGTGTCCTCCTGAAACTTCAGATGACTAGAAACTGCAGTGAAGTTTGGGCCACAGCTGAGAATTATGCAGCTTAAGTGAAATTCTTAACCTGTTAATATGAAGGATTGATGTCATGTGGATCCGTTTTGAATGAAGTCAAACCAAACTGGGCTTCACTGTAAAACGTAGAATAATACAAAACAAAAATCATTGTTAATGTTGATGTATATAAATTGTGCGTTTTTTTTTAAAAAAAACTTGAAATACATGTTGACTCTGAACTTGTGCTTTACAAATCAGGTGGAACTCATCACTCAGTAAGACAGAAGCATGCAGTTAATGATGTTTTCTCAATCCTGAGCAGCTGAAAAACAGGAACTACTTTGAACCAGTTGATACTCAAACAAAGATGACATGTGGAGTTCCCCAAGGCTCCGTGTTGGGCCCCCTATTTCAGCATCTACATGCTCCCACCAGCTCAGATCACGGAAACGATCCAAACATCTGATCATAATTATGCTGACAACACTCAGCTCTATATTAATGTCTCACCAGGAGAGACTGGTCGCAGACAAAGCTTCAGTATGAGCTTTGGTCACATCAATACTACAGCGTTCCAAATCTGAAACTGTGTCCAGTGTCCAGCTTCAGTCATGATGTTAAAACCAGCAGATTAATCCAGAAATCTTGGAGTCACTTTTGGACTCTGAGCTAAATTTTAACAGCCATATTAAAGCAGGAACCAGATCAGCCTTTTACTACCTGTAGAAAGGATCTAGAATAAGGGGACTGATGGCTTAGCATGAATTAGAAAAACTTCTTCATCTGTTTTCAGTCATCTTGACTACTGTAATGCTGCTGTGTACAATGCTCTAAATGGTTCTGGTCCAAAATATATATCTCATCTGTTAATGCTATATTAGCTGTCTAGACTTCTAAGATCATCTGGGTGAAGTTCTCTTTCCAGAGTTCAAATAAAAATATTTAGTTTTTCTGCTCTCTGATATAATAATTTTACTTTATTAATCCCAACTGGGAATTTCCTTCTCTGCATTCAACCCATCCAAACTACTCAAGTCTGATCCAAACCTGAGTTCTGGTGAATTGGGTCTGAAAGCCTTTTTATTTACCACTGCTTTTAATTAAATATGTTTTTCTCTTTTAATCTATTTTCTTGAATAAGTTTAAAATACTTTATGTGACTCACTGATTGTATTCTTCCTCTTTTGATCATTGGGTCGTACTTATGTATGAAATGTTCTATATGAATTTGCCTTGCTTTCTCATTTCTTGACATAGTCTTCAGGATAGTTCTCAGGCTTCTTAAAGGACTGCTTCTTTGCTAAGTTGTTATGTGTGAAACATGTTAGTCACATACTTGACCACATGACTAGCAACATGTAAAGTAGCTTGGTTTATGAACGGTAACCTTGGTGTAATTTTTAAAGTTTCCTCTTCTGAATCTTTGTAAAGATGTTTGATTCGATTTTCATGTGTAAAAGCTGCAGAAAGTTTGATTGAAGGACGGACTGTTTTCTGTTAAAAGATTGACTTGAATTCATGGCATTGCACGTAGAACTGGATTTACTATGAGCAGAGATTATTTACATGCCTGTCCCTGGAGGAGTTGCAGCTCTGAATGATGACACCTGATGTGTCCTGCTACTGGATGGCCATTAATAATTCAGCTCCTCCCTCCATCTGATCTGTCCTCCATCTGTGAAGATCAAGCTCCCGTAAAGCGATTATTCACTCCGTCTGACACGGTCCTCCACCAATCCTCCCCCATGTTTGAACTATTTACTGATGCCTCTGAGGCCACGAGAGAGCTGCAGAGGTGTGGGTGCGAAAAGCATCACAGCTGAGTCGAACCCTGGAAGACCAAACATCATCAGTTTTTAAAGGATCTTTGTGAAAAGATGTGGAAAGCATAAGAACTACAGTAGATGCAGCTCTTAAATTCTGGATCTAATTTGTCCATTTTAGTCTGAATGTTTCTGTCCTGCATGTTTAAATATAACTTCTATAAAACGTTTTAGAGCTTTTTTCTACTTACGCTAATGAAAAGATGTCCTGACATGTATGTGTGACAGTCATCCAGGTTTTGGAAATCCTTAAGTTAAATAAAAACGATGCTGTCCTCAAATGAGGGTCCCTCTCCTCGAGTGTCCTGCATCTGGAGGATGAAGGATCCTCTTCTGAGGACAGTAATGTCCACATCTTTGACGGAGGAAACAGATGGTTTAGGAAAGGTGTGAAGGAAGCCGCCTTCCCAGCACCTTCAGAGCAGCCTTGACCCTCCATCCCAGCAGGTTTTGCAACCATTCACACATCGGACCGTGTGACTAACAGTTTTGGTCAGGCAGGTAAACAGCTGAGATCGGTCAGATGAGAGGTGAGAAGTCTTCAAGAGCCAAGAAAAAGAATCCAGTGGACTTTTTATAAACTCGCTGACATGATGACGTGATTCATTTTTACTATCAATCATTTTATTTTGATAGTTGTTTGAATAAGAAGTTTAATCAGGGAATAGGCTAATCCATTTTCATTTTTTTATATTTATGAATTTTTAAAGGATTGTTTAATGGCATTTATATTCTAATTTGTATTTATTTGTTTACATGACCTGGAACCGCAGATGGAAATTAGCCGGTGACTAAATCTGGCACAATGCATCTGAGATTAATGTTTTTCTGCTTGGTCCCTGACAAATAAAACAATAAAAAAGAAATGGAAAAAATGATGCTTGTAGATTAAACATTACAATAAAAGTGGGGAATAAAAACCTGATGCAAACTGTCAGGTGAACCAGGGAGGTGTCTGCACTGGGAGAGAGGACTCCGGTATCATCATGTGAACTGTGTGAGCTTTCAATAAAGTTTCACCAATAATTTACTTTCCCCTGATACTCCAGCTGCTTTAAGACAGGTTTCCTTATCTAATATTTACACATTGAGGTTTTTTTAATGTAGTTTTCTAAGATCCTCCTCTGTTGTTTTTACTGACGCTGCTGCTGCAGGCGACGTGATAAATGAGTCTTGCTCGTGTTGGTTGTTTGTATTCTGTGGCATCTCTGAGAAATAAATGAGGTCTTCTCATCACGCTGCATTTTAACAAACAATACAGCCTGTTAGTGGGTTGCTGTTTGGTTCAGCACACGACTCTTACAGTAAAAACACTAAACATCTTTGTAATTATGAGAGTTTAGCAGTTTGTTAGATTAAATTAATTTGAACCGTAACCCTTGAAAATGAAAATGAACATTTCAGATATTAACATTTACTTGGATTGTATCATCTCTTTAATCCTGAAGTAGTTTAATCCTAAAACTAATTTTTTAGGTAATTTTTAGCAATTTTTGTTTGCGTCCTTGTTTGTTTTTTATTTAAAACATAAAGGTCGACCAGAAGAAGAACTTTGTAGAAATAACACACAGATCAACAGTGACCAAACCTTTTCTCATCTCATCGTTCTCTCAAGTCTTGGCTTTCAGGAGAAAAAATATTGTTATTGAAACAAACACACAACAGAAACTATTTCCATGTTTCCACTTTTTCCTCATTTCCAGTTATTCCTGCTACTATTTACCTGCTATCCTCACTAAACCAACTCCAGCTCAGCTGCTTTGTGGCGCCACCGTGCATCAGAAACGTCTTCTTGGCTTTATTCCAGCCATAGAGGAGCATTATTTTTCTTCTTTTCACACACACATAGAACTTTCTGCTCACTGGTTGATCTTTGGCTGCTCCTGATTGGACGTTACCGTCAATCTAAGCTCTCTGATTGGTGGAAAGTCTGACAGGAAGTGGCTTCATCATCATGTCCAGGTCTAAATAGAGGTCTCTTAGCAACATAGTAGTGATGGTGATATTTTTATGGTGAAATGTGATAAATAATGCTGTAATCATGGATCATTGTGGATTTACCAGATAGAGTCTCTGAATAAAACTACATTTAGTGGCTGGATTGTAAACCTCCTGGACGGGATAGAAATGCCTGGAAAACATCCGTAGATCAGCTAAAGGGAAAAATCCATCACAGTTTATCCCACAGGGCTACACACCACCGCTCCTGAGACCCATCAGGAGTAATTAGGGGTTCGGTGTCTTGCCCAAAGACACCTCGACATGAACTCAACTTGGATCGAGCCGACAACCCTCAGGCTACAAGACAACCGCTCTACCTTGCTGGGGGGACCTGGCAGAGTTTAAAGGGCGATGTGCTAAAACTTAGCCAACCCTTTAGTGAAAACTGACCTCAAACCCAAAATAAAAAGTTTTCTGACTGTGGCTCTTTTAGAAGAACTAGCTGCATTTATCAGAAACACTCCGACTGTTTCTGCAGACGAACGAGTCTGTGGATGTTTAGCTTGGAGAATTTGTTGCTTTGGTTTAGACATCGAAGCTAGAGCATTTTTTTAATTATGTTCCTCCAGGACATTCAACTTGCATGTTGTAAAGAGAGGAAAAGATCATTAAGACTCACCTGTTAACAGTCATCACAGGTGCCATTAAATGAAACTTAGATAAAAGTTTAAAAACTAAAGAAATCGGACACAAAACTCAACGAATATTTTGTTTTAGTTACTTATTGGTAGTGTTGTAAAACAAAAAGCTCATTTTTCAGAACAGGGAAGAAATGGGAAAATAAATTCTTCTGTTTTTATAATGAGCACAAACACTTAAAAGACTTCCTGACTTGAATGAAATCCAGTCGTCACCTGTCTCTTGGTGTGTTCGCTGACTTCGCCCGGCATGTCGTGGGCGCTCCTGATGAGCGTGCGGGCGATGTGGTAGTAATACACCGAGATGATGGCCAGAGGGATCAGAAAGTAAACCAGAAAGATCATCACGGAGTGGATCTTAGGATGCATCTGATTGGACAGCGGGTAGGGCACGCAGTTCACAAAGGTCGTGTTGTCCCTGTGGCCCTGAGGGGACAATAAGGAAGGAAAGAGGAATTAACAGGAAACAATCACCCAGGAATGCCCTCAGCAGGCGGCGGCCATGATTCCTTCTTTTAACTGTTTTAAGTTTTTTTGGATGAAAGACTCATTGTGGTCCAACTATTTAACTACCCTCGCTAATGTAAACAGTTGCAGTACAAAACCTTTCTTTCTTCTTTTTTCTTACATTTCAGTCATACCCAGGCTGTGAAGAGGAAGCGTTGCTAAGATAAGAT
The DNA here is from genome assembly GCF_017639745.1 of Melanotaenia boesemani. Classification (NCBI taxonomy): domain Eukaryota; kingdom Metazoa; phylum Chordata; class Actinopteri; order Atheriniformes; family Melanotaeniidae; genus Melanotaenia; species Melanotaenia boesemani. Next base: position 26,660,050 of record NC_055703.1, on the reverse strand, counting down.
TAAAGAACGAAGAGCTGAGGTATTACAGGAAACAATAAAAGACGAGGCGTATAGGAAGGTTGGATAAAAATAGAAAAACATGGAGGAAAACTGAGGAAGAGGACAGAAAATAAGAGTTTAAAAGACAAAGAGAACAGGATGAGGGGAGGTTTATTAGACAGAAATGGAAGCATTTGTCTTTTATCAGGCTGTAAAGGAGTTTATAACCCACTGAGACGTCGCAGCACAGTTTAAATTGTTTATGAATGACGTTCGTTTGGTCTGAAAGCACCGAGGGTCTCCCAGCAGAACCCTGACATGATGAAATAACGAACTTTCTGGAAGCTCCAGTCTCACTGTCATCATTCGTCTTTTCACAGTTTCTGTTAGTCCTTCATGTCTAAACTCAGAGAGCCGTTCATGTGGCATTCTGCTCTTTTAGCACCTCGTTCTGTTCCTGTTGTTTTATTTAAACTCTTCCTACAGTTATCAGCCAACTGGACTCTCAGCTGGAACAACCCAGTTCCAGAACGTGAATAATAACAGGAAACAATGGTTGAAAATCTGAAAAGCCAAATTTTATGCACAACACAGCAGAGTAAATACATTAGATGCTGGAAGTGAGCCATTTCATTATTTTCTAATGGAAAAGTTTAGTCTAAAATGTAGGAATAAAGAAAACAAAAGGCTGGAAAAGTGAGTTGCTGGAGCAACACATCATGACTGGATATGAAAAGAGCACCTTAGAGAGGTAGAGTCTCTCTGAAGTAAAGGTGGACAGAAAATGCATCAGCAAGCTGTGGAGTATTTTATGTTTTATTCACCATTTCACCTTCATTAAGATTGTTTTGTTATCCTGGTAACTGGTTTTTCATGGGAATAATCCTGAGATCTCTTTGCAGAGATCTTCACCTGGCTGGATGAGAAGAGTCAGTCCACATAAATCCTCAGATCTTTCCAGGTCTGAAGTCTCCCTGCTGGATTTTCAGTTTCCTGAACCACTTCTGGGTTCTCCTGTGGGTCACATCTTGTCCTGAGCTGAAACGTTTCCACAGAAGGATGCTACCATCAGACTTTCTGACTGCAGTGATGGTACCAGTGGCTACTTTTCCACTGCTTCCAGTGCTGGTTTAGACCCAGTGCTCTACTTGGATCCGCAGCTTTTTGCTTCAAACACCAAACTCAAGCAGTAACCCAGTGGTTCCCAAACTGTGGGGTCCTCCTCCTAAGGGGGACCCAGCTGGCTAGATCAGAGGTGTGCAACCTGCGGCTCTGGAGTGGGTCATTGGTCCTTCCACAATGACTCTTAATACATGGCTAAAAATGCTTTTAAATATAGAAATAATAACAAATGCAGGTTTTTAATATTTTTTATTTTTTCACACGTTTCATTGTAAGTGTTGGGGTGCGCGTGGTCATGGTGGTGGGGTGGGGGGACTTGACAATGGGGATTTAAAGAAGACGTTTGGGAACCACTGCACTAACCCATCGCTTGTCCATAAGAAGGAAAAGAATGCTTGTGTCAGGTGATGGAATAAAGAGAACATCCAGACAGACTCCTCATGGCCTGGCAGTATCCCCTCTCACCCCTCTGGTTTCCTCTGGGTTTCCCTTATATTCTGCTGAGGCTCCTCCCCCCTGTTAACTCAGCAGCTGCAGCTCATCATCCTCCCTTCACTTCATCCACAGATCTCACCCTGTCCTCGTCAACAGTCTACTTCACAACAAAGCCAAGAGTCAAGCTAAGTAAAAACTCATCACTGTATTTACTTCATTTTTCTGTCTGCTGATTCAGTCTGTACTGCACCAAGGAACGACTTTCTAAGTGTTCAGGTTCATGTTTACCACACCGCTCCACATCATCCAATCTTTTCTTTATCACAAAGTTAAAGAAATAGTTAGTTTCACCTATTCATGATGAGGCCTGTGTTTTCAGCCTTCTGTCTGAAATGACGTACCAAAATAAACTAAGTTTGTCTTTACAACGATAAGGGCTGTTTGTGTAATCTTGGTCTTTACAGAAAGCATGTGAGATTACTACAGACGTGTCAGAATAAAGAGACGCGTTACTGTGTCCGAGTAAATTCACCTGGAACACAGTAGAAAATGTAAATGTTATCTCCTCCTAAAAGAAAATCACATTACTTTCAATGGAAACCAGAGAATAGCAGCCCATTTCATCAGGGAATGAGTAAAGTAGTCCTGGGAATTAGTAATATAATCCTGGGAATTAGTAATATAATCCTGGGAATTAGTAATATAATCCTGGGAATTAGTAATATAATCCTGGGAATGGTTAAAGTAGTTTTGGGAGAAAATAAAATAAGTGAACATCCACATGGATGCAAGGGTGGAGTCACTATGTTCAGTGTTCATTACTTTTCTGACCTTTTACCATTTCAGCATCACCAGTTGGAGTTTCTGATGGCTTCAAGCAAATTTCCCCTCTAGAGGATTTAATAAAGTTTATTTTAATCTTGATGCTCTGCATGAAGCTCTGTTTATAACCACCTTTTAACAGAAATTAGAAACCAATGTCTCTGTTAACGTTTACTGTTTTCCAGCACTTTTCACTGCTGGGAAGTCTGTGTTTAATCCAGTATTGACGGATGTCTGCCACGCCATCCTCCCCTGACGTGTTTTATGGTTTCTGATTCATTTTAATGTCTCTTTGCTTACCGGCATGGAGACGACTTGGGAGAAAATGGCCTCAGGAACGGCGAGCAGGACTGACAGCAGCCAGATGGAAACCGCTTTCAGACACGTCCAGAAGACGGCGCTGGACGTCTGGATGTCCATCGGGTTCACGATGGCCTTATACCTGAGGAGACACAGAGGGACGAGTCAACAAACTGTCCACAAACCACACAAGGTAAAACTCCTGCAGCTGGTGTAGATCTGACCAGCAGAATACCGACCAGCAGAATACCAGTAAGCGTTTAGTGTTCTGTGGTGACGTACCATCAGGGAAACTCGCGCTGCTGGTGGTTGGTGCATCATATCGTCCAATAGAGAGCTTGAACACTACATTTGTCTGGTAGTTCCATTTAGATGGACTAATTTATAAATCTGGTACTAATTAAATCTGTTACGAACACATCTTGGCACCAGGTGAGGAAACAATTTCCTTCCACACCAAGACCCATCCCACTCATGAGCACAGAGGCTGTCACCACAGGAAACCAGCCAGACCCAGGCAGACCGTTCCCACACCACAACCATGAGGCTGCAGTGCAGGGCCCCTTCCACCCGGACAGGGACAGTCACCATGGCAACGACCCTGCAGTCAGAGCAGCTCCTGATGTGGAAGGCCCCCATGAGGAAAACACTGGAGTTAAAAAAAAAAAAAAGACGGTAACAAATAAAGCCAACATGCAATTAGAAAATAATTAAATCAGTAAGTAAATAATACACAAATTTAATAAGTAAATATAAAAATGGATTAATTTAACTAGAGTAAAACTAATTATAAGCTAAAGTAAAAAGATGGGTGTTGAGCATCTTTTTAAAAACATCAACAGTCTCTCCGGCAGGCAGTTCCACAGGTGGGCCCCATAAAGGTGGAACAAGGCCCCACCATAGGTTCTGGGAACAACCAAAAGGCTGGTACCAGAGGACCTCAAGGTCTACGCAGGTTCTTACTCTAAAAGCAGGTCAGATAAATAAGAAGGTCCAAGACCATTAACATTTAGAAAGAACTGAAAGAACCTTTAAAATCAACCCTGAAACGCATGGGAAGCCAACGCAGCGATTACTGGTGTGACGTGTTCCTGCTCTGGTCCTCTTCAGAACTCTGCTGCTGAGTTCTGGAGCAGCTGTAAACTAAAAGCATGAGAGAGCAGGGCATTGCAATGATCTATTCTACCAGAAATAAAAGCATCAGCACCTCCGTGCTGGCAGGAGAGAAATGGACGATGTTTTTAAGATGATAAAGTTATGTGAAACCATGTGATTGAAATTCCCCACACCAGCTGAAAGCCAGACGTTTACCACCTCTGCATGAAAACAGTTTTCTCTGGAACTCTTCTGACCACTGAACCGAAAAGGAAACAGAACAGATCCAACTGCAGAGTGCTGATTATTGCATTAGTTGTAGCTACATTATCTGCGTGCACGACGTGTATTTATTCATGGTTGAGACAGGGCTCACAATCCATTAAACTAGAGAAGAAGTTTCCTTTAGCTCAGATAAGAGCTTTGATATGTTTAACTGAATTATTTTATTAATTCGTTGTACCTGTCCAGGATTTAATGGAAGGTGGCTGAGAGGATTCTTCTGTGTGCTATTAAACATGTAACCGTGATAACGTCGTCCTATAAACACTGATCTGGACAAACATTGGAAACAGACCCTCTGCCTTTTCTGTGCATGTGTTAAGTGAGAATCAGACTATTTTCTTTATGCCAAGGAAATCTGGAAGAACTTGTGCTGTTCATGGCTGTTCCAGCAGCAGTGGAAAACTAACTGGTGTAGAAAGTGACTGCGAACGGAGCTTTACTTCATGAAGATTACTTCTGTCTGACGCTGACAGGACAGTGGCTGACGTTAGGGATGGATGGATAGATACTCTGGAGTCCATACTTCAATATCAGCCAGTCAACATATAGGATTTGATACTTTTTTGAGTACTGCTGATAAAAAACATGCCCTTTGTTTTCACTTTTAAGAGTTTTAGGCAATAAAACTGTAAGTGACATGACTGTGGCAGCCAATCAGAGGCCTTAATGATAATGCTGCTACTGTTAGTGATGATGAGCATTTGTTTTGATATTTTCCTGGTTTAATGCAGGTTATTGTGGGTGATGGGAGTAACAGCGTTAATTATTCAGTACCAGGTAATCTAACTAATTACTCTTTCCATTGTTACACAATGTTGGTGCCGTGTTGTGTTGTGACCAGGTCCAAGCTGGTCCGCACCATTTATTGCTTTTTTCATCAGCCGGGTCATCTGCTGGGCGACCGACCGGACGACCCGCTCAGGTCCGGCGGCTTGTTCGGTGAGAACGCCCCTTTTAACCACATGGGTGGAACAAAGAATCAGTCGGTTTTGTGATAAACTGATAAACTGTGTGGTTTTTATCTCTTCAGTAGGTAACTTTGCATTAACATGAATCTCAAACAACTTTATCTGGTTTTATGATTCTTCTCAGCTGCTCCAGCAAAGTTATGTTACAATCCAACTAACTGTCCTCGTGCTGTATGCTAGGAGACCTCCAGTGGACACTGTTGTGCTTTGCAGACTACAACCTGAAAGAAATGTCCACAAAAACATGGCTTTCTTTTTAGATTTAAAGATAGATTAAAAAGTATGTTTTGTTTTTTTGTTTTTGTGAGAAAAAGATCATAAAGACATGAAACATAACTTGATTTGATCTGTAGAATAGGATCCATGCCACTTATAGGTGGAGCTTGGGGAAACTGAGGAATTTAGGTTCTTTTAAAGTCACGAAGTTGAAGGAAGTGAAAAGTCTGAATCGCCTCGGCCTTGTTGAGCATAGTTGGTTAAAACAAGCCCCCAGGCTCCCTAAAGCCTAAACACAAATCCATCATGGCTGGTTGTTACAAAGGGGTGGTGTTTGAGGGGATCATGAATTGCAGTGATAACAAGGCATCATCTCTGGTTTCAGAAATCTGTTAAACTCATTTTTATTCGTATCGTGTTGCAGCTGCGTTTCCTCCCGTCAGTCCTGCTCCACCTGCCGTCACTCTGCAGCTTTCTGGCAGATAAAACATTTTTTTAATCTGTTTTTATAACTTCATTGTGTTCTTTTGCTCTTTTCACTCATTTCCTGATGATTTTTTATGATTTAAGTCAATCCACTGCTCTCTTCCCTTCTGTATCTTTTTATTTTCAGCTAATGTGAGCTGTTTCTTCTGAGTTGTACCTTTTTAACTCAGCACCTGTGAAATGAGATCATCCTCCCAGTGTGAGATTGTTAGATCGTAAACCTTTGCCACATGAAGAGAGTCTAAAGTCTAATAGAAAATATAATTTGACCTATTTAAGATGATCACAGATGTCAGATTTTTAATTCAACCATAAATCAAGCCCCGTTTTTTTTCTCAGTGATTCATGGTGATGATTAACAGAAGCTGCTGGAAATGTGTTGGACCTCGCCTGCCGACCACTCGACGTGGCCACGACTTCATCCATTTCCATTCACTAATGTACACCATCTATCATCATTCAACATGAAGCTTCATTCCTGCTCTCAGTTTGAGGATTTATTGTGAGAAGATTCAACACTGAAGAGGTTGGAAGGGTTTGCGCCTTTACTCCAAAAGCTAACGTTGATTTCTTTGCAATGCCACAGTGATGGAGAGTTTTCTGCATTTTCCACATTTTGGGAATAACCTCTCCATCAGCAGCAGGACATTCGCATCCTGAGAGAGGAAGCTGCACAGTTGAACTATAACTTGGTCCAAAGCTGGATGATAGAACATGTGGATTTCCAGTTAAACTCAGCACCTCAAAGCACAAAGCTGCTCATTTTCTCCTGGTTTCTATTAAAGTTGAGCTTTAAAAAGTTTAAGAATCCAGCGTTGGATGGGACAAAGAGGTTGTGTAGCTACCGATAATCAGATTATTAGCTAAATGTTGTTACCTTGTTGGCTCTAAACTTTATAACATCATTGGCTTTTTTACATTTAAAACCTGCTGAAAGGATTACCTTATCGGCAGGTATTGGATTATTGCTATGGACACATCTGTCTTGGCAAACGGCTGCTTGTTGTTTAAAAAGCTGCTGCCAGGCTTCCGACTAAATCCTCCAAGTTTTCACACATGACTCCAATCTATGCGACCGCACTGGCTTCCGGTTTATTTCAGAGCTCATTTAAGATTCTTTTACTGACTTGGAGGAGAGCTCTTCACAAACAGGAACCCGGTTTTTCACAGGGCTTCATCAACCATGTATCCCCGACAGGTCCCTGAGCTCCTGTGTCCTGGCCTGCTGATGGGACGCCATATTAAGCTGGAAACTAGACCTTCTGGTCAGTGGCCCCCAGACTCTGAAACTCTCTTCCTTTGGACTTAATATTGGTGGATGCTGGTCACTTTTAAAAGCCAGTTAAACTCATCTCTTTAAATGAGCTTTTTTTTTTAATGCATCACTTTGTAATTTTATATCTTGAAAGGTCCTTTATAAACAAAGTGTTACTCGTCGAGTGATGATGATGGATGAGGGTCTTGGCTAAAGATGTTTTTAGGTGGAAAAATTCTGCTTTGGTGACAGACTTGAGATGAAGCTGGAATGAAAGTATGGCCTACACCCAGGTTGTGACAGTCTGGGGACGGGGGATGGGTGGAGCGTTTGGTGCTGACAGGTTTTCAGCATAAGAAGGAAAGATGAAATTACAGAACACAATTTTATTTCTACTTTTCTCAAAAGTAGAACAAAGTTCATAATGATTCTGGCTTTTCTCAGAGAATATGACACAACAGCTTTAGATTTTCATCTGGATGAACATCAAGAACGTCTTTATGCTCACTTCCACACTGGTTTGTGCTGAGACGGAGCTGATGGAGGATTCAACGTGACCTAATGAGACATGCCACTCCCACTTCAAATGGTGGGAAATACATAAAAACATAACAAAAGTAAAAACTGATGGAAATATAGCGTAACAGGTTAGACGTTTTACGTTTCCAGTGTAGCAGAGGGCTCATTTAGGTCATTTATTTCTACCCGGCCCGCCTCCCTGCAGCTTTCTATTCGAGCATGCTGCTCCTGTAAATCCAACCCACCCACTGACCCTTCCAGTCCACCAGCACATCTTCATGAAACACACCTCGCAGCAGTTCTGCAGGTTACAGCCGCTACTACAGTCTGGGTCAGTTCCCATGGTGCACTGCTGCAGCATCTACTACCTGTGGCCGTGAGGAGAAACACGAGTACCTTTTTTTTTTTTTCTTGTTTTCTGTTTGCGATGCTGAGGGACCGCAGGATTCAACAACCCTCCCCTCATAACAACTCTTATTATTCTGCAGCATGCACAGAAAATTCCAACAGTAGAAGAAAGAGAATCTGAGCGCCTGCCACTGCCCACGTCCACATTAATAAGAAAAGTCAAATCAATAATGAAACAAGCCCCTTCGTAACATTTTCTATTTTCTGGCCTGAAACCAAACACCAATCTTCTAATAGTTATATATAATTTCTCTTCTGATGTTATCAGCTCCAGACTTATTGTTAGATGATGAGAAAACATGAGTTATGGACGAGCGTGGCAGCAGAGTCGGAAAAGAAAAGCACTTTGTCCGTCTAATCATTACGATTCTTTCTGCATTTTAAATCCCTCATTAGTCTGAGCAGGTCTGTGATTCAGCAGGATGAGGCCACAGCACCGAGCTGATTTATAGCGGTTACTAACAGCCATCTGCTAATTCTGGGAGGCTGGATGCAGATCACATGCAGTCGTCATCAAACTGATGCATTTTAAACAGGAGAATAGCAGATCAGGGAATTTAGTTTTTTCAGATTATAGTTTATTTGAAATCTCTGGATAGGTGACAGGAGGTGATTTAATTTGCAAATCATGCACTTGTAGACATATGAATGATACAGACGCTGGTGCTGGTCTGGTTTTAGATATTTTATGTATCTGCATTTAATAAGAAGACTCCTGCAAAAACTGAAATCTAAGTCAGATGAAATATCATGTATGCTAGTGTTTTTTTTGGTAATGTAGTTTTATTGTTGGAGTATTTAACATATTTGAAGTGTTTTGGTCCCTTTTAATCTCAGTTAGATTCTTGCTTGTTACTGACAGTTTATTCCCTATAACGAGAAAGTCGATGCTTGAAACTAGAATTTCAGTAGTTGCAAACCAACGATTTGTTTTCTAAAGTAATTATTTCGTATTTCAAGCAAGACAAGAAAATTAGTTTGTATCAATAGAAATGGACTTATTAGTGATAAAACACTTTGAGGATATACATTTTTACTTGTCTTGGAAGTCTTAACAAGCCACATTATCTTCTGTTGGCAGATCATTTTCTCAGTTGAAGCAACATATGCTTGTTTTTTGTATTTTACTTATTTTTTTCTTGTTTTTGGAAGCTGATTTTTTGCAGTGAATTCACTCTCGTGCTAACTTAGTTATAATTCTCAGCATCATAAAGACTGGCTTATGTTTTGCTATCCTGCCAGCTCCAGCTCCACGGTGGGAGCCTCCATGGATCCACTGCCGCTCGCCTACCTGCCTGGCGTTGGAGTGGAGAACGTGGTTATCTTCCTGCTACACCCGGCTCACCTGGAGAAGCCCAGCAGCACTGTGAGAACCATGTTTGTTTTTCTCCAGTGCCTTTAACACCATCCAGCCACTGCTCCTGGAAGCCAAACTGGAGAGGGCCAGGGTGGCCTTCATCTGGCAGAGTGGATTCTGCACTACCTCACAAACCAGGACTGTGTCTGCCCTGCTGACCTGCAGCTTAGGCGTCCCCCAGGGGACGGTGTTGGCCCCGTTTCTTTTCACCCTCCACACTGCAGACTTCAGACACAACACGGCCGGCTGTATTCTGCAGAAGTTCTCAGATGACTGTCGGACTGATCACTGACAACGACATGGACTACAGAGGACTGACGCAGAACTTTGTGGACTGGTGTCCGCAAAACCACCTCCTGATCAATGCAGGGAAAACCAAGGAGATGTAGATTTTTGCAGACGCTGGTCTGCTGTCCCCTCATTGGTGAACATCCAGGAAACGGAGAGAGTGGACTCTTATAAGTACAGGATGTTCACCTAAACAATAAACTGAACTAGACTCACAACACGGACCACTGAACAGGACGAGTCAGAGCAGGTCTATCTTCTGAGGAGACTTTGGTCTTTTGGAGTGAAGGGGGTCTCCTGAGGACTTTCTCTGACTCTGTGGGTCAGCCATCCTGTACAATGTGGTCTGCTGGAGCAGCAGCATCACAGGGAGGAAAAAGCTGGACAAAGTCACCAGGAAGTCCACATCTATCCTGAGCTGGTCTCTGGACTCAGGGCAGGAGGTAGGTGAGAACAGGGTCCTGGTAAACCTGCTCTCCATGCTGGACCATGAGTCCCCCCCCCCCCTGCAGGACCCCTGTCTGCTCTGGACAGCAGCTTCAGGAACAGACTGATCCATCCTCGCTGTGGGGAGGAGAGATACTGCAGGTCTTTCCTCCTGCTGCTGTCACACTTCACAATGAACACATGAAACTGTTTTTACATGTTTATATAAAGGTTTATGTACATGTTGATGTACATGTTTATGTACTGCACATACTCACCCTGCAGACCAGATACTGGACGTATTACTTTGTGTGTGTGTGTGTGTGTGTGTGTGTGTGTGTGTGTGTGTGTTCTTGTTATCACCTGTGTGCTTCTGCTTATTGCACCTGTACTGTTGCAACAAAGCAGTTTCCCCACTGAGAGACTAATAAAGGTTTATTATTCTTATAAAACCAAATTAAAAGTATTCAAACCAAACTAATCTCTAACCCCTCAGGCTTTGGTTAACCCTTGAGTTTAAATGTCATTTCTGGTGATAAACTTTTTTTTTTAATGGTAGATGCCACCACTAAACAATAAATGATAGTTCCATATGGAACTAACCTGAAATCTGCCTGAAGTTTTTCTACTATATTTTAATGCCAGACAGAAAAGTGATACTGGGAGAAGCACTACTTCTAAAACATGGAAACTGGAACATGAATGTAGACGCTGTAGCCAGAATATTTTCCTTCAGAATCATGTTAACTTTATATAGAAAGTTTAACTAAATGCCCTACTTTCTGCATAACTCCACCTACTGCTGAATTTGAAAAATGCCAGAAACTGCAAGGGTTGGGATGGGAGGTGTGCGGTGGTCAGTGGGCGGAGCGTGGGCGGGTCAGGATGCTCAGGCAGAAATGATTGACAGACAGCAGCTCAGCTCACTGGCAAGATTCAAAGCGAGATTCACAAAGCAGCTACTCCACAGCGGTCTTTGAGGTGGAAGACTTTCCCTCCTGAATCTCCTCAGCTACACATGAACCAGGTGGTCCTGAACGTATCAGTGTGAGCCGTTAGCGCTGTTAGCTGCCTGTCAGCAGCTCCAGCAGCTCTGGAAAGCTGTGGAGACTCGCGGCAGGTTGTGGCAGCTGCAGGAAGAGCTGCTGCTACGATTTGAGCTGCTGTCTGATGAGGATCAGCAGGTAAAGAATAAAGTCCGGTGTTACTTTTACACCCTTCAGAAGCACAAATCCGTCCCATTCCAGGAATATTTTATCAGAAACTCTGAAAGAATAGAAGTCTGAAACTAGCAGATCTACACCAGATAAGCTCACATCCCTTTATATGCGCTGTTCGGCATGGCTTTCTATGCCTGCTGCCTATGGTACCTGCTTCTGGAGGGAGGGGCTGTGTTTTTTTTTTTTATTTTCCCGTGATGTAGATAACCTCTGTCAAGAAAAACAAAGTGGCTGCATATCTTTTTCATTTGTTGGACTTTACGCTGATAGGTGAAGGAGGCTATTGTTATTAAAAACCTGACTGTGTCCCTGACTGCGATTGGCTTTCAAACGGATGAATTTACCAGGAAATGCAGCCCTTTCTGGTTTTATTTCTGAAGATAATAGACTCAAGTGAGACCCTGAACCATTGGCTCCTTTATTAAATGCAACACAAGAAAATCAAGTTTGAGAGCTCATTATTTGTTCCTACGGCAACCACAATGGCTTCCATCAGACTTCCTGAGGCCACAAACCTCACCTTAGTGCCACCAAGTCGTTTCAACAAGCTCTTTGTTCCACTGAAAACCTTTAAATTCAGACATCCATCTACTGCCTGCTGGGAAAAAATATCTGTTACCATAGCTACCACTCTGGTGCAGTCTGGGAAGGTTGGGTATTTTTTCTTTTTCAGAAACACTTTGTGACAATGTCATAATTTCAGCTGAGAACACAGTCGGCACACAGAGACGGTAATGTTCTCGACTCTGCAGGTGAGTCATGAATCAGCCTGTTGACAAAAGCACTGAAAGGTGCCACCAGGTCCCAGAGGAGCTGCTGTGCCACAAATACTCCGGATTTTGGGGGTTAGATGGATTTGCTTTTAAAAAAAAACAGAAAAATGTGCGCATGATGGGAACAAACTTCCACGGATGGAGGCAGAACAGGTTTTCAGAGAGAAATTTATGACACAAACGTTTTCTAAAGCAGATAAATTCCAGTTTTATTTTGGCATACATGGTTTTTCTGGCTTCAGCTCAGATTACTTCATACTTATTTTTGTACTTTCTGCTATCACCGTTTAGCTCCAGCTCGGTCCTCTCCAATCACTTCTTTTCTACTTTCTTTGCATCTGTCTTTACCTCAGCAGTCTCTCCTCCCATCTCACCCACCTTTTTATCTTCCTCAGTAAACCATTTCCTGCCATTAAAACCACTTGCTGGTTGATTTCAGCATCACTCCAAACAGCAGACCTTCTTTTTTTTTCTCTGTCTAATCAGAACTTCTGTCAATGGTCCAGAGAAGCTGAGAAAAATCAATTCGACAAACAAAGGTGGAAAGAAACACTTTCTCTCTTTCCACCTCGGCTTTAAGTCTTTTTTCCTGCCACCACACAAAGCCGTTTGCTTTTGAGTCAGGATGATGCGACCTCCGCACTGGATGCTCATGATGTGAATCACGAACAGAAAATATCCAACTAAAGTCGATTTGATGGGCAGATCTGTTCTTGCATCACTCGCCTGCTGTGTTCATGAAGTGATTGTAAGGTCAGCAATAAATGGTTTCTACATTTTTGTAAACCAAAAGCAAAACCTGAATTTGGATCAATAAAAAGATCGTTTAGCGTGAATGTTCAGTTATGATGCTGAGAAAATGTATTTTAATCCTGAAACATGGCCAAGTGGTTTGAAACCTAAATCTAATGGAGATGCACCGTTACCAGTAACAGGCACAGAACCCAATACCAACATGGGGGGAAAAAAATATCTTGGAGAGAAGCTGATTTTCGGCATACAAATGCTTTGTCACAGCAGTGAACATAATCCACCAAAACCTATTTTATCCTTCTAATCTATGATGATTCTGACAATTTTTAAATCTCAGGTTTAGAGCAAAGGTGTCAAATTCCCAACATCGAGGGCCGCTATCCTGCAGGTTTTAGTTATTTTACTGCTCCAACATACCTGACTCTGATTAATGAGTCATTGAGAAGAAGTTAACAAGCTGTTGGATCCCTTTGTTTTGGATCAGGTGTGTTGGAGCAGGGAAGCAACAAAAACCTGAGGGATAGCCGCCCTTACGGCCGGATTTAGAAGATGATTGATGAGTATATTGATGGATAAAAATTTACCTGAATGGACTAAAATGTCCATAGTGATGAGTGAGATTTAGGTTCTCTTAATGTTCTCGAAGTAAAGTTCCAGATATGGATCCATATCAGCAGCAAGACCAGACTGTGAACACGGCCTGCAGTATGTGGGACTTCCAGGTTGACTCCATGTGGCCTTTTAGTGAATTCAGAGTCGTCCTGGTCATAGTTAGTCAAAGCGTTTTAGAAGAATGGAACTGGACCATCTCAGAGGAGTCCATGATGTTTGAAACTGTATCAGTCGTGTAGTCGGTCATGTGGTTTGATGAGCAGATGCTTGAACTTTCCACTACAAGCAAAGCAGCAACGCGCCCAAAAGTTCAATTCAGCAGCGATATGAAGTTTAAAATGAAAGTGATTGAAGTGAGACCACAGACCACATCCAGGACCAACTTAACCCTGAGTGCTACTCGGTTCCGAGTCAGTCAGTTGCTGGCTCTGTAGCATTTTCTACCATTGATTGTGGATTACGGATGTGGAATAAAGGGCTTGGACTATTGGCATTAACTCCCATTTGGTAAGAACTTGAGTCTGGAGACACTGAAGAAGTAAGGTAAAGTTGGTTGCTGGCGACTAACTAGCGATTAACTAATCAGCTGTTCTTGGAAGTCATGGGGCCGAAGAAGTTGCCTTCAGCTGAGGAGATCGAGGACATTAAAAAGTCTCGTAACTTTCTTGTTGAAGAAATGTCTGCTGTGAGGCATCAGTAGAAAGGAGTTGTGGCTCTGGTGGAGGAGATTAGACTGCCGTGGATCCAAAACAAAGACAAAGATTAAAGGATTGTGTATATGGAGAGCAGAGTGGCGCAATTCACACGTATGAATGATGTGGTCATCCCAGGGCTGCACATCAACCCACTCTTACACTCGGGCATCAGAAGGGAGCCCAGAGAAGGGGATGTTAGAGCCATAGAGCAGCAGGTTGCTGTCTTTCTACAGGCCAAAGGGATGGAGCTGGACAGCGGTAATATCGAGACATGCCAAGAAAGAATGCTGCTGACAAACCAGCTGTTATGGGGTTTGTCAACAGAACATACAAGACAGCACTATTAAAGCAGGGAAGAAAACTAAAAGGATCCAACGTTCATTCATTAATGAGCATCTGACCAAAGAAAGTAAACAACCATCTACATGTGACAATCACTACTTAACCCGGAGGATAAATATGACCTTCCAGAGCTGGAAACATCACCGTCTACACGACTTAGCTACTACACTAGTGAGCAGTGTAATAAGAACATTAACTCCAACGGAAAGTTACCAGGAATCCAACAACAGAAGTCTGTAAATTTAATATCAGAGACTGTTTACATCAGTTTAAACAGCCATTCAGTGTAATTCCCATGTGACAAAGGAGTGGACTTCGACCTGGAGGGGTTTGAACTTGGAGGAGGAGTTGCTATGTATGTGAAGATTTACGATTCAAAGTGACTGCAAACATGTCGGCTACTATCGAGAAAGTCTCTGAACGCTTAAAAGAAATTCATCATCAACACACACGTCAACTACCGAGTTCACCGAGGATGGAAAAGAGAAGGTTTTCAAGCTGCACATTCAAGAGAACCAAAGTCCAGCACAGAGGGTAAAGATACACCTGCTCTTCCACACACACCGCTCTTATTAAAACTCCCAGCATCTCAGGAGCAGTGTGTTCTCTGGAAGCTTATCTTTAACTCTGTTAATCGCTGAGTGTTAAAATACAGAAACTCTTAATTAAAATGAGGAGCCAAGAACTCGTGAAGCCTCTTTCTCATTTCATCTGTTTGGAAAACACATTTTTTCCATTTCCAAACACAGATAAATGTCTCAGTTCAGCACAGCGCTGAAGAGCAGACTCTTCTGTCTTAGATCGACATTGTCTCCACAGGATGGGCGTCCCTGTTTGACCACTTTCCCACAGAAAGCCGCGACCTACCTCATCTTGATAGGAAGCCATTTAGGCTCCAGTAGCGTCTCCAATCACAAGGCTAATTATCCTCATCAAGGGCCTTCAGGCAACTTAAGAGACATTAGGGCTCGTTAGTGGTCTTTAGGCTGGTTAGAGGCTCATTAGAGGCCATCAGGGTCTGACACGCAGCTGTGTGATCAGGAAATGGCTTTGCTGTTAACAGGCTGGCCTTTTCAGATGGATGTCGGCTGTTTGTTGGTAAACAAACGCCGGCTGGTGTCGAGCGGAGGCCTTGCAGCTTCCTCTCACATCATCAGGAGAGCAGAGGGAATTCAGGCCGTTCATCCTGGCAGCTACGTTGTTAGCTAAGAAGCTACGTTTCCAAACCTTTCCCATGCAGACAGACGGGGTCTTTTTTCCAGAGACGTGGCTTTAATCCCATCCAGATCCTGACCTGGGTCGTTTCTAACCTCCTCCCTTCATAATAACCTCCTGTTACTAAAATCTGCTCTTCTTTTATTTACCTACATTTTACTGGCTCCTCGGAGGAAAGATGAAGCTGATGTGTTCTCACTCAGGTGGAAAACGGGTTAAAACCAACATACAACGGCCCGTCTGGGAGCTGATGCTGTGGTTGTGGAGGAGGAGAGCTACATCCTGAAAGCTCATTAAAGAGCTGTTCTAATGCCAGCTACATGTTGCTGCTATTTTCAGCCTGGAGTTCTTCACATTTCAACAAATCAGTGCCATAAAAATGTGCAGGTTTATCCGTGGTGCTGCACAGTTTTTAGAGTGATGGGGTTTAGTTGGAGGCTGGCTGGGTCTTTGCAAGGCAAACTGTTGTTTTTTGTCTTGTTTCCTTCTGTACTACGTACGTGCTGTGAAACCTGAAAACTACTCTGTTTGCCATAAATTGCAGCTCAAGGACAAAAAGCTTTTTTAATTGAATTGAAATATGAAATAAATTAAATTATTAAATGAAATGAAAGTGAACATAATGCAAACAGGAGAAATGATCCATTCAGTCTTGGAAAAGCTGAAAATAAACTCGATGCAGTGAAAGACACATCTGTATCTCAGTAGAGCAGATTGTAAACTTAAAGACAGTGTGATGGAGGAGTTGCTGCCTGGTTGCTACCAACAACTATTTAAGCGTAACCCATGCTCTGTTCCTGTACCCAAGGATAACGTACACTTTGGTACTTTGGGAACGTTCATCACAGACTCAGTTCTGACATTCTGGAAGCTGTTACGTCTGGATCCCACCAGCTCCACCACCAAGCTCGAGCAGGTAGAGCGACCGACGTTCAGCTCACCGAAGATGGAGGAGAGGCAAGAGAGGCGGCAACATTCCCAGCTAAAGGCTAAAGGCTAGAGCTACACGACCACCGCTCCAGTCTTCTGGTGGCTAACGGTCACTCTCCAAACAAGATGGGCAAGCTAAGAGCCGGTACAACGCCTCATACCACATCTGGAAGCAAAGATATAAACAAAACATTCTGCAGGGCTCTGGCACCATTCCCAACTTCTTTAGTTTATTCAGTTCAGCTCTTTAAAGGCTGCTGTTCATAGAATCAGACGTCTCCACTGGAAGATCCATCAGACCATCTTTAGAGGAGAAGGAGGGCTCACTGCATCAGCAGGTGGTATTTAAGACGTGATGTACTACGGTGGTAACTCAGTTTACGTCTACAGTAGATAAAATGACCTTAGTCTTGTCCAGAGATCCATCCAGCAGAGTTTTAAAGCCAAGCTGTCCATGTAAAAGACCCATTCTGTGCTTCAGAACCACAACTGTAACTCAGTATATTTATTGTTTGTGTATTTCTGTTTAATTTAACCACATAAAAAAACTCATTGACATTAGGAATCGGTTTTCCAAGAGTGACCTGAAGTGGCCAAGAAAGGCAGAACAACCACAATACACAACTTATCACATAACAGAGACCAACTTTCAAAACTCAAGAAGTAAAACCAAACACGTAAAGCTAAGGTAGCAGCAAACAGCAGGAAAAGGTGGGCTGAATGATGCAAGAAGGGTTAAAAACACATTTACCGAGAGATTTTTCTTCCCAAGCCCTTAGTCTGGTTCTCATACATGTAGGTAGAAAGATATGAAGGAACTAGGCCAAGAATAGTTTTATAAATAAAAGTATCAGCAGATGGCTAAACCTAGGAGTTGATATCGGACAGATAAAAACAGCATCAGAACATCCATAGCACCACAAATCAGCTGGAAAGAAACGAGGAAAACAGCCAGCTGGACATCATGCTTTATCCTGACCAAGTCCGATTACATCTGCATAGTAAGTGGATTTGGCAGTGGAGAGTGGATTCTCATGGAAGAGAAGGTGATTCATGCATGTCTTTGTGAAGTGTAAGACCAGATCCTCTGTAAAGCCGCTCTAGTTGACGACTGTCGCCTTTAGGTTGACGCAGTTCAGGCGTAGACCAAGATGGAAACGGTTGGGACTGAAGCTCGGAGAGAAAACTGAGGCAAGGACGACGCCGTCGAGCTGCATATAAACGTAAACCTGCTGATGCTCCTGCATGACTGCATGTAAAGGTCAGATCCGGGATTTTAACTCGGGTCTGGTTGCATTAACATGCTGAAGGCTGCAGCTGCTTCCATGTGTCACACACAATGTCCTGACCTTTACTTTTCCTGCTGGTTACACACGAGTTAGTTGATTTTCTTCCCTAATCAAAAGCGATTTGCCCTCTGATCACTGTCAAATCCTCACGTTGAATAAAACTGCAGGTAAAAATGTCAGAAACCCTGAAATTCCATCTTTGTGCTGCAGGTGTTTAAATCTGTTTTCATCTGCTTCTCGTCTTCTTCTCTTTGAGGGCAAAACTTAATCATATTTTACTTTGTGGAAATAACATGTAGTTCTTTATTTCCTAAAGCTGAAATATGAACAGAACTTGGCCATTTTTCTTTTCTACATGTCTGAAAAAAAGATTAATTATAATAAATAATGCAAACAATATATAACAATAAATCATTTAGACTCATGCATTAGAAGCCATTTAAATAAATAAAGCAGAAGGTGCCTCATTAATCCAGTTTTACCAGCACCAAGTTTTACATCAATGATTAAAGCTTCAAGGTGGAAAAACTGTACGATCAACAGGCCAGAAAGCAACTACAGCAGGTGCTACAGGTGAGGATTAATCTCCTTTCTACAAATACCTCAGCCAACCGGTTTCCTTGTGTTTGGTCCAAAAGCCATTTAATTCTGCACGGTTGGTCTGATCCAGGACAAATTTCTCTCCTCTCATTTCCAGACCGAACAAGTCCAGTGTGAAGGCATCCTGAACCAAAGCGGATTTACAGCTAACCTGCAGCAGATTTGAGGGAAAGCGATGGGAAAACGTACCATGAGGCGGTTCCTCTGAAACCATGACGTTGTTGATGTTGAAAGCAGGAATTATCATGAACTACTGACTTCAGAGTAAAATCTATTTATTATAATTAAAAATATGATGCTAAATATTCGTTTTTCTGTCTCAGAGTGAATTTATTTAGAAATTATTAGTAAATTATTGAATTTTAGAATCAAGGCTGATTGTGTGTAAGTTTTATTTGAGAGTATTTTTCAGGACGTTTTTCAGCTGTCAGTCAAACCCTTTGATCTCAGAAAATCCTCACTGGTTTCTTTTAGCAGCTGCCGTTTTTTCCATGTTTTCTCCTCTGATTGTAAGTGTGTCGTTTAATTATAGATGTCCTTGTGAAGTGGAAATATGAACTATTTATCAGATCTAAGAGAAACTGAGCAGAAACCTGAGCCACGCGTGTTTCCAGGGACATTGTTAGAATTCAGGCGGCTCCAGTGACAGTTGACATATTCAGTGGTTTTCTGAGTGTGTTTCATGTGCATGTCGTACGTCAGTGATGCGCTGCTGCTGCAGTAGATCACATCAGCTCGTATCTGCAGGGGCTCGGTGGTGGCCGTTTACTCCAGCATTTAACACTGCAGATTATTTACTCACTACATTTACAGGATCTGGTTCCTGACTGTAATATCTGCAATGATCCACTCATTAACTTCATTAACTGAACTTACATTCTCAGGTTTAACCGATGTTGGCTATGAAACTTTTAATAACACTTTTTTTCTGTATCTGCTTCTAAATTTAGATCAAACATAATAAACCATGTGTACACCCTCCTGTGCTGCAGGGAGGAGCCTTGCAGTCTTTGTGGACCAGAATCCCTCCTTTGACTTGCATATAGAACAGGTTTAGGTCCACCTTCTGTCCCCTTTCCCAAAATGAGGAGCACTGGTTTCTGGTGACAACAGGATTTTCTATCTTATCTTGGGGTAACGGATTATTTGGATGCAGGGTTGCGGGTGGGCTGGAGCTGCTCCTGGTCCATCACAGAACCAACACAGAGACAAACATTCAATCAGACTCAAACTCACTCCTAGAGAGAGATTAGAGGCTGAAATCAGCCAAACAGCAGGTCTGTGGACTGTGGGAGGAAGCCGGGAGAGAAGCCAAACCCACACAGGTTTCACCCTGATGTGTGTGCGTGTGTGCAGGTGAAGGTGCAGGTGTGTGTACTCCAACCTGCAGGGAACTCCTATCGGACAACATGTGTCTCTGTGAGGTTTAACCGCCCAGGGAGGTGAAGGTGCTGAACAAGATGAATTTACATCACTGGAGGAATTTCTGAGTCGTTTTTCAGCCTAAAATGGATCAACGTGAACATGTTTCCTGAGATCTGAACTTTAAGAAGATTTAGAGCGACTCCGTTCAGTAAAACTCTTTATTCACGTCATCAGGACGTTCCACAAGGTGGACAGTTTTCTGTTAACTGTCTGTCAACCCATGGGGGGAGAATATGAGGAGGAGGACTAAGTGGCACTTTCTGTGGTTTTGCACCCCTCACTCTGTTCTCTCCGAGCTGCCTCCTCTTCCTCCTCTTCCTCCCTCTCACCGGCTGCAAGCAAGCGGATGATAAGTGAGTGTCGGGAATGAAACACAAGTCTGATGGAAACAAAGCTGCAGCTGCTGTTGTGCTGAAATAAGCACCCTGCCATGAAACGCCCCCTCGAGACCATGTAGTCTTTTTATCTACTAAACACACCTGTGATCTTAAGAACTTAATGACACCTGCTACCAGCCTGCTTTGTGAGAAACAAACAGGTGAAGTTGTCTCAGATTAATGTTTAGATGGTATGTACATGTTAGACAGCAGGGAGCATTAAGGGTTCATGTTTTCTGGCTGGAATTGAGCTACAGCCACCAAACTGTCAGACGTAAATAATCTAAACTGGTAAATCTATTTACCAGTTCATACTCTTATTTCTGACTGGTATGCTGCTTTTCAGGGCTGGGGTGCTTATTTCAGCACAAAACCAGATGCATTTTTTTGCCTCTTTTGTAAAAAGAAGACCTTACTGTCGCACCAGAAAGACGACATACGTCTGAGTGGATTTGTAAACACATGGATGCTGCAGGTTTGAAACCTGGATCAGGCACCGTGTAACGTAACGTGGTTCAGTCCCAGTTTGAAGAGGCACTGAAATATTATTTTCCTTCTCTGTATGAACACGAGGAACGGACGATGTGTTCAAGTCCTGAGAGCACAAAGTATAAAAACCGTCAGACATGGGGAGGGAGCAGACTGAGGAGGCCTTTGGAAATGAATCTGTTCCAGTGTGTATGCAGACTGGTTGCCAGATCAGGCCAGCCAACCGGAAAATAAAGTTCACCGTGGTGAGTGTGAGGTTTAAGGGAAGCGTCCATCTGATCCAAGATGCTGCAGCGAGAATGACAAGCAGAGATCATTTTTCTCCAGTTTTATCTTCTCTTCATCGGCTCCCTGTTAAATCCAGATAACAAATATTTTTCTCCCCACATGAAAAACTCTTAGTGATCAAGTTCAGCTGCAGCTGCATCAAAGAGCTTTTTACCAACTCGAAAACATCAACACGATTAAAGTTTGCTCTCCCAGAAAGGCCAGTAGAAACTCATGCTGTCATCTCCAGTAGACTGGATTACTGCACTGGTCTTTTACCAGGACTTCCCACAAAGAGGACTACATGATCCAGTTTCATGTAAACAGAAGGCTAGCAAGGCTGCTAGCTGGTTTTAAAGTAGCTGCAGCTTGAAAATGTGGAGAAACAGATCCTGCAACCAGTCTGGTTTAGTAGAGAAAGATATAAGGATAAAGAGAAGAGGAGATATTTCTGACTTTTTAGTAAAGAGGAAGGACCCAGATCAGCTGTAGACAGACCCCAGACCCAGTAGCAGCAGTCCGATGTGGAGCTACCCACATGGAAGAGCCCCTCCATCCTCCAGACCTCACCAACAGCGGACATTTTTAAAAACTAGTTTAAAGACCCATTTTTACTCTGTAGCTGACTGAGTTTTGGCTTCTTCAGCTGAATTTTAGTTTCATATTTGTCTTTTTTATTGTTTCTTACATGTAAGTCTGTTTTATTCTCATTCTGTCTTCTTGGCTCTTATCGTTCTTTTAAAGTTGGACTTTGATCAACACCTGTTGTATTTAAATGTACTTATAAATAAAGTTGACTTAACTTTTCTTTTCTTAGTATAATTCCCCTCCCTGATAAGGCCCCCCCCATGTATACAGTCTAGCTCCGCCTCTGTCTAATGGTAACATATAATAAGAATAATTAAATATTATATTGTAGGGGAATGGCAGCCATCTGTGTTACAGACGGTGGGTCTATTGTAGGTGTGATTATAGCCATTTTGAATGCTGAACAGTTATTACTTATACTGATTACTGGTCATTTGTTCCAGGACTGCGTGCCTCTGAATCACGTAGACATTTTACTTAATTTTGTTTTTCTTTTGGGAATATAACCATCTCCTCTTTCAATGCCCTGGGGCCTCATTTATAAATGTTGCACAGGCACAACTCGGGACCTGATAGTGAAGTACTTTACTGTCAATTCATTAAATCATTTGCAAACCTGCAGATGAGGTGCGCTAATGTGGTCCACGTGCATGCGCGTGCTGTGGAGCGAGCCATAGGCATATAGTTTGGATGCATCGGGAGCAGACTGCTGTACCATCCCACAAAGGTGTGCTGAATAATCACATAGTGTCCTGCAAAACGTCGCACTAAGGGATGCTTCCACCTGGCCTCCCTCCCCCTCACCACGAGGACCCTGACGCACGGCCCCCTCCCCGACAGGAGCCTCAAGGCTGCATGAAGGTGTCATGCAGTTGTTTTAACGAGCTAAAGATTTCAGATAAAACGCCACACATCACTTCACGGATTTGCTGCAGTTCATCCCGGACTTCCTCCACTGATTGTGTCTGTTTGCGTTTGCAGGACGGCGTCCGTCAGCAACCTGCCACGTGCGCCATGCGCCCGCGGCACACGTGTGCTCGGGCACCCCGGCAGCCTTTCTTTTATTTGAAAACAAACAAAATGTTTTTCCGAGCCTCCACCTCCCCAACAAGCACCTCAACTTCCGTCACAGATCAGCTGACTTATTTAAATGCATGAATGTATTTTGCATTGACCATTTATGGTAGAATGTGGGTGTGTAGGGGCGGGACATGAACCCATTTCGCCTGCGCAAACTTTCAGGAAGAGTGTGATTTATAGAGTAAATTGCTTCCACCTGTGCATACACCTGGTTTTATAAAACAAAATCATTTTTTGCTGCACGCAAACTTTGGCTTTGTGCGCACAAACACTTTTAATAAGGATCCGTTTTATAAAGGAGGCCCCTGGTGATTTGGCTGTATTAATTCATATAGAAGCTTAATTTTGAGGTTTATAAAAGTCCATTTATAAATGAGACATATCCAAGAAAATTTAATAACTCAAGATTAAAAGTTTTGTAAGATTGGGGTTTTTTAAAGGGAGAAAACACTTTTTAAATATTTTGCACTCAGTATATTTTATTAAATTATTTATGTTTCTACATGGTTCATTTTCTCTCTCTCTCTTTAGTTAGTCGGTGGTCTCTCGCCCCCAACGTTGGTGCAGCTGGTGAACCAGCGTGCGTGGGCTTCACGTGCATTCAGCAGCACTTAAATGCAGCCTTTAGACTCCTGTGAGCTACAACCCTCAGCGACCCTCAACACTTCAAGCCTGCAAAGGAATGTTTTCTAGGATGTACAACACGTTGACGAAACATTCATGCCTTCATCAAACACACCGGGGATGACAGCTGCATCTGGATCCATCTCACCTGGTTACCTGCAGCCGAAAGGAAGAAATCCCTGAGCTCGGTCTCAGAGATGGGATGAGTGTCCATCCTGCATCACTTGTTACTGGTTGGTTGCTGTTTTCCTGGCGCTTCAGAACAATTTTCTTGAATTATTAGTCCTCAGAGGCAGATTTAGACCACAGACAGCAACAACTCACTTACTGCACTGAATCAACACTTAAGATGCACAGAGGTTTACAGTTTGCCTCTGATGGTGGACCTGAACGTGCTTCATGTGTTTTTTCTGCTTCTGCAGGATGAAGGATTCTATTTCCTGCCTGTTGTCACTCCTGACTGGAGATCACTCAGAACAGCAGAGAGAAACTGACTAATCCTTAATAACCAGTAAAAGACTCTGACGCATGAAACGCTGCCTTGATTAGCAATTAAAGGCCTAATTTTCTATGAAATGTGGAGACCAGAACGGCCTCATTTCAAGCTGAGAATCGTGTTTCAGACTTCCTCTGCTTCGAATCCAAGGTCAGCTTAGTGTGGAAACAGGGGAGAGACAGAGGGAAAAGCCTGAATCTTGTTGGATTTGGGGATGTAAACCGGAGCTGACAGGCAGACCCCCCTCAGGGTGGCGCAGACTGATGTGCTTCTGTGAAACTTGCCCCCACTTGAAACCAGATAAACCACAGTAACATTCAATGATGGGCGTAACAGTGTTTAGAAAAGTCGGGCAAAGGAAAGGCTGGGAAAGAAAAATGTCAGAACTTTGAGAAGTAAAGACGTAGAGATTCACCTCTGAAACAAGGGCCTCGATATATAAGAAACATTTCATCTACAGTTCATAACATCCTTAAAGGTTTTGGAGAAATCTCTGAAAAAACATTGAAAATACTTCCAACAACTTCCATAAGCATTCCTGGGTGCTCATTTCGCCACAACACCGGCCTCCTGGGAGGGGGAGGGGCCTACGGCAGCATTGAGAAGAGGAAGACTGAGACAAGCTTTCCTGTATTTGGCTAAATTATTTAAATTTTTATCTCACTGTTTTTTTGATGGTTCAGAGCAAATATTGAAATGAAAATCCGGCACATAGCACAGATGAAAATGTTTCAGGCTTCAGCTGTTTCAGGCTAAATATGACTCTAAACCTCTATCATAGTACAACAAGTGAACCTCGTCTCTGTAAAGGTCAACAGAACCAGAACAAACTTCAGGTGAGGTCTCCAAAATGGCCGTTTTGGTTCAGTTTGGCACCATCTTTTCCCTACGTCACACAATTATTGTTTAAAAACTTAAAAAGTTGGTGGATTCCTGGACAAGCTGCTGAGAGGGGTCATTTCTGAGCTGTGGGCTGAACGTCTGGGTTCATGTTCTCTTCCAGGAGATTTTACCTGCGAGCTGCTGATGCTGGACGTGCCGTCCTGAGCTCAGGTGTTGCCATAGCTACAAACACAACACCTGGATGCAGCTGTGAAGATTTTTGTATTTCTTTCCTTTACACCAACATCATCATTTACACATCAGAGATGAATTATTATTCTGGTTTCATTCTGCTTCATTTATCTAGAACCAGAAGCATAAAAAAGTTCCAAACGGAATCTTTCAGTAAAATCCAGGATGAGTCATTAAGATCATCGATCTTCTGCAGCACTCGACTGTGCAGCTTTTCTTAGCTGCTGCTGAATGAAAAACATCTCCCCAAAACATGCAAAAAACTTTTTTTTTTACAGTTTATTAGATCATTTTCTCAAAATAATAATATAATAAAAAAATCTAAATTCTGTTTTTTGTAAATTAACGAAATGACTTTTTAATTAAAATGAATTTTCCTCTGTTGTTCTGAATAAACAGACAACTGACAAGCTAGCATATTTATGTGTATGTTAGTTATCTTTGCCTCTTTGTAAAAACAGAAATAAACTGTCCACCGTGATAATGAGGGTCTCTGCCGTACTGGAGGCTGCAGACACAAGTTTCTTTGTGGCATCAGGAATTATTACAAGTTTATTAGTTTATTAGAGTTTTTAAAAGAAAATGTTGCGTAATGTTGACTCATAATACAAATGAGAAAGAAGGTTGAATGTGAAGCAGAGATTATGTAGGAAGTTAAATGAATCATAATATTCCCGAATAAAAGCAGAAAAACAAACTGTGGTAAAATGTTGTAGAAATCTTCGTCTCAAACACTCATCAAACTGTCTGTGATGCTCTTCCTCATTTTTCAAACCCAGCAGCACCATCATGGATGCTTTTACTGCTACTTGGACCTCTGCTGCTCCCACAGATGCTTCAGGGCTACGTTTTCCACCCCTGCTGCCTCGACCTCCTTCAGAAACTCTGGACTGGTGCTTGTCGTAACTTAGCAGCTTTGGTCCTTGAAGGGTTAAAGTGATGATGCAAGGAGGACTACAGGAAGAAGTTGGAAAGTAAGCTTCAGAAAAACAATGTGAGGGATGTGTGGTCAGGAATGAAGAAGATCACTGGCTTCGGGATAAAGGAGGATCAGACTGATGGAGGTCTGGACAGAGCGAATGAACTGAACATGTTCTTCAATAGGTTTAGCTCACCTCCTGCTTCAACCCCAACTAGCCACACACCCTCCATGAGCCCACAGCTTTCCTGTCACACCTCCACTCTGTCACCCTGCAGCTCAGTCAAGGACCTGGACACAACCTCATCTCCCTCCACATCAGGACTTCCTGAAACCTCCTCTGCCTCCACCTCCACTCTGTCTGTCTCCTGTAACCAAGTCATGCAACAACTGGTGAAACTGAACCAGAACAAGGCTGCAGGTCCAGATGGTGTCAGTCCCAGAGTTCTCAAGACCTGCTCAAAACAGCTATGTCCGATTCTCCAGCACCTGTTCAACACCAGCCTGAGCCAGAGAAGAATCCCGGTGCTGTGGAAAACATCCTGCCTTGTTCCAGTGCCTAAAAAACCACAACCAGCTGAACCAAAAGACTACAGACCAGTCGCCCTGACATCTCACTTCATGAAAGTCCTGGAGAGACTCTTACTGGCTCACCTCAGCAAGCAGGTGAAGACCTTTCAGGACCCACTACAGTTTGCATACCGTAATGGGCTTGGGGTTGAAGATGCCATCATATACCTGCTTCAGAGAGCCCACTCTCATCTGGACCAGTCAGGCAGCACTTTGTGGGTCATGTTCTTTGATTTCTCAAGTGCTTTTAATACGATTCAGCCTGCTCTGCTGTGTGAGAAGCTGCAGAAATTCCAGGTGGATCCCTCCACAACCACCTGGATTTACGACTACCTCACAAACAGACCACAGTTTGTGAGACTGAAAGGTTGTGTGTCTGAGATGGTGGTCAGCTGCACTGGAACACCACAAGGGACTGTACTTTCACCATTTCTGTTCACGCTGTACACCTCAGACTTCCAGTACAACTCTGAGTTCTGTCATCTGCAGAAATACTCTGATGACTCAGCAGTTGTTGGGTGTATCAGTGATGGACAAGAAGCAGAGTACAGAGAACTGGTCGGTCAGTTTGTGAAATGGTGCGGTGACAATCATCTCATCTTGAATACCAAGAAAACAAAGGAGATGATTGTTGACTTCAGGAGGAACAAGAACACACATAGAAGTGTTTCCATCATGGGAGAGGAGGTGGAGGTGGTGGAGGAATACAAGTACCTTGGAGTTCAGCTGGACAACAGACTTGAGTGGAAAAGCAACACTGAGTACATTTACAAGAAAGGTCAGAGCAGACTCTACTTCTTAAGGAAGCTGAGATCTTTTAACGTCTGCACCAAAATGTTGCAAATGTTCTACAGGTCTGTTGTTGAAAGTGCAATCAGCTTTGCAGCAATCTGCTGGGGCAGCGGCATCAGAACCAGAGACTTGAAAAGAATTAACAAACTGATCAAGAAAGCTGGTTCTGTGCTTGGAGTAACTCTGGAGCCGCTGGAGTTGATCATCAAAAAAAGAATTCTGTACAAGCTGACGAGGATAATGGAAGATCCTTCACACCCTCTACACAACGCCGTGACGAAACAACAGAGTGTGTTCAGTGGGAGGCTTGTTCAAGTCCGATGCAAGACAGAGAGATACAGAAGATCCTTCCTTCCAGCAGCTATCAGGCTGAAGAACAAAGCCCTTAATTAATTAATGTGATTGTTTTACTAAAAAATTACTACTACTACAATATTGAATTTCCCTTTGGGATTAATAAAGTATTTTTCATTCATTCATTCATTCATGAAAGGTTTGGGCCGTCTACTGTGAGAGAAGGCCTTCCCTGCACTGAACTTCACCTGATTGGCTGTGTTTGAAATGACACAATGAAAGCTGACTGTGTTTGAACCACACCTGAAACAGCAGAAACAGGAAGGTCCTGAAGCTGCAGACCCCTGTGCTGGAGACACTTGGCTCATTTTGTTGAGTTGTAGCTGAAGGATTGTCCTGTTGGATGGATGGATGGTTGGATGGATGGATGGATGGATGGATGGATGGATGGATGGATGGATGGGTGGGTCAATGGATGGATGGATGATGACTCATTCTTGGGACTACTTTACTCATTACTCCGAGTGTGAAGAGGTGTGGAGGGATACATGCATCCACTCGCTGATTTAACCCTCATCACTGCTGCCTGGAGGTGGGGCTCAGGTGGCCGGCCTCTCTCAGATAACGGTCACATGGTTTACGGCTCCATAATAAGAACTCTGACGCTTGTTTTGGGCTGAAATAGTCAAATATCTGGTTGCTTGGGTTTTTAAGATCTGTGGAATGCCTTCGAGATGCCTTGAAAATGAGGCTGAATCTGTTCTTTTAGCCCACTGTCCCACAGGGCAGCTGATTTCTGTTTGTCTCTTTGACTGCCAGGACAAACTGTTTAGTTTTTTTAATTAAACACTTGAGAAATGAGCTTAATAAACCAACTGTTAGTAAATGAAAACAAGCCGAGCTGCGTATCAGAAGCACAGCAGGAAGCAGATCCATGTGTGCGAGTGCTTGAACCACAGCTGCTTCCACTGATCTGAGCTCAGATTTGATCGCTGAGGTCCAACACTGATGCTGACCGGTGGCATCAGCTGGTGCTACAGACCCACGCTGTGACCTTGACTAGGATAAATGGCTGCAGCCCTCGGTGGAGGAGGGTGGAGGAGGCAGACGACGATGCCCTGCCTTTTTCCTCCTGAGGGATCAAATCAAAAGTCTCACTTTACATACCAGAAACGAACACACAGATGGTTTGGGGGTTAAATATTTACTTTAACACACTACAGATGTGTGTTTCAGAACCGGATGTTGAAGTTCTGGCTGTTCTGTCCTCTCGACCCCCCCCCCCGCTGCACCGTTTTCCCTCTGCGGTGGTTTGACTGGCTGCTCGGAAACGCTGCTGAATAAATCCAGAAGAATCCTGTCAGCTGCTTTCTCTGTGCTGATTTACTTTAATTATGTTTTCATAACTCCATTCTCAGTAACCCCCCCCCCCCCCACACACACACACACACACACCAGTGTGTTGGGACTTCTGCGTGAGGACTGAACTTCTTTCAGTCATTACCTTCTCTCTTTCTCACAGTCTCAACTTTTCAGTTTCAATTTTCTATTTTCATCTTTCTGCTGTCACATATCATCATGATGGTTCGTCTCTCCATCATCCTGCTGTGCCCTGTTTCCATCTGACCTCCTTTAGTATTCATATACTGCACACACACACACACCTGAATGATTGACTGGTCTCAGTGCTGGACAGTAGAGCAGAGAACATTCATTTTTAATGATCAGAGGCATGATGAGCTGCTGTGGCAGGGCCAGGACCTCCTCCTGGTCCCTTGCTGATTGTTTCTAGAGAGAGATTGTCCTCCTTCCTAAAACCACCCTATGGGTCATCGGCTCACGGATGAATCTACTTGTTAAAGTGGTGGGATGACTGTGGAGTTTTAATTTTTTATTTATTTATTTATTTAGCTCTATTTATGAACACTTCATTTCATTATCTAAACCAAGGATGTCTAGTTCTGGTCCTTCAGGGCCACAGTCCTGCAGGTTTTACATGTTTCACTGCTTCTGAGTCAGATGTACTGAAGAAGGAAACATGTAAAACCTGCTGCAGCCCTCTGGGACCAGAACTGAGCGTCTCTGGCCTAAACTGACCAGGACACACAAGACTGCAAATATTAACATGCAGGGTTTTTTTTGTTTTGTTTTTGCATTCAACTCAATTAACTCTTTTCTTCTTCATTTTCCTCTGCAGACAATATCCCTTCAACAGGACCAGGAAGCGCACGGGGCTGCAGGAAACTCCAAGTACAAGTTCAACAGGTAGTTCAAAACAAACAGAAATGGGTTAGAAAGCAGGTAATCAGTCAGAGAACAGAAAGCAAAAAACAAACCAGAACCAGACCTGAGTGTCAACAGCAGTCTGAAGCATCACGGTGTTGCTGAGCTCTGCTAACTAAACGAGGATCAGGAGCCTGAAAAACGACTCACTGGGGAACAAAGAACAAATCAGTGGTAACTGGTTG
This sequence comes from Melanotaenia boesemani, assembly GCF_017639745.1. Taxonomy (NCBI): domain Eukaryota; kingdom Metazoa; phylum Chordata; class Actinopteri; order Atheriniformes; family Melanotaeniidae; genus Melanotaenia; species Melanotaenia boesemani. Next base: position 26,630,197 of record NC_055703.1, on the reverse strand, counting down.
AACACTGGTGCGGTGAATCGGGAGGCTGTTGGTTTCTACTATATGGACCAGATTTCTGCGCTGGGTAAAGTCACGCAGCGAGGCCTGAAGTCATGCACTTTGACATCCCACCGTGACTGCGTCCGAGATGTCAGTCAAGCTTCCGGTAATAACGCGGTATTTTGATGCTGAGGAGTGGAACGGTTGTCGCAGGCTATTTGCTGCAGCGCTTTTCCTTCACTTTGTCTCCAAACTCCGCATGAGCCCAGCGTTACCCAGACGCAGGTAGACAGGCAGCTGGACTTAACTTCGAGTTTATTATAACAAACTCCAGGAGGAAACAGCAAACCTAGACAGGAGAGAGAAGGACCTGGTTGAAGTATTGAGTGCAGATCAATCTCTTTTACAGCAGCTCCTCCGTTCACTCCGGCAGGACTGACCTTTTCCTGTTACCAATCAATACTCACCACAAATCAGCTGCAGCAGTTGTGATGACACTTTAGATTTTAAAGACTCTCCAGCGCCGATAAATTATAAACTCAAGTCAGTCATTTTTTAAGCCTCTTCCAATGATCATTCAGCATTTTCCACCTGCTGGAACTAAATCTCTCATCCTTAAAATGACTTTCTGATCATTTCTCTCACCGAGAATGAATGCAGAATAAAACTTTAAATGCATTTAGCAGCAACACAAACAGCTTAAAGAGCTGCAGTTCAGCTCAGAGATATAAGAGCGGCAGGATCTTCAGGAAGTTAAAGCTCAAAAAAGGCAAAGTTTGGAAGCATTTTCACGGCCCACAATGTTTCTCTGTAGCCAAATTATTATTTAAGTGCATTTCATTGTCTTCCCAGGTTGAGGCAGTTCATCTGAGAGCAAGGTGTTTTCTAAAAACCATCAATAAAACAGGTCCATGTAAATAAGGTAAATGCACTATATTTCCCTCTGACATCCAGATCAGATCCCTCCACCTTTCAAACAAAATCCCGAACAGACGTTTCACTGCCACAGAGCAGACGGAAACACACTTCCCAAATTTAACTGCACTTTTCAGCATTTCATCACAGCAGCGCTGCAGGTAACAGAGACGTCCAGGAAATATTTAACACCAAAAACCCTCCAGCACGCACACCTCCCTGAGCACGGACTTGGTAGAAGTTGAAGCAGATGTTGGGTTGCTCCTGCCAGAGCAGAAATGTGGGGATTATTTAATCTAAGTATCATCTTCCATAGATGATGACATCTTCTGAAGGTATTAACTTCCGTTCTGTAGCAAACTTTCTGCTCCATCAGTGTTAAAATGGAGCTGAACGGAAATGTTTGAGTAAAAATTAGGAATAATTAAAGATGTTAAGAATTTGATCAATATTTTACTGAAACTGAAAGTCAACCATTCTGAACAGCAGCTTAAAGGTGAAATCGTGTTTTTCCCTCGGAAACGTTAAAAAAAAGTGGTTTGAGGTTCATGCAGGACCAGACAGCCCCACATCATCCACCTTCCTACCTGTCTGCGCTGAGCGCCGTGAGCGTGAACACCGACACGCCGACCGACGTGAGCTGGATGACGGGAATGAGTTTGCACGCCGCCTCGCCGAACACCCACTCCTCGGAGAAGTAGCGGAAGGCGTCCACGGGCACGCAGGTGACCAGCAGCAGCAGGTCTCCCGCCGCCAGGCTGGAGATGAAGATGTTGGGCACGCTCCGCATGGCGCTGTTGGTGATGAAGATCTTCACCAGGGTGATGTTGCCCAGCAGACCCACAGTGATGATGAGGATGTACACGGAGGTCATGACGCAGCGCACCACGAAGTGGACCGTCTCCCCGCTGTCAGAAGATGGCCACCAACCGGGCTCCTCGGTAGAGTTGGGGCTCAGAGCCTCGGACTCTCCCGGCAGATTGGGCCGCAAGTCAGACAGAAACTCGTCATCCATGGCCGGGGGGTTGCGCTCCTCCCGCGCGCAGCGGGAGTATCCACGGAGAAGCGATCAGAGGGAGAGTTAGCAGAAGAGGAGCTGCCGGGCGCGCAACAGGAGGCTCCGTGCGTAAAGACGCAGAGACAGCGAGGATGTTCACTCCAACAGAACCTGCAGGAGGAGGAAAAAGTTCTGGAACAACTGCTGGTCTGAGAAGCGCTTCTCTGAACGACAGAGGGCGGGAGGACAGGGAACTGACGCGCGTAAAGAGGAGGAGGAGGCACTTGTTTGACAACAGAATCTCCCTCTCCTCTGTGCGTTTGTGTGAGCGTGTGTGAGAGGAAAGAGAGAAAGAAGGGGTGGAAGATAAGATAGAAAGGACAAATGAATGTATCTGGACTAAACAGGGTTGGTCTTTGGACATTTTCTGCCTTTTCTCTCATTTTCAGTCCAGTACTGTAACCTGAGAGGAAACTCAATCATTCAGGCAGAGAAAAGGCTTCTAAAAGGACGAGTTGTGTGGACATATAACACACAACTTAAAGAAGCGGTTTAAACTGGATCTTTAGTCATTTGTTGCCATTTATTTAGTTTAATCTGTGAAAACAGCAAAGATCAGACAGAAATCAGGATTTTAGCTGCAACAAGGTGAAGACCCTGAAAAAAAGAAGAAATGTCAGAAAACTCAAGAGGGTTGAAGAATAAAACTGTTCTGAACCAACATTCACTTTCAAACACCTCCCAACTGGACAATCTGTGCTTTTAATTGTGATGCCAATAATCTGTTCAGTGTAATAAATTCATCAAATCTTTTAGCTGATCTGGAAGGTATCAGGTGTGTGTGCAGAGCCTGGCAACGCAGAGTTAAGTATGAGGCATGAGTTCCTTCAGTTTTCTCTAACTCTCATTTTTCTGGTTTTTGTCCCAGAACTGTGAGGTTAGAGACGAAGGCTGCCATCTGCGAGTTCTTGATTCTTCTGCTTTAATGAGTCAAAAGTTTAGTTTTACCAGGCTGGGTGTTTGTCTGCCAGAGCCCACAGACGGTGGCTGGTAGGGGGCGAAGGTGGAACAACATAAGCTGGAATCTGACCAAAAGTTCTTTGCTTGAAAAGATCCAGCCTGTCATGTTTATTTCTTAAAAAGAATCAGAGACATGTTATATAACCACTGAGTCCGAGACCTGATGTTGCCCAACTATCAACACCAGAAAAAGTGTTTGACCAAACCCACTCACTCAAGAGTTTGTCTTTATTCTTACTGCAGAATTAAAAACCTTCCTCCACCTGTAGCTTCCCCATCTGCTCAAACTCCACCCGTCTGAGCTGGTGCTCATAGAGGAGGGCAGGTCATGTGACAGCACCAACCACTGGTAGGTTTACCGACTTCACCTGAATGATGTCTGAATGATGGATTTCTGTTTCTCTTCACTCTGCAGCCTCTTTCATTATTTATGGAGCTGAAAATTCCAGCAACACCTCAACACAACATAACTGATGGTGTCACTGCTGAACTGTGGCAGATTTTCTCTCTGCAGTATGTGGATCCTGATGCGGTAGTAGGGGTTCAGTTCTGGTCTACTGTCTGGTGGTGGTGGACTGGATCTTGATGCGATAGTAGGGGATCAGTTCTGGTCTACTGTCTGGTGGTGGACTGGATCTTGATGCGGTAGTAGGGGTTCAGTTCTGGTCTACTGTCTGGTGGTGGTGGACTGGATCTTGATGAGGTAGTAGGGGATCAGTTCTGGTCTACTGTCTGGTGGTGGACTGGATCCTGTGCCGGTTCATGTTGACCACAGATCAGTCTGCCATTGCTGCAGCACTCCGGTCTGTGGTTCCATGAAGGTTCCTCACATTTCATACGCCTCCTCCGGGTAAGTGATCTTTCATTTAGTTGACATGTATTTGATGGAACCTGTGAATCAGTCAGTAATAATTACACTTTACTCACCACCTGAACATGTGACATGTCCTTTATACCTTCCTCTCTTAGAAATACAAGGACTGTCTAATCACACGGTTTCTTCTGTGCTTGTGCAAGTCTTAAACATGACTCTTGAGATCATGTGAAAGTAAAGTAGCCTTGGAGGCAGGAGTGTATTGTGTGTTTAACATAAAAACTTCCTAGTCCCTGGTCCTCAAAGGCCCACTATCCTTCAGGTCTTAGATGTTTTCCTGCTGCAACACACCTGATTTAAATTAATGGCTCATTAGCAGACTTGTGCAGAGCTAGTCAGAAAGCCACTAATTTGAATCAGGTGTGTTGCAGCAGGGAAACATCTAAGACCTGCAGGATAGTGGGCCTTGAGGACCAGGGTTGAGGACCTCTGCTGTACAGCACCTCAGTGTTGAAATAAAACCCAAAGATCTGGTTTCTTTCACTGAGACATTCTTCTCTGTGTGGACGTGTGTGACCATTATTATCCTTTAATGTTCCAGTTAACCAAAAACTCTTTTTTCTGTGAAGTGAAGAGTGAAAAATTAGCTGTTTGTTTAAACCTAGAAAGTTATCAGATATGAGAAAATTTATTTTTATTTATTTATTTTCTCTCGTAAAAATCCGTTTGTGACGTCTTGAGAAATGTTGTCATACTGATCTTGGAGGCCAAACGCGAACTCAGACCTGAAGTCCTGAAGAAGAACGTGTTTCCTGTTTTGTGCACGTTCCGCACCGCAACCGTCCACGCGCTTTAACGCAGGGCTCGATCCTCCGGCAACCTGTGGCTCCAGTGCGGAAAACCGGCCAAAGCCAGCGGGAGTTGGCTGTCAAAGGCTGTCAAAACTCATTCAGTTAGAGACTGTGATACCGGAAACTGTGAGACTAGACCTTCAAAATAGAAGCTTTTATTTTACTTTTTTTTTCTTTCAGACTTTCAACTTTTCCTAAATATGAACTTTACCACTAACTTTTATGTTATCTTTTCAGAGATGCTTCACAAGCTAAGCTAAGTTAAAACATGAACATCTTCACAACCTGACAGGGGGGAGGCCTAGGAAACCTTCGATGGGGGGCCAGGCAGGGGGTGAGCGGGAGGACAGTGGCACAAAAAAGACAAAAAAAAAAAAAAAGATATATATCAGAATTAGGATAATAATCAGCGACTCTTCAGCATTATCATCCTTTTCACTTTGCAAGTCATCACATCTTGTGGTTTTATGACTTTCAGGTTAGTTTAGAGAGAAAAATATCAAGCATGTTGAAGTTGATGCTTTATGAACGAAGCATCATGATAAAGACGATGCTGCATTCACTTGCACTTGGCCATTCTGAATTCTCACCTTTTTCTATTAGAATTAGTTTGGGGTTTGCTGAAAATTAAATGTTTTTTTTTAAAGAAGTGTTTAAATAAATTGTAAAATCTAAGTTTTCCTGTTGTCAGCTGTAATCCAAACAGTAATATAAACTTTTAGCATAACGTTCTTTACACGTCAGCTCATTTCTTGTAGAACATTGTTGTACGTTTTTCATGTGGAAGACTCACATATATCAGATGGTTATTCATCTCAGCTCAGATAAAACAGTTTATAAGATAAAAATCCTGCTGCTGTGCAGCTTATGACTAAATCCTCCAAGTTTACACATGTGACTCAAACCTTGATGCAACTGCACATTAAAGTTTGCAATAAAAGATTCTTCTACTGACCTGGAGATCTCGTTAACGACAGGAACCAGGTCATATCACAGGACTTCCTCACCCACGTCTCCCCGGCTGGTCCCTGAGGTCCTGTACCAGGCCTGCTGATGGCGCCCCAGACATAGCTGAAAACAGAAGTAGACCTTCTGTTCAGTGGCCCCCAGATTCTGGAACTCTTTTCCTTTGGACGGGAGATCAGTGGACTCTGTGATCATTTTTAAAAGCCAGTTAAAACACATCTTTCAAAATCTGCTTTCCGAAATCCATTGTGTGCTCTTGTGAAACATTTTATGATTTTATATCTTGACGGGTGCTTTTTATAAATAAAGTATTATTTAGTAACTTTACTTAAAAGGAAAATGTTAAATCAGATTTTACTCCAGTTACATTCCAGTCTGATGCTGCGTTTACGGCTCCTCTTTTGTTTATTTTGAAAGCAGCGACCGGAAGTGCCGCCCATCAACTCCAGCTGGCTTGACTCCGTTCTGTGTCCCGCAAAATCCCGCAACTGGCATGAGATTAGGATCCCTGAGTGGAAAAAAGAGGGGGGAATGAACAACACGCCGCCAGGATTACGGTTGGTGTGTGGACTTCCATTTTCTTTCACTGTTGGCTGTTGGAGTTTGAAGTTTGATCGGGCTTTTCTTTCTGTGTTGGTGGCCAAGGGGACTGTGTTTGGGACAACAGCAGCTCCTCAATGCTCTTCCAGAAGTATTTGCAGTGCCGGGTGTGTTGTCACTCTTGTCTTTGACTTTGTGTGTTTCTGATTTGACCACAAGTGTCCACCTCAACAAACCAAACAAAGAGAAGTAAGCTCTGGATAAGTGACCAAGTCTCTGTTTTCTTTATAGAAATATTAGTTAAACTAGTTTATTATTTGAAAATAAAAAGTCAACCCAGCAAAGAGCGAGTGTTTATATATATATAAATAAAGCTCCAAATCTTAAAGATAAAAAGTAAGAAAAGGCATGAAGTTCATCTGTGCTCCATGGTCCTTTACCTAACAAGGTGCATTGTATTTTTGCTGCCTGTTTGCCATCTCTGCTGCATTGTTTGCATCAGGAGGTGTTTTTTGTTTTCGCTGACATAGTTGTATAGGGATTATAATGCAGGGACCACATGCCCCTCCAGGCCATTGTTGGCCCCTCTGTCTCTGTTGTCTTTTTTCTACTGAGTGAGTCAATTGATGGAAGAATAAAAGGCCAAAGAGCGTGCATTGATATGGGCTTTCAGGAGAGAGAGGCAGAGGGGTTCGGGTGCAGATTTTGGAGTCCATCTGTTAGTGGCATGTAACTGGTGCCAGCAGCAGGCCGGCCATGAAGATCCAGAGCAGCCTTGGGATTACACGGGGGATATCCACCAGCAAGACATGTCTCTGAACTACATCAAAAACTTCTATGAAGGATGCGTAAGTAGACGCGCAGAGCAGGGCTGTTTTTCTTCCTTCCAGCTGAGCCTTTTAGCCGAGAGGAGCCAACCGTGATCCTCTGGTGGTTTGAAATGAAAGGACACTGATCTGTTTCCATTCATGAGTTTTAATCCGTCCTCTAACGTCTTCGTGTAGCTGAGTGACATAAGAGCATCATTTTCTGGTAAAGTGTGGAGCAGGTAAAGAGATGAGATGGGAAATGTTTTGTTTCCAGCAGCATTTATCTGGCTGACAAAGCTTCTTTCTCTTTATTTCTGACTCTGTGTGTGTGTGTTCACTTTAATGAGCATGTGATTCGTCCTGAATAAATGTTCCCGTGTGAGCCTTTCACACGGCTGACATGTGACTCTCTGCATGTGTTGTCCAGCTCAGGCCTCCTACGGTGATAGGCCAGTTCCACACCTTGTTCTTCGGCTCGGTGCGGATGTTCTTCCTGGGCGTTCTTGGCTTCGCCGTCTACGGGAATGAGGCTCTGCACTTCAGTTGTGACCCCGACCGTCGAGAGCTCAACCTGTTCTGTTACAACCAGTTCAGACCCATAACACCTCAGGTGGGACCAAACTACACGGAAAGCTACAGCCAGACCTTTCCAGGTGAGGCGGTTCTGGTGCTGGCTGGAGCTCCTTAGGTTTTAGCAGCCTTGAAACCAACTCAAGGTCCGGTTTCAGCAGGCCACTGACCCCCTGGTCTAGAATGAGAAGCTGCTTATGGTGACCAATCAAACCAGCTAAAACTTTGTGATTTATAAGATTGCAGAACCAGAGTATCATCTGTTCTGATTCTAGACTGAACCGTAGCTTAGTGAGCTTCAGTCTGGACGAAGAAGTGGAAGAAGATGAGCCGGTTTGCTGGACCAGATTCTTAGAAGGTTGTAAAGTTGGACCATAACAGCATAACCAAGTCATTTCCTGATGCTTAAACTAGAACTAAGGTAATCTACTCTGAACTCACTTTTAGACTGTTTGTCTGCTTTAAATGAACCCTGGTCCACTTCCTCGGATAGTCTGGTCTGTCTGCGGACCAAAGACACAAACTGTGGTCCACTTTAAAACCAGGGGTCTCAGTCAGCTTGCAAGTGAACTTGTTTCCGGCACCCTGACAGTGTGAAAGCACATGAACCATCCAGAGAACCAGAGAGGAAGTGATGTATGACATGTCGGATATCCGGCTGCTTCTCCTGCTGCTCATACTGGAACCTGAAACCATTTTAGGTCCAAACACCAACATCAAAACAGAAACCCGAACATTTAATAGATTTATTGTTGCTCTGTTATGATCTACTAGCAGTAAATGAGCTGGTTTCTTTCTCTACATTACGCGTGTCCGGCATATTATCATTAAATGAAGTCATTTTACTGGAGAAACTATGCCGGCATTAATATGCGGTCCCATGTAACCGAGTCCTCTACGGGTGGATCCAGGTTCAGATCGCCCGCCTGCATCCAGGTTACACCTAAACAGATTCGGGCCTGCATTTGGTGGGCTGGGGGTGTTCTGATCGTAGATGTGTTTTTTAAGTCAGGAAGGATGTTTGAAAGTGTAGATATGTCTGACTCAGAGAGTTGGTCTGTGCCACCACAGCATCCAGACCCGAACCCTGGACTCAGACCACAGTCTGACTCTCCCATCATCGGATTGTAGAAGAGGCTTAGATTGAACACTAAATGTTCGATGTCCCTTCTTTCAGCCGGGCAGGTTATTTATGGTAGTTGTAGCTTGTGAATATTTGACTCTGGGGGACCGTGCATGTGTGAAACAAGTTCTGGACCTCCTGCTCTTCTTATGTGTGAACAGAGTCTACGTTCGTCCTAATAAAGGTCCTGCATCACTTTCAGCAAGGATCGGTGCAGACAGGGAGCAGGCAACATGACACTGTGGCTCTAAAGTGGAAAATAAATCTGCTTTTCAGACGAATCCTGCAGACTAGATTCATGGGAAGTTAAAGAAAGTGCTTGTTATTGTTAGTGTTAGTGCAGACGGACGAAATGTTTGTAACAAGCTCTAAAAACAAAAGACAACACAGGAGCTGAAGGACATTATTCTTTGTTGATGCCGTGCCACAGGGGAGAAACTAAAAGCAAACTGAATCCCCAGCAGAAGACAAAGCTGTGTCCAACTTCCCATCTGCAGTTAGAAAGCTGACTCAGCATGAAAGGTTTTCTCTTCCTAAGTGACACCTGCTAGCCTCAGCTGCACCATCTGGAAGACCAGTTTAAAACCAATATGCCAAGTCAGAAATGAATTCATTGGCTGTTTGCTTTCACCTCCTTCATTGGCCTTTTCCTTGTGTAACTTTCAGCCTTGGCTTATTTCTGCCCTCCCCAGGTCTTCTGGGCGTTACAGCTGGTAACCGTGCTGGTTCCGGGGGCGGTGTTCCACCTGTATGCCGCCTGTAAGAACATCGACCAAGAGGAGATCCTGGAACGGCAGATTTACACCGTCTTCTACATCATTTCTGTTCTTCTGCGAATCATTCTGGAAGTCATCGCCTTCTGGCTGCAGAGCCACCTTTTTGGCTTTCAGGTGTGTCCAGGTCCCCACGTCCAGTCTGTAGACACCTCCAGTCCAAAGGAATACTTGTACTTTTCCTCTGAGGGGAGTTAAAGCTCGTCTAGATCAGCTGGCTCACATTCAACCAGACGATCGTAGGAAATCATTTACATTAAATACATCAAAACACGCTGGCGTTGCGTCCATCAGATGGTTGGTTCATCAGCTGTAAGGAAGGGGGGTGTTTTAGACAGAAGGTGCTATATTCATTAAGTGATCATAATTTTAATTATAAACACAACGGTATCTGTCTTTTATCAAAGAAAAGGAGAAATATGATCCTCTTAAGCTCTAACTCTGAACCCAAAAACTGTCTAGAAGCAGTTATATGACAGTAAACATATTATGGAGACTTTTTTTGTCCATTTCAACTTTATCTCTACAGCCTGTTGAAAATAACATTCAACATTTACATTAAAGTATAAAATCTATGAAAATGAGCCTACAGACGAGTAAAAACAGGATGAAGGAATTTAATAAAGTTCATTAGATGCTGCTGCTGCCAGCAGGGATTAGTATGAACCTTGTAAGCAGCAGGATGATGAAGGCTGTTGGGTACCCTCACAACGTTGTGTCAGCAGCATCAACAAGGCAGCATCGGTGCAGAAATCTGACCTTTCATGTGGTAGCTGTGTCTGCGGGATTGTGCACAATCGTCCTCGTCCTGGCACCTAATATTGTGACACAAGATGTTGCCTTCAGGTTCGAGGTGCCAGAAGAAGTTAGTGACACCCTTGTGTTTATTCCCTTAATGAGCCTCATTCACTGAAATACCAACATGGATCCAGAGGAAAGTTATTTCAGTTTTCAATTAAACGTTTTCAGTTTTTCTTTTAGTTTTCAGTTTAAGTTTATTATAAACATAATAATAAAATAATAATAATAATAGAAGTCAATAACAACAAAACAAGACAATGTTTCCAGACATTTCCTTTAAATCACGGTGGTCTGAAACAGGAGGAGGCAGAAAGCCGACCCCCTTTTACCATTTCCATGTTTATATTCAAAATTAACACGCAAACACAAATAGTAACAAGAAAATGACTTTAAACGTATAAACGTTGGCTCCATCTCAGCAGGAGAAGCTGGTTTTGGGCATGTAGGCGCCTTCTTAAAGCGCTGAACCGAATCCACCAGAAACCACCATATCCTCCTCATTTGGTAAGATTCTGACAGTTTTCCAGGCTTACGTTTAGAGTCATTCCCAAACCTTTTGAGCCGCGGCCCCCGAGATAACGTACGTTGGTGTTCGAATCAGCTCACTGGTAAGGAGCGTGGACGACTATGGGGTTACTGGCGTGATATCAGATGGGTCATCCTGCAGCATCCTCCAGATTTAAGGCTTGAAACAGAATCTTCATAGATAAGGAGGATAAAGTGGTTTTGGGTGGATTCACTGCTGTGACAAAACTCTCTCATTGAGATGATGCCAAATTAGGATTTTTAATATGGGATCAGTAATAACTTTGTTTGCATTAATGAGTTAAAAATGTAACTCGTTAATTCCACAGATTAATCTCTTAATGTGTAAATTGACAGCCCAAATAAAAACTTTTCTTTACAACGATTTGGCGACCCCCAGAAATTATCTTGGGACTCCACATGGGGGTCGGGATACCTAGTTTGGAAAAGGCTGATCTAGAGCTGTGCTTCCCTACCTGGGGAGGCTTTCACTTTTCAGAGCCTGTGTGGTTTAAATGGAGGCCATGTCCTCAGAGACAGGTTGAGGTGTCTTAGCTTCTGGTTTTTGTCATTTGGGTGTTTGAATCACATAGAGCCAGGGTTTAGGGAGCCTGAAAACCCTTTGCACCATTTCACAAGTCAGACATGTCTGAAACGAGTCAGCAGATTGAACCAAGAGAAGATCAGAGACCTCAGAATTGGACAATTAGTATTTTATTGTGACTCAGGCAGGTTTATCTTTAAAGTCATGTCAGGTTCTGGCAGGTAGCTCTTCTGTGGACATAAGAGAACAGAGGTGAGAAACTGAATGAAACTTTAAGTAGAGTGACTTTGGCAGTGAGGGGACGTACCAACAGATGTGATGAGATCCTTACAGGTATCCTCTCTGAGAGCTCCGGGGATCTGGTTAGAATCTGGAATGAAAACTGGAGGGTTAACAGGGCTCCAATACTTAGATTCAGACAGAGATTTCTTTAAGGTCCAGTGTTCCTTTCCGTCCAGAATCCATCGCCAATCCAATAAGACAGTCCAAGAGAAACCACAAGAAGGAAGCAGAGATTACCAGGCTGGGGAAGGCAGGTACAACAAACCCAGAGATGGCGAAACAGTCATACACAAAGGTGAAAAAAGTAGGTGGAGTAGAGCTGGATTGACCCTGGAGACGACTGACGATCTGGCAGTGAGAAGTAGTAAAACTGCAGGAAGCAACGCAGGTAGAGAGCATCAGCAACCAGTGCTTGAGGAAAGACGCATTCAGAGGCAGCTGGGAAAAACAAACCTCAGCCCAAGACCATGACAATGTCTGAGAAATGCCACAATGCAGATGATTCATCCTTATTTTTTTTAAGACTATATGTGGATAAGTAGCTTAACTTTTGTTTTATTAAAGGAATCATCCAGAATGCACCATTTATGGTAAGAAGCAGCTAATGATTATGATTATGACCCAAGCACGATGGAAGAATCTGGAAAATCTGTTTAACTTTTAGACACAAAATTTGAGAATTAAAAACAAAGATGGAGCAATCAACAAACACACTGTCTTTGCAGACAGAGTAGAAAAGAGTTTGTTTCACAGAAGCACCTCTATCTCAACGTCAAACACGCATTTATTGAGGCTGCAATTTCAGGTTTAACACCTGTTTATATTTCAAAATGTGATTAATAACGATCAATCCACAGCGATACTGTGGTTAGTCAGAAAACATTTTAATCGTTTGACAGCCCTAGTTTGTAAATTGTGTTTATATAAATTAATATTTAATGTATCACAGAAAATTGTGTCAATATAAAATCAAATAAAGAATACCTGCACCCATACACTCACAGTGATTCATGGTTGAATGTCCCTCCAACACCCAATAACAAAAAAAACTAAACAAAACAAAAGGGAATCTGTTATATTTCCATCCTGGATTTGTTCAGTATGTTATTTCTAAATAGTCCCATATAAAAAATCCCATTTTGATGATTGTTTTACATGATTTCATGTCATCGCTTAAGTTGTTCCATTGCAGGACAATGAAGTTTTGTATGGGTTCTTACTGTTTTGTTTTTAAACATACATCCTCATAAACCATATTTGCTTTCCCTCGCCTGAGACAACCCCTGGATACTGGGTGGTACTATGTGATGAGTTACACTGAATACCACAGTATCCAGGGGTTATATATGGAATTATTTTGTTTATTTGAATCAGTTGCCACAAGAATAACTGCTGTTTATCCAATAGAGAGAGAACAAAAAAAACACAGAACACACATTTTTAAGTCCACACATGTAGGTTAGTGGGCTTTGCCAGGGTACAAATGCCAAGAAAGAAAGCTGTTAAATTTATTTAAAAGTTTTTCCTCAACCTTTAACCCAAAGAGAGCATTGTGTATACCATCTACGTTACTAGACAAACTGTGACGAGATGGATGGACACTTTAATTTGATACAAAATCAAGTTAATTTTGCATTACTTTATCTTAGGACTTGAACAATGTGGAGTCATCAGCATACATCATAAATTGGTTTGTAACGCTGTTTTGGTTAAAAAAAAAAAAAAAAAAAACACACACACAAAAAAAGTAGATGACCTAGAGCGCTGCCCTGTGGAACACCACAGTCAATACCTCTAGTAGCTGAGAAACTCCCGTCAAAGTGCAAACACTGCAGCCTTTTTGTCAAAAAAATACCTGCCAAACTGGAACTATAAGCTCATTGTTTTTCAATGACAGGTCATTGGTAACTGCTATGTTTCTGTTTTTCTCTCAGGTTCACCCACTGTACATGTGTGACGCCAGCGCCTTGGAAAAGACCTTTAATGTGACCAAGTGCATGGTGCCCGAACACTTTGAAAAAACCATCTTTCTCAGTGCCATGTACACCTTCACCATCATCACCATACTCCTCTGCATTGCTGAGATATTTGAGATACTCTGCCGGCGACTTGGCTATCTCAGCAATCAATGACGCAAACATGAGCGCACACATACAGAAGGTGAAGATACACAACATTACTGCGAAACAGGAAATTAACACGAGAGCCAAACCTCACTGTGGTCCATCGTGAGTGAGTGGTACCAAGAAGATTGAGAAGGTGTAATGATGTCAGAGCTGGAAAGTCTAAAGCATGTTCTTGGTGTTTGTTGCCAACTATAGAGTTATTATCCCTGGTCGCACTTCAGATGTTAGTGGGTCTGTACTGGCTGTGCCCAGAGGTTTACAGATGGATGGCATGGCCACAGAACTTGTACCTCCTACTGAAACTTTGTGGGATGGGATAGAAAGAACTTCTGGTTTTCTTTTCTCCATAAGATGACTGAGAATCAGGCATCAGCTTCTTGGTGCTACTAAGAAACTAAAGGTTTCCTTGAGTTCAAGGAAAGCTCGATCTGGCACGAACCTGGTGGTTCATAACAGCGTGGGGTCCCTGTGATCCTTTTCTTGGAGTTCCACATTACATTAAATACTCTACAAAAGAAACTCTTGGAAGCATTAGCTGCACTTCTCTTTAGGCCCTGATCTGCACTAAACCCACGAAGCTCATCAAACCAGCTCAATGTCACTTCTTTGGACCATGTTCACTTATAGAGTCCCAACAATGAACCCAACTATTTCAAGAGTTTTCACACAAGTTGCAGAATGCTTTAATTTAAAGAACTTGTGTCAAGTAAAAGGCTCCCCGCAGGTTCCCGGCTGGTGTGGACAAACAGATCCAGGGCAGGGTAGGGGTTATTGCTTCCAATATGTGTGAAGTTGCTCTTGATCTCTGATAGATCGATCAGTAATTTCATATTCAAGGTTGTTGGTACCTAAACAACCTTCACCTTTACCACCAGTTTACCTCCACCAGATGTAAAGATATCAAAGTGTTGAGATGCTATCTCTAAAAATGATTGAACAGTAAGAACTTCACAAAGGTCCAAGCTCAGACGGGGTCGATATGATTGATTTGAAAACCAAATCAGTAACTAAACACTTACTAATGTAAATTTTTAAACTGAAAAGATCAAAGACAGAAATATTCCAATTTGGGTATACATAAGTGTTGAAATGAGAATTTTTATGATATATAATAGTGCTACATATTGAAATGATGTTTGTTTAGTTAAAACAAGGTAGACTGTAATGCACCATCTTCTGATTCAAGTTTTATACACTGTACCAGCAAACTGGCTGACAGTCAGTGATGAGATGTTGGAGGATGTTGGAGGCGTTGTGGTATGATCCAGCATCTAAGGTGAGACTGAAGTGGTCTAAACTTGTTCAGATGAGCAGCGCTGAATACTTCTCAGAAAAACAAAACTCGGTGCTTATTATTGTTCTAGTCGGGTTCAGAGTTGCTGCTCCTCAACCAAGCGTTACCTCTACCCCAGTTATATCAGCATTTCTTTGCTTTAAGTATTCATTTATGTCATCTTACCTTGTCAGTGTCTCTATACTGTGAAAATTATTACCTCTTATGTTTCATGTGATTTTTTTTTAAATCAGACATCCATCCAACTTTTGTTATGAAGTTTTCAGCAATCTGTTTATCATCTCAGGTACAAAATTGCATTTCCAGACAAAAGTGGATCAAACCCTCATTTCAAACCTTTTTAAACCAATTGGATGCACATTTCCAGAGTCCTTGGCCTGTTCGAGTGATCCCAAGGTCGGTTTAGGATTTAAAAGGGTTTGAAACAGGTATGTGGCTCCTGTGAACTGGGTTCGTCTGCGTTCTGGTTTCTGAGTGGAAGATGGTTTTAAGTTCTGCCTTAAAGTTCTGTCACCTTGTTTACATTCAATAAAAATGTCAACCATTCAACCAGGAGAATGTTGCATGTGAATGGGTTTGCTGAGACCTGCAGCCCATACGGTGCAGGATCACCACAGCATCAGTCCACAGCATTTTAGACTTATTCTTTTTACCTGAACTGTTGTTTAAACTGTTGATTGGTCAGATTTATTTATGAATTATGATTCCCAGAATATTTTATCTGACTGCTTGATGATTTTTCTGAAGCTGTAAAGTTTATGTAAACCTTTTTAAAGCCACAGAATTACTGCCGTCTAGTGGGGAAGATGGGCATAGAAATGACTTCAATGCCAAGCACAGTTGTGAATGAACATTTTTTTTTTTTTTGTTGTTTATTGAACAGGGACCATGTACAGCAGCATTGATAACAAAGGATGTACCAGAGTGTAGCACTCTGAGCTAATTTCCATCTTTAATCCCTCAAACATACAAAGTGCCACCAGAAAGTCTTCTAGCTGATGTGAATGCAGCAATACAGCATATACAGTACAGCTTTATTTAGTTTACCATGGGCCATGTACACTGTACACAAAGAAAGTTATGTGTTGGAAATGTTTGATCATAATATCAATATGAAAGGAAAGGCAAGAAGGAGGCACCATGGAACAGGAGGTTGAAGCCAAAATCAAGGCAACTTGGAGGAAGTTAGATAACTGTCAGACTCCAGAAGGGTACGACCACAAAAGGGGTACCCAACAGGTACAGCCAGATGTCCATATCTGAGGCTCTGGAAACTGCCAAAGACTCCAAGCACTGGCTGCACAACTGAGGAGATACACAAGAGAAATAGAGGCCAGGAAAATAAACCACCTGTTCTCCATTAATCCAGCTAAAGTGTACTCCCAGTGGCAGGGTATTACCACACATGCTAACCCACTAAGACTGGAGCCTGAACAATACAGGAAAAACATATGAGAGAAGGAGGCATCATGTAATGGCGATGCAAAAGTTCTTATGGCTAAAAGAACTGAGAGTGAACCACAGCGCTCTCTCTAAACAAAGCCCAGTTACCATCACAGTGGCAGATGTCCAGCAAAGAATCTCGGGTATGAAGAACTGGTCAGCACCTGGTCTGGACGTGATCTATGCCTACTGGTTAAAGACACTAACTTCCCTCCATGAGTGCCTAGCAGCAAAAATGAACCAACTGCTGATGGATGGGACCCACCCTGAATGGCTGACCAAGGGACGGACAATCCTGCTACTGAAAGATCCCCCGAAGGGAACAGTCCCATCCAACTATCAGCAAAACCTGTCTGTCCATGACATGGAAGCTCCTGTCAGGCATCATGTGCACTGCCTGGATTTATTACCAGAAAGCCTATGACTCAATGCCCCATACATGGATCCTGGAATGCCTGAAGCTGTACAAGATCAACAACACTCTAAGAGCATACATTGCAAACTCAATGAGGTTGTGGCAGACCACTGCTGAGGCCGTCTCCATCAAATGTGGCATATACCAATGAGATGCTCTGTCCCTGCTGCTGTTCTGCATAGGCCTGAACGTCCTCAGACAATTAATCAACAAGACTGGCTATGGCTACTGACTCAGGAATGGGGTCACCATCAGTCACCACCTCTACATCAAGCTGTACGCTAAGAGTGAACGAGATATTGACTCACTGATCCACACCACCAGGATCTACAGCAAAGACATCGGAATGTCATTTGGACTGGAGAAATGTGGCCGGATGGCAACAAAGAGAAGGAAGGTAGTCCATACAGAGGGCATTGCATTCCCAGAGGGCAGAATAACAAATGTTGAGGAGAGCTACAAGTACCTTGGCATACCACAAGCAAATGGCAACCATGAAGAAGCCACAAGGGAAAGCTCCCACAGCCAAATATCTGTAACAAGTAAGGCAAGTGCTGAGAAGTCAGCTCAATGGAAAGAACAAGATCTGGGCAATTAACAACTATGCCCTGCCAGTGATCAGATACCCTGCTGGGACAATAAGCTGACCAAAGGAGCAAGTTCAGACCACAAATGTTAAAACATAGAAGCTGTTCACCATGCATGGAGGGTTGCACCCTAAATCCAGTGTCCAGAGGCTATACATTAAGCACAAAGAGGGAGGCCAAGGACTAGTGAGTATCAGGGCTGCTATCCAAAATGAAACATCCAAGCTCCATGAATGCTTCAGGAAGATGGGCCCAAGGGATTAAGCAGTGAGTGAATGGCTCAGGCAGTGGAATCTGGAGGAGAATCAAATGGAGGAACCATCATGGGAGGACAAGCCCCTGCATGGGATGTACCACTAAAAGATAGCAGAAGTGGCGGATATGACATCTCCATCCTGAAGAGTGCAGTCCTAGGAACAACTAAGATACTGGTAGGACCCTCAAGCTCCTAGGACTCTGGTAGAGGACCCAAGCTGGAGATGAACAGCCATCCAGCCTACCCAGGGGAGGTGGGAGGTTGGGTGAAGGAATAGGGTTTTTTGTTTTGTTTTTTTACATATACATTCACATACAATGTTAGCCATCAGTGAGCAAAATCCTTCCAGACATAAAGATGTTTTTATCTGTGAGTGATTCCAGTGGCCTCAGGTGCAGCAATGGCTGCACTACAAGTATCTACCATAGACTGTATATAAAAGACGGATGGAGCCTATGTGACGTTTCTGAAGAGTGAGTGAAGCTCGTTGTGTGGTTCCTACCACCGCCATCTTGGCAGCAACACGTCTGCCGTCGCTCCCAGAAAATACAAAAAATGGGCAAAGTGGCGGAGCTGAGAGGGGGGTGGTGGATGATTGACGTCTATCAAACTCCGAGCTGCCTGTAGCTAAGAGCTAACTGAGCCAACTCGGATCTAGCGTAAGCTAACCAGCTGATGAAGGTAGGTGGGCTAAAGCTAAGGCACACTGTTAGCCAGCTAAAAGCCACAGTTGTGCTACATTTTCCCTTCTTGCTGTGGATATTGGATACGTGTCAATCAAAAGGACAGGCCCCTAATTATGCCAAATTTCAAGATTAAATAACATCCAAACGGATGGACATATTGCAGCCTATTAGCTTTGTTAGTTCTGAGAGCCTGGAGGGAGTATTTACACCCAGGTTTCTAATGTTACCTGATTGTAAGGTGATGTTGGGTAGATTTTGAAAGCTACAGTTTATGGGTAGAACTGTGCTCTTAGACCAGTTAATAGAGTAGTCCGAGAGTGATGAGAATTTATTAATTAGCTAGATTGTTTCAGATAGACGTTTGTGAGTTCTGGAGGAATAGTAAAACGTCATCAGCACAAAGACTTATTTTATGAATTATATTTTTGGACTGAATGCCTTTAATAGCTTGATTTAGTCTAATCACAACAGCTAGCAGTTCAATTAATATTGCAAGAAGTGAGGGGGATAGTGGACAGCCTTGTCTGGTACCCCTTTGTAGACTGGAATTTGGAGAGGTTTGATCATTTGTTCTGACAATCGCATTAGGAGAACTGTATAAGTTTTTAATCCAGTTAATGAAAGATGGTCCAAAGCCGAATCTGTTTAAAGTAGCTAGTAAATGTTTCCAGTTAACTCAATCAAAAGCAATCTCTGCATCTAAAGAAACTATTATTGTTTCCAGGTTATTATTACTACAATAATTTTGACATCACACGATACAATTTTTATTTTTTTATTTTTTTTTTTACTTTTTGCTAAAGGCCCAAACATATAAATTATAAATAAAGAAAAAAAATCTCCCCCATTTTTCCTTGCTCCAGGCTTGAAAGGGTTAAAACTCTGCGTTCAAGATTTGTTTCATGGCACAGTGACATCTTTTATGTGCATTTCTGGAGCCAGCATCCTGAGGCTGAGAAACCGCACAATAAAACTTTTTCATTCAGGACGCTGCGTGACGTTGCAGCCAGCTTTGGTTTACGCACCGCGTCACACACTAGTAAACGGATATTTAAACACACAGGCAGTTTTGAACCTGCACTGTGAAAAGCGAGAAGAAATTATTTGAGGAAGAGAGGAAAAGAAAAAGAGAGCAAGATACAAGACAAGAGTCAAGATAAAGCTGTAGGCTGAAGACAGATGCTGTAGTGTGCCTTTAAGGCGTTAATTATCCTAGTTGGTGCTCTAACACTTCTCAAACAAAGCTGCTACTGCAGTTTTAAAGCTTTAGAGTTGTTTGTCCATTCAGAGACACTGTAGTAAAAATGGTGCACAAATATGTTAGAGAATACACAACAGTTATTTAAATAGTGATTAGTTACCTACCTTTAAGCTGTAGGTTTTATCTGTAGACTGTAGTCATCCTTTCTTTTTACAATCCTATAAAATATTTTGATTTTGATTTTAGGAACCTGATAGTTTGTGTGTTTAATGACAAAAAGACACAAAGTCAGATGTTTTACCTGAGGTCCATAATGATTTTTTTTAACCCCTGACCAAGCTGTTTGAAATACCCAGCCCCGACCAAGTAGCATAGAAGACGTGTTGCTGTGTGGCTCAGAGGTTTAATGTCAGTTTCAGAGGCTTTCAGGAGAACATTGTACAATAAAAGTAAAAATTAGTTCTAGAATGCGCCGCTAGGTGGCAGCAGCAATTGTAGTAGCTCTGTTTTTAACTTGTGATTTTTTGCAATATAGCCGTCTTTTTTAAGACATCAGCTGTCAATCTGTGTCTGTTCGGGTAGATTTTTCGCGCTGGTCAGAGGCTGTGCTATACGGGAGATTTTTCTGAATATTTTTTCTTTTTTGCAAGACTTGTTATTGTGAGTCTCCATGGCAACGAGACTTGTTTACCATCGGGATCAACTGATAAAACTCTCCAAACTCAAGATTATCAGTGAAACAACACTTCAAATCCCAACGGAGTTGAAAAGAAAGAGAAGAGGATGCAGGGCAGGAGCGAGGCAGAGAGAAAAACGGTGGCGATTCAAACCGTTTCTTCCAACGGTTGTTATGGGAAACGTGAGATCGCTAGTTAACAAAATTGATGAACTTCAGGTGCTAACCAGGTCTCTTAAAGAATACAGAGAGTGCAGTATTATGTGCTTCACCGAGACATGGCTGCATGAACACATCCCAGACTGTAATGCGTCTGTACACGGCTTCAGGACGGTCCGTGCAGACCGCAATAAACAACTCAGCGGGAAGCTGAAGGGAGGTGGAATTGCGGTGCTGGTAAACCAGTGCTGGTGTCATCCTGAACATGTCACTGTTAAAGAGAAGATCTGCACAAGAGACATTGAACTGCTAGCTGTGAGTCTCCGCCCGTATTATTTACCCAGAGAGTTCACATGCGTTATTCTGGTAGCGGTATATATATTACCTGGTACCGCTCCAGACGCAGCCTGTGATGTCATTAACTCTGTAGTGGCCAGGCTTCAAACACAACATCCAAACGCATTTGTGGCGATCTCTGGAGATTTTAACAACATCTCCCTCTCTGCAACTCTGCCAACTTTCCAACAGTTTGTCAGCTGCTCCACCAGAGAAAACAAAACGTTGGACTTATTTTATGCAAATATTAAAAATGCATACAGCTCCTTTGCCCTGCCACCTTTAGGA
This sequence comes from Melanotaenia boesemani, assembly GCF_017639745.1. Classification (NCBI taxonomy): domain Eukaryota; kingdom Metazoa; phylum Chordata; class Actinopteri; order Atheriniformes; family Melanotaeniidae; genus Melanotaenia; species Melanotaenia boesemani. The sequence continues at coordinate 26,609,221 of NC_055703.1, read as the reverse complement.
AGATCAGACCATAACCTAGTTCTTCTCTCCTCCTCCTACAAGCCCATCGTTCAGCAACAACCAGTCATTAGAAAGGCTATTAGAACCTGGTCTAATGAAGCTGAAGATGCTCTGAGAGGATGCTTCGAGGCTACAGACTGGAACGTCCTATGTGAACCTCATGGAGATGACATCAATGCCTTGACTGAGTGTGTGACAGATTATATTAACTTCTGTGTGGACAGCACCGTTCCAACAAGAACAGTGAGGTGCTTCCCCAATAACAAACCCTGGATCACCAGTGACCTGAAAAAGCTGCTGAACATCAAAAAGAAAGCTTTTAGGGATGGAGACAGGGAGTTATTGAAGTCCACACAAAAACAACTTAAAACACAAATGAAGAAGTGCAAGGAGGACTACAGGAAGAAGTTGGAAAGTAAGCTTCAGAAAAACAATGTGAGGGATGTGTGGTCAGGAATGAAGAAGATCACTGGCTTCGGGATAAAGGAGGATCAGACTGATGGAGGTCTGGACAGAGCGAATGAACTGAACATGTTCTTCAATAGGTTTAGCTCACCTCCTGCTTCAACCCCAACTAGCCACACACCCTCCATGAGCCCACAGCTTTCCTGTCACACCTCCACTCTGTCACCCTGCAGCTCAGTCAAGGACCTGGACACAACCTCATCTCCCTCCACATCAGGACTTCCTGAAACCTCCTCTGCCTCCACCTCCACTCTGTCTGTCTCCTGTAACCAAGTCATGCAACAACTGGTGAAACTGAACCAGAACAAGGCTGCAGGTCCAGATGGTGTCAGTCCCAGAGTTCTCAAGACCTGCTCAAAACAGCTATGTCCGATTCTCCAGCACCTGTTCAACACCAGCCTGAGCCAGAGAAGAATCCCGGTGCTGTGGAAAACATCCTGCCTTGTTCCAGTGCCTAAAAAACCACAACCAGCTGAACCAAAAGACTACAGACCAGTCGCCCTGACATCTCACGTCATGAAAGTCCTGGAGAGACTCTTACTGGCTCACCTCAGCAAGCAGGTGAAGACCTTTCAGGACCCACTACAGTTTGCATACCGTAATGGGCTTGGGGTTGAAGATGCCATCATATACCTGCTTCAGAGAGCCCACTCTCATCTGGACCAGTCAGGCAGCACTTTGTGGGTCATGTTCTTTGATTTCTCAAGTGCTTTTAATACGATTCAGCCTGCTCTGCTGTGTGAGAAGCTGCAGAAATTCCAGGTGGATCCCTCCACAACCACCTGGATTTACGACTACCTCACAAACAGACCACAGTTTGTGAGACTGAAAGGTTGTGTGTCTGAGATGGTGGTCAGCTGCACTGGAACACCACAAGGGACTGTACTTTCACCATTTCTATTCACGCTGTACACCTCAGACTTCCAGTACAACTCTGAGTTCTGTCATCTGCAGAAATACTCTGATGACTCAGCAGTTGTTGGGTGTATCAGTGATGGACAAGAAGCAGAGTACAGAGAACTGGTCGGTCAGTTTGTGAAATGGTGCGATGACAATCATCTCATCTTGAATACCAAGAAAACAAAGGAGATGATTGTTGACTTCAGGAGGAACAAGAACACACATAGAAGTGTTTCCATCATGGGAGAGGAGGTGGAGGTGGTGGAGGAATACAAGTACCTTGGAGTTCAGCTGGACAACAGACTTGAGTGGAAAAGCAACACTGAGTACATTTACAAGAAAGGTCAGAGCAGACTCTACTTCTTAAGGAAGCTGAGATCTTTTAACGTCTGCACCAAAATGTTGCAAATGTTCTACAGGTCTGTTGTTGAAAGTGCAATCAGCTTTGCAGCAATCTGCTGGGGCAGCGGCATCAGAACCAGAGACTTGAAAAGAATTAACAAACTGATCAAGAAAGCCGGTTCTGTGCTTGGAGTAACTCTGGAGCCGCTGGAGTTGATCATCAAAAAAAGAATTCTGTACAAGCTGATGAAGATAATGGAAGATCCTTCACACCCTCTACACAACGCCGTGACGAAACAACAGAGTGTGTTCAGTGGGAGGCTTGTTCAAGTCCGATGCAAGACAGAGAGATACAGAAGATCCTTCCTTCCAGCAGCTATCAGGCTGAAGAACAAAGCCCTTAATTAATTAATGTGATTGTTTTACTAAAAATTACTACTACTACAATATTGAATTTCCCTTTGGGATTAATAAAGTATTTTTCATTCATTCATTCATTTCATTCATTCATTCATAAAAAACAGGACTTTGACTTCCAGAAGCAGACCACTCGAAATATATCCTCCCACTTTGCTGCTCCATTAACTGTTTTAGGCTAAATAAAAGACCTTTCCTGCTGCGCCGTCCTCAGTTCAGCTCAATAAATCAATCAAATTTCAACCTCTGACTCAGTTCTGTTCAAGGCTCGTGATGGGAAAAACAACTTGTGGATAATACACAGAAGAAACTAAAACACAGGTTATATAAAAATGATGTTAAATAGTGTGGAAGTGCAATAAAACCTTTACAATAAAAAACATGTTACTCATAGAAATAAGATAAATTGCTCCCTTACTGAGTGTCCAGGTAAATAAAAATGCTTTAAACAACCTTCCACTGATGCAGCACACAGTCAGATAAAGGAACAGACAGGGGTTTGGAGAAAGGAGGAGAACGTCAGCGTTTTCATCGCTGCTCCGTGAACACAAGCCAGCCCTGTTCTGAACAGCAGATCTCACAAATCTCATGTCATCCATTCACTGATGTTTTATACAATCAAAGCTAAAGGGAGGACGTTGTGTTAGAAGAGGAGAGGATGGAGGTAAAGACCCTGACATTGAGCGCTCACAGATTTTAGTCATATGTACCAGGACAGACATGCTGCTCACACATCATTGGTTACCATGGATGCAGGTCTTTGGCCTTGTAATTTACTTCAAAGTAACTGGTTGATTCTTTTCACTGGTTTGTGTTTTAATAAAATAAGTCCTGCTTCTTCACACAGCAAAGATGGATGCTTGGTATGTTCGTTGACAGGCAGGTTCACATTACACAAACATTTAATACTTGGATAGAAACTAAAGCTCAGGATCTTCACATTACCAGCACAATCTTCTTCTTATCCCACATTTTTAAACACTGGGTTCAGTCTGTTATGTTCCAGATTGTTGGTGGGCGGCTCATCTGGGATTTGACTGACCAAACCTTTTTTGAGTTTGTGCTGTGAAATAACTGATGCCCTGAAGTCTCCTGCATTAATCTCAAGAAGTCCCTTAAAATTCTGGAAAACAGTGAATCCAGAGAGCAGCAGCTCCGAGGACTGAAAGCGAAAGTTGGCTCAGATGAGAATGGCCGGACTAACCGCGGCTGACGGACAGGTCGCGTTAATTCAAGTACGCGTTGCAGCTCAGTCCAAAACACTTTGATCCTTGAGCTGAAAGGGCTCCAAAAAGCAGAAGATGGATTTTATTCTTCCAGTAAAGGTGGACAACTGAATGATGGAAAAAGTCTGTTTTTTTTCTTTCCTAAGACCCTACAATAGATATTTAAGAAGAAAAATGTGTAGAAAATAGATGTAGAACATAGATGTAACATAAGGTATCACACATTTATATGCTGGTTAGCAGTTTGAATGATTTGTTCCCACCTTTCTCATCATATCATATGTATGTGTGCATGTAAAATCAGAGAGATTTTTAAAACAAAATACATAACAGATTAATGTCATTTTGGCTCCTACAAATCTGTGTCAGTGTGCAGAAATCAGGTATTATTGATAAATACAATAAAGATCTGATAAAGTAATGCCCAATCAGAATTTTTCTAACCTTATGCAGGCCAAGAAAAATTATTTGCAGCTGGTTCCGTCTGTTAACACAAATCTTGACCTAAAGTTGTACAATCTTATGGCATTTCTGTAGTGTTCTAAAGGCTTCTGTAAGTTTCTAAAACAAAATACAAAATAAGCAAGCATGTTTTTCCTTTTAGGCTCCTGCAAACCTCTGCCAACATGCCAAAGTCATTTAATTGTTTTTATTAAATATGATACTGATTTACAAGGCTTATCAAACCGAGGGGGGGGGGGGGGGGGGGGGGGGGCTTTAATGTGAGTAATTAATTTACAAAAAAATGTACTCTTTTAATCGCTGTTTGAATTCTAAACAATGATGAACATTTGAGTTCCTGGTACACCGATTAAACTCGAGCACACACCAGAGCTTGGCTGACGTAGCGACGCTACATTTAGCTACTGTTTCTGGTGTTATTGGAGACTGATGCAAAGCGCATATCGTTCACGTCTTTGTAATGAGTTGCGGAAGCTGCCGTAGGCCCCTTCTCCTTCCAAAATGGTAATCAACTCAATTTAAAATCCATTTTAATTGAAAAAATTTTACTTTTTAGGGCAAATATTGTTATAGGATTAATTGAGATTAATTAATTACAAAGCCTGTATTCATTTAAATTCATTTTTTAACTGAGCCCCACCCCAATTTAATTATTCATCACATGATGGCAAATCTTACTTCAATCTAGCTGGACTGTGGTGAAAGTGACCAAATATGTCCACAAGAGGGCAGCACCCCTGTTCACCACTGTAGCTAGCAGGTCTGCTGTTAGCAACGCGATGGCTGCTATCATGTGAAAGGCAGACACACCGTTTTATATGTCAGTAAATTAATTATGGATTGTTTTTGTTAATTGGAAATTTACATGGAATCCTTAGATTTATTTTATTAAAAATAATAACTCCATCTAATTTTTGCCATTTCTGCATCGGTTGTACTGTATGTAGATGAGGGCGCCCAACACAAACGCATGTGTCAAGTGTGAAATAATCTATCACAGCACTACTTCCACCAAGATCTTAAAAAACAAGTTTCTTAAATTATGTATTAAAAAGTTTGTGTTTAAGAATAATTTTTACTCACACAAACTTTAATATTTCATATAAGGTCACATATTTTTGTTAAATACGGAGCTAGGTTGTTGTGTTTATATGAAATTACTAGAAATGTTCATATTATGTCATTTTTCTGGTTGTGAATGTAAAACACAAGCAGGCGGAAGCCCTGTGCTCTGGATATAGAGACAATATTAGTGTTTCAGGCCTGAGCTAGCTATTTTATTCTGTACCTCCTAATTTTTATTGCCATTACTTTTAATTTAACAAATAATGAAACTAGAAGCACTTACATTACATTAGCTACAATTTATGCCAGGGACTCAAATAAGGACCATAAACAACACAACATATTCAGAACAAAGTAACACAAGAACAGCAGGAGAATTATAAAGGTTATATTACTTCTCTGACTTTCTATAAAGATTAGAACACAATGGCTTCTTCATGTTTGCTGGATTTGTGTAGAGTGCTGGTGAGTGCATGCACATTCTCAGAAATGACCAGCACATTTAAATATGATGCACTATAAAGTAGACTGACCAGATCCAACTGCCTTATTTTAGAGACTTTCAGTTTCCATTCATTAAACCACATTATACTATTATACCATCTATTTTATCACATTTATCTGAATTTTCAATTATCACATGCCTCACATTACATTTTGTCCTTGTTGAAAAGTGATTACAGCTCTGAGCTTGTGACTGAAAGGTTGTATTCAGTGTAAAACAACTTGATGTTAATCCAGTCAGTTATTTTTGGCTGTCCACCTTGTCTATTTACCTGTTGAAATTCCTCAAATGGGACATTAACACTTTTTAAATATATTTTCCACTTTCAAAACAATTATGGCTCCTTCCATGTAAAATAAAATATTATTTCTGCCCTAAAATGACTTGGATTCATTGATTTATTTTATTTAACTTATTTTTAAAACAAATCCCTTGTAGTGCATTTCGTAATAATTCGTTTGAACGGTTATTAAGGCTCTTCCTGATATATAAAGGGATCTTTGTTCTGCGAGGGAACACTTTTTGACACTACACCCAGCCGTTAACAAACGGCACCACACCCCGCAGAGCTGCAGCGTGCCTCTGTGGTGACTCAGACTATCCCGGGTCCGACCTGAATGGGGCTACTGACGTCATCAAACTCTTGTAGACGGCCGTTCCAATTGGTTACGAACGCGGAAGTGAGTGGAGCACTTCACTAACAACAACATTTCTTCCATTGATGAGCTTGGAATACGGTGATGGCGCTACCGGCTCCTCTCAGACCCGTCCAGCACCACCTGCGGACCGCGCAGGAACACGAAAAACGGGACCCAGTCGTGGCTTACTATTGTAAGTGTGTATGTGAGTGTGTGTGTGATTGCTGGCTAATATTAGCGGTTAGCATCCAACCTCAGGGCATAACGTTAGCTTAGCTTCCAACTTTAATGAATTTGTTATGTTTTATACAGAAATACTTCACACTTGATGGCTGTTTCAGACCTAGAGGGTAGCTACAAATCGATCTGTTGTCTCACTGATAAACAATAAAGCTTCTTGAGTTTAAAATGTGCGGGCAGGATAATACTTCCGTAGCCTCATGTAGCTGTGAAAGTTTGGGGATTGAAGTAAATTTATTAACGTCAAACCTTTGACAAACCACAGGTGTGTTCTGGTATGATTCTGTTAACTTTGAAACCATCCAGGTTATCAATAACCCCAGAGGGGACCGGAAGTGAACTTTTTTTTTTTTGTGTGTCTTTATTTGATTGTACATATCAGTCAATCATCAATCATAACAGCTCATAAATAAAATTGATCAACACAGAAAGTAAATAACACGAGACAAATCACATTCTGATGCGAAGTATAAACGGATTAACAGATAACTAAAAGAAGAAAAGTAGTTAATTCCACGATATAATTTCCTTCATAAACCATTTCAGATATATTAGTAGATGAGATCTTATTGGTTACATATTGATGAGATTCAAAGTACGGTTCCAAGTCTGTCAAGAATTACTTGAACGAAGGCTTAGACTGAGAGCATTTGGCTCTATGGATGTGAAACTTTACAAACATGAGAGACAGATTAATAAGGGTATATAGATTCTTAACTTTGTGATAAAGGTAATAATTTTTTCCTCAATGTTCAACACTTGTGCAGTTCTAAGTTGCACATGGTTCTCCAGGTCCTTCCCAAAGGTGAAACTAAGTTAGCGATCATAGAAAAGATGAAATATGAAGGTGCATCTGATTAAAATCACCGTCAGTCATGAGTCTGTACTGAGACGTCAGACGCCAGGAATGAAGAACCGGACAAGCAGCGTGACGTCACCAAAAACACAAACATGCAGAGATTTTTAAATGAGTTGTTAGTTTAAATATTTACACTGAGAAATATGATCTACCCTGAAAAGATTTGATCCTTTAAAATTGTGCCACCTGCACGGTGCTGCATCATCTTCATCAACAAAGTCCCGCCCCTCCGGAACCCACAAAAACTGAACTCTGTTTTCAAACTGTACATTTTGAATCCAGTGTGTTGCAGCAGGGAGACATCTCAGACCTGCAGGATAGTGGGTTTTGAGGAGCAGGGTTGCTAGCCAGCTCACTGGCTACAATAAACAATGACCGACATCAACATGTCTGTTTGTTGCCGGAAGAGGCAACGATCCAGAGCATGGCTACGCGATCACGAAGACGCACGGCTACATGGTGCAGAGCAGGGCTACGTGGTCCAGAGCAGGGCTACGTGGTTCAGAGCAGGGCTACGTGGTTCAGAGCAGGGCTACGGGGTCCAGAGCAGGGCTACGGGGTCCAGAGCAGGGCTACGTGGTCCAGAGCAGGGCTACGTGGTTCAGAGCAGGGCCACGGGGTCCAGAGCAGGGCCACGGGGTCCAGAGCAGGGCTACGTGGTCCAGAGCAGGGCTACGTGGTCCAGAGCAGGGCCACTCGGAAGAATAAACAGATCAGAGTAAACGACCATATAGTTCATTCTTCTCTAAGAAAAATGTCAAAATCAAAACCGACTAATCAAGGTCCAAAACACTGGAGTTTTTGTGTAATTGCTCTAATAAGCTGCAGCGATCAGGTAGAAACAGGTGAGACACTGATGGAACCAACGAACATGACCGAGGTACAGTCCTGAATACAAACACACACCCACTCCGATGCTGCTGGCTCTGAGAGATTTATTTTAAAGTCTGATATGAGACTCAGTGGGAGCTTCCTACAGTTCCCTTCCTTCTTCAGGAGCCTGGCGAAGTATCTGAGGTGGCTGATAAATATAGAGCTCTGCTTCCTCAGTGCAGCAGGAGTCTGCATCTGACCCAGTTGAGTGACGTGGGCCAGCTACTGTAAAGCAGATGCACAGACAGAGATATGGAGGAACCTGCCGGATCAGAAGCACGTGTCCTCTCTGCTGGCGGACGCCTGCTGAGGGAAAGTAGGAAAGTTTAGCTTGATGTGGTCTCAGCTTATCCTCTGAATTTATCAATCACACAGTGACAAGATGTTCGGACTGCAGCCGTGTCCTGCCTCTGAAGCTCTGATTAACCAGCCTGTGTGTGCATCATGAATGCATCATGTGATCAAATAAATTTGGAATAGTGGAAAAATGCCTTTACTGCTCCATGTCTTCTTCTGATGCTTTGAAGTCTTAGAGCTCCTCCATGGTGACTGTCATCATCATCATCATCATTTTTAAGGCCAGATTTCCTGGGATGTTCTTCTCAAGCTGTTTGCTCCGTGAGGTGAGACTGAGCTGTCCGCTGAGACAAAGGAACCGTCCACGCTGTCATGATGTGAGACTCGTCACTTCCCACGCATCAAACCACATGTCTTCACTCAGCTCGTAGCCCTGACATACAGAGACTATTCTTCTTTTAGACACATAAATCAGAGGGATACAACCCTGGATGCAACATCACCGCAGGATAATATGAACGTCTTTATTATAGGATGGATTTTTTCCTCATTTCTCTTACAGTTATTTATATTTATATCGTCTTTATAAACCTGAGCATTCTGCTCTTATTTCCATTTTTCACAGCATCCCAACTTTTTGGGAGTTGGGTTGTAAATGAGTTCACCTGAAAGTAAAACCCAGTTTCTGTTCACGTTGCTGCGGTGACTGGCAGACTTCCAGGCAGGAGAAAGAAGTTTGGCCCAGTTTGGCGTGCATGCAGCCGCTGGTCTGGTTCTGGTTGGGGTGCAGTCAGTGTGTGGACCAGTGATCTGACCAGGCCACTGGAGGTCAGCAGCACCATGTGTCTGGACTTAGAGCCTCATTTCAGCAGCTGCTTTAGCGTGTGAACACGGTGGTGGTTCGAGAGGCAGGAGGCTTCACCACCCTAGTTTCAGGTCTCACGCATGAGCTGAGCCGGGCGGTCGTGGGGTTTTTATATCTTTTGTATATTGTCCTTTTTTTGTATGTACTCTAATGTAAATGAGTAGTTTCACTGGATAAAAGAAGCTGCTACAAGAACCCAGACGAGGCTCATTTCCAGGTTCAGAGCCAAAAACAATATTCTTTACATGCCTGAAACAGCTTGGATCAGACAACAGTGTTAATAATTATTTGTTCTTGGCAGCCTCTGTGCCATAATGTTTAAAAAAAATTGAAAATATTGTTTTTCTGCACTTGTTTACAGTCTGTTAGATTTATAAAAATAACACTCAACATGTGCAGATTAACAGCCTCAACATGTACCAGTAGCCTGTAATACAGGACAAAAATATTTAAAGGTGTAGCATCAGCCTTACAGCGTGATTTTTGTTTTATTTTAAAAGAACCAACCCCAAACAAAAAGAGATGGAAACGTCAGAAAGCTTCAAACATTCAGAAGCAGATATTCAGACCTTTAACTCTCCTAAATGAAATAAATAAATATATGAGACACTCAGTATGTAGGAAGTAGGAAGAGTTAAAGTCTTTACTCATGGCTGAGACCAGCAGGTAGGCCTCAGGTGTTCACGGATGAAAGGACAAAGACACTTAAAGGCTCTGCTAAGTTTTTCTATGCCTTATCCACTCGTATAATCAGAGGTTGTTGTAGCATTTAGATGCCAGTTTACATAAAGGAGGATGGAGCAGCAGCGGTGGCGAGTAGACCTGCAGGAACCAGGTTTCCCTGGTCCTTCTCACGTCTGAGGGCTGGAACTGAGATCCAGGATCTGCTGAGTGTTTGTTCACGTTGGTCATTTACTTTGTTTTCATGTTTTCCTGCAGCTGGGGAGAAACACCCTGTCCAGTAAGTGTTTTATGTAACACCTGCAGTGTGAAAGAAGCTCTGAAGCACTTTACTTTTCCTGCTGGCTAGTCCTTCATCTGAATCTTTTCATGTTACAGTGCTGGCTGATATTAAAGGAAAAGGAAGATTTTCTGATGGTAATTATGTGCAGGATGGGCAGGATGGCAGCATCAGAGGGGAAAGCTTTGCCAAACACCCCACGGTCTCTGTAAATTACAGCCTGGAGGATTCTCACCAGTTTTTAAATGCTTGTGTTCTTCTGTTAGAGAAGTTGGATAAATAAAGAAGAGTCATTCAAAAGAAACTCAGATGGTTGTTGCATGTGTTTTCCAGTCTCTGAAATATACGTATCTATAAAACGGTCTTCTCAGCAGCTTGTCAGTGACCCTGCTGCAGAAGTTTTGTGCATCAGAAGAAAGAAGCGGACTAGAAAATGAAGAAGTTGTTGGTTGAATCAAACGGACCTCTGATGACCAGCAGAGGGCTCAAACGTGGGAGAAGGACTCTCCATTGTTTGAGTGTTGTTCAGTTCTGGCACAAAGGATGTCTTTGTGGCTTGTTGACTGGCTTGCTGGCTGCTTCAGTGACTGGGAACTTGGTGTTTCCTCAAACTGTCTGGTTAACTGCGTCCATGTTTTTGGAAATATTGAGCAGCTTGATGGAAACTCGGCAGGTGGGGCTGTTCTGGTGCTGGACATGACATGCTGAGAGGTCCAGGAGCTGGAAATGAAAGTTAACTGGGTCCTCTGGCTCTGGTCAGCAGTTTTACAACTTTTAGATGATGTAGCGGGAGGATTTAATTGATCACTGAGGGATTGTGGGAGTTGTAGTCCTGAGCGAGATTCCCCTCTCTCTGATCAGGACCGTTCCAGCTCAGATCGGGTCCAGAGGAGAACAGAGGTGTTGCTGCTGTGAAACATTGATGAGGGCTGTGTGTGATGGGTTGAGTGAAGGACTGGACTTTACTGATGTCTGTGCTCTCCTGCAGGCCGGCTCTACTCCATGCAGACGGGCATGAAGCTGGACAGTAAAACACCCGAGTGCCGAAAGTTCCTGATTAAACTCATGGACCAGCTGGAGACGGTAAGTTCTCTTCCTCACCCATCACAGGGGAGGAGGGTCAGGGAAGATGGGGTGGTAAAGTACAGGTAGTTCTTTCATTACATGCACTTCAGTGGAGAATCAGTTCTCTATGAGGGGATCCAGACACTCAGGAGGAGGCTGCTGGTGAAGTTTGAAGCATGTTTTTTCTCTCGCGGAATCACATATTACTACTGGAGCAGCCATGTATGAAAAACTTTCTTCTTTCTGAATAGATATGTACTACATGGATTCTCATATCATGTTAGATTTATTTCAGCTCTTCATCCTTTCATGTCAGTCAGTCTTGCTTTATTTAGAAGCTTCTATTTTTATGCTTTAGAGTCTGTTGGTTGTGGTGTGTCAGACTTCAGCTCGTAGATGTTTGCAGCACTGGTTTCTGCACCACAGCTGTTCAGTCAGGTTGAGGTCTGGACTCTGCATCTCTTGTATATCTGCTGCTGTGTTTGGGATCATTGTCCTGTTGCATGAGACAGTTCCAGCCAAGCTTTGGCTGCTGGACAGATGGACTCCAACTCCAGAGGAGTTCATGGTCCACTACATGACTGCAAGGTGTCCAGATCCAGTAGCTGCAGAGCAAGTGCAAGTTTTCATCCCCCCACCATCAAATTCAACCGTTGCTATGGGGCTTTTGTGCTTCCTGAACAAACATCTCCACTTTGGTCTGGTCTGTCCAAAGAACATTGTTCCAGAAGCCTTGTGATCGGCTCAGGTGCAGCTTTCCAAAGCGAAGCCGTGTGGAGAGTTTGAGATGCAGCTCTTGGGTCTGAACTTGGGCTGAACTTGCTGGGATGTCCTCTCCTTAGAAATTTAACAGATGCCTTAAAAGGTGTCATAAAACAAAACCAGTTAGCCTGTGCTTGGCTAACTGTATTTTTTTTCCTTTTTCAATAAATAGAAATAAGATAATAAACATGAAACATGATTCAGACATCATGTGGACACCTCTGCTCTGGTTATTCCCATACTGATGTGAAGCAAGCTGTTCCCTCGTCTGTCATCAGCGCCCACATTTAAAGGTTTTGTGGGGTGTTGGGATGGAGAGCAGGGAAATAAACAGACTGGGAACAGACTAAGACGAGAAGATGGCTCAGTTTTACCTCCAGCGACTTTCATCTTATATCTGAAAAATGTGACATGTCCATGTGGTCGCAGGGGCGGTTCTAGGGGTGTCCGGTGTGGGACGGTGCCCCCCTGACAGCAGGCTTAGGCCCCCTTTTCTACACAGTCCCTGATTTCTATCTTCAGGGTGATGTTTCTATGCTCAAACTGAAAGGTCACAATCTAAAATCACAATTTAATTTTCAAGAATTATCACTGCATGTTAAACATTTCTGTCCATAGCAGCTTAAAAATAAAATAATCAAAACATTTTTCATGAGCTTCAGTATTAAAACGTGACCTAATTATTGGTGCAGTGAGAATAAAGGCAGATCTTTTAATTTCACATCTTGCATTCAGAGGTGAGATCTTTATCTTTCAGTGACTATTTTTAGTCAAACCAAACTAAACTAACCACACAGCAGTGGTGTCAAACGGATGGGAGAGCATTCTTTACTAGATGACGCTCCTATCCCAGCATGCAACACAACATGAAGTATATTCACATTTTCTCTGCTCACTGATACAAACACACATGTGCTTCAACAACAGCGTCCTTGTCTGTTCCTACTTATTCCAGTGAGGGGTTGCTGGTAGCCAATCCGAGAAGCAAATAGCTAAGAGGCAGGGCACACCCTGGACACGCCCATCACAGCGCTGCTAACAACATGTTATGATCATTATTAAATTTAAAATGTTCAAGCTACTACATCATGTCGTTTAAATTAGATCTTAAGCTGTTAGCTTGTAAGTGGGATATGAAACTTCTCCTGCCTGCCACTAGAGGGAGCCTGTGTGCTACCAGGAATTTAACCAATTATCTTTAAGTAGAGAGTTGGAAAGAGGAGTGGGGAGGAGTCCCAAATTCCTGCAGCAATGTTTGGCCTTTATTGATCACTCAGAACCAATTAAAGCGCGCACACACACATACACACTTTTTTCTCCTGAGGCAGGTTTTACAAAATCCTCGTAGCTTCTAATGAGTCAAGATGTGTTTCCCAGCAGGACACACATCTGCTGCTTTGATCCATACATCTGTGTTTTCCTGACATTCAGTAAACTCGCTGAAACGCTCTTAGATGGAAGGTCGGTAAGTCATCCAGTTCATGTCCGTCTCACAGCTGATGGAGGTTTTCTGTTATCTGTCTACAAGTCCACTTAAAAACAGCCAACAGAGGTCAGTTCACACAGATTAAAATTACACTAATTCACGTTTCAGGTTCATCGTTTGAATTCTGAACCAAGTCCATCGTCTTAAAGAGAAACTTTTTACGTTGTTTACAGGTCATGAAATATCTTTACCAGGTGAAAAACCTTCAAACAGAAACGAAGGAAATACATATAAACTACTGTTCGCATCATATTAGTATTTAAACATGGAAAGTCCAGTTACAGATTCAAAAATATAAAATGTAAATATACAAATTGATTGGCCAAATATATTCAAAGCACCTTTAACTGGTCTGAATTGATGCTTTGCTGTTAAAAATAACTCAGCTACCAATCAAAGGAGTCTAAACTGCCGTCAAGGCTCTTCATTCATTCAGTCCGTAAACAAAGCAGCTTCCTCCCCCACCCGCTCTCACAGCATGGATCAATCGTTTTGACTCAACACCAACCATCAAGACACCGATAATCAATCAGGATAAAAAACAAGCGTGTTTCTAGTGCATTTTATGTTTATGATGAAACCAGAATTTAGAGAAAAATCTTGGTTTAAGAAGCATAAAATGCTCCCAGTAAACTGCTGTAACTGGAAACAGGAGCACTTTCTCTTCTTTTTTCATCCTACTGATAAATGAATATGTGGTCGTCCTTCATTTTAAAGGAAAATGTCATAGAGGAAAAAACAAAGTTTAAACAGGTTGTTTTCCTAAAACAGACAAATCAATACATCAAGTTTAGCTTTCAGTCGTGTCGTTGGCTGGATGGAGACCGAGCAGGTCTGGCCGTGAACCGCTGGTCCTCGGTAGAGTTTTACATGCTGGGTGTACTTCGTGGGGACACCTTGAGGTTTTCTTTGAGCCCTTGTCTCCACGATAAACAGAAGCCTGAGGCTGTGACTCATTACAGAGCAAATGAGTCAACAAACCAAAGCAGCCCTCTCCCTGATGACCTGGCTCCTTCATCTGATGCACGGTGGACTCATTAATTCCATTTTCCAAAGTCAAACCGGCTCAAATCTCTGAGGGTTTGCTCTCACTGGGAAGGAGGAAAATCATTTACTGAAGAATCAGCTTCAGATGAAGCAGGGTGGAACAGTCTACCAGCAACCAGTCAGATGCTGCAGCGTGGAGGTTTGTCTGCTGCTCTTTTCCAGCCAGTCACATTTTAAACAATTCTTCTTTATGTTTTTACACAAGAAAGTTCTGGAATAAAGAGTCCCTGCAGTTTTCTTTCAGCTTCTGCTGCTTCATCATCCAGCTCTGAAACATCTGCAAGCAGTCGGAAAATTCATCACTTATTGAAAACCTGAACTAAAGATCAAAAATCTAACAACTCATTAAAGACATATACAGCAATTCTATACAAAGACACACATGGACACAACTTCCAGAGCTCTCGATGAAATGTCGGCTTCAACCTTTCACCATAATGTAATGTCATGCAGGCCAACCCCTGTAGTCACATCCAGATGTTAAACATCGTCTTTTAGATGGTTCAGGCTGCATTTGTTTGCCCTGACACTTGTAACGCCAGGTTACTCCAGCAGGGGGCACTAAGATAAAATTACCATAAATACACTTCCAGTCCAAAAAAGCTTTGATTCCAGCAGCATGTTGATGACGGAGAGTCCGGCCACTGCACAAAGCCTTCTCCAGCACATCCCAAAGATTCTCCATGGGGTTCAGGTCTGGACTCTGTGGTGGCTGATCCATGTGTGAAATCATGTCTCCTGTTCCCTGAACCACTCTTTCACAATCTGAGCCCCATGAAACCTTCTTCAAGGTTCAAGGAATCTTTATTATCCCTTGAGGCGAATTTGCTGTTCAGCAAGCGGTAAAAACAGTCAGTCAGTGCAGAATCACACAAACAAAAGTCTTTTTTCATATCTGTTTATCAAAAAAGTCTTTGATAAACAGATAAAAAAAAACAGAAATTAGAGCTACTTGTTCAACTTGTTTGACAGGGCGATGGCTGCAGGGACATGGTTTGTCCCTGTTTGTCCTGCATTTTGGCAGGATGGAGTAGGAACTCATGAGCCAAGGGGTGGCTTTGATCTGCAAGGACTGATCGGGTCTTACTTAGGACTGTAGTATGAATCAGAGGTCATTCAGGTTGATCCCTGCACCTTTCCCACACTTCACCACTACAACTACAACCCCCTGAAATCTGTTCCTATTTTCAAGAGAAAAGAAGCCGTACCAACAGGTGAGGCATTGTTATCTTGGAATATTTCCATTCCATCAGGGAGGATGGAATAACCTGCTCCTTCAGTATATTCAGGTGTCTACTGACCTCATTCTTTGGACACATAATGTTGTTGAACCTAGACCTGAACGTAGACCTGACCAACTGCAGCAACCCCAGGTCCTAGACTGACCCCACAGGCTTGTACAGTAGCAGTAGACATGATGGCTGCATTCCTTCATCTGCCTCTCTTCTTACCCTGATGCTCCATCACTCTGGAACAGGGTAAAGCTGGACTCTTCAGACCACATGACCTTCTTCCATCGCTCCAGAGTCCAGTCTGATTCCACCAAACGTTTAATTGATCACTGATCACCATCTTTCAGGATGTTTTTCTGACCACATTCTTCCTGGAAGATGATGGTTCCCCAACATCCTTCCAGGTTTTAATAATGGTTGGACAGTTTTTAACCCAGTTCTAGTAGTTTCTGCTTCTCCTTAGATGTTTCTCTGCTTGATGCCGATGATCTGACCCTTCTTATGGGCTACGACCTGTTTGCCTAACGCTGGCACTCATTACAGGACCACACATTTGATGATAACTACAGACGGGTCACACAAGATTTCTCTCTTCTGATCTTAGAGTGTGTGGCACTGCAGAGAACTTCCCACATTAACCATCTTCAGCAGAGTCTCAGGTTCTTCACGTTTAATATTCCACATCTCGAGTAGTCAAGCGAGACTTCAGTGTAAACAAAAAAGGCGGCCGAAAAGGAAGCAGCAATGATTGGTTGTTTTCTTATTTTACAAAAAAACAATCACAAAAAAGAAAAAAAAAAAGTTTTCTGAAAAAAAAAACAGTGATAGAAATAATAGCGTTGTCATGTTAATCACACGCATACACAGGAAGAACATGCAAACGCCACACAGACATAAATCATATAAAAATACTTACAAAAATATGAGTGAATTTTAAAAAAATGAGCAGATTCATTTTTTATCTATTTGCTTTAACTATTATTTGTTTAAAATTTAATTTTTTTCTTTTATTCCAGCCTTTTTCTTTTTGCTGTTGCATTTTCCGGATTTCTTTTCCGGCATTTACTTTGTTTTTACATCATTTTATAAATATTAAATGGTGGAAAACAGTGTGGAAATGTTTGTTAGTTTCACCCAACAAGGCAATGAGAAGCATTTTAACAGTAATCCCACCATAATAAAAAATAACTCAAATTATATAGTAGCAATAAATTTAGACACTTCCAGACATTAGTTTGGTGCATATGAGCTTTTGCTTAGTCATGTTCCCCTTCTTTAAATATGATGCAGATGCAGAATTCCTTTGATCCCAGATTCTTTATATTCCCCGGCCAGTTGTCCTCCCGCCGTCCTCTCACTGGTTTTAGATTCCTCTGCTGCTGCACCACACAATGATTTAGTCCATGAACAGTGTATCTATTCAGGCCAGTTAGGGTCCACCTACCAAAGTGTTTTCTTTACTGCTTTTACAAGAAACCTGAATCCCTGCTGGATGCTGTAATGGAGACGGAGAGCACGGTGTTTAAAGTAGATGGTGGCATGAATCGAGCGTCACACTAGATGACGCTGACTGAGGCCAGGACGGGTTCCCTTGAGGTGAAATTTTCAACGTGACAGGGATGGTTTTTCTTTTTTTTTCTTGCACTGAACTTAAGTTCGGGAGGGTCTGGATTCATTTCACCGATAATGCGTTACCACTGACTGGTCCTTTTCTTTTTCTGAGCTGGAGGACAGCATTGACAGGAAGCTGTTAGGCTGCTAACTTCCTGTTCAGGGCTCGGTATCGCCACTAATTTCCTGAATCGGTTCCTTTCGATTCAGCCTGATTTGATTAAATCAATACAATTTGATATCAATTTATTTATAGATATTTAGACATGTTTGGGCTGAATCCAGGCTGCTTTAGGCACTTATTACTCACTGGCAAGTGTTGTGGGGTCCACATGTCAGTTGCCAGCCTGATCGTGGATTACGAAGTATTTTCTGGGCCAGAAGCGGTTCTGATACAAGAAGCCTTCTTTATGGCAATTACTTGTGGGCCACATGTGGTGGTCATGTGGCAGAGTTTTGGCAGCCATGCTCGCATAACCTGTTTGTAACTGAATATTATTTGTTTTGCAGATGAAGAAGGAGCTGAGTGACAATGAGTCCATCAGTCAGGAGGTGGTCGGCAACGCCCACATCGAAAACTACGCCTTAAAAATGTTCATTTACGCTGACAATGAGGACAGAGCAGGACGATTCCACAAGTGAGGAAAACAGTTTTTTCCTTTTATGCACTTCCTTTTATAAACGTGACAGACCAGTCAATTTTATTTCCATTCCCCAACAGCTGCAGAGCACATCACGCTGGCAGACAGATTCATGCTAGCAGGTGAAAGCTGTTTTCAGCCTCAGTTTGTTCTACAAAAACAAGTTGACAGCCAGAGAAATGCTGTAAACCCCAAGCAGATGATAATTACAAGTCACACTGAGACACATCTACTCAATACTAACTAAAGCTGGCACATTTTATTGGACTCTAAACATATAACATGGAGAAGCAGAAATTTACATTCTGTAAGTGCATCAGGACTTTTATAGAAAGATGTTTTAGACAATCAGGTGTATTTTTCCTCATTATCCTTCAGAGGGAGCACTGATGTCAGCGAGCCTGTTGACCTCTAATTACAGTATGGTAATAGTGTTGAGTTGCTATGAAAATGAAGGAACCTGCTGGCCTGAGAGACACAGAAGCATCCGAGAAGCAGAGTTTGGATTTTACACTGGAGGCGGTAACGTCTCAGTTTCTCAGCTTTGAACAGAAAGGCTGTTTTACTCTGCAACTACTCCAAAACTGTGGACTGACCTGTAAGCTTGTCACCCAAGCAAGGCAGTGAAGGCGTCACAGATGAGCGCGGTAACATCCGGTGTGCCACGCTGTTTGACTGCCTGCTGTTCAGCACAGTCAGCTGGAGCCTGCAGAGGCTCGTACAGCGACTACACAAGCAACAGGTTGAGAGAAGAATGTCCATGTTTTCAGATGATTTATTACGGGTAAAAACAACATGACAGTTTAGCTGGTGGCAACCCAGCACCATGTTCTCGGAGCAGCGAATTAGACATCTTTACAGATGTGCACATGCTTTAATCTTTTTACTTTAAGATGCATACCTTGAGGTAATTTTATGTTGATACTGACTTCTAGGTCCAAACCCGATGGCAGGAACCTCCACAGGCCAGTTCCAGTTTAATCTTAACATGCAGGGGCGACGTGTTGGCACAGCTCTCAGGGATTTTAACTGTTAATTGTTGTAATTGTTACTTTGGTTGTAAGTGATACTCTTTGCTGCCTCTTAAACCAGGACTCCCTTACAAAAGAGGCTTTTAATCTCAATGGGACTTCCTGGTTAAATAAAGAAAAAAAAAATGATTTACTACTTTTTCCAGTGGACTAACATGTTTACACATATTCTAAAAGTTTAGTTTCACTCAGACTAAATTTAGTGGGACTACTTGCAGTAAATTCATTGAAATCAATCTGATGATAAATCTCAATTTGGGGAGTGGTGGCCTATAGTTAGAGAGGGGGACCGGAGGCTGGAGGACACAGGTTCAAGTTCCCAGACTGGCTATGGGGCCGAACCACTGTGGGCCTCTGAGCAAGGCCAGAATTTTTTTATTTTTAGTTTTTTTTTTACTTGAAGTCATAATTTGGCTGTTCAACAAAGTTTTTAAAAGCAGAAATAATTATTGTATATTTTCTGTTTATTAGTGTGTGTTATGTTAAAATGATTGTAATGCAAAAAGTATCCACCAGGAGGCAGAAGACAAGTATCAGATTGTGTTCAACAGAGTTTTGAGCAAAGTTTTTACCATAAAGTGATGCAAAAGGTCTCAGAAACTGCATCAGATATGATACACGTGGCGTTAAAGGGTTAAACTCCAGCTGTTGCTGGTTGCTGGCCTGGCAGAACGCTGCTCCCAATATAACCAGGATGGGTTAACAGCATAGAAGGAAATTCCCAACTGGTATAAATGACGTATGATAAAAAAATAGAGCAGTGTAATATAATGATAACAGTTTTGCACGATGAAACATGAGATTAAACAGGCGGCTTTGATTTATACCTGCATGAAATATGCTGATTCCCCATGCATCCGGCCACTTTATCAGGTACACCTCTCTAGTACCGGGTTGGACTCCCTTTTGCTTTCTATGCCATATTTATCCGATTTGATATATAAAGTTTCTGAGCTCTTTTGCATCACTTTATAGTAATATATATATATATAGTAATATATAGTGTCTCAAATCTCTGTTAAATACAATCTGATACTTTCTTGTGGATCTTGTGGATACCTTTTGTACTACAGTTATTTTGACATCACGATAATAAACAGTAAATATACAAACTTTTTTTTTTTTTTTTCTACATTTTAAGGACCGAATAAAGACTTCAGATTAAATTATATTTTATTTTCTACCCATTTTTTTCTCGGGTCAGGCTTTAAAGGGTTAATTCTTGTTGTCATATATTCAACAAGCTGTTGGAAATTGACCTTTGTGATGTTGGATGAAGGCAAAACAACATCAAACCAGCATATTTGCTGCTACATTTCACATCATCACATTAATGTAGCTTTGCCTGTCTCCACCTTTTCATCCAACCGTTTCACCACCAGCCACCATCACATCTGTCTCCCATCACAGCTTTCAGCTACAACACTGTCACAGCATGGCTTCCTGTTCCTCATCTTTTCAAACCATTTGTCTCTTAGCAACAGGCGGTGACTCGTGCAAAGCCCCTTAACTTCTGAGCACATGTTCAGGAGGCCCCATGTTAACACGCGTGTCAGTACATTCACGTGTTTATTAGTACGTGTTGGTCTTCCTCCTCCTCATCACAGCCTGCAGTTAAATCTTGAACATGAACACAGCCAACCCGCTGCTTTCAATACGCTAAATGTTTTTAACTGAAGAAGAAATGAATGAATGAATCTTTCATGAAACAGCTGCAGGTCTCTTTATGTCTCTAGAAGTTTCTGGGATTTCCTTCCATTCCTCAAGACAGCGTCAGTGGTTTGGGTTCAGACCACAGATTCTCCATTAGACTGAGGTCTTTACTTTGACCCAAACACCATGTTTATGATCATTGTCATTGTCAAAGGTGAACCTTCACCTTAGTCTGAGTTTTGCAGAAGAACTGGTCTGTGTTTTGCACCAGCCATTCAGGTGGTGGTGGTGGTGGGGCTGGGTCTATCCCGGCTGCTGCCAGCTGGACAAACAACCACCTTGCAGACAATTCTTCTTTTTATTTTTATTTTATTCCTCCTTTGACTTATTCTTTCGGAGATTTACTCCCGTCAGTCCAAAACTGTTGGGAATTAATGAATTAAATAATTTTACTTGTTTTATATATATTAATAAATCAGCCTCAGAGGTTAAACAAACATCACACTAAGAAAAAGAAAACTAATTATTAAAATGAATCAGAATGATTGAAAAGTCAGTAAGGCACTTTCATTCAGCAAAAAAACACATGAGGGACAGCTGGAGGAATGTTTTATGGTGGTTGTAGCTTCACAGAACAGAGGAGGTTTTTCTTCTTCTAACCCTTAAATCCTCACTGATCTCCGGCACCCTGAGGTCCATCACCTCTACCATCAGCAGTGTCTCAGGAGCGGTGGTGTGTAGCTCTGTGGGGTAAATGTGATGGATCTTTTACCCTTTAGATGATCTACGGACGTTTTCCAGGCATTTCTATCCCGTCCAGGAGGTTTACAATCCAGCCACTAAATGTAGTTTTATTCAGAGACTCTATCTGGTAAATCCACAATGATCCATGATAACAGCATTATTTATCACATTTCACCATAAAAACATCACCATCACTACTATGTTGCTAAGAGACCTCTATTTAGACCTGGACATGATGATGAAGCCACTTCCTGTCAGACTTTCCACCAATCAGAGAGCTTAGATTGACGGTAACGTCCAATCAGGAGCAGCCAAAGATCAACCAGTGAGCAGAAAGTTCTATGTGTGTGTGAAAAGAAGAAAAATAATGCTCCTCTATGGCTGGAATAAAGCCAAGAAGACGTTTCTGATGCACGGTGGCGCCACCAAGCAGCTGAGCTGGAGTTGGTTTAGTGAGGATAGCAGGTAAATAGTAGCAGGAATAACTGGAAATGAGGAAAAAGTGGAAACATGGAAATAGTTTCTGTTGTGTGTTTGTTTCAGTAACAATATTTTTTCTCCTGAAAGCCAAGACTTGAGAGAACGATGAGATGAGAAAAGGTTTGGTCACTGTTGATCTGTGTGTTATTTCTACAAAGTTCTGTTAGTAATAAATTCTGCTTTCTTCTTCTGGTCGACCTTTATGCTGCTACATCTATTCATACATTCATTTTACATCATTTACCTCCCAGTCTGACAGCTGCTACAGACTGGTTTATACTGGGATTAAAAGCTGCTACACACTGGTTTATACTGGGATTAAAAGCTGTTACAGACTGGTTTATACTGGGATTAAAAGCTGTTACAGACTGGTTTATACTGGGATTAAAAGCTGCTACAGACTGGTTTATACTGGGATTAAAAGATGCTACAGACTGGTTTATACTGGGATTAAAAGGCTGTTACAGACTGGTTTATACTGAGATTAAAAGCTGCTACAGACTGGTTTATACTGGGATTAAAAGCTGCTACAGACTGGTTTATACTGGGATTAAAAGATGCTACAGACTGGTTTATACTGGGATTAAAAGGCTGTTACAGACTGGTTTATACTGAGATTAAAAGATGCTACAGACTGGTTTATACTGGGATTAAAAGCTGTTACACACTGGTTTATACTGGGATTAAAAGCTGTTACAGACTGTTTTATACTGGGATTAAAAGCTGCTACAGACTGGTTTATACTGGGATTAAAAGATGCTACAGACTGGTTTATACTGGGGTTAAAAGGCTGTTACAGACTGGTTTATACTAGGATTAAAAGCTGCTACAGACTGGTCTATACTGGGATTAAAAGATGCTACAGACTGGTTTATACTGGGATTAAAAGGCTGTTACAGACTGGTTTATACTGAGATTAAAAGATGCTACAGACTGGTTTATACTGGGATTAAAAGCTGTTACAGACTGGTTTATACTGGGATTAAAAGCTGCTACAGACTGGTTTATACTGGGATTAAAAGCTGCTACAGACTGGTTTATACTGGGATTAAAAGCTGCTACACACTGGTTTATACTGGGATTAAAAGCTGCTACAGACTGGTTTATACTGAGATTAAAAGATGCTACAGACTGGTTTATACTGGGATTAAAAGCTGCTACAGACTGGTTTATACTGGGATTAAAAGCTGCTACAGACTGGTTTATACTGGGATTAAAAGTTGCTACAGACTGGTTTATACTGGGATTAAAAGCTGCTACACACTGGTTTATACTGGGATTAAAAGCTGCTACAGACTGGTTTATACTGGGATTAAAAGATGCTACAGACTGGTTTATACTGGGATTAAAAGGCTGTTACAGACTGGTTTATACTGGGATTAAAAGATGCTACAGACTGGTTTATACTGGGATTAAAAGGCTGTTACAGACTGGTTTATACTGGGATTAAAAGCTGTTACAGACTGGTTTATACTGGGATTAAAAGCTGCTACAGACTGGTTTATACTGGGATTAAAAGCTGCTACACACTGGTTTATACTGGGATTAAAAGCTGTTACAGACTGGTTTATACTGGGATTAAAAGATGCTACAGACTGGTTTATACTGGGATTAAAAGGCTGTTACAGACTGGTTTATACTGGGATTAAAAGCTGTTACAGACTGGTTTATACTGGGATTAAAAGCTGCTACAGACTGGTTTATACTGGGATTAAAAGATGCTACAGACTGGTTTATACTGGGATTAAAAGGCTGTTACAGACTGGTTTATACTGAGATTAAAAGCTGCTACAGACTGGTTTATACTGGGATTAAAAGCTGCTACAGACTGGTTTATAGTGGGATTAAAAGCTGTTACACACTGGTTTATACTGGGATTAAAAGCTGCTACACACTGGTTTATACTGGGATTAAAAGCTGTTACACACTGGTTTATACTGGGAATAAAAGCTGTTACAGACTGGTTTATACTGGGATTAAAAGCTGCTACAGACTGGTTTATACTGGGATTTAAAGATGCTACACACTGGTTTATACTGGGATTAAAAGCTGCTACAGACTGGTTTATACTGGGATTAAAAGCTGTTACAGACTGGTTTATACTGAGATTAAAAGCTGCTACAGACTGGTTTATACTGGGATTAAAAGCTGCTACAGACTGGTTTATACTGGGATTTAAAGCTGCTACAGACTGGTTTATACTGGGATTAAAAGCTGCTACACACTGGTTTATACTGGGATTAAAAGCTGTTACAGACTGGTTTATACTGGGATTAAAAGCTGTTACAGACTGGTTTATACTGGGATTAAAAGCTGCTACAGACTGGTTTATACTGGGATTAAAAGATGCTACAGACTGGTTTATACTGGGATTAAAAGGCTGTTACAGACTGGTTTATACTGAGATTAAAAGCTGCTACAGACTGGTTTATACTGGGATTAAAAGCTGCTACAGACTGGTTTATACTGGGATTAAAAGATGCTACAGACTGGTTTATACTGGGATTAAAAGGCTGTTACAGACTGGTTTATACTGAGATTAAAAGATGCTACAGACTGGTTTATACTGGGATTAAAAGCTGTTACACACTGGTTTATACTGGGATTAAAAGCTGTTACAGACTGTTTTATACTGGGATTAAAAGCTGCTACAGACTGGTTTATACTGGGATTAAAAGATGCTACAGACTGGTTTATACTGGGGTTAAAAGGCTGTTACAGACTGGTTTATACTAGGATTAAAAGCTGCTACAGACTGGTCTATACTGGGATTAAAAGATGCTACAGACTGGTTTATACTGGGATTAAAAGGCTGTTACAGACTGGTTTATACTGAGATTAAAAGATGCTACAGACTGGTTTATACTGGGATTAAAAGCTGTTACAGACTGGTTTATACTGGGATTAAAAGCTGCTACAGACTGGTTTATACTGGGATTAAAAGCTGCTACAGACTGGTTTATACTGGGATTAAAAGCTGCTACACACTGGTTTATACTGGGATTAAAAGCTGCTACAGACTGGTTTATACTGAGATTAAAAGATGCTACAGACTGGTTTATACTGGGATTAAAAGCTGCTACAGACTGGTTTATACTGGGATTAAAAGCTGCTACAGACTGGTTTATACTGGGATTAAAAGTTGCTACAGACTGGTTTATACTGGGATTAAAAGCTGCTACACACTGGTTTATACTGGGATTAAAAGCTGCTACAGACTGGTTTATACTGGGATTAAAAGATGCTACAGACTGGTTTATACTGGGATTAAAAGGCTGTTACAGACTGGTTTATACTGGGATTAAAAGATGCTACAGACTGGTTTATACTGGGATTAAAAGGCTGTTACAGACTGGTTTATACTGGGATTAAAAGCTGTTACAGACTGGTTTATACTGGGATTAAAAGCTGCTACAGACTGGTTTATACTGGGATTAAAAGCTGCTACACACTGGTTTATACTGGGATTAAAAGCTGTTACAGACTGGTTTATACTGGGATTAAAAGATGCTACAGACTGGTTTATACTGGGATTAAAAGGCTGTTACAGACTGGTTTATACTGGGATTAAAAGCTGTTACAGACTGGTTTATACTGGGATTAAAAGCTGCTACAGACTGGTTTATACTGGGATTAAAAGATGCTACAGACTGGTTTATACTGGGATTAAAAGGCTGTTACAGACTGGTTTATACTGAGATTAAAAGCTGCTACAGACTGGTTTATACTGGGATTAAAAGCTGCTACAGACTGGTTTATAGTGGGATTAAAAGCTGTTACACACTGGTTTATACTGGGATTAAAAGCTGCTACACACTGGTTTATACTGGGATTAAAAGCTGTTACACACTGGTTTATACTGGGAATAAAAGCTGTTACAGACTGGTTTATACTGGGATTAAAAGCTGCTACAGACTGGTTTATACTGGGATTAAAAGATGCTACAGACTGGTTTATACTGGGATTAAAAGGCTGTTACAGACTGGTTTATACTGAGATTAAAAGCTGCTACAGACTGGTTTATACTGGGATTAAAAGCTGCTACAGACTGGTTTATACTGGGATTAAAAGATGCTACAGACTGGTTTATACTGGGATTAAAAGGCTGTTACAGACTGGTTTATACTGAGATTAAAAGATGCTACAGACTGGTTTATACTGGGATTAAAAGGCTGTTACAGACTGGTTTATACTGGGATTAAAAGCTGCTACAGACTGGTTTATACTGGGATTAAAAGCTGCTACAGACTGGTTTATACTGAGATTAAATGATGCTACAGACTGGTTTATACTGGGATTAAAAGGCTGTTACAGACTGGTTTATACTGGGATTAAAAGCTGCTACAGACTGGTTTATACTGGGATTAAAAGCTGCTACACACTGGGTTATACTGGGATTAAAAGCTGCTACAGACTGGTTTATACTGGGATTAAAAGTTGCTACAGACTGGTTTAAACTGGGATTAAAAGCTGCTACAGACTGGTTTATACTGGGATTAAAAGCTGTTAAAGACTGGTTTATACTGGGATTAAAAGCTGCTACAGACTGGTTTATACTGGGATTAAAAGCTGCTACAGACTGGTTTATACTGGGATTAAAAGCTGCTACAGACTGGTTTATACTGGGATTAAAAGCTGCTACAGACTGGTTTATACTGGGATTAAAAGCTGCTACAGACTGGTTTATACTGGGATTAAAAGCTGCTACAGACTGGTTTATACTGGGATTAAAAGCTGTTACAGACTGGTTTATACTGGGATTAAAAGCTGCTACAGACTGGTTTATACTGGGATTAAAAGCTGCTACAGACTGGTTTATACTGGGATTAAAAGCTGCTACAGACTGGTTAATACTCGGATTAAAAGCTGCTACAGACTGGTTTATACTGGAATTAAAAGCTGCTACAGACTGGTTTATACTGGGATTAAAAGCTGCTACAGACTGGTTTATACTGGGATTAAAAGGCTGTTACACACTGGTTTATACTGGGATTAAAAGCTGCTACAGACTGGTTTATACTGGGATTAAAAGCTGCTACACACTGGTTTACACTGGGATTAAAGGCTGCTACAGACTGGTTTATACTGGGGTTAAAAGGCTGTTACACACTGGTTTATACTGGGATTAAAAGCTGCTACAGACTGGTTTATACTGGGATTAAAAGCTGCTACAGACTGGTTTATACTGGGATTAAAAGCTGCTACAGACTGGTTTATACTGGGATTAAAAGCTGCTACAGACTGGTTTATACTGGGATTTAAAGATGCTACACACTGGTTTATACTGGGATTAAAAGCTGCTACAGACTGGTTTTTACTGGGATTAAAAGCTGTTACAGACTGGTTTATACTGAGATTAAAAGCTGCTACAGACTGGTTTATACTGGGATTAAAAGCTGCTACAGACTGGTTTATACTGGGATTTAAAGCTGCTACAGACTGGTTTATACTGGGATTAAAAGCAGCTACAGACTGGTTTATACTGGGATTAAACGCTGCTACAGACTGGTTTATACTGGGATTAAAAGCTGCTACAGACTGGTTTATACTGGGATTAAAAGCTGCTACAGACTGGTTTATACTGGGATTAAAAGCTGCTACACACTGGTTTATGCTGGGATTAAAAGCTGCTACAGACTGGTTTATACTGAGATTAAAAGCTGCTACAGACTGGTTTATACTGGGATTAAAAGCTGTTACAGACTGGTTTATACTGGGATTAAAAGCTGCTACAGACTGGTTTATACTGGGATTAAAAGCTGCTACAGACTGGTTTATACTGGGAATAAAAGCTGCTACAGACTGGTTTATACTGGGATTAAACGCTGCTACAGACTGGTTTATACTGGGATTAAAAGCTGCTACAGACTGGTTTATACTGGGATTAAAAGCTGCTACAGACTGGTTTATACTGGGATTAAAAGCTGCTACACACTGGTTTATACTGGGATTAAAAGCTGCTACAGACTGGTTTATACTGAGATTAAAAGCTGCTACAGACTGGTTTATACTGAGATTAAAAGCTGCTACAGACTGGTTTATACTGGGATTAAAAGCTGTTACAGACTGGTTTATACTGGGATTAAAAGCTGCTACAGACTGGTTTATACTGGGATTAAAAGCTGCTACACACTGGTTTATACTGGGAATAAAAGCTGCTACAGACTGGTTTATACTGGGATTAAACGCTGCTACAGACTGGTTTATACTGGGATTAAAAGCTGCTACAGACTGGTTTATACTGGGATTAAAAGCTGCTACAGACTGGTTTATACTGGGATTAAAAGCTGCTACACACTGGTTTATACTGGGATTAAAAGCTGCTACAGACTGGTTTATACTGGGATTAAAAGCTGCTACAGACTGGTTTATACTGAGATTAAAAGCTGCTACAGACTGGTTTATACTGGGATTAAAAGCTGTTACAGACTGGTTTATACTGGGATTAAAAGCTGCTACAGACTGGTTTATACTGGGATTAAAAGCTGCTACAGACTGGTTTATACTGGGAATAAAAGCTGCTACAGACTGGTTTATACTGGGATTAAAAGCTGCTACAGACTGGTTTATACTGGGATTAAAAGCTGCTAAAGACTGGTTTATACTGGGATTAAAGGCTGCTACAGACTGGTTTATACTGGGATTAAAAGCTGCTACACACTGGTTTATACTGGGAATAAAAGCTGCTAAAGACCGGTTTATACTGGGAATAAAAGCTGCTACAGACTGGTTTATACTGGGATTAAAAGCTGCTAAAGACTGGTTTATACTGGGATTAAAGGCTGCTACAGACTGGTTTATACTGGGATTAAAAGCTGCTACACACTGGTTTATACTGGGAATAAAAGCTGCTACAGACCGGTTTATACTGGGAATAAAAGCTGCTACAGACTGGTTTATACTGGGATTAAAAGCTGCTACACACTGGTTTATACTGGGATTAAAAGCTGCTAAAGACTGGTTTATACTGGGATTAAAGGCTGCTACAGACTGGTTTATACTGGGATTAAAAGCTGCTACAGACTGGTTTATACTGGGATTAAAAGCTGCTACAGACTGGTTTATACTGGGATTAAAAGCTGCTACACACTGGTTTATACTGGGATTAAAGGCTGCTACAGACTGGTTTATACTGAGATTAAAAACTGCTACAGACTGGTTTATACTGGGATTAAAAGCTGTTACAGACTGGTTTATACCGGGATTAAAAGCTCCAGCTGCTACATGCAGTTTTACATAGACAATAAACAGAAAAGCGGAGCAATAATCGCAAAAAAAAAATATATATATATAAATAAATAAAAAACAGGCTTGTAGTGGTTAAAATGAAAGCAGGGCTTCCTGGATCTGATGGCATCTGGCAGCAGGTTGTACAGGATGAATAGAAACAGGTGACGGACTTACGGTGTAAAAAAGGTTCTCTGTTTGCAGCAGGTATGAAAAGCAGGATGTGGTCAGAAACACAAACAGCTCTGCTGCTAGCAGGCCGCCGCGGCGTGTTACAGCACTCACACTCCTCCGTACATAATCATACCCACGCTCATGACACATGTTGGGCACAGCTGAGTGTTGGCAGTAGAAGAAGAAACCTCAGAAGCTCACACACACCACCACAAGGAGTGTATTCATTCCCCTTCCCTTCACTCTGTGGTGTGTGTGTGTGTGTGTGAGATGATGGGTGGGACATTACACCTGAGAGCAGGTAGATTCAAGCTCTGGCTAACACACACACACACACACACACACACACATATATATATGTGTGTGTGTGTGTGTGTGTGTACCGGCTTTTTCCTTATCTGCACAGATAAAAAAGACTAAGGTGCGCTGCTTCAATTTTACATGCACAAACTTGCACATGTATGTGGTTTTATGAGCCTTGATGCAACATGCAGAAGTCGTTGACTTGATAAACAAACGTTTACCACGTGGGCATTTTACTTCGTGGTTTTGAGGAACTGGATCTGTACATGGTTTGAAAGGAGCTCCTGTAGAGAAATAAATCCTGACTGAATGCATCTTTAATCCTTAAAAGAACCAAAACTCTAAATCCTCATTTACCAGTTTTTTTAGATAACGATAAACATTCATTTTTCTAGTATCCCAGGTGAGTGGAAATGATCAGGAGTGTTAAAGCCTCTAAACCAGGCTGGAAGACGTCTTTGTGAGTGATTTTAGAAGTCTGCATCCTCTGCTCCACTGTACAGGATCTCTGCGATGATATGCTTGTGAACGCAGCGTGTCTGATGTGATAGTTGTGCCTGCACATCAGGATGCAGCCTGAAGTCACCGGCTGAGCGCAACAGCTTGTTTCTCGTTTCATCTGTCACATTTAGCCTGGACTGCCACTTTGATGTCATGCAAATAAGAGCATTAAACCCCAGCTTTACTTCTGAAGAAGCCAGAACTCCTCGTGGCGTTTAAAATGCGGCTCTTCAGTTCGCTGCTTGACATCACTGACAGAACACATTACACTGAGACAGGTCGCTCTCCAAATTCAACAGCTTGTAGCTTGTCAGCTTACAAAGCTGATGAGAGCTTCTGCTTTCATTCCAGTTGATCAACCAAGACTTTCTAATCACATCCTGCTAATAGAGCTCTGACCCACCGAAGTCTGGACTGGTCCCTCCCACCGAAGTCTGGACTGGTCCCGACCTGCTAGGCCGAGCTCTGCTTGGTGTTACATGCTGTTACAGCCAGATTCTTTGTGTTACCTGTTATGCGCCTTACAGTCATTTCAAGCCAAGCCAGCTTTATTTATAAAGCACTTTACAAACACTTTACAAAATAAGACCAAAGGTTTGTTCCCCTTAATGTTTGCGGTATCAAGCATTGATGTGAGATGGGCCTGTACGTCATGAGAAGTTTAACAGCAGAGGATCAGCTGTTCAGCTGACATCTAACACACTGATTCCCAGCATGTTTTTTATTTTCTTTCGTATTATCTTGGGGAAAAAAAGAAAAAAGATATTTACACTTTTTGTACCTTTTTTTAAACCTAAGCAACTGCTTCTGTTGCTGATATACACTCAGTGTCCAACTCATCAGGTCCACCTTCTGGTACCAGCTTGGACCCTCCTTTTCCTCTAGAACCTATTTAATTCTTGTTGTGATAGATTTATCAAGGTGGTGGAAACCTTCCACAGAGGTTTTGCTCCATGTTGACATGACAGCATCACACATTTGCTGCAGATCCATGATGAGAATCTCCCGTTCCACCACATCCCAAAGCTGCTCTACTGGACTGAGATCTGGTGGCTGTGGAGGCCGTTGGAGTCCAGTGAACTCATCGTCATGTTCTAGAAAGCAGGTGGAGATGATCTGAGCTTTGTGACATGGTGCATTATCCTGCTGGAAGTAGCATCAGAAGATGCTCCACTGTGGTCATAAAGGGATGGACATGGTCAGTAACAATACTCAGGTAGGCTGTGCTGGTTAAACCAGGCCACTTACATGCCCTTTCTTCCCGACTCTGATGCTCAGTTTGAACTTCAGCAAGTTGTCTTGATGTATATATGAGGCACGGACATGTGATTGGCTGGTTAGATATTTGTGGTAACAGGAAGTTGAACAGATGGAGCTGTTGGTGGGTGGAGATCAGCTTCACCAGGAAGACAGACTTGTGGGGACTGGAAATAAAATTCTTTTTTTTTTTGTTTCAACACCACAATAAAAAAATAAAAAAGTCATGTTATTTTGTGTTTGTGTGACATTTAACTGAGTAATCATTTTTCCTCCTCTTCACCTTATATCCTCTCCTTTCCCAACCCTCCTCTGCCTCATGTCCGCCTTCAGGAACATGATCAAGTCTTTCTACACAGCCAGTCTGCTGCTGGACGTCTTGTCTGTGTTCGGGGAACTGTCAGAGGAGGTAAGAGAAAGGCCCAGTTTGACTCCTGCAAAGTGAGAATAAACAACAAAGAGGTTTACATCAGAAAACGTCTGGTTAAAGGACACAACCGGCTTCATTTTAAATGACTGAAAAATCCCCAGAGAGACCAAAACCAGCCCAACATTTATCTGCTCTCTCATATTCTATTTGCCGAGTGCTTTTAAGTGTTGCATAAAAAGCAAAGTTGTTGTGTTTAATGGCAAACTCATTACTCCCTGCTGTTGGGTGACATTCTTACTTCCCATCAACATTTCAATCATCCTGCCATTAATCTGCACGGAGCAGCCAGCTGTTACCAGACTCCCGCCATTCAAACACATGACTTTATCACCACTTCACATCCACACTTTAAAGGTCTGCATGTCCTGCTGAGTTTTGAGGTAAATGATTATTATGTTGGACCATTTCATTTTATCAGAAGGAGCTGTAAAAGCTCGCCATGGAAACGCAGAAGTTACGTTACACTACAGAATATGTTCATTCAGTCAATCAGACTATTTGTTGAGCCAGTTTTCACACATTTAAACCAGCCAATCAGCCGGATGATAATATATATATATATTATTATTATATTTATTTTCAGCAGACAGTGGTCCAGTCTGCTGAAAATAAATCATTTAATAAATTTTATGAATATATAATAAAATATTTAGATCCCTCTCGTTTTCCAAGTGTTTCTAAGAAAAGCAAAGAACTGGTTCAAGATAAGGACCTGAGTACAGATCAGGCTGGAACTGCTTCAAGTAGAGCAGGAGTGTGTTCCCCATTTAAATAGGACTGGCTACATACCACAGATGCAGGAAACTCCACATCCTGCGTGTGTGTTGTTGAGACCAACACACTGATCTGTTCCAGCAGCAGAGTCCGTCTCTGCGTTATGAAGCCATTAAAACATCAACTGGAGCCTCTGTTCATCCAGTCGGACACAGTTTGACACAACAGTCAAACATTCAGCAGCGAGGTCTCTGCTGATTCAGTTTCAGCCTCTAAAAGGAGCTTTTCAGCAACTTCCCGGCTTAGCTGAGCAGCAACACTGTGGTCTCTCACTCAGTGGCCTAAACAGGGAGAAGTCGGCTTCACGTCCACCACTGTTGGCCCTAATGAGTCAGGCATGACCCGATATCTCCTGACACCTCACAGGCTCTTTATCATTCAGTTTGGGTGTCAGCTGTGTTGTTTTCCCAACTGGAAATGACTAACTTCAACCTTTTCGAAGGACTACAGGCAAACAAACACAGCTCTTCTCTGCGCCTCATTGTTTCAGAGCTGCTGTTTAAAACATGGCACTTATCTGGTGGAAGCAGGGGTTTCTCCATTCTCTCTTATCAGCACCACGTCACTGTAAATCTGTTGCCCTTGCTTCTCTTTGCCCCTTCAGCTCTTGTCACATTTCAGACATCTTGCTGCATCCTAAACCTGCACAAAGAAGAGCCAAATGAAAGAAGCTGGACTTGTGCTGACGCTTTCCAGCTAGGTAGAGAGCGCGTTAGCTGTTTTTCTGCTCACAAAGTTACTTATGGGGCTATTATTGTAGCAATATTATCTACAAATCCGTGTTGAAAGTCACAAATGCATACAGAGAGTCGTGTATCCGTATCTTAATTTGTGTGTGCACAGTTGGATTCGCAAATGTGTAAATAAATCCACAAATGTGTGATGAGATTTCTGTGTCTGTACAAGAATCTGCAAATGTGTAAAACAACTTGTGTGTAACCCGGTTTGCAAATGTGTAAAAAAATTCCACAAATCTGTATTTAAAGTTGCAAATGTGTAGACCAATCTGTAAATGCGTGCTAAGATCTGCACATGTGCAGACCGATCTGTATCCACAGAGAGACATGAATGCCTGGAGTATTTCAGCTACAAGACCCAGAAATACAGACAAATCGCTGGTTACGAGTCAAGCAGCTTCTGGATTGGCTCTCTCTACACACGTGGATTTTGCTACACTTGTTCCGTGAGAAATCCACAAATGCGTGTCAGGATTCGTATCCGTAATGCTTGGGTTTGCGTGCCCTGACCGCTGGCTCACAGGCTGCCTCACTCCGGCTGCCGTTGGTTCGCTTGCTCTGCTGCTGGCGGTAATATAATTACTGCGGTCAAGCCAGCCGCCTTTCGTTTTCGCGTAGTCAAGCCAGCCGCTCCTACATTTTCAGTGCGCACCTACCGTCAGTTTACGGTAAATGCAAGCGTACTGCTGCAAGGAAATTATTTCCGGTTCACAAAATAAAAGCACGAATTTAAATGTGTATTATCAAGTGATGTTTTAAGAAACTGATTCACGTTAACTGTAAACTATCGGGGTATACTGCTAACATTTACACTAAATAAATACCTTAGAATGTATGGAGTTGAAAACAGTTTTATCTATCTATCTATCTATCTATCTATCTATCTATCTATCTATCTGTCTGTCTGTCTGTCTGTCTGTCTGTCTGTCTGTCTGTCTGTCTGTCTGTCTGTCTGTGCTAATAAACATATACTGAGGCCTTAAAGCAAATACTAAGTGGTGTATGTTGACCATCCTTGATAGCACTATCATTCTAGACTACTTTGGGGTCAATAGGTCACATGACCTGGGAGTTATTGTAATAACTTTTGAAATAACATGAAATATATATGTGTGTGTATATATATATATATATATATATAATACATTTTATTTAAAAACTCCTTTCAAAAAACCCAAGTACACTTTACAGGAGAATGAAAACATTTAAAAACATAGGAGAGAGAAGTATACAAAAAACTAACAAGCAAAGCACTAACAAGCAAAACAGACGACAACAGTGTAATGGTGAGTGAAAAACTAGATGGCATAGGACTGTCTGAACAAGTGTGTTTTCAGTTTAGATTTAAAGAGAGGGAGAGAGTCTATGGCACGAAGATCAGGGGGGAGGGAGTTCCAAAGACGGGGAGCAGAGCGGCTGAATGCTCTACTCCCCTTAGTGACAAGGCGGGCAGGGGGAACAGAAAGTTGAAGAGAGGTGGAGGAGCGGAGTGAGCGGACAGGAATGGAAATGTGTAGAAGCTCAGATATGTATGGTGGAGCCTGATTGTGAAGTGCTTTGAAAGTGATAAGGAGTATTTTGAAATTAATTCTTTTTTTTATGGGAATCCAGTGAAGTTGTTGCAGGATGGGGGTGATATGATGAGTGGAGGGTGTCCGGGTGATGATTCGAGCTGCAGAGTTTTAAAGGAGCTGCAGTCTTTGGAGGGCTTTGTTGGGGAGACCAAAGAGAAGTGATTTACAGTAATCAATTCGTCAGGTGACAAGGCTATGGACGAGAATGGCAGTGGTATGGGGGGTAAGAGACGGACGGAGACGGGAAATATTTCGCAGATGAAAATATGCTGACCGAGTGATATTATTAATGTGGGACTGAAAAGAGAGTGTGCTGTCAAGGACAACACCCAGACTCTTTACTTGAGGGGAGGGAAGGATGGTTGAATTGTTGATGGAAATGGAGAAACTATTAGATTTGGAGAGAATATGGGGCGTGCCTATCATTAGGACTTCTGTTTTAGAACTGTTGAGTTCTAGGAAATTGGAAGAAAACCAAGAATGAATTTCTTGGAGACAGTGGGTAAGGGAGGTTGGTGGAAGTGAGGAAGATGGTTTGGTAGAGAGGTAAAGCTGGGTGTTGTCCTTGTAGCAATGAAAATGAATATTATGTCGACGAAAAATGAAGCCAAGTGGAAGAATGTAGATGATGAATAGTAGGGGCCCCAGGACCGAGCCCTGGGGCACACCAGCAGAGACAGGGTAAGGGTTGGATTTGTGTGATTTAAGTTGAACAAACTGTGTGCGGCCAGAGAGGTAAGAAGTTAACCAGGTGAGAGGGGTGCCGGAGATACCGATAGATGACAGTCTGTCAAGAAGAGTGCGGTGAGAAAGTGTCAAATGCTGCTGTGAGGTCAAGAAGGATGAGAATGGACAGTAAACCAGAATCTGAAGCTATAAGGTCATTGGAGATTTTGAGGAGTGCCGTTTCAGTGCTGTGGAGGGGACGAAAACTGTACTGAAACTGCTCGTAAATATTGTTTGTGATGAGGTGGTTATGAAGCTGAGAGGCAACAGACCTTTCAAGAATTTTGGAAATGAAAGGTAAATTGGACATAGGGCGTAAGTTATTAAAATTGGTGGGGTCCAAACCGGGTTTTTTCAGGATAGGTGTAACTGTAGCCGTTTTAAGTGCAGGAGGGACGATTCCGGAAAGTAAAGAGGAATGAATGATGTTGGTAATGAGAGGAGCAAGAGAGGAGGAACAGGTTTTGTTTTTGTTGTTGTAATTAGGTTACACATGTTAAGGAAATGTTTTTGTTTTAAAACTATTTGAAAAGTGCCTTTAAGATAGTTTGATATTGATGTGTAAATAGTTACAGTAAATATATATATGTTTACCATTTTTGGTCATTTAAATATTATTGTCTTTGTTTATTTGTTATTATTATTATTGTTGTTATTTTCAATTTTATTGGTACTATTGTTGTTCTTAGAGTGATGAGGTTACACATGTTGAAGAATTATTTTTCTTTTAAAACTATTTGAAAAGTTCATATACCATTTGACCATTCTATTTATTTTATTTAATTTTATTGTTCTATTGGTTTTAGATCTACTTTACTTCCAAATATATATTTTGATAGACATTTTGAGAGTGACATGTGTAAATAGTTAAATGTATATATTAACTATTTTATGGTCATTTCCTAATTCAAATTGTTATTATTACTAGTATTATTTTTATTTATTATCATTGTGTATTTATTGATGTTGTTTTTGAGGTCATTTTAATGTTAGATATCATTATCATCATTTTTTTCCCCACAATGCTTAAGTTACACATGTTGAAGAATTGTTTTTGTTTTAAAAAGGTTTGAATTTGAGATATCTGAAGTCCTTTTACTGTGTGACCACTGTATATATTGTATTTCATTTCATTATTCTATTGGTTTTTGATCAAATTTACATAACAAATGGGAGCATTTTCGGCTCAATAGCTTTGAGGTCATGTGACCTATTGACCCCAAAGCAGTCCAGAATGATAGTGCTATCAAGGATGGTCAACATACACCACTTAGTATTTGCTTTAAGGTCTTAATATATTTTAAATGATTTTTAAAGTGTAAATATGAGCATTTTCGCTCAATAGCTTTGAGGTCATGTGACCTATTGACCCCAAAGCAGTCCAGAATGATAGTGCCGTCAAGGATGGTCAACATACACCACTTAGTATTTGCTTTAAGGCCTCAGTATATGTTTATTAGCACAGACAGACAGACAGACAGACAGATAGATAGATAGATAGATAGATAGATAGATAGATAGATAGATAGATAGATAGATAGATAGATAGATAGATAGATAGATAGATAGATAGATAGATAAAACTGTTTTCAACTCCATACATTCTAAGGTATTTATTTAGTGTAAATGTTAGCAGTATACCCCGATAGTTTACAGTTAACGTGAATCAGTTTCTTAAAACATCACTTGATAATACACATTTAAATTCGTGCTTTTATTTTGTGAACCGGAAATAATTTCCTTGCAGCAGTACGCTTGCATTTACCGTAAACTGACGGTAGGTGCGCACTGAAAATGTAGGAGCGGCTGGCTTGACTACGCGAAAACGAAAGGCGGCTGGCTTGACCGCAGTAATTATATTACCGCCAGCAGCAGAGCAAGCGAACCAACGGCAGCCGGAGTGAGGCAGCCTGTGAGCCAGCGGTCAGGGCACGCAAACCCAAGCGTTACGGATACGAATCCTGACACGCATTTGTGGATTTCTCACGGAACAAGTGTAGCAAAATCCACGTGTGTAGAGAGAGCCAATCCAGAAGCTGCTTGACTCGTAACCAGCGATTTGTCTGTATTTCTGGGCCTTGTAGCTGAAATACTCCAGGCATTCATGTCTCTCTGTGGATACAGATCGGTCTGCACATGTGCAGATCTTAGCACGCATTTACAGATTGGTCTACACATTTGCAACTTTAAATACAGATTTGTGGAATTTTTTTACACATTTGCAAACCGGGTTACACACAAGTTGTTTTACACATTTGCAGATTCTTGTACAGACACAGAAATCTCATCACACATTTGTGGATTTATTTACACATTTGCGAATCCAACTGTGCACACACAAATTAAGATACGGATACACGACTCTCTGTATGCATTTGTGACTTTCAACACGGATTTGTAGATAATATTGCTACAATAATAGCCCCATAGTTACTTCCCTATTAAGAAATACAGTGCTGCTTAAAATCTGTTGATTTGAAATGATTCAGTGACCCTACTTTTGTGTGAGTTATAGATGTTTGGCAAGATCTTAGCAAATATACACTATCAATACCAGATCTTGTGCAATACGCCAAGGTCTGGTATTGATCTAATACAAGTAAATAAAGGGCTAGTTTTGTTGATACAGATCCTTTGTACATTAAAGTCACATAAGCTGACAACATGGGCTGACAACAGGGGTGCCTCAGGGCTCGGTGCTTGGCCCTCTTCTCTTTTCACTATACACCTCCTCACTCGGTGCAGCATTAGCTCTCTTGGTTTCTCCTACCTCTGCTATGCAGATGACACTCAGCTTTTCCTTTCTTTCCCACCTGAAGACTCAACCGTCTCAATGTGAATATCAGCATGTTGCTGATATCTCCGCATGGATGAAGGATCGCCACCTTCAGCTAAATCTGTCCAAGACTGAGCATATTGTCTTTCCAGCCAATCCTTCTTTACCTCCAAAGATAAGCATGCAGCTTGACTCTATCACGCTTGTGCCTACGTCTTCTACCAGGAATCTTGGTGTCATGGTAGACAACCAGCTGACCTTTAAGGACCATGTTGCCTCTGTTGCCCGGTCTTGACGATTTGCTCTCTACAACATCAGGAGGATCAGACCCTACCTGACTGAACACACGGCCCAGCTCCTGGTCCAGGCTCTGGTCATTTCACGCATTGACTCCTGCAACTCCTTACTGGCTGGCCTGCCTGCATGCTCAGTTAAACCTCTGCAGATGATCCAGAACGCAGCAGCACGTCTGGTCTTCAACCAGCCCAAAAGAGCTCATGTCACTCCGCTGCTAATCGCTCTCCACTGGCTTCCAGTTGCAGCGCATCAAATTCAAAGCTCTGCTTCTGGCTTACAAAACAATAACCCAAACGGCTCCGGTCTACCTCCACTCCTTAATCCAGAGCTACACTCCCTCTCCACAGTTACGCTCTGCCAGTGAAAGACGCCTAGTGCTCCCACCACAAGGTGGCGCCACATCAGTAGCTAGACTCTTCTCCTCTGTTGTTTCCCGGTGGTGGAACGATCTACCAAACTCCGTCCGATCCGCAGAGTCCTTATCCACTTTTAAAAGCAAGCTAAAGACTCAGTTGTTTAAGGAGCATTTCCACACGTAGCTTAACTCTTCTACTCAACAGAATGAGTTAGAAAGATTTGTCTAGCTCTTTGGCTCAGCTAAGTACTGAAGAAGCTGTGTGCACTTATGCCCAAGTTGATATTGTGTCATGAAATTGTGATCTTGTATTTAAACAAAATTTCTTAAAAAAACTACAAAAAAACTTGAAAAAAACAAAAAATTATGCACTGCCTCTAGCACTACATGACAGCACCTGGGTCCAACTGGACTCACAGCAGTCTATCACTTAATTATGATGTCCCATCTTGTTTGAATTCATGCTTGTGTTGTTCTTACTCTCAAATGTAAGTTGCTTTGGATAAAAGCATCTGCTAAATGACTGTAGAATAGAATAAAGTATTGATGTTGTCACCGTAGTATAAACGTATACTTCTCTTGCCAAGATAGTGCCAAATGGGGAATTTTCATTGACCGTGAGATTACATTCACCTCGAAACTTATTAGCAGCTTATTTCTACTCACATTAGCAGCTAGCACTAAGACCATGGGATCTCACATTAGCAGCTAATGCCAAGACTGTGGGCTCTTACATTAGCAGCTAACGCTAAGACCGTGGGCTCTTACATAAGCAGCTAACGCTAAGACCGTGGGCTCTTAAATTTGCAGGTAACGCTAAGACCCTGGGCTCTTACATAAGCAGCTAACGCAAAGACCCTGGGCTCTTACATTAGCAGCTAATGCTAAGACCGTGGGCTCTCACATAAGCAGCTAACGCTAAGACCGTGGGCTCTTACATTAGCAGCTAACGCTCAGACCGTGGGCTCTTACATTAGCAGCTAACGCTCAGACCGTGGGCTCTTACATAAGCAGCTAACGCTAAGACCGTGGGCTCTTACATAAGCAGCTAACGCTCAGACCGTGGGCTCTTACATTAGCAGCTAACGCTAAGACCGTGGGCTCTCACATAAGCAGCTAACGCTCAGACCGTGGGCTCTTACATTAGCAGCTAACGCTCAGACCGTGGGCTCTTACATTAGCAGCTAACGCTAAGACTGTGGGCTCTTACATAAGCAGCTAACGCTCAGACCGTGGGCTCTTACATTAGCAGCTAACGCTAAGACCGTGGGCTCTTACATTAGCAGCTAACACTCAGACCGTGGGCTCTTACATAAGCAGCTAACGCTAAGACCGTGGGCTCTTACATAAGCAGCTAACGCTCAGACCGTGGGCTCTTACATAAGCAGCTAACGCTAAGACCGTGGGCTCTTACATAAGCAGCTAACGCTCAGACTGTGGGCTCTTACATTAGCAGCTAACGCTAAGACCGTGGGCTCTCACATAAGCAGCTAACGCTCAGACCGTGGGCTCTTACATTAGCAGCTAACGCTCAGACCGTGGGCTCTTACATTAGCAGCTAACGCTAAGACCGTGGGCTCTTACATAAGCAGCTAACGCTCAGACCGTGGGCTCTTACATTAGCAGCTAACGCTAAGACCGTGGGCTCTTACATTAGCAGCTAACACTCAGACCGTGGGCTCTTACATTAGCAGCTAACGCTAAGACCGTGGGCTCTTACATTAGCAGCTAACACTCAGACCGTGGGCTCTTACATAAGCAGCTAACGCTCAGACCGTGGGCTCTTACATTAGCAGCTAACGCTAAGACCGTGGG
The DNA here is from genome assembly GCF_017639745.1 of Melanotaenia boesemani. NCBI lineage: Eukaryota > Metazoa > Chordata > Actinopteri > Atheriniformes > Melanotaeniidae > Melanotaenia > Melanotaenia boesemani. Next base: position 26,568,408 of record NC_055703.1, on the reverse strand, counting down.
CTCTTACATTAGCAGCTAACACTCAGACCGTGGGCTCTTACATAAGCAGCTAACGCTAAGACCGTGGGCTCTTACATAAGCAGCTAACGCTCAGACCGTGGGCTCTTACATAAGCAGCTAACGCTCAGACCGTGGGCTCTTACATAAGCAGCTAACGCTAAGACCGTGGGCTCTTACATTAGCAGCTAACGCTCAGACCGTGGGCTCTTACATTAGCAGCTAACGCTCAGACCGTGGGCTCTTACATTAGCAGCTAACGCTCAGACCGTGGGCTCTTACATAAGCAGCTAACGCTAAGACCGTGGGCTCTTACATAAGCAGCTAACGCTAAGACCGTGGACTCTTACATTAACAGCTAACGCTAAGACTGTGTGCTCTTACATAAGCAGCTAACTCTAAGACCGTGGGCTCTTACATTAGCAGCTAACGCTAAGACCGTGTGCTCAATATAATCACACTCCTCATGATCAGTTCAGACTATTCAAACTATTATAATCCATTAGAAGTTTTGGTGGGAACAAGTGTTTTACTTTGTCATTCTGACCTCCACTACAGTTAATTCAACCTCTGCTGTTGCTTTTAATGCAGCCCCGTTCTTATTATGGTCCTTATCATGATGTCACAGTTTTGACCTTTATAAACCTCTCAGAAAATAACATTTATGGCCCAAATCATTTCTTTACTCAGCTCAGTTTGAAATATTCCAGCCATTTTCTTTTCTTTGTTTTCTTTGTTTGTCACTGTTTGCATGAGTACCACCTGTTTACCTGGAACATGGATACCACTTTTAACCGTACAAGTTACAAATAGAAAATTTCATGAAGAAAACTGGACTTCATCCCATAATCCAGCATGATTGTGCTGGTTTTTCTCAGTGGGAAAACTGTGCTTGTTTTAAGACTTTCTAAGTGGAACATGTTCACCTGAGATGTGATGCCGTTCTCCGCTTGGACCTTGGACGTCTGAGCCAAATGAAACACCTATCTCCCAGACCTGAAAACCAAACCAGGTTTCTTAGGATTAGTGTCCACGACCCTCAAGATTACATACGTTAGTGTCCACAACGCCCTAATAAAAATCTAAAATTTATCTGATAAATGTAGGCTGTATATTGTTTACAACGATCTGGTGGCCCCCTGGAATAATCTTGGGACCCCCAGTTTGGAAAAGGCTGCTTAAAAGCTGGAGTAATTAGTCTTTATATGTTTCTTCCCTGTTATTTAATCTTTACCAGAACATCCAGCACAGGAAGTACGCCCGCTGGAAGGCCACCTACATCCACAACTGTCTGAAGAACGGGGAGACGCCTCAGGCCGGACCCATTGGCATGGACGAAGACGAGGAAGCAGGTGGGGGCCCTCTGATATGGCTCTGGAATATGTTTTTTGACCGGTTTAATCTGATTGTGTGAGAGTGTGTTTACATGTGTGTGTTTTCACCTCGGCTTTGTATTGTTCGGGTTATCAGGCCTGAAAGTGTTGCAGGAAAACCCTGCAGGAGAAGGTGTACCTCCTTGTAAGATTAGTAGTGTGTTATGAGTAGATTAGTCATGAAATACATTCTTCCAGCCTAAATAGAGTTTGTGTGTACAGTAAAATGATTACACTTAATTAGAAATTACCTTTTAATGTGTTTAAATGTACAAAGGCTAGGCTGGACCTCTATGAGAATGAGCTGATATGTAAGTCCTGTCATATTCAACTCAGATCAGCGTTCAGACCTGACCTTTGTGGCATTGAAATCTCGGAGCTCTGATGCCAGACTTGCACCATAAAACATAACCTTTCATGGAAAGAAAGCCTGGGAAACACCGCCCTGTCCCAGAGACATCGTCTGAATTAGTTAGACAAGGAAATGGCCAGCGCAGCCTCTAAAGTTCATCATGTTCTGGGGCAAAAACAAAAAGGGGTCATTTTATCCCAACATCCACAATTTGACTTAAAAAAATCTGTATTTGCTTAAATGGCTGGAGGTGGAAGGTAAAGCTCTGCATTTTCAACTCATACCTGTGGTCCGAGGTCGGGAAGAACGAGATCTCTGAGCCCGGAGGTGACTGCTGCTCTCAGTTTGGACCTGGCCTGGGCATTTTTCTTTTGAAGTTTCTACACACACCCATGTAGCACCCACGAGGTAGATCTGGAATTTGCCGAGTGGATTACTTATCTCATCCAACCTGGGAACACACTGGATCCCTGAGGAAGAGCTGCAAAGTGTGACTGAGAAGAAGGCCTGGTCTGGAGCAGAACACCAGACCGAAGCGTTCCCACGGGGAATTTACCTCATTCCAGACCGACTGATTGGAAGTCCAGTCCCAGGTTTGACCCAGCCACAGTTCTGGTGGTGCCTCTTTAGTCCTGGACTCCAGCAGGTGACGTAGTCTAATCTGAGTTTTCTGGGACATCCTTTCTGAATTGTAGACTTCTTTAAACCGGAACCAGTGGCAGCTTAAGAACTGGTTCATGAACCTCTGAACCCTCTGAACACCATCTGCTGCCTCCAGCTCCTTTCGCTCAGCTTCAGATGAAGCGTCTCATCAGTGGACCTTTATCAGACCAATTTCATCTCATCAGCTGGAATCGGAACCGGAGCTTTGGCATAAATCAGCTTTCTGAAACAGCTGACTGCTTCAAGCGTCATCAGAGAGCCGGCTATCTGACACAATGAGGCCCAGATGAGCCGACGTTCAACAGGGAAGAAATCAGCAACGAGTCTAATCTAGCAGGAGGCTCAGACAGAGAAGTGGACGCAGAGCTGTACATCCTTTTTAACTTTTACCTCTCTGGGTGTTGTCTGCTGTTGCTTTTCCATCATCCAGCGTACAGACGGAGTCTCCACATCAACACAAACTGCTCTTTAACAGTTATTATTGCACGTTCACACAGTGATGAAGCTGTAGGCCGTCAAGCTATTTCATATTTACTAAAACAGGCAGATCAGCAGACATTACACAGCCCTGGTAGCTGTGAAGATATACTTAATTTATTTTGGGGATGTCATTCAGACAGGAAGCAGGAAAAATCGGCCTCATTAAGAAGAGGTTAAGATACACTCTGTTTCTGATTAAAATAAGACTGTTTATCAGCTTCAACTTTACTCCTCCGTTAAACGACTGGTAATGATTTCCATGGTTTTGGATTGACATTAGATGACAGTCATTAACCCTTAAAGTCCTTTGACTTCCACTGAATCTGCTGTGGATTAGTGCTTATTAGAATAGAAAGCTACGTTTCTTCTAATTTGGTCCAATGTGTTTTGTGATGTGGCGACCAGAGCAAAACAAAACCAGCACCAGAAACAATCAAAGTACAACACCGAAGCAGCCGCATATGAACAAAGATCCAAACAAACAGCTCATTAAATTTGAGCCCAAACATCGTTTCTTCAGTATCTTCTCACTGATTGCTTTTACATCGCTCTAAATGAGCTGGCATGTCGGTGTTGACACGGGGATTTCACAACATAATCAGTCTCATTAGCTTCTGACTGGACGGTGGGGAAACATCAGTGTTGCTTCTCTGGAGCTGTTCAGAGAGAACATGGACGTATCTTTAGAAAAGGTTGCAAAATGTTGTTTTTTTTTTTATCAAATTAGGTCTGAGACTTGGTGAGTGTGTCAGGCTGTGGGGTGATTTTAGCTAATAGCTCACAGCTGGAGTGATTTACAGGGACGACCACCTCTGTGTCCCTCTGCGCTCGGGGATGATGTCGGGGAAAATGGGATTCTTTAGTATTGCTACAGAATTCATGATGAGTTCATTAAAACAAAAGAACAAAGTTTGTTTTGGCGTAGCAGGTGACTTCCAGGTCTTCGTTCTCCTCCAGTCAGCACATCGCCAAACTCTTCTTCACTAATCAGACTACCTGTGCCTCCTGGGTGCAGCGTCAGCAGCACACAAAATTTAAGATGACTTTATTAAAGTATGCTAAGCTTGGTAAACAAGTTTCATGAGTAATATGATTCCCCCTTTCCTGAATTTGGTGCTTTAGAGCAGTAGGGCCAGGTGTAAGATCATCGTAAAACCAGCTGCAGCTGGATCGATAATGCCCATAGTGACAAAATGAGGACAAAACTCCACCCTAAACAGGTTAACCTGCTTTCATTCACATGCGTCAGTGTTGTCCGGTGGATATTATTTCCAAAATAATGCAAATGTTCTTCTGATGTTAGTTCCAGTGTTTGTCATTGGATGAGTTCTAGCCCTGAAGGAGGAGACGGAGCGTAGAGAATCGGAGGAGTTGTGGCCTTCTGGGATGAGAGAAGTGCTGCAGCTCGCCGTGCCGGAGCGTGGCCGTGCCTTCAGCCAGTCATGTGATGATCCTGATCATTCCAGGACTCTGATGACTTCAACAACAAGTGGAGTTTTTAGTGAGACACGCGGGACTCTGCAGCATCTGGACTCATTTTCAGATTTCACTTGGAGAGCAAGAAAATTGCATCAGCAGCCCCTCAGGAGCACCAGCGGACATCTGCTTTGACGTGAGCGCGTTGGGCCTCCGCGTGTTTCATCCCCGTGAGGAAGACTTGTCGCTGAAATAACAGCCATCTGCTCGCCCACGCCCAACTGCTGCATGTCGATGTGTTTGACCCTAAACAATGTTGGATCACTCATGACATCAACTCCATGGACCCTCAGCTGCACCGACATGAACGCTTTACTCCTTCTTATATTCTTTCCCCGTCACGTCTGTCACACACTTTCACACCTTGTGTTCTCCAACACACACTGGCACACCCCATGCTCTGATGACATCATAACCAGTCATCTCGCTGATGGAGCGTGGACATGTATGTCAGCTGTTAGCTTGGATGTGGATTACAGAAAGTGCTGAGTGGCCACGATTGATCCGAATATGAGGAGCTGACCTGAACACAGGTTGCAGCAGTTTCTTTTTGGGCCACATGTGGAGGTCATGTGGCTATGTTACTTGAATTTATAGCATAGCAATCAGAAAAAGTTAAATTCCTGCTGAATATGCATCTCCCATGAGCCAAGATTTGCATAGAAAACATTACTGCATCTGACAGGCCATCAGTCGTCATCATGCTCTTGTTAGCCAACCCATACCCAGTGAGCTAAAACCTAAACACTAGCTGAATACAAAAATCCTAACTCTGCTTCAGATGAACATCTTCTCATTAATCTGCCTCTGAATCGCTCATCTCCAGTTTCTGATGTGTTGCTCACCCTCGGTGTCATTCCACGTCCTAAAATTCAGAAGCTTTATCTCCTCATCCTCAGTTGGTTTCAGCAGAAATGATGTCTTTGTCAAAAGCAGAGCAGGTGGCGGTGCAGTCACAACGTAATCTGGAAAATGATTTGATTTTATGAAACAAGATGGAACTGGACCGCCGTGAATCCCGTTCAGAGTCAGGTCATCAAGTCAGAAATTGATTTTAAATGAGAAATGGGGCATGAAGCTGAAAACGCCCCGGTGTTTTATCTTATTACAGCTAAAGAACCAGCTCTGGTTTCAACAACTCCCCACCAGAAAAAGCTGGGGCAGATGGGAAATGCTTATTATTTAATCGCAGATAGTTTAAACTCAAAATATTAAATTTTTGTCAGGACACACTGATCTCTGATACCTCAACAGACCTGCAACCAGAACTATCACCCATCAGCAGCTGATTATTTTATTTATTTATTCAGTTTACCAGGCAGACACTTGGGATCAAATGATCTCTTTTACGAGCACAGCCTAGCCAACATGGCAGCAGTAATACAAACAAGACAGGACAATACGTTATACAATAACAATATTAAAACACATTAAAACAAAGAACATTCACCAGGTTAAAGCATATCATCCAGCAAAGCTGAAGCTTGATTGTTTTTTTAAAATCCCATTCCAAGGAAAAGAAGAATGAACGCTCTCTTCTCAAACTCAGTGTGAGTTTTGGGCATTGAGGCAGAGAGCCTGACCTGGGATCGCAGATTGTGGGATGGGTTGCGTTTAAACGTAAGGTAAAAGCAGAGGTATGTATGGAGGGAGTAGTCCAGTAATAGCTTTATAGATAAAAATGTACTATTAAAGAAGCCTGTGAGCAAACAGGGCCAGCCAACCAAACTTAGTGTACAGCGTACAGTGATCACAGTTTGTGATTTATACCCAGTAATAAATCTTAAAGCAGCATGGTACACAGTATCTGGCATATGTAATGATATCCATTCAAATACATCTCCATAGTCCAACAATAGTTTAAAAAAGTTGCAGCAACATGCCTTTTAAAAAGCTAAATAAATAAAAGAAAGCAAGAAATCCAGCCTTACTTTTAGTTTCTTGACCAGATCGTCAATGTGAGGTCTAAAAGTTACATTTTCTTCTTAATAATAAAAAATAAATAAAAACTCTGATAGTTAAAAATAAAGGCAATTTCAATATGAACTCCCCAATACGTGCAAACAGTAGGAAAAGAAGATTTTTCTTTTGATTTAGTTCAAAACATAACATTTTTGTTATCTCTGCATTAAGCAGAAGCTTCAAATGGTTTCAATTTCCCAAAAAGAAAGCAGACATTTTACTGCTTTCAACAAGTTTCCCCATAGCAATACATGATGGTGTCATCTGCATAAAAATGAATATTTGCACTCTTGATGTTTTTACCCACATCATTTATGTAAATTTTAAATATCTAGGGACCTAAAACAGATCCTTGAGGACCCCTTCATCAATAACCAAAATGTCTGAGGAGCAACCATCAGCTATTAACTGATGAACAAGGATTACTGTGGAAAACTTTGCCAAGCTCGACAATACAGAGTTAGAGTCCAATCACATCAGGATAGTCCGCTAGACTTGGTCCAATTGGGGTATCGGTTCAGTTGGGGGTGCAGGATTCTTTTGGACTGAGATTGTGTTCACACTGCGCCACTCAGACCTTTTAAATAACATGTTCCACTCTCCACCAGAAGCGGCGTTGCATCAAAAATGACTGAAGGAGAAGATGAGACAACCAGTGAAGAAGAAAACTTACTCATCTATTGGTTAATGCAGAACATAACCTCTAAACATGGGGCTGCATCAGATCCTAGTGGTCCGATCAGAATTCTGTCAGGACTTCTCCAGAGTTCTTCCATGTCTGACCGCGAGACATTTGTCCTGTTCAGAGCTGCTTATCCTTCACATGGTTCTGGACTGTGTTCAGATCAGTCAGTGTTCCAGATCTTAGTTGGAAGAAATGCGTCCTGGACTGGCCTGCCTGCAGTCCTGACCTCTCCCGCTGAACACCGTGAGATGTGTTTGCAGGAGGAATGGCACAAAATAAAACCTGAGACTCTCCATCGCTTGGTTTCCTCAGTATTAAGTGTTGGGAGAAGGAGTGGGAACATTACTACGTGGTAACTGGAAACATCGGTCTAATAAAGAGAAGATGAAATATCTTGGATTCATGTTGTCAGTAATGAAAAAAAATTGAAGAAAATTGAAGTAAAAGCTTTTTGTTTTCCATATGATCCTAACTTGTTCTGTTTTTGGGTTGTAGATGTCTTAACAGTGCAGTTTGCTCCTAGAAGCCACTGTAATAACCTGATTAAAGTTCTTAGAGAAAGACACACCAACAGAGAGCCGCGATGAAAGCAGGATATTAAAGTTGTGCCTAAAAACAGTGTAAAACTGTTACGTAACAAACCAAAGTCCCGATCCGCCGCCAAGGCGTCTTCAGGAGGTGTAAAAAGTGCCGGCTTGTGGTGAACGTGAGCTGCAGACTTTGCCTCTCTCAGCAGCACTAACACACACACAAAAACAACATTTCTGTACAGCCAGAGATGTTTGGGCAGATTCGAGCTGCAGACTCGGGCTGTCATTACTGCAGTGCAGACAGGCATTAGCCACACATCTGACACTGGAGCGGGAATATTTAGTCTTTTCATTAAGTTGTTAAACCATGTTGATCCAGCGAGCCTTCATACACCCTGTCAGCTGTTCTTTCTTTCTGAGACTCGCACCAGCGGCGATCCTGTGGTGCTGAAATGCTGCTTGTGTGTTTTATTATTGAACCACACACTCAGCAGTGCTGCTAGATCACATATTACAGTATAAAATGAAGGTGATTCAGTTTTAAGGGGTTTCGGTGAGGCTTTTAGGCTTCTGGAGGATGTTCAGATCTGTTTTAACTCCTCCTTCACAGTAGGAATTTTTTAAGTTTTCTCTAATTAAATATGACAATAAACATGTGAACACAGAGAAAAGAGAAGCTTTAGTTACAGAAACCGCCAGCAGCCTGCTTGTAAATGCTGGCTGTAAATTCTAGTTGGTACATTGGTGCCGAATCTCTCTGAAAGTCAGAAACATGGCGTTTAGCTGTTTGAGTTTTGGAAGTTAACAGAATGTGAGGCCAGTTTGGACTCGGAGACTCTGCTTCCTGGTTTCCAGGGGAATCCTTGTTTGAAGCTGCAGGGAGGATGATTCAGCGCTCCGCTGCTGGAACCAGTCCGAGCAGGTTTTAGCTGCAGCATTTTCTGAGCTCTATGAGACGCTGAGGTCAGGAGCTCTCCAGCTGCCATCTGGACCTGATCAAAGCTCTCAAACATCTTTCTGGTCCTGCTGGTACCAATGACCATAAAATGCAATTGATCCACTTTAGGAGTCCGTTTATTCGCGGGTCTGCAGGGCTTAGCAACCATCTTTATTGTGCAGTGCATTGTGAGATGGCAGTGTTTCATTGTGCATTTACAAGGCAAAGCAAAGCGAGTCTTAGGACCACCCTGGTCTGCTTCTAACCTTTGCAGAGCGTGGTTGCATTTGCACGATCACACTCCTCTTTGATCGCTCCTCATTCCTCATGTTCTGCATGCCGCCATCACTGAGTTGTCCTGTGGGTTTATGCACCGATAGATACTTTTGTTTAGTGTTTTGTTTACTGCTGGTGCTTTTTTCTCAGCTTCTTCTCCTTGTATAGGTGCTCCTGATGATTGTCAGCTTGGTTTCCCCGTTGACGTCGTAGGATGTTGTTTCTGTGCAGGTGTAGCAGCCGGTTGTCGGGTGTTTGTTTGATTGAAGAGCTGTTGCTATCTATCTGGTTTATCTTTATCTCCTCTTTCTTCTCTCCACTTAAATTATTTTTCGTCCCTTTCTGTCAGGTCCAGCAATATTATGTAATTCAGTAATAAACAATTATATATAAAAAATAAATAAATAAAACCTGGACCTGGATCTGGTTCCTGATCCAGGTCAAAATCCAAAATAAATCTCCTGATTTTGGTGTTCTTAAAAAAGAACCTTTCACACAATCTGCTAACAAATAAAAACAAACATGCTTAACGAAGAAAAGGGGTTGAGATAAATTTTGTCCTTTCTGACTTGCTGTAGAAGCAGACTGACTGTGGTTTGACTTCAAGATGTAAAACTTTATCGACTCTTTTTATTGCAACCAATCAGCTGTGGAGGAACAAGGAAAAGAGCTCAGTGTTTGGGTGATTTCTGCTTCACCTGGGTCATGCTGGCTGATAAGTCCTGTTGGTGTGATTTGGTGTCAGCCATGTCCCTCCTTCAGGCAGGAGACGGATGCTCCCTCGTTCTTGCTGTATAATGAAAAACTTTCCCAAAATAACTGGATGACGACAAAGTTTTCAACTGGCAAACCAGCAGGAAACTTTCAGAGACAAGCTCCAAGAAATGCAACATGTTGCTGAAATTTACATTTCCCCTGACAACTGGGTCACAGAACACACTCGGCAGTGGAAGCAGTTTCCTCGCTCTGGCCCCCCACCTCCACCCGCCATCCATTCCTTTCCTCTTGCTCAACACGTCCCCCTCCCAGCCGATGGAAAGTCAGACCAGAGCTGCTTGGAGACAATAGGCTTTCTGTTGCTGGGTGTGTGAACCAGAGAGTGAGTCTGTTTAGGAGTTGGAGTGTATCAGGCTCAACACTCCAACCCCCAGAGGTTAATTAATCCACTTACACTGGTCAGTATCAAAGCAACGTCCAGTACCTGCTGTTAGACCAGCCTGATGGAGACCGGTCCAACAGACTGATGTAGACATGTCCCTCTTAGAGTTCTACAATCTGTCTTGTCATGTTTTCATTGGACAGATTAAAGCTTAGAAAGCGTTTTTAACAAACTGTTTGTGTTTTCTTCATGTCTCCAGAGTTCGGAGCCGAGGGTTTCTCAGGCCAGGGTCCCTTTCATGGTGGCTCCTTCAGGGGAGATCCTCCTCCACAGTCCTTCGAGGGTCGAGACCAGAGCTTAGCTCCGGGTCCCGCTCCGGGGATTGGCTTCACTCCGGGGTCTGCTCCATCAGGTCCCCCAACCACAAACTACAACAACATCCAGATCCCACCAGGGGCCCACGCTCCAGCCAACACCCCAGCGGAGCTGCCACCACCTTCAGGTACGACGCAGAGATCAGCAGAAACACAAAGTAAAAGTAGTTGAGATTATTTTTAAAAAGCCTGATGCAGGCTTCATTTATTCATCTTTAAATTAATCTCTTATTTACTCATATTATCAAATGCAGTTTTAGCTAAACAGGCTAATCATTAGAAAATCAGTCTTTAAATCAGATTCAAACTTTTGTTATTTTATACTGAACAAAGTAAAAAAAGAAACAGTTTACCTGCAGGGCGAGTAGGGGCGTATCTACTGTCTGCAGTGGGTAACAGCGGGTTACCTACCAAACCATTAAACCCTACTACCTATATACTACCTGTAATGTGTGCATTTTGCTCCCGCTTGCGTGTGCAGTGTATCCTAGTTGCGGAGTTGTAGAGTAGTTTTATATGTTTAGATGTTTTCAGATCCTTCTGTCCGATTTATAGAACGTGCTTCGGTAGATCATGTTTCCTGCAGCCTGATTGGATGAACATCAGCTGTTCACGCTGTGATGGGAAATTTTCAGAAAAAGGTTTAATCAGTGGAAGATGACTTCCAGGGTCCTACTGTGTTTTGGTTTTATTTCATTATTTATTATTATTATAAACTACCTGCTAACCAAAGACCAAAAAAAAACCTGCGTACTTTTAGCCGCGGGCGTCATGTTTGTCCTGTTTCTTTCTAGTAACACAGTTGACACGACAGCCTGTCAGATTGCTGGCGCTGCAGCGGGGGGTGTTTACGCTGCTCTTCTGCGAGTGTTTGCGGTCGTCCTCTGGAGGATACGAAGACGTAGAATCAGCCTCAGACTGAGGAAGCAATCAGACTTGATTGTGTTTGTTGACAGGTTGGCATGAAGATGCCGACGATGGAGCGCGGGCTGAAGGTTGCATAACAGCGTTTGTAAAGGAAATGTGCTGGATTCATGTATAAGTGACGGAGAAAGGTTTGTTTCACTTTTCCGTCCTGGAAGACAGATCCACCATCCACCCGCAGCTCCTTCAGAGGGGTAATAGATTACATACAGATGTGAAGGAAGTGCAGCCACGTCTGGCTGGTGTTTAAAGGAAAGGTTTACATCAGTTTAAACATGCTGACGGACGAGGTGTGTTCACCTTCTAAAACAGCTCTTTATTCATCTGCATTTAACAGAAAACAAGAACTTTCTAATTTACCGTTAATGTGGGAAGGTTTTAATTTATCTTATTTATCTTTTGCTTGTGCTGTTTTTAATGAGCTCCTGTTGTCTGGGCTTGATGCGGTTACCATGGGCTGGTCTGTGGTCGACACACTGAAGCGGGTTTATCTGAGCAGATGAACTCTAACAGGTCGGGATTTGTTCTGTTTCTGTTGTCCAGCAGATGTTGGTAAACCTGTGCCTGCACCTCGATCAGCGCCCGCCATCGACCCGTCGCTGCTCAACGCCCAGCAGCAGGGTAAGAACACACACACCTGTACACGCTGAGCACTGTTGAACCCAGCAGCTTCCTGTGTGTCCTCGTGTCAGACTTCAGTGGTCCAACAGTGAGAACTGTTCGTGTGTCTGCATCTCTCTGGAAACCTGCAGTATTGGCGAGCTGGTGCAGACTGTTCTTTTCTGTCTGTTGGTTTTCCTGTTAGCAACCAGAAGATGTGCATGTGCATAAAAGCAGGTGATGTTGGGAAAACAAGCATTACGGTCGTATGTATAAAGAACACTGAGAGAGTTCACAAGCTGAGGCTAAAATGATGTAAAATGAATGTATGAATAGATGTAGCAGCATAAAGGTCGACCAGAAGAAGAAAGCAGAATTTATTACTAACAGAACTTTGTAGAAATAACACACAGATCAACAGTGACCAAACCTTTTCTCATCTCATCGTTCTCTCAAGTCTTGGCTTTCAGGAGAAAAAATATTGTTATTAAAACAAACACACAACAGAAACTATTTCCATGTTTCCACTTTTTCCTCATTTCCAGTTATTCCTGCTACTATTTACCTGCTATCCTCACTAAACCAACTCCAGCTCAGCTGCTTTGTGGCGCCACCGTGCATCAGAAACGTCTTCTTGGCTTTATTCCAGCCATAGAGGAGCATTATTTTTCTTCTTCTCACACACACATAGAACTTTCTGCTCACTGGTTGATCTTTGGCTGCTCCTGATTGATCTTTTTTTTTCATGATTGATCCGTAAGAAAATTACATTTTTGTGGTGAGAATCAGAATTTGCACATGCAGGGAATTTGACTTGCAGTGGTGGTGCAAAAGCAAGAAAACAAAAGAACAGCCAACACATACATGTACATATGTATACATATATGTATATGTATGTATATATATATACACATATGTATACATATATACATATACGAATATAAAGTGTAGTAAAGGAGAGGTACTGGAAGCAGGTAGGTGGATAAATAAACACAAAGCAGGGTGAGAATATAAAGCTGAGCATCAGTGTGTGACGGTGTGGGGAGTCAGAGACGGTGCTGCAGGTGAGCACGTTGCTGCAGAGACCTGTGGGTCAGCCTGTTAAATGATGCTGCACCTGAATGGAACTGCAGGCTTTTGCTTGTCAGCAGTTTCTTCAGCTGCATAAACAGGTGAAATGAATAATTCAAGCTGCGATTCAACGCTTCGTGTCCGTAACTCAGACGTGCTGACGAGCTTAATGACTTGGGCTGTTGCACGTTTTCTGGCGGCTGTGACACTTAAACAGAAGCGGCCTGGTGGAGGAACACGCTTTGCTTGAGTTCAAGCAGATAAATGAAGAGAAATGGTGCTGGGAAGAGGAGGAAAATTACCCAGAGAGCCGCCTGGAGCGTCGCCTCTGTGGTTTATATTCATTAGGAGAAAGAAAAATGGAATTCAAGTCAGCAGTCCTTCCTCATCTTCAACCCTCAAACCCATCAGATCTGGTCTATGCACTCCTTTAAATGATGTGGTCTGCACGCTGGAGCTAATGATTATTTCTCAACATCTTCAACTCAGATCTGCTGAAAAGAGGCTGAAGAAAACAAAAATTCATGTCAGGAACTAAGAAGTGTTTAAAAGTACATGAGCAAACCTTAAAAACTGAAAGCAGATTTGACCATGATGACCTGAGGGATCTGGTTCTTAACCAACCAGAAGATCCTGGAGGTGTTTGGCCCCGGAAGCCAGTGTAAAGATCTGAGGACTGGAGATACATGATCCAGTTTCCTGGTCTTAGTGAGGACTCGGGCAGCGTTCTGGACTAACTGCACATTAAACCATTCATTAACATTAACATTTATTTAAAAAAAACAACCTTTGAATCACACGTACAAAAGTTTAAACGCAAGAGATAAAAGTTTAACCATCATTTGTAATAATTGAATGCTTGAAACAGAAGTGAATGCTGCAGAGAGAGAGGTGTTAGGAGTTTTAAAGAGAGGTTGTTCAGATGTCCGATATCAAACTTACGACAACAAGCAAGACGTATCTGCAGCTGGAGACCAGATCAGCTGTTTTTTATCCTTTTTTTTTTACATTTTTAGTTTGTTAATATTTGTTTATTTTCCTACTTTTAGTTTTAATGTTTTTTAAATCCTCTTTGGTCTTTTTAATGTATTATTCTGATCTTATTTACGTCCTCAGTTCAGTTTTATACTGTCGGCTCGACTCAGACGAGAGCCTGACGCTTTTTTCTTTTTCTGCTGGTATTTCTATACAAAAACTGTGTGAAAAGTGCTGTATAAATAAAGTTGGATTGATTGATTGAACATCCACCCATTCCTGCCGTCCCTGCAGAGAAAAGACGCCTCCAGCATGGACGGTGTAGTCCAGCTCAGTGGTGGACGGGGAGTGTCCCACCTGTCTCCTGTCCAGAACATTTGGTGGAAACGTGGTTTATGTTGACAACCAACTGATCATTAAAACGTGCAGACGATGACAGCATCAGTCAGTTTAAAAACTGTTCGTTGTCATGGTTACGTTTCTTTTGTTTACTGTGTTGCTCATTTTCTTCTTTTTATCTCTGGTGGTCTTCAGAAAAGTCCTCCAGGTTTCCTCTCCGCATAGATCGTGTGGTTTCTGGCCATCTCACGTCTCTTCACCAGCTCATTTTTCCACTATTTTCCTTCCTCCGTCTCCCAAACTCTTCCCATCCTTGTTAACATTCAGTCAGCATATTTGCAAAAGAAGAAATCAGCCAAAGAATTAGAGGCTTATGGTGCAACATTAGTTACTTGTTTTCCCCCATTCTCCTGGAAGACACTTTTAAGAGCAGAGGACCATGTTTTATGAGCACTGTTCAGCCAAGAGAGACATTATCTGCTGCTCAGTCCACCAGAGTGCAGCCCAGGGACCTTAATGGGTTCCACCATGTTAAGCTTTAAGCAGAAAAATGGTTTGATGTTATTTCATGTGCTAAACATGATCACCGTGAGACATGCGGGTCACGTCTTTAGATGAGAGAGAGAACGTTAGAACACCCCCAGAATAAGTCGATAAGTTCACCAGCACACAGAAGCTCATAATCCAAGACGATGGAAGTGAAAGTTTGTGCGAGCTGCAGATAAAATGACTTTCAGTGACGGCTCCGACAGGACACGACGCCTCCGGGTCGTTCATGATCCGCCTCCCAGGCTCAGGCGGGAGGTCGTTTATTTACTTTTATCCAACACCAGATCTGTCCAGACACACCAGACACTGCTGACTCCGTCTTTACTTCCATCAGTTTGAAGGAAGCATGAATTCCTACATGTTTCCATGCAGTTTGTAGTTCAGCATGAAGACTTTTGGTTGAGGTAAATCACTGCGTGATGGTGCTAATCCAGCTGCTGCACCGCAGAGGACGAGATGATGAAGAGCTGCTGTCAAACCTAAAGCTGAGAAGTTGTTTTTCCTTCTTCCAACATCAGGCTTCCAGTTTTTATTTAAAGGTCTGTTGTCATGTGTTTTTCATTATAAAGCAGTTTTTTTCACATTTTAAGCCTTTTAATGGTAAAAAATCAAAACATGTAGAGTTTGGTAAACAGAAGTTAAGCTCCTCCCCTCTTTTTTATTACTATACATCTTGATGTGTCTGACATAAACTCACCAATGAAGCTTCACGATCTTCTATTGATCGATTAGATCCTGATTAAAAGTCTTATTTTAATAACAAATGCAGAGAATCCCATCCAGTGAAATGTTCAGTAAAAGAAAAACATCATTAGTCAGCATCTATGATACGTGAAGACCGTATCATGATAACAACTACGGTGCCTTAGTCTTGAAATTTTAATTAACCCCTCGTTTGAGCCAATCGGGGCTTCGACATCTTCTCAACAGACATGCACAGCCAATAAGATTCTGTTTTCAGACAAAGGACCTGTCCCCTTGTTCTACACTGTAAAAGAAGAAAAAAAATTTTTAAAAAGGTGATTAAATGTAGTGTTAAAGTATTAAACTTAGTGTAGTATTAAACTTGAATTCAGCAGCTCAACTATTTTTCTTTAAAATGACATTTTATTGAAATTAAGATAACTTCAAAATTTAATTGTAATAGTTTTATGTGAAATGAAATTATATTTCTTAACAAATGGAAGTTTAATATATTTTCAGTTACGGGTTTTAGTCATTTTACATTAGTCGTGTAACCCAGTTTCCACCAGGTGCGTGTGCACTGCGTTCCAGCCGCGGCTTCGTTCCGGCCGCGGCTTCGTTCCGACCTCCGTCCACACCGGGAGCGTGTCAGGTGCGGAGCGCCCGCAAGTCCAGTCCGCCGAGCTGGATCCATGAAACCACATAAGTGATTTAATGATAAACGTCTCCCCGTCTATGATGGAAAGAAAACACTGAGACACCCTGACAGATTAGTGATGTTTGATGTTAGAGCAAATCTGCACAAGGGCTTTTATTTTGAAAATTACCAGAAGCTTTTACACTGCTCCCATGTCTGATTTCCTGTCTCGTTCTATCTGAACTGCTGAATTTGACGCATTCTGGACGCGTTCTCTGCCAAAAATAGACTCGGTGCGCATGTTTAGCGGAGAGCCGCAACAAGGTTAATAATAATAATTCTTGTAAACTAATAGTACAGCTTTTTTTTTACAGTGCATATCTAATCTCTGTCGCTAACGATCTAGTTAGTGATTAATGGTTGAAATAATCGATGAAGCAGCAGTATTTTGTTGATGTTGAAGATGATAAACCTCTAAGTTCTTATTTTATCGACTTCATTAGATAATAAGTCTAAATTTGTTCGAGTATTCCTGAAAATATTATTTTCTAGAAATGTACTAAAGGACTTTTTGGACTTTTCTAAATGTTTTAATGTCTGAATATTGTTTTAAAAAAATCAGATTAGCTCATTAAACCTATTTAAGTTGAACTCATTTAGTCTTGTAAAAGGGTATCAGACCTTAGCAATGCATGCTCCTAGAAGGATTAATGGAAAATAGTTATTTATGATATTGTTTTAAATTTTGCATTATTTGGTAAAACATGAGCCTGTAGTCAAAGTTATTCTGATTTAGAAAAAAAACAAGATGTACTTTACTCCAGTTTATCTCGTTTTAATTTGGGCGTGCATGATACAGACGTTTTTGGCTAAATTGATGTGAATGAAGAGGGATTAAAGCTCTTAATTATAAACTGATTGCTCTGGTGAATAATTTTACCGCTCAAGTCTTAATGAATGCCTACAGGGCAATTAAAACTAATCTGCTACCTGATCTATTCATCAGTTTTATTCCAAATTGATGAACACTGCAGTTCAACACCAACCAGTGGCAACTCTAAAACCCAGTGATGCATGGCGTGAATCTTCTCATCAAAGTGGTCTTTTGGTTGGGATGTGTTGGGCAGCAACAAGAGAATGAGGTAGAAACTGTATTCAGATAACTCCTCTGAACACCACATATTGTTACTACGATGGCTGGACAAGTCAGAACTTGTATGACACCCGTTGTTCCTGGTATGGACTGGGTAGCTCCCCCAAATGTGGACCAAGCAAAGACAGCTGGTCATAAGTGCAAAAGCTAATGAACATGTGAGGAGTGAAGAATAGAGGAGGGAGGAAACAATGCGGCGGTCTGGACACTGTTTTAATTTTTAAATATGATTTTATTTGTTTTTCTTAGTTTACTGATCATTTAATTGTAATTATTAACATTTAGCTGCCACATTTCTGGTTTTGGGCTTTTCTAAGGGTTTCTTTTGTGTGTGAAGCACTTTGAGTTAAATAAATCAAGAAATGACGGACTTGCTGTTCTGGCATTCAGTCTGACCACACACACATATTCCTACATGGGAACATGATTCCTGGTCAGCAACAAGCTGAAGGTTGAGGGAACAAAGAGTCCAAGGGAACAGCTTGTTCTCCAAATTCCCCAGATGCGAGTCTCTCTGTACATTTGATAGATGTGTTGGATAAACAAATCTGATCCATCAAAGCTCCTTCTCACAACTTTCTGAAATAATTACAACCTGCAGCCTGAAACCACAACCAGACCACAAAATGTTGGATCCAGCCTCAGTGGGTCTGACCTGCACGCTATGCAATGGTTGGTTTTAATGTTATGGCTGATCAGTGTAGGTTCCATCCTCTTGGCTGTCTCATGGGCTGTGTGAAGTGTTTTGTGGGTGGTAGTCACGGATGGAGGCCAAGCTGATGCTGATGTTGTGGATCTTTTTAATTAAGAGCTGAATTCAGCTGTATCACCTCAACAGTTAAAAACGGGCTCATTTGCTTTGTTTGGTGGTCTGTTAAATTAATCCTTGTTTTGCAGAAGAGGAAATGGCTTCTTAATTTGCTGTTTGGACTGTTTGGAAGTGTGTTCACTGAATATCTGTGAGGCTGCAGCCTTGAAGGCAGTGTTGACAGCCAGCTGCATAAATGCTGAAGTCTCATTGACATGTTTCTGACAAACAGCAGGGACAACTTAAAATGCAAATGTTTGACCATTCAGAAAAAAACTAGCCCAGTCAATCACTTTGTTTCTCTGAATCTGAAATCAAGGAAAAATATATTATATATTGTATTATTCCAGCTTTGCAGTCATTTATAGTTAACATGATAAAGTTTACTAAAACTCATCACATTATATTAGTGTAAGTGGAATAAAAGCTGTTAATCTACCTGCAATGGACAGATGTTGATCCAAACAAGTTAGGAAACAACACTGAAGTTTGAGTTCAGTAAGAAACACTACAGATAATCGACATTTCTGCAGAAGCAAGCATAGTTAAGCCTCTTACATACTTTACAAGAACA
Organism: Melanotaenia boesemani; assembly: GCF_017639745.1. Classification (NCBI taxonomy): domain Eukaryota; kingdom Metazoa; phylum Chordata; class Actinopteri; order Atheriniformes; family Melanotaeniidae; genus Melanotaenia; species Melanotaenia boesemani. The sequence goes on along the minus strand of NC_055703.1, from coordinate 26,549,890 downwards.
GAGCTTTGTTCTTGTTCTCGAGGTGGCAAGAACAAGTCACGGTTATTTCATACTTCACGAGACATCTCATCCACGGTGGAGCAGGATGTTGCACACAGCAGTGTCCATGTCTTTTTATGCCATGGGTGTTGTATAGATTTCCGTACGTCCTCACTGCTTCAGCTAGCTGTTCTTTAAATCTATCCCTTCAACCTTGTTGAAGCTTTCACATCAGTGGAAAAGTAAAAATTATGCCCACTTAAAAGAATTCAGCCCAGCTTGAAAAAAAGTTCTGCACGGGTGCATGTCGAGAACAAGCTGCAAGAGTTCCCAACCCAAGGCGTGGTTACAGGACACCCCCCACTGCACCAACGGGTCTGGTTTGGTACAGGAGGGGTCAGTACGCTTTTTTTTTTAACATTGCGTTTCCACACACAAGAACTGTGAAGGGTACCAGAATATCTGACCCCACCCATCCCCCATTTTAGGGAACCTTGTGCTAGTTTTCCAATCTTACAAATCAGACACAAAAAGTTTAAAACCACAAAACATGAAGACAGAACAAAAAATGCACAATGATGCTATTACACAGCTGATGCATCTGCCACTATCCAGCTGATAAGCTACCGGGTAAGGGTGAGGATGTACTGAACCACACCGTCCCATCTGGACCTGGACCTTCTAGTGGAAACGGGGCTTTTGTTCTTCTCGAGAAATGTTTTAAACTCTGTGAATATCTCTAAGAGATTTGTGCTGACACCACTGGGTCATGATACAGGAATGGAAGATAATAGGTGGGTGTCATCTGCGTAGTGAAGTACTGTGGAGGGGGGGATGCCGTTGTCTGTCAGGCCCAATCTGTCAGCATTGGAGAAACAGCATCTGTAGAAATCTCTTCACATCTAAATGAGCTGTTTGTCAGAGTCTGTGGATGATCCACCCTGGTACAGTACAAGAGTACAGTACATTCCTGTGTTTTTGGAATGAGAAGTGGGTTTCTGGGCTTTGCTCAGACTCAGCACTTCCCTTCCACACAGAACTCGCTGTAAAACTCTCTTAGATTTGTCCGGCGTCGCTCTGGCTTGTTGAATGTTTTTCTTCAGAATGCATTAATGTGTTTTGATTTTGTGCCATCGCTCATTTCATGGCTTGGAAACGCACAGCGGTTAAGATTATTTAGTTTGATATGGAGAGCATGTCCCATCCCAGACGGTGTCTCATGTTCTGTTTGCAGAGCACAGTGTTGAGGGATGTCAGAGGCACTGAGGGACGGTTTGAATTAGTTTCCTCTGAGGAGAGAAAAACTGAACAAATGGAGTGATGGAAGAGGAATGAAGGCATCTAAGGAGTAAAGGAGACACATTTAGGCTCAGTGAATGATTATTAATATAGAAACAGGGAATAAAAAGCTCCAAATTCAACTGTCTGCAGAATCAGTTTAATATAAAATATCCAAAAAACCCTTTCCACTTATCAGTTCTGCCAGGGACTCCTTGCAGTTTTTCAGTGTTTTTGTTATATTACCATGTTTGTCCTATAATTTCCTCCTTTGTCTGCCGAGGTAAATCTAAAGATGTGAAATGGTGTCAAACAGAAGATATGTGACAAGAAAGAAAAAGGGAGCGTTGCATTGGTCAAGTCACAAAGCACAGAGACACAAAATGTGGTTAAAAGAAAGTAGAAGTCTTACTTGTTGTACCAGCACTGGAGGTTTTTGTTTGTTAGTAATAATAATAATAATAATAACTGCTACTATAAATACAGAACAATGTAGAGGTCTGGAGAAGGACTTCATTTCTTCATTCACTATCTGGCCAAAGGCAAAAAACAAAGATGTGATCTTTAGTTTTGATTCCAGGACAGATTCACTAGGCATTGTTTTTATAGATATATAGATATATAATATAGATATCGTATCGAATAATATGTGCAAATACTCGTTATTCATAACAGTGTTCTGATACTGTAGAACCACGGGTTAATTACAAAGATTATTCTTTGAAATTAATAGTTCAAACTTATTATCATGCCATATTAAAATTTGTCACAGCTGTGAACCGAATCCTCCTCATTAACCAGTCTGGTGTCCGGTACAACCAGCTGTTCCACACTCCTTACCAGTGAACGTAGATTTGCTCCTATTGGTACTCGTATTGGCTCAAATGTACGTACTTGTACTTGGTTTGAATGAAAGTGGCGTCCCTGGTTTTCTTTGTAAACCTTTGGGTGTAAATTTCTCTCAGGATGTTTTAGACCTGCAGGTCTGCCACTCGTCCGTCCTGCATGGATTACTTCTCTGCATTTTCATTCTTCCATGTAGTGAAATGTGATAATATGAACAACCTGTCAGTTCATGCAGTTATGGAAAAACAAAAGAATAAAATAGTGTCCTGAGACTAAATTAAAACAATCTGTTTTCTTTATGATGCATGACGCTGGAGTCCTGCATGTGAAGAAGGGAGTATGTTTTCTATCGTGCTACACCCACTGGAAGATTGTTTCTTCTGCAGACTCAACTATAAACCTCCAGAGAATCCGAGGGTGGAGCGCTCCGAGCTTAATAAGCTGCAGATCTTTTGTTTTTGTTTTTTTTTTTTTTGTTATATAGGAAATTTATAGGAAAATTTTGCTGTTTGTTACAACGTTTTAGACTTTAGTTTTCATTTTGTCCCTGGATCCACATGGTAAACATCACCAAAGTAGAAAATGCTGCACACAACGTGACACGACAGTACCAAACAGAGCAGAAAACAAAAGAAGCAAGGCCTAATGGTGAACATGTCCTTAATATCCCAAAACGACAAGGACCCAGAAGATCCAGCTTCATCTAGACCCATTTCTGTAATAATGACACAAAAATTCTTCCAAAATTTTGACCAGGTGATGAGAGTCCTGCATACCTACCCTGGTGAATCCTGACCAGACCGGCTTCAGAACGGGAAGAAAGGAGGCTTTATAAGCAACAACAGCGCTGTGGTCTCTTTCTGATCGGGTTGAGTGGCCCAACCTTTTCTCAACACTAGAGAAGTTCCATGTACAGATGTGGTAGAGCTGCACAGATTCAGAGCTTTTAGGATGATGTGATCAGGAAAATAATTAAAGTTGTTGGCTACAGCTTGGAGTTACATTAGCAGCTGATGTAACTGAAGCCAAAAATAAAACGGGACTGAAAAAAATAAAATATTGTTGCATTTGATCCTGAAACACTGGATTTCTAAGAATTCTCTGAGACTGGAGAACTGGTTTGGGGATATACTCAGACTCCACTGGAAAGACTTGGCTTATTTCTTGCATGACAACTTGGAAGAGTTCACTCAGATCTGGTCCAGTTCAGGACTCGGTGGATCTACTGGGACTCTGGGATGCATAGCGATAAAGTTTCAGCATTTTTTTTTGTACAACAGCGAAACATTGAAGATAACATGAAATACAAATGTTTCATTTCATTATTTTGTTTTCTCTTAACTGGGAACTGCTGACAAAAAGGATGATCCTGTAGAAGCTGTGCTCCTTCAGAGGCATAAAAATCTAACTGGGAGTGTGTCTTCACGTTGTTGTGTGCCTTTGCTTTTAGTCCGACTGAGTGGCATTTCTGTGTGAATGTGTTTGTGAAGTCATTCCCGTGTGAACTTACCTTCTGTAGAGTTTAACAACGATCAGTCTAAATAAATAAAAAGAAGCAGGGCCTGTTGTTTCAGCCAGATATGATTTCTTACATCTGGCTCCTCCTAAAACCAGCTTTCTTCAAGGTTCAAGGTTAAAGGAATCTTTATTATCCCATGAGGGCAATTTGTTGTACAGCCAGCAGTCACAAAACAATCAGTCACAAACACACAATAACACAACGTATTTAAAAGGGTTATAATAAGCAGCGTCAGTTTAGTTTGATTCCTACAAGGACCATGTGCCAAACACATTATTCACATTGAATAAGAAGATGCTAATAGCTAATAGCTAGTTTCCATCTGCATACATGGTAACATACAAACAATTCTCCCCAAAACAACCCCCCCACCTCTCCCACAACCACACACTCAGCCATATATAAAGATGAAGACTGGAGCGATTAGGATCCAGTCCCCCCTTATAACAGATCTGGTCCAGAACCGGGCTGGACAGCAACACTAAAATATTAATGTTAAGCAGGCTGGATTTGCTAAGGATGCTTCAGCTGTGAAAATGATGAGGTTTTTCTCGTGTTTGGGATCTTATAAACTTCAGGACGGTCGTGTTCGCCTGGGACCAGCATGCAATGCAGGAATGAAGATGGGACATTAAAATTCATCTTCACCTGTTAAAGAATTTCTAATGTTTCTAAAATGTGGCATCTTATTCACGTGTTTGTTAACGCTAGTGTAGGATCTGCCATCGACATAGATATTTATTTTTGTAGAGATTTGCCCCGAGGACGTGGGGTCGTACAGTCCTGGTTGCAATGCAGGGCAAGGAAACATCTTCAGGAAGTTTAAGGTCCCGGGTGACTCCAGGTGGGATGTTTTTTGTTTTTTTTTTTGGAGGAGAGGCAGGACTTCTCTGTGAGGTGTGATTAAAACATATTCTGCTCAAAGAGACATGAGTGTGATAAGAAGGAATGAGGAGTCTGAGGAAGTTTATGGACTGTGGTATTCCAGAGCGGGAGGAAGAGCGACATGATGAGCTCACAGGGAGGAGGAGAGATAAAATCTCCTCATTAAATTTTGCTGTAATGACGGCGGATCAAAGCAAAGCTGCAAACACAGTCTCAGATCAGAGATCCCTGCTGGTTCCTTTACTCCAGAAATTACCCACAATCCCGTCTGGGCTGGCGACCGGTGACGTGGCTGGTGGTGGAGCCGGTGCTTTGATGGGAACTTTGTCTAAGCATCTTTTTTCACGTTCAAATAGTTTTAACAACAAATATAGGTAAAAAAAAATTAAACTATTTTAATCCAAAAGCAAGTTGTTTCATGAGTTAAGAAAGTTTGAACTTTGGGCATCAAATGATTTAATTCTTTAGAGAAGAAGAGGAAAATTTCCAGCTGTTAAATAAACTTAAAGATGAGGTAACTGGCCTGTTTTTGTCTGGTAGAACGTGACCAGTAGATGTGACCTGTGCAGCTTCTTAAAAAAATAAAATAACATGAAACTGAAATTAAATCTCAAGTACCGTGTTAAAGGTGCAGTGTGATCAAATCAAAACTAAATTAAAATAAAAGCTGTTTCTGTTGGTATTAACTTCAGTAAAATAATTATCTGAGAACGTAGCATTTATATCTACACACTGTAGGTCCACATACATGACCATTTTACTACGATGTCTCCAAATTTCCCATCACACGTGTAATTTTACATTTATTTTCCATTTTGACTCCTGTATTAACACACTGGACCTAAAATCAAATAAAAAGAGTCGACCACATGACCCCCGAGGCTTGTCTGTGGCGTCTTCGGCTGAAAGAAGTTAGGAAAGGCTGCAGTAAAGCAGACTTGAGAAAAAGTTGATGCAGCTTATTAAAGATTTATTTATACTTTACAGACGAAGATTTATGGATAAGCTCAGGAGTTTCTGCATCAGAGATCTTCACTGAAGTTTTTCCCCATTGGACAGTCCTGGTTGCAGCTGTGTGTGTGTGTGTGTGTGTGTGTGTGTGTGTGTGTGTGTGTGTGTGTGTGTGTGTGTGTGTGTGTGTGTGTGTGTGTGTGTGTGTGTGTGTAGTCAGCATCTGTCCTCCTCTTTGTGCTGCTGTCTGCAGCCTCATTGACTCAGTAATCAGGACTGATGGCTCCGCAGTTGCTGCGCATTAACTCCCTGTCTTCTTCTTCTTCCCTCATTTGTCCTCCCTCCCTCCCTCCCTCCCTCCCTCCAGGTGGTGTCCAGCTCACCGCCGAAGACTTCACCAAGGCCCAGAAGTTCTGTAAGTACGCGGGCAGCGCGCTGCAGTACGAGGACGTCAGCACGGCCGTCCAGAACCTCCAGAAAGCTCTGAGACTCCTCACCACCGGGAAAGAATGAGGCCTTTGTCCTCCCTCCTTTTCTTCCATCCCCCCTTTTTTCTGTCTGTCACTGATCTGGTCCACAGCGAGCCGAGGACGCCGCTCACACACACACACACACACACACACACACACACACACACTGAGGCCGTCCACGTCAGACGAGGACATGATGGAGATCAGTGTAACAATGGCCGCCTGTATGAGACGCACCGATTTACTGACTGTCCGAGCTCCGTGAACCACTCTGACAGTTTATATCATTTTCTTTGTCAAACTTGGGGATTTTGTGCAAAAATAATTTAATATTTATGATAAATTCCCACCAAAAAAAGTCACATTAATCATCCGCTGCTGCAGCAAGCCCATCTAACGGTGACAGTAGTAACATCTAACCGCACCGTGTGCTGGTGCGTGGCTGAATAATCCATCATCTGTGCCTCCCTCACAGCAGCTGGTTAAATACTCCCTTCTGATTGGCTGCAGACTCCAGGAACTCAACTGTTCTGCCTTAAAGTTTGTTCCTGGAACACTTAATCCACTGCAGAATGCTGCGTTCAGGGAACCTCAGAAATGGGAAAAATCTTTTTCAACCTCAAGAAAAAAGTTGATCAGTTTGCTGTTTCAGCTGCTTCAGGGTACAAACGAGGAACTCCAATTTTAACGTTTCTCATCTGAGATCATAAAATTCCCATTGCCATTGAATGCAGCATATACCTAACGTACAGCCTCTGTGTGTGTGTGTGTGTGTGTTCTGCTCATCAGGCTCCAGACTTCCATACATCACAAATAAATCTAGTTTCTAACTCTTCGAGTTGTCCTACGGCTCCTGAACGCCACACATCACATTTTTCTGCCTCATCAGGAACTTTATTGATTGAAAAACAGAGAAAACGTCATTTTAGGGTGTTAATTTCTTACTTTGGCAGCCGGACATGGTGTCATGCCTGACAGGGTGACCATTATCAGGATGAACAGCCTCCACGTTGTCCAGTTATTCCCAGTATTGGAAACCTTGGCAGACATGATCCTGTACTAAACAGGAAAAAGATGACGGCTGTGACGGCATTAATTATTAAAAATGATCCTCCATCGTCGTCCTCCTGCATCTTCAAACACAAGCAGACACTCTGGAGTGTTTGTACCTCAGCAGCAGCCGTAACTGGCCCGGTTTAACCAGCTGAACCATCACATTCGTTCATGTTCAGACTGTCGACGACTTGAACCTGATGAAGGACTTGGACTAGGACTCTAACACAGCGTTTTCAGATGTTCTGCAGTTTTCTGGGGGTGTTTTTATGAATGTGAGGGGTAAACTGATCCTGGAGCAGCTGTTTCTGTCCCACTACACCTCCATCATCTCATCGTGAGCAGGCGGCGTTCCTGTCGCACGTCCCACGCTCGGCTCATGCAGACAGCTTCTGCTCTAAAGCTCGGACGATGATGGAGAGAAGATGGGAGTTTGGGAGACTTTCTGCGTGTTTTCTGTCCGATTTAACCTTTATCACTGTGTCTGAGTTTAGACGGAGGTCGGCTGGCGGTCCTGCTTCCAGCTTTAGTTCTTTTCTGCTTGATTAACGTTATTTCTTCCTCCGAAGTTGATTTAGTGACTTCAGAAGTTTGCATGAAACTTTAGAGTCACTCTGAGTTCCTGCAATTTGAATAAAATGTTCAAAATGTTATTCTGTTTGTTTCTGAGTTCTTTGCATCAAATCTAAAGAAGCAACCAGAGATCCAACAGAAAAGAAGAGTTTGATGATTGATTCGAGTGCTTTACATAATTAAAACAACAGTTTTTGTATCTTAAAAGCACAAAGACTCCCTAAATTTTATCAAAAGACAAAGTACACACACTTACTCATACTCACTCTCACACACACACACTAATCCAGTGGTTCTGAAACTGGGGAGCGGGTCCCCCCGGGGGGGCGCAGCAACATGACAGCGGGGGGCGTGTGGGATTGGGAAAATGTAGCAGACAAACTGTTTTGACAACTTGGGCTCTTGGAAACATTCTGGTCCACACTCCTGAAGAAGAAGAAGAAAAAGAAAAGAAGAAAAAAAAGGTTTACTCAAAGTATGAGCTGGGACTCCCAAGTGTAGTTTATGGACGGATGTCCATGAACATCTTTCTGCAGAATTCACTGACTGACTATAGAGTTCATCTACGTAAGACAGCTGATCTAGATCTGTTGTCTTTCAGTAACCAGATGACATGTTTGCACAGTTAATGTCATTTATGAATATTAATAGACTTTTAAAAGCTTTTTGGTTTCAGCGAAGTTCTGAAAAAGATGGAGGAAACTGCGCCGTTTTACCTCATTCCCAAAAGCGATGAAGAACCAGGACTGAGACGTCCTCTGCGGGATCAGAGGAAACCAAATGGCAAAGGAACGCACTACAATGCTGCTTGGTTTGGTGTGGCTCGCCTGACTGCAATAATACAAAACAACCATATAAATCAAAAGCTAATGATATCAGCTGTGTTTTGTGTTTTTCAGTCTGCCAAACAGAACTGCTCTCACTTCTTTCAGTACTTTACACCACATTGCCATCAAAGTGTTTGTTTCAGAGAAGATGGCCTAATAGACAAGAATGTGTGTGTGACACTAAATTAGCCGTTAGCTTTCTGTCATCCTCGTCATGCTCTCATTTGCAATACTGGACCGCCAATCTGAGGGAGTGCTTTGTCTGAGGGATGGCCCGTTATTCAAGTTGAATCTAAAATAAACTGAAGATCCTGACAAAGTCCAGAAAACACTGAAACACAGAAATCACAGAAAATACGAGCAAGAGAGGCGTTTACCAACAGACTGTTGGCCTTTTGGATTTGGGCCTTTTGGAAACTGTGGTTCAATCCTAAACTGGTTTGAATCCTACTTAAAATACAGCAACTATTTCTTAGTAATTGGTCACTATAGATCTACTCAAAGATAATGTGGAGTTCTCCAAGGCTCCATGTTGGGCCCCCTGTTGTTCAGCATCTACACGCTCCCACCAACTCAGATCATGGAAGCAAACCAAATATCTGATCATAATTATGCTGACGACACTCCATCCATCCATCCATCCATTATCTTGACCGCTTATTCCATTTCGGGTCGCGGGTGAGCTGGAGCCTGTCACAACATTTTAACAGGTGAGAGGCAGGGTCCACCCTGGACAGGTCACCAGTCTGTCGCAGGGCCAACACAGATAGACAAACAACCATTCACACACACACACACTCACTCCTAGGGAGAATTTAGAGTGTCCAATTAACCTAACATGCATGTCTTTGGACGGTGGGAGGAAGCCGGAGAACCCGGAGAGAACCCACGCATACACGGGGAGAACATGCAAACTCCACACAGAAAGGCCACCGCCCTCAAGGTTCGAACCTTCCCCCCAGCCAAGATTCGAACCGGCGCCCTTCTTGCTGTGAGGCTGCGGTGCTAACCACCACACCACCGTGCAGCCTTGCTGACAACACTCCTCTCTCTATTAATGTCTCACCAGGAGACTCTGGTCCCAGACAAAGCTTCATTTTATGCTTCATCATCAATAGTACAATGTTCCAGAATTTTCTTCAGTTAAATAAAGATAAATTTAAAATAATTGTATTTGGAGCCAAAGATGAGTGTCCAATAATTAGTGTTCAACTTCAATCAGCAATGTTAAAACCAACAGATCAATCCAGAAATCTTGTTGTCATTTTGGACTCTTTGCTAAAGTTTAACAGCCATTTAAACGGGAACCAGATCAGCCTTTTAGCACCTGAAGAATATAATAACTACAAGCACTCAGAGCGTTGTCATTGTTTTATTTATTTATTTCCTTCTTTTGGTCCAAGGAACATTTCTCAGCCACTTTTTGGTTTGTCCATGTGATCTGTGTCACATGACCACATGTCACCTGCTTTGCTTATTAACAGGTATGTCCACACAGTTATTGAGGCTCCTGCTCGGTGACATCAGAGGAGTCCTCCCTCAGTCTCAGTGATGTAAATCTCATCATCCCGAAGCCGTTATCTGGCAGGAAGATCCACCTGTGTGACATTTAAAAGCAAATGAGAAGCAGCAGTTCCTGCTCATTGTCCTCTTCCTCTGTCACATCATACTCATCATCACTGGAATGGGGTCAGATCAGAGGAACAGATCTCAGGCAGGTGCTGGAGTTCATGGAAATGTCATTGTTAAAAAAAGATCTTCAGTTCTGGGTAAACCCCAGTGAAATAATGGAAGTGATGAGTCAGAAATGTTGAATTTGTAATTAAACATATTAAAAATGCAGGGAAGCGATAAAGAAGATCAACATCTGTCACAGGCAGAATGGAGGCTTCTAGAAGTTTTTCTGGGCATTAAGATGATTTTATTCCCTCAAAATAGTCTTAATTAACTAACCTTGAACTTTTTAGCCAGATCAGAAATATGGACTAAAATGAGCGTTTCCATTTATCCATGAACCCAAACACTGCAGATGTGTGATGGAGAAAAAACATTTTCTGGACATTTAAAGCCAAATTTTAGAGCAGCAAGAACAGCAGTGGAAACATCTGTTCTGTCATCGGCCACTTTATCAGGTCCAGTTTCTGGTACCGGGTCAGACCGGGTTCCTTCAGCACTGCTTTGATTCTTGGGGGCACAGAAAGAGGTAGAAAAATAAAAAACAAAATAGAAACTCTAAGATGATCTAAAGCTTGAAATCAGCATTTAACTGCAAAAACTGGTCAAACGGAGGCAGAAGCTGCATCAGTGCAGTTATTTTTTTACCAAGTAAAACACTGAAAGGCTGTAAAACTCAACAGCTCCTGATCAATAAAAGTCTTACTCGATGTGGATTCATGCTTTTCTTTTGGTTTTTATTTATTTAAAAGTATAAATCAGAGGGATAATTGGAATTTTCCACAATTTTCTAAATTTGTTTTATTTTTCTCAGTATGACAACAAATAAAATGACTTTTTCAAGTTAAAATGAACTATTAAAGTTCAAATGAGCAGAACCTGATAATTAATGTAAATCTGAAGCATACAGTGCCCCCTCCCCCATCTGCAGGTTTACCTGCTCAGACACACCTGGTTCGGGTCTCTGGAGGATCAGCTGGGGGACTTTTCATGGACAAACCTCTACAGTTCCAAACTTTCCTGCCGTGAACACACTGTGTGTTTGTGTTTATTATTTATGAACTTGGTGAAAAGAAAGACGCGTCCTGTCCTGAACTCTTTCTGTTTCCACTCTTTGGTTTTACATCTGAAATTTTAATCTGAGGACCAGAATCCTCTGTGACACCGCCTCCACCGCCGGTGAGTCCAGGTCAGTGAAGTGAACACACCCTGTCAGAGAGCCTCACCACCGCCCTCTTCATCCTCCTCCTCCTCGTTGGTCTCTCCGCCTCTCGCGCCCTCTCTCCTCAAACTTTGGAGAGTATTTGCGCGTGAACAAGACGCGTTTTGGATTTAGCAGATTTGGAGTGTTTGCAAAGTTCCAGCGCGAGGAAAAGACAGAAAAGTTCCCAGAGACCCAGTTTGGAGGGAGAATGATCCTGCGGGGGGGCCAGCTGCCGCTCCAGTGAGAACATGTGAGTCCCCTAAACCTCAAAGGTCCCCATGGATCCAGAAAGTGCTGCTTTATGATGATGAGGATGAGGATGAAGTGTTTTCTCTCCTTTAACTCAGCTGTTGGACTTTTCTTTGTAAAGCTGCGTGTTGGGCTTCAGATCTGCTGCTGTTCTAGTTAAAAAACATCTTTTTGTTATTTTTATTATTATTTAAAATAGTTTGAAGACTCGGTTTTGATTAAACTCCACCTTAAGACAGCCGCGCACACCTGCCCTCGCGCGCACAGCCTTGTGTATTCAGATATGAGATTTGTAGTCTGGGCTGAAGTGTGAGTTGTTGATGAGGATCTGAGCACAAAGAAGCGACTCTTTTCTTTTTTTGTGTCGGAGCTGAAGGAAAAAAAGGGAAAAAAAGATGTTTTCCATGATGCTGCTGGCTGCATATAGCTGCATATGTTTACAATCTGCAGGGGCCAAACGGAGCTGAGTCACTGAGGAGATGCTGCTGGATCAGGACTCCGTGTCCTGGAAGTTTCTGGCCTCTAGAAATGTTAGAAAAGCTGCTGGACAACAACAAAGTTCTTCTGTGCTGTTAGAGATTTATATTAATACAGTTTATGAAGCTGATGATCCCACACAGCATCAGTAATGATGAGGTCTGGGTTCTAACGAGGATCCTTCCCTCTATCAGACCCGTTGAGGTCTGGGTTCTGGGGAGGATCCTTCCCTCTATCAGACCCGTTGAGGTCCCTGTTCTGGGGAGGATTCATCCCTCCATCAGACCTATTTCTAGTGATCTTCAGTCCAGTTCTTATGTCATGTGACATACCCCCTCGGTCTCCATGGAAAAGTTCATTTCCATGGAGACCGTTTCTGATGAGGCTTTGGCCAGCAGTACGTGGATCAGCTGAAGGTCTAGATGCGTCTCTCAGGTCCTGGTTCAGGTCTTTGAACAAATGATTCAGAGACTACCAAATGATCTCTTTGTCTTTGTGAGAAAGAGCCTAAAGATCCAGTTTAAACTGGTTCTTTGCTACGTTGTCTGTTACGTGTCGACACAACTCAGGAACTGGTCCGGTATCAGGACTGGATCTTCAGAAAGTTGGAGAACTTTAAAAGATGGCAACGAAGTCAGAGATAAAGACACGAGGACTGGACCAGGATCCTGGACCAGGACTGTGGGTCAGGACTCTGGACCAGGACTACATACGTTGTAGTTTTAGACTTGGAAGTCCTGAACTCTTGTGAAACGTTGGCTCTAAAGTCCTCCTGAGTAACTTTGGATGAATTATAATCCAATAATTTAGGATTTCCTGGACTCACAAAACCTCCATCGTCTCCAGATAAACTTCATGCTTTATTATTTATTTATTTGTGGATAAGCTGAAGAAATCGGAACTTTTTATACCCAAATTATCCGTTAAGTTGTCTTTTTCTCCCCTGTCAGATGGAGTCTCTAATGAGTCAAATAAACAGGAAAATGGGAAAAGATGGAAGCGGAGACGTTGGAGGACACTCACGCAGTGAAACTCTGAGTAACTGACGTTTTTCCCACAACTTTAGAAGATGTTTGGGATTTCTCTCCAACTGAAATGTAGAAACAAGGAGCTGCAGGTTCTGACGTGGTTTCAGCTCTTAGATGAACTTGGAGCAGGCGGTGCAGGAACGAACGGCTGCTGATCCAGAAGCAGCATCATGGCCGATGACTCGCCTCACTTTTCATCTCGTCTCGTTTGTCTTGGTTGGTTTTGTTGTTCTTCAGGTTGAGAGAAGTATGAGACGTCCAGATAAACTTGGATCATTTTCCATCTATGGAAATAAAAGAATATGTGCAGAAATCAATGTTTTAACCCTTAAAACTAGATCTCCAGCACCTCGAGGTCCATCACCTCTACCATCAGCAGTGTCTCAGGAGCGGTGGTGTGTAGCTCTGTGGGGTAAATGTGATGGATATTTTACCTTTTAGGTGATTTACGAAGTTTTCCAGGCATTTCTATCCCGTCCAGGAGGTTTACAATCCAGCCACTAAATGTAGTTTTATTCAGACTCTATCTGGTAAATCCACAATGATCCATGATAACAGCATTATTTATCACATTTCACCATAAAAACATCACCATCACTACTATGTTGCTAAGAGACCTCTATTTAGACCTGGACATGATGATGAAGCCACTTCCTGTCAGACTTTCCACCAATCAGAGAGCTTAGATTGACGGTAACGTCCAATCAGGAGCAGCCAAAGATCAACCAGTGAGCAGAAAGTTCTATGTGTGTGTGAAAAGAAGAAAAATAATGCTCCTCTATGGCTGGAATAAAGCCAAGAAGACGTTTCTGATGCACGGTGGCGCCACAAAGCAGCTGAGCTGGAGTTGGTTTAGTGAGGATAGCAGGTAAATAGTAGCAGGAATAACTGGAAATGAGGAAAAAGTGGAAACATGGAAATAGTTTCTGTTGTGTGTTTGTTTCAATAACAATATTTTTTCTCCTGAAAGCCAAGACTTGAGAGAACGATGAGATGAGAAAAGGTTTGGTCACTGTTGGTCTGTGTGTTATTTCTACAAAGTTCTGTTAGTAATTAATTCTGCTTTCTTCTTCTGGTCGGCCTTTATGCTGCTACATCTATTCATACATTCATTTTACATCATTTTACCTCCCAGTCTGACAGCTGGAAACATCATGTCTGATGCTGACTGGGATTAGAAGCTCCAGCTCCTACAGGCAGTTCTACATTAAAAAGAACAGGCGGATCATAAATAGCTAAAACTGGTTCAGAGTTTTAAGTTCCAGGTTTGTTGGGGTCGTCTCGCTCAGAGCCAGACCTGATCTGGATTCTCTTTTAACTTGAGTTTTGTTTAAACTTTTCTCAGCTTCTTCTTTAATTAAAACAATTTCTCTTCTTTTTTATATCCATTAATAATGTGTTTTCCATTAAGTGTTGCTTGAATCATCCCATCTCCTCTTCCTCCCTGAGGAAGGACTTCTTGAATTTCACACAGTTTCGTGTTATTCTGTTTGAAACTTGCTCCTATAAGACTTAAACCTCCACAGTCCCACAGCAGCGATGCTCCTCGTCTTCATCAGGACGTGACTTTATCAAAGAAAGTGTTGTTTAAGGTGGAACCGGCCGCTGCCAGCTGTTACACAAGCTGCGAAGGCGATATGCCCAGAAAAAGCTCCCAACAGGCCGCCTTTAAAAGCAGCTACGCTGTGATGTCAAATGACATCCTGTTGACAGGACGGGGGGGTTACCTGTTCCCAGGTGTCCTGGCAGACACAAGAAGAGGTGGATGGATGGAAGATGTGTTGGAGTCAGGAGGCGCGCAGAGGAATGCGGTTTAATTAAGTTGGAAGTTTGATCTCCACCTGCAGGCTGAGTCTGATCCTGATGACATTTACATGAGGAGGAGGAGGAGGAGGAGGAAGAATCCCAGTTATTTTACCTGTTTGTCAGTAAAACAGGTGTGAAGGGAGGGGTTTCTCTTCTTCCTTTCATGGAGACGAAATAAAGGAACCAAACGTGAATCTGACCTGCTGATTTAACCGTTAACTGCATCGTGGACTAGAACCAGTCCAGAGGATTCTGAGCTGGAAGCAGCATGAAGCCGTTAGACTGACGACACAAAAGTTGGCTGACAACCAAAAACTGAGAAGGAACCATGCGCCGCAAAGATGATTTACCCCTTTTTCTTAGAAATGTTAGAAAAACAGCAACAGCCAGTTAGAATGAGACAAAAATGTCTTTTGAAGTAGGAAATACAGGTTTGACGGAGCATCAAAGATTATTTACGATTTATTCTGTGTAGCTACGCTGGTCAGAAAGAGTCGACGCTTCGCACTCACGCTCTGGTCACAGATAAAATAATGGTTCCGCTTCATTTATGTAACAAAATATTCAACAATGGCGTACGAAAAAAATCCAATAAAACAGGAGAAAATGGCGCAAATGCTGGCTTCCAGCGTTGCCGTAGCAACGTATAAAGATTGTGTTGAACTTCGGTAAACGGCGACAGCTAGACTCTGATCACAAAAACATTTCAGACGAACGTTGACCTCCATGGAAAAGTAAATAATAAAGTTAAAATTATAGAGCTAAATTACTCAAAAAGAAAGTAAAAAAACAACAAAAACTCAAGTAAATTCCAAAAATTCCTGGAACAGAAGAGGTGCTCGTCTTATTTCGTTATAAACATAAGTTTAAAACAATTGAAAATACACTGATTTGATGCCAAAAAGCCATTTTAGAATATTAACGTTGTGCCGTCTGGATGGGCTAACTCTCGCTGTAATGCTTCTGCTGCGTGTTGTAGCGTGGTGCTGTCACTAGGGGGCAGTCTTAGAAACTCTGGTGTTGCCTTTAGGCTGGATTAAACTGGCGCTGCGGCTGCGTACGGTAGGGCCGGCGTAGCTCACGCTGGTGAAATGTGCAGCATAGTGACGCCATTGTGTTAAAGTTTCTCTTCTGCGGTTTTCCACACAAACTCAGCGAGAAGCTTCACAAATCCAGAAACACGTAATCACAAACGGACCAATCACAAGGGAGTACCTCTGCGTAACCGTGCTGCTAACAGGTCTGGAAAGGTTGCTCGTCAACCTACTCGTATCCTACGGCGGTGACGGCATCACTGACTTCACGCAGATGCTGCGCAGTACTAGTTCTGGTTTTTTAAGCTTTCAACTTCATGATAAAATCTTTGCACGACTCCTCCTTGTTCAAGCTAATGTCGCAGCTAATCAACATTAAGTCTACGCTGAGGCTGCTTCTTTCTTCTGATTTTTCCCCAACAAATCACGTTGCAATGGCACTGTTCACAAAAACAGACTCGGTTGAAACGCTGTCAGCGGGATTTTATTAACGTTAGCACGTTATCTAACATCTGAACCTCGGCTAGCTCTCGCCATGATCGGTTAGGGATTAGAGAAATCTGACAAAATAGGCCGTCTAAGTTAACGCGTTAATGACACAATGCGAATTCCTTTTATTGGCACTTAAACACCCGGCTAACGTGTAGTTGCAGGACGTGATGCAGACATAAGAAACGGACACAGAATGTGTCTTTTACACAGACGGCTTAGCTTGAAAGCTCAGAAGATGGTTCTCTGGGCCAGACTGAGGTCATTTTGTCTGCTGTGGATATGAGCTGAGTTTCCACCGTAGCCATCACTGTGCCACGGCAGTCTGTAAAATGGAGAAACATGTTTTTCTGCATGATACAAGTGATGAATAAAATGTAGGTTTAACAGATAAAAAGTTAAGATTTTAACAATGAGGCCACGTGTTTCAGTTTATTTCCTCAAACGTTTGTTTTCAGCATGTTGGGCCTGATGCAGGCGTTAAACGCTGACCCTCCCACATCGTCTGCAGCGCATCAGAAATCCGCTTTTTTCTGGCTTACAGGGCCTCAAGGCCGATCCTTGTTCCAAAACCTACAGAATGTGGTGCAGAAATGAAATCCAGCCAGACGGAAATGAAGCTGCTGCCTTCAGATTGCTGATAAAGAGCAGGTGAAGCTCATAAAGGAAACACCTGAGTTCAGCTTCTTCTTGGGTTTGTATTTCCCAGACGTCTGAAACGCCTCATGCAGAGCTGGAAAACATGGAGGGAACACTGCTTTAGACTCTCAGCTTTCCTGTTGTGAAACCCTCAGTGACTGATCCAGGACTTCAGGACCACAAAATGTCTGACTGGAGGCAGCAGCTCTGCAGGCGGCTGTCCAGCCCTGCAGACTCATGAATTGCTGTCTTTATGCACTCGTGTCCGCGGCCTTGTTCGCTGACCTCGCTTCACTTGTCATTCGCTCTTATTTCCATACTGGAGATGGAGGAGGAGGAGGAGGAGGAAGGAGACAAGGAAACAAGAGCCATGACTTGACAAAGAGGCGAGTTTTCTTTAATGTCAGAGCTGCATGAATTTCCAGCAGTGGACGCTGAAGTTAAACCGAGCCCTGTTCCCTCTGCTTTAAATATTTATGATGCGCTTGTTGTTTCCCAGCAGCAGAAGTGTCCGGCTCACTTAAAATGAAGGAAGAATGAAAAATGTTGGATTTAAGCTTCAGGGAGACTTTTCTGTCTCTTCTGGTTGGTGTCGAACTCGACCTGCGAGCGAACCTCGTAAAGCTTCGGTCATGTTGCTGAGACACGAGCAGACCTGGAAGAAGGAAACATGTAAAAGCACAGAAATCGATTGGTTTTTTCATTTGGTAATGAGTCATTCGGATGTGGAGCACCGACTCCGGTAATTACAGGTCCAAAAACATCCAAACATACGGCTCGAAGAAGTGCTGCAGCAGTCCTGGTTTCATCTACGTGTCTCAACACGCCTCCAACGCCTAATATTTAGTCAGATCTGGCATGAAGACTGGAAACAAAAGAAATGTTTTTTTTTTCTGTATTTTTACAAGAATCATGATTTCTTAAGGAGTCCTAAAATTCCCAAAGAAAGAAACCATCTTCAAGACTGTTATCTGCCTGTCAAGGTGCATTCGGTGGTCCAACCTGTGTCTTAGTACCAGTTTATTTCATTCAGTGATGAAACACACGCAAGCTCTGATTGGATGAAAGTTAGCTTAACCAGGAGAGACCAAGCAGAAACAAGTTCGTACTACAGAAACAATAATAAAAGGTAGAGCAGCACAGATGAAAAGCTCAGACTCTTAATCCTTAAAACTCCAAGACATCCATTTTTTAACTATAAAACTGCCTGTAGGAGCTGGAGCTTCTAATCCCAGTCAGCTTCAGACATGATGTTTCTCAGCTGTCAGACTGGGAGGTAAAATGATGTAAAATGAATGTATGAATAGATGTAGCAGCATAAAGGTCGACCAGAAGAAGAAAGCAGAATTTATTACTAACAGAACTTTGTAGAAATAACACACAGACCAACAGTGACCAAACCTTTTCTCATCTCATCGTTCTCTCAAGTCTTGGCTTTCAGGAGAAAAAATATTGTTATTGAAACAAACACACAACAGAAACTATTTCCATGTTTCCACTTTTTCCTCATTTCCAGTTATTCCTGCTACTATTTACCTGCTATCCTCACTAAACCAACTCCAGCTCAGCTGCTTTGTGGCGCCACCGTGCATCAGAAACGTCTTCTTGGCTTTATTCCAGCCATAGAGGAGCATTATTTTTCTTCTTTTCACACACACATAGAACTTTCTGCTCACTGGTTGATCTTTGGCTGCTCCTGATTGGACGTTACCGTCAATCTAAGCTCTCTGATTGGTGGAAAGGCTGACAGGAAGTGGCTTCATCATCATGTCCAGGTCTAAATAGAGGTCTCTTAGCAACATAGTAGTGATAGTGGTGTTTTTATGGTGAAATGTGATAAATAATGCTGTTATCATGGATCATTGTGGATTTACTAGATAGAGTCTATAAATAAAACTACATTTAGTGGCTGGATTGTAAACCTCCTGGACGGGATAGAAATGCCTGGAAAACCTTTAGTAGATCAGCTAAAGGGTAAAATATCCATCACATTTACCCCACAGAGCTACACACCACCGCTCCTGAAACACTGCTGATGGTAGAGGTGATGGACCTTCGAGGTGCTGGAGATCTAGTGGAGTTTTAATGGTCAAAAGGTGATTCCACAGTTTGTTCTGCAAACCCTGTTTCTAATAACAAGAAAACATGTCTGTGTATTTTTCTTTATTTTCTTTATTCATATCTTTCATTTAACAGACGCATGTCCACAACATTTAAGCTTCTTTTCTGACCGACTTCATCAGATTGACAAACTAATGCAGAATCTACCATTAGGGCTGCTCGATTATGGGGAAAATGATAATCACGATTATTTTGATTGAAATTGAGATCTCGATTATTTAACACAATTATAGATAACAGGTTGGGGGGGGGGGGGGGGGGGGGGGGGGGGGCGCTCTGGTGCAGCTTTACCACAGGTCCGTAGCGGTGGCGAAACACCCTCACTACACTCATCATACAGGGACGAAAGAGACAGTCCACTAACATGGTGGTGAGATGGCAGTGATGCCGTTTGTCCAAAGTGTTGATGAGTTTCTTAAATCCCGGATTGTTCACTGTGTTAATTGAGAAAAAAGTTCTGTTTGTTTATAACTTTGGGAGCTGGTGGATTATTTAGTTGCGACTCACAAAAATTTAACATTTTTCTATTTTTTTGTGTTGCGTCGCAAGCCCCCGTGTGCACGTCTGTGTGCACGAACTCAACATTTTACATGCACGACTGTCGCTTGGCTGGAGGAGGGCAGCGATTTTTGCTTCCTCGCGCAAGTTTACATAGAAAATGATGGAGAAGGAGCGACTCCGCCTCCCGTGTGTCCAGGTGTCTGCAACTCGCTCTGAATAAAACTAAAGCGGTCGGGGCTGTGGGAGGAGTCTGCAGCAGTGGGAGGAGTCTGCAGCAGTGGGAGGAGTCTGAAGCAAAGCGTTGCAATGACAGCTGCGCTCGATTTGAAAACAGCACAAATCGAAGGACAAAAAATAATCGGACCGTTTCATTTTTATGATTGTTGAAAACCCAGATCGTAATTGCGATTAAAATTCGATTAATTGCCCAACCCTATTTACCATCCTGCAACTTTTACATGCGTCCCTGAATCTGGTGACTGGCTCGTTACCAGGCCTCTGCAGAGATAAGTGACATGTGGATGAGGTGATTCAGCCATTTAATTCAGGTGTGGGAGAAGGGGTGGATCTAAAAGTTGCAGGATAGGAGCTCTCGAGAACCGGACTTGGGAACCCTGTCTTAAATCAGCCATGATCAGATTTGTCATCAGTGCTTCTGCCTTCTTGCAGTCAGCAGTTTTTCGCCATGCTTGTTCCTGTTCTTTTTCAGATGGTGTTTCCCTTGTTAACAGCTGTTCCCTGCATACACGGGCTGCTTAGATGCCATGAGAAACATAAGAAATGTCCATGTATCTGTGTTCGGTTAATGGAGTCTTTTATCTGCTCCTGAGTTAATCGAACTAATAGTAACCACCTGTCCTGAAACCGACTGCTCAGAGTTCAGATTTGAACCCAGAGTTTATTAAACCTTCATCCTGAAACGGGCCCTGGTCGAGTTAAACCTTCCACACAACTCGTCTCATTAGCAGATGAAGTTTCTGGCAGCCTGTAACAACATCATCATCACCTGAGGGAGATTTTTGATTGGCTCTCTGAGGGGATGAGGCGCACACACACAGGAAAGCGTAGGTGGTACTCGGAGATCCCTGGTCACTTGTTTATTCCAGACTGGTGGGCATAACACTCTAATTTACACAACCATGTGACACCTTTCAGTGCCAGGAAACTAACACGAGAGTGAAAACACTTTAAACTGGGCCTGGATTCGTGTCTGCAGCTGAACTTCTGCTAAAATTCCTGCTTCTTTTATACACGTGACCCCAGCAGAGCTTTACATCCTGCAGGTTTAAACGTGACAGATCTTTTCCTGAACCGAGCCAGTCGGAGAAGAAATGAAACCCTGGGTGAGATGGGAGCTGTGACTTTCCTCCACCACCCCTCCAGCCTCCTCATGTGGCTTGTATCACGTTTTTTTGCATCATTAGTATGAGGACATTTTCAGATTTTTCATTCACTGTTTGCAGCAGGAGGTTGTGGATTCTTTTAGGAGGCTTAAATAGTATAAGAAGAAGAAGAAATACTTTATTAATATATGATCATATCTTGCAGCCACTTTGTCACCTTTTCTTCTTTTTTGGATGTTAAAGTTAAACCTAATAATTCTCTCACAGTTTAGCCGTTAGCGATGGTTTACATTTAGGTTATTTGGACAGAAATCATATTTCTCTCGGCTGGTTTATTACATGCTTGCAGATTTGAGCTGCAGAAGATGCTGGTTTATTATTATTATTATTATTATTATTATTATTAGATGATCACCTTGTTTCTTGTTTTTATAAACCTTCTGCAATCTAAAAGCAACAACGCAATTACAGTAGCTTGAATTTGAGGCTGAGGAAATGTGAATCTTACACAGATGTTACAGATGTGTGTTAGCTGATTCTTGTGCCGTGGACGCTGCGATCAGGATGAAAGTTTTCAGCTAGAACTGATGTTTCTTTCTTCTGCAGGGAGTCCTGCTCATGTGAAGGAGGCGTCGGGTGGAGGCTCCGTCCTCTGGTCCTGGTGGTTCTGCTGTGGATGTCTTTGCAGAGCAGTGGTAAGAGCCTGTCTGACTCCTCCTTGCTGTTTCATGTCTGATCTTAAGGGGAAAAGTCAGTCCAGATTGATTTAGTCTTTACTTACTCTCCTAATCGGACAGAGGAATGAAAGCATGCTGCTCTCACAGCTGACAGCCTGACAGAACCGTCGATACGTCCAAACATAGTGGCTTCACCTCTTCTGAAACTTAAATTGTATTTGCAGTGAGAGATTGATGGGGCGAGCACTCGGGAGGCTTTTACTCCAGACATTTGTAGCAGACATGCTGGATTTGTGAAACAGTAAGGGCTAATTATGTCCAATCTGTCAAAGTTTCAACATAAAGACTCAAAAGTCTGGTTGTTCCAGGTAAAAACTGTCAGATGTTTTTCTTTATTTTCACTCAGTTTACACGGAAACAAAACAGATGTGTGCCAAGGTGCTGTAGTCTGTTTGTAGAGGCATGTTTGTCTCTTTATCTGATGGGAGATGGGATGCTTTGCAGAGACATACATCTCACACACTCTCCCCATTAATTAGCAGCATGCATTGCAAATGACTCAACAACTGGAGGATTTAAGTTCTGTTGATATTTCTTGGAAAAGGAACAACTGTGAGAGTAACTCCCCCCAAAATGAGACTTGTGTAAACATAATAAAATGATTGTGGACCTGCTGAGCGTAGAGTAAATGAATTTTTATCAAGAATCATTGCATTTTGAGCTGGATGGTTTGATTTAATTTAACCCTTGAGGCACCTTAAAAAAAAACTTACATTTTTCACCCTTGTGTACCAAAATAGTATATCTCATTAAAAGTGTCATAAAAATTTAATTTTCTTTTCAACAACTTCGGACCCAACCATGGATATAAAAATATAATTAAACTATATTTTCAGGCTTTTATGCCCTTTTAGCTAAAGGAAATCCTGGTTTCTTAAGAGACTGAAGAAGCATTATAATATATGAGGATTATAGGTTATCACAAATATGTGTTTATAATGGGAGTCAATAGGATCAAATCAGAAAGTACATGTTTGGTCCTTGAAGTTGCCTTGAAGGTTAAATAAGCCTCTGAAGCAGATTAGAAATTACATTAAAACTGCGCTTTTAATGATCCGAAACTCTTGAGTGAGTTATTCTACACTCCATGCAGAGCTGTTTGATTTCACAGCAGAAAGAACTCATTGCTGCATTTTTCCTCATGTTGTTGCTGATTTAAAGTGTTTTCGTTCATGTTTTCCTGTGTTTGGGGAAGAAATGTTGCATTAAACGCATTTAAAAAAAATAAAGAAAAATCCAAAATTGGCACATTTCTCAAATGACCTGTGAGATGCAGCTTTTTCTGCCTCGTTTCCATCCTCCATGTGCTTCTTTTCTCTTTGCTTCTTCCCACTCCTGTTTTCTCATATTTTCCATCTGTGTGCTCAAGCATGCCTCTTTCTGAGCTTCGTTAACAGAACCGCTCTTCATGTCTCAGGGAAGTTATCTTTCATGTAATCCTCAGTTGGATCTCTTTTCCATCTGTTTGTTTTTGCTTTGTTCGCAGCTGAAAGGTTTTATTTTGGAAGCATGTGTGGTGTTGAAAGACAGCAGCTCATCACCAGAGTCACGCTTTGGTTCTTTCATTCAAGTCTTGTCAGAAATTCCTCCGTTGACGTGCACGCACAGCAGTTTGGTCATCCATCTGCAGCTGCGTCGTCACACGTGGCTGCAGGTCCTACACATGTTTAGTTTTTGATTTCAGAGAGGTAAAAGCTGATGTTTGACGTGGTGGTGGTGGAGACCAACGCTGCATTCTTCGGTCCAGTTTGATGTCTAGATGCAGCGTAAAGCCAGAAACTTGTACAGCTCTTTATTTACAGGTGGCTCAGCTGATCTGTTGTTGGTTAATTATTTTTCTTTTCCTACTTGTGCATTTGGTTTTTAATCAGTTAATTGATTAAAATGTCCTGAGGATGAGTTATTTGGTACTTTTTCATGAATGAATGAATGAATGCATTTGATGGTTAAATTTAAGTTAAAATCAGGCTTAAAATCACTGGTCATTACGGACCGAGATCCACCTTCTAGTACCGGTTTGGACCCACTTTTCCTCCAGAACTGCCTAATTTTTGCTATGATAGAATAATATCGGTGTAGGAAACCTTCCTCAGAGGTTTTGCTCCATGTTGACATGACAGCATCACACAGTAGCTGCATCCATGATGAGAATCTCCCGTTCCACCACATCCCAAAGCTGCTCTACTGGACTAAGATCTGGTGGCTGTGGAGGCCGTTGGAGTCCAGTGAACTCATCGTCATGTTCTAGAAAGCAGGTGGAGATGATCTGAGCTTTGTGACATGGTGCATTATCCTGCTGGAAGTAGCATCAGAAGATGCTCCACTGTGGTCATAAAAGGATGGACATGGTCAGCAACATCATCGGGAGCCTGAAGCGTTGATCCAAGGCAGGATGGATCCATGTTTTCATGATGATTTCAGCAGATTCTGAGCCTAGAATCTGAATGTGGAGCTGAAATGGAGACTCATCAAACCAGCAACGTTTCTCCATCTTCTATTGTCCAGTGTTGGTGAGTGTGTGTGAATTGCAGCCTCAGTTTCCTGTTCTTAGCTGGCAGGAGGCACCCGGTGTGTCTTCTGCTGCTGTAGCCCATCTGCATTTCCGTGTTTGAAGCATTCACCTCATTCTACTTTGCTTTCGTTGTATTTTGTGACTGTTGTTGAAGGTGCTCTATTCTCCTCTGTTGGCCTTTTCAGAGAGCAAATCCACGTGTTCATGTGAAGTCTGACAGGCTGAAATGAGTCTCGGCAGCTTTACATTAGTGTGTGCTGCATGGTTGACAGATCAGAGCATCCACTCTGCAGCAGCTGTGCTTTCAGGGCCTATTTTTGCTGTAAATGTAAGCAGTGAAGTGATTTAAAATGCACAGTTAAAACATTTGTTGGTTGTCACCGTCAGTGTCGACATATGATGGTGAATGATGAAAAAGAATATCTTCCATTAAATTCTCCATTTTTAATCTGACCGTTGTGAAGTTACAGCTTGGTAACTTTCATGTCTTCACACCATGAATCCCACAGATCTGTGTATTTATGGCCTCTGAGGCATGTTGCGTTAAAAGCCGCCATGCAGTTGCTGCACTGCTGCAGCAGAAAGGTTGTTGCTGTGACAACAAACATGCAGCAGCTCAGTAAAACAAACGCGCCACGTTCCCGGTGGGAGGTCGGCCTTACCGTCTTCCATGTTGCATCCATGTCTCACATGGCACTGTGGACATTTTTATATGGTGAAAGAACCATATAAGGTATCTCACAGAAGTAAGTACACCTCTTGCATTTTTGTAAATATTTCATTATATTTTTTCATGGGACAATGAAATGAAACTTTGATATACAGGACACCAAACTATAAAAACTAAACTTTGATATTCTGTATATCAAAGTTTAATTTCTGTAGCGTTGTCCCATAAAAAGATATAATGAAATATTAGTAAAAATGTGAAGGTGTGCTCACTTCTGTGAGATACTGTATAAACTTGATGGTTTGTCACCAGTTTAAAACCAGTTTGGTTCCACTGAGCTTTTACTCTGCTGTCGTTTTTCCTGCTTCATGTGTTAGCTAAAGATGAAACCATTTCTGAGCCTTTTTTTTGTTTTGATGAACTCTTTTGGTTTCAGCTCTATGAAATGTTGGACCTGGCCGTGTGGGAAACTCCACAGAGCTGGAGGACGTCTTCGCTTTCCACCATGCCTCGACTCGTATTTCCCTTTAACATCAGCGTTGTGAGCCGAGATGGAGCCACATCTTGGCTGTTGATATTTTCCACGTTTGTGCCAAAAACGCTCATTAAGCAGAGAAATGAAACTTCTCTCAGAGGGAAGGAGAAACGTGAGCGGAGGAGGCAGCGAGCAGAGAAACATGGTGTTTAATGTGTTTTCCAGACCCAAGCTGCAGCCTTGGGCCAAACCCTGCGGTTCACACACACTCATAAAGTTCCCAGCAGTACTAAACCACAGCACACACACACACAGACACACACACAGAGGTTAGTGGTGGACGATCTGCTTCTGGTCACCAGAACAGAAGCCACATGTGTGTGTGCTGCTGACCTGAAGATAAACTGAAGGTTTGAACAGGAAGCTGTAAATATTTCAGCGTGATGAAGAACATGAAGGAGTTTGAGCTGCTTTCCACGCCGATGCTGCTGTTTGCTCAGGCTGACACGTTGATGCACATCATAAAGAGTGAACTGAACTTTGGTTTTGTTGCTTTGTTTTGTTTACTCGCTGCGGAGAAGTTCCTCTGTCATAGATCTGCATGTCAAGCGATCTTTATCTTTGTTTGGTCAGATCAGAGACGCGATAAACGACAACCATGATGAGTTGTAACTTTATTAAGCCTTGAGGCACCTTAAAAAAATACACTATTTACCCTTAGGTAATGGTGCCTCTCATATGTGTAATAAAAATGTAATATATATATATATATATATATGCTATTTTCAACAGTTTCAAAAAATTATATTTCCGGTTTTTGTGTCCTGTTTTGTCATAAGAAATCGGAGTCAATAGGACCAAATCAGTCTCAAGGTAAAGAGTGATGCTTGTCTCAGATTCTAGACAAAATTCAATAAAGAGGATTATGGTATTTCAAACATAATAAAAGAAAAAGAATCTGGTCAAGTTTCATTTAATTACATTTATTTATATCATTTATTTGAAAGACAGAAGCAGAGTTAACAGAATATTAACATTTTTTATTGATGAAGTTGAGATGGTATGGAAATACAAAACATGGAAATTTATAAATTTTGACAGTATGAAAGGAGGATATTTAATGTTGTAAATAAACTCATAAACTTAATTTACTATCATACATCTAGTGTAATATTTCAGGCTGCAACATATGTAAAATTATAAAAAGAAGTCGACATTCAAGGCAAAGTGAGGTAAGTTTATCTGTACATCACATTTCAGACAGAAGACAGTTCAAACGGCAGGGTGCAGAAGAAGCATTAAAAGACATAAAATAATATAAACAGAAACAACATCATCATCATTAAGAACAGTGGACCAGCTCTACACTCCCTGCAGGGTCTCAGAGGGGGCATGGGTGTTCCCCATACCAATCTACATGTGTCCCCCCTGGAGTACCAGACCCCTTGTACGAGCTGTCCGGTCCCTGTACATCCGGTTCCAGAGCTTGGTCCGCATTGCCAGCAGTAAGTCAGATTAGTTTCCAGTGAGGGTTGAACTCAGCCAGGGCTGCGCTTTGTCTCCGTACTTTTATGGACGGAATTGTCCCCTCAACACCTAGGCGCAGCCGAGGTGTTAAGGGGATCCGGTTTGGTGGCCTTAGGATTGGGTCTCTGCTCTTTGCAGATGATGTGGTTCTGTTGGCTTCATCAGGCCGTGATCTTCAGCTCTCACTGGAGCGATTTGCAGCCGAGTGTGAAGCGACTGGGATGAGAATCAGCACCTCCAAATCCGGGACCATGGTCTTCAGCTAGAAAAGGGTGGAGTGCCTTCTCCGGGTTGGCAATGAGGTTCTGCCCCAAGTGGAGGAGTTCACATATCTCGGGGTCTTGTTCACGAGTGAGGGAGGGATGGAGTGGGAGATCTACAAGTGGATCGGTGCGCGTCTGCAGTGATGTCTCAGCATCGGTCTGTTGTGGTGAAGGAGGAGCTGAGCTGAAAGAAGAAGCTCTGGATTTACCGGTCGATCTACTTTCCTATCCTCACTGGTCATAAGCTGTGGGTAGTGACTGAAAGAGTGAATTCACGAATACAAGCGGCCAAAATGAGTTTCCTCCACAGGGAGGCATGGCTCTCCCTTAGAGATAGGGTGAGAAGCTCAGTCATCAAGAGAAGCCAAAAGAGGTGGCTCAGGCATCTGGTCAGGATGCCTCTTGGATGCCTCCCTGGTGAGATGTTCCGGGCACGTCCCACCAAGAGGAGAACTTGGGGAAGACCCAGGACACGCTGGAGTGACTACATGTCTCGGCTGGCCTTTGAACACCTTGGGATCTCCCCGGACGAGCTGGCGAATGTGTCTGGGAAGAGGGAAGTCTGGATTTCCCTGCTTGGGCAGCTGCTCCCTTGACCAGATGGATGGGTGGATTGAAATAATTAAATCAGTACCTTAACATGCCATCACATGTTCAGGACTTTACTGAGGTCCCTGAAAACAATGAGTTTGAATGAGTTTGGTCACACACCCTGCAGTGTAGGACGTGTACGCCTCAGATCCGGGTTTTTATTTAAAACAAGGGACACACGTGAGAGCTGTATAACTGAGGTTAAGATGATCATTTAGTTGCTTTTGTTCGTTCAAATGCGTTCAGGAAGCTGAGGGAGGGAAATATGACTTTTTCATAATTTTCCTGAAAGTAGCTGAAACTTTATCCACCTGAGACGAGCTGGTGTCCAGAAAAGACGTCACAGAGGACACAAACAGAAACATGCTGGCAGGTTTTCAGACGGGGTGTAAATAATTTCCTCCGTCTAACATGTGGAAGAGATTCTGCTGCAAACCCAGTTGGTACTGCTCCACTTCCAGGTAACCTTTCATCAGGCGCCAGCTGGGCAAAAGTATGTCCTCTTCTCTTCTTCCTCACCTCCATCTCTTCACCTTCATCATCCCCTCAGATGCCACTCTCATTTATCTTCTAGAGAAAGACGAGGATGAAGACAGAGAGACGAAGCACCTGGAGCCGTTCCTTTCAAAGAGCCATCCAGAAGACTGGCTTATTCTCATTTTTTTATTGATTTTTTCTTTAGAATTCAGTCTGGAGTAACTTTTTTATCAGAGAAATAATCATTGGTATCAGTTATAAGATAAGATTTGAATGAGAACAGTTTAATCCTACACACCCACTAATATATACTCTGTTGGTGGGAACCGTGGCTCCACATCGCCATGCTTTGACTGTGAGATCATTATTTTGGATTTTCCCCAAACAAAATACTTGTATGCAAAACAATTTTACTCCAACATTTTCCACACAAGAACATTTTAGAGATTCAATAAAACAATATATTCCTAAATAAAAAAATACATGCCTATATAAAATTTACTATACAAGATAAAAAACAATTACAGGAAAAATAGAAATAAAAAAAAGTCACATCAGCAGAGGTTGTAGTAAACTTTTTGTTTGGAACTCACAATGTTCTTTCCGAACATTACTTTCAGCCCATAGATTAATGTGAATGACATCAGACTCGCATGTCGCCCCTCACAGAAACACCCCCCATGAATTTCACATGTGCTCACAAACATGTAACCATAAGCAAAAATGTGGTTCTTTAACATTTCACGTGATCCACATGTGTGAATCACATGTGGTTGACACATGTGATAAACATAAAAACCACATGTGATTCACATGTGATTCACACATGTGAATCACATGTGAATCAGATGAAAACATTCTAGAACAACATGTGCATGTACCTGTGAACCACATGTGCGAACATGTGGAGCAACTGGTTTTTCTGTCAGGGCCTGAAGGCGGCGTGGATCCTTACTAAACGAATGATTCACAACTAAGACTTGGTTCTCATTGTTCATTTAAAAGAGCCGTTCAAAAGAATCGATTTGTTCATGAACACCACATCTGTAGTTCGGTGCTGCAGTTTTTTGTCCATCAGTCCACGTGTGATGTCTCTGGATGACAGAATTCACACATCTGGGGCAAACGCTGGCTTCGCCTCATCGGAGAGCTTGTTAGTAGCTGTAGGCTGAACAATTCGTGACAAAAGTCGCGTCTACCAGTTTTATG
Source organism: Melanotaenia boesemani (assembly GCF_017639745.1). Lineage (NCBI taxonomy): Eukaryota > Metazoa > Chordata > Actinopteri > Atheriniformes > Melanotaeniidae > Melanotaenia > Melanotaenia boesemani. The sequence continues at coordinate 26,520,483 of NC_055703.1, read as the reverse complement.
TCTGCAGCTCCTACATTTGTGGTTTCATCTTTACTTGGAAAAGCTCCAACCGGACCTGATCCCTGCGTACAGCAGACAGAGGCTGAGCAGAAAGGCATTCCTGAAGGGATACAGAGAGAAGGCAGTGATGCGATAACAAAGAGTGGAGGGAGAACGAGGGATGAAAGAGGGAGGAGAGAGGAATGCTGCTGAGGAAAAGTATGTGAGAGAAAGGACAGACATGAAAATAGAGAAGGGCAGACTGATGGGAACCGTGCAATCTGCAGGATTAATGTCTGAAAGAAGCAGAGGGCAGTTTTTAGTTCATCTGCCCAGCTGGAGGACCAAATTCATCATTAAAGCTTCCGTCTCCATCACAGCTTCTCTCTAAATAAAGTTTCCTGTCTTCTGTGACCTTTGCTCTGAGTCAGCTTCCTTTGGAAATCTGGGTCATGCCAGCTGCAGTAATCACCGATGATGTCTGGAAATGTTTTCTTTCTTTCTTATTAGATGTGACTTGAGTTTGTATGATGGGTCAGGTCAGGAGGTCAGGATTACAAGACATGTGGAAATGTGCATGTATGTATATTTAAAAAACTTCTAGTTCTGGAAATGTGACTCGGATCATGTGAAATACTGGATTTACAGTGTGTATATACAGTGTCCAGTTGTAATAAAACAAAACATGAACATTAAGTTAAACAGAACGATTCAAATTCCGATGGCTAAATAAATAGTTTGGTTGCATTTCTGTCACAAAAATCTGGATCATCTGGAGCTTATTGAACATTACGGAACATTAAAATGAATCTTGTATGTGTTAATATATAATGCAACCCTAATGCTAATGAAAGTTTTAAGGCGTCACACGGTGCGCTTTGCTCGGTGGATGTCGAGCTGTGTCTGCTTCAGTCCACTGTGGACTGGGCTGCTTTAAATCTAGAGTTTAAAAGCAACCAGCATGGGTCTTGGTGACAGGCAGCTTATTACATTTTCAGTTTTATCTCTTCAAATCTGCCATGAGGGAATTAAATTTAAACCCCTCTTCATCCCTCCCTCCTCTTCTCATTTTTCAGAGATCATTGATTCTTTAAAAAACAGGGAAAAAAAGCCACATTGGCAGAAGTGTAGTGCAGCCAACCTCCCATCTCCCACATCAGCAGCAGAACAGAGGCCTTTTGTTCTCCGTCTTGGTCAGGAACAGTGGTTTGGGTTGTAGTTGGACGCTGTCTCTGACAGCGAACCCACATGTTGGGGCTGGTTTTGGTCCTCTGGGTGGGAACGGCTGCAGGAAACAACATCTTCTGCATGTCATCAGTGTTTTCAGCCGAAGTGGCAGCTTTCGGCTCGCTGCGACATGTCATCACTCTCTCCTCTCATCCTACCAGCCGTCCTCTTCAATAGGGTTTTACAACGTGGCTGACAGACGGCGAGTCCAAGCACACTGAGACGGTGTTCAGAGAAAATCAAGAGGTTCAGACGCATCGATTTCCAAACGTGCTACATCATTCTGATCTCTAGTGAGCTAGGATGAAAGTTTGGACGACTGTAGATTACCGGCTCAGTCAGCACATGTTCGGCGTCATCATCGAAGCGTGTGCTGATTCGTTCGTTGCTCACATCTCCAAAACGTTGTAGTGTTACAGGATAAAGTGTCTTCAGTCCGAGCATCCCACCGGCATAAATTTATTCCAGTTTGATTTCTGAAGTTGTGACGTTATTTCTTAAAGATGCGCTACAGAGCTACTGCAGATTTTCTGTGATACGCCCCCCTATCAACGGCTAATTCGGCTGCCATCTTGCATCCCTGTGAGCTCTCCAGCCAGTCAGACAGTCCGGACACTTTTCTTATCTCTTGCTCTCATTCTTTTCCTTTTCACCTCCTATAATGTCTTCTTGCATTTCTTTGCTAAATCAGCCACAGTGTGCGTTCAAAGTTGGCCTGTGTGTTTATATCTGCTTGCTACTGTGTGACGCGTACGTAAAGCCAATCGCAGGTGGGTGATGACAGCCAGCAACTTGAACAGGGCATCCAGACAGCTGGCTAATCACCTGGTTGCAACCAAACACAAAAGTTTCAATAGGTGCACAAGTGCCAAGGCCTGCAACGCCTAGAAATGCATCCTGTGGTGGGATGCTTCAACAAGGGAGCTCATTTCGACAGAACACCGGTTTGACCTTCACCCCTTTTCCTTTTCTCATTTCTCTTGTTTACAGTTTACAACTTGATGACGCTGCCAGTGTGTTTGAGTGTATTTAACATACTTTTAAACTGTATTTGTGTATATTAAAGTTGCATTTACATCACACATCATTACATAAGCAGCTTAATGCCATCTTACACATTAGCAGATCCTCGCCCCGCAGAGCTGCTGCTCTTTCTTTGCTCTCCACACCTCTAAAAACACTCGTGTTCATGTGTCTTTAACCTAATTTATCTGCTTTTGTTGGACAGTCGGAGAACATCTGGCTTTCTCATTACATCCTGCTTTCTCATGGAAATTCTCTTACAGAGAGCTTGGATCATGTTTTTCTCCTTTTCTAAGAACAAACCATCCTGTCAGTCAAAGGAAGCTGTTCAGTCTTCATCAGGCGTAGCAGGACTTATTTAAAACCAGGTAGTCATTTTATTTTGGCCAGGCAGTGTGTTTATCCTCCTTGTTTTCTCAACTTCGTTCATTTGTATAAATCATATAAACTGTATACACACCTGTGCTGTTTTGTTTGTTTTGCATGTCTGTATAACTTTTCCCGTCTTGTTTTGAGTGTGTAGCTCCGAGCAGAGGCAGTAACTAGCAGCCCGCTCACACACATTAACAGCAGCCTCGGAGCCTGATGACGTCTTTCACACATTCAATGAATGCTGATCCGTACCCTGACTTGTTTGTATGGAACTGGTGTGTCACAGAATTTGTAGGTGTTGGGGAGTGAATTAGCAAGTGAAAGTGTGACACACACACACATACTGGACTTTATTAAACTCGCTGACACTCTTCAATCGCAGCTAAACAGAGAACCACAATCCTCACCGTGACCCAGATTCTAACCAGAACCCCTTAAACTAACTCTGAACTCTCCAACAGCCTCCTGAGATGTGAACATCTCCGCGTTATACAGGAATTTTGAGGTCAGACGCTACCGGTGGCGATGCCGGCAGAAGTTTTGTTGAACACTTTCCTCTCTCCCTTCGTTGCATAGACACTGTTTATATATTTAAAAAGCACATAAAGGTGTGACTTTACTTAAATGTGGACTTTATCACTGTTTTATTGCTTTTATTGTAATTTTGCTCATAACATCAGTAAAAAAATACATTTTTATATAGTTTTATTTGTTTTCTCTGAAGCACTTTGTGATTCCACATCTGAAAAGTGCTATAAAAATGTATTATAATTTTTATTATTGAATTATCTTTTTAAAATTTCATTCCTTCCCCTTCGATGACTCTGCACACGACGCAGTGTGTATAAATAACACTTAATAATTTAATAATTCTGACTTTTATTCATTGTGCAGATAATTTGAGGCTTTGTCACATTTCCTGTTAATACATTCATTTTTGTTAAAGTCATCTCAGCCTGTTTTTTAATTTTATTATTATTACTATCCAGCTACCTCCCCCAGGCTGTAATTTAAAGACTTCCACAGAGAGAAACGCTGTGCACAAAGCTGTCAGGATCATAAAATATTAACAGTTTAAATGAATAGAAAACATCTTCCTCTGAATGTGTGATGAGCTGAGCCAAAAGCAAGCACCCGTCTGGATGTTAATGTGGACGCCGGTGCCAGCACTAATCAGCAGCCACTGCACACACTCCTGGTTAATGGCTGCTCCGTTAACTCGCCTCGTCGTCTCTGTACGAGTGTCTTCGTTAGTAAACCGTCCAGCTGTGGAGCATCCTGTCAGCAGCCAGAGAGGAGGAAGCTGTAAAGTTTTATATCTGCTCTGATTAGCTGCAGTGAGGAGACGCCGGAATAAAAACCAGCTAAAACATGTTTGTTTTGTTATGAAAAGAAAACAAAATAAACAAGAGGAAAAGGAAACAGAGCTGAGGATGGAAGGGGTGGATAACAAGGAAAGAGGAAAGTAAGTTATATGAAACTGAGAAAACAAAAAGGGAAAATAAGAGAAGGAAAAGCTGAAATCTGTGTCAACTGATTGAGATCTCCACCCCTGCATGAAGTCATCCACATCTAATCTCACGGCCGAGCAGATTATTGGGAAACAATTCTTTCCTCATTTCCCACATTTGCTTATCAGCCATCATATTTGCCTGGGTGGACACCTGAGGCGTCAGGTGTGTGTTCGGGTGTGTGTGTGTTTGTAAAACGCTCTTATCAGCTGTTCCATCAGACAAATGTCATCACCGTTAGAAATGTTGAGCAGGGCAAAGAGGAAGAGTTTAGATTTGGAGATCTCGGCAGTGGAAACATTTTTACACCATCTGATTGGGAGGTTTACGCATCCACACCTTTTTTCCTTTTTACTGTCCCAAAACAGCAAAATCCTGAAGAACAGCATGTAACAAACATTAGCAACGAGCTAATACAGGACGTCATAAGAGGACTGGTTTAGTTTCTCAGATGTTTCCATGCAGGACTGGGTGTTAATCAAAGCGTCTTATGTTGATTTTAGATACATTTTTTCATTGACATTTTTCTTCATATTTCTTAAAGAATTTTTTACACTATTTCTATGCTGAGTGAAATTTCACTGTTTCATGTACTGTGACAGTAAAGTTTTGTTTTGATTCTGATGATGACGCCTCAGGTCTAACTTCACCCTCAGTCGCTTGGCCTACCTGCTGAATATTTAAATCAGGTTAGTCTGCCCATTTATCCTCCAAGGGAACCTGTGGGAAAATATTTTTCCTAAAGAAATTACCAAAATTGTCATGGTCCATGCTCATTACCGCTTCCTGCTGACCATATTTGGCTTGCCAATCATCACCGCTGTTTGGACGGCACAGCTGGAGAACATCAAGTCATCATTCTCATCGCCATATAAACCTCACCCGGACCTCCAGTCATCGCTGGATTATACTACTCATCGTGGTAACCAGTCGTGCACATGATCTAAATCGTATTGTATCTGAACCAACCTAACTTGTACCCTCTCTCTTCCAAGAACCGTACCTGAACCTCGTCCACACCACGGAGAATCCTGTCTGCCCGCTCCAGCCCGTCCTTCCAGCAAACCCTGCATACTGCACTGCACAATTCAAATAAAGTGTCTTTGATCATTCTCCGAGCGCTCCTCTCCTTGGATCCATACACCCAATCCGTGACAGAATAATCCAGCCAAACAATATGGATCCTACGGAGCAAGCCGCCAGGAAAGCCGAACCCGGAAGCGATCTGCATCAGGCCGTGTCTGCACATGGAAATCTCCTTGGTCAACACTCGCAGGTACTCCGGTCTCTAGGAGAAGGACAACACGCTTTGCAAAAACAATTAGACGATATCTCCAGATCTTTGTCAGCCCTGTTTAATCAACCTGCTCAGCTTTCAATCCCCGCAGCTCCTCAGCCTGTCCCCGTGCCGACTCCGCCCACTCCGGTGCGGGACGTACACATTCCGGATCCCAGACCGTTTTCCGGCGAGTTGGGGAAATGCAGAGGATTCCTTCTCCAGTGTACTCTTATCTTCGACCAGAAACCACTCACTTACTCCTCGGACCGCTCGAAGGTATCATATATAATTGGTCTGCTTACTTCCCGGGCACTTACATGGGCAGAGGCATACCTTGAGACCACGCCCCTCCACACTCTTTCACTGCGGGCTTTCACAGCCGACTTATTAAAAGTTTTTGATGGTCCAGTTCGGGGCCGTGAGACGGCCAAGCGCCTGATGTCAATTCATCAAGGGAACCAGAGTGTGGCTGAATTTTCGGTGGAGTTCAGGACGTTGGCTGCCGACTCTGGGTGGAACTCTGCTGCATTAATGGACCATTTTTTACATTGTTTAACAGATACCCTGAAGGATGAACTGGCAACTCTGGACCTTCCAGCTACTCTGGATTCCCTGATAGACCTAGCCACCCGTCTGGATAATCGCCTCCGGGAAAGGACCCGAGAACGCCGTAGTCCTCGCCCGGGTCTGTCTCATAGGTGGTTTCCATCTTCACCTGAACCATCTCCGGACTTCCTCCCTGTTTCGGCCGCCGAACCCATGCAGGTGGGTCGCACACACCTGACCCCGACGGAGAGGCAGAGACGGCTACAGGCAGGAGCTTGTCTGTATTGTGGTGAAGAAGGGCATTTCCGGGCTACCTGTCCTGTTCGGCCAAAAGACCAGGCCCGTCAGTTCAGGTCGGGATTCTGACGGGCCAGACCCAGACAAAGACCCAGATCCCGGCAACACTAACCTTTTCTGATCAGTCCCTCACAGTGCAGGCCTTAATCGACTCAGGAGCAGAGGACAGTTTTCTGGACATCCGCCTGGCTGAGGAAGCCAAGATCCCTCAGGTACCGCTAGTTCAACCCATAACAGCCAAGGCCTTGGATGGTCACACCCTTGCCCAGGTAACGCACACCACTGCACCCATAAAATTAAAACTCTCTGGAAACCACACTGAAGTAATCGAGTTCAAGTTGATTTCAGCCCCCGAATCCCCGCTGGTGCTCGGTCATCCCTGGTTGTCTCTCCACAACCCTCACATCAACTGGGCCTCCCGAACCATCATGGGTTGGAGTGAGGAATGTCACCAGTCCTGCCTTCGATCAGCCATACTCCCAGCCGCCATAGACTCCAGCAAAGCAGAAGCCCCGGATCTGACCTCAGTCCCGACCGAGTACCATGACCTGGCCGAGGTATTCAGTAAACTCAAAGCGTCCTCTCTGCCTCCCCACAGACCCTATGACTGCGCCATAGAGCTCCTGCCCGGTTCCCCGCTTCCAAACAGTAGGCTGTATAACATCTCCAGGCCAGAGCGGGAAACCATGGAGACGTACATCCAGGAGTCTCTCGATGCCGGCATAATCCGACATTCCTCCTCCCCGTTGGCCGCTGGGTTTTTCTTTGTCACAAAAAAGGATAAAACCCTGCGTCCCTGCATCGATTACCGGGCCCTGAACAAAATCACCGTACGTAACAAGTATCCTCTCCCCCTAATTGACTCCGCCTTTGAGGCGTTACTAGGTTCCACGATCTTCACCAAACTCGACCTCCGTAACGCCTATTATCTGGTCCGCGTAAGGGAAGGTGATGAGTGGAAGACCGCCTTCAAGACCCCTCTGGGTCATTTCGAATATCTAGTCATGCCCTTTGGCCTAACCAACGCCCCGGCAGTATTCCAAGCCCTAGTCAATGACGTGCTCCGGGACTTTCTCAACCGTTTTGTTTTCGTCTATCTCGATGACATTCTGATCTACTCACAGACCCAGTCCGAACACAAGAAGCACGTCCGTTTGGTTCTCCAGAGACTCCTCGAAAATAAACTGTATGTGAAGGCGGAGAAGTGTCAGTTTCACTCAGACACCGTCGGCTTCTTGGGCTACGTCTTCGCGAGCGGGCAGATGAAGGCAGACCAGGCAAAGGTTCAGGCGGTATTGGACTGGCCCACACCGGACTCTGTTAAATCTCTGCAGCGCTTCTTGGGTTTTGCAAATTTCTACCGCCGCTTCATTAAAAACTTCAGCCTGGTGGCAGCCCCCCTTACGAAACTGACTTCTCCCAAGACTCCGTTCCATTGGTCAGACAGTGCGAAGTCCGCTTTTCAGGACCTTAAGGCGCGTTTCGCCTCAGCTCCGGTCCTCACTCAGCCAGACCCTTCACGACAGTTCGTGGTCGAGGTGGACGCCTCTGATTCCGGGGTGGGGGCGGTACTATCCCAGCGCTCGGAACAGACGGGCGAATTACACCCATGTGCCTTTTTTTCCCGGCGCCTCACCCCAGCCGAACGCAACTATGACGTGGGGGAACGCGAGCTTCTGGCTGTTAAGTTTGCGTTGGAGGAGTGGCGCCACTGGCTGGAGGGTGCAGCTCAACCCTTCATCGTGTGGACGGATCACCGCAACCTTGAGTACATCCAGTCGGCCAAGCGGCTGAATTCCCGTCAGGCCAGGTGGGCTTTATTCTTCGGCCGATTTAACTTCTCTTTGACCTACAGGCCGGGATCCAAGAACGTCAAACCCGACGCCCTGTCACGCCAGTTCAGCTCCGGTGGCCCGTCCTCAGATCCAGACACCATCCTGCCTGCGTCCTGTGTTGTGGCTGCCGTAACATGGGAGGTGGAACAAAACGTCCGGGAAGCCCAGCGAGCGCATCCAGACCCAGGTACCGGTCCGCCTAACAGACTCTTTGTTCCTGACCAAGTCCGCTCTCAGGTTCTTCAATGGGGACATTCATCCCGGGTTGCCTGCCACTCTGGCCGCGCACGCACAGCGGTCCTCATCAGACGGCGGTTCTGGTGGCCAACCCTGGAAAAAGACGTCCGGGAGTTCGTGGCCGCTTGTCCTGTCTGTGCCCGGGGAAAGATGTCCTCCCAGGCTCCAGCTGGTCTTCTTCGGCCTCTCCCCATTCCCCGACGACCCTGGTCCCACATAGCACTGGATTTCGTTACTGGCCTCCCTCCGTCCCGAGGTAACACTACCATCTTGACCATCACTGACCGCTTTTCCAAAGCAGCTCACTTCGTGGCGCTGCCCAAATTGCCCACTGCTTTGGAAACCGCAGACATCATGTCTGTTCATGTCTTCCGTCTCCATGGCATCCCTGTGGACATCGTTTCTGACCGAGGGCCCCAGTTCGTGTCACGGGTCTGGAAGGCATTCTGCTCCGAGCTTGGGGCGACCGTCAGCCTGAGTTCGGGGTTCCACCCTCAGACCAACGGTCAAGCAGAACGCCTTAACCAAGAGTTGGAGTCCGCCCTGCGCTGCGTGGCTGCCGACGACCCCTCCGCCTGGAGCAGCCACCTGTGCTGGGTGGAGTATGCCCACAATTCACATGTCTCCTCCGCCACAGGTCTCTCCCCTTTCGAGGCCTCCCTGGGGTATCAACCACCTCTCTTCCCGGACCAGGAGGCTGAGCTCGCTGTTCCCTCCGTCCAGCATCACCTGGGTCGATGTCGCCGGCTGTGGCGGGCTACCAGGGCAGCCCTGGTGCGGACCTCAGTCAGGAACCGCCGGGGTGCGGATAGGCGCAGGATCCCCGCACCTCCGTACCGTGTTGGGCAGCAGGTCTGGCTGTCCTCCAGGTACGTGCCCCTACACACGGACTCACGCAAGCTGTCTCCCCGGTTCCTCGGCCCCTTTGAAGTCCTGGAGATACGGAGCCCTGTGGTCGTGAAGCTGCGGCTGCCGCGCTCCATGCGCATCCACCCTGTTTTCCATGTCTCCCAGCTCAAGCCGGTCTCCTTCAGTCCATTGGTCCCTCCTTCCAGGCCCCCTCCACCCGCCCGGGTCATTGACGGTGATCCGGCCTTTTCCGTCCGTCGCCTCCTGGATGTCCGCCGCCGGGGTCGTGGTCTGCAGTACCTTGTGGACTGGGAGGGCTATGGCCCGGAGGAACGGTCTTGGGTCCCTCGCTCATTCATCCTGGACGCTGACCTCATCCGGGATTTTCGTCGCCGTCAGGCTGCTGGGTCGCCCGGGGGCTCCCCTTGAGGGGGGGGCACTGTCATGGTCCATGCTCATTACCGCTTCCTGCTGACCATATTTGGCTTGCCAATCATCACCGCTGTTTGGACGGCACAGCTGGAGAACATCAAGTCATCATTCTCATCGCCATATAAACCTCACCCGGACCTCCAGTCATCGCTGGATTATACTACTCATCGTGGTAACCAGTCGTGCACATGATCTAAATCGTATTGTATCTGAACCAACCTAACTTGTACCCTCTCTCTTCCAAGAACCGTACCTGAACCTCGTCCACACCACGGAGAATCCTGTCTGCCCGCTCCAGCCCGTCCTTCCAGCAAACCCTGCATACTGCACTGCACAATTCAAATAAAGTGTCTTTGATCATTCTCCGAGCGCTCCTCTCCTTGGATCCATACACCCAATCCGTGACAAAAATAATCTTTGATGTCGACCGAATGTGCCGTATTCCTGTGGCGGCCTGGCGTGTGGTGTGGCAACGGTGTCTTATTTTCAGCTGTTGTTGTTGTTGCTGTGATTGGCTAATTGGTGTCATTCAACCTGATTTGGAGCAGGGGGCCTTAAGAAAAAGCTGCCCCTGTCCTTCCCTGCGTTATTATGGCTGCAAGAGAGGCTGTTCAACAAAGTACGAGCTGAAGCCCAAATGAGTTGGTGTTTGGACATGAGGTGTGTGAGCCCTGGTCAGTGTTAAGACAGCTGGATTGATACAGAACCACCCAAGAACTTGGTTGACTTTAACGGTGTTCAACTCTGTTTGTAACATGCACGAAGGCAAAATGAAGGAACAGCACTCTTGGTTTGTCTGCTGCGATCGGCTTGTTCATCATCCGCTTTCATCACGACCTTCGTGTTTGCGCATTGGAACGTCGGTAGTGTGATTTTGATTGACATGAGGAGAATCAATCCAGTTGGATGAAACAATACTGATTGGCCCAGGATGGAGAGAGCCGCATCCCTGGGAGGATCTTGATAGAATTGATGAGAGAGTTGCTTCAGTTTAAGGTCTTACATAACCACCCGTTTGGCCAGCGCCCCTCACTAGTGAAGATTATGTTTATATGAGAAGTTATAAACTAAATGCAACCGATTCTCAATAAATGCTGCAGACGATTGATTCTAATGTTCTCCATAACGTTACATTATCTAATTAATTTATGTTTAAAGAGGTAGCATCTCGATGGGGTGGTGCCCCCAGCACCCCATTTTAACGACCGGTTTCACCAACGGATGTGGAGGGTGCTGATCTTAGTTCCATTCTTGGTTCTCCAGCAGCAGATCGCTCGTGTTGACAGATTTATGGGCATCGTCTTCAGAAACTAGCTTTTTGTTCCACGTCCAACCTTTTAAAACTCAAGTATAACGTTCTCATGTTCACCGCCTGCTCCAGCTTCACTTTCTGAACTTTCTACGTCTGTTTTCACCGCTCAGCATCTCCAAAAACACAGCCGCTCTGCTGCAGGTTTAGTGGTGCAGCAGTGAAACAGGTACCCCCCTTAAACAGGTTCCTGTTGCACCATCTTGCTTACGTCATTCCGGCTGGTTAAACAAGTTTTTTATGGTTTAAAACAAATTCATATTACAACAAACAAACAGTTTTTGTATGAAACTGGATGCTGCAGAGCACTGTTTTCTGGGACATGTGGGTTCATAATGCTTCCAAAACATTTGATGACGACTATGTCGCATCATTCGCCATCAGAGCGTGGTATAAAATCATCTCTCACGTGTCCTAAACTTGACATAAAGTCTTTTTTCTTAGACATTTTCTAAACACTGAATAATTTTCACTTCGTCTGTCTTTTCAGGGAAGAATTCTCTGTTTGTCTTCATTAAAATCCTAGTGTATAAATCCATTTTCTTTCTAATAATTTTAGTTATTGTGGCTTTGAAATTAATTCTGTAATTATCTGGAGTTATCTTTTAGGAAGGATTAGATAAAAAACAAAGCAGCACACATCGTCTGTCTCTCCTTCATCTGCTACAGTTTGTGCTTCATCTATAATCTGTCAGATCTTAGTGGATTGAAAAGCTTTGCCCTGCTTTTACAGTATTAATATGACTGAATCAGTGGCTAATGGAGGACAGATGAAGGATAACTGGATGAAGATGGCGGAGCGGCCGGCTCTGTGTACAGTAGTAATGCAGGACAGATGCAGGATCAGTCGGACAGACGGTGGTTTTATGGGTCTGCAGTACTTTGCGGTGTGTTGGGAGCAGCAGTGCTTCCTTCACAGCGGGAGATGTTTGCAATGAGATCCACTTGTAGGATGTTTGGTTTGCTGACTAAAGACAGAGCTCACACACAGAGGCTGCTCCCATAACCCCAACAAGACTCATGATTCAGGATTACTTTACCTTCAGTTTTATTACCGCTTTGACTGTATTCTTTGATTTCAGCCCATTGTGCGTGTCATTTAATCTCTGTGCAGGTTCTGGGGTCACTTTGTGGTGGAGCTGATGATGTATTGGTAGAAAGCAGAGTATGTGCATGCAGTATGTTTGCAGACAGAACCTTTAAATGGGTAAAAATGGACACACATATCTTTAAATCTATATATCTTTGTATTATATCTATATATCAAGCAGATTCTAGGCAACTAACTAGATATAGCGTGACATAGCTGTATGCCTTAAACACAAGGCATAGAAGTCTAAGAACTAGTGTACAGAACTCTGTATCTAGGGGCACATTCACAGTGATGCTGTTTGTTCCTGGATCGCTTCCAGGGATAGTATAGTCCGTTTGGGTGGTGTGAGCACTCATTTATACTCTGGCGCAGTCCAAACTCTGGTCTGCTTTAAAACTGGGATCTTGGTTCACTTGCAAGTGATTCCTGGTGTGAAAGCAACATGTCGGGTATCTGGCTGCTTCTCCTGCTGCTCATACTGGACAGATTCTGGTTTTTATGCCAAAGTAAAAACAGAAACCAGAATGCAGAAACTAGGTGTTGCTTCATTTGTTTACTTGCGCCCCTTAGTGAGCAGTTGTTGTAACTGTGTGACGTTGTCCAAGTAGTTTGGTCCACTTGAGGAAAGTGCCGTGGGAGATGATCAGGTACGTCCCGATGCTGCTAAATCAAACTGTATCTTTCTATAACTTTTCAGTATTCTGCATATTTGGTGCCAGAAAGATCAGCTTTCATGTGGAGAAGTATGTATACATTTGCCTGCAAGTCAGTCAGACAGGCCTGATAATAACAGTCATTTCCTGCTGTCAGAAGTATTCAGAGTGATTTTTGTGTGTAAGACCTTGGTATTTTCAGCCTTCAAGCTGCTGCAGGAAAGCTGCACAGTCTGAATCTTTCTGAGAAATGTGACCCAGTCAGATTTTATGGCTTGAGACATACAGAGAAAGAAACACTCCACACAGGGTGGTGTTTCTGACGTTTCCATGCATTGGCTGTGGTTTGGCTGTGGCGAAGGCCAAGCTGGAGATCAACGGAGACCATTGTTGCCCCGGGCGACAGACAAGCCATTCTTTCCACTCTCCTTTTCAGCTCTGGTCAGTTATGTTTTTCATTTTAGGAAAAAATCTCCTCTTTCCATTACTTGTTAAAAATTAAGGCCAACATGTTTTTGATCAGTTTCTTTGACAAACCAACTGCTTCGTCTACAGTTCACCAAAACCCCAGGCTGAAAGGCTGCTAAACATACCGGCATAATAACCATCTCTGAATATTATGTAAGACATCTGTTCACAGGACAGAGTCCAGGTACAACCCGTCCAGTCAGTGTGAGTTTGGTGTGTTAGTGGTGGATGGATGGATGGATGGGTGGATGGATGGATGGATGGATGGACAGATAGATACTGTATTGATCCCGAAGGGAATTTGGGGAATCAGCACCATAAAAACAATCCAGAAATCAACATAAATAATAAAAATAAAGTGAAAGTATAGTGACGCCATTCACTACGGTGTCTCTGAATGGACAAACAACTCTGTGTGTTAAGGGAGAATCATCTGAGTTTAAAAACTGCAGTACCAGTTGTTTTATAGGACCTAAAGCACTGTTTGGGATGAGTAATGCCTTTAAAGGACCATAGAAGAAGACAGAACCTGAGGTAGTTACCTGTAGCGCAGTCATCGCTAGATCCACTCACGGATGAAAACGTGTTTGTCTGGAAGATTTTGGCCATTGACCCACTGTTCATTCAGAACTGTGCTTGGTATTTGAAGTCATTGCTGTACCCAACTTTACCACTAGATGTCAGTCCTTCTCACACACTGTACGTTTGTTCGGGAAGTTTCGTTGTGCTTGCTGGAAACGGACCAAACGACAGTAAAATGAGCCCCAAATGCAGATAAACCAGACTGTTGGGACCAGTTCAGCACATGATTTCTTTAGCTTCAGTTGTGGAGGATTACATGAAAGAGACAAATTTGTTTTCATTTTTCTCTAAAAGTGGAAAAACTTGTTTCTAAATCTGTCCGGGTCTTCGCTTGTGCATGGTTTCTGCTTCCACTGCTGGCTATTTTAAGACAAAGCTTTTAAAACTGAAAAAGAAATGTACATGTTGCTTGTGGATTTCCTCTCCCTCCCTGACGTAACCGACCATTCTCCTTTTGATTGACTCCTCTCTGGTTTGCTGATTCTTCCTCTAACTGCACCAGTTCGTCCTGCTTTGCCTTCTCCTAGTTACTGGAACGAAATCTAAACCATCGTCTTTGTTTCTGATCTGACCCTGAAACAGTTCTTGGTTTGTTTCCTGAACCTTTGAATCCTTGTAACTTTCTTGAAAACCTTCTTCATCCATAACTCTTGGGTGAATATCCTCCCTGCCTCATGGAAGCAGATGTTTGCCTCCTCTGTCTGCTGATGCTTGTCCTGTCTCCTCCCGCCTAAGTGGGCCCTGCAGTCTTGTCTTCCTTTGCCTTGTCCACTTGTCCACTTGTTGTCTCAGTGATTTTGCAACAGGTTGTCCTACTCTTCATGTTCATAACTTCATCCTGCTGTTACTTCCAGTACTGGGCTGCAGATCCACAAACTGTAACGTGGTGCTAACGGAGGCCCAGGGGGAGTTCACGTCGCCCTGCTATCCCCAGAAATACCCCAATTCACATTCCTGTAAGTGGACCATGCAGGCTCCTGCTGGCTTCATAATCCAGCTCTCCTTCCTGGACTTTGATCTGGAGGAGGCACAGGGCTGCATCTACGACTGGGTTGTGGTGAACACCGGTAACACGGACGTTAAGTTCTGTGGCCTGACAGCCAACGGGCTGACGCTGAACTCCACAGGGAACGTGATGGAGCTGTCCTTCACCTCCGACTTCAGCGTGCAGAAGAGAGGGTTCAGTGTGAGCTTCCAACACGGTAGGTTCAGGCTTCAAACAGGTTCAATCCAAGCTTAACGTGCAGTTAAAATAATCCTGACTGATCTGAGTGAAGAGCAACCAGACCAGTAACTGGTTCTGCTGCAAGTCTGTTAACCACACAACACCCTCAGTCCTCAGATCCTCGATTTGGAAAAGGTAAAACTCTCTTAAATGACCTTTTAACAGGAAATGAATGGAGGGAATCTCAGGAAAAGAAGGAATCATCCCCCTGTAGGCTGACCAATCAGAGAGGGGATACAACTCCTTATGTAGTGTATATCTAAAAGTTTAAACCAGTTTCTTTACGACGATGAAAGAAACAAAAGCCTGTTTGTTGTTCTGGAGGCTGTTTGTTTATTTACTGTGGACTTTCATGCCAGCTGTTCTCCTGCTGGCAAAAATTCTCAAATCCAGTTTAAATCCTGAAAATTAGGATAAAAAGCGGATTGTGTGCAAATCTTCATCGGTTCATAAATCGAACATTTGACTTTTCTTTCACACATTAATCATTTTCTCTACTTCACTTTCTTTTCTCACTCTGTTTTATTTTGCCATCCATTTATTTTTCCTTCCTTTTTATGTTTTCTCATCTTTTCTCATCAATCAAACTTTTTCCATTCCATGATTTTTTTTTCTGGCTCGAACATCTGATCATTCTGAATCTTTTCTTTCCTTTCCTCCATTTCTCCTACAATGTTTTCTTTCTTCATCATTCCCTTTACTCCCCCACTCACTTTCTTTCCTTCCAATCCTTTTGTCTTCCTCTCCTCCTTCCTCTCTCCCTCCTAGTTGCCGTGGCGCTGAGGAACCAGAAGGTGAAGGTAACTGGCAGTAACAGCCAGGTCACCACGGTCGCTAACTCCGTTTCCATACCGACGCTCACTGAACTGACCATCTGTTTTGAGGCGGAGCGAAGGAGCCAGAAACAGGTAGGGACCAGCACCGACCAATCAGCATCCAGAACCCTTTAAATCCGTGTTTGTTCGCAGACTTTAAAAACTTCTTCAGTTTTAACTGGATGGTGTTTATGAGGAAAAAGAAAAATTCTCCAGATTTTTTATTGATTCACAACAAAATAAACATTTCAGGACATCCACATGTAAATTTTCAGTATGGTGTAGTTGCAGGTTTTAATCCATCCATTTGTAAAATGGCTGTATGAACAATAAATAATCAGTAGTTTATAAATTTGCGGCAGATGTAGGAACTTCCAGGTAAACACGTCATCTGAGACTGGAACAGGTGGAAACATCTAAAACTTCACTGTTCAGCAGCTTGGAATGATTTAAATTATTAATACTTGGTGTTTTTGCATCATAACGACTCTTCAGTTTATTTTTTTATTTATTAGTGTATTTAACACATTGATGAACGTCACCCTAAACGTGTCTATGTTAGCTAGTTGTCCCTTTAGACAGAAGTCAAAGTTAAGGCTACCGATTCACATAACTTCGGTTGTGAGCTTATCACAGTGAGGATGTATTTGTGTTTTTCACAGTTTACTAGTGACAAACCTAAACGTATCGATGGAAACGGTAGCCGGGTTCCCCCAAAATGGCGGCGAAAGCCACTGTGACGCATTCTTTGTCATCATACAAGAAAAATAAAATGCATACAATATACACTTTGTGTGTGTGGGTATATATATATATATATATATATATATATATGTATGTATACATATATATATATATGTATATATCTATAGGGTTGCATTAAGCTGGAGCCTATCCCAGCAGTGAACAGGTGAGAGGCAGGTACATCTGGACAGGTCACCATACCATCGCAGGGCCAACACAGAGACAAACAACCATTCACACTCACTCCTAGGGAGAATTTAGAGTGATCAGTTAACCTAACATGCATGTCTTTGGACGGTGGGAGGAACCCGGAGAGAGCCCACGCATACACGGGGAGAACATGCAAACTCCACACAGAAGCAGGTCACTATGACTCAATCCCACATGAAAGATTCCTGCAGAGCCAGTCGAATTACCATATTTATGTTAAATTAAGGCACATGTTAATAGTTGTGACCACCACATGGATTTAATGTAGAAAATAATGAGATACTGGTGGTATTTTCTGTCTGACTCATTCATGATTTTCTGTTTCCGAACAGGAAGAATGGCTCTTCACCTACGACGACGGGAACCACGTGGGGCTGAGTTTTGGCTTCAGTCATTCCGAGATGAAGATGGTTATTGACGGAGTGGTCTGCTCACTGGCGTCCATCCTCACCTCTGCAGACTTTACGTCCACCATGAGGCTGTTCTGCGTCCTGTGGTCGTCATCAGATGGCCAGGTGGCAGTTTATTTTGGTGGAAACCACTTGACAACGACCTGCCCCTCCTCCAGTCAGCACTCTGTGCCGGCTGGAGGAAGCTTCCGGTTAGGAGGTAATCTACGGGTTTTATCGTTTAATCTGGATTCATTTCATTTATAATGCTTCATTTCATTGGTTGTTCTGGTGGAAGTCTGTTGACATTTTATTCACCGGCCAAGAGGCTTCACCACTCGTCTTTTTGATCATTTGCAGCTATTTACTTAGAAGAGATAAATGTAATCCTCCGCCCCAGTTTACACCCAGTCTAAAGACATAATGCTGAAATGGACATGTCCAAAAGGTTTTAACATGGGGTGGTGCGCCAGACTGACCTGAAGTCCAGCACTCCACCTTCTGTTGTTAAGCTCTTTAAACTTTTCCACCAGCTGAAAACCATGTGACCCAGTCGTAGCTGTCAAGTTATCCTGGGATTCTAACTTAAAGTCTGCCCAAACTTGAAAAAGGGCCTTGGCCAACTACAGATTTAGCTGGATCAACTCAGACGACAACATCCTTTATTTTCCTTTTCTTCTCTTTACTTTGACATTTAGATGCCAGACAGTCATGAAAGTTGAAGATCAGGTCAGATCAGATCAGGTTGTAAACCTTTACAACACAAAAGAACACAAAATATAATTACTTTTCCTATTTAAACATGTAACATACAGAAAATATTCTTAAACAAAGTTATAGGCAACAACACTAATAAGCCTGCACGCTCTGCCACATGCTGCTGCCCCCTTAAGCTAGCACAAGAATCAGCAAAACTAACTTAGCTTAACATTTTTTATACATTTAACAACAAGCCTCTGAACTAACAACAAAACCAAACATAAAACGGTTTTCCCACCAGTAGCTTCCCTGGAGATGGCCAGTACTTTATGTTTCCCTCTTTTCTAGTCCTTTTCCAGCTTCAGGCACCACCACTCACTCAGCAAGTGCTCTCAGCTCACCCTGCACGTTCTGTGTGTTGCTGCTGCAGATGAGAACCTTAGAGAGTCAACTTCCTGTTTCAAAATAAAGTTCCGTTTTCCAAAGTTAAAGAATTTCCCTTTCAGGAACTGACAGTACACCTCCCACTTGAGCTCCTGGTTCAGAACCCAAGGAGGTCACACAAATCTTGCTGAGGCTGCTGGATCTCCATCTTGTTGCTCCTCCGCAGGAACCAAGATTACAAGGCGCCTGACATCTCTTTGGAGAATTGTAGCAGGGACCTTCATGTGGGTCTTTCTTCCAACCTTGACAGCTCCACACCCACTTTCCTCTTTGGCTGATTTCTTGATTGTGACTGGGCAGCTGGGGAAAGTTCTTACTTGAACATCCCTCACAACTCCTTTTTTATCAGGGTTCACACTGATTACCCTTGCCAACTTGAACTGACCCCTTAAGGCATTCTGATCAGCCAGCCAAACAATGTCTCCTACAGCAACATTCCTCTCCCTCGTGTGCCACTTGCTCCTGACAAAGAGGCTTGGTCCTGCCAATTGACACCACTTCTTCCAGAACCTGTTTACCTCTGACTGGATCACTCTTAGTCTCTTGTAGGGGTAACCCTCAAACTGGAAGTGTCCTGGGTCTCCTCCTGAGCAGGCACGCCCCAACAGAAGTGAATTTGGGGTGATATACTCCACGCAGTCTTCTTGGATTTGTGCTCTAGCACCTATAGGCCTCTCATTGGCCAAATTGGCTGCCATATACACAAAGGTCTGAAATTCTCCCCATGTGAAAACGCCATCACCACCCAAGTTCTGCAGGGCTCTCTTCACAGTTCGGACAGCCGCCTCTGCCGCCCCGTTTCTGTGAGGGGAATCCGCAGGGTGGATCTTCCAAGACCACTTTGTACTATGTTTAGCAGCCTCTTTCTCCACTTCGGATCCTTCTAGGCGTTCTAAGAACTTATAGAGGTCATCAAGAGCAGGTTTAGCCCCTATGAAATTTGTGCCTGGGTCAGACCACACCTTGCTGGGGTGTCCTCTCAGTGATGTAAACCTCTGATAGGCAAGTAGAAATCCTTCTGATGACATATCACTGACAATGTCCGCATGAATGGCTCTGGATGCCATGCAACTGAACACTATTCCCCAGACTTTGAGTCTCACTCTCTTCTTCACCTCATCTCTTACATCATAGGGTCCAAACAGGTCCATAGTGGTAAACTCAAATGGAGCTGCCGGCTCTGATCGCTCGGGTGGCAGGTCGCTCATGATCTGCTGGCATAGTTTTGCCCTTGCTTTCCTGCAGGTGACACAGGCGTCAATAACCTTTTTGGCTACTCTTTTCCCTTTGACAACCCAAGCTTTGCTCCTCATCCTCAAAAGGGTTCCTGCCAAGCCTTCATGATTTACACTATGAGCTTCTCGAGCCAGCAATGTAGATATCCATGCTGTATGTGGGAGAATGGGCACCACCATTTAGTCTTCTTTGAAGGCTTGGATCCTTCCTCCACAGACGAAAAGTCCATCCTTTCCTCTGAATGCTACCAACCGGTTAAGGGTGGTGTCAGAGAATGACACTTCCGCTTGAGCTGCCATGCAAAGGATTCTGAAGGCATACTTGTAGTCTCCGCCACCAAGCTCTAGTTTTTTAGCCACGCCCTTTAAGGGAGATGCCTCCCACTTCCCTGTTTTTATGGCATACCTTTTTAGATCCAACCACTTGTCGGCCGCCCTTCTCACCCAAGCAACAACTCCAACCAGCCTGGGAAGCCTGCTGAACCGTTTCACATCAAGCAGATTTCTGACAGCTGACCCAGAAGGCATAGTTCGCTCTACAGGCTCATCCTGTCTCAGCTCTCGGTCAGCAGAAGGTGTTTCTGAGCAGCGACCGGGTTGAGACAGGTCATCAATGATAGAAGCTATAAGTTTTTTAGACTCTCCCTGACCTCTTGTTACCATTGCTGAAAATATCTTTCTTTGCATTTTAGTGATGTTATCTCTGGCATCAGTCACAACTTCTCCAGCAGACTTCACTGGCCACTCAGCCAATGGCCATTTCAGAAATTCCGGTCCACTTTGCCAAGCCCTTGAAGATCTTTCAGGTTTGCTCCTCTTGTAATGATGTCTGCAATATTTATGTTACCTGGAATCCACCACCAGTCTTCGACAGGTGCAGCCTTTTGGATCTCCCCTATCCTATTGGCAAAGAATGTTTGGTAACCATAGCTGTCTCGATGAATGGCACCCAGTACTGTCTGGCTGTCAACTAGGTGGAACCAACGGTTTATCTTCATCTGGCCATACTTTTCCATGAACTTCCTGAGCCGCGCTGCGAAGACTGCACCACAGACCTCAGCTTTGACAGCATCCCCCTTTTGGTCCAGTGGTGTAAGTTTGGCCTTGGACTCCACCAGCCGGACTTCTATGCCTTAGTCTGTTTCCCACCTGAGGTACAAAACAGCTCCGTAGGATTTGTCACTGCCATCAGAGAAAGTGATGGCCCAAGGATTTCCTCTCCAGCCAGGTGGTGTAAGGCTCCTGTGGAACTTGGTTTGTCCCAGCTGCGCATACTCTTGGAACAGCTTGATAGCCTCTTCCCTGAGACCCTCAGAAAGCGGTTTGTCCCAGGTGCTTCGGGTCATATTTCCACCCCCTGACTCCTGAAAAGCCTTCCTGACAAGTATAGCACCCTTCTGTTTGATTGGACTGACTAGCCCGACAGGACCATAGAGCCCAGCTACCTGGCTTAGTAGCTCTCGCCTTGTTAGGGGATTGGGTGTCTTTGCTCTCACCTCCCCCATTGAGAGGTCCTGGCCTATTCTCATCTTTCCTCTCTTTCTTGAGAAGTTAACTGAAGTCATCATGTAGAGTTTGTCCTCCTCTACCAGATATCCGACGCCTAAAGCCTTATTGTCGTCATCTTTCATCTGGTTTGGCAGCATAAATGATTTGCCCATTTCAGATGCAGTGTTTGCTGTGAGGGTGGATACTTTACCTTCCCTCCTCCCACTTTGCCCTGACTGGACCCATGGCTTCATGACAAAGCCACCTGCCTTCAGGATTTCCTCAACTTCCTTAATGATTTCATCCAGCCTGCTTGCATCATTGTGGGATGTTAGAATGTCATCTACATAGCTGTCCTCCTCCAGTACTCTTTGTGCCTCTTTTAGATGAGAAAACTTGGGGAGTCTTGCTGTTTCTCTCATAGCCAGCTGTGCTATGCATCCAGCAGGTTTGTCACCTATATTCACTCTTGTGATAGCATACTCCTCTATTTCCTCATCTTGCCTGTCTCTCCAGAGGAATCTATGCAGATGCATCTCGCGCTCCTCCAACCACACCGAGTTGTACATCTTCCTGATGTCTCCTAAGGCAGCATGCTCTCCCCTTCTAAAGCGTAGCAGTACAGCTCTGATGGGGTTCAAGACATCTGGTCCTTTCAATAATAGATCATTCATGCTTACTCCCTTGAACTGTTGACTACTGTTCCAGACAAGGCGCACTGGAGTAGAGACAGAGTGGGGGTTTGGTGCTACTAGATGACTCACGTACCAAACTGGTCCTCCCCAGTCATCAATCATCTTCTTTGTGAGTTTCCTTGCAG
This sequence comes from Melanotaenia boesemani, assembly GCF_017639745.1. Classification (NCBI taxonomy): domain Eukaryota; kingdom Metazoa; phylum Chordata; class Actinopteri; order Atheriniformes; family Melanotaeniidae; genus Melanotaenia; species Melanotaenia boesemani. The sequence goes on along the minus strand of NC_055703.1, from coordinate 26,498,722 downwards.
CTCTCCGTTCAACCATCTCATGGACTTGAGCTGTGTAAGTAGCGAGCCACTCAGGTTCCTTTATGAGCCGCTTTTCAGTTTTCAAGAAGGTGGCCTCAACCCCACTTTTGTTGTTGGGAAGACAAGCCGGATCCATTACCCAGGGGTACCTTGCATCCCAGTGTGGAGACGTGCTATGTTCATCCTCCATGACATATGTGAGGCCGTCCTTTATGATTTCAAGCTCTCGCTCTTCTGCTAGGGTCATGTCCTTTCCTCCAGGCTGACAGTTCCCACAGCGACATCCACCACATTTTGGGTCACAGGCCGCACCAATGCTGTCCCACCTCCACCACTCCAGGAAATCTCTGTGAGCCGCAGCTGTATGCTTGACCTCTGCCTTGGTGTCCTGCAGGTGAACTGTCTTTCTCTTGAAAGGGAGCTTGGCAGGAATTTCTTCATAACTGACAGCAGCAGTTCTCATGGAGCGAGCAAAGTGAGTCTTTGACTTGTGTGCAGCCAGATTAACTTGCTCAAACAGGTCAGGGTGTGCTCCGCCTACCATCTTTCCAAGGGGGCTCTCCCACAAGACAAGATCCCCTACAACTCTTACCCTTTGTGGTGCAAGTCTCCCTTCTCTGTGACTTATGAGCAGCTCAATCTCCTCAGGTCTTCTCAGCTCCTCATGATCGACTTCCGGGAAGAACCTCTTCAACTGCTCAGGTCTGACTACTTGATGGACCTCTGCAATCTCCCTCAAACCATAACAGATGATCTCATGTGCCCTCTCGGTTCCCATGGAGGTTCTGACTCTTACTCTGAGGAGATATCTTTTTGTGGCTACTTTGGTGGTCATTCCACCCACTCCATGCACAACAAGTGTGATTTTTTCACTCCTGAGCTTCAACCTGTGAGCGGCTTTATGAGTTATATAGTTAGTGTCTGATGCAAGGTCCACCAGAGTTCCAATTTTCTGTCCTGCGTTTGCTGTCACTTCCAGCAACATCATTATAACAGGAAGTTCTCTCAGCCCGCTTTCCTTCAGGAGGCTAACCTGAGATTCAGCAGGACAGTTACTTTTGGATGAAGTGTTAGTGAAAGCCTTCCTGCACCTTTCTGCCAACTCTGGGGAAAGTTCACTTAAGAGCTGTTTCTGCTCCTCAGTTAGGCCCCTTTTGCTTCTCTCATCACTCTGTGGTACCTCAGAGTCATGCCTCCTGCTACCTCCCTTTGGACACAGAAAGAAGTGGTGAGCGGAAGTATCTTTTCTGCAGTCTTTATTTCTGCACAGGTAGGTGTCTTTACATCCATCACCATCCTTATGGCACCCTAAACACTTTCTGCATGCACCAGTCCTCTTCACAGCAGCTTCTTTATCTGGTGGCTTCAAGGCTTTAAATTTCTTGCAGAAGAATATCCTGTCTTTGTGTTTCGGATCCCCACAGACAATGCACCCTTCATCCACATCCTCTTTCTTAGTTGTTTTAGTTGATGCATATTTTTTGTTAAATTTTCTGCCTGCCATATCTGCTTTCTCTGACTTGTCCACAGTTTTTAAGTGGTCTAGCCTTTCAAAGATTGCTTCCTGTTTTTTCAGGAAGGAGAGCAGCATGTCAAAGTGGTTATCCTGGTGGACACCATTAGTGGGATCCACCATGAACACAAGCCAGTCTTTCTTCACAAACTCTGGTAGCTTGCTCTCAATGGATTTCACAATTAGGGGGTTTTTGATTGCACCAGTGCTCCCAAGATCTGCAAGGTCAGCAAGAGCTTTCTCTATAGTCTGAATTAAGTCTACTACTTTTCTCGGCTGATTTCCTTTGACAGGTGGAACTTGCTCTAATTCTTCAACAATTTCAAGAGCAATTGCGTTCTTGTTTCCATACCTGTTTTCCAACACTATGAAGATATCATCTGCAGTTTTGTAAGATGAGAGTCTGAGGTCTCTGACAATCTTCTCATCTATACTGTCAAGAAGCTGAATCTTTTTGACCTCTGATGAGCCTGATGGTTCACCCTGCTTTTGGAGGCTTTGCCAATCCATCCTCCAGCGGTGGAAGTCTCTCCTGCTGCCACTAAATGTAGGCAGTTGAGTTGGCTTGAGCTTCACAACTGGCACTCCTGTTACTACTGTTTTCACATCTGCTGCATATGTTTCTCCAGCAATCCTCCGCGCCCTGGCAAACTCAGCCTTCTTCATCTCAAGGTCAATATAGGCTCCTCTCAAATCCTTGCTTCTCTTTCGGAAGTCTCTTTCGTGTGATGACAAGATCCATGTCTCCCACGCTAACAGTGCTTTGGAAGCCTCCTTGATTAATTTGTCCACTACAGTGAGGTGAACTTCATAGGCTTCACAGTTAATACTCTCCACAGGTATTGCGTATGCATGACTACAGGCTCTTTCTGCTTCTTCGAAAGCAGCTTCTAGCATGTCTTGTCCAAATCTGGTCCAGAGGTTGGTTTGAACAATGGATTTTACCTCATCAAACCTTTGTTCACAGTCATCGGTGACCTTCTGGAGCTTTGCATCTTCCTCCCCATCAAGCACAGACTTTTCACCATCTTCTGATTTACCTTCAAGCTCCGCTTCTAGCCCAGCTCTGTATTCATCATTAGTTTCAATTACTTTCCGTGCATCAGCAGAGAGCTTTGAGAATTCTTCTCTGAGCTCTGACTCAGTTAAAGTGTCTGCTCTCCTACTGAGATAGTTAGCCTGCTTAGTGAAACAACATTTTGCAGCTGTTCGCTCCTTTTTTAGCTGATCCAGTGGTCTACCAAGGGCTTCAACTGCCATCTTGGTCTGCAAAGTTGTTAACTTTAGGATAATCTTCTTCAACACCTGGCGTCTTTATTTCAGCTATCAGAGCGTTGGTTTACAACTGTCAAGTTATCCTGGGATTCTAACTTAAAGTCTGCCCAAACTTGAAAAAGGGCCTTGGCCAACTACAGATTTAGCTGGATCAACTCAGACGACAACATCCTTTATTTTCCTTTTATTCTCTTTACTTTGACATTTAGATGCCAGACAGTCATGAAAGTTGAAGATCAGGTCAGATCAGATCAGGTTGTAAACCTTTACAACACAAAAGAACACAAAATATAATTACTTTTCCTATTTAAACATGTAACATACAGAAAATATTCTTAAACAAAGTTATAGACAACAACACTAATAAGCCTGCACGCTCTGCCACATGCTGCTGCCCCCTTAAGCTAGCACAAGAATCAGCAAAACTAACTTAGCTTAACATTTTTTATACATTTAGCAACAAGCCTCTGAACTAACAACAAAACCAAACATAAAACGGTTTTCCCACCAGTAGCTTCCCTGGAGATGGCCAGTACTTTATGTTTCCCTCTTTTCTAGTCCTTTTCCAGCTTCAGGCACCACCACTCACTCAGCAAGTGCTCTCAGCTCACCCTGCACGTTCTGTGTGTTGCTGCTGCAGATGAGAACCTTAGAGAGTCAACTTCCTGTTTCAAAATAAAGTTCCGTTTTCCAAAGTTAAAGAATTTCCCTTTCAGGAACTGACAGTACAGTAGCTTAGTAGCTTCGTCACTGGGCTGAGTTCCTGCATCACCCAAACAGATGTACCACGAGGTGGGCTCAGCATGCGGTGGGATTGCATCCTGTCTCTTCTCTGAGATCTCTCCAGCCAGTAAAAGTCACGTCAATCTTGACTCTTATCTTAAATATTTCTTTTCCTTTTTCTTGCTTCGTCTGGTAATCTCCTCATTCTGAGCGCAGACAAATGATCTTTGCAATTCAGTTACATTTAGAGCAAAACATATTTCTGTGCAAAGAAAAACTTAATCTGAGCAAATAAAAATAAATTCTCTTACCACATAATGAATTCCTTTGTCTGTTCTTATCTGTGTAGATGTACAAGGATAAAACCACCATCAGTGGTGCAGCGTGAACCCAGTCTCATCCCCAGTCGTTCAGATTCTAGCGGACTATCCTTGTGTGAATGCACATTGAGCATTCCACTAATGCCTCAATATTTTCTACAAAAAATTTTCTACATTATTAATCTTCTCCCTCATTGGTCTCTCCTCTGCTCATGTGCACACGCTCTCAGCAAACCGCCCCATCAGTTCTGTCAACACGCTCGCTCGACTCGGTGCGTTGGTTAACCTGCTAGCAAGTTTCCTGCTGAGCCAATACGATATTTATGTTATATTAAGGCACATATTAATAGTTACAACCACATGAATTTAATGTAGAAAATAATTAGGTGGAAAGCTCAATGTGCATTCACACAAGGATAGTCCGCTAGACTCTGAGCGATTGGGGACTCAGCTGACTTGAGTTTCAGTTGAGGGTAGCCACATTCTTCCAGACCAACAATGCGTTCACGCTGCACCATTCAAACTCAAAACGCTGTCATCAATACAATTCACACATGCATAACCTTATAGTGCTACTTTAACATCTCAGTGTAACGATATCAGTAGATGTAACGTGGCCCTAAAAATCAAATCCATGTATGGTCAGTGGGATGGCTTCTGATCATTAGCTCGGTGTTTGATCAGCTGATCACCAAACGTATTACAGTAGAATTTCCTTCTATTCTCATGGAATTCCATCTTCACAAAAGCTTGGTCTAAATCAAGTATTGACAAAAGCTCTGCTGTTCATACAAAAAGTAGGTTTGTGTTTTCTTTGTTCAGGTCAACAGAACTTCAACGGGAACATCTACAACCTCCGGCTGTGGAATCGGGCCATGACGGTGCAGGAGCTCAGCGTCCTGACCTGCGACGTGGAGGGGGATGTCATCGACTGGGACAACAGCCACTGGTCCATCCCATCCTCCCTGGCCGAGACGGACAACACGCTCAGCTGCAGTGAGTACATTACACAGTCTGACCTTAGAACAGTGGATGAGGACGCTAACATGGTTTCACGTCGCAGGACAAACGAATCGATGCTGAAACATTTTCCGCGTTATGGTCTCTATGAGGTTGCTTATTAGTAGTTAAATAAACAAGTTTTGTTTACTCATTTGTATAAATTCTTTATAATGTCGATTTGCTTAAAAAATGCTCATGAAATCAATCATGGTGATAAATATTTATTTTATTATATGATATGAATCTGTGTATGTAGTATGAAGTACAGGGATTACTGGAATAAGCAGGAATGGATGGATGGATGGATGGAGGCATGAAGGGAGGGATGGATGGATGGATGGATGGAGGGATAGATAGATGGATGGATGGAGGCATGGAGGAATGGATGAATGGATGGATGGAGGAATGGATGGAGGGATAGATGGATGGATGGATGGAGGGATAGATGGATGGATGGATGGGTTGATGGATTGAGGAATGGATGGATGGATGGAGGAATGGATGGATGGATGGAGGGATAGATGGATGGGTGGAGGAATGGATGGATGGATGGATGGATGGATGGATGGATAGAGGAATGGATGGCGTGATGGATGGATGGATGGATAGAGGAATGGATGGCGTGATGGAGGGATGGATGAATGGATGGATGGATGGATGGATGGATGGATGGATGGATGGATGGAGGAATGGATGGATGGATGGATGGATAGAGGAATGGATGGCGTGATGGAGGGATGGATGAATGGATGGATGGATGGAGGAATGAAGGAATGGATGGAGTGATTGAGGGATGGATGAATGGATGGATGGATGGATGGATGGATGGATGGATGGATGGAGGGATGGATGGATGGATGGAGGGATAGATGGATGGATGGATGGAGGAATGGATGGATGGATGAATGGATGGATGGATGGATGGATGGATGGATGGATGGATGGATGGATGGATGGATGGAGGAATGGAGGGAGGGATAGATGGATGGATGGAGGAATGAAGGAATGGATGGAGTGATTGAGTCATGGATGGCAGAATCCTGAACCACACATTAGCGCTGGTGTGTAAGACAGAGGAGTTTTGTTTCTGGTCTGCTGGTGCTGTTAGGTTAAGATCTGAGGAATTTAGCTCATCTAGTAGATGCTAGAGAGCAGTAGGCTGCACATGTCGGCGCCCAGGGAGCAGCTGGGGGTTAAGGGCCTTGCTCGGGGTTCACAGTGGTTCTCGAACCCGGGTTCTCCAGACACAAGCCCACTAAGTTTGTTTTGTTTGTATGACATCATGTTTTTTAGTTCTTGATTCGTGGACGGTCGACCGCTTTGTAAAAGAAAACTATTCTTCCCAGCAGTGATGTTGTCAAACGGTTTCAGGGCTTTTTAGGGTCTTCATCTGCCTCCAAGGTGCTCGGAGGTGGTGAAAGTCTGAACTACCTGTATCATTTAAGGATGCCTTTATTGTTCAACCAGCGTGTTTACAAGCAGACTTCAGCCTAATGGTAGATTTCGGCTGCAGCTGGCAGGTTAATGAGTTACCTGCTTTGCTGTAGACCAGAATTCTGGCTTTGCTTTAGAAACTCCGAGAGGTCCTGTACACCAACACAAACATGCCACAGGAAGGAAATCTTGAATATAAAATGTTTATTTAAGCCACATATTTGTTTTTAGAATGTTCCAGATGTGTGTTTTTATAACGTGTAGCATGAAATGCATCCTTCAAGTCTTCCCACCTCATTTTCAGCCATAAACTCTTTATGAACTTCTAGCAAGAGCAGCATGTCTGAGATTATTAAGGCTCATTTATACTCGTGTGATGTCTGCATCAGGTCGGGGATACCGTCACCGCGGTAGGCTTGCGTAGGTCCGCAGAGGCTCGAGGTGTCCCCCTCCCAACCAGCCCGACTGCCACCTGCAGACCAGAACAGAAGCTGCAACATGACGCTGGTTCCCTGCAGCGTACACGAACATTACATCTGCGTCGGCTACGCGGACCTGACCAGACAGCGCGCGAGTTTAACTCCGGCTTCAATCACCCTTTATTTCTTACTGAGTTAATAAATCACTAAACTGGTTATTTTAAAGGCATATTAATTCAAATCATCTCACTGAGACGGTTTTAGATCACGTTGTATCTTTCACACCCAGTTCCAGCTGTAAATTTGCCAGTTTTCCAGCATCAACTCACACACACTCAACATCAGCTGTGTTAATGTGGGAAAACACGCCGTAAGATTTCCTGATAGAAGAAACATTTCTAGACTTCGGAGAAGTGAAAATTATCTTAAAACAAGTGGTAAAACTTTCCCTTTAAGCCTTTGTTACAACCAGCCGTACGGTTATAACAAAACAACGCCGAACAACCAAGAAAACCAATTATAATTATTTATTAAACCAAAACTTAAGACAAAATAATATAATCATGAAGTGTGATTGTCTGCAATATCAGTAATGTCAGGGCGTGCTTGGTTGTGTGTACAAATATAATGCAGGCAGTGTTGTATGATGTAGAACTAAAACAAACACAAACGCGAGGTGCAACGGCGCAGGTCCGGCCTGGGAGCGGAGCAAAGAAAGAAGCGACCAAGCCGGCTGTAGGCGGGTCTTTTATATGCGTGGTGCGTCAGGCCCTTGACGCACGACCAGGTGCACTCCATCTCCACCTGCACACACACATAATTAACAAAACAGGCCACCAAACAGAAGGGGCCGTGACACCCCCCCCCATAAAAAACGGGGATTTCCCCCCAGAAAACACCAAACCAAAAAAAAAACAAAAACAATAACAAACACCAACCAATCATCAGATGGACATAGTCACCCAAGGTTAAACCCCCGGAACGGCGTACCCGTCCTCAACCACTCCCAACAACACCGGCACCTTGAGGAGAAAGGCGAGAAACAGGGCAAACGAAATCTCACCCACGAACCACAGACTAATCAACAGGTGCCCGCGACAACGCATCGGCCATCACATTGTCACATCCCTTGATGTGTCTAATATCAAGGTCGTACGCCTGTAAAAACAATGACCACCTGATCAGTCTTTGATTCGGGCACCTCAGAGAGCGCAGAAAGGTTAAAGGGTTGTGGTCAGTATACACCACCAAAGGCGTAGAACCCCCCACATACACCTCAAAATGTTGCAACGCCCAGATTAAAGCCAAGGCCTCCTTTTCGATGACAGAGTAATTCCCCTGATATTGATTAAATTTCCTAGAAAAGAAGCAAACAGGCTTGGCCACACCCTGGTCATCCTCCTGAAGCAGGACCGCCCCGGCCCCGACCTGACTGGCATCCACCTGGAGCAGGAACGGCCTATCAAAACAAGGAGCCGACAGCACAGGATTAGAGCAGAGCAGAAACTTAACATTGTCAAAGGCCTGCTGACATTCCAAGGACCAAACGAAGTCAGCTCTGGCCTTCAGAAGTTCTCTTAAAGGGAACACCACAGTAGAAAAGTTCCTACAAAAACTTCTGTAGTACCCCACCAGACCCAAAAAACGCTGTAGCTCTTTTTTCGTGGCGGGCCGCGGAAACTCAGCAACAGCCACCACCTTTGCATGCCCAGGGGCCACCACCCCCTGCCCCACTACACGACCCAGATACGTCACGGTCGCTTTGGCGAACTCGCATTTAGCCAAGTTAACAGTGAGACTCGCGTCCCTGAGCCGCTCAAACAGAGCTCTGATACGCTGCAGGTGGGAATGCCAAGTGTCACTGTAGATCACCAGATCATCCAAATAAACAGAGCAACCCTCCAATCCAGCAACCACCAGGTTCATAAGGCGCTGGAAAGTGGCGGGTGCGTTCTTCAGACCAAACGGCATAACGGTGTAAGAGTACAGGCCCGAAGGAGTGACAAACGCAGCAATTTCCTGTGCACGCTTAGACAAGGGCACCTGCCAATAGCCCTTTAACAAGTCCAGTTTGGACACAAATTTAGCCGACCCCACCCGGTCAATACAATCGTCCATGCGAGGCAACGGGAAGGAGTCCGCCTTGGTCACCGAATTAACCTTACGCATGTCCGTGCAAAACCGCGCCGTTTTGTCGGGCTTCGGCACCAAAATACAAGGTGAAGCCCAACTGGAGGAAGAAGGCACTGCGATATTATTTTCGAGCATGTAGTCAACCTCATTGTCCAAACATTTTAACTTTTCGGGGCCCATGCGGTAGAACCGCTGCTTAATCGGTTGTGCGTCCCCGACGTCTATGTCATGCACTATCCAGGTGGTACGAGATGGAACGTCCCCAAACAAAACAGAAAAGCCGCTAATTAACCCAGACAAATCATCACGTTGCGACGCAGACAGATGGGACAACAAATGATCCAGATTACAAAGGGACTCAGAGTTCCTTAAACGGCCAAACAATAAGCTGTCGTCCGGCTCCGGAACACCGTCTCCCTGTACCGCAGCGGATGTAACAGCCAGAACGGGACGCACGGGCCCCAAAAATCCCCCACCACCAGCCAGAGCACGCTGATAGTAAGGTTTCAACAAATTCACATGGCAGAGTCGAACAGACTTCCTCCTGCCCGGAGTCGCGATCAAATAATTCAGGTCCGAAAGTCGTTCGGTCACGGTGTACGGACCAGAATATTTCGCCTGAAAAGGGGAGCCCACCACAGGTGTTAGAGCGAGCACCTGGTCACCAGGACTAAATTCATGACGCTCAGCTCTACGGTCATAAACAGCTTTCATTTTTTCCTGAGATCGCTCCAGCTTTTCCTTGGCCATACAACCCGCCACGAAAAGACGATGGCGAAAACCATTTACAAAGTCAATCAAATTAATAGGCGGGTCCGTATCCACAAAATTAGCCTTCAACGCTGCTAAAGGACCCCGCACAGAGTGGCCAAACACAAGGTCATTAGGGCTAAAACCCGTGCTCTCTTGTACGGCCTCCCTAGCCGCCAACATAAGCCAGGGAAGACCCTCCTCCCAGTCCCTATCCAGCTCGGTACAGTACGCACGTAAAAGAGACTTCAAAGTCTGGTGAAACCGCTCGAGCCCCCCTTGGCTTTGAGCGTGATAAGCAGTGGACCGATTATGCTGTATGCCAAGGGCTTTAAGGACCTGAGCAAACATATGTGACGTAAAATTGGAACCGCGATCACTCTGTATCACTTTCGGAATCCCAAACACCGAAATAAACTGGGACAGTGCCTTAACCACAGCACGTGTTGTAATAGACCGCAATGGATACGCAGCTGGGTAACGGGTTCTTTGGCACATCACCGTTAGCAGATATTTACAGCCCGATTTGGAACTCTGCAACGGGCCCACACAGTCTATGAGCAGATATTCAAAGGGCTCGCTCACCGCTGGGATAGGATACAACGGGGCCGGTTTAAATGTCTGATTGGGTTTACCAGTGAGCTGGCACACATGACATGTTTTAATAAACGCAGACACATCTTTTTTGACCCCCGGCCAAAAAAAGTATTTGAGAAGACTCAAATAGGTCTTACGCACACCAAAATGCCCCGTCTCATTATGGGCAACCCCAAGGACAGCAGGGCGAAATTTGTCTGGAACCACAAGCTGAAAAACAACATCACGCACGCATTTCCCCACGAACGACCACTTCCGAAACAATAACCCATCCTGTACAAAGTACCCGCTCGCCATGCTCGCAATTTCGGCCCCATGGACAGCAAGACCAAAAACAGTCGCCAAAGACGAATCAGCTCGCTGCTCACGGACCAACTCCTCACGAGACACATTCAGGGGAAAATCCGCCACAGACAACATAACATCATCACTAACAGAGACCGCATCCAAATGAGTTTTACGCATGGCCCGCGTAACCGCACAAGCTGGAAACACTTTCTGAGGCAGAGACAAATCACCCCCAGAAGCCACCGGAGACAGCATAACCACAGGAGAAGCCGCCACACAGACGTCCCCGTCACCAACAAGAGTACCAGCCGCATGCGGAAAGAGCGGAGCATCTGACCAGATATGGCCGCCGGCCAAGCCATTTCCCAGAATGAAATGAACTCCATCTATTGGCAACGCTGGCCGCACGCCCACAGACACTTCACCCTGCACGAGTTCACAGTCCAAGATCATTTTATGCAACGGAATAGGCAACACAGTCATACCCATGCCCCGACTCAGAACATAATCACCTGTAGCCGTGCTAGCGGAAAACGGCAGAACCGAGCACACCACATAGGAATCATGCGCTCCCGTGTCCCTCAAAATTTTAACAGGGGTCTGCGGGCCCCCTACCAATGACAAAAATCCATCTCTAATAAAAGGAGCATAAGACGCCAACACGCTGGGCTCACACAAAGCAAAAGCAGCCGCTTGCCCAATACCAGTAACTGGAGCGGCCAACGCGGCCGGTTTAACATTCGACCTCAAAAATCGACCTTTAGAGTTCAACACCGGGCACTCCGATTTCCAATGGCCTTTTTCATGGCAATAATGACAACCATCACCCCAGACAGGGGGCACATCACCCTGGCGCGCAGCGCGGCGCTCACCACGCCCACTCCCCGAAGAAGGCCCATCACTGTACAGAAACAGGGACTTATGAGTCAAAACATAGTCATCCGCCAGCGCGGCAGCCGCAGCCGCCGTCTCAGCCTTCTGTTCACAGATGTACGTGGCAACCGCACACGGTACCGAATCCTTCAGCTGTACCAAAAGAATCAACTCACACAGCCGATCAAAATCAGCCACTTTCGCCGCTGAGCACCATCGCGTGAAATGCAGCTTCAAGTCCCGAGCAAACTCGAGATAAGTCTGCCCAGCGGCCTTTCTGCAAGACCGAAACCGTTGTCGGTATGCCTCAGGCACCAGCTCATACGCCTGCAAAACAGCTGCTTTCACCTTAACATAATCCTGGCTATCCGACACGGACAGCACAGAAAACGCCTCCTGAGCGCGGCCCACCAGAACGCACTGCAACAACAGAACGCGCGCCGAACTGTCCCACTTACGTGCGTCGGCCAACCGCTCGAAAATCAGGAAAAAAGAGTCCGGATCGGTCTCCTGAAACTGAGGCAAAAGGCGCAAGTTACCAAGAACATCAAAAGTGTCGGCAGCAGAGGAACCCGACAACGAGCGCACCGCAGCGTCACTGGGCCGGCTTGCCCTTATTGACTCCAGCTTCACGCGTTCAATCTCAAACTGCAAGCGCAGCAATTCCTTTTGCTGCTCAAACGTCAAACCCGGCGGTAACGAAGCCGCACCCGGCGTCAGCGAAGCTGCACCCGGCAAAGAATCCGACGGAGGCTTAGCCAAAAAAAACACCTTTCTCCGTCAAATTGGCAATCAGGATGGCCTTAAAATTCTCCTTAAGACGTTTGCTATCAATCTCAACGCCATAATAACGACCAATCTCCAGCAGCTGATCTTTCGTACACTCCTCCAAAAATTCCAGCGAGGGAGAGCGAAAAAACTCCGACACAGTCACCATGATTTCCCCACACAACACAAACACCGCAGGCCAAACGGCAAAAACGGCACCAACAAACAGCAGCAGACCAAATGCCCCGCTACCACACCTGCCGAACAAAACTCACCTAACCTAACACCAAGCTCAACCCTAGTCTTCACGCAGGTCAGCGGCGGGTACTTACGCACTGAAAACCAGCGGGGACGCGAGGCAATCTACACAGATCACCCCCTCAACCCCCGCGGACGTGCCCCCGAGATCACTGCTGGCGCAGCGAACACTAGCCGCGTCCCCGCGACACTAACAAAAAAAACACAGACGAAGCCCAAAGGAGCAACGTCTCCACACCTAACCGGGGCACCGAGCCTGCAACCGACCGGCTAAGCCGCAAAAAGCAATCAACTCACCCCGGCCAAACGAAACTCCACTCCCAGCCGACGACGTCACCGCGGGCTCTTCCCTCCGTCAACAAAGACAGCCGCAGGCGCCAAACACCAAACAAAGAACAACCAAAACAAACCACCCAACGCAAACTCAAAAGAACAACCACGGCGCACCCAACGAGAACACAAGGACGAGCCCCCATTTGTTACAACCAGCCGTACGGTTATAACAAAACAACGCCGAACAACCAAGAAAACCAATTATAATTATTTATTAAACCAAAACTTAAGACAAAATAATATAATCATGAAGTGTGATTGTCTGCAATATCAGTAATGTCAGGGCGTGCTTGGTTGTGTGTACAAATATAATGCAGGCAGTGTTGTATGATGTAGAACTAAAACAAACACAAACGCGAGGTGCAACGGCGCAGGTCCGGCCTGGGAGCGGAGCAAAGAAAGAAGCGACCAAGCCGGCTGTAGGCGGGTCTTTTATATGCGTGGTGCGTCAGGCCCTTGACGCACGACCAGGTGCACTCCATCTCCACCTGCACACACACATAATTAACAAAACAGGCCACCAAACAGAAGGGGCCGTGACACCTTTTATTAAATTAAAACAGCCTCCAGACAACCTGTTGATGCCTTTTTAAGTGTTTTTGTGTCACTTTGAGAGAAAATATCTCAAAACAAGAGAAACTGAACATGAAGTGGAGCTTTGAAAAAAAAAACCTGTTAACAGAAACTCTTAAATTCCCAAAGTAAGACAGAAACAGAGCTGAAAAGAATCGTTAACAGGCTGGTTTTGAGAATTTGAAACTTGTTTTAATGTCTGAAGTCCAGAGAGAAGTCTGGGTTTTCTTATTTCAGGGAATCTTAGCAGGTGTGATCCTCTTACTGCAAGGACAGATTATTTCACTATATTAGAGTCTGAATCTTCTCAGTTTAAGTCTTTTTACTCATATTAAGTGCACACACAGATGTGTGTGTGTGTTTACTGAGTATCTGTTAGAGGAAGAGCTGTAAATTAGTGTGGAGCCACAGGAGTTTAGCCACAGTGGTTTTGGTGGAATCTCTGTTAATGCTGTATGCGTCACAGAAAGAATGTGTGTGTGTGTGTGTGTGTGTGTGTGTGTGTGTGTGTGTGTGTGTGTGTGTGTGTGGGTGTGTGTGTGTGTGCTTTTATCCTTCAGAGACTTGCAGTGGTTTTTAAGAAATGCATGTGGGTGGACGCTTAATGATCTGGTGTCTGAAGTCTGTAACGAAGCTGAAATGATTGACAGGTCACACACAAAACGAAGGAAATGAGGATGTTGTTTACTCTTTTCCCCACATGCTTCCTGAAGGGATGGTCTAATTCCTGGAACCTCCAAATGACCGACACCTTGAGCGTTTCTGACTGCCTGCCTTCATGTTCCACCCTCTCTGTCATTTTCTCTTTAGTGACTGATTACTGAAGCCCTGCCTGCTGCACATAAACAGTCTGTTTGACTCGCTCACGTTATAATTATTGTCAGCCTCGGCTGTTTTTCTGTCCCGGAGTAATTAACTTCCCTCTCTGATGATTATGTGTTTGAGTGATGTCCACTAACTGTCCATCTCTTCACAGTCTGCTACCCTCACTGCATCCGCTTAACTGCTGCTGCGCCAGCTAGTGGTGAGTGCTGCTAACACTGTGCTAATGTTTGCAGAGCATACTCTGTGTGTCAGTTTGCTTGTGCTAACAGAGCTGTGATGCATGAATGAGGAAGGTTGAGCATCTTTTTCAAGGCAGCATGTGCATCATCAGCGAAACATATTTCCAGGCTGGGAGCAGATTTCCAAAGATTTCCTGCCTGGAACAAACTCTGCTTTGTAGCTGATATATTTGTGTTAAATTTGAGGTGAGTATTTAGACGAAAGGTTTAATGTGGTTTCATGCGACAGATTTGCTGCTGATATTTGGCTGCAGGGAGCCGAGAGGTGGAACAGAGACACGTTTCCTGTGATGTTGATTCATTCGGAGGCAAAAGGAAGGTGTTGGCAGAGCAGGACTCATTTTCTCTGGTGATCATCACTCAGAGATAAGAACATGAGGGAAGGGTGATGACATGTAGTAACACACCAGCATATCTTTTTGTTTTTTATGTACTTGTTTATTTGTCAGGAACATTAAATTATTAAATTAAAACAAAATAATGTTTCTAAATATGCCAGATTTAGCCAAAGTGAGAAAAGTTGTACATGGACAAACAGGGTAAATACAGAGAAGACAGAATGATGTGTTTACGTTACAAGCTGAATGCAACTCTGCTCCAGATGTACATGTACTAATATACTAGAATAAAAATGAACCAAAATGAAATCATAATCTTAGTTCAGAATAATAATGCCAATAAATAATGAGAAATATAGGAGAGAGGAAAAAAGAAAAAAGGGATAATAAAATAAAATAAACCAATTTATGAAAATGATAATAATAATATTGATATTATTATTAACAATAACAATAATAATAATAATAATAATCATCATAATCATCACAACAACAAGAACAATAATAATAATTATTATTATGATGATGATGATAATAACAACAGTGATAATAATATTATTAATAATATCTACAAACAAAACAGAATCATTATCTTGGTTGTAGGAATAAGAAAAAAACAGGAAAAAGGTAAATAAATGAGATAAAAAGAGATTTAGAAGACAAAGAAGAAGGCAGTTGTAGTTTCTGTAGTAAAAAGAAAAGAAACATACAAGATATATAAATAAAATGGTAATAATAAAATAAATACACTTTTAATAAAATAATAATAATAGACTTACAAAGTCTATCTATCTATCTATCTATCTGTCTGTCTGTCTGTCTGTCTGTCTGTCTGTCTGTCTGTCTGTCTGTCTGTCTGTCTGTCTGTCTGTCTGTCCGTCCGTCCGTCCGTCCGTCCCTCCCTCCCTCCCTCCCTCCCTCCGTCGCCACTTCATCACTAAGCAGTACATCTACATAAAACTGACATGGGAGCAGACGATGCTCTGAAACCTCGTCCAGCACCTGGTTTTCATCCTGTGCTTCATGACATTCGGCGTCAGCTTCTCCACCTGCGCTGCGTCTGGTTCTGAGCTCACACGTATCCAGCAGGTCGGGGTGTCACCATTACAGATCTTCTTGGGACGATCATTGTCAAAGAAATAATCACGAGTTTACCGTTCTCACCATTACGACACGTTCATTTTCCAACACGATAAATGTGTAAAATCACTCCTGATGAGTCTCTGAGTTTTAATTAAGGCGGTGAAAATGCACAGAGATTAATCTGTGGAATTAACGAGTATTTTATTTATTTACAGATTCATTCATCAACAGTAATATGGAATTTATTTGATTTATGCCATATTAAAAATCTGAATCTTGCATTTTCTCGGCGAGAGAAGCTGATTTTGAATAAAAGTTTACATACAATCATTCATCTTTCTGTACCGCTTCGTCCAGTTGGGAGTCACAGGGAAGCTGGAGTCTAACCGGCATTTACACCTGGACAGGTCGCCAGTCCATCGCAGGACCAACACAGAGAGATCAACTTACTCCTGGGGAGAATTTAGAGAGAACAACTCTCATCGAGTCTTTGGATGGTGGGAGGAAGCCAGAGTACTCGGAGAGAACCCACGCATACATGAGGAGAACATGCAAACTCCACACAGAACGGCCGCTGTTCAACCCCCCCCACTGCTCCAACCGGTGACCTTCTAGCTATGACGTGCCGTCACACACGTATGCTAAGAGCATCGTTAAGTCACGAGAGAGTGTCACTGTTGTCTCCGGAGAAAGAAACATACAACAGATCGATCTCTGAGTTATAATCAATGCTGGATTAATTAAATTTTAATCTATTTTTTTAATACTCGCTCTCCAATCATCATCTGAAGGTTTGCAAGGCTCTGTCGGGATAAATGTCTGCAGACACGTGCTTCTACTGTGCAGGAATGATGAGAATTCCCAGTTCAGGAGAGCCACTTCTTTCTATGACTGGTCTTAATGTGTAAAACATCACTGTCTTCACATTTTCTTCCCCCTTGTTTGGGACGGAGGTACAAACTTAAGTACACAAAGGCATCCGTCTACTTTCTTCTGAAAGGTATTAGGATAATTTAAGGGAAGATTTTAAGGGAAGATGAGGAGCAGAGGAAGGCTGACGGAGAGAATAAAGAAGGGATGATGGAAAAACCAGCAAAGAGTCAGGAAGACCGAAGAGAAAGAAGAGGAAGACAACCATCAACCTCCCTCCCTCCAGTTCTCACCCAACTGATCTCAACAATAGTTTGCTGGCAAACCTCTCCAACACATTCCTCTCGAGCAAATCTCCCGTCCTCCCACTGACAGGTCTGTGAATATTCAGCATGAGTGGGCTGCAGCCAGATTACATTTCAAATAGCCAAAGTACTTTAGAGGCGAAGCCAGCAGCCGCTTTCTAAACACAAAGAGTTTCAGTCTGTTCATCACTGCACACCTCGAAGTCTGGACATCAGCAGAAATCTGCCAACTCTTTCAGAAATAGATGGAAATCTTACCAGAGTCTGTTCCTGGTGGAGCCACCTCCCGTCTGCTGCATGCCGGGGTGGAATTCACCTCAAGACGTTGAGCTTTAGACAACGTTTAGACGCGTGTTGATGCGTATGCGTTCTAAGAACAGAGGCTGGACGGATGCCCCTGCTTGCTGGACCTCCACAACTGCTCCTGAACATTTAAACTGCTCCAGGAACAGTTTCAAAATTCCACTTTATGCCTTTTTTTTTCCTTTTGTGTGTTTGAGGAGCCATGCGTTGGGTCTGCTGGACTATCCAGCTTATCACAGCTTTCACACTTTTCCAGAGCTGCTGGTGTGTATGCAGACCTGGGAACGGGTGATCAGCTGACACCGGTTAACCAGCACACATCCGCTGTGGAGTAAAACACCACAAAGAACTGTTCAGACGAGATGGCTGCGTGTAAATAGCTTGGTGTCGTTCTAAACTCTTCCCTTAAAAACACAAATTCAACCTGCAGAATCTCCAGCAGGTCAGACCCTCGCTGACTGTCGCTGCAGCCTGGATGTTCCTGCACGTTTTCATTTTCTCTCACTTTGATTATTGCTTTACAGACTGCTCTCTCATGGGTGTAACTGCACTCAAACCTGTGAAATCACTGTACTTCTCAGAATCTTTGAGAGGAAGAGTTCTTCGTGTCGATGCTGTCACAAATATAGGTTTTTATCTGCACCACCACCAACGAAGGAATATGTTAAACTAAAATCTGGGAGGACCATTGGAGGGACCATAAGTCCCTCACAGACTCACCACCTCTGGAAACACATACACCACTCTTACATCCCACCTCGATAACTGGCTTCAAACCAACCAAACCAGTTCCCACAGCTCTGCAGCACAGATGCAGGAACGTAGCAGCTGGATGCATCTGCCCTGCTTCTGTTTCTGAGGGTTTTATTCCTCTTTGTTTCTTATGTGCGGGACATGTTTACATTTGTATACAGATATGTTTCTACACTTATTCTGCATGATTGAATGATGAATTTTTTATTGAATTATAATGTTTAGATTTTATCTCTAGCCTCATTCACTTTATACAATATTTAATACGACTGGTATGTGTTTACTTTTTATGTCTGTTCCTTTGCTGTTATATATGTATTGAAGTTTGTCTGTGACCTGCGCAGGGACAACAGTTCAACAGTAGTTTTTTTACTTATGTTTATTAATGTGCAGTATGCCCCTTATTAAATAAATAAATACATTAAAAAGCCAAAAACCTGATGGAGATGAGTGGATGAGTGTGAAGTAGTCCAGCTGAACTTCAGTGTGTTCTGATGGGGAGCCTGCTGACATTTAGGTGGCTGTAACAGAAGATCTGGGTGATCAGAAATATGGATAAATGAATCTAATTTTATGTGTGCAGAATAACTTGAACCTTCCTGTTTTTGATCTTATGTCTCTGAAGGTGCCAACATAGCTCTCACAACCAGCTGTGACTCGCCTGAACTGGGCTGCCCAGGTAGGACAAACAAACACCTAAAATCTAAACTTTTTTTTTCCCCTCTTTTTTTTTTTTGAAGGAAAGGTGTGTGTGTGTTTTGTACTTGTGCTTATGTAAAAAAAACCTGATGGAAACATTCAGAAAATCTAAGTTTGTTTATTTATCGGTAGAAAAGATGCTGAAACATTTTCTGGTCACATTCAAACCTAATAACACTCCGCAGACAGACCTCATCTGTCATTAAGGATTAAAAAAGACTGAACAATTAAGAGGAGGAGAATAAAAAAAAGATGCTTATTTTAATTTGTTTTTGAGAAACTGGTGAAAATACTTTAGTTCCTGGTGAACTTTCAGGTTTTTATTCTTCATATTATCCACTGAAGTACACAGCAAGTGGAACTCTTGACCTCCTGCCAAGAACATTATCTCTAACTAAGGTTTTCCTGCATGAGCACATACATATTTAATACCGGTGAACCCAGTGGGAATCAAACCTTCAACCTTGGCAGCATCAGATCCACTCAGCTTCACAGGATGCTGCTTTCTGCTGTCAGTCTCTGCTCTTTATGTCTTATTAAGAAACCCTCAAAGTCCCACTGCCTTGAAGCCGCTGGACAGAAGCCTTGGAGGGACGATTTTCTGCATGTGATTTGTGGGAATATCCTCAGAAGGCTACGTCTTATCACCCCAGAGCTTTTCCCAAGCCACTGAATCCCTTAAGTTAAATATGGACATCTTGTTTGGAGAAATTCTCTAACCTCAGTCAGGCTGGAGTTTCACACAGATCCTCTATGTTTTCCCAAAACCAGGAAAACATTGGGAGTCCGAAATCCTCACGTCCTGCAGCACGGCCATGAACGGGGGGAGGAGGTTGTTGGAGAACATGAGGGAGAAAATTAAAGAGATCAGAAACCTGAAGAAAAGATAAGATAAAAAAGGAGAGCTGATTCAAACTGTTTAAAACAAAGCAATAAACCACCGACAATAGATTTTTAAATGTAAATGATAAGGAAGAAATGACTGGGTTGAATTTCCAGCTGTTCCTCTGAAGACTTTAGTTATCTGATTGGAAATAAGGCCAAATGACAGTATTAGAGCTGTTAGCTCCCCACATGTTGCACAGACGTAAAAGCCCTTTGATTTATGATGTTGGGCCGTAGAAATGACTCAGCTGGAAGAAGGGCAGAGAAGAAGTCATGTGAGGGCAAGGATCTCAGTCACAATGAAGAAATCTGAAAAGGGAAAGATGATTTACTGTGCTTGCTCTACGTTCGCTCTTTGCTAACCTTTCCTTGCAAGTCCAAGTATCTGAGAAGGAGCTTTGAGGAGTTAGAGCATTAGCCTAAGCTCACACTGTCACCCAGCGGCGTGAACAAACATAATTCAGGTAAAGCCTGTTATTTTCCTTGAAATATGTCTTAAAGCTGTGATGCTATCCATTGTGGCCTGTCTACAGCCAAACGTCTCTGCTCTGGAAGATCATGTGATCTGGAACTTAGTGCCGGGCCAGCAGATTACGTGGCCCAGTCCCACTGCTGAAATGTCAGTTCTCACAGCTACAGAAACCTCAGAGGAATATTTGTCTAAAGGTCAGTTTTGGTAGAATTAGGCTCATGAGACTAGTGAAGTCAAGCTGATCAGGCCTCTGTTGCAGAATATAAATGTTAGTTGTATTACAGGAAGGTCAGCAGGCCATGGGAGAGCACGAACATAACTCTACATGTCATTTTGGAGCTGAACTGGTCAGTGCTGGTTCAGCTAAAGAGCAGAACCTCGGAGCTGGTTGGTAATCAGGGTTAACGATCCACCGTGGAGACATGTTCATTCCGATCATAGTTTTCATGTGTTGGATAGTTTTTCCATTAAAGGCTGCATTGACAGAGTGCCCTGCAAATCAGGCCTGTGGGCATGTTCATCTGGCATTCAGTCCCATCGTGCAGCCATGGCAACCCTGTCAGTATCAGAGCAAATCTCAGTAACTTTGCATACATAACAGGTGGTTCAAGTATGAAATCTTTCAGATCCAATTAATTTACAACCACATCCTTACATTACTACAAACTTCTGTTTCAACTGCATGGGTATGTCATTTGAACCTTCCTCTAGTGCAGTAGTTCCCAACCTGGGGCCTCTGGTCCCCCACAAAGACCACAGGGGTCCACAAGGCTTTTACTGTATAGAGACTGTATGCTTGTTAGAATTCAGGCCCACACTGAAATGAGTTCAGGTGTATCCACTTAACTTAAATTTTGGACGTTTTGTTCACAAGGAACATGCATTTTAGTGCATGCAGGTTAGTGAGCTGGTGGAGCTACTGTGGTGGAGGAGCAGCAGTGGCTTAGGTAGTAGAGCAGGTCCTCCAATAACTGTTGTATCCTTGAGGAAGACACTTTACCCTCCTTGCCTTCATGGTGGTGTATGAATGCATAAATTGGTCGGTGGTGTTCGGAGAGGCCGTAGGTGGGATTGGCTGCCATATTTCCATCAGTCTGCCCCAGGACAGCTGCGGCTACACATGTAGCTTGCAATCACCAGGTATGAATGGGGGGTAAAATTAATCATGGGTTCACTTGTAAAGCACCGTGGGTTCCTTGAAACGCACTGCTTAACTCTAATCAATTATTATTATTTCATCTCTATCTTGGTAACTTTGAATTTACCTGCACTATTTCATTAATAAAATCAGAGAAACGTCACAGGTAACCTTGACTCCGGTTTTGCTGAAGGACGGGACAGGACTCTCAGCATGGGGCGGGGTGAGGGGTCCATGGCTCTCTGGTAGTTGCATGAAGGGGGTCTTAAAGGAAAATAGGTTGGGAACCACTGCCCTAGTGGATTCTGAATTTCTGTAGTAGTATTTGTCAGCTCTATGGCCGAACATCATTGTCGCAAGCATCATTTTGTAAACACTGTGATGGCGAAACTGCAGCTAGTGGTATCAAAACGTGGAACTTGATGAATTTGAGCGAAACTCATGTTCTTCCTATGCTCCTTGGATTCTGGAAGCATCAAAGGCGCAAAATTGTGACAAACACCAGGCCATGTCTCCAGGAAGAGAGCTTAAACCTGTTACCCCCTTTCTTCTGCAAGATGGCAGATGTGAATCGGCCGCCTCCCGCCTTCAGCAATCGGCCATAGCCAACCTGTTATGCCATAATAGATGAGTCATTTTACTGCCATTACAAACTGTGGTTCATATTTAACATTTTTGTCATTTAAAGTTTGCCTCAAACTCTTGAAAAGCTTACAGCCATGTTGAATCTCAGCTTTCACCAGTGTTCTTTGTTGCACCCACAGTCGGATTACGTTAACACCACTTATTGCTCTGACGTTATTCATTTATTTAATATGAACTTCACTATGAATGTTGCGCATTTCTCACAGCTCTTGGAAAACTGTAGTTACCTTTGTCAATATATCTCTGCAGCATACTTAATTTCTAATACAACATCACAACCATTCATCATCCTCTGCATCTTTCTTTGTTTCCTCCCATCACCTTCACTTCCACCAGCAGCTTCCTCCCCCACCACCTCATCCACTGTCTCCACTAACACCATCCATGCTACTAATGTCATCACTGACGGTAAGCAACCCTCACCCTTCTCCCTCTTCATCATTAGCTTCTACCTCTTTCCTCCTTCCAGACTACAGTAGTACATGTCAACCTCCTGCTATTCTTCCACCATCCTCTACCATCCCTCTTTATTGTTTCAGAGGTTAGTTATTTTCATTTCTTTTCTGATCTTTTGTGTGTATACCTTTTTATTTCTTTCTCCATTTTAAGGATGGGCACCTTTAGCACCCTTTTTTACTTTGTCTCTTCCATCATCTGTAAATTTAAGCTCATCTAAGGCATCTTTTGCAGCTTGGCTATGTTGTTTGGAAGTTAACATACTTGAAAGTCATGGCCAGATTAAAGCTCTTTTGCACAGATGTTGCTGTGAATTAATAAAATAGCCATATCACTCTTAATTCACAATGCCAATAATGTGACTATAAAATATTAATGTGTTGTTGAATTGCTCACTTGAAGTTCTTGCAGCTTTTGCAGTGTCAGAAACAGAAAACAACTGTTTCAAGCGAAAACCCTTTTTTCTGGAAAAGTGTACATAAAGCTGCTGTTAGAATGCCTCACATGGGGCACCATTTACCTGAGAACATGTAGGAGCTAGCCTAGTTATTATAATATTAATAAAGTCTAATGGACTGGTAGTAATAACTGAACACTAATACAAATGTTGAATGTCTGTTGGTCTGCACTGGGACAAATATCACACTTAGAGAGAACACGTGTTTTTTCTGTCCAACATTTAATCTCTTATTACAGTTTTCTTTAGTTGCAGTGGATATAAGATTACATTAACTCCATTGTTTTGTTTTTCTTTTTTTTTGGGGGGGGGGGGGTTACACTGTTAGTAATTTATGTGTTGAATGGTATCCATGTTGCATGTTTTATGTCACACAGCTCTTGGAAAAACTCTAGTGTGACCTTCATCAGTGCATTTATGCCTCACACTGTGACATTGCTCATTTCCTGCAACATCACAACCACTCAACATTCTTTTTATCTCTCTGTTTCATCCCAATGCTTTTCTTTCTACCAGACACTTTTTCTCCTACCATCTCCTTCACTGAAACCACTAACACCATTCATACTTTTCATGCCATCACCACCTACGGTAAGCAACCCTCATCCTCACTTTCCTCAACTTCATCGTGAAGCCTAATATCACTCCATTCAAATGTCTTCCTAGTTCTATATATAACCACTATTATATTCCACCCTCTTTCTTATGTTGTTTCTGTCTTTTTAATAGGTGATTTATTATCAGTTTATCCTCTGTTCATCATCTGGATTATTTTCTCTCACTTATTTAATCTCTAAAAAATTTAGTATTGTATAAATATTGGGATGGTAATCATCACTTTGAAACAATAATCTTTAATGGTTCTATGAAGAAGCTTCCCTCATGTTTGAACTTTTTAACAGATTTTTTAAAAGCTTTCTTTTATTATTATTACTGAATCTCTGAAAAGTCAAACAAAAGTTTATAGAAGTCATTAACTGCCAGCTATATAAGAGATGGCAATGCTAATTCTAGTCTACTAGTAAACTGATGCAGTTATTTGAGAAATAAAAAAAGGCTTCATACCCCCTAATTTACAGTACACTAATAATGTCTTTTTGCTCATTAAAGACACAAGTGAGTGACTGAGTCCTCGGTTGTATTATAAATATCCAGCTCACCTCCCGTGGCACGTATAAAGCCATCATTGCTTTAACACAAGCATCATTTGTCATCTCCAGTCCCCCCTTCCATCCATTCAACTGCATCTCCCTCTACTAGCATGCCCCTAACCCCACCCAACAACAGTACCACCAGCAGCACATCCAGCTCCTCCTCTTCCTCTGGTAAGCTTTCATCTGCTTTGCTGCTTTGCTCCGCACATGCATCACTGCAACATGCAACAGAAACTAATTGTTGGAATTGTTTAACCTTGAATGTGATCTTATTTATGATGCAGTAGCCTCGGAAATGGAGTAGCTGACAGTGGAATATGTTGATGTCAGATTTATGGGAAGAAATAAAACATTTGAAAGGAGTGGGTTTTAGCAGGGAAATATTAAATAAGCTTCTAACTGTTTAAGTGAGGATTTTGTTCCATTAGCATTTTTTTGTTTGTTTTTGCTTGTCGCATTAACACACTGTGGTTATATGGTCTCTTGTACTCACGCTACCTTGTTGTGCTAATCAGCTACCGCCATCATCACCACCAGTTCTGCTATGCCTGCATCCACTGTCGCTAATGCAGGCCAGTCCAGTACCCTCCTCATCCCCAGCCATGCTGCTGTCGTGTAGCACAATGTGGATCTTCATAGTATTGTAGAAAACTGCATGGATGTCCGGCAAAAGATGGAGGCAGCAGAAACTTTTCTGCTTTAATTTTGCAGAACCCTGATCCAACCCCGTACAATCGCAGAACCCCGATCCAACCCCATACCATCGCAGAACCCCGATCCGACTTTTTTGAAATTTGTTGCTTGCCCAAAAAACAAAAAAAAAAACACTAGTTATAAATGTTAACTCTTTGACTTGTTGACTGTCCCCAACACTATGTCTTCAATCCCATACAATCCAGAAAATCTGATTCAACACAAGCAAATGTCCCTTTTTCTAAGTCATCTACGTTCGCTTGCACAAAATGTCTGTTCAGCTAACTAACATGCTGTGATTTGATTGTTTACCTCCCTCATAGCTGAACAGATAACCAGCATCACAGCAACCCTTCCATCTGCTCCCACTAACCACCCAGCTACTAACCCAACGAAGCATGGTAAGAGCTATAAAACCCGTTCACCTTCATTTACAAAGCAGATGAGGATTTAATCCTGTAACTGAGAGACAGAATCAGTTCATATAAGACAATCTACAGAAACACTGAGCTGATGAATGTATTAATTAAATTCAGTTTGTAGTTTTTTACTTATTACTGGAGTAGTTTTCATTAAAATTATAGTTAGAGATGTACTAATAATACTTACTATTGATAAATAACTGATAAAGATGTGTCATAGTGGCAAGTTTTCATATTTATCTATATTACTGAAGAAATGTTTGAATTAAATAAACCAAATGTGAATGTTTTCAGTGTATGTCGTATTATACAAATTCATGTCAGACGGTTTATCAGTAAGCATGGGGGGGGGGGGGATTCCTTCTTTCTGAAGGGAAACTGTAAATACTTGGAAGTAGTGCCAGCTGCTTCGAGTTCTTCTGTAGCTTATCAACATTTAAACAAAGATAATTTGGTGTCATAAAAACATGCATGCAGTTTTTCCTCCATCTATCACTACTTCTATATGATCATTTCTTTCAGAATGTATTAACATAAGTAAAGACGGGCCCTTTTTTCTGTCTGAACAATGCAACAAATCAGTGTATCAGACTCCTGAATCAAATCAAATCAAAACAGACTGGATTGTTTTATAGTATCTGTAGATCAAATACCATCAAATTGAGCACGCTGAAAGCCATTTCATGTTTCTCCTCTTCATTTTTTAATCATCTCAATCCTTCTCTCATTCTTCACAAACATTTCCAGGATCGAGTCCTCTGCTGCTGTTCTTAACTACCACCCAGCCAGCGACTAACATAGCTGAAACTACCGTCTCCTCTCTGGGTAACACACAACCTCGCATGTCTAGTGATGCACTGCTCATCCACCCAGTTTTCTTTTCCTTGTCAGGGAAAGATGTATTTCTGGTATAATTTGATCTGTAATTTGTAGTTTCCTCCTTCCTGTCGTCATGTTAACGGTTGGGATGGAATTCCATCGTTCTCTCTGCAGATATCACTTTTCTTCCACTAACCATGTGTGAGGTTCAGTTGATATGAATATGTGATAAACTTGTGTTTTATGCTTTTAATTATTTTTCTGTAACTTGATGCCATCTGTTTGGTGTGACAGTGGAGGAGGCTGCTGATGCTCGAACTGCTCCACAGCCTGAACGTCGGGCTTCACGGTCCAAGCATCCGACTGGTGGTCATGCTCAGAGTTTCTGTCCAGTTGTCGAATTAACTGCTGGAGCTGAAGTTCATCATGTAATCAGACGAAGCAGACGTGCTTTAGATCCTCTTTTAGGAGCCTCTCTTCGTGGGTCCGTTACACCAACTCATTTCAGCTCTCCAGCTAGAGCCTCCAGCCCCCCAAAGCCACCACATCAGCCCAGACCTTTAGCTCTAGTCCCTGGTCCTTTGTCTCCATATGAACACTCTCACCCCAGACCTCCAGCCTTCATCCAGAGGGTCTCATCCCATCGAAGCTCCAAACTCTTCCTGGGTTTGGGTGGGTTCATCTCCACCCCTCTGAGGAAGAGGCCAAATGCAGGACGACGCCCCACTACCACCAGAGCAACACCAAGTAGGGTCGAGGTCCACGTCACAAAACCTGCTGTTCCTCCAACCCAACCGAAGTCCACATCCAGACCTTGGCTGAAAAACACCACTCACATGTTGGGAAGCGTGACACGACCAGCCGCTTCTCACCAACCAATCGTCACGAAGACCACGGCTGCTTCAGTCTCTTCTCAGGAGTCGTCTCCAGGGCAACATAGAGGTGAGGTTTTTGATACGAAGGAGTCTTCCCTGTGGTCGTCTTCGTCGGCACTGAGCAACAGAAAGAACAAACCTGCAGCGCCGCCGTGGTCGCTGCTGAGTGTGAGTGGCGGCGGAAACTGGACCAACCCTCCGGGGTTCTCCTCAGGTTCCGAGACATTCCTGTACGATTCCACCGAGCTCACTGAGGAGGGCGGAGTTTACAACCTGTATGAAGTGGATGCAACTGACTCCCTGGAAGAACATTCCAGCATTCCCGAAGCCAGCATCTCTCAGACATCAGCAGCAGGTCTGAACAATCAGGGGGACAGGCTGAGTAGACGCAGGCTGGAGGAAAGTTCCTTCACACAAGCCCAACATGTGGAAACCCTGATGCTCTCACAGCCAACAGCATCTGTATCCAAGCAACGACCAGCCTTCCAAAAGCAGATCTTTTCTCCTTCGGTCCTGCTGCAGAAAGATGAGACTGAGATGTCCGTTTCCTCACCTCCTCTGAACCGTCTCAGAACCGGGCCGATTAATCACTTAGACACCAGTACAGACATACATGCCCATATACATTCATCTGGCTCCATCCTTCCTCCTGCTTTTCCCAAAACTTCCTCTTCTAACACAGTCAACATTCCTCATTCCTCACCTTCTCTTACTTCTCTCTCCACCTCGTCTTTCTTCACCTCTGGCAGCATTACTCCATATTCTCTACTTTCTCTCTTCTCAGATGACCCCACTCCTCCCCTCTCTGCTCCTCAGCAGGCCTCAGTCTTCCTGCCCTCCTCCTCTTCCTCGCAGGCAGAGCGACGGCTTTCAGGAAGCTTTCAGCCGCCCACGCTGTCCTCTCTGTCTCTGTACTCCAACCTTCAGAGCCAACATGAGGCTGCTGATGCAGAACTTTCCTCACTTCTTCTGTTTTCTGACGCTCAGATGCCAGCTGGTGATGAATCTCTGCTCCCTGAACAGCTCTTAGAAAAATCTTCCAACAACAACTCAGAACCTTTCAGAAACAATTTGTCCAAAAGTAATGAGTCCCTTAATCTTCGCTCAGAAACCCCCTTCAGTCAGATCGGATCACCTGTGGAGAGTTTGCTCACACGTTTGAAGCCGACCTCAGATCCAGTCCATCAGCTCAGACCTCAGTCTGATCAGACAGATTTGATTGACATCCATATTCCTTTAGGTGAGTCATTTCAGGTTCGTCACTCTGGTTCTTCCTCGCTGCCAGCGGTCGGTGTTTGGACCTCTGAACGCACTCCGGCTGTGCTGCAGGCAAACATCCACAAAGAGCCCGATTCGCTCTTTGCTTCTTTGTCTTCTTCACCTTTAGATGTTTTTCTCTCAACCTGGAGCTCCCGTCTCCGAGACAACCTGTCACTCACTGCACCAGCTCAGACTCCACCTGCTGTCAGCATCACACACGGTCCTCATCCTGCAGGTGACGTCTCACTTCTCTTGGCTCAGTCGTCCTCAACTGGGTCACAGAACAAATTTCCTCTCAGCTCAACTTTCCCCAGAAGTCCTGAGAGGCTGCAGAACCCGCCTGCTGGTCCGGACCGTGCAGCTAATCACCTCACTTCTTCTTTGTTGCATCCACCTGCCGTGTCGCCAACAGTGCTCCACGGCAGCCGGACCCCCCAGCTGACTTCAGGGCTGGATTACACACTCAGCTCAGCACACACACACGTGCACAAGCCTAAACATGCAGAAGTTCATGTTTCACCCACTCTGTCTCTTTCAGCAAGCCTCACATCTCTTTCTCCTCTTTCTCACATCCCTTCTGTCATAACTGTCTCCTCCCTCCCCCTCTTATCCTTCATCACTCCCTCCCTCGCTCCTCTGTTCCCCAGTCAGGCAACGTTAAAGCCCACACCAGCCCAGCCCCCCTTGAACAAACATTTACAGACCTCCCAGGTTGCTGGGACGCAGCCCGCGAGGCAGACGACAGATCCAGCAGAGCGTTTCATCACGTCCAGCGCCTCGCAGCCTCTTGCTTCTGCTGATGACAGTGGCAAGGTGTTGTCTCATCATGCAGATGGATCACAGACAGCAGCCACCTCCAGGTTTGTTTCTTTATTCGATCCTGCAGACATCGTTGCAAAGATACACACAGCAGACAAGCGTGTTTCTGCAGCAGGATGGGCCGACGCAGCAGCTCCCGTTCAGGCTGGAATGGACCTTCTGAATCCAGAAGCTTCTCCTAACACTGAATCTGATTTCCACCAGAACCCTGCTCTGGTAACTCCAGCCATGCAACACTCTGGTCTTAATCTCCCCTCAGCCTCCATATTCCCCACCGACTCCCATATTGGTGCCTCAAGTCAAGGCTTCATATCTGGGCTTGAAAAGCTCCCACATCCTGGAAATGATCTCCACACTGCAAACACAGCAGGTCATCAACACCTCCCCGAGATGACAAACATCACACAAGCTAAAAATACTTCGGTGTTTGCAGATCTCGGAAGGATGGACTCAAATGTTGCAAAGCCCGGTTTGATGTCGGAGCCGAGCATGTCCAACCACAGCGAGAATCAGACTTCAGGAGTCTCTGTGATCATAATCAGAAATGTTTCCCCGACGCCACCTGTTGCTATCGACGCTCACCGTCTTATAACCAGGAAAAGCTCCTCAGCTGCAGCTGCGTTTAAAGCCGTGACTGCATCGGCTCACGGCAGCAGCGGCCTCAAAAAGGCGCCGACCGTGGGTGTAGCGGCCACGCCTGCGCCGCCCTGCCAATGTAAAGAGCGCTTTCATTTTACATGTCTGTGTGGACTGTCATCTGAGAACAGTATGTCATGCAGTAACAACCAACTGTAGATGTAGACATCCAAAACACAGAAATCATTCTCCTGATTTGTATGAAGTCTTAAAGTCTGTTTGAAATGTTGATCCAACAAACCTAACCGGCCTGCAGTTTGTGGACACCTGAGTCTTTTCAGGTTATTTACCCAGGGTTCCAGCATGACTGTGAGTTGTAGATCCTGCAGCGGATCGGGAAGAAATCCCTGCAGCCGGTGTCCACAGACTCTTAGCCATGTGGTGTTTCTGCAGGCAGGTTGGGATGGCATGAAGAAATTCTCCTTTAAATATTCAAAAAGGAGATTTTAAGACTGAATACATGTTTGATTAACTTTAAAGGTGGCTGGGTTTACAGTATTGTAGCTGAATAGATGTTTTCCATAAATTAAGTTCAGTAGTTCTTTTGTAGAGAGAAAAACCTGCCAATCATGTCAATATGTTGGATCCATGTGAAGGTGGAAGCTGGAGATTGGGTTGTTGTGATTCTGGGCCAGTTATGGCATGCTAACAGGGACTTTAGTTGTCCAGTGATAGTTGTAGTTCCTACAGAGGGATTAAATCTTCTCTTCCTCTTTGTGTCTTTTCTCTCTGTTAACTTTTCCACTCATCACATCTTCTGCAAAGACTTTTCTCCTCCTGAGTTTTTAGTCCATCCAGCTTCTTGGTAGAGATGTCCTGCTTAGCTGCCCGCATTATTATAACCTCTTCACATGAAATCCAGTTAAAATGTTGGGATGACCATCTGCTCCCCAAACCTCAGCAAAAATAAGTGAAGTTTGCAGCTTGCAGGGTCTCCCTCCAGAACTGGAGTCTTCTCTATTCACAGCATCAACTAACAATCAGAGGTGATAGAGAGACACCTAGTGGCTGCTGTGAAGCATAGCAGGAGCTCTGAAGGCTGCAAAAGGTCCTCACACGTCTTCGTTTTATCACATCGGGTGGATGATAACATTACTGTGAGCAGCAGCAGGTTTTAATTTTCCTGTCCTCTGGTGAAACCCTACTGCTGGGAATGCAGCTAAATTCAGTATTTTTCCATGAAAACATGACTCATGAAAAACTTATGTCTCATAAAAAACTTTGTTTTGATTGAAAAGTTTACTAACAGATGAATTAATGGGCTTTACTAAATTGGTTTTAGGTTAACAGCTCTTTGGGGATTATTGGTGGACTCTCTGCAGCCAGTCGCCCAAATTGATCAAATATTATCGAATGAAACAAACATGTTAGTTTGTCCTTCTTTAAGATTTCAGCAGATCGATGGAGAAATTGGCATTAGAAGGCAGAAAGCAAAGTTAAACTCCCATTTCTGTGTTATCCCTTCTGAAAAAGACACTTTAAATGTTGGGATGTGGGATGTGAAAAGTGTGAGACGGCTGCTCTGAAAGCGTGAAATTCTTTCAGAAATGTCCAAATTTAATGACATAGTTAATAAAATGCTGCAGCTCCTGCAGCTTTTTCATTCACAGAGAAAAGAAACCTGCTCTGTGCTGCTGTTATCTACCCGGCAACACACTTTCTCATTATTTACTGCGGAAAATTGGATTTTTTTTCCTTATAATTTAATGAGCTCTGAACATTTGATTTGTCTCCTGCTATGTGGAACAGGCAGAGAGAATAAAAGACTGAATTTAATGTGGAACAGCTTTTTCCTGATGTGACTGAAGGGTTTGTCCTCTCGCCTTCATCTGCAGAAGGTTTGTTCTACCGGGCCTCCTTCGTGGTGGAGTCAGAGCTGAGCCTTCAGGCCGTGGAGCAAGCAGTGGCCCAGTGGGTAAGATGGAGCTGCGCTCTCATTTCTAACTGTTCACACAGCAGCATGTGGAGGAGAACTCAGAGCTATGTTAGGCCTCTGGGTCTCCTCATGTCATTGGACTCTGAAGGAGTTCAGCTATTTAACATCTCTGGCTTTGATCAGCATTAATGGGAACTGGCTTTTAATCAGCTTACTGTACCTTAATGGAGGGTTTTTAAATGTTTCCTACAGGAGTCCCTGCTCAGAGGAACATGGTCTGAAAGCTGAGTGAGTTCAGGTGCATGGCTGTGTTAGGGTCAGGCTCTGCAGCAGATTCAGACTGGTCACTGATGAGAGCTCCCTCAGTTTTTCTGCCTCACAATGTTCAGTTCTGCTCACTTATTTTAGATTAGTGCAACATCATTTACAGGGTTTCCAAATGCAGAGCATAGAGAACAATGAGAGGAAGCAGCAGTCGTGACAAAGACAAGAAAGCCCGGCTTTTGGTTATTTTACGAAGCTCTAAGCAGCTGCACCTCAGCACAGCTCTGCAGGACGGTGCTGCGCTGCTGATTTACCTCGTTTAACTGCTAAAGCAGGGCTCTCCAGCTCCGGTCCTCAGGGGCAACAATCCTGTCTCCCTGATCCAGCTCACCTGATTTAAATTAAATGGCTCTGCTCAAACATGTTGACCCATCAGTCTGATTTAGGCGCTGCAGCAGGAAACATCCTAAACCTGCTGGACAGGGGCCCATGAGGACGACTTTAGACATCTGTTTACCAAGGGCTGCACAATGGTTTAGTGGTTAGCATCTTTGCTAAGGTTGAACTCTGGATTACCTTGGACTGACTTACCTGGATTCAACCCTCTTCTGTTTGGAGTTTGCATCTTCTCACGGTGTATGCATGGGTTCTGTCCGGGGACTCCAGCTTCCTCCAGTCGTCACTCACATGTTAGATTACTGGAGTCTAAATTCTCTTTAGGAGTGAGCGTGAGCATGAGTGGTTGGCTGTCTCTTGCGTCGGCCTTGCGATGGACGAGCGACCTGTCCAGGGTGTACCCTGCCTGGTTTTTTCTGAGATAGGCTGCTTCTTTTTAGAGGATTTAGATTCATTGGATGAATTAGGATGAATGGATTAATAGGATGAACACATCTGGAGCATGACCACACGAACTGTCAGTAAGTGCACAATATGAAAGCCTCTCATCCCATATATATGACCTATAAACCGAAATGATCACATAATACAAGAACAAGTGAGTGTATTCAAAGCGTGGGATGAATTCAGAATAAAGGAAGGTAGAAAACAAACACTGGTTTGGCTTTATGATGGTTGTTTTCTCTAACTTGACCACTAGATGTTAGTAATTGTTACTCTTACTTTCAGAGCTGGTTTATCTTCTTTTCTATTCTATCTGAAGATCAGAGAATAGAAAAAAATTATAAAAACTAAGCAACATGCATCCATCCAGCAGCCAGACTCATGTTGCCCTGCAGAGGTTCAGAGAGGCAGCAAAGTCTCAGGCCCCGGCTTAGTGGGCTTAACAACTAACATGATGTTTGAATTTGTTTTCTTCTTGCAGCTGAATCAAACATTTGAAAGCTGGACCCATGCAGTGAAGAGCATCAGGTAATTCTACAAACTTTCTTGACCATGGTATCAGGTCCTCCTCCTTTTTTACAAAGACCATCTGAAAATTTAGAAACTATCAACAGAACATAAAAAAGTGAAGAAAATTGTGGGATATTTTAAACAAGACCTCTTGTATAACCAAGTTCTGACTTTTTTAAACCAGCATCAGAGCAATATGATCTGAAGACATCCTTCTCTTAAGTTTGAAAACACAGTAGATTTAATTTAATTTGACAATAAACCTCTGACAGCTCAGGTTGTCTGATTAGTCTTCATATGAAATAAATCCAGGAGGAAATGTGGATCATGGACAACAAACATGTGAATGTAAAATGTTCTTTCTGATCATACCTGACTGTTAACGTGATTTATCTCTGAAAAGTGGTGTACAATGACTGGTCTCTGCTGTTTCATTCTCTCGTTTCGTCTCTCCAGCATTCATCCTGATGGGCCGACCCAACAGAACTCCATCAGGTAAACAGACTACTGTCAGACTTTTCTCAGTTTAGAGTCTAAGTCCATATTCTGCTTCATCAGCAAACATAACCTGTGGAGTTCCCCAAGGCTCCATCCTGGGGCCACTGCTGTTCAACATCTACGTGCTGCCACTCGCTCAAGTTATGAAAAACAACTAAATGTTACCACAGTTATGCTGATGACACACACATCTACATAACCATCTCACCAGGAGACTACAGTCCGATCCGAACGCTGATCAACTGCATGGATCAGATTAAAGACTGGATGTGCCAGAACTTCCTTCAGTTAAATGAAGACAAAATTGAAATAATAGTTTTTGGAGCCAAAGGAAGAAAGATTAAAAGTCAGTTCTCAGCTTCAAACAGTTGAGTTAAAACTACCAACCAAGCCAGAAATCTGAGTGGAGTCCTGGACTCAGACCTGGATTTAAGCTGGAGGATTAAAGGCCTAAAGTCCAGACTACTGCTGTCCTCACAGGTCTCCCTAAGAAGTCCATCAGACAGCTGCAGTTAGTCCAGAATGCTGCTGCTCCAGTCCTCACTAAGACCAGGAAAGTAGATCCTAGAACTCCAGACTTCAAAATCCTGCTGTTAGTTTAAGACCAGAATCCATTCAGGATCTTCTGGTTTGTTACAAAGCAACCAGATCCCTCAGGTCATCAGGCTCAGGTCTACTTTCTGTTCCCAGAGTCAGAACTAAACGTGGAGAGGCAGCGTTCAGCTTTTATGCTCCTCACATGTGGAACAAACTCCCAGAAACCTGCAGGTCTGCTGACTCAGCAGTTTTTCATCAGGATTAAAAACTTTTCTATTTGCAGCCTTTTATCAAAACAGTTAATTCCCCACACTGGAACTTTATTTATTGTTTATCTATTTTATTTGAGCCTTTTTTTCTTTCTGTTTTTAACTTCATTTAAAGTTTATTTTTAATGCACTGGTTATTGCTCCCTGCACCCCGCTGTAATGCTGAAATGTTTCATGTAAAGCATTTTGAATTGTCTTGTACATGAAATGTGCTGTAGAAATAAACTTGTCTCATCACTTCCAGGGTCTCTGTTGTGTTTACAGAGTTGGATTTTAGACTTTTTGATGAAACAAACTAATTCAGTGGCTCTTTAAATAAATCGAAATAATGAAAGCATGACGGAAACCAGCAGAGACCAAATTAACTGCATTTGTTTGCTATTAAATGTCTTTTTCTGTTAATTCGTCACACTGGAACTTCATTTTTTGCTTTTTATCTATTTGAGTTTTGGTTTTACTTTACTTTTTAATGCTTCCTTTACTGTAATGCTTAAATGTTTTATGTGAAGCATAAACCTGCCTTGCCTTCATCAGCCTTGTTTCACCTGCAGGTACACCTGCCAGGTGCTGTTGGTGATCTCCAACGAGAATCTGGATAAAGCCAACGTGTCTCTACAACTGTCCAGCAGAACTGGTCTTGCCAGCTCCAGTCTGCAGGTTCAGCCCGCCTCCATAGAGGTCCAGTTAATTGGTAAAGAAGTTCAGTTCAGTGTTGATCTAGAAAAGGAAACTTGAACAGGAAAAACCCTGAAATGATTCTGGTTGTTTCTTCCAACAGAAAACTGTCAGGAGGACAGCCTGCTTCACTACCGCTGGCCGCAGACCAGACCTGGAGTCACCCAGTACCTGCCCTGCTTCCCCAACAAGGACCAGAGTGCTTCCAGAATCTGGTAACACTGAGCTTGAACACCTGATGTCCACATTTGCTGCTCATGAATTTGTATCACGGTCGTGTAAAACCCTCATCTGGTCTTCTCCCAGTTTGATAGATCCAGAGAACTTATCCTCCTACTGGTCCGCTGCAAACTTCACCAGCTGTGCGGTTACTGCAGGTACGTCTGAATATCAGTTTGGACCGGTCAAGTCGAGCTGCAGTGGAACTGTTGCTGATCTGAGGAAGTTTTCTGTCTTTGAACAGAAAATGCAGCCGATGTCGCCGAGCAGCTCGCCAACTTCACCAAGAACAACCTGTCAGAGGATGAGGTGGGATTCGGAAAAGTCCGTCAGCCGACCGGCCATGGCAGGCAGCGGGAATGACCTTCTCTCCTTCGTCTCTCCACAGGTGTCTCAGGTGGTGACGAAGGTCCAGGAGCTGGTGAACGTGGCCAGGATCGACACCACAGTGGCCGAAACCGTCGTCAACATCATCTCCAACGTCATGGTCAGCTCCAAGCTGGTGCTGGTGAACTCCTCCAGGAAGTATGCATTGTTGGGATGTTCTCTGCTCTGATTCAGCTCTGATCACGTCCTCACTGTCTTCCTCTTCTTCCTGCTCCTCAGTGCGTTGAGGGCTGTGGAGGAGTTGGCCCAGAAGGTGGAGTTTGAAGGTCCGTCCATTAACATCACGTCCAGATATCTGGCACTGGGGATCCTGGCCCTCAACACCACCACGTTCAACGGGACGTCTTTCAGCGCCTTCATCCCTCCAAACTCCAGCGATCCTAAGGTATCCGTCATGGAAGTTCTGTCCCTACAGGGATTTCTTCATTTCAAGTGAAAATCTTCATCTTTGCCAAGAAAAAGAATTTCTTCTGACATGTTGAATTTAGGTTGGTGGTTGTCCGTTTCCTCACATCCGTCTCCACCTTCCTTTCTCTTTTCTGTTTCATTTTCTCATTTCATCCTCCTTTCTTTTTGATCCTTTTTCCACCTCCTGGTTTTCCTCTCTGACTTTGACCTCTTGCTGCCTGTCTCCATGTCCTGGTGTGTCAGATTGAGTTTGAGCTGACGGACAACCCGTTGGGCCAGGTGGCCCTCCCCAGCTCGCTGCTGTCCGGCGTCTCTCTGAGCGAATCCGACCGATCGTCTCTGTCCAGGATCAACTTCGTGTTCTTCAGCAGCACCAACCTCTTCAAGGTTCATGCTTCTCCTCAACTCCTGCATGTGTGGACGGTGATGGCGAGGTGTGTGTGGACGGTGATGGCGAGGTGTGTGTGGAAAGTGATGGCGAGGTGTGTGTGGACGGTGATGGCGAGGTGTGTGTGGACGGTGATGGCGAGGTGTGTGTGGAAAGTGATGGCGAGGTGTGTGTGGACGGTGATGGTGAGGTGTGTGTGGAAAGTGATGGCGAGGTGTGTGTGGACGGTGATGGCGAGGTGTGTGTGGAAAGTGATGGCGAGGTGTGTGTGGACGGTGATGGCGAGGTGTGTGTGGAAAGTGATGGCGAGGTGTTTGTGGACGGTGATGGCGAGGTGTGTGTGGACGGTGATGGCGAGGTGTGTGTGGAAAGTGATGGCGAGGTGTGTGGAAAGTGATGGCGAGGTGTGTGTGGACGGTGATGGCGAGGTGTGTGTGGACGGTGATGGCGAGGTGTGTGTGGACGGTGATGGCGAGGTGTGTGTGGAAGGTGATGGCGAGGTGTGTGTGGACGGTGATGGCGAGGTGTGTGTGGACGGTGATGGCGAGGTGTGTGTGGAAGGTGATGGCGAGGTGTGTGTGGAAAGGGATGGCGAGGTGTGTGTGGAAGGTGATGGCGAGGTGTGTGTGGACGGTGATGGCGAGGTGTGTGTGGAAAGGGATGGCGAGGTGTGTGTGGAAAGGGATGGCGAGGTGTGTGTGGACGGTGATGGCGAGGTGTGTGTGGACGGTGACATCTAGGTGTGTGTGTGTGTGTTTTCCAGAAGGAGCAGACCAGTCTGTCTCTGAACAGCTACGTGGTTGCCAGCAGCGTTGCGAACTTTTCCATCACTGACCTAAAAGATCCAGTCAGGATCGAGATCGCTCACCTCTCTGACCAGGTACAGGCGTGTGTGTGTGTGTGTGTGTGTGTTCACTTTATTTTTATTATGTTTACTGCTGACTTTGCTTTGATCTTCAGTTGTTTATGTTTGTCTTAAAGATTTTATTAATTTTGTTCTAAATATATTATTATGTTTTATTTAAATGAATTTTAGGACTTTTACTATATTTCTAAATAACTTTACTAAATACTTAATTATTATTACTGTTGTTATTATTATTATTATTACTAATATTCTTATTATTAATGGTAAATGTATTTTTTTTTCTTTTAACTGGCACATTTGAACCTTTTTTCTTTCTGTTGTTGTTTTCCTCTTCAACCTGACTCACCTTTAGCATTAATATACATCATTTACTGATGATTTTGGAACATATTTGTTCTAAAAATATTTAATATTTGCGCCACGATCACGAAAATGCTTTTAATCGGCAGTAGATTTGGGGTTAGATCTAAAGTCTCTGATCAGATGTGGCTGGAGCTTCGACTTGTTGGATGATGAACTCTGTCTGAGCTGCTGCTGCTTCCTGTTTTCCCGCCAGACTTTTTCCAGTCGACTGTGTGTGTTCTGGGACTTCAGCATGAGCAGTAAGTTTGTCTGCATCACTCAACATCTCAGCTTCATAAAATCCTCTCAGATCTTCCGGCAGACATTAGTTCAGGAAACAGTCTCAGTGGTTGAGTTTGGTCTGAAGGCTGCTTTTTAATCTGATGTGTGCACGTGGAATGAAAACATTCCTGGTATTCCTGCTCATGATGGTTTAATCAGCTGTTTGGTGTAATGTCTCCTTGTGGCCACCAGATGGTGATGGAGGCTGGAACAGCACAGGCTGCAGTGTGTCCAGTGACTCCAACAGCAACAGAACCGTCTGCCTCTGCAACCACCTCACACACTTTGGGATCCTCATGGTGAGGCCTGTGTGTCACTCAGCAGCACCACAGCAGGTCTGACCTGCTCATGATGGTCTGTCCTGGTTCTGACCTTCCTTCTCTCTGCAGGACGTGTCTCAGGCTTCATCCCGAATCAGTCCGGTTAACTTAAAAATCCTGACGTTCCTGTCTTACATCGGCTGCGGCATCTCCGCCGTCTGTTCTGCTGCCACCCTGCTCACCTACATCGCCTTCGAGTGAGTCCAGTCTTCATTCACAGGACCAGAACGATCTCATTCCCGTTGAGAGGATGCAGCCTTTGTTCCATATTTTCCTCTGATAAACCTTTGCTCCTTCACTGATTGTAGAAGGAAACCGAACTGATGTAAAACCAAAGTTAAAAGCTGGTGAATCCAATCATTTCTACAAATTTCTCTCATACTCGGAGCAGAGGA
Organism: Melanotaenia boesemani; assembly: GCF_017639745.1. Lineage (NCBI taxonomy): Eukaryota > Metazoa > Chordata > Actinopteri > Atheriniformes > Melanotaeniidae > Melanotaenia > Melanotaenia boesemani. Next base: position 26,460,239 of record NC_055703.1, on the reverse strand, counting down.
AGGATCACCTCCACTTTGAACATTTGAGAGCATCTGACCTTTACTGCAAAAAAAACAACAACGTAAAAGTGTCTTTAGTTGGGCTGCGGTCAGACAGAGCCTTAAAAACCAGCCATAAAAACTTAGTCAGCCCTGAACAAACAGGAAGTCGGTGGAGTGAGGTCAGCATGCAGCAGACCGGAGGGTTTACAATCCACCGGAAGAGCTGAGATAAAGTTGTGGATAACTGACAACTTCCAGGATGGAGGAGGGAAAATGTGTGAGTTGTCAAAAAGCCACAACCAGGGTCATGTTAAAGTCTGATTGTCTAAATCAAATGATCCCATTTTTTATGTATTTTTTAAAGTAGGATTGAGGAAGTTTCATGTTAACTGAAGCAGTCCTATAAAGGCTGCATTAAATCTTGACATATTGTCTTCAAATCAGGGAAAGAGAATCCTACACCACAACACAGCAGGCCCAGAACTGAACCTTGAGGAACTTCACGTTAGAGATTAATCATGGTGTCAAATTGTAATGATCCCTCAATACTGTCACTTTTCATTAATGATTATGTCTGAACTTACAGAAAGATACGGAATGAACAGCAAGTTACAGAGCATCCATGTGTTGCTGCTTGTGTTGCAGAAGTGGCATGCTGGGGTGGGAAAGTATGGCAGAGGAAGAGTTATTCCTTCCAAATAAATGGATTAAGTCATCATGGACTGATGTCGTTGGTTCTAGAAAAAATAAGCAAGGTGTGATTGTGGAGGACGGCTCACCAGCTTATAAAGCAGGATGTAAAAAAGTTGCAGAGAAATGAGTAAATACATGAAATGTTTCTGTACCTGCAGGATATTTACCAGCTTTGTACCCCAACATAAAGGTAGAGTCCAGTAACTGGATTAAATTTAACCCAGTTTGTTAATGTTGACCCTAACGCAGCATTGACGCAGTATTTCTTAGGCATGTCCAGGACATGCGGGACCAGTTAGCAGACTTCATATATATGCCTTTTTTGTCGTCAGTGTCCAATCCAATTTATTTATGAAGCACTTTAAAAAACAAGAGTCCGATCCCCGCCAAGGTTCAGCCTCGTCTTAGGAAGGAGCAGCAGCTGCTGCTCAGCAGTGGTGAAGTGGGGAAGCAGTGTCTGCTTGTGGCAGGTCAGGTAGACGAGGTGGTGCTAGCCCATTCAGGGATTTTTATGTGAAAATGGACTCTAATGAAGCGAAGCCTCAGCAGGTGAGATGTGCTCTGACTTGGTGCTCTGAGCAGCTGCATTTTGGACCATCTGCAGGAGAGATAGAGTCACTGAGTCTTTTAAGAAGTATTTTTAAATAAAACTAGCTTTATTTTTGCGAACTTCCTCAGCTGAAAGAAGCTGGACTTACCCACATTATTAATCTGTCCAGTTTCAGCCCAACAGAGGGCTTAAAAGGTGGCAAAGAATCCAGACATGCAGGGAGAGCAGAGGCACCACTGAGAGGTGTGCAGTGGGCTGTAGGAGAAACCATATTTATTTAACAATCTTTTATGTTTCACTAGCTCAATGTTTTGTCTTTGTTTTTTCATTCTCTACTCAGGTTGAAAATTAATGTTTTTTATAATGTAGTTTCCAGAAAGAAGCCTCCCAGGTCCAGGTAGAGATCCTGTCCCCTTCCCATCTGTTTCTCTGAGAGACATCTGCTCTACATGTGATTGTGGCAGCAGTTGGGAAAATATACATATAGATGCAGAGAAGCTGTAGTCCGTCATATTGGACCCAAACTGCTGTAGAACAGAACCTTTTGTTCTCCAGACATCCAGACCCTGTTGCTTGTGCAGCAGATGAGGAATGATGACTGCTCTGTGGCGGAGACGAGGGTCTGGCTTCCATAACGTTTGCTCATTCGCTCAGCTGCAGGTCCGGTGGGATGCCTGGACTGGAACTTGGTCCTGGCTTCCATCTCCAGCACAACGCTCCAGTATCAGGATTCAAAACTCGCCAACAGGATTCCAAAATAATTATAATTATTTCCCTAAGATGGTATAGAGGACAGAATTTCAGTCGGCTGGTGAGCCTGGAAGGATGGATTTATGATGACTGAGTTTTCATCAAGAACAGATTTCATGAGGGTGAACTTATCACAAAATATTTATACAGTATTACAGTTATGTAAAATGTTGATTTAAACTCTTTAACTCTTCAATTAAAAACAGAAAATAAAATATTGATAAAGGTTTTTGAAAAATAAAATCTGCTGGTTTTGAAAATGTCAGCAATAAATGAGAAAAGGCTGAAATGGAAGCAACTAAAGAGAAAATCCAGCACAGATGAGTGGGCCTAAAACAAGTATCAGGGAATTAAGAATGGAGAGGATGCGTTGCTATGCTTCACAACACGATGAAAAGATGGAGAAAGACAACACAGAATGCTGGTGATGTCAGGCAGTAAAACAGATATGTCACCATCTATCAGGCAGAGAAAACCAGAAGCAGGATCCAGAAACATGCTGAAGCTGGACGGAGGCCAAGTGAAAGCTCAGCTCTAAGTCTGAATTTTAAAACCTGGACCAGGAAACGTGAGAGGAACATGAGCCGCTCTCAGCTGCTGCATGTGGACAGGCTTCGGGCTGGAAATGTGAAAGCCACGTGTCTGGGGGGTTGGGTGGGAAGCTGCGGACAAACCTCAGCACACATAGCTGTCAACAAAAATCCAGCCTCAGCTCTTCCTCTTCCCTCAGAAAACTGCGGCGAGACTACCCATCTAAGATCCTGATGAACCTCAGCACGTCCTTGTTGTTTCTCAACATGGTGTTTCTGCTGGACGGCTGGCTGGCCAGCGTGGTCAGCAGCGAGGGGCTGTGCTTGTCTGCCGCCGTCCTCCTGCACTACTTCCTGCTCACCTCCTTCACCTGGATGGGGCTGGAGTCCGTCCACATGTACATCGCTCTGGTCAAAGTCTTCAACACCTACATCCGCAGATACATCCTGAAGTTCTGCATCGTGGGATGGGGTGAGTGGCCCTGCATCTAAACGTACATCTTAATTTTTAGGATGATCCAAGTGCAGCATCGCAGGTTGTAGTTTTTATATTAATTCAGATGGAGGACTATATTTTTAATGTGCATCATACTTTTGGCTTCGTTTCTGCTCCAGTCTTTTGTATTTCTACAATTATGGTTCTGCCAATCCACAAAGACGTACTGATGCTGCCTTCATGATCCATGAAAACACCAACATAAGTGTAATGAGTTCATTAGCCAAGCCAACTTTATGTGTAAAGCGCTTTACAACAGCAGCTACTGAACAAAGTGCTGAACATAACATAACTTAAACATTAAAAGACATCAAATCAGATGTAAATGAAACAGAAATAAAAGATAAGAGAAAAAAATACAATAAAAGCAACTCTTAAAAAGCAAGGAAGTTCTAGTTTTTGGAGTTCAGTGAATGCATCATGGTGTGAAATGGATGTGACAGCAACCTGTAAATCAAAGCGAATCACCAGATACATGGTATAATATTTACACATTCACTATATTGGAAAAAGGTGTAGCTGTTACACACTTCCTCCAGCAGAGGGCAGTAGTTTCAAGCATGCTTTCTCTTTCAACTTGGAAAAGCTGGAAAAAAGGGCGCCCTCTGCTCGAGGAAGTGTGTAACGGCATCCTAACTGATAATTTATTTGTCCAGCTGCAGCATGAGCAACAGATTAAATGTCGATAGTCGGAAATGTGGAGATGTAGTAAGATGCAAAGTGTTGTTCTGACCTGCATCGGCCTTTCTGGGTTCTGTGGTCATTTCAGTACCTGGATAGTACAAAAGTCCTCTTGGTGGCTTGAAACTTTGCACAGAAATAATATGCAGATATATAGTTGATGGTTAGTAGATAATTTTTATATTTATGTAAATTATTGGTGCCACTTTGTCTCTGGATGGCAGAGAATGAATCATTTAACTCATAAGTTTGCTGCCCTCTAGTGGCGGTTAACTGTAAACAGAGTCAGGTGAATCTCATTAGGGAAGCTCCTCAGCAAGGGTCCATAGAAAAATTAAACTCTGAAACACGATTAAAACAAGACATTAAAATAAGGTTGAGCTGAAAATCCAATAAACAATCCAACTTTAGGTAGGTGTTGCTGTTTGGGTAAAAAAAAACATTTTATTTAAAAAAGAATCAAAACTTTGAGTTACATTATTTATCATCAGGACACAAAAAGATGCCAACATGTCATCTTATTTCCCTTCCCTGCCTTCCTTCCATGAGTCCTTGCTGCTTTCAGGATCGCTGCATCCCGCACAAAGTTTTCTGTCTCCTTGCTTTCATCAACCTGATTCACATTTAATCCTTGAGGCACTTTTAAAGAAACTTACACTTTTTACCCTTAGGTACCAAAATGGTACTCAAATAAAAGTGTTATAAAAACTTGTGAGAAACTCAAGTGAGATGTTTTAAACTTCAGACCCAAACAGATAATAAAAAATCATTAAAAACTATATTTTTTAGTTTTTACGCCTTTTTTGTCATAAGAAATCCTAATTTATTTATTTATTTTTGCTATATAACATACAAAGAATTGGTGTATTAAATATGTGTTTATAATGGGAATCAGTGGGACCAAACCGGCCTGTTGGCATTATGTTTGTCTCCTATACATAATTCAATAAAGGGGATCTTGGCATTTTAAACATAATAAAGGAAAAACTCTGGTCAAGTATCATACAATTAACCTTTAAACTGAACTAGATATTAAGAATCAAAAACACAAAATATGCAGAAAGTACACGTTTGGTCCTCGAAGGTGCCTTGAGGGTTAAGGGATGGTTTAATCCTGGAGGAAGATGAAGGAATCAGTGACTCAGAGATCAGGAGGAACCATCAGAGTCCACAAACAGGAGCTGTGGGGTTAACCTGAGGGTTGCGTACTTTGTTCTAGGTCTCCCTGCAGTGCTGGTCGGGATTGTCGTCACGGTGAATAAGAATTATTACGGCATTCTGGAGGACGGCGAAGATGAGTCGGGGAAGATGTGAGTTACCACAGAAACACAACAAACCCAACTCAGAGCTTCCGGCCTGTGAAACATCACAGCAGATAAGCTAGTTCTAGAGATGATCCGGTTAGTCGTGAGCAGGAAGCCTTTCTGTCATGTGACCACACAGTCTGTGTGTGTGTTGTTTCTCCCCAGGTGTTGGATCAGAGAAATGAGCGTCTTCTACACCACCTGCGTGGGTTACTTCTGCCTGGTGTTTCTGCTCAACGTCGCCATGTTTGTGGTGGTGATGATGCAGATTTGCGGGCGCAACGGCAAACGCAGCAACCGCACGCTGCGAGAGGAGGTCTGTGCCGACTCATCCTCATCATTCCTCATTCAGCCAAAATGCCTTCACAGGAAAGAAAGAGAGGAAGGAGTCAGTCATTTAGTCAGGAAGCTGCTCGGCTAGTTTTATATTTATTTCAGGCGATAATCAGAAACCGAGTCAAGGCTGCAGGAGATGAAGGAAAAGCAGTTTTAGATTCTTTATGAGGGAGAGAGATGTGAAACTCTGCCCTGCTTTGCTGCAGGTCCTACGAAACCTGCGGAGCGTGGTCAGCCTCACCTTCCTGCTCGGCATGACATGGGGCTTCGCCCTGTTCGCCTGGGGTCCCGTCTACCTGGCCTTCACATACCTGTTTACCATCTTCAACTCTCTGCAAGGTGCAGTATCCCCCCCTCATGCACGATTTGCGATTTGTCAAAGTTACATTAACCCTTAAAATTCCAAGCCATTTTTTGCTAATTATGGTCCACCTGTCTGTAGAATCCCAGTATTTCCAGTATAAACCAGTGTGTAGTAGCTTTTAATCCCAGTATAAACCAGTGTGTAGTAGCTTTTAATCCCAGTATAAACCAGTCTGTAGCAGCTGTCAGATTGGGAGGTAAAATGATGTAAAATGAATGTATGAATAGATGTAGCAGCATAAAGGTCGACCAGAAGAAGAAAGCAGAATTTATTACTAACAGAACTTTGTAGAAATAACACACAGATCAACAGTGACCAAACCTTTTCTCATCTCATCGTTCTCTCAAGTCTTGGCTTTCAGGAGAAAAAATATTGTTATTGAAACAAACACACAACAGAAACTATTTCCATGTTTCCACTTTTTCCTCATTTCCAGTTATTCCTGCTACTATTTACCTGCTATCCTCACTAAACCAACTCCAGCTCAGCTGCTTTGTGGCGCCACCGTGCATCAGAAACGTCTTCTTGGCTTTATTCCAGCCATAGAGGAGCTTTATTTTTCTTCTTTTCACACACACATAGAACTTTCTGCTCACTGGTTGATCTTTGGCTGCTCCTGATTGGACGTTACCGTCAATCTAAGCTCTCTGATTGGTGGAAAGTCTGACAGGAAGTGGCTTCATCATCATGTCCAGGTCTAAATAGAGGTCTCTTAGCAACATAGTAGTGATGGTGATGTTTTTATGGTGAAATGTGATAAATAATGCTGTTATCATGGATCATTGTGGATATTAGCAGATAGAGTCTCTGAATAAAACTACATTTAGTGGCTGGATTGTAAACGTCCTGGACGGGATAGAAATGCCTGGAAAACTTCATAAATCACCTAAAGGATAAAATATCCATCACAGTTTGTCCTACAGAGCTACACACCACCTGAGACACTGGTGATGGTAGAAGTGATGGTGTTAGTAATAAATTCTGCTTTCTTCTTCTGGTCGGCCTTTATGCTGCTATATCTATTCATACATTCATTTTACATCATTTTAGCCTCATAATCTGACAGCTGAGAAACATCATGTCTGATGCTGACTGGGATTAAAGAGGTTGAGCTTCTACATCTAGTTTTACTGAACAACGCAGCCTGGAGTTGGAAGGGTTGAGCAGCTTTCAGAGTTTTAGCTTCAAAATAAAAGCCTCGTCTTGTTTGAGCTGCAGTTCTCCTCTCATTGCTTCTCTCCTCAGGTCTCTTCATCTTCATCTTCCACTGTGCTCTGAAAGAAAACGTGCAGAAGCAGTGGAGGAGATATCTCTGCTGTGGCCCCTACAGGCTGTCAGACAACTCGGGTATGTCTCAGTCCGTCTCCCCGTCCCTCCTCTCAGATCCGTCTGCTGGGCTCCTGCCAGATTCCCACAGCAGCAGGAAAAAGCCCACTTTATTAAAATCTAAAACCTAAGTCACCTGAGCTTAGCAGCTAATAAAAGAAGATAAAAGCTGGTTGTCTCTGGAGGTGCCCTCAGTCTGAGGATGATGTTCTGCCCCAGCGCTTCCTCTCTGCAGCTCACTTCATACCAAAAGATCCACCTTGAATTTGTGTGTGAACGCCTCAGAAATGTGGAATTCCTCTTTAATACCAGGATGATGGTGAGAGGAAAGAACATTTCATGTTCATGCATGTATCACTCGGTCATCGGGGATGGAAATATCCAACCCAGAATAAAATAACCGTGTGTTGTTTATTACATCTGTGAACAGTTTGTTTCTGCAAATTCTGGCAAAGAAATCACAGAATCACCTCATTGGAAGACGGTGACTCAGCTTTTTTTTCCCTTGTAAGAAAATAAACCACTAATATGACATGAAAATGTTCTGAACATCTATGCTTTGTAAACGTATCATTTTCATGTCATTTTTAGACATTTTTAACCAGATTCTGGAATGAAAAAAGGGATATAGACAGTTCATGACTGTTTCGCTTCACATTTGGCTTGTCTGGATGGAAACTCATCCATGCCGGTTTTTTCTTGGACATTTTCTGTTTTCAGTCATGTTGCTCTGAGTTTTCTGTCCTGACGTCGTCCAGGACCATTTGAAGCATCTGGATTTGCTTCTCTGGTTGGGAGTGTGTTTCATTTTCTAGGTATAGTTATAAGAACTGAATATTGAGCTATTTTGCTGAATAAAACAGTTAAAAGTCCAGCGGTGGGCTTTCATTTAGCATCACTCCGAGCTTCTATTTTCACCTAATTTAGCTTCTTATAATGTGTGTTGGTTAAGATAATTTTTTAATTAGTGTTTTAATAAGAAAGTTATTTTTATTCATTTTTGTTACAAAAAGCCACAATTTTTTAACCTTTAAATCAAACATTAAACTTTTTAAAGCCTGACCCCTAAAAAATTAGGAGAAAAATTGTTTTTCTAATCTGAAGTCTTTTTTTGGCCCTTCAATAAAATATAAAAAAATAATTAAATTAACGTTTATTACCACGTGATACGTCAAAATTATTGTAGTGCATTATTGTATTATTATTCTATCCACCAGGGGGCAGAAAAGAAGTATCAGATTGTGTTCGACAGGGTTTCAAACAAAGTTTTTACCATGAAATGATGCAAAAGGTCTCAGAAACTCATGTATCAAATATGATGCATGATATTATAGGGTTAAATTGAATGGAACTAATAAATGAAGTAAAAGTCTTTAGATAAAGTAAGAGATATTTAATTTTTTTTTTTTTTACAAATTCTGCTCTGTTTTTTAGTCTCCTTGAAATGCAGCCAGATGCTGCTTATTTCCTAATCCTGAACATTTATGTATTAGAAATTACCATTAAAAAAAAACAGAAAAGACATTTAATAACAAACAAATGCAGTTAATTTGGTCTCTGCTGGTTTCCGTCATGCTTTCATTATTTGGATTTGTTTAAAGAGCCACTGAATTAGTTTGTTTCATCAAAAAGTCTAAAATCCAACTCTGTAAATGCAACAGAGACCCTGGAAGTGATGAGACAAGTTTATTTCTACAGCACATTTCATGTACAAGACAATTCAAAATGCTTTACATGAAACATTTCAGCATTACAGCGGGGTGCAGGGAGCAATAACCAGTGCATTAAAAATAAACTTTAAATGAAGTTAAAAACAGAAAGAAAAAAAGGCTCAAATAAAATAGATAAACAATAAATAAAGTTCCAGTGTGGGGAATTAACTGTTTTGATAAAAGGCTGCAAATAGAAAAGTTTTTAACCCTGATGTAAAACTGCTGAGTCAGCAGACGTGCAGGTTTCTGGGAGTTTGTTCCACATGTGAGGAGCATAAAAGCTGAACGCTGCCTCTCCACGTTTAGTTCTGACTCTGGGAACAGAAAGTAGACCTGAGCCTGATGACCTGAGGGATCTGGTTGCTTCATAACAAACCAGAAGATCCTGAATGGATTCTGGCCCTAAACCATTCAGGTCTTTGTAATTCTTTGACTGACAGGAAGCCAGTGTAAAGGTCTGAGGACTGGAGTTCTAGGATCTACTTTCTTGGTCTTAGTGAGGACTGGAGTTCTAGGATCTACTTTCTTGGTCTTAGTGAGGACTGGAGTTCTAGGATCTACTTTCCTGGTCTTAGTGAGGACTGGAGTTCTAGGATCTACTTTCTTGGTCTTAGTGAGGACTGAAGTTCTAGGATCTACTTTCCTGGTCTTAGTGAGGACTGGAGCAGCAGCGTTCTGGACTGACTGCAGCTGTCTGATGAACTTTTTAGGGGGACCTGTGAGGACCTGTGAGGACATGGACCTGTTTTTCTAAATCCTGCTGAGTCATCAGTCCTTTAATCCTCCAGATGTTCTTTGGCCGACTTCACAGCTGTCTTAATATAACTCCTAAAATCCAGGTCTGAGTCTAGGACTACTCCCAAATTTCTGGCTTTGTTGTTAGTATTGAACTTTGCTGTTTGAAGCTGAGAACTGACTTTTAATCTTTCTTCCTTTGGCTCCAAAAACTATTATTTCAATTTTGTCTTCATTTAACTGAAGGAAGTTCTGGCACATCCAGTCTTTAATCTGATCCATGCAGTTGATCAGAGTTTGGATCGGACTGTAGTCTCCTGGTGAGATGGTTATGTAGATGTGTGTGTCATCAGCATAACTGTGGTAACATGTAGTTGTTTTTCATAACTTGAGCGAGTGGCAGCACGTAGATGTTGAACAGCAGTGGCCCCAGGATGGAGCCTTGGGGAACTCCACAGGTTATGTTTGCTGATGAAGCAGAATATGGACTTAGACTCTAAACTGAGAAAAGTCTGACAGTAGTATGTAACAGCAGTGGCCCCAGGATGGAGCCTTGGGGAACTCCACAGGTTATTTTGGTTCACTCAGATTTATAGTTACCTGTGGACACAAAGTAGTCCCTGTCTTTTAAAAAGGACTCAAACCACTTAATTGCTGAGCCAGAAAGTCCGACCCGGTTTTCCAGCCGGTCTAGTGAGATGTTCTGGTCGATCGTGTCAAATGCAGCACTGAGATCCAGCAGTACCATGACTGAAATGTTTCTGCTATCTGTGCTCAGGGGGATGTTATTAAAGACCTGAACTAGAGCATCTCAGTGCTGTGGTGTGGCCAAAAACCTGACTGGTAGACATCAGAACAGTTATTTAGTGTCAGAAAGTTGTGTAGCTGCTGAAAGACAGTTTTTATTTTTATTATTTTTTTTAATCTCACTAAGAAAGGGGAGGTTTGATATCGGCCTGTAGCTGCTCATGAGTGACGAGTCTAGGTTTTTCTTTTTCAGTAGTGGAGGTAGTAGTGGAATAAACACTTCAGTGGTATTTTCTCCAGTGTACCGTTTCTTGATAACCTCTGTTTGCGCTTTTTTGTTGATAATAACATCTCAAAGAAAACACAGGAATGATCCAGTATCCTTCACCACAACCTTGGACATATTCAGACCTTTAGAGATGACTAGGAATTACCTCGATGACAAAGTGGAAGATGATCTGCCCAACAGCTGATCTGTTCGTCTCTCTCCTGCAGACTGGAGTAAGACGGCCACCAACAACACGAAGAAGGTGAGCTCAGAAAACCTGGCCAAGTCCCTGTCTTCCAGCTCCTTTGGCTCCAGCACCGCCAACTGGACCTCCAAGGCAAAGGCTACGCTCACGCCATTCACCAAACGAAACAGAAACCCAGGTGAGTCACACAAACCTCAACCACAGACCAGGATGTAGCTTTCTCCTTTGTTTGTTTTCCTCTGACCTTCCTGATAAAGTGATGCGGAATAATCCAGTTTACACAGATTTGGGGCAACAGTGAGAGAAATAGCGGATGAAGCAGAGATAATCAGACTTTAACCAGCCGTAATGTTGCTGAGATCAGTTTGATGGATGCTCTTAGAAAGCAGCCTCGTGGTTGAGGGTTTCACTGGTTTCACTTCCAGGCCGAAAACAAAGAAAATACCAGTTCGGTAAAGGCTGTGAAGGATTAACACACATTTCATCTGGTGCGAGTCAGACACAGAAATATGAACCTACTCTGCACCTCAGCTGCTCCTGCTTTACTTCCTGTTTCTAATTCTCATCACACAGAGTTGTGTCAGTGCACTGCGAAAAGCCAAAACCTTTGATTCCCTGTCGTATGTGGGAACCAAACCACAGCCACAAATGAAGCAGGAACGTGTCATTAATGTGGAAGCTTTTTAAAATCTCGTCACGTAGCTGTTAAATGTTCACTTGCTGCTAACAAAACATGGAAAATAAGACAAAAAAGCAGCATTGGTCATGTATGAAAACATGGAGGGAGGTCTTTTATAAATATGACTCACATCTTTACTACATCAGAAACATCCAGAGTTCATTCCTCTGGATGTGCATCAGAAAAGGCTAAATCCATCTGAAAACCCCAAACTCTGTTATGAAATTGAGGATTTCTGTCTGTTTCGACTGTTTCTTATCCTTTAAAGGTCTGTTAAAGAGAATTTAATGGAAAAAGATTAAAGTTCAATGAGGTCTCATGTGCTGGCATCTGGCTGTGGAGCCTGGTCGTCTGATTCCCTCTGCTTCCAGCCTTCATGCTAATCTCCAGAGGATCCATATTATCCAGCATCATGCTGCGCGGAACAACCAGATTACCCTGAACATTGCACAGTTTTCTCTGCTGATGCACCACCATTAAACTAAAGAAGCCTGCATGCACAGATGGATCTGTTTGTATGTGAATCAGTTCTGCAGGTTTGTCCTGTTTTCATCAGGTTCTGTTTTATCCATTACTTTATGTTCATGTATGTGCCTCTGTGTCTGCTGTGTAGAAAGCTCTTCTCATCAATAAAAGGAGTGGAGGACCTGCAGAGGTAAAGTGGAAGCTGATTAAAAACCTGCTTCTCGTGTCGTGTGATCGGCTCTGTTTCCCAAAATGCTTTTCTTCAAAGTGAATCTGGAAGTTCAAATTCTGAGATTTAAGTCTGATTTGATGGACTAGTTTAAAATCAAGGACATGTTGCAGGCGTTTTGGGAAAGCAGCTGCTGTGGCTGTGCTGTGATTGGCTGGTCAGTGTGATGTCATGCACGCCTTCTTGTTTCCAGCCTGAGGCACGTTGAGCGGGACAAGCTCCACTAAAACCAGTCAAAAACCTTCAGACACCGCCCGCTCAGAGTGTCCCAGGGTGCAGAAACAAGCGCATCCTGCCAGACTACATCCAAGCTAATGTGTGTGGTGTGCTTAATGATTTTTAAGTTGTTTTGGTTGTTAATGAGAGCGAAGTTATGACAGGCTAACGCTGTGGTTTGCATCCCAGTGAGTAACTTATAATGTGGCTTTAAAATCAAAACCAAATGTTAAACACGTTAGACGCTGTTTATTCTAAATATTAGAGGAAGGAATAACCCCCACTGGGAGGAAATTAATTTATCTAAGTTGGTTGTAGTCATACAAGACATCTGCTCACCAAACCTGATGCAACAGTTTCCAAACTGTGTTATAATAGTTGCTGGCAGACGTCAGACCATTAAGCAAACTAATGAGATTAATCTCTGCAGCAACACATTCAGACATCAGCTGGCAGAACGATGTTTCCCCACAAACAGTCAACATTTCTCACAAGTCTGAGACTTTTTCCTGTTTCTTATTAGTTCTGAATCTTTTTTTTGGCTCTGTTGCAGCCAATCACAGCCGACTAATCGAACTATTGAGACAGAAAAAACGAGCTGAGGCCAGCGTCCATGATTTATTCCTCAAAAATACAAAACATGGACGTAATGCCAGAGGCACAAAAAGTAGATCCTCACAAAGCCATGTTTCTTCCTAAATCCCATTTTCTCCTGCAGTGACTGTTATGTGTCACAGGATTAGCAATGACAGCATCAAGCTCCAGATGGGTTCACAGTAGACGGAGCAAGACTCCCCAAACCTTTGTTCCAGGTGAAAACGAGCAGTTATGTGGCTGATAAAAAGAGGAATGATCAGACACGGGGAATTAAAAATGAGACATCTGGTAAAAAAATGAAGTGAGTTTAAGGCTGGAAATGTACCGCACTCGTAAAACAGATCTACCTTTCTAATCCAATCTACCTGAAGGTGCGATCATCCCTTACTTTTACAGAAATAATCATGATTTTATGATTATTCTCTGTTCATTAATTTACCAACACTATTCATGTCTAAAGTCAAATCAACACTCCTTATAGTTCTTTAAGTTTGAATTATTTCTATCTTATGATGCCAAAATAACAAAATATAACAACAAAGTAAATTCCATTTAAATCCCCTCTGCTGTGTAAAGACTAAATAAATCCTCCGGATTAACTCTGCATGATAGAAAGGCTGCAGGACCTCTACCTGAACTCGGGAGGCTTCTTTCTGGAAACTATATTATAAAAATGCTTTTGAACATTTCTTTAGAGACCCAGGAAAACATCCAGCAGCGTCTTTGACTTCCAGCTGTCCTTTAGCTCACTGGGTTCAAAACTTAAATCAAATACACTCAAATCAAATGGCTCCAACAGCTTGTTGTCTAATTCTGCACAATGAACAATTAATATGAGTCGGATGTGTTAAAGCAGGGACCCAGCGGCCCTCTGGGACCAGAGTTTGAGACCCCTGTTTTAAATTTAAGGCTTGTAAACTGTCAGAAACTTCATAACTACGGAGGATAAAGTGGGTTTTTGGTGGATTTGGTTTATCACTGCATCAAAGCACCAACATGCCAAAAATCAGCTTTCCTCTGTGCTCCAGCACACCTGACTCAAATTAAATGGATCCAACAGCCTATAAGGATCTCCGCAATGACTCGTTAGTTTAAGTCAGGTGTGTTGGAGCACGGAAATCTGGAAAACCTGCCGGATTGGGGCCCTTGAGGACCAACGTTGGCTACCCCTGCTGTAGAGGATAGTCTCTACTGTTGTTGCCCTCCCTGCTGCTACTTCTTCCTGTTCCACTTCTTCTCTGGCTTTAACTCATCACGCTGCACTGTTAGTCCAACCCGAGTCCTACACAATTACAAAACTGCAAATGACACATTAATGTTAATGTTAGTGTTAAGTTAGATAAACGTTAATATAATTTAACCCAGTTACTGAACATTTACCTTTAATTTAGCATGCAAGGATGGTGGTTATCCTGCATGAAGCGAGATGCAGGGTACAGCTAGACAGGGTGAAACATATTTAATGGATTTCCTCCTATCACTGCAGCTTTTTAATGTAATGCTCTACAGGCTGGTGAGCCGTGCTCCACAACGACACTTTGCTCATTTTTTCTATATTAAAAAAAAAAAAACTAAGCAGCGAAAGCAGATGTTGTGGAACTTTGTTATTGTTTGTGTGTAAGTTGTGCCAGCATGCTTCAGACATTATCCTCATTGGAAAGTGAGGATATTGAAGGATCTTTACAATAATTAATCTTGGCATTTGACCCTCAAATACCACAAAAATAATGATACGAGCTAAAATGAAGCGTTTTCGGCAGAAAGGTGCAGCAGCAAGGTTTTCCACGTTGAAGCATTTAAATGTTTTGTCGTCGACCAGCAAATAAAAGGTTAAAAATGTACAACTGAGCAAAATCTTTGCTCTTTAACGTGAGTGAAAACCACACTGAAGTGATGTTTGACAGAAAAGAAGGAATAATTAACCGAGCACAGCTGGACCTGAAGCGTGAGTAGATTGTCATGTTGTGTTTGCTTTTACAGAGAACATCCATCTTTATCTCATTTTTTCTTCGGTTTTCATGTGAAAGAACAGAATCTGAAGCCACAGCAGAAGTAATTTATCATTGACAAATTTCACAGCAGGATTCTTTTCCTGGTGCCAAACAGCGCTTTTAAAGCGGGTTTCTTTCGTTGGCCAGTTGTAGATGTGGGAGAAGACCCTTAACGGCCCTCCAGCTCCTGCAGCTGCAGAGGATTTTATTCGTATTGAGAGCCGCAAGTTTGACAGCACAGGAAACGGTGCCGCTCACGGCCGAGTCGGCCACCCTGAAAGCTGGACTTCCTCTCTGTCACATACATTAACATTAGTCACAACAAACCACAGAGAAATTCCAGATTAACACCTGAGTCATAGTAGCTGATTTTAATCGTCAGGTGAGGACAAGTTATCTGTTTTTTCTGAAGAACTCTGATGAAGATTACTGAACGACATCAAACAGTCCACGTTCACACCATATTTACTCACACTGTAATCGTTCAGAGGTGACATTCACTTCCTGATCTGGTTTTAAACTTGTGAGGGAAAATGTGCAAAAGCCAAATAACCTCTAGACACTGGCCCTTAAATTTAGTTGATTGCTTCAGAATGACAGCTGGGACGGGCTCTTAATTATACTGGAAAGGACCTGAATTTCTGAACATCAATGCTGCTGGCTTATTTTTTATGGAAAAAAGAAAAATGCTGACTCTTTGGAGCAGTGTAAAGACTTGTTTGCACTCTGGCACCTAAAAATCAGGGGTGTCGGTTCACTTACAATGTAAAAGCAAACAGATCATCCTCTGAACCAAAGACAGGAAGTGACATAGATTGCTTCATAAAGCAACATCCTAGATGGCTCGCTGCCTCTCCTGCTGCTCATACTATAAAAATTTCTGGTGAAAACTGCATTAGGTTTGAAAACCAAAAGGAAACTTGAAACGCTCCTTGGTCAGTGGTCATCTGGGGAATATCGCCCTCTAGTGAGCAGTTGACGTAACTGATGTTGTTCAGGCGGCTTGATCAGCAGTGTGAAAGCAAACCAAACAAAGGTGCAAAATTCTTCGCCCAACTGAACTGAATCCCCCAAACTATCCTTGTGCGAATGCCCCCAAAGTCTGTCTACAGCAGGGATGTCCAGCTCTGGTCCTCGAGGGCTGCAATCCTGCGGTTTTAGATGTCTCCCTGATCCATCACACTTGATTCAAATTAAATGGCTCTCTTGAAAAGCTTGTTGTCAAGTTCTGCCCAAGCATGATGACCCATTAATTTGATTCAGGTGCTGCAGCAGGAAACATCCAAATCCTGCAGGACAGCGGACTCAAGGACTGACTTTGGACACCCCTGGTCATTCAATAGCACCTTCCACCATCATGGAAGCACCCATGAACAGTCTGGACTGAGCAGCCAGTGGAGGCGAATGATGGATGGAGGGTCATGTGACCTGTTTGGTGGATGGAACAGATGCTCTATCGGGCTCTGGACCATCTGTTGAGGCTTTGCTGTGAGAGATAATTATGGTCTGAACCAGGAGGTATAGGCAGGTTAGGTTTCTCTCAGAGGCGTAAAGAGATGGTGTTTTTTTGGTACTGTGATAGAACAGCTTTGTTTAAAACAAAAAAAAAGCATTTTTATGGACTGAAATGACTCTGCGTGCAAGCTCCTTTTTCAAATAGTCATTAAATCTAAAAAGCCAAGCCAAAAGCCGGCACCCTGGGCCATGAAGATGAAAACTAACCTGGGCTACCGCAAACCCTGAGAGGTTTGTTCCTAAAGCTGATCCCTCAATGTTCTACAAATCTGCTGATTGTGTAAGAATATCTACCTGTGCAGCTGAAGGTTGGTGCATTTTTGTGGTAAAAGAAAGACGTTGCTGTTTTCAGTTCTCAAAGTTTCCACTGCCAACATTTCTCTGCTGCACTCAGAGTGCTTTAAGAAACCAAACCACTTCTGGTCATTGCTGGCTGATAAAGATGTCAACACTGAAAGCTGTGAGCTGCCCATAGTGATGGACTTTAAACTTGAATGCCCTTATGACTGAGTACATTGGTCCAATTAAAGTCGAAAATGTCAAACACCAAATGGTTGCCTGGGATACGAAGCTGCTCCGTAGCCACAAGCAGCGTGGAAGGAATTAAAGTGTAAACACAGTTGACGGCGTTTCTCGCCAGAAAGCTCATTCCAGTGTTTCTGAATTTTTAATGTTTTGGAAAAAACAACTAGTTCTGCCTGCCTAGAAATATAAAGTTGTTTCTGGGTTTCTGCGTCTTTCACAACCTCCGAACCGAACGGAGAGAAACCATGAGCAGCAGAGGGAGCGTAGCCAAACGTTCACGCTCCGCTGAGCTTCTTGTGGGAAAACATGTGCTTTCTAGATTGTCTCTGAAACAGTCAACAGATTCCTCTTATTGCCGATGCTTTTGGGGAATCTGCTAATGAATGATCTGCAGCTGAGCATGACTGTAAATCTTGTTTTTTTTTACTGTTCTGGTGTGGGGTTTGCAGGCTGCTGCAATTACCAAAGCAATTCAAAGTCAGGATTTACATCCCTGCAGCAGTTATGGCATTCTGATCTGTAGGTAGGAATGCTTTAGTGTGATAGGATTCACATGCCACTTTGTCATAACACACTCTGCTTTGCCAGATAGATAAACTTGTGTTTAGTGTTTGAGTGTGATGACTTACTCGCTTGTGTCTATATTGTTAGCTTAGTTAAAAGACTTAATTGCCAGGCTTGAAAAACAACAGTGCCGTATTCCAAGCATCTGCTCGAAGATGGTTTATCCCTTTGCATCAGTGTTAAATTATTGAGGTATTCCCCTATTTGAAAATGACATTTTTAAATGGATTTACAGGAAATTTAGAGCAAATCTTCATAATGAATAAAAAATAAATAAATCAAACTAACCATCAATTAAATATACCCTGGGATCAACACTAAAGGCTCATTTATGCTTCCTTACCTATGTAAGTGGGGACGCCTGTGTCAAACATTGTCAAACACTGTCAAACATCTCTTACTCCCGTGTGTCCTTCACATTGGCATGGTTGCTGGGCAATAATTCCAGAGTTTAGAGCTCAACTCTGAGTTCCTATACTAGTTTCAGACAATAGCAGAAGGAGGTCACAATGATGTAGATTCTCAGGAAGAGACATAAAAAGATGCAGCGCAGTAGAAAACAGTCTATTGGTTATTCTTCTTCCTTGTTCCTATCACTGGTTGCACATCAACCATAATGCACAGCACTGCCCCGGCCTGATATGGCTGATTTTAGGTTTGTCTGAGCAAACAGATTCTTACAACTACAACTGGAACGGACAAAATGAACGTAGTCAGGCCATTACACACTCAGTCATCCACTTGTGACCGAGGAGCTTCAGGTGCCAAGTGAACTTTGTGTTTGTTCACTTGGTTTTTATTCTAAAATATTAACATTTCCCTTGTATGCAGTTGAATTAGACAGTTGGTACTTATCTCTTATCTTTTCTGGCACCATCTCGTGGGGTTATTTTTGCACCAACTAGACGCAGATTGTTAACATGTCACATCATAGAAAGCAGCACTGACACAGCCAGAGGGTGGTGGATGAATCCGAATTACCTTGTAATTGCTTGGTCACCCACCCATGAGTGACACGGTACTGGTAGAGCGTCACTCGCTCATTTTCTCAGAAGCAAAGAGAGGTTAGGATGGGCTTCAGTGTTTTACCTGAATCACATTTTCACACCTGAGCAACCAAACAAAATAGCAGGGTTGTGTTAATTCTGAGATTCTGAGTTGGTACTTCAGACATGCAGTACGCTTCCAGGCTCCTTCTGTTATTATCAGTTACATTGACTTATATACCATTTTTTGATGAGCTTCAGCCAGTTTCTGCTCTTGTTCGGTTTCAGAATTACTGCAACTTTAGATCATCATTCCACCACTAGACCGTTCTGTTCCAGTCGGGCTTGTTTGAACTTCCCTCCAGTTTACCTGGTCTTCTGTAGACAAGGAGACGTTTTCTCATTTTTCTGGCAGATCCAGGTCTACATATCTCCGGTCTGAATTTGTGAACGGCCTTGGCATTGCTGTGCTACACACTGAGCAGCATCGTTTGCATTAAACTGTAAAAAAATCAGACAACACTGAGCTGATATTCTGCTGCTGCTTCAACTTCACGTCTATGTTGAAGCTCACTTTTAGTTGTTCTCTCTTGGGTCAGACAGACTAGACAAAGGCTCAGATTTTTAAACAAGGTGTAGTTTTGATTGGTCTGGCTGGTTGCCATAACCCCGCCTCAGTAAGAGGATCTCAGATCAGACACGAAGAGATGCTGCTGATCTGGAACCAGTTTTCTCTGAGTCATTTCTGATGTGTTTTGTTATGACCTCTTTGTAAATGATGCCAAGACATTTGCATACAATAATATTTTCAGTGGAACATGTTTTGGTTTAGAAAACCGATCCGTCTGTCTTTTTAGATTCGATTATTTTTATGTTTTTATGTCTGTGCTATAATGGCTTAATGCTGATTCATGTGTTACACCTACTTCTAATTTTGTAAACTTTAGTTATCTGAGATTAACACTGCAATGAATTACAGGCCTTTGTGGCTGCCACATGAACTGTGTTTGCAGAACCGCTCCAGAAACAACTTTAGAGGACATGAACTCTTCCAAATAGCTGATCACAAATGTTTTATTTATGAGCCCTGTGTTCTTCCTAAATGCATGCGTGCTTGATATTCTGGAACAAACACTAATCCATCTCTCTTTGTTTCACTGCTCATTTAGTTCATCTCTAAATCTGGCTGGAAAACCCTGTCATTATGCACATTAGCGGCCCTCACAAAGGAAAACTCATCCAAAATAAGCCAACAGGAAACGTCTCCAAGTCAAATGAAGAAACAACATTTATATAAACGGGTTAATAAGTCGACTCAAAACGTTTTAGAAAAGAAGTTTCCAGCATTATGATTCTCCTTCATCATCATTTCTCTCTGATTCACGCTTCATCTGCTCTGAAGGGTCGTGGTCAAAGCTGATGTCCAGCTATCTTCATCCTTAGACGTATTGCTATCAACTGCAGCAGGATATCAGCTCCCACCCGATCAGGAGGATCTGTGCGGTCAGTCATTACACACAGATCAACTCAGTCCTTCATACATTCGTATTTTTTATGTTTCTTAAAGAAACACCATCAAACTTTGTCAGACTTTCTCAGTGAGGCGTCCCTAACGACGGCTAATCCATCTTACATCCTACCTGCACTCTGAGATCTCAAATTCAAAACAACCATTGTGTTGATATCCAGTTGCTAGTGTGTGATGTAATACCATGAAATGAAAGTGATGAGCTGGGACGGGAAAGTGCGGTTTCTCAGTCCCGGGACGTTCCTGGGCAACAACAGTTCCAGGGATGTGAAACTTATATTTTTAAGGTTAGAATGCCACATAGTGCCACTTAAAGGCTGAATAATTAGGATTATTTCTGTAAAAAAAATTTAAAATGTTCTTATTTGTTGCGAGGGATATTAGGAAGCTTCCCTATAAACAATCTGTCTCTCTACATTAACAATGTTTTTGTCAAGTTTTTCTCCTTTTAAAGTAAGAGTTTTGTGACGGAATAACTTCGGTGCACTGTGTAGCTCTTTCCTACTTCCTGGTTCCTTAACCAATCATATGCGACTCCCAATGGTTGCTAAACAACGCAGCGTTTGGTGTTTTATGTCGGCAAAAGAGCAGCAGCGTGCAGATATGGAAGCTAGTAAAAGAAGCGGACCAGAAATAGTTTCAGAAAAACCTAAAAAGCCTCGGCATCCTGCTAAAAAAGCCAACAACCAAAAACGAATAAAACGAGGATCAATACTGGAGAATCTTTTGAAAGGTGGAGAAGTCTGAGAGACCAAATTAATTTCAGGACGGATGCAGTGCTGGCAAAGTTTCTCCTCAACAAGTAAGCACCAGAATTTTACTTAAATTAACCGAAAAGTTTATCTTGATTTACAAAGATTTTAGTCTAATTTATTTCTTGGCACTCATTAAATTAATTTGTGTGACTGTATGGATGCATTAGTGGATAAATTGGTGGCCTATTAGTTTACAACAACAAATGTAATGATGTTTGAGCCAAGTAAAGAGTGTGTTTGTCCTTATAAACTTATGAAATTGCTGTCAAGTTAATTTATTAAGTGAGACTGAGGGAAAACAGCCGCTGCGTGGCATTTGTGGATTAATGTAGCTTTTGTTTATACTCTATTTTATGCTAACGAAAATTAGCGCTAGCATTGCAAAGCATAGCAACTTACTGTGTGTGAATCATCTTCGCTCGTCATCATGATGTTTGCTGGTTCTCCGTCCTTCATTGAGCCATCCTTTCACAAACCGGCAACCTGCATGAAACTCTGCGAGGGGGAGGACGCTGTCTGTGTTTTTCTCTTTCGACTGCAGTTCTGATTTGAAACACTAGGTGTCGATGCTACTTATTTTACCTTTAAAACCCTTGCTGGCAGTGATCTTGACCAGAAACCAGAACCAGAAGACATCTGGAGGTTGGTGGTGATGGTGGAAGTTGGCGTACGTTCATCCAGGAAAACCCAAATGAAACTCCTGCATTGAGTCAGATTGGGTTTAGTCTTTTGTAATGTGAGCAGCTTTGTTTTGAACCTGTTCTCAAGCGATTTCAAAGCAAAGCTTCTTCACAGAAAATGCTCGTCAGCCTTCTTTCTGTCGGCTGGTTTTGGTTGCACAGTGTGGCCAGCAGGTGGCGCTACAGGCTGTTTTCTACGTGGGTGTAATTAACAATATCACGGTCGCTAACCAGAAAGAAAACAGAAAAGTTGAAGGAAAACAAAAGCAGCAGTCTTGGTCATGTTTGCTCTCTAGAAGCAGAAACACCGGATCAGTCATGTGATCATTCATGTGATCAGTCATGTGATCAGTCATGTGATCAGTCATGTGATCAGTCATGAGGAAACTGTTTCCTCTGCCACTCCCCCTCCCCAAAGTGTGACAATGTGAGGAGACGGGTTCAGCTGAGTAAATGATGCGTATTCCTGCGTTCTACAAACCTGAGCTGCTTGTCTCCGGTGACCGATCTGTTCCAGAGGCGGATCCCTCGCGTGGTCATGTCAGGAAACATTTTGCCTCCTGATGGTCGAAGTGGATCAGAGCTGAAGTCGGTGATCATGTGTTGCTGCCGGCCTTGATAGAGCGTTGAATCTGTTGATATGGAATCCGAAAGTTCAAGTTAGAAACCAAATCTCTTGTTTTTTGCTGCTCCTCTCCAATGGAGAGGATGGTTGGATGTGAGAAAGGGCTGTAAATAAGGAAAAGCCCCCTCCACACCACAGTTTTCACAGTGGAGGGATATTTTTCCAGAGATTTTACATGAATTCTGAACTTCAACCCTTCTGAGAAATTTCTGAGACCTTTTGAATCACTTAATGGTAAAAACTCAACTCAAAAACCTGTTGAACACAATCTGATACTTGTCTTCTGCCGCCTGGTGGACACCTTTTGTACTACAATCATTTTGGCGGAATATTAAAAGATAAATAAACAAAACATTATTTCTTTTTATTGGATCAAATCAAGAATTCAGATGAATAAATTAAAATTTTCTCTCTCTTGAATCGAGCTATAAAGGGTTAAACCACAGTGTTGTGGTTTGACGGCCCACAGAATCCCTGGAGTACAAACATGGACGTCGTAGAAAAAAACAGGAAAAGTGGATTATGTTGGCGAAGCAGCTGCAGCAGATGTGACTTTGATTTAAAGTTTGCTGTCTAGTGCTGAAGCATCAGAGCTCCAACAGGCTGAAGTATTTCTGTTAGCCAGGTAAGCAGCCAGTTATCTCATCAACACTCAGCTGGCTGATCCTCTGTTGCTCCATGTGTTGTCACTCCGTTATAACCATTCACACGACTCCGCCAAAGTCTTAATATGTGGACCTGCTGACTGATACATGCATTCTGCATTAACTGAGGCATGTTACTGTTTCCAGATGGATGGGAGTGACAGGAAACCTCCACTGTGTTCAGACAACATTCAGCCAGCTTCCAGCCGTTATGAGACCAGACGCAGTCCAGATATTGAAACTCATAAACCTCAGACGAGCATGTTGGGACAGTGTTGGACAGTTTTGGATGTAACACCTGATTTTCATCCAAGCATGACCAAAGAAACTTTCCAACCACCCGTCTTTGTAATTTTATTGGCTTCGATCAGAGCAGAATGTCTCCGCCACGTCCAAAAGCTGGACTCAGATGCCGATCTGCAGCGATGGGACAATCAGTGAAAATCTCTTTTTTTTCTTAATCAGCTTTTTTTTTTTTTATCTGCTGCCTTTAATGACACTCTGGTTTTTTTCAGCCGGTGGCTTTTTTTACATCCAGATTTTCTCTTTGTGCAGTTTGTGACATTTAAAAAAAGACAAAGACTCAAAACACAGAAATCAGCTTTCCCCTTTATGGTTGATGTGGTTCTTTGTGTAATTCATGCAAACAGGTACAAAAAATGAGAAAAATAAAGAGTTGTACATGGACACCGTAACTGTACGCAGAGTACAGGTGTAAATATACCAGAATGAAATGCATGGTGAAATAAAACTAAGAATAGTAACAGTAATAATAAAAACTATAAAAAATAAAAATAATAATAGCAATAAATAATAAGAAATATACAGGATTTTAATAAAAGATGCAAATAAATAAAATAAACCATTTCAAGTAATAATGATACTGAATGAGAAGAAAGAAAGGAGACAGAAAAAGGTATGATTTAATTTAAAAAGTTTCTGGCTTTAATTTGATCAATTTCATCATCATCATCCATCCTAATAACAGGAAGTAGAAGGTTAAAAAACACAAGAATCATAAAACTACGTAAGTAGTGGAAGGTGTGTGACTTCGCTTCCAGATGTTTAATTCAAGTTGAAAAAAGTTAGAAATGGAAAGCCGATAACATTAAAAGCTGATCTTTTATTTATGTAAATGGTTTTTATATATATTCTATAAGAAGACCAGTCCAGTGTGTCTTCATTTATGTATTTCCAGTCATGAAGGATTGTTTTCTTGGTGATGGGTGAGAAATGAGTCTTGGATTTCTGTTTATTTGGAAGGTTTTTTGTTTCTGTGATGTTACCCAGCAGACTGGAGCGCTTGAATTCCCCCGTGTTGCTCCCTGAGCGGAGGAAGATGAAGCTGTTATATTATCTGCATGTGTGCAGACCATCTGTGTTGGTCTGTTCCTCAGTGATGAAGAGCAGCCACAACTCGGGCTGAAAGCAGAATAATGTCATACTTTGCCAGGTAGTCTGCTTGTCATTTTTCATTGTCCTTTATTATTTTTTTATCCGTGTTTTAATTAAACTTTCTATCTTGATTAGAAGCCATTATTTTCTGATTTGTCATCTTGACTCCAGCGCACTTCGTGATCGTGTAAATGGGGAAAATCGATGCTTTTATCAGCTTCCCAAACCTCATCATCCTCCAAACAGCCAACATTTTATTAGATTAATAATATTTACTATATACATTAATCCCAGCAACTGTGCATGAAGTCTTTATTTGGCCCTTTAACTAAATGTAAAGAAAAGTGTAATCAATCAATCAATCAGCATTTATGTGTACAGCACTTTACTGTTAAACACTTTGATGACTGTGTAAAGATAAAACAGGAACATGAAACAGTTCAAAAATAAAAACAAGTAAAAAGCTGGTAGAAGCATGACTAAATTGCTAAAGGCCAAATTAATTAAATGTGTTTTAACATTGCTATGTTCAGGTTTAAAAACTACTGTTTCTATAAACGTGCTTTATAAATAAAGTTGGCTTGGCTTGGTTCTACCGTGGTGTCTATGTTGGGGGTAACGTGGTCCACAACAACAATTAAAGAGCAGTCCTAGAGCTGCGAACCTCTAAGATGCATTGATATGAAGTCCTAGTTCGCCTTCAAGTTTAAGACGAGTTAATCCGTACATCACATTTCATGTACAAGCTCAGTCAAAGTGTTTTAAATAAATCATTAAAAGCACCACAGCAGGGTCCTGAAGAAGCATTAAAGAGCACATAAAAGAAAATCTAAGAAACTAAATCATATTAAGTCATTAGGACAATTAAAACAGTGTAAAAATGATGCAGGAGAACAGAAACGTTTAACCTGGATGTGTGAAGGTTCATCTCCTCTGCCAGATAAATGCTGATTCTCCATGTTTAGTCTGGACTCTGGCCTGGACTCTGGCCTGATCTCTGACCTGGATTCTGGCTTGGACTATGACCTGGACTCTGGCCTGGACTCTGGCCTGATCTCTGACCTGGATTCTGGCATGGACTATGACCTGGACTCTGGCCTGGACTCTGGCCTGATCTCTGACCTGGATTCTGGCTTGGACTATGACCTGGACTCTGGCCTGGACTCTGGCCTGGTCTCTGACCTGGATTCTGGCTTGGACTATGACCTGGACTCTGGTCTGGTCTCTGGCCTGGACTCTGATCCGGTCTCTGGTCTGGTCTCTGGCCTGGACTATGACCTGGACTCCGACCTAGATTCTGGCCTGAACTCTGATCTGGATTCTGACCCGGTCTCTGGCCTGGACTCCGATCTGGACTCTGACCCGGTCTCTGGCCTGGACTCTGATCTGGACTCTGACCCGGTCTCTGGCCTGGACTCTGATCTGGACTCTGACCTGGTCTCTGGCCTGGATTAGCAGACCCGAGCCCTTGGATCTAAGAGCTCTGTTAGGTTTACATTCTCTTCACGTGTCACAGATGGATTCTGGGATTTTTAGACCAGCATCAGGGTTTTAAAGTCTGTTCTGTGACTGACTGGAAGCTTTAAAAACAAACATTAAAATCTGGAATCTAAAATGAGCTGGGAGCCAGTGAAGACGTCTGGATGTGTTGGTTAAAAGACGGGCTGCAGGGAGGTGCAGAATCCTGGTGCTTTTTGTAGGAAACGTCTTAAATATGAGACGGATGTGGTGAAGGAGCCCAAGCAGAAGTCCACATCGGTACTAACTTTACTCAACTTTAAGTCATTAGCAGCACAAACTCACCAGTGAGGGGAGCTGATCTCCAAATTATGATCCTGTGACTTTAACTTACCGTAGCAGATTAAAACGCCTACTGCAGCTAAAGATCAGAAAGCCTTCAGAAAAAGCTGATTGGAGCTGTGTCATGGTCCCAGCACCATTCCCTCACAAGACCTCTTTTCCTTTGCTTCAGTTTCCTCCAGTTAACACCTCTTTTCTGCACCAAATCCTCCAAAAAACTAACTAGACTGTACGAGCTTGTTCCAGTTTGCAGTCCTCAGCACGAAACCAGAAAAACTTGTAACTACTGGAAAAAGAAAGTAGCAGCTCGTCCCTCGTATGGAGGGGACCCCAGATCGGGAACGAGCTCGATGGTGAATCTCCACCTCCAAAAAATGAAACTGTTTCATTCTTACATGCAGAGCTGCAACCATAGAACAGCTGATCAATAATAAACTGTCTTATTGATTGATGAACCTGGTGATTGGGGTAATTGTTTAACAGAGGAAATGGTTGAATGATGAGGAAAAGAACGGTTACAATATATAACTTATATGTAAAAAGTATGTACATCATACGGTCATGACAGTTTTTGTACGTCAACACGTTAAATATGTGAATAAACAAAAAAAAAAGTGTTACACTGGTTTTACTCGTGATAAAACCATGATGGAGCTACTGGAACAAACTGTGTCTCTCCGTAGAGCCAGTTCCGTCTTTATTTGTTCATTTTTCTTCTGAGCGGCAGCAGAAGCAACGCTGGCGCACACACAGTAATTACAGATTTCTTGTAAATCAGCTGTTATTAGAAGCTCTGATGGATGTGGAGCAACATCTGCATCCAGCTGCAGCCTGACAGAACAGCTCGATATGTGGTTGGGAGGAGCTGGAGGCTGGAAAGCTGCGCTGCACCACCGGGAAGAATAAGAGAGGATTTGTTGGTTTATGTTTCGTTTTAACTTGACACATCATCATTCAGTTTATTCCTTGTGTTCAGATATGAGTCAGTAGAGCTGAGATGGGACTTTCTGTCTGAGCCTGTGTTCAGACTTGTTTTCATCCCCATCTGGACTAACAGCCAGTGTCTTAAAGGAAAGCTGGAAGTCCTGCAGGCAGGTCTAACCAGCGTCCATGTATCTCATGATGGACCACCTCAGTTTCAGTACCACCATCAGTCGCTCCCTGTATCGCTTCCAGATGTTCGAGCATCCCTTCATCACAAAGAGCTTGAGCTGCTTCATCCACATGGCTCAGCCCCAACACCCCTCCCAGTTTCCATCTGTGTCCTAAAGTGCACTCGGGTGTATATTTTAAAATAATATCCATGTTTCAGGAGAGATACCGGAACGAAACGAGCATCCCAGCGTGGCTCGTAGGACATTTCAAGTCAGAAACGCTGAACAGGGCCATCTGCAGAGTTTCTGGTGGAGCCGAAGTCGTGACCGTGGCCCACGCCAACAGGAAGTGGTCTCCGCGACTTCATGTTGTATGGGGTCAACAGTTGGAAGTTTGACTGTTTAGCAACTCAACTTTATTCCTGCTTTGTGTCAGACAGAGAGCCCTGATGGAGCTCCTTCCTTATTCCAAGGAAGCCTTTGGCTGAAGAGCAGAATTCTCCCTCAGGCTGCATCTCCGCCGCCTTTTTAGTGTCATGCTGATGGTACCAGAGGGCCGGCATGCAGGCCGAATGTGCTTGATTTGGCCTAACATGTATACATTCAGCCTGATTGCTTTGGCACCCGCTACACGGGAAAGATCCAAAAATGTAAACCTCCAAAGGCGGCGAGTCGTTCCAATATGCATCAACTTTATATCATTACCATAAATTCAGAGCTCAGATCAGCAACTTTATCACACTGACAGAATTACTCTCACAAACCTGAACTTCAAATAATGATTTGAAGTGTGAAATCACCTCCAGATGAACCTTTTCCAGATGTTATTAACATTGGCACCTTCGCTCCCATTCTTCCACTTGTCTGACCTAAACTCCTTGATTAGGAAATTAGAGTTCTGAGTTCTTCAAGGCCAAAAAAAACCAGAAGGTGTTGCCATGTTGAAGCTGATCCGAAGCAGTTATCCAGGCAGGAGGATGGTGGGAGCACCACACCTACAACACAAACAGAGACACGCAGGACATCAAAAAAAAAAAGATAGACACAAGTCTATCCGCTTCAGTTCATCGCTTCAGTGGGAGATTTCTTCTATTTCACTACTATAGTGGGTTGTTGCTTGTTTAATGGTATTTATGGCGTTTATACTGTTTTATTTAACTGTAATTATTTGGTTGTGACGGCTGAGTGGTTAATGTGTGATAAATCAAATGGGTCATCCTCTAAATTTAAGACTTAAACTGTTAGAATCTTCATAACTTAGGGCGGCAATAATCAGCTTCTCTCACTGAGACAGGGCGAGATTAGGAATTTAAAATAGCACCTGTAATAACTTTGTTTCTGGACTCCATATGATAAAAATCCTAAATATAAGACTTAAAAAATACCAAAAACTTCATAAATAAGGAGGATAAAGTGGCTTTGATGCCCAAAATCATCTTCTCTTACTGAAACACCAGATTCTGATTTTTAATATGTCATAAAGAATTTACGTTTTCATTTCATAAATAATTGTCTTTTTATTAACACGTCATTTTTAATCTCCAATTCATTAGAAAAATTTAATGATCTGGCAACCCCATGAAATTATCTCGGGACCCCCAGTTTGGGAAAAGCTGAGAAATCTGAGGATGAAGATGAAGATTGAAGTCTAAATATGAATGAGGGTGCTGTTGCCTTGACATGACACAGGTTGCTTTATTTGGCCTGGTTGGCTCATAAAGCCTTTACAGTTCTAGGAAGTTACGTCAAACCACAGGAAAGAAAACCACTGACAACAGCCAGACTGGTTGTGGTGGTCCGCACGGCAGCCTGCACTGGTAGATAAACATGCTGTAAGTAGGAAAACACATCAGACTGTTCTGTAGTGTTACAACCCCAGATTTTCCTCATTTAATTTAGAAAGGGAATTTACCTTTTAATAATTTGGCTGCAGACCCAAAGCGCTTGAGATGAGGCTTGTGTTGTTGTCTGTATTCTTGTTTTTAAGTCAACGTGGCGGTTGCTGTGAGAGTGAGAAGCACATGAAGTGCAGCTAATTTTAACTTTCATTCATCTTAACTGTCCCAGAGTCGAGGACATGGTCGCAGGTCGTCAGTTGATTGTTGTGGGTGGACCGTAGCTATCGGGTTAACTTTGGCTTAAATTCTAGGTTAATAATTCAATATTTGGTCCATATAGAAGTAGATTAGGTATAGAATAGCATTAAAAAGAAGTATTTTTCTCTACATGGTTGAAGTCACCGTCTCGTAGAAACATTCAGAGGGAAGCAACCGCAGCCTTCGAAAACTGCCTGATCATGTATTTCCATGTCATTTCCTAAACCTAACCAACTCATTTTAGTGTCTAAACCTTAACTTTGTTAAATGAAGTCCTAAGCCAAACCGAGATAATAAGCAGAAAAGATTAAATCTCTTCTTTTTAGCCCCCCTACTCTGTCTGAACCTAAGTTTAGTTACTTCTTCTTTTCTTAAATTAAGACTTTAAGTGACCATGAAGCATTAAAACTGAAGGTCATTTGTGCGTCGTCAGTTTTTCCCCCGTGTCCTCCTCTGAAGGAGGCTCCTCACCTGATTCTTCATCCAGCCGAGAGCAGCAAGATTGCAGCTGAATTTTGTGGAACTTGGTGGAGAGTTGGAGCACGGACAACGTAAGAACCAGTTACATGTTGGTGGAGGTCACTTATTAAAGCTGCATTTTCTCTGGTGGAGGAGGCACGCTGAGCACTCTCATCCTGGTGGAGGTTTGATGTTTTTCACCACATGAACACAAATGTTAAGAAGCTAATTGTACATTTAGAATGAAAACTATGATTTTATTTGTTGTGCAAATTATTCCCATTTGTCTTCCTGGGGTCCATATTTAGTATAAGAAATTAGATTCAAATGCATCAATCTTGATACAATTAAACACCCACAACTCAAAACCCCAACCCGACCCATACTCCCTGTTACCCCACACCAAAAAACAGAATAAAATCACATTAAAATGACCAATACTCAAATACAAAAATTATATATTTGAATAGAAATGAACTCAATTTTTTTTTTTTACTTCTTTTTTTTTTTTTTTTTTTTTTTTTGTCCTTTAATGCAAAGTGTCCACTACAGTGGACACCAATTTGAAGGCTGGTGTCCAGTAAATGCATTGGTGAGGATGGTATGTTTGCAAAATACACTGCCACTCTCTGAGGAATAAATAAATATAAAAGTTCATATATACACGTACATTGTAATTACCAAGTTTTCCTTAGTAATAAACGGGAAAAGAAAATGATACAGGAGTGTTTTAATAGTATAGATAAATAAATATAACAGAATATTTACAACAGATAAAAAGTTAAATACAATGAAATATAAAATAAAGCATCACTGCATGTCTGTAGAAGTAAATTATTCTTTATGTGGAAAAATTGTGGCACTTTGTTTTTAACAGTTCATGCATAGTTCTCACCATAAGAGCTACTACATGACCAAGCGTAGCCCGTCTTCTGGTATAAACTTTGAGCTTGAGTCTTAGCACATTTGATAGAGCAGGAGATTGGTCGATAGTCTGTCCATGAACTTTTAACCATGACAGCGCTTTGTGCAGAGTCAACGCTCGCTGTGGATGAACCGCGCAGAGCTGAACATGCAGCTTCATTCTGCACCACATTCTCATTTCTTTAAACCTGAAAGCTCTACTGTAGCTTCCCATCCACCTGACGGCCTCTGCACTGAAACCAATAAGAGTTTTTTTCCAATAAAAGTTTATCTATGGCATGAGTGTCCTGAGCTTCCTCAGGATTAATCACATATCAAAAGCTAGTTTTTTTTATCTGTTTCTGATGGTCCATAACAGGATATTTATCATGTTTTTAATATTCCTGTAAGCTGCAGTTATAGAATAAGACACTTGAGTTGTATTTACACACCTGAGAGTGGATGACTTTACACACTCTCTAACACCACGTCTGACAGCCATCATTCATCTAGAAACACACATGTAAACAGGAGTGAATATCCTGCAGGGCTCTGGCACCGTTTCCAGCTTCTTTATTTTATCCAGATCAGCTGTTTAAAGGGGAAAATTCATGTGAACATTTTTTCATGTTTTGTCAAATAACAGTGAAGACAGACCGTCTTGGCTCGCCGCCGACGTTCCAGATTATTCCCGTGTTTTTGTGGGTGGTGCCCAACATCACTGCACATCCCTGCTCATATACACATAAGATGAGTGAACAACAGAACATTGTGTTCCTCTGGGACGTTCTGACCTCATTCACATTCCTCTGCTTTCGTTACTTCTCAGTAAGTTGTTTTAAAATATGCTGAGCTTATGTAACTATAATTTAAACCCCATCATGTTTCTCTTGCTGTCAAGCGACATACCATCTTAATTAAAAGTGTAATAAAGCCTCTGTCAGAGTTTTAAACGTGTAATAAAACTAATACTTAATCAGTGAGAGTTCATGGTGAAGTCCTAACGCTGACGTGCTTCTGTCTGCAGATAAATGTTACTCCATCCAGACCGGCCCCAAGTGCATCTCCTCCTGCTCTTCCTCCTCGGACGTGGAGCCGTGCTCGTCTTCCTCCTCGTCCTCCATCCTCCCCGTCAGCCAGATGATCGACAAGGTGAAAGGTTACTGCTCCACACGCACCGACAACTTCTACAAGAACATCATCATGTCCGACAGCTTCGCCAACTGCACCAGGTTGTAGGCCAGCGGAGCCTCGAGCTCCAGGACAAAGCGCTCGCTTTGGTCCACAAACGTTCGAATCCCAACTTCACGAGGCTTCGAAAAGAGGAAGAAGGGAATCACTGATGAGTTGCTCCACACCCACGTCGTCCTCACATCTTTGCTGTCCAATGAATTCTTTGGTTATGATCTTCCTCGTTCTGTTTCTTTGGAGAGAAGCTCGGAAGCTTCTGGCCTGGATCCTGCTCTGGAACATTTACTTTCCCATCCAGCTTCTCAGCGCCACCTCTGCAGGAAACATGACATTTTACCACGTTTAACTGTGGATTCTGTTTGCAGATGTCAGCACTGCGTCTTGTTTTTACTGTTTTAGTCTGAGACGCAGCAGAAGTTTTTTATTTCATGAAGGGACGGCACAACAAACACCTCAAGTTTGAGTTCAATCCTTAAAACAAAAAATCTACACAAAACTGATTCTTAAAATTTATGTGAAAAGTATTTAAATATCTAACGATTTTGGCCATTTTAAATGTAATAAAGCCAATAACATAACTTATGCAATATGATTTTGGAGCCAATAATGTAAAAATTGATCATGTTTTTTATTGTTTGTTGTTGCATTTTTGAAGAATTCTTTCAAAATGCCATAACTTTCTTTATAAGACTTTATTCCTAAAAAAATACACAATTCTTTTGCCGTTTTTGTGGCATTTTAAAATAGTCCAAATTATTACATTATTGGTTTCTACAACTGCGATGGCAACCAGGTGTACCTGTCCAGGTGTACCTGCCTCCCACCTGGTAATTGCTGGGATAGGCTCCAGCTTCCCCGCGACCCTGAATTGGACGAAGTGGTCCAGAAAATAAATAAATAAATCAACGAACAAATGGTTTCTACACATACTTTGTGCCTCTTCACAGCTGATGTGTATTTAATGCTGCAGGACCTTTTCAGTCAGTTACTGGTTCTGTTTAGTCAGATTCACCAAGTCTTTTTGCCTCCTGCACCCCACAGTGAAGTTCAGTCTGAACCAAAACAGTCTTGTTTATTCAGAATGACTGAGATACACGTCAACATTCACCTGAAGTCAGCTCCACAGCTCGTATTTAAATATTACCAACGACATGCAGATCAAGCCTGCAGAGCATCTGGATGCTAACACAGCTAGCACAAACACAGACACTCATTCTGAAGAGTTTTTCCAACCGCTCCCTCAGCTAAGACGAGATCAACTTGAGGTGTTCTCTGTGGCTGATCCCAGAATTTCCTGCAGCTTCATTTTCTGACAGGAGCTACAGCAGCTGAGAGCTCTGCGCGCTGCAGACGGACAACCAGATGCTTCCTGATGTGCTCAGCTCTCCGCCGCCGTTGGAGAGCATTGTTCTGCTCAATGCAGCGGTTATAGTGTGCAGTAAGAAATGTGTACATTGCTCCATGTAATCCAGTAACGAAAACCTGGCCCTCCTGGAATCTGCTCTAACGGCAGCAGCAGAACCAGAGACTGAGGGTCACCGGTTAGGCCACACATGTTCATAAAAGCCAAGCGTCTCCGCCATGATAAGGTGTGTTTAAGAGCTGCAGGGTGGTCAGAGACGCTGATGCCATTCTACTGTATCATAACAAAACAGAGTCGCCGACCTGGCCACCAGACCCTATATGAGGAAATGAGGAGGGAGGGGAGAAGGATAAACACAAGGTGGAGAGAACAGTCTGGTTGGGAATGTCAGCTGTAATGTTGTCCTCGTTGTCCTTTTTTAATACTGTGATGTTAAAACAGACCATGTGTGCATGTTTGTGTGTGTGTGTGGAGCCATATCCTCTGTAAATATTGATCTATCTGTTCTTTAGTGTAACTGTGTGCAGATGCTGTTGTTGGGTGCAGGAGGGGTCACGTAGGCCCAAGCGTTGTGTAACTCCCTCATTTGTGGAGGCTCGCGGTCTGCTGCCCGGCTGCTCCGGGACAAAAAACATGGCAACAAAGCGAGCAGAAACCGTGATGATAAAACTACGAACACACAGGCCGGTCGATCATGGAGCTCTCTGATTTAAATCCATTAAAGACGAGTTGGTCTGGCAGCATCCAGGCTCGTCAGCTCGTTTCTCAGATTCTAAACTTTCACATGTCCAGAAATTATCTTTAATGTTCTTTCACAGCGATTCCATCTGCATGTCATAAGTTTTTTTATTTTCATCATTTATGCTTCAAAATGGATTTTTGTTCATGGAAAATTGGTCGTTTTGCATTTTACTCAGCAGCTGTTGAGATGTTATCGGTCAGAGAGCTAAAGGGTCAGTCCGCCCAGATCACGACACAAGTGGCTAATTTTGCCGTTATTACAAACAGATCCGGCTCACAACGGGCATTTCAGTTCACTCAAACCTGAGGGCCACAGAAAAACAGTCACTTTTCATGTGAAAAACCATCCAGGTTCCTCTGTGAGGTGGAAAAGGCCCAAAGCAGCTGGGATTTAATGAGGCTGTTTGGTGCTTTTGTTTTTCTCAGTTCTCTCTTTCTTTGACACGAAGCCTAAAATCCACTTTGAGAGAAACGACAGTTTCTCACAGAAAACATTACTAGTGACAGATTTGCTGTTTTCCTTCATTAATTCAGCTGCAACTTGCCTGTTTTCATGTGTGATTGTACTGTGGATGCCATGAAAATTTCCCGTTCCAGTCTGAAACTGACCTTCTGGTTCAGCTGAGGTTGAAGTTGAAGTGTGCAGTTCATCCGTTTTGGGCACGTTGCTTCAAAAGCATTAGTTCATTTGAGTAAAAACAAGGCTGTAAAACTTGTTTCAGTACATATTTGGTGAAAAGATTGTGTTAGTTACTTATGAAACGTTCTTTATCTGCAAGTAAAAACGATTCTTAAATCATTATTTCATGATTTAAAGACCTTTCAGGACAGTAAATTAAAGCGTTACCTGGTCAGCTGCAGAGATATCTGTTAATATTTAATAAAGAAAAGATGGGATTTAACTTCTTTTAAGCTCTTCTGTTTTAGCTTTAAGTTGAGGAGTACTTTCTGTGCGAAGGAAGCAGCTTTGGCTGTTAAACGGTATTTTAGTGGTGGATGTTTGAACCCTACATCGCTTCGATTCATCTTCTGGTTTGAACTTTCTGAGGCCATAAAAGAAAATCTTGTAATTTATGATGCTTTGGATCATTTTATGGTGATGATTTATCACCACCTTGAAATAACAAGAGAAATTCCCTTAGAAGTGCTAAGTGGAAAAACTGATCGCTGCAGTCCAGCGTGGGTTTGTGGCATCATTTAAATGAAGATTCTGTTGCAGGGAGGAGGAGATGCCCATGAGATGCCTTTTCCTGCTGTTTGTTTCACCTGAATCTGGTTTCATTGGTTGCTTTGCAGCAGCAGCTAATGTCCCGATAGGCTCCCCTGGTTCACCTGAGTTGAGCGGTGAAACTTGGAGGAGGAAAACAGAGACCTGTTTGACATCTTTTAGACACTCGGGTTTGGAGTTCAGCCTCTGGATCTTCCCCCAGCAGCTGCTGGTGGGCCGGGCCTCCATCATGGAGCTGGCGCCAGCGGTGCTGAAGTGTGTGGTCAGCACACTCTGTACCCACCGTTAGGCACCCGGACCCACCTTCCTCTTTTCTTTTGCCCAGATGTTGTAGTCGCCCCACAGCAACAAACCCCCAGAGATGCTGAGAGAAGAGGTGAGGCCTCTTTGGCATAACTTGTTTTGTTACTGAGTTCAGCTGGAGGGTGGAAACACATCCTCTGTTTTCTGTGGTGTGTTAACGGTGCAGAGCTGGATGGGGGATAAAGGAAGATTAAAGCTCCAGGAGATTATTTGGCTGCTTGTATGTCTGTCATCAAACATGTTGGCCTTGGAGCCGTCGTCCTGGTTCTAGCTGTCAATTTTAACCACGTTAAACAACATCAACTCCAGAAACGTGGATCTCTGGATGCCGTTTTCCAGTTATCCTGCTCAGGACTGTTGAGGTTTAAGAGGCGAAGAAGCTCTCCTGTGGCGGCGGGAAGTGATGTGTCCAGCAGAGCCAAGTTTTTCTCCCAACCAGACCGTTCCTTTTCAAACCTTCTCCACTGGTTAAATTCAGCCGACCAAACTGGCTTTACTAGTGGAACAGACCAAACTGATCCACTCACAGCGTCTCCAAACCAAAATAATCCAACAAACACAATTTCTGCTCAGCAGCTTTAAGAAAATGTATTTTGAACCTCTTTTATTCCATTTTTCCTTACTAAATGTGTTCCATCTTTTTCCAGGTTAGCGAATTTTCTTTAAAAGCTGCTCATTGTACTTTGGATCTTGTAAAGAAGGAAACGCTTCATTAATCTGAATCTCTTACTCAAATAATGAATCTTCAACCTTAGTCTTCATCTTAAAGTTCAGAGGAACAAAATTTACTGCTGTACTTGTTTTTGTGGGTTTAACGGAGAATTGATGCCTAAATTATTATTTTCTGAGTCTTTATAGTAAATGTGTTCTTTTCCTGACAGCCGACCCAATAATATTAAGGAAAGAAAGGAAAAGGAAGCACAGATTTCCTCCCGAAAACCTTGAATGAGAAATGGTGGAAAATGAAAACTATGAAGCTTTACTTGCAGATTAAAAGTTTAGAAACGAGGACGTCTGAGAATTTGTTCTCCAGCTTCTCATTTTTAACTGTAGTTGATGACTTTCTCCTAATTTTGGCACATTTCTGACCCTTTTTCTCTGCCTGTCGAGCAGCTCGGTGCAGAAACCTGCTCAGATATTTCAACACAAATCACCTCAAATAAACTTGATTTCTGTGTGTTTCTGGTCTGGAGGTTGGATGCAGGCTGAGGTCGGACTCAGTAAAACCTGGACTCTCACACTGACAGCAACGCCGCTCGGTTACTCGGACTGGAGGAAAAAACTGTGATGATGATGCATTTATAACCGTTTCATCCGAGCTGAACTGTTTCATCTCTAATCACTTCTGTTTCCTCCCACATCTTCTGTGTACAGTTGTCTTAATTTAAATATTTTTAGTGCCTGTAAACTGTTTAGTTGGTGAATATTTCCGAGCTTTGTATTTGTATTATCGTGGTTCCTGCACCCTTTTCTGTGATGTTTGAAGGTTTTTCAGTGATGTTATTTGCTTCACTCTCAACAATAAAGGGAATAAAGTTGTGAAATGTTCAGAGTTTGGTTTGAACTTTGATGTTGTGCAGCTAAAACAAGCAGCAGCATGTTTGATTGTTGTGGCGAGTGTGGATTTTCAAAGAATCCAAAAACACAAGAAGCAATAATCCCCTGGTTCCTAAACTCTGCAGCTCCTTTTCATCAGTGTCAAGCCCCCCATCTCAATGCCACGTGGACCGAACACCTGCAACGAAACTTATGAAGACATGCAACACGAAATAGTTTTGTTTGGCAGAAAAATTGTTTTTAGTTTATTGGCTGCTACTTCATTTATTTGAAGCCATATCAGGAGGGAAGTATGAATTCCTCGGCTTTTTGATGAGACGGACGCTGCTTTAGTGAAACGACTCTGTTACTCATGAGAGTTTGAGTAGTTTATTTCTGAGGTAATCAACATGATGAGACGTCTGCAAGTGGAGTTGTAACATGTCTGTTTTCATGTCAGATGCTGATATTTTGACACGTGGTCTCTCTTTTTTTTCTCTTTTTTGTTGTTGATTAATCATCACTGACCCTTTGATAATGTCACAAATTTGTCCATGTTTGACTAGTAGAGCAAAAACTCTACATTTTATTTGCTGTTTCTGGATCTTCTTGCTGAATTTGTGCAGTAAAGCTATTTTTAAATAAGAACGATTTTTTTGTTTGCTTTCACAAGCGTGTGACGACCTGCACCATGCCGGCCGCCATCGTTTTTCTAAAACAGGAAATTCTTGCCAGAACTGAAGTAAACCATCAAAATAGCTCCGTTCTGTGGAGTTTACCAGCCCTGCTGCCACCTTCAGAAACGGAGGAGAAGCTGCAACACGACGCCGGCCCTGCCGTACGCAAACGCCGCTCGGGTTTCAGGGTTCCTCTGGCAACACCCGGAAGAGGCTCTGCTGACACCTGCGTTTGCTGCCATTTTTACTTGGACTGAGGTAAACTGACTGGGACATTGCTGTGGAAAAAGGTATTTTTCTGCTTCGTTTTCTTCAGCTCTGAGTGAAATGACCACTAGTTTGAGGGCCTTTTGGGCCAAGAGACACAAATCCGGCCTGCAGCGTTTTATTTTTAAATTTTAAATAGCGTGCCTGCTTTATTTTGATAAATTGGTTTTATGTAGGTGAAACTTTAACACCAACAGAGACAGTTATTGTGTAAAATCCTTTATTTTGTAAGGTTAAAAACACTGGTTATTTGTTGAATTATAATTTTACACCGATGTAACCATCAAAACCAACAAAAGGGCTATTTTATCTATTTTATTCACAACTATTTTTTTAAATTAAAATGGGAACTTTACTCATTTTTAAACAAGGGTTCCTGTTGTGCTTTTGAGTAAAAGGTGCCATTCATTGAGTTATTTACTGTACTTTTGGTAATTATCTTAATCCCGGTATTAAGTTTAAAGGTGCTTTAGTTACCCCAACATTTAATGAATATATATAGAAATTCACATATGAACGAAAGTATACTTGAAATGACCTGAGTGCCCATCCTCTTAGGAGAGGGTAGAAAGGGCTACAATTAGATTCAGTCAGTGTAACTATCTTCTAATTAACTCTGACTGATTTTAGCGTCTACAATCAACCAAACTTTACTTTCAAAGACCTAAGTTCTTTATAATCTGTCATTGAGAAATATTTGCTGAACTTACTCTGGAGTTTGGCTTAAAGTGGCAAGCCACGACAAAGACTAAACCTTTTGGTGGATGCTCCTTTTATACCCAATTGTGACGCCCTCACCTGCCACCAGTTAATCTGTGGAATGGAGAGATTTCTGTCCAGAACACCTACTGCAATTTCTAAAAACTTTAGTCATTAACTCTTTAACAACTTCTAATTTGTGGGTTGCTGCATTAAATCCCACTTTGGTTTCTATTTCTAAGTCTAAGTCTGTTTCTGAAGTCAGAACTCATTTTGTTGTACTGTGTAAGTTAAAAGCTCAAACCATTTTAAAAAATACTAGATTGAAATTTTTGTTCCATTACAAATAAATTTCCTAGCTTTTCCGGTAATGAGCTTTGCACCTCATCTTTTCCTCTTCAGCCAATGAAAACAAGCATGCGGTCAGACCACTAATACGAAATATTTGTTGCTGTTCAACCGGCCAGGAGTCAAAGCGGAGAAAGCAAAATAACTCCCACATTTCTTCTCATACAGTGCATGGTGATGAGGTGGTTAACACAGACATGGAATACGGAGCGGAGGATGCTCAGGTTTCATTGTTTTCATTCTCTTGACTGCTGCAATTGATTGTAATGCCACAGAATGTGGATTAAAGTGTGTGGTTTGGAGGCAGCAGGGCAGCTCTGAACAGTTGGTTTCTGTGGTTTCAGGATTTTCAGGCAGAAAACAGTGGAAGCTGAACAGGTCCACATCAGTGTGGTGACTCAGCCAGATGACCTTATCAACTCTGAGCTCCATCTCTCAGGCTGAAAAACATCCATTTTAAATGGAAGATTTTTATGGTGGTGAACTTTATAAGAACCATCTAGAAGAACAGGGAAGCATGCAGTTGAATTAAATCAACTATGTGGGTGAGTCCAGTGGGTTGGCTTTTAACCAGATTAAACTATTAATAACAATTCCTATATTTACAATAAGTTAGTAAATGTTGTGGTTGAGAATTCAGTTGAAATTTGTTTACATAGCAAACAGCACCTGTTGACCAAAGTGCTTCACAGATAAAAACTGATAAAATAACAATAAGACGACCAAAAAAATAAAGAAATAAAATAAAATAGAATAAAATAACAGTGAAAGTACCAAGTAACAAGCCAAGGTATACCCCACTATTTCAGCTCGTGTTGAAGGCCAGGGAAAAGAGATGCGATTTCAATCTGGACTTAAATTGACCTACAGACAGAGAGGATCTGAGAGACAGAGGAAGACTGTTCCATAGTCTGGGTGCTGCCACAGAAAAGGCTTTTCCCCCTCTGGTCTTTAGCCTGGCCTTAGGAACAATAATGAGAGCTGCTCAGCTGACCTCAAGGCTCTGGGGGGAGTATGGGGCTGCGACAGGCTACTTAGATAAGGTGGGCCCAGGCAGTTTAACCGCGTAAAAACATAAAAAAGAAAAAACTTGAATTTTACCCGAAAGGCAATGGGAAGCCAGTGGAGGATGTGTACAAGGGTGATAGATTCACATGTTTTTGTTCTTGTCAGCAGACGGGCTGCAGCATTTTGAACACTCTGTAAGCGTTGCAGGGAGCTCTGGTCCAAACCGACTTACAGAGAATTACAGTAGTCCAGACTCCTGCAAGAGTCCTCAGCTGGAAGAAACTGGCCTTAATGATGGCACTAATGTGTTTATCAAATTTAAACAGAGGGTCAGGCAGTAAGAGGATAGAGGACTAAACACACTGTGAAGTCCTTATAGGGGGTTACTTCGTCCGAGCACCAGAATCTCAGTTTTCTTTTTATTTAGATACATGAAGTTCGATCTCAACCATGGACCTCGCTGAGACAATCCTGGAGAGTAATAACTGTTGAGTGGCTGTCATTAATGCTTACAGGCAGATAAATCTGTTTGTCATTAGCAAAGCAGTGGAAGAGGACGTGCTTTTTAAAAAAAGAACCCAGGGGAAGCATATACAACACAAAGAGAACAGGTGCTAATATAGAGCCCTGGGGCACCCCATAATTCAGAGGAGACATAGAGGAGTATTGTCCTAAAACTATAGAAAAAAAAACTCCTATTAGTGAGATAAGACCGAAATCCGCTAAGTGCTGAACCCTTTATGCCTACAAGAGTCTCCAGGCGGGTCACAAGGATGCTGTGATCCACAGTGTTGAAAGCTGCAGATAAGTCTAAAAGCAGAGGAACTGCTGAGTTCCCTGCTTCAAATGTTAAAAGAAGATCATTAAAAACTTTTAAAAGAGCCGTTTCAGGACTGTGACGCAATTTGAAACCAGACTGAAACTTTGCACCAATGTCATTAAGATCGAAGTAAGCCTGCAGTTGGACAAAGCCAGCCGTAGCGATGGCTCTGAAGTTAGACAGCACATTTGGATCAAGGTTGCTCTTTTTGATGAGCGGCTGGACTACAGCACGTTTAAGAGAAGTAGGAAAACAGACATGAAAGAAGCATTTACCACTTTCAGAATACATGGACCAATGCGATCAAAGCACCTTTAAACAAACTACTTGGAACAATGTCAAATGAACAGGAAGGCTTTACCTGTTTAACAATTTTAGTCAGTTCATTTAAACACACAGGCTTAAAACATTCAAGCACAACATGACAAGCTAGAGGAGCCGCTGGGTCCACGAGAGGCAGAGGAGGAAGTCTGAGTTGAGAAATTTTGTCTCCGAAAAATATCAGGAAGTCTTCACAGAGCAGGAGAAATACAAGTATGTCTCATATATCAGAGCCAGTGATGCTGGCATTGGGCTCTGTCGTTGCTTCATGAAGCACTGAACCCCATTCTGATGCCTGACATACAGTCATCTTCGAGCTGCATATGGCTGCTGTGGCCATTTAAAACAATGGAGAAATTGAAGGATTTATTGGGCAGAAATTCTGGCTTTCCAGCCTGCAAGTAAACATTAATCTGAGTCAGTGAAAATGTTGACTGTATATATATATATATATATATATATATATATAATCGTAGTTTAAAGTTAGTTGAAGAATGAGCCTGCATTAGCTCAGTATGCAGTTTCATGGATGAAATTAAATGAAGTGGGTTGACAAGCTTAAAGAAAAATGATAGAATTAGCTGCAGTATTTTCATGGTGTGGATGTTTTGACTACTTTTTTAAATCCTTGATGTGTGGTCATTACATGTTGGATTCTTCCAGTCTACATATTATGAGCCACTGACTGAGGCTGAATGGAAAACTTGTCTGTGGATGCGGTGGTGGACGTTTGGCTACTAATCAGGGGTTTAAAGCCATTCTTCACCATGTTTCATAGTTTCCTTCAGTGAGACATTTAACCTCAAGCTACTTCAATAAATATAAAGTTAGGTTCAAGTTTCCTACATTTTTCTTCATATAAAGTTAATATCAAACCCGAGTTGTCCTCAGTTGTGTAGTCACTGGAGCAAGCACATGTTGAGTTGCTGTGTACTTTAGTTCAACATTAAATTTAGTCTTGAGAATTCCACTTACCATTTTTAGGTCCGCACCATGCCCCCCCTCTCCGACAACCACCCGGGCATGGGCCAGCACCCACCCCGATGTTCCAGCTGCACACCCCAAGAACCAGGGCGCCATCTACCCCCCTCACCCACCCTCCACCCACTCCAGCCTTCACTCCATATGACCCCTCACTCAAACACTTCCACGCACTGTACCCATAAACACTCACTATCACACAACCACATCACACATAACCCCCCCCCCCCGTCACATCCCACCCAGATACGACCGGGCATCCCCCAGGCAATCCATGTCCCGGCTCCCAGGACAACCACCTCCCCCTGCCAGCCCCATTGCCCTCACCCTCCCCACTCAAGACTGTTTGAAAACGTTAATATGTTTAAAGCCAGACATACACATTCCTTTAAAAAGACACTGAAACACTGGCAGTCTCTTTTATTTTACTGAGGGCTTCCCTCTACAAAGAGTCCAAAAGTTTAACCTTTCCATTTACAAACATCTCTATAAATTTTATTCATTTTTTTTCTTTTTTATAAATGGCAATTCATAAACAAACCCCTGACATGAGAAGCATATTTCTTGCCGAGTCAGCACATCTGTCAGAATGTATTTGTGTCACTCAGGCTGACAGACGAGCTGTTTCACTCCTTATATCACATTACTGCGGTCTGGCAACAA
Organism: Melanotaenia boesemani; assembly: GCF_017639745.1. Taxonomy (NCBI): domain Eukaryota; kingdom Metazoa; phylum Chordata; class Actinopteri; order Atheriniformes; family Melanotaeniidae; genus Melanotaenia; species Melanotaenia boesemani. The sequence continues at coordinate 26,417,668 of NC_055703.1, read as the reverse complement.
CAGCCTGAAACTCCCTCATCTATCATCCCATGAAGACCATAATACGATGTGGAAACCCATTAACATGACTGAATTCCCCTTCGCGCCACCGCAGCTGTGATAGATGCACGCACAGCCAGGTCGGCTGCAGAAAAAATGTCAGACCTCCAAGTGTTGGGACACGTTTCATAGGTGCAATGATCGAACTAGACTCTGAATCCAAATCCACATGTCTCTATCTGTTTCAATACACCCACTTCTGGCCAGATTCCAGCTTCCACCTGCAGTCCAGTTGTGCATTAAGCTTCTGGTACTTAGTGCTACCCTGATGTTGGATGCCACATCTGTCTCAACCACCGTCCTCTCTGCATAGCATCAGCACCACCTTCGCTCATGTGCAGCAGCTGCTTGTCTGGACTAACCGTTGGATAGCGCAGTTGGCAGAGCATCAGTCTCCCATGTGGGAAACCAGTCTTCAAATCCCCCAACGGCCGATTACTAACACCTTCCTGTTGGTCCTTAAGACTCTTATCACTATTGCCTAACCACTGTAAGTCACTGCGGATAAAAGAGTCAGCTGAATGACTATAATGTAATGGATGCGCCTAAAAGACTGAACCTACAACCTGTGTTCAGGTTGTGAATCCAGAGGTGCTTCCACACCTGTCAATCAGCAGCTTCTGTATTTAACATCCTCTCATACTTTTATTCAGGCCTGAACATCAGCAGCATCTTTAGGTGTACGAATAAATCAGAAAAATCTGTTTATATTCCCATCACTTCTTCCTGTAACAGTGTATAGACAGAATGTCACCACATAAAAATGGAAGCAAACTGTTTTTTCTGGCATTTATTTTAGTCCTGCATTTGCACAATGTTCCTCACTGGGCTGTTTATGGAGCCTGAAAATGTGTCTGGAAGAAGCCGGCTGATGTTTAAACCGCTGGAAGGGCCTTCATCTCCATTAAGATGCCGCTCAAAGACTTCTTTTCTTTTCTTACAGGAGGATGAAGAGTTGCATCTTCTTTTTTATGACTTCATATAAACATATATATATATGTATATATGTATATATATATAACTGATCATTTGCCAAGCAGCCAAGTTTACGGTGATAAGTCGATCAACTACTCAATATGCAAAGCACAAGAAGCAGCGGTGATTAAATTGATCTGATTGTCTGATTAAATCTTTAATCTTTATTGATTAAAGATCTTTATTCATGCATACCTAACTACATCCCTTTAACAGGGTCTGGGGGCCTCTCCTCCAGAAAAATGAGGTGATTTTAACATGTAAATGAAGCATTCTGGAGGAAAACAAAGAACATCTTCAGATGAAATAGCATATTTATTCAGAGGATGTGCTTTCATCAGGAAAACTTTACTTTGTGGATCTTTTTAAAAAAATATCTTAATAAATACTTTAAAAACTGAGAGAGGCAGCTCTCTGTTGAACCCTTTAAAAAAGTCATTCATTATAGCTGCTAGTTACTTCTCCCAAAAAGTAACTAAGTTAGTAACAGAGTTCCAGCATTATGAAAATAACTAATTACTAAGAAAAGTAATTATTCTGTTACAGAACTTCAAATGAAGCTGCATGTTCATTTCTTCATAACAAAGCTGAATCTTAGATCGGACTAATGGCTGAAATAGAATCCTGATGGAATAAATTACTGACAGAGAAACGATCCGGTCGGATCTCAGGCTGCGGGATGTCGTGGCGTCTCCTCATGAGAGGAACTCCGTCTGATTCGACCTGCTTCCAGCCAACATGAAGAAACTCTGTTTCTGGACATAACGAACATTCCTCCTCATGTTCTTGTCTTTTATCTCTGAGGGAAAAGTGATGTCTGTGATTTCAGTTTAAAACAATTTTTTCCTGGACTCACCATCATTTGTGTGTGTGAATGTGTGTGTTAAATGGTACATGGATTGTTCTTCTATGGAGCTTTTCTAGTCATATGTTGCAACTCAAAGCATTTTTACACTAGTGCACAACACTAATCTGTGTGTGTATATAATAATCTGAGTGCGCCACAACTTAAAGAACATGATGCGTTTTTTAAGTTATCGCGATATTTGGCGAGAAGTCACGGGTTTGCTTTGGTGAAGTAGTAGCAGACTGATTCCTCTGGACAGTGGGCAACATGAAGAAAGGAACATGTGTCAGGTGTCACGCTGCAGGAATCGACCTCTTCCAGCAGCTTGGATGACTCCAGCAATGTGGCCAGACCTAGCAAGGCAGTAACCATAGCAACCACTGGTGTGCGTCCCTCCTCGTCCTGCGCCTCTGGAGCATCGTCTGCAGCTGGATTAACTTATGCCAACTCGTCCTTACAAACTGTATGAAGTCACAATTACATGTTTTGAACGTCCGGTTCGTGTCTGCTGCAGATGTTTCCTGATGTTTGACAGAGGTGAAGCTGTTGAGCTCTAGTTGCCTTTTTCTAAATGAATGTATAGACTTGTGCATGTTAGTGATTGTGTTCTTCTGACTGGGTTGTAGATGTTTGCTGAGTGGCTGGATCGGGATAAAAACATCAACGCTGTGCTGAGTGTTTGTTGTTTTGTGTAAAATTTGTTCCATACATGTGAAAGTATTGATATCACTGTTTAGATTTTTCGTTTAACTGATCTCGGCCTCAGACAGTCTGTCATTTAACTATGAAGTGTGCTATTGGTTGAAGGAGAAGAGATGGGTCAGGGCCTCCTGACAGGACAGGCGATGGAGACATCAGCTTTAATGTGAGGACTCTGGACCTGACAAGAAAAATTCTTTGACTGTGTGGAACATTGGGGGCAGAAAAGCATGAGACCCATCTGGACATCGTACGTGGACAACTGCAAGGCGCCGGTCTTCGTGGTGAACAGCAGCAACGCCAACCAGATGCTGAAGGCCCAAAAACTCCTGAAGAGGTGCTGAGTGTTGAGAGGTTGCGAGGGGTTCCTCTGATGGTTCTGGCCAACAAAAAGGATCTTCCCAGTCCAAGACGATACAAGAGGTGTCCACCCAGCTAGACTTCCAAAGCTACACAGACCGACTGTGGGAGGTCCAGGCCTGCAGCAGGTCTTTGTGCTTATAGGAAGAGGAAGAGGATGGGCCACCTCATGGTTTTATTTAAACTGAAGAACAATAAAAATGTTCTGCGATGGACTGGCTACCTGTCCAGGGTGGACCCTGCTTTTCGCCTGCTAATTCCTGGGATGGGCGCCAGCTTCCTCGCAACCCTGAAGCGGTTTAGAAAATGGATGGATGGAGAAAATGGTATTATGGTTGAAATGACTAGATTAACTTTGAAATGAGAAGTTTTATTTTCTGTTAGATCTGTCCTGTTAAGCTGATATCAGCTGGATCCTATCTGGTTTTGTCAGGTACTTTGTTCTATATCTAATCTGCTTCGACATGGGCCAAACATTGAATTATTAAACCAGAATTCCTCCCTCCTCAGATTTAAATTCAAAGTTCACTTGATAAGTGTGGCCCCCACAGCGATCAATTACCCGACCTAATACTGGCGCCGACAATGACGCCTCATAAAGTTCCAACCTTTCACTAAGTCATGGTTGTTAAGTACTTATTTCTAGATGTATATGAAGCATTACCATCATGAAGGAGCAGCCATAAATGTAGTTATCATTTTTCTCAAAACTGAGTGGAACTGAAGATTGAGAAGCCCTCCAGGTAAGCTGCAGGCATGCAGGTTTGTTTCCAGGTCTGACATGAACAGTCCTTAACCGGCCAAAATCTAACGAGACTGCCTGATGAGTTACTGTGCGTCTGGCATGAGGGAAACGTTTGAGTCGAGCTTGACAACGGTATGCTGCTCCTGTTCCCACAATCATTTAAGTCCCTCTCCCTGCTCAGAAACTGAAGACAGGAAAACAGAAATATTTCCAAAGACTGGCCCCTGTACGTGATGTCCTTCAGTCTCAGCTGTATAATTTTGCTTCTGCTGCCTCACATTCACATCAAGAGTTTGGAACAGAAGTCATGATACACTTTAGTTTGGAGGTGAGTTTGAGAAAAACTGAGAGGAGCGCCTCACCTCTTAACTGCCTTTCATCCCTCATGAGTCTGCTTCTCCCTCTGCTCCTCCTCCAGTTTCAGCAACTCCGCTCTGCATTTCCTTTCCCTGCTCAAGAGGCCAGGATATATCTCCAAGCATAAGGCCTAGAATCATACATATTAATAGAATGTATGTGCTTTTTGTTGTTTTGTTCTGTTCTCCCTTTCCCTAAAGAAAAACAAACCAGAGAAGTAAAAAAGGTTAGAGTACTGCTGGTGTACGAGCCAATCACCCATGCTTATTTTTGCAGGGTATTCCAGACAGTCTGTCCTCATGACCATGACAGAAAAGTTGGTCGATTGACTCGTAAATCTTCTGACTCATCGTTGCTGTCCACATATAAATTCTTGGATTTCCACTAATTAGTCACTCATGTAATTTTTGATGTTGCATTGAAAGCACTGAAATGTGAGGATGGAGGAGCAAGATTATGAAGAACTTCGAAGGTGAGGAGGAGAGTTTAAATCAGCATGAAAGAGGAAGCTGGTGTTTGAGGATAAGGCTGATGTGTTGAGGCAGCAGGATTCTAAACCAGCTGAAGTTTATGGTATAAATTGTAGGATAAAACAGATTGAAGATGTAACATTGATTTTTCTTTGTTTTCTTTATTTTTGTTTGATTATTGTCAAAGAAATGACCATTTTCTAGGATATAGTTGCTGTTAGCAATGCGTCCGCGTACATGTCATGTCTGCTGGTTGTTCCTAGCGTTCGTTTAGCATGTGGGCCGCTAGCGTTGACACGAGGTAATTGTGTGTGAGTTGCAATGTTGACTTGAACACTAGAGGCACTCATGGGAACAAGAGCATGAACACGAGATCAGAGATAAAAACAACGGCGGATGAAGACCGTCTCTTGGACCTTGTCCACAACTACCGCCATGTATGATTTTTCCTCTTCGTTGCACAGTGACAAACACTCATGCCTTGACAGTTGGAAGCGTTTTGCGGAGTCTGATGCAGAGACTTGCCAACAGAAGTGGAAATCAGTGTGCGATTGATGTATTGGTGCATGGTGAAACACTGCCTAGCGGTGACCTCCAGGATAGAGCGTTTGGCTGCGTTGTGCTGCAGCAGGTTGATGGTGCAGAATGTTGACGTGCACGTTTGCATACACAGCAAGTATATACCAGCCCTTAAACTGCAAGAAATTACTAAGATGAGCTTCCTTTGGAGGAAGTCTGGGATCACCATTGGGGAGGAGAATCGCTACTTCTATGCATTGCATCATTTAAAACCACATTTACTTCATTCCATCCTCATGAACGTCCCTCTCTCATGGCTCCTCAGAAACAGCAGAAGACAGGAAGATGTTTTGCATGCATTCCCGGTGACTCCTGCTGGTCCAGCAGATTGAGCATATGGATGTGTGTATGTATGTATTGGAAATGGGGCCAGGCTACATAATGTCCACAATAAACTTCAGGGCTCCTCTGAGTCTGATAGAACTTAAACACAAAGTCTTCTTTTTTGTTTTTTAACCTCTTCTTGCTTCCTCTCCACTGTTTCTCCCTTAATTCCCCTTTTCCTCTCCCCCTATCATAACACATATTTTCCTCTCAGCTCATCTTTTCTCATGTTTAATGAGAAAAAAAAAAAAAAAAAAAAAAAACTTGCTGAAGAAAAGCAGGCACGGTCGGCTATCAGCGGTCGAGCACAAGACAATGAATTTTCTGTTTGGAAGTCAGAGTTCAGACCAGCTTCTCACATCCCAAAAAACAGGGATGAGGGTAGAAGAGGAGGAGGAGGGATGAGGTTAACCCAACATAAAAACTCAAACATGTATATGCCGTGTGGTCCATAAGTGTGGTCAGAAGAAAGGGCAGAGGGCTGGTTTGGGTAGAAATGCTTCATTCCTCGGCTTTAATGAAACTAAAAGTATGGAACATTGGAGGGAAGGAAGAGGAGGAAAGATGTGTAGGGGAGGTGATAAATTGGGAAATGAATGCAGAATAATGGGATGAATTATAGGTTTTCACATCTGATGAGTGAAGAAATTGTGTTTATTTACAAGTACAAAGTATATTTAACCATCCAACCTGAACAACCACACAGTCAGTTGGTCTGAAGAATAACATCAGTCTGTAACCATGTGACAGAAAATGGGTGAGAAGGTTTGTTTAGCTTCGGGTAATAACACAACTTGGTTAGTTTTGGTAGGATCATGTATTATAAATTAAAGAAACCACCAGAACCAGTCGGACCATGTCTCTGCTGGTATTGTTGGTGCTGTAGGTTCTGTGATGTGACTTTTACACTCCAAGCTTCTAGACTCAAATCCTAAAATGAGGGAAACACTTCGGATTTCCAACCTTCATGTCTCAGAATAAAAAGTGGGAGGTGAAAAGTTGACTGAAGACTATCTCACCTCCAGGCTCAGGTGTTTTGTTTTTGTTTGTTTGTTTTTTTGTTTTGTTTTGTTTTGTTTTTTGTTTTTTTGGCACATATGGCTATGAAAACACATTTACTTGGGGGAAAAAAAAGCTTTTGAAAGGAGCCAAGCCAAAAGGCGAAGCTTGATTTACAGGTCTACGTTCCTGGCCTCACCTGTGGACACCAGCTGTGGGTGGGGACTGAAAGGCCGAGGTGAGCTGGCTGGACTTTCCCATTAGGCCCATATTAGAACTTTTGTCCGTCTACTGCGTCCTTTATCTGTGTAATTTGGTCTGTTTAAACCACAAAGTTACCCTTGCTATATCCTATCCATCCATCCATTTTCTGTCGCTTATCTGGAGTCAGGTCGCGGGGGCAGCTGCCTAAGCAGGAAAACCCAGACTTCCCTCTCCCCGGCCACATTCACCAGCTCATCTGGAGGGATCCCGAGGCGTTCCCAGGCCAGCGAGACATGTAGTCTGTCCTGCGTGTCCTGGGTTTTCCCCGGGGCCTCTTTCCGGTGGGACGTGCCCGGAACACTTCACCAGGGAAGCATCCAGGAGGCATCCTAACCAGATGCCCGAGCCACCTCATCTGGCTCCTCTCGATGTGAAGGAGCAGCGACTCTACTCTGAGTCCCTCCCGGATCATCGAGCTTCTCACCCTATCTCTAAGGGAGAGCCCGGCCACCCTGCAGAGAAAACTCATTTCGGCTGCTTGTATTGGTAATCTTGTTCTTTAGGTCACTACCCACAGCTCATGACCATAGGTGACGGTAGGAACATAGATCGACTGGTAAATTGAGAGCTTTGCCTTTTGGCTCAGCTCCTTCTTCACCACGACAGACCGATGCAGAGTCCGCATCACTGCAGATGTCGCACCAATCCTCTTGTCGATCTCCCGCTCCATCCTTCCTCACTCGTGAACAAGACCCCGAGATACATGAACTCCTCCACTTGGGGCCGGACCCTATTGCAGACCTGGAGAGAGCACTCCACCCTCTTCCGGCTGTGGGCCATGGTCTCGTATTTTGAGGTGCTGATTCTCCTGTAAATCACTCCAGTGAGAGCTGAAGATCACGGCCCGATGAAGCCAACAGAACCACATCATCCGCAAAGAGCAGAGACCTAGTCCTGAGGCCATCAAACCGGATCCCCTCAACACCTCGGCTGCGCCTAGAAATTCCGTCCATAAAAATTATGAACAGAATCAGTGACAAAGGGCAGCCTTGGTGGAGTCCAGCCCTCACCGGAAACGACTCTGATTTACTGCCAGCAATGCGGATCAAGCTCTGACACCGGTCGTACAGGGACTGGACAGCTCGTACAAGCGGGTCCACTACTCCATACTCCTGGAGTACCCCCCACAAGAGTCCCCAGGGGACACGTTCAAATGCCTTCTCCAAGTCCACAAAGCACATGTAAATTGGTTGAGCAAACTCTCATGTCCCCTCCAAGAACCTGAAGAGGGTGTAGAGCTGGTCCACTGTTCCATGGCCGGGACGAAAACCACACTGCTGCTCCTCAATCCGAGGTTCGACTATTCGACGGACCCTCCTCTCCAGCACCCCTGAATAGACCTTACCGGGGAGGCTGAGGAGTGTGAGCCCCCTGTAGTTGGAGCACACCCTCCAGTCCCCCTTTTTGAAGAGGGGGACCACCACCCCAGTCTGCCAGTCCAGGGGAACTGTCCCCGATGTCCACGCAATGCTGCAGAGGCGTGTCAGCCAAGACAGCCCTACAGCATCTAGAGCCCTAAGGAACTCTGAGCGGACCTCATCCACCCCCGGAGCCTTGCCACTGAGGAGCTTTTTAACCACCTCAGCGACCTCAGCCCCAGAGATGGGAGAACCAACACCAGCTACCCCAGACTCTGCTTTCTCACCGGAAGATGTGTTGGTGGGATTGAAAATGTCTTCGAAGTATTCCCTCCACTGCCTCACAACGTCCCGAGTCAAGATCAGCAGCCCCCATCCCCCCTTGCCATATTAAAAATCAAAATTTGCTTATCTGGGTGAGAGAAGCTTATTTTGCACATGTAGGTGCTTTGTCACACCTTTGAACCTAATCTATCAAAAACCATTTTATCTTCCTTGTTTATGTAGTTTCTTCCAGTGGCCGCTAGCGGAGTTTCTGCAGTCTGGGAGGCTGATGTTTGACAACTGAAATCACAGCCTCAGGATCCTCATATTCAGCTTTACTTCCAGCACTTTTTGGAGGTCATTCATATGCACAGTTGTTCTCTTACGGAACCTGAACTCATTTTCACTCTTAATAATTTGTACTTCTATAAAGTAGCTGAGCGTTCTGATACTGAAGCTACACCCTTTGGTACCTCCTGATCATCACAGAGGACGTCCATGATCATAATCCTTCCACACTTGGCAGCAAATGAAGGAATTTACAATCTGAAAGAGGAGAAACGTGGAACAAAGAGGAAATGATGCTACAGAAGAAATGTTTTTCCAACAGATGCAGCATCTTCTCTAGTTTCTCACCAAATGTAAGAAAACGATTGAACAGCTTAAAAACAATGTCCCTCAAAGAAGGATTGAAGGGATTTACATCTTTCTCCTTCCACAGTGCAAAACAGAATTAAACCATTTAGGTTTTTAAATGTGGAAAGGACAAGGGAGCAAGTCTAACTTGGACCCTGTGATCAAACAGGTGATGAGAGATTTCATGGCTTTGTGTTAATTTCACAGCCACCGAGAGAAGTTTAGTGGTTCAAACGTCTTAACTTCCGCTTGTTTCTGTTCAACCTCACACAGTAACATCTGGTGTGGGGCTTGTTAAACGACCTCTCTGTTCTGTTTCTGGCAAACTAGCAACAAATAGCTTCATATTTGCTTTTGGTTGCATTTCTTTCAACGAGCCCCTGATGTGCAGTTGTTGAGTGTTTACAGATAATTTCCGACTATTAAAGGCAGCACTTCGCTCTGTTCAAAGTGAAATCAAACGCCTGCACTGGGAAAAGTTTAGTTTCTGCTCGTCACTGCAAGTTAAGCAGAGTTCTTGCTGAACGTCACCTCCTTTTTAACAGAACTGAATATTGTCTTTGTTGCAGAACAGCGAGATTATAGAGTCCAGGAATGTGGTCCTAATCACGCCTTCTGCTCCTCACACCACCTGCTGTGGGTCCACCTGTGTGGCCGTTGGACCACACAGTGCAGCAGGCGGTGAGGTGGGTCAAGATGTGGACCCCAAGAAACTTCTTCACCCTCTCTTCTGCCTCCATCTATGAAGAGGGTGGAGACATCAATGAGGATGACTCTCATCTCATTGGTCTTTGCTGTGTTTAGGTCCAAGTTGTCAGTTTTTCCTCAGATCCTGAACCTCGTCCCATAAGCTGCCTCATTGTTGTCCTTTATCAGTCCCTTTCTCTGGTCCTTCAGGGTGCTGACACCAAAAAAACTTTAATTTGACTTGCTTTGTTAAGATAAATGGAAATAAATAAGACAAAGGAAAAAGGTCTTCTGGGGATTTCTTGCCTGTGGTGCTCAGACAGGGTTAGAAATCCATCATTGTTTCTCAAAACTTGTGAGGTCTGGTTTTATAAACTGCTTTCTCTCAACTTCATACACTGACTGCAAATCTTACATCACATTTTTAAGTGATTAAAGTTGTTGGAGCAACGACCTGATAACTGATTCATGGATCCTGCAGACTATAAATATGTAACCCAACATTTAACACAATCCATGAAAGATACGTGATGAAGTAGTTTGACATTTAGATGTTTCTGAATGCCCTTTTCATCCTTCCTCTTCGTCTTCATCTTTGCAAGCTTCATATGTGGACCGGGATTCTCTTCCAGACTGAGGGGGATGTCCCATGTCATGTGATCAGAGGAACTTTCCACCGTCCAGGATTATAAAAACAGCCCTCAATGCAGATATATCATTCTCTGATTCTCTTGTAAAAGCCTCCTCCTGAAAAGGTTTTTTAGTTGGAGCCAAGGTGAAGATAGATGGGGTCCATGCAGGTTATGGACCTGGAATTCCTTCAGGACAAAACCCCCAGGACTCTGGTTGGCTCATAACAGCAGATACTGCGCTGCCTCTTCTCATGTCTCCTTCTGAGAATGAATATCATCGCAGTCTCCTCCACATCGGCATGCTTGCTGTTTGCTGACGTCAGAACTCAACGGTGAACTCTGTGCTGCCCTCTGGTGGAAATATTGACTAACAACCATGTTGACGTCAGGGCTGCCACCTTTAAAGCTGATGTACCTATTTATGTACTTACTATGTCATTATTTCAATATCATAAGTATTGGAAAACATATCCAAGCCACTATAATGTGTCAATTTAGAATAAAAAGTAAATATTCTTTCTCTGAATTTTGTAAAACACGATGAAAGGTGTGATTTATCATTTAAATTGGCTAATAAATTCTTCATCAGGAGCTTGAAAGTATTACAGATGGCGTTAGTCTGTAGACCAAAGCTTGTTTCCAATCTGGAAAACCATGTTAAAGCCTTAAACCAAATGTGAGTCTTCATATTATTTAAGATTAATTGATTTATTTTCATGGATTTGCATGATGGTGTTGTGATTAGCACTGTGGCCTCCCAGCGGGGGAGGTGGGTGTTCGAACAGTGGCCTTTCTGTGTGGCGTTTTCATGTTCTCCCTGTGTATGCATGGGTTCTCTCCGGCTTCCTCAGACATGTTAGGTTCATTAGTCATTTAGTTTTTCTAATTTTATTCTTTATTCAATTTTATTTGTTTCATGTCATAGGTTTTATGTGTCTGCACGCTTTGTTGAAACTTTCTCAGATGTACAACACTTTGAGCCGTGGCTGGTGTTTACGCGCTTTATAAATAAATTGAGGATGATGATGATGTTGGCCTTGACCTTTCTAAATCTTAGTTTAAGTTTTTAGTTCATCTGTTTTATATCTATGCAAAGATAATGCGTTCATAACGTTCACACCCGGCGTCAGATTTTCTGCCAGTTTACCCCCAACTGGTCCAGGACGCTCGTTCTTCCAGGTTTTGGTTCCTGGTGTTCTTTATGGAGTCTGCTTTCACTGATTGGATTTCTTTCCATCCTGGTTCACATATAGATGTTCCTTCCTGGTTCAGGTTTTGGTGGAGGTTTCCCTTCCTGGTTCTGGTGCTGATGGAGGTTTTCCTTCCTGGTTTGGGTTCTGGTGGAGGTTTTCCTTCCTGGTTCTGGTGCTGATGGAGGTTTTCCCTCCTGGTTCCAGTTCTGATGGAGGTTTTCCTTCCTGGTTCCGGTTCTGATGGAGGTTTTCCTGACTGGTTCCAGTTCTGATTAAAGTTTTCCTTTATGGTTTTGGTTCTGATAGAGGTTTTCCTTCCTGGTTCTGATGGAGGTTTTACTTCCTGGTTCCAGTTCTGATAGAGGTTTTCCTTCCTGGTTCCGGTTTTGATGGAGGGTTTCCTGTCTGGTTCCAGTTCTGATTAAAGTTTTCCTTCTTGGTTTTGGTTCTGATAGAGGTTTTCCTTCCTGGTTCTGGTTTGGATGGAGGTTTTACTTCCTGGTTCCGGTTCTGATGGAGGTTTTCCTTCTTGGTTTTGGTTCTGATAGAGGTTTTCCTTCCTGTTTCTGGTTTGGATGGAGGTTTTACTTCCTGTTTCTGGTTTGGATGGAGGTTTTCCTTCCTGGTTCTGGTTTGGATGGAGGTTTTCCTTCCTGGTTCCGGTTCTGATGGAGGTTTTCCTGACTGGTTCCAGTTCTGATTAAAGTTTTCCTTTATGGTTTTGGTTCTGATAGAGGTTTTCCTTCCTGGTTCTGATGGAGGTTTTACTTCCTGGTTCCAGTTCTGATAGAGGTTTTCCTTCCTGGTTCCGGTTTTGATGGAGGTTTTCCTGTCTGGTTCCAGTTCTGATTAAAGTTTTCCTTCTTGGTTTTGGTTCTGATAGAGGTTTTCCTTCCTGGTTCTGGTTTGGATGGAGGTTTTCCTTCCTGGTTCTGGTTTGGATGGAGGTTTTCCTTCCTGGTTCTGGTTTGGATGGAGGTTTTACTTCCTGGTTCCAGTTCTGATTAAAGTTTTCCTTCTTGGTTTTGGTTCTGATAGAGGTTTTCCTTCCTGGTTCTGGTTTGGATGAAGGTTTTACTTCCTGGTTCCGGTTCTGATGGAGGTTTTCCTTCTTGGTTTTTGTTCTGATAGAGGTTTTCCTTCCTGTTTCTGGTTTGGATGGAGATTTTTATTCTTGGTTCTGGTTTGGATGGAGGTTTTCCTTCCTGGTTCTGGTTTGGATGGAGGTTTTCCTTCCTGATTTTGGTTCTGATTGAGGTGTTTCTCTCCACTGTCTCCTTGTGCAGTTCAGGATGGAGGACTGAATCGAGGAGAAGATCTGATGTGGTCGGTTTCCTTAGCTAGGTGAGGTATCACTGCCTCTGTCACTGCGGATTTGTTGCTGTGATCAGGTGTATGAAGTATTTTTATTCAAACCAAACTATCCTTCTTCCAGCTTGCTTGAACTGAACTGAAATGACAACTGCAGCAGCTGAAGGGGTCGAATTGAGTCTGACACGCCGCTGTGCAGTGGGAGGTAAACCTCCAGAAGAAGTAAGAATTTTTGACTGGAGGAGGAACCTCCCCGGTGGGAAATCAAGTCGCTTTGAGGCCTTCTCATCACTCATGGTCCTTCCTGGTTCTTAGTCTTTCTCACCGTAATGCTTCGGTTCCGTCAGCTGTGATTTCCTACGGGAGTTTGAAGCCTGACATCAGGAAGGTTACTGTTTACACTGCACCGCTCAGCTGCACGTCTGCTGCTGCATAACATATAGAAAGTTTTCTCTATTTGTGTGTTAATGTACAACAGGTTTCCACCTCACAGGCACAAAAATGCAAAGGTGAACACTGTCAAGAAGCAAGTGTTCAGAACAAGAACAAGACTGGTTCCACCAGAGCGAGTTAGGCAACTGACCTGTTAACTCCTGTTTGCTCAGTTTGTTTTTTAGTGGAAGAGAATCCTGGTCTCTTCTTTGTTTTCAATCTTTCACATATCACAAAGTTAATTGATCTTTATTGTGAACTGCAGTGAGAAATTAGTCATTAATATTTACAATATAAAAAAATGAATAGCTTCCTGATGAGGCATGTGCAAATTTGGCTATGTAATCATATATACATATATATATACCCATATATACATATATATGGGTATATATATATATATATATATATATATATATATATACATATATATATATATATATATATATACATATCTGTATATATATATGTTGCTTTCTGTACAGTTCACGTTTTAGTTTATGAAATACTTATCTTTTTTTTTTATACACACCAGAAGCAGAGGTTCAGTAACTGTTTGGTCTAATTCTGTGTTGCATTAGTTATTTATTTGTTTGCTGGAAGCTTCCTGGGCTCCACAAGGGCTTTGAATGTAAAAACCTTCAGAATATCTGGGATGTCAGTGTTTGTGAGGTCAGATCCAACCTGGAGGAAATTATGATATCTAAGATGTTGGCTGATGTGGAAGAATGGTAACATTTTGTTTTACTTCTCACCACAGAACACCTCAGAGGTCTGCTAGAGGCTGTTTTCATGGTGTTGTTATTCATCTTTGTACTTTCAGAGCGGGTGTTGGGGGTGTTCACTGCTTGGAGGTGTTGGGGGGAAGTGGCAGTGAAACTGGAGGTTTCGAGGGTTGTTTGGTATCCAGAGACCAGGAGGTGTGTAGGTGGAGTGGCTTCAGACCCAGAAGCCTCAGACTGTGTGATGTGGTGGTTTCTCCAGCACAATCCCAATGGCTCACGCTCGAGATGCAGAAACACTTCCTGAATCCAAGCAAAGCAAAAAACACTGAGGGATAATTACACAAGCCCACACGGAGCAGTCAACCTGGCCAGACGACCACAGATCCGTCTCAAACGTGCAGCGGCGCACGTTTGTGTGCACGCCTGTGTGAATACATGTTTCCAATTATTCAAATGAATTTATGAGCTCTTCACACCGTTCAGTGGCTGAGTTCAACTTACTTTATTTACAGTGTAGACCATCTGTTTGAGCCTCTAAGGAGAACTCCCTGTAGTCCATCATGGCGACAGAACATCCATCAGAGAAGAAGAATTAGCAGTAATTTATCCTCCCGATGCATCCCCCTGATCTGGACCATATGTTCAAGTTTTCCTGGTGAGAGAAAAGGACAGAATGTGAGGAAACAGACGTCACAATTTGAGAGAAGAAAATGAGATGCACAAAAAGTAGAAGACAAAGATATTAAACTGATGGTCTGCAGCGTCGTTTCAGGAGATCCTCAGGAAAACAACGTACAGCAGAGGAAAACATGCGACAGGACGTCTGATTCCAGGATTTATCTGGACAAATTTTATATAAAAAAACATGTTTAACATTTCAACATGAAGGAAGGTCAAAGAAAACTCAAAACTACCTCTGTAGACTCCAAATATAGAAGAAATATAGATGCTTCGCCTGTTATATCCATCATTGCTTCATAACATCCAACTCAACTGAGTTTTTCTGATTTACTACTAAGTCAGAAAAAAGTTATTTCTAAGCACAAGCACAGTTTTTACTAGGGTCCCAAAACCTAACCTAAACTACCTAAACCTAGCTAATGACTGAAAGCAGAGCTCAAGTTTCAAACCCAAACTCTTTAATCCCTTATTTAGGGGGTGTGTGACACTGCAAGATATGGTATTGATCTGATGCCAATTAAATAAAAGGCTAGTATCATCAATACCAATGTTAGTACTTTTTAAAAGGGTTGTCAAAATGTTCACATTAATGAAAGGAGATAAATCTGTAAAAATTAATGCATTCATTATTTAATGCATGAACTACAAAGTTATTACTCGCATCATAAAAATCTGAATTTGGAATCATCGCATAGAGGGAGCGGTGAACCAAATCCACCAAAAAACTCTTTATCCTCCTTATTTATGAGGATTCGGACAGTTTCAAGCCTTGCATTGAAGTATCGATGATGTCACACCAGTAATGATCGATGTCGATGTCAACGTTTGCGTTATTATTATAATTATTTGGATCAATCTGCCCACCACTACCTGTAATGGCAGAATTCATTTAAAATTCATAGCAATTAATAAAGATAAATAAAATAGAAATGAATACACAAACATGAGTAAATAAAAGGAAATGTATAAATAGAATAATTATTTAGACAAGATGATTTGCTGGTTAATCTGTCCTTGTTTAGTTTTGAGGAAGTTTAGATGAAACAGCATGAGACTGTTTTCCTGAAGGCAGTTATCTACAGCGATGATGGTGTAGTTGCAGCCGACAGACTCGCAGGTTTTCATCCATCTGGTTGTAAAATGGCTGCATGAAGATTAAATAACCAGTAGTTTATACATTCATGACAGGTGTAGGAACTTCCACCAAACACCAGGTAAACACTGACGTCGGCGACTGAAACAGGTGGAAACATCTAAACCTGAACTTCATGCACTGTTCAGCAGCTTTAAGGAAGTTGTTAATTAATGTTTCTGCATCATAGCGACTCTTCACTTCTCCTGTCAGCTGATCGCAGTAAGGACGATTCTCTCTAGTGTGTTTGTAACTTACTTTACTTGTGAGGAAACCTGAAAGTGTCGATGGCAACAGTCGCCAGGTTGCCCCAAGATGGCGGACAGAGCCCCGGTGATGTCACATGCTAGGCTGTAGGCTGCAGTGCGTCTGGCCCTCTTCTGGACTCGGGTGGTGTAGATGGAGTCCAGATGTGGTAGACGGCGGCCCACAATCCCCTGAGAGTGGGGCTGTGCTGACCTGCTGGTTTCTGCGCTTGTTCTCTGTGATGGTCTTGATGCCACATGTTATGTGTGTTGTCTTTGAAGAGCTCCTCATTGCTGCTTGCTCCTGACTTTTGCCAGCTGGAGGCCCCTTTTCAGTTCTCTGTGGGCCCTGCTATAAGCCAGTTTGTCTCCTGCTCTGTAAGCTGCATCCCGGCTTTTAGCAGGGACTAAACTGTGCTGTCCACCCATGGCTCCTGATTGGAGAAAACCGTAATTGTGTTTGTGGGTAGGACAGCATCAGTACAGAAGTGAGCATAGGACAGCACAGACAATGTCTTATGTTCACGTCTGCATGATGCTGTCCCACGTGGGACAAATCAAATGCAACTCTGGACTTAGTAAAAGGCAGTGATTCATAGTTCCATCAGGTATTCAGGATTAGTGGTGGAGTTACTGGTGACTGATCCGGTCGTATTTTGTGTTTTTATGCTCTTGTTTTGCTGGCAGTCTGTGGAGAGATTGTGGTTTCATATTATTCACATCCTTCTTGGTCCTCAAACATCGCTGTCCTGCATGTTTCAGATGTTTTCCAGCATGAAACCACTGCAAGTTCACAAACATGCTTCCTTTCATTAAAGAGACGCAGCTTCATTTCATGAAGTTGATAGTGTCCAGACGTCCCTTTTCCAAGGTCAGCCAGTAGTTCCTCCAGCATGTTCCAGGTCCTCCCCGGGCCTCCCCAGGTGAGGTGTTCTGGGGGCATCCCAACCAGATGCCCCTGGAACTTCAACTGGTTCCTCTTCATGTGGAGGAGCAGCAGCTCTACTCTGAAGCCCTCCTGGGTGGCCAAGCTTCTCAGCCTATCTAAGGGAGAGACCTAAAACTCGTTTCAGCTGCTTGTATCTGATCTTGTTCTTTTGGTCATTATCCACAGCTCCGGACCAGGTGAGGGCAAGGAGGAAGATCAACAGGTAAATCAAGAGCTTCACCTTTTAGTTAAGTTCCTTCTTCACCGCGACAGACCAAAGCAGAGTGGGAATCACTGTGAATGCAGCACTGATCCATTCTTCCCAACGTGGGGCAGGATCTCAGTCCCAACCCAGGGAGTCTGATGTTTGGTTGTCGGGTGTCTTTCCTCCTCTGACTTCCTGGTGTTGTTGGTGTTACTCGTTGACAACCGAGTTCTGTAGAACAATGTCACCGTTTACTTGCGATGTTGCTGGGGTATCATTCGCTGCTGCAGAGGCTGAGAAGTCCCTCAAACTTCCAAAACCTGGCTTTGGTTTTTCTTTTAATGTCAAGGTATCATCCAGTTATTGGAAAGCATCAAAGTTTTGTTCATTCTAACAGGTAGAAGTTGGCCACAGCCTCTTACCCTTGCTTTGCTTACACATTTTCCCAGTACTTCTGTGTACTTCCACGGCTTGATGGCCGTGTTTTAGTTCTTGTATTTTGGGACGCTCTGTTGTGTCTGATTAAATTTCTGAGTTAAATTTGTGATGTTATGTATGTCTGTTGCAGGTTAGAAGAAAAGCTACGTCTTCATATAATTTTCTCAAAGTTATGACAGCATCACTCCTGTCGTGACTTCTCTGGAGCTTCCAGCAGTGAGGCTAAAAACTACTCATTATGAAAGCGACCAGCTGAGTTAAAGAATGTCAGTATTTCTTCAATGAAGAAACCTCCAACCCATCCTCCTCTCCCCTCTCCATCTCTCAGGAATGTTGATCCAGCCTTTCACTGGTGGACAGTAAACACAAGGTGGATTTGCAGGCATTATTAGGTGGTTTTTATTTTCAAACCTAACAGGACATTCTGTTCATGGGAGACCATAAAATCTGCCTCTGTTTCCTCTTCTGTCTTGTACGCTTGAGACAAACAGTTGATGCCGTTGCATCTGTTTGTCCATCGTTTTCTGAAGGGAGGACTCTTTTCTGTTGCAGTTGTCTTCTGTCTTCCTACGCCTTTTGATTAAAAGCAAACTCCTCCCAAGCCCTGTCTCTGTTTATATAATCTGTATTTATTGTACGTATTTAATCTGGGAGGGTAAACCAGGTATTTGAAGAAAACCCTTCCAAGTTTCTCAGCTTCTCCTCCCTGAGCCATTTCACAACTATTCACGCCTTGGATCAGGTGACCAACAAGTTGATTAACAACCGACACCTAAACACCCACAGAAGGTGTCAGTGACTCACATGTGACCAAGAAAGAGCTGATTCCACAGTTCTTCAAAGTTTTCATGAGCTGTGTGCAGATAAATCCCATTGCAGGTCACTGGTAAGGGGTTTGGACCAGAATGTTAGATGGAACGTGTGATATATGAAGCGGGTCATCCTGCACCCATCCTACATAAGATCATGGCAACTCTCTTCATGTCCTAACTGCAGCTTATTAGCCTGACCAGCTGGTTAAAGTTGAATAAATCTTTCTGATGAGAGCAGAGTCCACTCAGTGTCTTTAGTTTCCCATAAAACGGGTGACAAATTTGGTTCCCTGCAGAGATTTTGCATATACAGCGACTTCAGACTTGTGGACAAACTTATGTTTAATGTTTCCTCATGATCTCCTCTCAGCCTGATTTCCTCTCTGTGATTCATTTCCCCAGGCAAAACACTGATTTAACGTCATACAAACACAGATGCACATGCCTGTGCAAACAACAACAATGGCCCAGCCAGCACACCTGTGACTGCATCTACAGGATAACTGTTGGGTATTAAAACTTCAAACAAGGGACAAATAAAAGCAGCAAACTGCATCATCTGTGGTATAAAAATCCAGGATGCTGGATCCACTGCATCCTTCTTAAAACCCTAAAACACATCAGTCCAGTTTTTAAATCTTTACACTGGTTTCCAGTCAGTCACAGAAAAGATCTTCCAGCCCAGATTCCAGGCCAGAGTCCAGGCCAGAGTCCAGACCAGAGTCCAGCCCAGAGTCCAGCCCAGACTCCAGGCCAGAGTCCAGGCTAGAGTCCAGGCCAGACTCCAGACCAGGGTCCAGGCTAGAGTCCAGGTCAGAATCCAGACCAGACTTCAGGCTAGAGTCCAGGCCAGATTCCAGACCAGAGTCCAGACTAAACATGGAGAAGCAGCATTTAGTTGTTATGCTGCAAACAAGTGGAACAAACTGCCAGTGGAGATTAAACTTTCACCAAATATAGACATTTTTAAATCCGGGTTAAAACATTTCTTTTCTCGTGTGCCTATGCATGAAATCTGCACGGTAACTTTGAACTTTTGTTGCTTTTAATCATTTTAATGTAAATAATGATTTTATTGTGATTTTTTTTATATTTTTTGCTACCTTTCACTACTTTTTAATTCTTTCTTTGCAGCATCTGTAAAGTTTTAAATGTTTTATGCAAAGCACTTGAATTGTCTTGTACATGAAATGTGCTGCAGAGATAGATTTGCCTTACCTACAACACAGCTGGAGAGGTTAGCCTCTGTAATAAGAAAGCCTAATGTTAGCATCTATGCTAGCAACTACAGCAGTGTAAACATTGGTTTGTTACTAAAAAAAAAAAAACAGCTCCATCAAATCACATCATTATGTTCAAACTAATTATTTGACCTGTAAGTAATGGCTCTAAATAAATAAATATATATATATATTTTATTTCTACTCTAAAACTAAACAGCACTCGTTATCTATATACATCCTGCATAAAGCCATTTATTAAGATTTTTCTGTTGCACTTTTTGGCCATTTTCTCTACATTTGGGGGAAAAGTTAGTTTTAAAAAGTTTTCTTAAAACTTTGTAAATCTAGATGGATTTTGGTTCACATTAAAAACTCATAGTTATTTTATATGTTAGGAGTATTTTTTACTAATCTGGAAAAATGTCAGTGTTCATCTAAAGCAAAGAAATGGAGCATTTGTCAGTTTTAGCTGATGATCAATGCTGACAGAATGATGTTGGATAAAGGGAAGGATGCATTTTAAATTCCTTGGATATTACAATGCTGATCAGACAACAGGCGTCACATGGCCGATTGCTCATTACAAGTAGAAGTGAGTAAAATCTCTGGGTCCCTGTAAAAGCAGAAGTCCTAGAAAAGCTTAGTCTGCTCAGCTTGGCTAGCCTGAAAAGGCTCCTCCCACCCTTCAGCATCAACTTTAATTGTTTTGTTCCTTATTTTTATGAGAAAAGAGCGTCAGTGTATTTATCTGAGCCGAGCAACCAAGAAAACAAAAATGATCAACTAAAATGAAACGAGTTCTTTGTCGTTGTTTGGCTCCTGGAGAGTCGATTCATGGAGCCAACATTACATCACTCATAGGGAGTTATGAAAGAGTCAGCAGATCTGACTGAAAACCATGGAAACTATGCACTCCCAGTGGGCTGCAGCTTGTGAATCACAACATCATAAAACCTCACACACACCCAGCTGTCGTTTACTTCAGACAGGACATAATTCATTAAATGGAAATCAAACACTATTAAAAGAAGGAGCAGAGAGTCGGCTGGTAAAGTCTTTGCTGAGGTGAGCTTTAGACTACATGTCACACACACACATACACACACACACTCATACACTGATAGACGCGTCGGCAACGTGGGGTTCAGGGTTTTGCCCAAGGACACCTCTGCATAGTCAGTGGAAGCCTGGAATCGAACCACCGACTTTCTGTTTGGTGGACAACTGCTCTTCCTCCTGAGCTGCACCCATCTGACATTTAACAGAGGATTAAATAAATGTTTCATAAAATATTTAATAAAAACTTTAAATAGTAATAAAATCAGCAATAAAAATCTGTAATAGTCAGTAATAAAAATGACTGAAATAAATCAACTTTTTCATGCTATTCTGATTTTATGAGGAGCACCTCTACATGGCAGAAAATGACTAATAAGGAGGTTCCTGTTTGATTGCATGACTCCACGCCGTTACCAAGCCAGTGTAATAGACAAAGATCATGATGAGGAACTTAATTCCCAGATGGTCCCCTCCTCATTCCCTGCAGGGTACAAAGGAACAGCTGATCATTCGGACATTCCACTTCAGTACACATCAGACCGTCATCCTGAGCACAGATGGGAACACTAAAGTGAAAACAGCAGGAAGAGTTTGTCTGGAGTCCGATAAATGGACTGGAAGATGAAGACGATGAAAAATGAACAAGTACAACTGTGAAGAACTCCTGTGGCGACACTGTGAAAACTCATAAATTAACCAAACCAACTGATCTTGTTCCTTTTAGGTTGTAAAAACAGCCTCTCAGGTGCCATAATATAGTGCAACCCAGCCCCCCCAACCATCATGTTTTCCCAGACTGCAGAATCTCTTAAAAATGTCTTGTTTTGTCAGATAAGCTGTCCATATTTAAGCCCGACATATTTAGTTTGCAGTGATATAAAGTAGAGAAAAGCAATAAATCCTCACTGTGTTTTAGCCTTTTTGTTTTTGTTTTATTGATTCTCAAAATAGCAACAAATTTTTCATCAAATTCTCAGATGTCACAATACAGACACCACAACAAGAGAAGATTTCAGTTTTTAACTCCCCAGCATGCAGTGCCGTCTTTATCTGCTGTTAGCTTAAATTTCTCCCACAGCTTAAAAAAAATTCATCCAGTTCTCTTGAACTCTTGTTTACAAGACTCTTCTTCAGCAAACTGGCCAGGGTCCCGTCATAGTTCCTGGAGTTCCTTGTTTGGTCAAATTCTCCAAACAGTGCAACCTAGCGACCACGTTATCGACCATGACGGTTGTAAAAGAGGATTTTTTTTTAACTAAAAGGAATTACTCCAGACTATGGTAGGTTGGGCTGTACAGCTACTTTAGCTTGTGTTTGAAGAAATGAATGAAATGAGAAGCTAATGCATCTGCGAATAATTTAGCAGTGGTATAGCCGTGGCCAGCAGCTTCTCACCAGACTAAATAAGCAGGCGCTAGCCGCTAGCAGCCAGGACTGCTGACCGAGCATGCTCTAACCTTGTTCTATGTGGACATGGCCAAACATGTGACTGGCTGTGAAAGAAGCACTACTGATCTCTGGCAGATATTCTCAGTGCGGCACCCCGTAATAACAGCTAACTTGGCATCCATTTTGCATCCTACCTTTACTCTGAGCTGTCTCCAGCCAGTAAAAGTCAGATGGATGTCTACTATAGTCTTATCTCTTGCTCTGTCCCTTTGTCCTTTTTCCTTGCTTTCACTGAGAGTGTCCGTTTCTGTGTTTAATCAGACATGATGCACATTTAAAATGACAATTGTGTTTAAATCCAGCTACTAGTGTGTAAAGCGGCACAAAGTCAGGAGTAAAGTGAACCAGCGTCCCAGAAGTAAAAGTTGTGAAGTGCGGTTTCTCAGCCTCGGGACGATGCAGGGCAACATTGGCTGCAAGAATGTATAATAAATCTAACTGTGCCGTCAAAATGAGTCCGATTTTTTTTAAGGTTAGAAAGTTACATAGTTCTACATTTATAGCTGTAAAATATTATGAAAGCTAATAACTGTTGTCACCTGCTTCAGCCTGGGGAGAGGTAGCTCACAAACATTAGCCATAGCCAACTTCTCATAACTTGCACTAGCTTGGATTTTAATATGAGCAGGGATCTGGGTAGTGTAAAGGCAGCTAAGGTAGCTAACAGTCATTTCAACATATGTGTGTTAAACGGTGACATTAGAATTCTGTAATATTTGATATTCATGGCTTTTTAAGGAATTAATAAAGAGTGTACCTTCTGGAAAACAACAGAGCCTACGTAGGACACCCCATACCCTACATAGTCTGTGCACTCCAAAGTGTGTAGACCCTGAATTAGTGAATCTTTGGTGTGGTTCATCTTCAGATTCTGACTCTGGATTTGGGGTAATGTTATGATCCAAAACGTAGCATGCTTATTTAATACATGTTTGTATACAAGCTACAGAAATTTCCAAAATGGATGCATGTGTTCTTGAGTCACCACTGACATGATCCAGGAGGTCAACAAATCAGGAGACACTTCCTCAAATCATCTGCTTTTAGGAGGAGGAGTACAAACTATTTCGAATTATGGTGGGTACAAAGCTAATCCAATAAATCCCAAGATTAAGAATTAAATGAGTTGAAATGATCATGTCATCTTTACTGTTGTTCTGGGGCAGCTCACACTTCTGTTGCCTTAAATTGACAGCAAATGTATCTTAATGCTCTTATTTACTGATAATTGTCAGTATCACTGCAGCTGCATCTACAGTTTCTCATTTGGGAGAAGAAATACTCTGATATTTCTCTTGCTAAGATGCGTTATTCAAAGAACAGATACAAAAAAAAGACATACTGCTTAATAACATCTGCTTTTACATGTAGTGTGGCTTAATAAAAACATACCAGAACTTTTTTCTTTTGCTCTAGACCATCAAAATGTATAATTCCTCCAAAAACTTAACCTGAATATTATATGTCATATTCGGGCTCAAACTCAAGCCCACAGTTATTCATATACATGCCTTACTTTGATTTATGGTTAATATATTAATATAAGGTTTCCTCTGGTTAAAGATAAACATGAATAGAAGAGAAAAGATGGTGGCATTTTATTCTGTTAGAGACATTTCTTATCAGTTTGAATTATTTCTTTGTTTAGTTTACTTTTCAATCACAAGTTATCATTAAGATTCTACAAGTAAAAAGTACAAGCAGAAAATTTTGGCCTTGGATAGAACTGGATCTTTAGAGATCTGCATACAACCAAAAGAGTAAAGCAGTGGTAGGCAACAACCAACATTTTGGAGTGGTCCAACCAGAGTACATACCTTAATTGTGTCCAGGGCCATTAGAAGAAAGTAAAGCCTGCAAGTTTTCCAACCTCAAAGACCTGGAGGTCTTCACAGAAAAGAAGTGATCAAAAATCCCAGTGGAGTCAGGGAGCCAGTCTACAGTGACAGGAACCTTTAGACAACTGTGATGGTAAAGAAAGGCTTTACCACTGAATACTGAGGGAGGATGTGCATGCCTTTGCATGCAACACGATGAACGTTTAACATGCTAAATGAGGCCTGGAAAGAATGAGATGTAGATCTTTGGTTTCCTAGTTTCTCTGGGCCTGCTGGGACCTGCTGGGATGTACTGGGACCTGCTGGGACCTGCTGGGATGTACTGGGACCTGCTGGGACCTGCTGGGACCTGCTGGGATGTGCTGGGACCTGCTGGGACCTGCTGGGATGTGCTGGGACCTGCTGGGATGTCCTCTCCTGGGAAGATTGGAAGCCATCATGAAGGTTTTCTGCTTTCTCTCTGTAGATTTTCTCTGCCCCAGATTGATGGACTGAAACAGTTCCAGATCTT
Source organism: Melanotaenia boesemani (assembly GCF_017639745.1). Classification (NCBI taxonomy): domain Eukaryota; kingdom Metazoa; phylum Chordata; class Actinopteri; order Atheriniformes; family Melanotaeniidae; genus Melanotaenia; species Melanotaenia boesemani. The sequence goes on along the minus strand of NC_055703.1, from coordinate 26,393,251 downwards.
TGCTGATTACTTTAATCCTTGACATGGTGTTAATCATAAAGGACCAGATGATTTTTATATGTGAACCTTGGAGTTAAAAGTAAATGTACAATATAGTTCAGAGGCAAACATTTTACCCAAAAGGTGATTTGTGGTCTGGTGGTGACCAGCACAGGTGCTGCAACAGTTCACAGAGCTTTGTGTTTAAAATCTGTGGCACATGAAAGACCAAAACTCAATATTTCTAAGAGGAAACACCTCAAACTGACCTCAGGGGCCTTTTTCCTTTGTAGTTTTCCTGTTGACTTTAAGAAATCTCAACCTTCCCCTGAATAATCGATAACTGTGTGTATGAGATCCATGTGGTTTCGTGTTGACGCGAGCAGAGCTGGGTTAGAACAACACACCTTAAGGTCACAGAGCGGGTCTACATTCTTCTTCAAGTACATTAACTGTCCTGAAGGTATCTCTAGATGACCTCCTCAAACCATCTGGATTATGAAATACTCCCCAGTTCATCAACTGTTCTTGTCCTTTCGTTCCTCCCATTGTTCGTCCTAGTCGGTCCTCGCACCTACACTACCCACAATGCTGTTGAACCACAGAAATCAAAGTGGGTTTTGTTAGTGGGTGCTAATGTAGCTGCAGCAGAAGTCTAAGCTCACATGTTTCTAACTTGCAGTTTGAGAGATTTATTGGAGGCAGCATTCCCAATGGGGACACTACAGATTCCCTACAGCTCCTCACAGGTGCTCCTACACTCCCCACAGCAGGAAACTGGCGTGAGAAATCGGTGGCAGTATTGAGAGGGAAGAGGAAAAGTAAATCTGGTTGTGCAGTATTTTTATCTTGCTTGTTTAAATGTTTTTGCTTTTTTTGTCCCATCTTGCTCCTAACTGTGCCCATTTCCCATGACTTCTGACTTTCCTCCTACACGTGTCATGAAGAGGAGTCTGTCTGTGATTCAGAGGATGCTTTGGAATTAACTAAATGTTCTTTTGATTCCTGAAAGTCATTCATGTCCAAATGGTTTGCTGGCTCCGCAGACGAAACCACCGCCAGCTGGGGATCGAACTCTAACTCCATCAACATGTTCGCTGCTGCTTTTCATCAAACACGTTTGACTTGAACTTCCTGCTCTGCGCTTATTCAAACCTTACAGACCTTGGACTGTTTTAACACGGGTTGTGATTCACTCTCTTCTCTCTCTTCTGTTTCACCTTTCCATTATTAGTTTGTTGGCTGTTCATTTGTCATGAAACCAGCCAGTCTGTTTTTGATGTTTAGATATATTTTGTACACTTTATTTAATTACATTATGAAGATGCATACAGACAAATCCGGTGGCTGTTTTGTGTGTTGCATTTTGCGGCATCGCCATTACTGAGGTGGCGAGTCCTAATTACCTCTGCTGACATGGAGAGCAGCATGACCGTCTGGATTGATGATGTTAGGCAGGGCTCTATAGTTATTGATATGGGAATGTTATCTGGAGAACTCAAAGTTATTCTGTTTTCATATCAGTCAGACATCAGTACATCAGTGTAAGCTATGATTCATCTTCTAGAAATGGATTCAGGCTTTTGCAAAGGCTTTTCATTTTCACCGTGTACGTGAGATGTTTGTGTTACTTACTGATTTTTATTTTCATTTACTTTCAGCAACACGACAGCCCCTTGTGTATTAGTCCGTTAGCATGAGCTAGCATAACAAACGTTACCCGCTGTGTCACGTTAAGCTGGACGGCAACACTAAAAACGTACAATTTAGTGTCAGACTGACAAATGGTCAAAATTTACAGTGTTTTTGATGTTGGGAATAAAATGGCTCAGTGGGTAGAGTGGTCGTCCTGTAGCCCAGCGTTGCTGGTTTGATCCCGGCCCGAAGAGCTCATGTCAAGGTGTCCCTGAGCAAGACGCAAAACCCCTAATTGCTCCTGATGGGTCATGGTTGAGCGCCTTGCAAACCAGCTTCCGCCATCAGTGTGTGAGTGTGTGTGTGAAAGGGTGAATGTAACGTATATGTAAAGCACTTTGTGTAAAAGCGCTATACAAGTACAGACCATTTACCAAAGTCCAGTGTTTCGGCCATGACAGTGTGTCATTTCTCCTCTGCTTCCTGATTGGCAGTTGTTCTTCCCAGATGCAAACACACCGCCATCAGTGGGCAAACAACGTCAGCCGTCGCCTCCCTCAGTGTCAAACAGTGGTAATCTTCATGAAGAAACGCTCTGTGATCTTCACATTCAACTTTTTACCAAGTTTTTCACTAATGTTGGAACAGTCATGAAGTTCTTCCAGATTTCCTTAACATAAAGAAAATAAGCTGTGGTTAAATCTTCTTTTACGCCTGTAATACTTTCATTTCTCTTATTTCACTGAGCAGTGACAACTATTTCCGAACACATTCCTCCTCCGTCTTTCTGTCTCTTCCTTTATTACCCGCCTTCCTCCTTCTCCACGTCTCCTGCATTATCTCACCTCTACCTCTATAATTTGGTTGTAACTTCAGGCGATGGCAGCGTGTGGCTGTTGTATCAAGTTTCTGCTTTTTAATTATCTCACCTGAGACCTGATGGAGAAACACAAACAGGCAACATTTATGTCATGGTTTGAGAGGATGTGGACCCAAATGCAGGACGAAAAGGCAGGGGGTAGACGGGTGCAGGAATCAAGATTTTAATTAGAAAACACTTACAGAACTCACATTAACAAAACAGAGGAAACACAACGCATGATCTGACAAACACTGAAAGGGGAATGTAACTGGAACACAACTAACGACATACAGGGGGAGTGAGTTAACAATTAAAACCAGGTGAGCCAATTAATAGGAAAATAGAATACAGAACACCAAGGAAATAAAGCAGGAAACCAGACAAGACAATGAACACGTAGGACAATAAAACTTAACCAAAAACATGAAAAAATGGGATGCTGAAGTGCAAGAAAAGACTTCGGTGCCGGCGTTAGATGCTGTGGAGATGGCGACAACATAGGAGACGTGGGCCATGGAGGTGGCGGCAACACATCAACGACACAGGAGACGTGTGCCGTGGAGATGGTGGCGACACAGGAGACGTGGGCCGTGGAGATGGTGGCGACACAGGAGACGTGGGCCGTGGAGATGGTGGCGACACAGGAGACGTGGGCCGTGGAGATGGTGGCGACACAGGAGACGTGTGCCGTGGAGATGGTGGCGACACAGGAGACGTGGGCCGTGGAGATGGTGGCGACACAGGAGACGTGGGCCGTGGAGATGGTGGCGACACAGGAGACGTGGGCCCTGGTCCTTGAGGAGACTGACAGAATTCAAACAACACTTTCCAATCTTCTTTGGCCTCAGTCAACACATCATTGCACCCAGAAAACTGAGGTACCTGGGCTTGACAGTCAAAAGATTCACTAACCCTTGGCTGGTGCCATTTGTACAAGACGAGGGTAAGGCACTGCCATGCCATCGATGTAGGCTTTTTTGGCTAGGTGCCACGCCTCCTCGTAGTTGTCGCGGCCTACTTGGTCCATGGTGGTCAGATCATTCTGTCATGGTTTGAGGAATATGTGGACCCAAATGCAAGACCAAAAGGCAAGAGGTAGGTGAGTGCAGGAATCATGGTTTTAATTAGGAATCAGAGAACTCACATGGATGAAACAGAGGAGACACAACGGGGAAACACGACGGATGATCTGACAAACACTGACTGAAACCAAGGGGTTTATAACTGGAACACAACTAATGAGATGCAGCTGGGTGAGTTAACAGTTAAAACCAAGTGTGCTAATGAACAAAAAAATAAAACAGAACGAAACACACCAGAGAAGGAACTACAAAGTAAAACAGGAAAACAGACAACACAATAAACACATAGGACAGTAAAACTTAACCAAAAACACACAGATAATGGCACTTTAATCAAACACACAAGGAGCTGACATACCCATGCAAACATTTACTTCACACATTCTAACGCTGAGAATGTGATGAAGAGTTTCAGGTGTTATTTTGTCCCTTTATTCCTGCTAACACGCCTTCAGGTGTTCAACAGTTTGTCATTTCAAGGTCAGGGCTGCAGGCCGTACCAGTACCCTCTTCTTCCTCAGCCATGCTGTCGTAATGCAGCAGAATGTGGTTCCCAGGGCTGCACGGTGGTGTGGCGGTCAGCACTACGGCCTCACAGCAAGGTCGCTAGTTCGAGCCTCAGCTGGGGGGAGGTTCGAACCTGGGGGGTGGTGGCCTTTCTGTGTGGAGTGTGCATGTTATCCCCGTTTATGTGTAGGTTTTCTCCGGGTACTTCGCTTCCTCCGACCATCCAAAGACATGATGTTAGGTTAACTGGTTACTCTAAATTGTGTGTGTGTGTGAGAGCTGGCCATGTGATGGACTGGTGACCTGTCCATGTATACTCTGCCTCCCACCTGCTAAATGCTGGGATAGCTTAACCTGTAATGGACTAAGGGGTAGATAATGAATGAATCATCTTGTTGAAAACTGCAGGACGTCTGGAAATTAAAATCTCAGAACTTTCATGCATCAACTCCTTAAAATGGATGGATTAAAGGCTTGTTGTGGAGCTATTACTACAAATGTTACACTTTGTTGATGTAACTGGACTGTTTCTGTTGTAGTATGGCTTTAAATATACATTGCATTAATAACTGGTCTGAAATAAGTGTTTACTGAATGTACAGTTACTGTTGATCTGACCTCATGCCACAGAGCTGAACTTTGCGACGATGATCCTTTTGCTCTTTTCTTCCAACAACGATGCCTCCGAGTCCAGAGGAGTCGATGCCGCCTCTGGACCAGGTTAACATACGGCTTCTTTTCTGCTCAGTAAAGCCTGAAGTGACGTCTGCGAATGTAACTCTGTACTGGAGAGCTGATGAATCCTTGTTCATGTGCTTCTATCAGCTGATGGTGGTTCTGGATGCAGGTCTCACTGTGTCCAGTTTAAACTTGAGTCCTTCTGCTTTACACACTGAAATTCCCCCAGATTGAAAGGTTTAATGATAATCTGGATGTAGCAGGAGAAATATGGAAATGTCGTGTGTCTTTATTTGAGGAACTTTATTTTCAAACTGTTCAGTGATTTTCTCACATGGCGATCCTCCTGCCTGTCATGGATGATGTTTTTGGACCAAATCATTATTACAATAATTTTTTGGAATGTGTTGCAGCATGAAACGTAAAAATGGATGACGAGACAAAATATGAAATATTTTAACTTAAGAATTCCTTTTGTGTGGTTTGAGGTTTCACGTGCCAGCCAGCATCCTCGATCTCAGCAGAGTTCATGAGGACTTCCTCCAGATGTCTGCTCTCAGGCTAACCACTTTTCTTTCCCCAAAAACAGTTTAATGTTGCCTGTTTCTGCATCTACAGAGGAACTGAATCAGCCAATAGGAGACTAAACATTCTTCAAATAAATAAAAAAGCCAAAACTATTATACACAGATTTAACGTGCGATTATTACTCTAATGTAACAAAAACTATTATAGTCTGATTCACTGTGTTTGTTTTACCTCTTCAAGCTCATATTACACTATAAAAGCTTACAGTAATATTAACTATTAACACCTGGGATGCTGAAGTAAACCTGGAGAAGCTCTGACTCAATGCACATTTCTGGAGTCTTTTACAGCCAAGATAACAAAATAAATTGAAGCGGCCTGTTTGAGGCTGAGGTGTTAAAGGATTAACCGAGTGTTTTAGTTTCCTAACTCTACCCATACCTTACAGATGGTTTATTTGACAAACCACAATCCCTCTGTAAAATTTACTTTGCCGGAGTTCCCATGTGCAGATATTGTTGATACAGAATTTGAAAAACATTTTCTTTGGGAATAATCCAGAGCTAACACACCTAGGAGTCTGCAAGATGCACAGAGTTGGAGACAATACAGTCGTGGACTTATCTCTGACTTACATCTGCAAGTTTCTGGTTTTTATTAATATGCTACATCATCGAGTATCTGGGTTTCCTACACGTTTAGATGTTTTTAATCTTGTGACAGGAATATTGAGGAGAAGCCACAAGTAAAGACCAAGATGTGATCATGCACGTTGATTTTTGCAGGTTAGAGGTGATGCTGTCACAGTTGTCCAGCATGAATCCAGTCTGCTGAGTTTGCATAGCTAACATCTGTCAGGCTATCACAAATGTATGCTGACGTCCTATCGTGTGGCCAAAGATGCTGCTCATGTGGGTGCAGATGGAGAACTAGCGGGCTGGAGGTCAGTGTATCCCAGGTTTCATCAGGTTGTCTGGCTGAGCCAACCACCAGCTCGGTGAGTAACCCAGGTTTTCTGACTCGGAATGAAGAATCACAGCTTCTAAGAAACAGAAAATAACACTGAAAACAAACAGTTTACATTCATGTTCTTTCTTCCAGCCAACCAGCTTTTAGCTTAAGATTAAAACATTTCAAGTCTGATGTGGGAACGAACGGTCTTGTCTGATGATCATCACTGCAGCCGTAAACGGAGTTCAGAGATTTAGTAAAAAATATTTTTAAAACTTTAGAGTAATCTGTCTCTATTTTCAGCTCACATCAGGATTCCTTCCTGCAGACACATGATGATGAAGATCAAACCCGTCTTTCTCTGATCTTCAGCACGGTTAGAAAATGGCTTTAGCCTCATGGTTCTTCTTATCAATACGGATTCAGATCAGTTTCTAGATTCCAAAATAACAAAAACAAAGAGGTCTAACTGTTGAGACAACAAAATTATTTTTCTTCTGAACGTCGGGCCTGAAATCTTCATGTAAATCCACATCTCAGCAGGTCCTGACATTGACTTTTATCTGGAAACCAGAAGCTCGTCCAGAGATTTCCCGGACTGGAAACAGATGAGAGGAACTGAAACTGGTATCCAGTACCGGCTGTTTTCTTATTGATTCCTGTTTGGAACTGATGTCGATACACTGCTGTGATTTATACTTTGGGTTGGGATGTCCTGCTCTGGCCACCCAGAGAAGAAGTCACTGGTATACTGGCACATATTAGGTAATACTCAGTTTATTGTCGACCTATTTTTGTTCCTTCGCTGCTCAGAGAAGTACTAATTCTTACTTTTCCATTTACAAAACTTTTGTTTGCATTAGTCTGTGTCATGTGTTCTTGGGTAAAAGGCTTTTTTCAATCTTTACCTTCTGCAGGGAATTCGTTCTTCAGTCTCTTCTTTGTTTTTTAAATGCGTAATCGTGTAACTGTTGTATCTGTTGCTGCCTTTTAATTCATCTTTTGAACTTCTAAGCATAGTTATGGTGTCTTTTCTTCGCTTTTTGCCTCTCCTGATTTTGTCGCTCTCTGATTTACCTTACCTTGACATACTACCCAGTCAATGGACAGTCACACGTCACAGGAGCAGAATTAAAAGCATACAATTCAGATTACAGGTGATAACTGCACAATAGCATTAAACCCCTGCAATTTGCTGCATTTTAGTAATGCATTGCCTTCATTTTTCTTAAGTAAATATATTCAAAATTAGAGCAGCCCATCGTAAGTAGACATGAAAAGCTCACGAAACAAAATCTTCGATAAACTTACCACCGACAAAGTGCTCGCTACACAGCTGACAGCTCTCTGACAGTTTGCGGTTATCTGGTTTGACGGTAGCAACACATTTAGCTGCCGTTCAGGGTCAGCAGGCAGTTGGGAAGATAATTCCCATTCTGGGGATGTGGACTGGAACATCCAAAGGTATGACACAGAGGTACCATTATTTGATTTTATGTGAATAGCTAGCTGTAGACTTGAGCTCCGCAGCAGTACGCCTGCTTTTTTAATCTTTTTCCACCCACGAACGTTGCTGGCGCGCAGGTCATGTGATCAGTGATGAAACATGAGAATGGTCCATAAATAAATTATGGTGAGGAAGAGGAGGAGAGGAGAGGGACAGGTGCGGTACGGGCAACTGCAGGTAGGTACTATCAGGTACTATCAGGTATTATCAGGTATTATCAGGTACCATCAGTTACTATCAGGTACTATCAGGTATTATCAGGTACCATCAGGTACTATCAGGTACTATCAGGTATTATCAGGTACCATCAGGTACTATTAGGTATTATCAGGTACCATCAGGTACCATCAGGTACTATCAGGTATTATCAGGTACCATCAGGTACTATCAGGTATTATCAGGTACCATCAGGTATTATCAGGTACCATCAGGTACCATCAGGTACTATCAGGTACCATCAGGTACTATTAGGTATTATCACGTACCATCAGGTACCATCAGGTACTATTAGGTATTATCAGGTACCATCAGTTACTATCAGGTACTATCGGCTACCATCAGGTACTATCAGGTACTATTAGGTATTATCAGGTACCATCAGTTACTATCAGGTACTATCGGCTACCATCAGGTACTATCAGGTACTATTAGGTATTATCAGGTACCATCAGTTACTATCAGGTACTATCGGCTACCATCAGGTACTATCAGGAACTAACCAGGATTCAGAGGGTGAAAATGTGGAGCTGTGCATCCCTGATGCTGAATTTTGGGAAAGTGATTTTCATCTGTCTCCTAGGTTCAGGTTTTTGTGTTGATGTTCAATGTTTTGTTATTTACATCATTAAATGTGGTTAAAAATAAGAAAATGCTGCAGTAAATGTCTGTATGAGTTCAGCTTGGAGTGACATGTGTCTGAACTCACATCAGTTCAGGCCTTCAGTTGCTACGGATGCTGAAGAGGCTGCTGTCATTAAATATTCAATAAAACAGGCATTGTGGGGTTTTTCAAAATAAAAATATGGATGAAAATGATTTAAATGGATAGAAAGACAATAACATCAACCCCTCTCATTTGTTTAGGCTAATGGTAACTAAATATGTAGGTGTTGACAAACATGCAGTTATTGTGGCATTTATATATTTATTTATGAGTTTTACTGGTAATTTCAGTTTGAGTTACAGTATTTAGTGTTAAGTATTCTATAAAAATTTAACTACTCTCAGCGTAGCTGCTTTGAAAGTGATTTTCAACAACATATTAAGTTTCTGTACAAAGTATCGGTATCGGTATCGGTATCGGCATCGGTATCGGTATCAGCGATACTGGCTTGTAATTTACTTGGTATTGGATCAGAAAGAAAATGAGTGATATCACTCTTCACTAGTTATTCTTCTCCCCTGCTGTGCCGTTATGATACATCTATCAGGCCAATTATACAAATTAGACAATGACCTAACTTCTAGCCAATAGCTCCTTTTCTTGGTAGGGAGTTGGCACCAGTGTGCAGACTGGATGTTTCTCTGTTGGAGGGGTTGGTGGAGAAGGTTGTGTTTTTGTATTTACTTTTTGCCGAGCAGTTAGCCTGATTGTTGCAGCCAGCAGTGGCTACTTTTTCTTCTTCTGTTGTCTCCAGGATGGGCAAGACGTTTTCAGAGACTAATGTCCCATCTAGTGGTACAAAGTGGTATTACATGAAAAATGAGTCACGTTTTAGCTGTTGTACATGTCTATATTGTAATTTAATACTTTTTTTTCTAAATCTGTTAATAGCTTTACTTTTTTATGTTTGAAACATAAAAAGCAGCTTAAACTTTTAACACAGAAAGAAGGAAAGTTTTTCTCTCCAACAACATGAAACACCTCTTGTTTCCACCTCTTTCTTTTGTGGTCAGATCACTTTTCATATTAGCATTTCAGGTCACTGTGTTCATTTTAGAGATTCATAAGGTTTGCTGGAGCACTTTTAAGGGAAACCCAACCTAAAGTCTGCCTCCCAGATGTTTGGATTGTCCTCGTTAATCTCCTTATGATGGTTAACCACAAAGGCCTCTCCCTGGTTAGACTGACAGAGAGTCAGTAAGACAGCTTCCCTGAACTTGGGCTTAAAAAAAGAGATAAAAACAGACAGAAACATGGAGCCACCTTTTGTGTTCTGTCATTTTTCCGTTGTACTCTGTTTCAAATGACCTCAGAAGAAACTAAAGGCAACTTCTCAGCACATCAGTCCAAAACAAATATGCAGAAACATTATCGGTCAAAGTAGAGAAGCTGACAACGGAGCATTTGGGGCTGAAATGATGAATGGAGGAATATGAACTTCCCTTCAGCATCCTCTTTCTGTGTCTCCAGCTGAATGAGCGAACACATATTTCAAACTCACACCTGGTGAAGAGCCCCAGACTTCTGGTTTCAGTACTGGTGACATATGCTCAAAGTCCTGTCCCTCATTCAATCAGCAGGTGTACATCCAGACATCCTCTTGTGGAGGATTTTGCGGCCCTGTGGGTGGCGTTTGAGGCCCCATGAAAACGAATCCCTGCTATAGTCAAAAATGAGTCCATCTGTCTCACAGCTAAAGCTTGGCCAAAACTGATTCCTCCAACAGGACAATGATCCCAAACACAGCAGCAGCACAACAAAATGACTGAGAAAGAAAAGAAACTGTTTTCACTTCCTTTTCTTTCCCCATCTTCATTTTTACTTCCTTTACTTTATTACACATTAAAAGTAATTGGTTACCATGACGAAAACATGGTTAGATGTAAAAATGTGCAGTAAAATCCATTTTATAACAGAAAGCATCCATATTTCCATAGTAACGCCTGCCAGTGCTGCCATGCTGCCATCCATACACAGAAGTGATGTTTTGAAGATACACCGAGTAAGGGTGGTGCAGTGACCAGTTATGTCTATCTTCTGCTGGACTAAAACAAAGCCTGATGCAGGACCAAGCCGGGGAACTGAGTCCTGTCTGAGCATGATCTAGTGTAACTTTCCGTGTTTCTGTTGTCTTCCATCAGAGTACATGTTTCTGTCTGTCTGCAGAATGCTGGACTGCAGCAGATAATCATGTCCATACATCCCCTGCTTCCCAGCGGCAGAGTGTGCATGTTAAAAACAAACACATGCACGGAGCTGTCTGTGAGGAGATCTCAGGGTGGGGGGGCGTCGGGCTCCAGGTTACATAAACAACCGAGAAACAAAGGGCAGACCACAGTGGGAGAGACAGCAGGCGAGAGAGTGACACAGGTGAACCGCAGGCGGAGGAGGCTGCAATTTATGATTCAAACTGCGAAGGTGTGTCAGCACAGAGCCTGCCTCTCCTCCTCCTCCTCCTCCTCCTCCTCCTCTGCAGTTTGACTCTCTCCATCTGTTATGACAGGGCTGAATGCAGCTGTGCAGCACAGCATTATCCCGCCTGCATCTGGAGAGAGCAGAAGCCTCAGAGCCCCTCAGGATACAGCTCAGCACCCTGAACGGAGGTTTACCGCCGCCGGGTGGCCACGGCAGCTCACCTGTTGGGACCGAGTGGACATATTCACCCAAACCAAAGTGTTGGTGGGAGACATTTACACCCTGAACCCTCATCTCTGCAGCTTTTTCTGAACAGAAGAAAAGAGGAACTTTTTCTTTTACTTCACACCTGTATGCTGTGCAGAGACGCAGCATGGACTTCACTTACCTTTGGTTCCTCGCCACGACTCTGATACTGATCCAGCAGCATCAAGGTAAAGCCATGTGAAATATTTAGCTGTGAGTTAAAATGAGGTAGCGAGTGGGACAAGTTTGCCCTGGGTTGGGTGAGGCCTTCTGGCAACATATTGTTGAGATATAATTTGCTGCAGACTGTTTTAATTTTAAAATAGTTTCAGTGTGCACCTCCTCTGTGGACGAGCATGGATTATTACTAAACTAATCTGGTGCAAAGGCCAAGCTGTGACTTCACTAAATTACACGGCTGTTGCAAAGCAAATGAGGCACATAATATTTGATAAGGAGTGTTTGTTTTTTCTGTATAATTACTTTTTGTGATCTTAGAAGATGCTGCATCCATTCTGCTGTCCAGGAAAATGTAGTTATTTATAGACTTTATGGAGCTCAATCACACAGCAGGAATGTGACGCCCTGAAGCTGATGAAGACACTTCAAGATAACCAGTCCAGACACAACAACCTGAATCTGTTTGGTTCATTAGAAAAGATTTAAACTGAGTTATAAAAAACAAAATAAAACAGTTTAAAGTTTCTCTCAATCTTTTCCAGTATTTTTCTAAGTCAATTTCCAGCAGTCTGGTCAAATATAAAATAAAGAAATGAGGTGTAGATTAGATTTCTAACACCACAAGAAGTTTTTAATTCCTTCTCCAAACCAAATGAGACATTTCAGCTCTGGTCTCCTCAGGTTTTCTGGTCCACCCTGCAGCCTCCCAGGAAACCTCCTAACCCCTGATTTCATCTCAGTTCCATCAATTCTGTGTTTGACAGCAAAATTTTTAACACCAGGACATATTCAGGGTGTCTGTAGGACCCTTCATATTCCTCACTGTTGCTGTATTTTCCAGCAGTTTCATCCCTCGTGTGTTCCTCCACACAAGTTAAAACCTGAGAGGCTGAGAGACCTGTGCAGGTTTTACATGTTCACAGTAAAAACCTTCAGGCAACCAATTATTTTTGTGCAAATCTTCTTGCTGCCGCTCCGAAGAGGCTCTCTTACAGTACTCTTCAGGAATGTAATACAGAGCATCACAGGAGGTTCGCGTCTTTGCACGAGGAAAATCTGGAATGCATTTGACCCCTCTGCCAGAGCTTTTACCTGCAGATTCCTGCCTGCACCTACATGAACCCACAGGATAAAAAGCAGAAATTCCAGGATTACAGGGAGCCTTTAGTGGAGAATCCTCAGATCAAAGCTGAAGAGAGGAAATGTTTTCTTTACCTACAAAGTGGACTTTTTCCGTAAGTTGCAGCTTTTCTGTCTTGAGCCGATTGAGATTGAATTATCTTTTCATCTGCATTCACACCTTCCTTCAGGTGAGATGGTTCCAGCTGCTCCTGACAAATTCTGCTCAACATCCAACAGAAAAGAGAGATTTAGACTTTCTCATTTCAGATGAATCCTTCTGAAGTGACAGACGGGTTATGAAACGCTGTGATGGTAATGAAAACCTGGGTAATCTAGACTTTATGACTTTTGGCTGCCACTCCCTGGTTTAGGTGTTCCTCAGACTGTTGCCGCGGGCGATCTGCAGACAGCTTTTAAAAAACATATTCATGAGCCCTGATGGTTCCGTCTTTGCAGGGAGGAAGAGGATGGCGCTCGTCTGATGCCCACACCTGGAAACTTGGCTGGCATTAGAAGTCTCCAGGTTGAAGCTGAATCAGAGGGGATGATGTGCTGCTGTTGTCACTCTGTGAGCGAAAAATTTGTCAGATTCATCCTGATTCTGATCTGAGCGGTGAAAGTTGCGGCTCTATTTTTAGTCGGAATATACCCACATTCCTTCCACATCTTGGGCTGTCATTCATTACACGCCTGTTAGGAGCTGAGACAGCAGGATTAACGTGTAATGAGACCCGGAGGCTAAAGTAAGCAGTCGTCCAACCCCCTTTCTCCTTACTTTTAAAGGAGTTTATGTGAAGCTGATCTATGCATCTATGCTTTATTTGTGAAACATTGATTAAAATGCAAAAATAAAATCAAATAAAAACCTTGACTGGGCTAAAGAACATCATAGATCACAATAATGCCCGATGCCATTAAACTTTAGCTTTTGTTGCCCAAACCTGATGATCTGGGTCATCTGTGATCATTAAACCTTTTCAGTCTGTTTTAGAAACGCAGTCAGACTTTATTTCTATAAGCAGATACTTTCCTGTCCCCATACATGAAGGAAAGAAGAGAAAGTTGAATCCCAGGAGGAACTGAGATGTCTAGATTTTGTATTATGGACGTTTGAGAGTCTTGCATGAGGTTGGAAACTCTCCGCTGAAGCAATGCAGGTTTCTTAACCTGCTCAGCATGCTGTCTTAACAAACTTCAGTTCAGTTTCAAGCTCTGGCTGGAAAAACTGGTAAAACTCACACAAACTTTGGAAATCAGTAAATGTAGAAAATATTCTTGTTATGTTTACAGGACAAGTCAGAAAGCAGGATGTTTTACAAACTTCAGTCAGATTCAGATTTTTTTTAACATCTAAAACCTGCAAAGCTTCACCCTGAAATTTCATCCTACGTTAAAAACAGCTGTTAAACCTCTGAGACTGCAGAGGAGGATGATCTGCAGATTAAAGGACTACCTAACTAAACTGCTCTGTTTTGTATGTATACAGAGCTGATCTGGTGAAAATAGTTTCAAAGATTAACTTCAAGCCACCAGTTCTTCCCTCATAGGTATTTACTGCAGGAGAAATACACAATCTGCACTTAAATATCCTCACATGTGCAGCAGATGTTGAAGCATCTCCACATCAGGTCTCATTTAGTTCCCCTTGATATGTAAATCAGCTGAACTGCAGCTGCGCTCATTTAAATCCTCTCAGTAAACAAGAAAAAACACCTAAATTCAAAACGTTAAGCGCATCTGTTAAATCAGAGAAGCTTCATATTTTAGTTTTAGATTTAAAGAAAAAGAAAAAGGTTTTTTTATTAAGAGTAAAAAAAGCAGGTGTGTTTTCAGAGTCTGGACCAGCCCAGTACGTCGCAGCTCCTCTCTCTGACGTAAAGTGCTGCTTTAATCAGTGCAGTACTGCACCGTCGGGCATATGTCACTTCTGTCAAATCCAATCAGTACTTTAAGTTGTAGTCTTCATCAGCAGGGGAGCCCCAGAGGAATCCTCCACCTCCACTCCGTCAACATGCTGTCTCCACTTCCCCCATCCATCCATCCATCCATACTTTTCCCGTTATTTCAGGCTCCCTTTTCTGTCTCCACTGGCTGAACCGCTGCTTCAGTCTTAATCTGAGGTGTGTGTCGGGTGATCGTGTGTCACAACCAGACATCTGATGTTTATTAGGGATCGCTGCAGAAAACAGCCATTTAAACTCACAAGACGATGCCAGAGTGTCTTTCCGAGCGCTCTAAATAAAACCTAATAGCCCATATAACTACAGGGATGGCCTGAGCCTGTTAATGTGGACACGCATCCTTAAACACAGTCTGTTTGCGATGATGCCATCAGTGTTTAACACCAGACTGAAATCTTTGAATCTGTCTGCTGGAGTGCTAATGTCCTACTGAAAATACTTCATTTATTAAATGATGGAGAAGGAAATTCAGTCTAATGAAGCACACATGCAGAAGACCAAACCTCATCATGAGTTTTCCACAAAATCCTTCCAGCCTTTGAAATACCTAATCCAAACAGCTGCTATTAACGTATAACAGGCAGCTATGCAAATATATGAATGAAATTCTCTGAAATAGAACATTCAGCGGTAGCAGTATTCTGTGAAACTACTGTTTTTTAGTTTTAACTGGTGAAAATGTCCACATTCACCGTCATGTTTGGTGTTACACGACTGACAGCTGAGAGACTCCAGTTCCATTTCTTACCATCCCTTACCTTGTGCTGGTTTTTTCACTTAAAACTTGGCTTTTGTTCCAGTATCTGTTTGGTTTGGCTGAAATCTGCTTGGTTTGGGTTAAGAAAACATCATGGCTTGCCTTTAAATAGATCTCTTTTGTCTGAATCAGTCAGTGGCAAGTCCCACATCATTTACAGAAAAACACAACCCATGTGTGGGCAGGAAGGAAAGCTTCCACTGGGATACACACTGTGGAAGTCACGACATGCCCAGTTCATGTTCATGCGATAGACAGGCGACCAGTCCAAGGTGTAGCTGCTGGGATAGGCTCCAGGCGATTGATATTTGTTTTTTGTTTTTTCAAAAAAGTTATTTAATGGAGTTAACTTTATAAAATCTGTTATTATAAACAATGACGCTGACTTTAGAGCTTATTTTCTCTACCTAGCAGTTTGTTTCTGCCATGAAACTTCAGCTCTGGTTATTGTTAGAGGCGCCCTCGTGTGGCCATTAGAGGAACTTCAGTATTTCCCATTCGTGTTTTCTGCTCCTTTCGTGATTGTGGCTCAGAAAAACAAGGGCCAACATATTGCATGAAAATATGAATGAAACCACTGTTTTTCACACACCAACTCTTAAGCTTTTGCCATGTCTTCAGAACAAGTTCAGGTTTTTGCATCAGTTTTTTGAGTCTTCAGATACAAACGCCATTATTCAAGTTGACCTCCGACATCTGGTTCACTTCATTTTCAGCACTATTACAAAAACAGGGTTTTTGGCACTGGGGTGGTGACTCGGGATGAGGACGATGGTGCATTCACCATAATTGAACCATCAGGGGTTTACACATTAATGCAGAGATTCATCTGTGGAATAACGCGTTTATTTTTTTTATTTATTTTTTTTTAATTGCAAAAAACAACTAAACTATTACTCATGGCACATTAAAATTCCAAATTTATCTTGATGATAGAAGCTGATTTTGGGCATGTAGATGACTTGTCACATTTTATCAATGCCTTAGAGAAAATATCCAAGGAATACAAACTTGGCATGCATAGTTACCCATTCCCACTTTCCCAGTTTCTACAGTTGCTAGTCTCTGGATTCATATGCGTTCCAGTTGTCGCATAATTCTGAGCGGCCAAGAGTAGATGACGTCAATACCAGCCAAAAAACCTTTGTCATTTCCGCTGCATCAACTCAGAAGAAATGGACAAAAGATAGCCAGTTTGTATTTACAATTATGCTGCATAAAACTAGAAAATCCAAAATGTAAAAAACAATGTTTGCATCGCTAATTTTCACCAGACCAGTTGATAAACCACCTATTCATGTAACATTTCACAAGTAACCCCAACGTAACAGCGTCAATAAATAGGACTGAGTTAGACATTAAATGGACACAAAAAACCTATTAAAAAGAAGTAAAATACAGACAACAATGGACTAAAGGTGGTACCAGGTACAGCCATCTTAAATCTGGAATTTCAGGTTTCTCTGCAAGAGTTCCCTGTTGGGAAAACCAGCTCCCTTGCTCATTTCTAGCAAAAATTTGTTAGGAAACGACCTCGGAAGAGAACTGAAACACAGTATTAAAGCTGAAGCACAGCAGAGAGGGAGAGGGAGGGGCTTGAAAAATCCAGTCATCCAGATTTTTAAACTTCAACTTTCACCTGGGAATTAAAGTCGTGGAGCTAAGGGTGGGAATTGGAATGAGGTGACTTTCAGTTTTTAAGTATTAAAATTGGACTGTAGGGCAACAAGAGGAACTGGGATTGGGTGTTATTCTGTTGAGTGTTCAGCTATGACAATAAATAAGAAATATGAAAATAATCACGTACAGCTCTGACCTGAAGTCGCTGAAGTCCTCCTGATTCTTACTTACTTGATCTCTGCGCTGTTATTAAGATTTTAAGTCTTAGCTTCCACAGCTTTGCAACCACAGTTTATTCCCCCTGTTCACCAGCTGTAGCCATGAGCGTGTGGTTGGCTGGTGTGAACAGGAGGATCCCCCTGTTAGAAAATAAGAAATCACCTCCCACTCAGAAGTTAGCAGTAATATCACTGATAACGTATCTAATCTGAGCAGAATTTTGTAAGGGAAAGCTTTTAAAATCATGATTTATGTTGAATGAAGAACCGCCAGGACTTATGTTTCCGGGTTAATCAGGAGGAATTTTTCACTGAGCGTTCACATCCAGCGTGTTATCTTTGTGTCAACAGAGGAGTTACTCAGACAGCCATCCATCATGAAGCACTGTAATGAGTTTAGGTTAGCTGATAGAAATCATTTTTACCACTTTTATCTCATCTGCACACACAGAGGAGGGATAGGAGGTGTTTTACTCACCATTTATATTAATATATCTGAGCTAAATAAAAGAAATGATCCTGGCGTGGACAAATATAGCCGACATTTGGATTTGTGTGTAACTTCTGCTTCTGCTACTTTTCTGGGCATTCAAGCCGGAGACATTGAGGCTCCAAAAAAAACGCTCCGGATCTGGCAGGAGGAGTTTTCATTGGCTATCGTGTTGGCCACAGCATCTTTTATTACCTCCAAATAAACCTGAGACAGAAAAACAGGACAAACTGAAAATGCTCCAGAGTGTCTCCAAGCTCCACAATGTTTTACTGCTTACACAAAACCGCTGCATACCAGCAATTCCTCCTGGTAAATATATTCACGAAGAAAACTCTTCAATGCTGCTGAATCTTCGAAGAGGTTTTTACCTGCGGAGCAACTCCTGCCGGAGTGTGGTTTAGCCACTGATCCACCTGTTTATTATCAAATATTGTCAAACCCTGTGGAGCCAAGCAGACGCTCTCATAACAGGGAACAAAATTAACTTTTGCTTGGCAGTCTCCAGAGTTGGAGCCTGAACTGGGATTTTGCCTCCTGGGTTTTCCCACATTTAATTTTACTTCTGGAGAAACACATTTGTAGACAAACACACACATTGAATTTATTTGCACAAAGTGCAAATTTCTGAACCCAGCACTAAATGAAATTATAGGAGAGGATGTATGGATTGCACTGAGGGCTCATTGGGGGATTGAATGGGTGCCACAAGTGAATCAGGAACACTGAAGTTGTAAAATGCAAAAAGGTTGTTTGCATCCATTATGTTTGACTCATTGCTTCTAGCAAGGAAACGATAGCCTACCAACTTTCAGCATCAAGCCTGACGTCACATAGAAAGCAGACTGGCGCACGTCCAACGCTTTGTTTTGACTCGTGCTCTGAAAGCAGACGTGCTGCCGAGACGAATGATATTGGTCCAAATTCCTTCATTTTGAGTCAGAATGTTTGAACCGAATGATTCTTGTCCATCTTGAATATCCACAGATTCCTCTCTGAACTTTTACAGCCTGTTGGTTTAAAGCGAATATTAAATAACCTCAGTAAAATGATTATAGGTGGTTTGCCTCCCTCTGGTATCCATTAACAGACCATGCACATCCAGCTAAGTGTTAGTGGTCTCTTAACATCTTTTTGTAGCTTCATCTTTGTTCTCACAACAGCAGGAAACTTCTCTGAACTCCTCAAGCTGAAGAAACCACACTGCCAGTGAAACCACTGATGGATTCACATGTTTACCAGGATTTCTGTTAAGATACTGTTACAGCCCATACTGTGGTCTGCTGGCGGCAGACGCTGGCCCTGCGGTGGACGCCACCTTCCCCCGGCAGCGCCACAGAACTCAACTCTGACTGCAGCCGGCCGTGTCAGTGCTGCGTTTTCACACCGAGCTTCTACGGGGAGGGAAATGTAAACCTGAAAACGAAGCACGAAGCATTATGAGTGGCCTTTCTGCTGTAGGATGTGATCCTGACCCAGCACAGCCTGCCGCCTGAATTTCCTCCTCTGTTCACTTCATTGACTCTGACAGCCGTCATCTGCTCGGGACGGGGTGCTTATGTCAGTCAGGTGGTGGAGAAACCAGACAAAGAAGCTGCTTCCAGCAGTTAAACATGTTCTCACTGTACGGAGGACTTCAGGCGTGTGCTTCTACAACATTCCAGACGGCTCACGTGTTTCTGCTTCTGTTTCACCACAAAGTCAAACAAACCTGAAAAATGTGGGATGTGCTGAGAGATTTTTGAATCTGGACCCAACCAGTGAAGTCCCGACGTCATCTGTTGGTCACAGACGTCCACCTGCCATGTGCAGGTGTCTGCACTTTTCTCTGCTTTAAAGAGATAAAACCAAACAACAGCATTAGTTAGGAGGCTTTTCTATCAAAAGCAAGATGGACAGTATAATAAGTTACCTTTCATGAGAAGAAATTATCTCAGAGAGGATGAAACAACGATGACAGGTGATGGGAAGAGCGGTGCAGTGAGCCAGCTCACCTGCAGACTCTCCGTCTAATGTTAACACAGGAGGCAGATTTTAGCTCTGCAAAGGTTTTCTGGAGGATTTAGGTCTTGATTTATTGCTGAGAACTTTTTCAGGCTTTTGTGTTGTTGTTGCTTTGGGTCATTTCTGGTAATCTTCTGATCTTTATTGCTGTCTGCAGATCGCCCGCGGTAACAGTCTGAGGAACACCTAAACCAGGGAGTGGCAGCCAAAAGTCATAAAGTCTAGATTACCCAGGTTTTCATTACCATCACAGCGTTTCATAACCCGTCTGTCACTTCAGAAGGATTCATCTGAAATGAGAAAGTCTAAATTTCCCTTTTCTGTTGGATATTGATCTGATTCTTTATCGACTACATTCAGTGTTTCTACAGGCAGCATGTTTCGTTGTAAGTAAGCAGCTCTTTTCTTTATCGTTTCATCACCTACAAGCAAACAGATGCAGCTCATTCAGTCTACAGAAAGACTTTTATCTATAGAAGTTACACTGGAGTCTGGTTTTCATCCAAGCTGAAGATCTTACAATCATCATCGTGTTGATGCTTCTACTTGTTTCAGAGCAGCTTTGTTGTAAAGTTTAGTTTTATACCACCCTTACTCCGTCTACACTTCAGATTTGTGCTTCTTCAGGTTCCTGGAGGAGCAGTGCTCCCTTTAAAATTAAGAAGAAAATACACTTGTTTTTTAATCCTTGGTTAAAAAACTTGCAACTGTGTACAACGGTTGTTATCAGAGAATTCCACTAAGGGGCGCATGAGAGAACTCGGACCAGATTAAGTTACTGAATTTGTAGGATCTAAATAAAATCATCAACATGGCAACAATAGAGAAGTTAATGTTTGGTTCCTTTTGAGATCACGGCAGAAGAAATCAAAGCAGTGATATCGTAGATGGTATGTAAAGACCCTAAACCAAGTAGACCGTTACCGGTCCCTGACCTCTGACCTTTCATCCTGTCAGACTGGTCCCAACACTGCCCCTACTGGTCACTCAACGCTGCAGCTTACCGTATCATTTCTGGGGATGTGCACTAACAAAGCTTCTATCAAACAAAATATACGAGGCAGCCACGATGAGCACTTATACATGTAATTACAAGTATTTTCTCAGCCTAAAACAAGACCTGGACTCCTCATTTCTTCCAGTATTTTGGCCACTTAAGTTTGTTGTTATATGACGTTATAATGTTTCAGCTGCAAGTTTAAACTGAAGATTATTTTATGTTTCTGACTGATTGAGAGTCAGCATGAACTTTTTAAGAAAACCCAGGTGTTCTAGGGGGATGTTTTAAGACGGAAAACTTTCCGTCTTGGTTTTCAGTGGGTTGAATTTATCAAAAAGATGGTGCCATTTTATTTTTTATTTATTTACATGTTTATTTAAACTGGGACAAATGCATAAAACACTGCTTCATAATATCATACAAAGTACATGTCATGCATGTTTTAATGATGCCTGGTTTATTTCTCAGTATCTTCAGTGGACTTTCTATTCAAAATGGGATCATTTCCATTTATTTGGAAAGATATTCCAGATTCTTTTCTCACATTTTTCTCACGTTCATTTTTCGACAGAAAAAAGTCATTATTTATAAAATGAAGTTCAGTCAGTTGAACCTGGTTGAAGAGAAATGGATGAAATAAGCAGGACTTGTCCAGTAGCGGAGGTGTTGCATGCAGGAACCACGGGAACTAAACTAACCAGCAGATTTCATGTGGAAATGTGGATTCTCTCTGTCGGCTGAGGATGGATCAGTATTAGAAGTCCTGCTATGACTGTAATAGCCAAGAGGTCGGGGTTGATTCCTCAGAGGAAATCAATCCGTTTTTATGGATTTTGATTATTTCCTTTTTAGTCTGATTGAAGAATATGTGCCCTCTGCTGGTCATGAGAGCAACTGCATGTAAAAAGTCAAAATAGTGTTTGTCAGGAAGATGGTGGTGTTGTTTAAAGAATGATTTTTAGTCCTTATGATGATGTTTTCTAACTCAAACCAAGATACGTTACAACTGAAATCCAACCAGGAAGTAACCAAAGTGTTTTGGTCATTGAGAATGTTTGTAGGACGTCTCTCTGGCTGCTTGTTATTCAAAGATGCCTTCGTGGGTCATATTTTAAGTTATTGGTAGAATTATTGACTCTTGACTGACAGATATGAGATAAGGGCCAAACTTCCAGGCTGCAGTCAGTAGAGGTGAAGGCTGCCATAGCATCATGTGATTTTAACATTAGCGTCACAAATAATGAAAATGAGGCCCAGACTGTTTTGTAAGCCAATCCTCTGGAGGCCAGATTCAAACTACCACCCACTTGTATTACTTTGCACATTTGTTTGAGCAGGATATTGCAGAGGGGTGTGCTCTGTGTGTCTTTGGGAAAGTGATGACCGTGGATAAAAAGCGTGACATTGCCGTGCTAGATGGATTCAAACCTGTCACATTCTTTCCAGCCTGTGGACAAGAACCCTGAACTCAGACTCGGTTGAGTTTGGTTTGGAAAGTAACTATAAAATCAATGTGGAAAATGCGTTTGCTGCTCAGAGACTCGCTCCAGATAAAGAGGAAACCTGGGATTCAAACTGTGTCCAATTTCATTTCTTCACTCAAACTGATGGAGTGTTTGTGAAATATCTGCATTTCCTGCATGAACTGTGAGGCTGTGGATAAAAGTCAAGATTATATATAAAAATTTGGTTCAGATATGTTAAAGATCAGTTTTTGGCATCTGACTCCAAACAGAAAAATGATCTGCGATGTCGAGTTCAGGAAGTCGAGGTCAAACCGAACGTTTGTAATTATTCATGTTCTCAGGAATCTCCATATTCCAAAAAGCGCGTTTACTGGTTTATCTGGTTATGTTATCCTAGATTAAATGGTAATTTTGAGTTTTCTGTTGCAAAATGGCTAATCTAGGTAAATTAATGTGGGAACGTGCTGTGAACAGCCTGGTGGAGGGCAGGTTTTGTTCAGGCTTTGCCTAATTTATCTCCAGCATAATGACTTTGATAATGAGGGAAGGTCACCATGTGCATGATCAAATCTGCCAGAACCACTTTACTTAAAAGAAAATGAACAGGCAACTTTGTTTTCGATGCTTTTTAAATTGAATGATTGTCTGCCAACCTCCCCATTGCTGCTACACTGCCTGAAAAAAAGAAACACTGTTATGCAATGTCATCATTCACTGACAGGCTGTTCTTTTTGGCCTGTATTTCTTACCTCTCTCTTCATATTGGCTCACCTCTGCTGGTGATGCTGGAGACCTGGGGGTCTGTGAGGGTCACAGTTCCTCGTCTTCATCATTATTACCATAGGTAAGGACTTCAGAAGGGTCATGTTTTCACACTGACTATAAAGAGGTGACTTACATCAGCTGGAGTGTGATGGGCTCCACCAAGACTTGAAATGAGGACATTCATTTGTCATGACACGGTAGTTTTTTGTTTTGTTTTTTTTTTGTTTTTTTTTTACATAGCAAACTGGAATTAAAACCAATCCTGACCACAGACGATCCAGTTAGTGGTCCCGGTTGATTCTCACTGTGAGCTCCTTCACATCCCATCTTCTTATCGGGTGTGAAATATGTATACCCTTTTGCGGTGAGCCAACAGCAGTATAATATAATATAATATAATATAATATAATATAATATAATATAATATAATATAATATAATATAATATAATATAAGATTATATAATATAATATAATATAATATAATATAATATAAGGTTATATAATATAATATAATATAATATAATATAATATAATATAATATAATATAATATAATATAATATAATATAATATAATATAATATAAGATTATATAATATAATATAATATAATATAATATAATATAATATAATATAATATAATATAATATAATATAATATAAGGTTATATAATATAATATAATATAATATAATATAATATAATATAATATAATATAATATAAGATTATATAATATAATATAATATAATATAATATAATATAATATAATATAATATAATATAATATAATATAATATAAGATTATATAATATAATATATTATAATATAATATAATATAATAAAAATATAATATAATATATCAAATAACACGTGCCAGCTACAGTGGAGGCTGCTGTGCATTTAACATCCACTTCCGTGTTGACTTTACTGGCAATCCTCCGCCAAGCGTAGCAGCAGGTGGTGGCAGATGCAGTTGTATTGCTATTTTTTATTTTTATTTTTCTCTTCATCAAAGGCCTCGAGGAGGACCTGGAACCCAGGCTGTGAAACATAAGGCGCTCTCCGTTTGGTCATTTTCATTGTGATTTCAGCGCTCAGTGGGTGATGCCTTTCATCGGTTTTCCGTGAACGCTCACACACCTGCCTTAACCAATACAGGGTTCTGATAGCTAAGATAGCTAAGTCAGAGGAGCACGAGCTTATCATAGCATTTATTAAACTTCCTTTCTGGAGCTAAAAGTCTCATTACAGAATTTTTTTTTAATTTTTAGTTTTTTAATATTGCAGAGTTTATTAACATTCAGTGTTTTCATTAAACCAAAACACACCTGCTCACTCATTAAACTGGGGAATGTCGGCATCCTCGGGCTAATTTAGCTTCAGACTGAAAACAACCTGAAAGTGGAAGCTGATGTTATCTGGATGTGGGGGAGCTGCAGGCCAGCTGTTTGAAGTCACCGTGAAGCCGAGCAGAACAGCAGCTTTATTATTCTCTGGGTATCTCCTGATGGTGATGCAGTTACGATGTGGCTGGCAGGTGCTGCCGTGTCGATGGATGTCCCTGGATCTACAACTCACACAAACTGGTCAACATGGACACCTGACCTGCAGGAGCAGGTGGACCTGTACATCACATGACCTCAGCTTTCCAACTTGCCAGGCTGTGATTTTAAAGGATATTTCTAAAAAGTTTTAGTTGACTAGTTGATAAGCAGCCTGTCACTGAGTCTGAACCCTTTTTCTACAGGTGGTGACTCTGGTTTCCTTGGTCCAGTTGGGGCAGAATGCTGAGGGTAAAAGTCTGAAATGGAGGTTCTGTGGTGGAAAAAGTGGTTTTCTGGGATTGTCTGTTTGGTACCAAACCCCAGGGTGGACCCACACCATGACAGAGAGATGAGTCTTGCATGGAAACAACACTGTGAAGTCTGCAGAGGCTTTTTTCCAGTTCACTTATCAGATAAGCTGACAAATAACAATCCAAACAGCAACTCACAGCATCATTAACAAACTAGGGCTGGACATAAGACGAGGCTGGTTCGACCCCCTTTAAATATCGTCAGCACACTTTAGACAAAGTGCGTGATTGGTCACCTCATCTGGCTCATGATTGGCCTGATCAGTAGTTTCAGAGATAAAATAACCTCCACCAGCCTGTCAGCATCCTGGAAACACCTCAGTATCTTTTAGGAGGAACTTTAGGTGGTGGGCATTTTAACTTACTGCCTCCAGGACCTGACTTTAAAAGACTTTTTAAATAAACAAGCGTCCTAATTGTCCCATGCTTCTTGTTCCATTTTGGACAAAATAACAGCTTCTTTGGAAACTTTACATGAATAACAACCTCAAATATTTGATTGTGTGGGACACAGCAGCATTAAGAACAGACCTCCAGCATTTACGATGAGACGAGGTGTTATTTTGTGCTCATGTGAGAGCCGTCTTAAACCCTCTTTAGACGCCCAAACACTCCCGTGTGCACTGAAGGCAACATCAAAGGCTGTCTGTGGCCTCCGTCTGCTTTATGGGCTCTGTGTGCTTCTGTAATAAGGGCATGTGTGCACGCTTGAGTGTGTTGGTGTGTATTCAGGTGCAGATGCTGAAGTGCAGTGTGACATTTCTGTTCAGGCTGTGGTGGTTGTGCAGTGTAGTGTCATTGCCCCAGCGGTTTTTCAGCGTTTCTAGGGCTGGGCGTTACTGGAAATCGATTCGATACCACGTAAATCCAGAGCAAGTAATGCTGATACTTCTGCTGATACTTTTTGATTGAGATTTCACAATCATTTAATGATTTTGCCTCTAATTATTAATCATGATTATGATCATAATAAAACAAAGTAGAAATATTTTTGGTAAAACATTTTTTTGTAAACTAAATGGCGGAACTGAGAAATTTAAATTTGAGCTTTTTCATTGTAAACCATGTAAAATGACTTCAGCAATGTAATAAAATAATAAAATAACTTTTATTCCCTTTATCAAACACAATTGTTTGAGAAAAGTAAAGTCAACAGCGAAAATTAGCTAAACAAAAGAAAAACTTCCTATTGGTCGGCTCTCATTCACATTTTTTGCCTTTTTTCTCTCAAAGCCCTCTGCAGGAAAAATATCGATTTCATCTCCCTGGTATCGAACGATACCGATACTAGCCTTGGTATCAATACTATTGATATTTGGATTGATCCGCCCAGGTCTAGTTGTTGCTTCTGCTGCTACCTGCAGGCATTTAAACTAGGAATGCACCTAGTGCTAATGTGCATGTACCCATACTTCATATTTATTAAAGTTTTCTGATACTACAGAACCTGATACCAACATAAAAAAACAAACAAACAAAAACAAAACAAAACAAAAAAAAACAAAACAAACACGAAACAGAAAAACAACAACAAAAAAAAAACAGGGCTGTCAAAATTAACACGTTAATGCAAAGAAATTCACCTGTAGAATTAAAGCTTTTTTAACACAAATATATTACTCATGCCGTATTAAAAACCTGGATTTGGCCTTATCTCTGCGGCAGAGGCTGAGTTTGGGCATGTACGTGCTTTGTCACAGCGGTGAACTGAATCCACCAAAAACCTCTTTCTCCTCCTTATTTATGAAGTTCTGGTAGTTTTCCAGGTTTACGTTTAGACGATGGCTGCAGGACACGTTTCATGTATCACACAGTTAACCACTTAGTTGTCTCATCTGACATTCTGGTCCACACTCCTTCCCAGTACAGTGTAATAGGACTTAGTAGTACTCACTTCAGTACTTGGTGTCTGCAAGTACTACAATGAAAGTACTCATATTTGTAATCTTGAAAAAACATCCCTAACTGAAACTACTGCAGACTGAACACAGGTGACTTATTGTTTTGTTTTTTTCTTAGAAATTGAAACTTGATGGAACTGAACAATTTTTATTTATTTTTATTTATTTATTTTTATTTTTGACAGACATGAGGGAAAATTAAAACAAGGAACAAAGCAAAAGACTGACGCTCTCAAACATGTCTTTATTTCAATTTGCCATCAACTACATCTGAGTCCTGACCTGGTTACCTTAGTTTCGTCTGCAGGGAGGAGTGTTGGAAGCTGAGCTGAAGCACAGCAGAGAGGGAGTAGCCTGTGTGCTATAATCATTCCCAGGCTCAGGTGTGTAAATAATACAATACAATACCATCTTCCATGGAAACTATTTAAAACATTAATAGCAAAAGTGCTGCTTTGGTTCTTCTTACTGGGGTTATTTCCCTTTTGTGACTTTTCAAAAAGACAAAGACCAACTAAAGCAAAAGAGGATAAACTTTTTTATGAATCAGATATTTTTATTATTATTATTTTATCTTCATTCACCATCCCTCCTTCATGTGTGATGGAAACCTGGCGTGTGAGACTGTTTTAAATATATGCTGCCAAACTGATGATAATCACATTATAGTGTGTGAACTGATGACCCAGTCTGGACTCTGTGGTGCAGACCTGGTTCTGGTCAAACTGGGACAAACCCCCTCTGTGCACATGTTTTTCATCAGTCCTTCTGCTCTTCCAGTAAAACAATGTGAAGGTGAAACAGACCAAGTCTCAACTCAAAACAAGTGTTCATGCTCTTCTTTCAATAGTTCTTTTTTTTATTTTAGGAGATTGTTCCGGGTTGTCACATTTTATTTTCTGGAGTTGCGTTATTTCATCACCATTGGACCTTTGCACTGGGCATCCCACAGGCCAGAAACTGAGCCTTTACCCACATCATTTATTTACCATCCCAGTTGATGCAGGTGCCACATCCAGCCAACATACCAGCGCCACACTGAGCAGCTCAGCAGCCCAGTTCACACCAGTAACTAAAACTGTCTCATATCTGTAGCAGAGTGGAAAGATTTGAGGTATAACATGTTTCTATGTTGCATGTAAAAGTTTCCAGAACATGTTTAAGCAATCAGTGATGAATCCTAAATGTGCTGTAAAATCCTATTTTAAAGATTATCCATGGTTTACATGATTAAAAACGTATAATAATTCACAGGAAGTCTAATCCCTCTCTTCAACCTGTGCTTCACAGCCTCTGTTAGGAGCCCCGTGGTGGAGGAGGGCCCCCTGGCGCAGCTCACCCACACGGCCCACCGGCGGGAGAAACGCTGCTCCTGCGAGAACCAGAAAGACAAGGAGTGTATTTTCTTCTGTCACATTGGCATCGTCTGGGTCAACACCCCAAGGTGAGGGTGTACGAGGGAAGAATATTAAACACTTGGAGAGTTTGTTTTTGCAGAACTGGAGCGGAGAGGTAGAATGTGATGATATAACAAAATACAGATAAACACAATCAGCAGTAGTTGGGAGGTTTCTGAGGGAGGACGGGAGGCGTCCACACACAGCAGCTCCAGTTCAGAACCAAGATAAACTGTCTCTCTTTGCCAGGGCAGAGGTTATGCAGTGAAACATCAGATTTCATACACACTTCATTAACTGCATCTCAACACTTACAGATGTGTTCATAATGATTTACTTGTAGCTGGAACAGTCAGCTTATTATAAATTAAACTAGCTGGCTTCACGGATTCTGTTTCGATTCAGATATATTTCACATACAAACAGCCCCAGGCAGAAATCTCAGAACACATCCAGGATCTCCTTCCAGAAGCCACCCGAAGACGGCGTTAAAGTCGCTCTGCAAGGTCAATGTTGAGAGAGATAAGTCGGGAATTTCTCAGGTTGAAAACAGGCCCATTGTTTTCATAGGATGCAAATCTTTGTAAAGGTTTTGAATTTGAGGCTCAGCTCATCAGAGCGCCTAATAAATCCAAAAACTGAGACTATAACACATCTGTTAAGGCAGCAAATTTAACCATATAGCCTGTTAAGTGTTTACGTCCTGTTTTATTGTGAAATGTTTTGTTCAGTCAGTGCGGGTTGGACTCCACCAAGGCTGCCCTCTGTCACCGATTCTGTTCATAACCTTTATGGACAGAATTTGTAGGCGCAGCCAAGGTGTTGAGGGGATCCGGTTTGGTGGCCTCAGGATTGGGTCTCTGCTCTTTGAGGATGACGTGGTTCTGTTGGCTTCATCGGGACGTGATCTTCAGCTCTCACTGGAGCGATTCGCAGCCGAGTGTGAAGCGGCTGGGATGAGAATCAGCACCTCCAAATCCAAGACCATGGTCCTCAGCTAGAAAAGGGTGGAGTGCTCTCTCTGGGTCTGCAATAGGGTCCTGCCCCAAGTGGAGGAGTTCACGTATCTCGGGGTCTTGTTCACGAGTGAGGAAAGGATGGAGCGGGAGATGGACAGGAGGATTGTTGTGACGTCTGCAGTGATGCGGATTCTGCATCGGTCTGTCGTTGTGAAGAAGGAGCTGAGCCAAAAGGCAAAGCTCTCGATTTACCGGTCGATCTATGTTCCTACCCTCACCTATGGCCACGAGCTGTGGGTAGTGACAGAAAGAACAAGATCGCGAATACAAGCGGCCGAAATGAGTTTTCTCCGCAGGGTGGCCGGGCTCTCCCTTAGAGATAGGGTGAGAGTCTCGGTGATCTGGGAGGGGCTCAGAGTGGAGCCGCTGCTCCTCCACATCAAGAAGAGCCAGATGAGGTGGCTCAGGCATCTGGTTAGGATGCCTCCTGGACGCCTCCCTGGTGAGGTGTTCCGGGCACGTCCCACCGGAAAGAGACCCCGGGGAAGACCCAGGACACGCTGGACGGACTACATCTCTCGGCTGGCCTGGGAACGCCTCGGGATCCCTCTGGATGAGCTGGTGAATGTGGCCGGGGAGAGGGAAGTCTGCGTTTCCCTGCTTAGGCAGCTGCCCCTGCAACCCGACTCCGGATAAGCGACAGAAAATGGATGGATGGATGTTTTGTTCTATTACATTATTCATAGGCCAGGGGGTGGAGCTTGTGTAGTTTTCTCACCTGTTTTCTGTCAGCTCACATAGTAAATTCTTCTGCATTACTGTGGTCACAATCCAGCTTTCCTTCCTCGTCTTGTATGTTCTTTAACAGATGAAAACAGACCTACGACCTGAAGTTTGTCTGAAGCTATTTGCTCATTAAGTGCATGATCTGTCAGTTTGTCGGCAGTTCAGGTTTTTCTTTGTTGGGTTTGATCAAAGCAACGTCCGGTAAACAAGGGTTTTTTCCATTAAGTATTCAGGTCCGTCTGAACTTATTTTTACTTTGCTGGGTCTCAAATAGGAAGCAGGCTCCCTACACAATCGCTAGCAATTAACTTCATTTTAGTTTAGTATGCACAAGCAATGAGTGAGCAGTTAGATGTGGTGGATCTAATAAGAAAGCACACCTTTCCTAAATAAGGATAATTTCTACCATGTTTCCTCGCTGCTTCCAAATAGCCTGTTTTAACCCTTTAACAGAAACCCACTGAGGAGACCACAAGACTCTGAAGTCATTATGGTTGGACAACCAGTTAACCCCTCACAGCCCACTCCCACTGAGCTGCTCCTCACCAGCTCACACTGAGCTGAAATCAGATATAATTTCCACTTAAAATGGAGTCCGATGACTGAGAAGGGAAAGTTTGGAAGGGTGAGATTTACATGAATATTCCTGCCAAAATTGTTTACAGTTTATCCAAATTCCCAGCAAACGTACAGAATATCAAATTTACTGGAAGTCACTTTCAAATTAATTAACTTGAGGGACAGTAAACAAAACCAAAATAGGTTCCAGAGATGATCTAAAAACAGCTCCACCATCTCAGATTGTTAGTTTAGGCTAAACATAGCGGTGCGGTCGGGTCCAATCTTCCTGCCTTCACCATTACGAGGTTTTAATCAGCAGTGGCAGAGCCCACCATCACTAAACCTTCCTCCTCATCACATCCTGCTCAAGACATCATCTTCTTCCTCCAACAAGACGGAGGCTGAAGTGGAGGAAGGTGATGTTTGTTGGCAAGGTGACGTTTAAAGCTGCTGAGAGCTGGAGCACAGGAAAAGGGAAAAAAAAAAAACACTGTGAGCTTTGTTCAAAATGTAAATGACAACATTGTTACTTAAGTTTAGATGTGAAATCTAATATGTTAATATCTTTCATAATTTCACTAAATTTAATCTAGAAAATATTGTCCTGCAGGATGAATCTCTTTCCTTACAGTTACTACAGTAACATCATACAGGAATACAGACGTCATGGAACTTTGTGACTCAGGTGCAAACTTTATTTCCACAAAAGTTCGAAAGTTTTCTCAAATTCAACAAAAAATTAAACTCCAAAGAAATAATTTTCTTCCTTTTTAAAATAGAAAGAAATGAAGAATCTGCTGCAGCAATACACTCAGTAAAAGTTGTTCTAACTTCCAGAATATCCAGTAACATTGTTTTGGAAGCTTCTCCAACCAGCAAATTAACTGGTGACAGGTGAGGGTGTCAGGGTTGGGTATAAAAGGAGCATCCACCAAAAGTTTAATTTTTCTGAGCAGAAATGGGTTGTGGTGCACCTTTTTGGTTCAAACTCCTTTAGAGAATCATTAGTGAGTACAACAAATATTTTTCAATGACAGATTGTAAAGAACTTTGGTCTTTCAGCTTCTACAGAGCAGAATGTTGGAGAGAGAGACACTCAACACAGTCCATCACTGGATCGAGAACCAGAACCTGAAACTGGATTACACAAGGATGACGACATATATGTATATGATCTCTGTGCAGAACAAAGCTGAGTCAGATGGACAGAAAGATGTGAAAGAAAGAAAGTGGACAAGTGTCCTGAGGACAGATGAGTCTGTGGAAAAACCTGATGTCTGCTTCTACGTGCCAAAGATGAGGAAGAGCATTCAGGCTGTTATCAGAGAAAGATGTGAAGGTGTGGTCCTGTCTCCAGTCCACATCTGTCTCCTGTGGAAAGCAGAATCAGACGATGACGACCACGGACTGTTGATTAGCAGAACTCTTGGATTCAGCAGGAATGGACCAGTTCATTGATGAAACCCAATGGAAACACCACTATCCAACTTTTACGGAGTGTGATGCTGCAGCAGATTCTACATTTGTTTTATATCTTTTCTGTTTTATTTGCTGATGAGTCCTGGAAAACACATCGCAGCGGTCTTATGAAAGAGATACACAATCTGTGTCCATCATAACATTTTTATTTTTATACCCATCATATGCAGACATAAACCAATGCTACCCAAACATATTTACAGATTAAAAGCTGACATTTCAAATCTGTTCAGCAGAAAGAACTTTTTTTCTTTCACTAAAAACACACAAACACAGGATTCATCCACATTTGGAATAATCCTACACTCTTCTGTTCATATGCGGAAAAGTCGACTTTCAATCAAATTAAAACCTTTTTTTTTAACAGATTTATATCATCATTAGGAGTCTAAAAGATCTCAAGCTCAGAGCCCCAGACTTCGAGACAAACTAATCTGCTGTTGGTTTTTGTATTTTTATTGGATTGTTGAAAATAAAAATATCAAGTAACACTGAACTTAACCTTTGGAGGGAGGTCCTCCTGCTACCTGCTGCTGGACATGTGAAGATAACAAAAACCACAGAGTACTTTCTGAGTAAATGTTATTTTTGAGTCAGATTTTCACCCTCACAAGTGTTAAAATAAACAGAGAAGTGAGTGAGGAGTTTTGGTCTCCAATGAATGCCGTCAACCGTCCAAAACGGCTGAGATCCAAACTAAAGACAGGCTAATGGACAACAGCAAGCTTCCTCCGGGATCGAATTCAAACAAACAACTTATTTTACATCTGGACACATCAGCTTTTCAAAGAGATGACATAAAACACAGTTGTTTGGCAGACATGGTGGTAAATGTGCCAAAAGTTAACTGTTAAATAATGTTTAAATACTATGAGCCTGACTTTCCATGATCACTGTGTTTTTTCTGCATATTTCTGCACATTAACAAATTTTTCATCAGGAGCTACATGCGCATATTTTAAGGAGAAGCTGGAAGCGTTATGAAAGTTTTCCAAACTTTAATGGATTCTCTGCAGTAACAGCTGCGGACCACCAGAGGGCACTGTCACAGTAACACACCTGTCCTGAATAATTCCTGGATCTGCAGGACTAATTTTCACATATCCTAAAAGATTGATCTTCAGGAGCAAAGCTGTAAGTCAAGCAATCTGTAGAGATGTGGAAATAAATGTTTTCGGACACATCATCCACAGCTGGTGGTCTTTTGGGAGCATTTTTCTTCTGATGCACCACATATTTCCCTCATGAGCAGGATGAGGCCAAAAGAGTGAATTTTAGACTTTTTTTGACTATTAAGGCATCCTCCTGTGACTATGTAGCTCCAGGTGTTGGAGATAGAATCAGGTCGGAAAGTAAAGCAAAGTAAAACAAAATCTTTAGACTGTATTTGGAGTGAACGTCTGGACATTTCTCAGAAATAACTAAACAAGAAATAACTAAACCTTGTCCCCATTTACACTGTTTTCATGTGGCTTTTAAACTTTTCTCTTTTTTTTTCTTTTGTTACACCTACAAAAACAAACTGGTTAAAGTCTTTCTTATTTAAGGGTAGGTGCAGGTTTATCTGCAGGTGCAGGTTTAGGACAGGTGTGTCACAGCAACAAGAAGGGATGGAAATACACTGCATCCTACAGCAGGGATCCTCAGTCCTGGTCCTCGAGGGCCAGGGTCCTGCAGGTCACTGCAACACACCTAACTCTAATCAGTAGTTACATTGCAGACTTGTGCAGAGCTTCTGAGTCTAAATCAAGTGTGTTGCAGCAGGGAAATTTCTAAAACTTGCAGGCTATCAAGGACCAGGATTAAGGATCCCTGTCCTTGAGGCTTCTGATAATCACGACTCAGATAATCAGGTTAGTTTAGGTTTAGGTTTCTGTAAAGAAAAAGTGAGCTGGGAACTCACCACAGCATCCTCAGCGACGATGATCATGTACACCCAGATGTTGTGTTGCCATTGATCCGAGCTGGAGCTGATTCTGCTGCAGTCATTTAAAGTGACTGAATGCCAATTAAGCACCTTTCCATTGCACTCAATAGCCAGATGCTAACATATGCAAGCAGCATAGAACGTTTTTGTATTTACTTTGCATATTAAAATGAACCCTGCCTCTCCACACTCTTGGTTGCTCGGTTGACGCAGACATAACACCAGTAAACACTGGGGAAGTTGTGTTTTCTGACTGGAACAAATTAAATCTCTTGCTAGAAAGCTTGTGTCACATTTACAGTAACAAGCTGAGAGTGTGTAAGAGTTTTACTTCTGTCACGGAGGGATACGGTTGAGATGAGGATCGAAGCTGCGAGCTGAAAGTGCAGATTACAAACACCACAAAATAACCAACTTTGTAAAACTGATGGTAACTAGTTGTGTTCTATCACTAACCTAACACTGGTAGCATGCTATCCATCCATTCTTTGCCCAGTTTATTTAGTACAGGGTCGTCAGTCGTGGGTGAAGCCATTAGTGAATGTGCATGTGACATCACCGGGGCTTTGTCCTCTATGTTGGGGGAACCCAGTTACTGTTTCCATGGACACGTACAGGCTTCTCTTTAGTAAAATCTGTTAAAAACATGTTTTAAAACACAGTAGAGAGAATCGTCCCTACTGCGATCAGCTCACAGGAGAATATAAGAGCCGCCGCGATGCAGAAACAATAACTTACGACTCACAAGCTGCTGAACAATGAATGAAGTTCAGGTTTAGATGTTTCTACCTGCTTGAGTCTCAGACGTCAGTGTTTACCTGGTGTTTGGTGGAAGTTCCTACACCTGTCATAAATTTTATAAACTACTCAATATTTAATGTTCATGCAGCTATTTTACAACCAGATGGATGAAAACCTGCGAGTTTACAAACTATCGGCTACACCTACACCATCATACTCATCATTTATAAGTTCGTTAAGTCAAATAAATCAAATACATTATCTGTTCATTTCTGGTGAATAAATATATTCTGTGTGAAAGGAAAAGACAGATATCTAAATACACAACATTAAATAATTCATTTCATATATCTTTTCTAAGCAAAAGGAGTAAATACTGCAGGGAAGAGTCGGAAAGCTTGCTAGTCCATCCCAGGATGTTAGAAAGGAAAGCCTTAAAAAGTATGGCCACAATCTTCAGCAAATTTCTTCTGTTTGAGGGTCAAATTCATATCCTCATATTTATCATATTACCTGAATTACACGGACCGACCCAGATTTGTGGTACAAACACTCCACCAAACATTTGTCTCCAGAGGTTTAGACTTTATTAAAATTATATTTGAACATATTAGATTTCTGCCTGTAGATGTAATCGCAAACATATTCCTGTCAGCGAGTGATAAAGTATGTGCTGCAGGTTTTGGGTGTAGAAGTCTGGGTGTTGGTGGATAAAGAGTCGAACTTTTATCCCATTAAATTGAACTCTGTTTGCATCTGATCCCCCTTCTGATCTCCCTCTAAGCTCACAGCGCAGTAGCTGCCAGGCTGGAATATAAAAGCAGGGAAAATGTTGGCACTGAGTTGTTGGATTGTGTGATCTTGTCTGGCTTTAGGACAACTTATGACCGATAACTCGGTATAAACACGGCTCTGAATGGAGTTTGGTGCGGTGGAGCCGTAACTCATCGAGCTCCAGTTCAATAGTTCAGGTCATATAGATTTATTCATCCCTGTAACCCAAGAAAGGAGCTTACTAACCCTTTGACATTTCAGGAAAGTCAGAAAGAAAAACAATACAGAGGTCAACAAGCATTTGAGAGGGAAATGAATGATATAGCAGAAATGCGCAGACGGAGGAGGGTCGGGAGATGAAAGGGTCACATTTTATCACTGGTTTTGTTGTGGAAATGAGACCCAGATGTGCTGCCATTTAGATGAGATGAAAACAGAGAAACAAAGCCTCTCAGAGCTCTAATCACTGAAACTTATTAATCTACTCCTGATATGTTTAACTTTGAGAGAAATTATGCATTTTACAGACAATAGACCCTCATTGTTCCTCCATGAGCCACCACCTTATCGTGGTGGAGGAGTTTGTGTGTCCTGACGATCCTAGCAGCTATGTTGTCGGGGGCGTATGCCCCTGGTAGGGTCACCCATGGCAAACAGGTGTCTAGGGGAGGGACCAGACTAAGTGTGGCTCACAAAACCCTTATGATGATGAAAAAACAAGGACCAAGGTTTCCCTTGCCCGGACGTGGGTCACCGGGGCCCCCCTCTGGAGCCAGGCCTGGAGGTGGGGCACGGAGGCGAGCGCCTGGTGGCCGGGCCTTTGCCCATGGGGCCCGGTCGGGCTCAGCCCGAAAGGGAGACATGGGCCTCTCCTCCCGTGGGCTCACCACCTACGGGAGGGGCCATAGGGGTCGGGTGCATTGTGAGTTGGGCGGCTGCCAGAGGCGGGGACCCTGGCGGTCTGATCCTCGGCTGCAAAAGCTAGCTCTAGGGACGTGGAATGTCACCTCTCTGGCGGGTAAGGAGCCTGAGCTGGTGCGCGAGGTTGAGCGTATCCGGCTAGATATAGTTGGACTCACCTCGACGCATAGCTTGGGCTCTGGAACAACTGCCCTCGAGAGGGGCTGGACCCTCTTCCATTCTGGAGTTGCTCCCGGTGAGAGGCGCCGAGCAGGTGTAGGCCTGCTCATTGCCCCCCAACTTGGCGCCTGTACGTTGGGGTTTACCCCGGTGGACGAAAGGGTAGCCTCCCTCCGCCTTCGGGTGGGGGGACGGGTCCTGACTGTTGTTTGTGCCTATGCACCAAATAGCAGTTCAGAGTACCCACCCTTTTTGGAGTCCTTGGGGGGGGTGTTGGAGAGCACTCCTTCTGGGGACTCCCTCGTTCTGCTGGGGGACTTCAATGCTCACGTGGGCAATGACAGCGAGACCTGGAGGGGCGTGATTGGGAGGAACGGCCCCCCTGATCTGAATCCGAGTGGTGTTTTGTTGTTGGACTTCTGTGCTCGTCATGGATTGTCCATAACGAACACCTTGTTCAGACATAAGAGTGTCCACATGTGCACTTGGCACCAGGACACTCTAGGCCGCAGTTCGATGATCGACTTGTAGTCGTGTCGTCGGACTTGCGGCCGCATGTCCTGGACACTCGGGTGAAGAGAGGGGCGGAGCTGTCAACTGATCACCACCTGGTGGTGAGTTGGCTCAGATGGTGGGGGAGGATGCCGGTCAGGCCTGGCAGGCCCAAGCGTGTTGTGAGGGTCTGCTGGGAACGTCTGGCAGAGTCCCCTGTCAGAAGGAGTTTCAACTCCCATCTCCGGCAGAGCTTCAACCAAGTCCCGGGTGAGGCGGGGGACATTGAGTCTGAATGGGCTGTGTTCCGTGCCTCTATTGTCGAGGCGGCCAGCCGCAGCTGTGGCCGTAAGGTCGTCGGTGCCTGTCGTGGCGGTAACCCCCGAACTCGTTGGTGGACACCGACAGTAAGGGATGCCGTCAAGCTGAAGAAGGAGTCCTATCGGGCCTTTTTGGCCTGTGGGACTCCAGAGGCAGCTGATGGGTATCGGCGGGCTAAGCGGAGCGCGGCTTCGGCGGTCGCTAAGGCAAAGCTCGGGCGTGGGAGGAGTTTGGAGAGGCCATGGAGAATGACTTCCGGACGGCTTCGAGGAGATTCTGGTCCACCATCCGGCGGCTCAGGAGGGGAAAGCAGTGCTCCGTCAACACTGTGTACAGTGGGGATGGGGGGCTGCTGACCTCGACTCGAGACGTTGTGAGGCGGTGGAGGGAATACTTCGAAGACCTCCTCAATCCCACCAACACGTCTTCTGATGAGGAAGCAGAGTCTGGGGTAGCTGGTGCTGGCTCGCCTATCTCTGGGGCTGAGGTCGCTGAGGTGGTTAAAAATCTCCTTGGTGGCAAGGCCCCGGGGGTGGATGAGGTCCGCCCAGAGTTCCTTAAGGCTCTGGATTCCGTAGGGCTGTCTTGGTTGACACGCCTCTGCGGCATCGCGTGGACATCGGGGGCAGTCCCCCTGGACTGGCAGACTGGGGTGGTGGTACCCCTCTTCAAAAAGGGGGACCGGAGGGTGTGCTCCAACTACAGGGGGATCACACTCCTCAGCCTCCCCGGTAAGGTCTATTCAGGGGTGCTGCAGAGGAGGGTCCGTCGGATAGTCGAACCTCGAATTGAGGAGGAGCAGTGTGGTTTTCGTCCCGGTCGTGGAACAGTGGACCAGCTCTACACCCTCTTTGGGGTCCTCGAGGGGGCATGGGAGTTTGCCCAACCAATCTACATGTGTTTTGTGGATTTGGAGAAGGCATTTGACCGTGTTCCCCGGGGACTCCTGTGGGGGGTACTCCGGGAGTATGGAGTGCCGGACTCGCTTGTAAGAGCTGTCCGGTCCCTGTACGACCGGTGTCAGAGCTTGGTCCGCATTGCCGGCAGTAAATCAGAATCGTTTCCAGTGCGGGTTGGACTCCGCCAAGGCTGTCCTTTGTCACCGATTCTGTTCATAACTTTTATGGATAGAATTTCTAGGCGCAGCCGAGGTGTCGAGGGGATCCGGTTCGGTGGCCTCAGGATTGGGTCTCTGCTCTTTGCAGATGACGTGGTTCTGTTGGCTTCATCGGGACGTGATCTTCAGCTCGCACTGGAGCGATTCGGAGCCGAGTGTGAAGCGGCTGGGATGAGAATCAGCACCTCCAAATCCGAGACCATGGTCCTCAGCCGGAAAAGGGTGGAGTGCTCTCTCCGGGTCTGCGATGGGGTCCTGCCCCAAGTGGAGGAGTTTACATATCTCGGGGTCTTGTTCACGAGTGAGGGAAGGATGGAGCGAGAGATCGACAGGCGGATCGGTGCGGCGTCCGCAGTGATGCGGGCTCTGCATCGGTCTGTCGTGGTGAAGAGAGAGCTGAGCCGAAAGGCAAAGCTCTCGATTTACCGGTCGATCTACGTTCCTACCCTCACCTATGGTCATGAGCTGTGGGTAATGACCGAAAGAACGAGATCTCGAATACAAGCGGCCGAAATGAGTTTCCTCCGCAGGGTGGCCGGGCTCTCCCTTAGAGATAGGGTGAGAAGCTCGGTGATCCGGGAGGGGCTCAGAGTAGAGCCGCTTCTCCTCCACATCGAGAGGAGCCAGATGAGGTGGCTCGGGCATCTGGTTAGGATGCCTCCTGGACGCCTCCCTGGTGAGGTGTTCCGGGCACGTCCCACCGGAAGGAGGCCCCGGGGCAGACCCAGGACACGCTGGACAGACTACATCTCTCGGCTGGCCTGGGAACGCCTCGGGATCCCTTCGGATGAGCTGGTGAATGTGGCCGGGGAGAGGGAAGTCTGGGTTTCCCTGCTTAGGCAGCTGCCCCCGCGACCCGACTCCGGATAAGCGGAAGAGAATGGATGGATGGATGGATGGATAGACCCTCATTGTTATCCAGTCAGGCAGCTCCAGCTGTTAATTCAGCTGTAATCCGGCTGTTAATCTGGCTGTAATTCGGTGGTGGATCAACCTCTAACCTACCGTCAGCGTGGTAACATCGGCTCCACCTGGATCAGCAGCAGGATGACTCACTGCAGACTTTTTAAAACGAAAAAGACTCTGACTCATGTTGGAGGCTCAGAAACTTTATGGAGTATCAGCAGGTTACTGATGGACTGGTGGCGTTTCCATGGTGAGACGAAGCGTATGAACGTATGACTCTGTGTCCCGCAGCCACGTGGTGCCTTACGGCTTCGGCTCAGTGCGACTCCGGAGGGAGCTCCACCGCTGCCTCTGCACGAACTCCCAGGATGCCGAGTGTTTGAGCTTCTGCTCTGCCGACATGCAGCCACAGTGAGGATACACACACACACACACACACACACACACACACACACATGCATACACTTAAGTTTAAACACACCAGGCTGAAAATGCTGACATATCCTCTGTTTCTCCTTAGAGAGGAGAACACTGTTGTGAAAAAGAAGACTGACAAACTGAAGAGGTACAGAGCTGCATTCTGGGAAAAAAGGAGCAGACACGCCCTCAGAAGGCAGACCTGAGAGCGAGAGGGTGCACCAGTAACACCACGAACACCAGCTCTTCAGAACAGAGTCCTTAATGTATCAGAAATATCAAATATTGGACCTTTATGATTGTGCGGCTGCCTGTCGGCGGCTTGTGTGTTTATGTAAATGTGATGGCGGCGTGTTGGGAAGGCGCGTTGACCACTGACAAGTTTTTAATATTTTAATGTCTTCATCCACAGCAGCAGGAGCTCAGATGCTTCCAGAGTTCAATCTGTGACCTTTGTGTTGATCTCAGCTGATTTGCAGCTCTGAGGGACAAAAAAGTAAAGTTCCCCACCCGAGCAAGAAAAACATGGCACAGCTGGAGTCCGCTGAAAACCTCACATCTGCAAATCCTCTGAAGCTTCCAAGTTCTGCATGAAAACTTTTCGAAGTGAAGTGTGTTCTCATACGATTCAATCTGACTCCCGATCCGACAGACGAGAAGCAAAAATCCACCACAAAACTTAAAACAACCCTCTACGGTGAAACAAAAGGATCAAAATTCAGGCTGTTGAGGAACCAGTGGAGCTCATTTTTCTGCTGAAGCCTTTTTTTTTTATCTGAACAAGAACAAGCTGTTCAGCAGTCTAAATTTAGTCCCTGTTGCTGCACCGTAGCAGAATGCCACAGAGAGGAAAACAAAACTGACCTTTCAGAATAAAACAGCTGTATTCTAACTCAGGGGTGTCCAGCTCCGGTCCTCAAGGGCCACAATCCTGCAGGTTTTCGATGTTCCCCTGCTCCAAAAAGCCCTGACTCAAATTACTGAGTCATTGTAAAAAAACTTGACAGGCTGTTGGATCTATTTAATTTGAGTCAGTTGTGTTGAAGCAGGAAACATTGAAAACCTGCAGGATAGCGGCCCTCGAGGACCGACTTTGGACACCCTTGGTCTAACTTGAGATGGCTGAACGGTGGCGCCTGTCCAAGTTTCCAAAAGAAAGAAAACGTTGCCTTCAGGTACTTTAGAATTATATGATATTCTGTACAGCTTCATTTTGACATGCAGATGTCTTTTAAATTCTACTTTATTTTTTGCAATATTTCAAACTTTTTTAAGATTACAGCTTCATCTTAAATATACTGTAGACTAAAGGAGGTTTCAGTTTCAGTTCACGGTGCAGAATATTTGTGATAATTATGATAATTGGAAAAATCATAATTATTTCTTTGATAATTGTACCTAAATCAGGGGTGTCCAAAGTCAGCCCTCGAGGACCGCTGTCCTGCAGGTTTTCAATGTTTCCTGCTTCAGTACAAATTAAATAGATCCAGCAGCCTGTCAAGCTTTGCACAATGACTCAGTAATTTGAGTCAGGTGGTTTTGGAGCAGGGACACATCGAAAACCTGCAGGGTTATGGTCCTTGAGGACCGGAGTTGGGCACCCCTGACCTAGATAATCTGTAAATGACCTCCATAGTTGGAACAATGCTCTGCGGCTGTGACTTTTACACTGTCTGTTTATTTAGCTTTAAAGTGGTGTCACATTTGTAAGGAAAATATCATGATCTGTGGGATTTTGTTGGATTTACTGTTGCCTAAGTCGGAGGTCTGGTTTCCTGTTTTATTTTGTAGTTCATCCTCTTCTGTAGTACTTTCTGTTTTACTTCCTGTTCTCCACACACCTGGTGTCATATGCTGTTTTGCCTCACCTGTTCCTCATTTAGGTTGTTCTCCTCAGTGTATATTTACCACGTTGGTTTCTTCGGTTCATTGCCAGATCGTCATGTTGTCCCTGGAAGACTGTTTTAGTTTTCCAGCCCTCTCGCCATCAGTTATTATGAATAAACCTTTATTCCTGCACTTGTCTGATACAATCTGTACATGAACAAGAAGTTCCTTTAACAACCACAAAAAGCAGGAAATGAAGTGGCTGCTGCAGGACAGACCTCCTGCATTGTTCAGTAACATATTAAATTAATAACGCTGTCAAATGAATGCTCTTTTCATTAAAGAAACATCAGGAACCTAATGGAATATGAAATTAAACATAAAATATAAGTGCTGCGTATCCCACAAATGCATTTTCCTCATGAATGTGACTAAACTTAAAAGGAAAATAAACAAAATTTCCAAAGGTATTAGATCTATTGTCAAGAAGCATCGTTACAGTAAAGAAATAATCCAACAATCCTTACTTTTTCTGCAGAGTTCATATATATAAATATATACCTTTTCTTTCTGAATTTACATTATTTTTCTCCCTGAAATATCAGATTTGTTTCTCCCTGTTTGTGGTTTATTTTCTCCAAATGTAAAATGTGAATTTAGGGCTTTTTGTATTGACTGGCTGCTGTTTGGTGAACATGTGTACTCATACTAACTTTAGCTTAGCTTGTATTTGTTAAACAGAAGTATATCATGATTTAACCGTCTATTGGAATGAAGACACAGTTCGAGAGAAGCTGTAAAAGCGTCCGTACAGTCCGATCAGCCGTGATTAGATTTTGGTGATCATGATGAGAAATTAGACTTTTCGCTTGCAGTTGTCAAGTGAATGTGAATTTTTATAAATCTGTGTGTAAAGAAAGTCTGTTGTTGCTTTGCAGAAATGTTTTGTGTTTTCCCAGGAATGCATGTGACAACACCAGCTACCACGTTGCTGTCCATCTATATTTATACCTGTTCGCACCTTCACTTCTTCGTCCAGCATGTCTGTGAGAAATGATGCACACAGAGATGGGACCGTCAGAAAAAGTATTTATTTCCTGTTTAATCCTCTGCTGCACATATGAAGTATAACCAAAAGAAATATTTAAGTAGGTGAGCCTTTGTAACTATAATCCTTATCAGGATAACTCACTCTGGTGGTGGTTGTGAACTCTGAGAAGATCAAACTGACCATGAAAAGGTGGCATGATTTATAACAACCACTGTTGGTTTCTTCAACAGAACATGTGATGTCGCTTTGTATCCTCCACCTGAGTTAAGGTGGAAAAACTCTTCAAATCCAAAATAATAAAAGGATAGTTTAACATTTTGCAGAATCAGTTTGGTTTCTTTCACAGTGAAAAATCCAGAAGAGTCAGGTGTTGTTTTGTCCCATTTTTCCTGCTAGCATGTCTTCAGGTGTCCAACAGTTCGGGGTCGTGGTTGTTTCAAGGTCAGGACTGCAGGCAGACCAGTCCAGTACCCTCCTCTTCCTCAGCCATGCTGCAGCAATGTAGCAGAATCTGGATCATGTCTCGTTGAAAGATGCATGGACGTCCCTGAAGAAGATGAGGATGGAAAATCACTGGGAACTTTTCTGCATTAATGCTGCAGAACCCTGATCCAACCCACTTCAATTCAGCTTTATTTGTATAGTGCCAATTCACAACAAAGTCATCTCAGGGCACTTTACAGACAAAATCAGTTCAAGTCAGTTCATTGTGATTTAATCAGTGTTCATACATGTTTCCATGGTTTGTGGTCTATCTCTAAAGTTAGGAGAATGTTCTCAAAATCAGATCTTGAAATGATCAATCATGCTTTTATCTCATCTCGTATTGATTATTATACTTCTGTTTTCATGTGGTTCAATAAGGCGACTCTCAACAGACTTCAGCTGGTGCAGAACTATGCCGCTGGACTACTGAGAGGTACGCCCAGAACAGCCCATACCCCCCCTAATTTATCAAGACTTCACTGGCTTCTAGTCAAATTTTGTATTGACCTTAAAATTTTAGTTTTGACTTTCCAGGCGTTACATGGTCAGGCCCCCAGAATATTGCCGCCATGCTGTGTCCCTACTCCCCACAGGGTCACAGGAAAACCCTGATCCGACCCCTACCATCACAGAACCCTGATCTGACCCGGTACCATCACAGAACCCTTAACTGATCCTATAAAAGAACTCTGATCCGATCCCATACATCACAGAACCAGGCTTTTGAACTTGACAACAGTCTGAATGCTCCTCTTGCTCTTTGGCCCATTTTTTCCAACAAAGACCTGGAATACTGATTGGTCTGACCACAGTCCAGGTCTCCAGTGTGTGATGGTCCTTCCCAAATGCCTCAGAGTCCAGAAAAGTTGACGCTGCCTCTTGAACTCTGGACCAGGTTGACATGCATGTTTCTGCTCAGTAAAGTCTGAAGTGACATCTATGAATGTAACTGCAGAACTGATGAAGGTTTCCATGGTAATTCTTGCTCATGTGGGTCATGTGGTTCTGGATGCAGGTCCATCTGCGGGATCAGAGATCACCGTGTCCAGCTTAGACTTGCTTTCCACCAGATTGTATGAACAGTTTAATGATATTCTGGCTGTAGGAGGAAGATGTAAATTCCTTCCAATCGTTCTTTGAGAAACTTTTTTTTATGAAGCAAAACATGAAATAATTTGACTTCAGACTTTTATTTTTCCAACACCTTTCCAAACCATCCCAGCTGTTTCTGATTTGCAGAAATTAAAGACCGGTTAAAAAAATGTAAATTTAAGATAAAATGTCATGAAAATGAACAGAAACTGGATGAAAAAAATTCAGAACATCAGAACAGAGACAACATTAACTGATTAGAAACTGTTCAGGAAAGGAGTTTTAACATGGAGGTAACAGAATTATCCATCAGCTTATTTTCAATTCATTACCTGTGAAATGTATATTTTCACAATTTTTCTGACAAGTTTCCCTTCAGGAATAATAAATGTATTATTTAACTTTATCTTCCCTCTCAGCAGTTATCAGCCCGTACGTTCACCGTGACCCTTAGAGCACCATTCATCTCCTGCGTCACTGCAGGAAGTCATGAATCCTTTCTAATAAGAGCAGGAGGAGG
Organism: Melanotaenia boesemani; assembly: GCF_017639745.1. NCBI lineage: Eukaryota > Metazoa > Chordata > Actinopteri > Atheriniformes > Melanotaeniidae > Melanotaenia > Melanotaenia boesemani. The sequence continues at coordinate 26,348,711 of NC_055703.1, read as the reverse complement.
TGGGGGCGTGGAGGTCGTACTGATGGATAGTCAACACAACTGCGTTACAGACCAGCCACCATCTTTAACTTTTCATTAAAACCGCAGACTGTCTGTGACCTCTGGCCTGCAGCCAGCTGATGGAAACACATTGGTACTGGAGAAAGATGCTTTTATATCTGCTCACCTTTATTCCCGTGCTTGGCTCTGCACTGCACCACGGCGGTCATCGTGCACGGTTTATGAACGTTATGAACGCTTATGAACAGTTCAGCATTAGAATTAATGATAAAAAAAAATGATCATAAAATGAGCTGTAACCTATTATTAAATGTTAACATGACACTGCATTATTGTTTGTATTTATTGTTTTGTCTGCTGCAGCATTCCCGTTGGTCACATTTTTATTTAAAGCCTTATTACTGAACTTTGTCAGGTTTGTCTTCATCCTGTCTCTTCTCTGTGCCCAATCCAGCCGGTAAAAGTCAGTCGGATGTTGACTCGGGTCCTCTCACTCTATTACTATCTTTCTCTCTTTTCCTTCCTTCCTCCGATAATGTCCTCTTAGTTTCTTTGCTCAGTCACCATTAGTGCGTGTTGTAAGCAGCCATTGTGTTGACTTCTGTTTGCTGGCATGTACTTGGTGCCATTAAGCAAAACTTAGATGTCTTGTAATGTTCCAGGCAGGGAAAAAAAGTTGTGAAATACAGTTTCAGCTTTGGGAGGCTGAAGGGCAGGAACGGCTCCAGTGCATGACGAATGTTATTGAGCCAACAAAACGAGTCAGAAGAACAGAGTTTCAGGGGCTGAAACTTGTGTAGTGTTGCTTTAACATCAGATCAGTTTGGATTTTTTCAGCTGGCAAATGCAGATAAACTGAAAACAATTGTACATTTCATTCTTCATCAATTCCCCAAAAGAACTTTTATCCTTTATTTTTGTTTTCTGAACAGAAACAAAAAAGTGTTGAATCAGGTGGAATAACGATAAAAAAGCAAAGTGAAGAAAAAAACCTGAAACCTGACCGATCGCCTGGGAGCTCAGAGGTCACACAGAAACACAAACATGGGCAACACAGAAACACAAACATGGACGCTGATGCCTCCTGAAAAATGTCTGTTCATTTAATCCTGCACCTCCCTGAAGCCTCGTCTCAGTGGGTTCATTAAAAGAATGAAAGCTGAACACGTCCATCAGCGTTCCACATTTCTGCAGCACAGACCTCCTGAGGCAGCGAAACGTCTTCAGCTTCATCCTCAGTAGTGATGTGCAGAGCAATACTGAAATATCGATACCTCCAATACCTGCCATTTATGTTCTAGAATCGATTTTCATGTTAAAATATCAATATTTTTGTAATTTGGGCATACAGAGAGAAGTAACTATACAATCAGGATCTGGTCTAAATTAAACCAAGTTGCAAGGAACTACATTTTTTTCTGCCTGTTATAGTCTTATGTGACTATACATGATCAGTACGCCAACTCGGAGTCATGTGTACAATCCAGGTACCATAATGTACCATCCAGGTACTATTAAGCCCTGTTTCCACCGATGGGTGCGGGTCAAGGCGGGGCAGGTCAGGAAATTTCCACACGCGAAAACTGGGAAGGATACCACGTAGGATCTGTTCGACTTTTGTGGGACCCTTCCGTTGGGGTGCCAATCTAACCGATCCAACCCAAAACAGTGGAGCTTGACACACTGCAATCCACTGATTGGTTGAAAAAAAAGCCACTTCCTGTGCAATCTGGCATAAAAATAAAGCAGAAATGGGTCCTTGTTTAGTGCAACATATTTTCTTTTTGTTGATTAGATCTCACACAAACTGTTGGATGACCACAATTCTCCTCCTTGGTTTCTGAGTCGTGTTTTGGTTCTACTTTAAGGAAGACGCTGCGGTGCGATGGTGTCATGCTATTACGTAGCTGAGGCATCTACCACTATCTGGCTGATACTCCGCCTCTCAGAAAGGTTACAGTTGGCTGTGGGAACGCAACAAGGTTACAGTTCACAAACCATATCCACACCCTAACCGTCCTGTCCCAGCCCGCACCTGCTGGTGGAAATGAGGCTTCAGGTATCCTCAAGGTACAATCAGGTACTATCAGGTACTATCCAGGTACAGAGGGAGAAAATGTGGAGCTGTGTAGTACTCATACTGAACTTTGTTAAAGTGATTTTCATCTGTCTGTTAGGTTTAGGTTGAAGGGGTCCCCCTCATTCTTATATAAGTAATATATATAAATGAGTGAATTCCACAATAAATATCTAAATAAGTTCAGCTTGATATGTGTCCCTAGGATCAGCTCACATCAATTTAAGAGCCTGGATTTAGTCGGTAAGGATGTTTGCAGATGCTGGATGTCCTAAAAATATCCTGTAGTGGGTATAAAACAGCCATAGGGGAAAAATAAAAATACAGCTAAAAAATTTCCATAGATCCGATGGATGGATAATAACATTGATCATCCTCAGTTGTTTAGACTATGAAATTTAGGTACTGACTAAAGCCCTGTTTATACCACAATGCTGACACAGTAAAATGCAAAAGTTTAGTTCCACCTAAAACTCTGGCCTCTCGTTTCCATGATAACAGAGTTTTAGGTGGATGAAACTGCAAAGATTTGACAGCCGCCTCCAGAATGAAATTTTCTTGCAACACAAGGCGAATCCCGTCAGTGTAAACTGGAACTGGAATCTTTTGGGGATGATGAAGTCTTTCATGTCATCTTGCTCTCGGTCTCACAGACCCTGCTCAACACTGGCCGTCCTCCATGTCATGTTTGTGCTGACTGATCTTTTATTTATTTATTTGGTCTGTTGAAGCAACACCTGTTCCTGGTAGAACAATTATGCCGTCAGCAAAGATGTAAAGATTGCATGTGCCGGATAACTACTAGCTGCAAGCAAGACGAAACGTATTTCTGTCGTTGTGTTGTGTTTCCTGGGCTTATGAGAATGTGCATACCTGGGTGTATCGCTGCAAAGTCTCACTGCCCACTAGAGACCTTGCACCCACACTACATGGTTTCTGGTCCTACTTGAGTTTTCCCCTGTGTGGAGATAGTTTATAAATGCTTTTTTTAAAAATATGCTAAAGAAAAGGGTTTGTGTTTTGCTTGGAAATGTTGTGATGTAAACAGGACCTAATAAATTCAGTTATTAGGCTTAGTTTATTTACCATTTATTTAATTATATATTTTACTGGTAATTTCAGTTTCAGTTGCAAAGCGTTCAGCGTAGGCTGCTTTAAGGGGTTGTTGAAACAAAGTTTTTGTACTAGTATTGATATCAAATCAGTAGTAGTAGTTGGTATTGCTGATACTGGTTTTATTGTCCTGTTATTGCTTTAATTTCCTCATTTTTGGACTTTTTAAATATTGTGTGAATACTTTTTAATGCACGGCCCTTTGATCAATGAGCAGTTGTTTTAAATGTGCTTTAGGAAAGAGGGAAACGTCCCTGGTTACAGAGCTGGAATTCTTTCTCGGGGTTTGGAAACAGGCTGCAGTCCTCCTGCTGAGGTGTTAATGGCTCAGATGCTTTCCGTGGAGCTTGTGTTGCTGCAGTTAATCGTCTCATTGTTCTGCTCCGACTCAGTCCACAAGCTACTCTCTTTATAAACTGACATCAAACAAACGGCCTGATCTCTGAGCTGGCTTTATAAATCTGGAGACATTTAGAGCTGGTGAAACAGCATGTGGTCACATTTGAGTTCTGGATTCCAGATTCCTACAAAACATGTTTTTCTGTTTGTTTCTTATTTTACTTCTTTTAGAGGATCTGAATTCTTTCCAACTGTTTCTCAGCATGTTCCACTCAGACGCTGCTTCAGGTGAGTATCAGCGGAGGAAAGTGGATCCACTGCAGCAATATCGAATCAGAAGCTTAGACGGCTGTAAAAGAAGGAAAACTGAACAGCACCGACTGCAGTTCAGCAGGAACTCTTTAGATCAGGCTTCGGCTCATTGATCTGATTACTGACTCAACATTAATCTGTTTGTCAGGAGAAATATTCCCATCTCAGCCTGAAATTTCCTGAAATTTCCAACATCAATCTTCTCTAAGGATTTCTCTGCACATGCAGGAAAATCATTTTCTTATTAGAGACTTTGTGTTATATGAGCACGGTGAGTGATGGAGATGGAGTTTTATCTGTGTGATTTATGAGAGTAAATCAAGCTCAGCAGACTGTTTAATGACTGACTGAAAGAACGTCTCCATCAACATGATGAAGCCTCAGTTTCAGTTTAACTTGTAAAACAGGAGGAGTGTTGATGGAGATTCAGTCAGATCGAGTGATTCCTGTACTAGGTCGCCACTTGCTGGACAAACAGCACGAAACGTTTTTATTTCTCCACCAAAAAATGGTTAGTTTGTGTTCTGTGAATATTTCAGGATATTTTAGAACATATGAATACAAAGCAGTATGAAAAAGTCATTTTCTAAAATTCAATTCAATTTAAATAAATTTAATCAATTTCTATTTATGAAGCGTTTTCATACCAAATAAGCAGCACAGAGTCCTTTATGTAATAAAAACGTTCTTGCATATTAAAAACACCAACCTGCACACACCATAATATATAATCTAATTTAAATATAACTAATTTATTCTTTAATTTAAAAACACACACCTGATCCAACTCTCTGTGTCTCTCTCACACACACGTACAAAACAATAAAAACAGAATACAAAAGGTACCTAAATGAGTAGTATATGTCTGTCTCTTATCTCTCTCTTATCTCCTGAGAACCAAGTGGCTGCTCTGAGTCCTACCTGCTACTTTTCTGATAAATTCACATTTTGATGCATGTGAAGATGTTTAGATGGTTCATGTCTATCCACCTGAAAAAGAATTAAAGGTCCCATATTATACATTTTTTCAACAGTTTCATATGGGTGGGAAAAGATCTGGCTTTCGCTGGCGCCTGCTTGGTGATTTTAAAGGACGGGCTCAGCTAGCCGGCGGTCTGGGTCAGTTACAGCATCCACTACCAGGAGCAGTGGTTATTTCCCTTTGTGACGTCGCAAAGGGAAAGATGTCAGACTCACCTGTTTGAGCATACATTCACTAAAAACTGGAGCAAGCAAGTGAGAGAGGAGACAGAATTTTCCATTTTTTGAGCTTCATACACAGACTATGAGGACACATATAAATATTCCATAATATATGACCTTTAAAAAATGCTGATTATTAAAGAGATTAAAAATCTAATTTATGCCTTTACGCCTGCAGGAAACGTTGTGCATGTTGCAATTTGTCTCTGTTTATCTACATATTCTGGGAGAACAGAAGTCAGAGGCAATGAGGCCTCCACTTTCCCAACAAAGCCCTTTCATCTCTGATTTCCTGATCAAGTTCCACCAGTCATTCTGCAGAAGTTTGAATGGGGAGCAAATGTTTCATTGCACAAAAAATATACTCCTCATGAGTATATGATATTTTAGCAATATCTTTAAGTTTTCTGGTGATGGAACTCCAAAATACCTTAAAGGGACATTGTGTGAGAATTACGACCATCTAACGTTGGATCTGTGTGTGGCATTTTAACATATAGCGCATTCTAGCGTCTCACTTTCTCAAACACGTACTGCAACAACAGTAGCCGCCGTATCCGAAAAAGCTGATGAAGGCATCCGATAGTACATGGAGTGTTCACTCAGATGAAGAGGAACCATTCTTCCTTCTAAACACAGAGGAACCACTCCTCTGTGTTTAGAAGTGAAGGTTGGTCCTCACAGGGGGAACTGTAATGGACGGGGAAACTGGCCTCGACACAGCACCGGGTTTTTGTCACAGGAAAAGCGTTTAGTTCAGACTTGAGGAGGATCAACATCGGGCTAGCTGGGAAGACTAGCTCGATGTTGATCCTCCTTTTCTGTATCATCTGGTCACGCTGCCGTTTAAGTCCCATTTTTCATTTTCTTGGCGATGGTAAAAATGGCCCCCGTGCTGCTGTTGCTGCATATGCACGGTCCTGCAATTTTCAAAATAACAATTTAACAGATTTCCCATTTTGCCATCATTCAATCCTCAAAGAGGTGTACTGATAGATGACCAAGTATTCTCTGTTAAAATTTTCATATTGTTTCACATGTCTGCTGTAAAAACATGTTTGTTACAGTTTTTGTAAAAAGTGGATCTTTAGAATATTGGTGGTCATTGAAAGTTAATGTTTAATGAGCACTTGCTCAGAACTTTACTGTGTTATTACAAAATGTTTAAAAACGTTTTACAAAATGCTTTAAAATGTCACAGATTTATGTTTGGCACTGTGATTTTAAATATATAAATGCCTATAACTTTGATGTGATAGCATCGCTGAGTGTACTTACTGCTTCATGTACTTACTGCTTCATGTACTTACACTTCAAATCTAAAAATTTGTTTTAAAGAATGCGGACAACTTGATTTTTATAAGTAACCAACTTAAAAACTTAAAATTCCTTTTAAAAAATGTGGAAAAAAATTTGGAAAAACTTAATTTATATGAGCCTTTAACTTAAAACATGTGTTTATGCTGCTAATTATTGAGTGAATGGTAATTAAAATACCTCAGATTATAGAAGAAAAGTTAATTTACCTAACTCGATGTAGTATGTTGGTTGAAAATAATTTGTGCGTGTGTATATTTGCTGCACCTATCTGTTTATTTTCATATGAAAGTCCATGGTTAAAGCTAGATTCTTTAGTTATAAGTATGTATTGACATCTCTGGCATTTATAATGAACCAAACCTTTTGAAAATCACTATAAAATTAAGCAAGTTATGGTTATTTAAGTACATGCACCATTAAAACAATGTAAGCGAGCTAACTGTGGCAAGATGGCTGCTAGCGTGGACGTTCGACCCCACTGGCCAACAGTGCAGATGAGACATCTACTGTAGATATCTGTGATCATATGTATGAACAAATCTAAAATTCTTTGCTGTCAGATCATTAGTGGAGGTCCTAATACACCAATGATGTTACACAATGTCTCTTTAAAATGATTTTTAATATAGGTGCAGGTGATCTTGCAGGTGTTTGAGTGATGTGTAGCACAAAAGGGATCATCTACTAAGATTTAAACATCATGTGATCAATACAAAAACTGTGAATTAGTAGTTGCTTCTAAAAGAATGTAATGTAAACATTTCAGATTACTTAATGTGCATTTATCTACTAAACTGGTTGGTAGCTCAGGTGGTAATTTGACTGGACCCAGTACGATATCCTATTTTTTGGAATTCACCTGGAAACAAGAAATAATACTTTCTGATTGGCTGCTGACTGAACAGTTCACTTTGACTGCTTAGCTGCACGTATACCTGTGAGAAAACGGAAGAATGTCAGACCTGAGCTGAGTTTACCAGGTGAGAACATTCCAGAAAAACCTGTGAGTACATGCAGCTAAATTATTTTGCTAAAAACTTTGTGTTTGTATTTGCTGTGATAAAACTGAACGTGAGCATGTGAAAGATACAACTTAGAGGCTACTTTGCTTCGACCAGTTGTAGAAATATTTAGTTTTTTAATCTTCCTGAGACATGTGTCATATGGAGGATACTATACTTTGCTCCTGTAGACTGCAGGAAGATTCGGAAGTGATCTGAATGTCTTGATTATTTTTACTCTGATAATATTTTAAAACAACTTCAGTCCTTGTTTGGAAAAATTCAGTCTTATGACAGAAAATGAACTTGGAAATTTTCTGAATTTTCTGAATCCACTTTTCTACTTGTTCTTTCTGGCTGTGGATGATTTAAAGCAGACAGTGTTGCATTGGCCAGAATTAAGTTCCTGCATTTCTATAACTCGTGTGGTGGAATTACAGCCCATGAACCAGATAGTTAAAAAAGTGTCTGCAGAAATCCATCCGATAGGTGAGCAGCCTCATCAGGGTGACAAAATCCCCCCCAAAGCTACTGTTTAAATTAATAAAAAAATGCATTATAAAAGCTTGAAAAAATAAAAAGAAACAAAGCTGTGACTACTGGTTGCTATTACACAACCTGTAAAATATTTATTAAGTTAAGATTTCTACCTTTGAAAGAAACAAAAAACACCAGCATGTTAGAATGGAGAGGTTTATTACCAGTGCTGTTTTAATGCACAAAGAAAGGTCAACATAAACAAGAACAAAGAGCCAGTGTTGTTTCTCAAATCCACTAGTAAAATATAGACTCATAGCTTTTGACTTCCAAAGAACAAACAAAAAGTTGTGAAACCTGTCTGTCTGCAGGCAACAAAGTGACGGATCATATTACATCTATTCCTTTCGATTCAGCAGGGCAATCACCTGGGAACAAGTCATGACAGGTGGAGACGGAGTTTGCTGCTTTAATGGAGGGGAAATGTTTGTCATGGGAAGACTTACCAGAACAAAGATAGTTTCAGACTGACTTTAATGATAAAAATAATAATAATAGTCATAATTTTGTAGACATTTGTTTCAGGGTGTTTTCTGCAAAGTGCAGCAGTGTCCATTAAAGGTCTGACGATGCAGTGTGAGCTGCTCTGGGACATGCACTGAATCATGATATCAGCAGAGGTTGTTTCAGGAATCATTTTAATACACAGTTACCTATTAAACTTAAATGTATTTATTTGAGAGGAACATGCACAGCAATGTTTTTACCCTAAAGGGAGACATATTTGGTACCAGGCTTTAGCCAAGCAGCTAATTTCCGCCTGCTGTTCCTGGACAGGTTGTTGTTAAAACATGCACTATGATACAAAAAATAAATAAACATGTTACCACCAAAATTTCCAGACAACTCACATACAGACTAAATAAAGGCATTCACCAAAAACAAACAAAATAAATAAATAAATAAATAAAAAATGAGTGTGTTCCACAGACTTGTAGCTCTGAAAGAGAAGGAAGATTCGCTGGATGAGGTTTAAGCTACACTCTCCTCTTGCCATCGACCACGTTTTCTCTGTAAGAGAAATATATCTCTATTTTATCATTTCAGTGTAACTTTTTTTTCCAGTCTCAGTAGAGCTCTGCAGTATTTATGACAATAATGTTTTAAATTTTAAGTTAAAGTTAAATATTTTCAAGGCCAGATCCTCTCCTCAGCATAAATCTGAGCTGTCAGTGAGGAGAGCTTTGGGGGCTTGTGGGATGACAGAGCGAGGAGCCAATCCCAGTCAGACACCCAGTTACTGGCTCTAACACACAGATGAAGAAAGTAAAGTTAGAAATCATAGACATATTTTAAATTACTACATTTTCTCTCATTTTTGTCAACATGGATGGAGTGTATTATACACACATTCAGACCTGTCCAGAGGTCATCAGGTTCAGGTTCAGACTAGTCCTGCATCACGCAGAGACTTCCACAGTTTGCTTGAACCATTCCTGCTTTCTCTCAGTGTTCTGCTTGAGGTTATTTTGCTGAAATAAAAGTCCATTCCAGTCAGTTCCAGTTTGCCATTTCTAGTATTGTGTTAGATATTATTTTAAAGTTGTCTTTGTATAACTTGTGCATGTCATTAATGAAAATATTTAATTGCAGATTTGCAAGTTGGAAAGAATAACACACACACTTAACAAGTACATTGTGTAATCTTGGATTAACATGCGTTGCTTTCGGTTTCTAAGTGAGGAAAAAGAGAAGGTGACACAAACTGGTGTTAGGGAAATGTCTGGCCTGCGACATGTGGATGCTTTTGTCCGTACTTCTGTTTTTACAGAAACAGAAACCTCAGAAGGAGCTAAAGCAGAAGATGCAGAAAAACTCTGCCTCACAACAGCTGATTAGTTAGTTACAGCGTCCAATCACCGTTTAGTTTGACAAGGTTTAATTAGTGTGTTCAGGGAAAGCAGCTGGGTTCTGAGTTTGGCTATCAGCAGCAGAACTCCTTCCTCTGTAACCAGAGAGGGTGAGATGGTCTCAGAACTCAGAATTCTGTAACATTACCAATTAATTGTAAGAATAAATAACTTAATTTGAGAGAAGTTGTTTGTTCTCACTGACCAAATTAACCAACATGCGTGGAAGGAAAACCACAGAGTTTTCTCTAATAATTGCCACAGAAAAACACCAGAGAAAGCTGCTGCCAACCCTGGGCTGGTTTTAACTGGGTAACGTAGAATGTTATTTCTTTGCTCTTTCCTTCACACACACTGTTAGGAATTGTGGCCAAATAGTTAAATCTTTGTTCTACCTGATCAGATGAATTAGCTTCTGATGATCTAATAGTTGCTCAGGTGATTTCTGACTCCCAGCAGAATGAAGACTGGCTTCTTTCAGACCACTTGACCATAAAAAGCTGCTTTGTAGAGAGCTGCATCGATGGTTCTGTAATATTCATCCCCTTTCAAAGTAACCCTTGGATTATGGTTGACTGTCTATCTAAAAACCTTCAATCCTCCAGTCTTTCAGATTTTAATAGAGGACATATTGCTAGTTATTAATGACTTTATGGGTGTTCTGTGTCAAAATTTATGCTAATAAATTATTTTCTGCTCATCATTTTTTGAGTATTTGAATGTTGGAGCTGTGTAATTCAATCCAGTCATATTAATGCAACCTTGTTCAGGACTCAGTGCATGACTTGAGTTGAGTTTGTGTGTCGTGTGTGTTTGTGGGTGTGAAGACGTGGTTTTGCTATGGATCAGTCTGAGGGAGAAGAAGAGGGAGTGCTTGAATCCACTCTGCGTGGGGGACATGAGAGCAAAGATCAGAGGTAAGATGTAGATTTTTACTGTCCATGACTTCTTCTTCTTGTCCAGTCTCAGCAGTCAAATCACTGCATCATGATTATTCATCATCACTGTGTGTTTTCTGTATTGAAGAAAAATGCTGCAGCATGGACACGACTCTGCTGGACCTGAATCTGAACCGGAACCCAGCTGTGTTTCCCTGAAAAGTGACCGTTCCATACAGTTACCTATTAACTTTAAAGGGACTCTTCCCTCAGAAATGAAGTATGTTGTTTTCTTCAGATTCAGATAATATATCAACATCAGTATTTACTCTAAATATTACAAATGAATCCAGTCACACGTCAGATTTTATACTAAATTCTCATTATTTACTCTGAATATCAGCTATTACAATTTACCCACTAGTCATCACTAACTACTATTTTCACTTAATAATTTAATACAGATGCATGAACTTTTATATAGACTCCATCAACTCTAATTATTTATCATTTCAATTTAGCTTTATTTGTATTAAGCCAACTGAAAACATCATTTCAAGACACCTTTACAGACACAGTCCACTTCTTTGTAGTTCAATATAATCTCATTAAAACACATTGTATGATTCACATTATTCCAGTTTTTTGAGTTCATGTAAAATATTTCATAAAGATAATTAGCTAGCAGAGATAATCACTGGATTACAGTTAACTCAGTCCTCCATCCTGAGCATTCATTGGGTCGCAGGCAACAGTAGTATCATATAGTTTGTGTGTACTATTATTTTCACAAAGAGGGGGAGACCAAAGGACATAACAAACACCTTTTTTATTGTAATTAATCTCCAACATCTCATTAGTTAGGGTCTGACAAGTAACTTTATTTTAAACTTTTCATTGTGACAACTTACATAATAACAAACCACCAATTATCACAGTAGGATTTATGTAAATTTGATCTGCTTAAGTTACAGCTGCAGTGTGTAATTATAAAGCATGTTGCTTACGTATGTGTTTGTGCAGCAGTTCCACTGTCCTATGGGATTCTGCTTGGCAGCAACAACAGCAAACATACAGGAGTTATGTCAGGTTTTAGTTTGAAGCCTTAGCTAGCTGCTCAGGATTATTCGTTCTCCACTGGGGTTCAGCAAAAAGTTATTTCCTTACATTCTGAGTTGACACCAGTGTTGAGCGTAGTGTACTTATGCTACTGATTTTCTTTTTTCTAAGTTACAGTTGGGAAGCAGTACAGTCAGATGGTGATGGGTTTTTTTCTTCCAGCATCCATCAGCAACAACCAGCCTCTTCTGTACTCAGCTGTGTTTCCATGAAGAGTGACGCATCTATGATGGAACCACTTTCATTTAAAAAGAGAAACCAGTTTGTTTTTAACAGGTAAGGATGTAAATTTTTGACTGTTTTCTCTTTGAAATCATTTAATTTAACAGTGTGTAAAACATTTACATGAGAGATTGCTTTATTTTTCTGTCACGCTTTTGTCATTGTAGAACATATTTAACAAGCTGCAGTTTACTGATTTTAACCTTTCTGTGTTTTCAGGGCTCAGTTTGTGCCTCAGAATCAAGAAGATCAAAATGCAATAATCAGGGTAAGAGCAGTTCTACATTTAATTAGGGCATTGCTAGACCTTAATCTCCCCATCAGTCATATGATGTTTTGAGTTATACATGCCCACAATACAACACATGGAGCTTTCCAGACCTAGAAAGCCTTGTACTTGTCTCATCTTGGATTTTAAGTTCAACTGCAGCATTTAAAATAGTTGGTTAGGCAAGGCAAGGCAAGGCAAGGCAAGGCAGTTTATTTGTATAGCACATTTCATGTACAGGACAATTCAAAGTGCTTTACATAAAACAAAGATATTACAGATATTTAGAATAGTAAAAGGCATCAACACATAATCACAATAAAATAATAAATTACATTAAAATGATTAAAAGCAAGATAAGTTTAAAAAAAAGTTACCGTGCAGATTTCATGCATAGACATGAGAAAAGAAATGTTTTTAACCTGGATTTAAAAAGGTCTACATTTGGTGAAAGTTTAATCTCCACTGGCAGTTTGTTCCATTTGTTTGCAGCATAACAGCTAAATGCTGCTTCTCCATGTTTAGTCTGGACTCTGGTCTGGACTCTGGTCTGGACTAGTTGACCAGAGTCTTTGGATCTAAGAGCTCTGCTAGGTTTATATTCTCTGAACATATCACAGATGTATTCTGGGCCTAAACCATTCTGGGATTTGTAAACAAGCAGAAGGGTTTTAAAATCTATTCTGTGACTGACTGGAAGCCAGTGTAAAGATTTTAAAACTGGCGTGATGTGTTCAGATCTCTTAGTCCTGGTTAAAACTCTAGCAGCAGCATTTTGGATGAGCTGCAGATGTTTAATGCTCTTTTTAGGAAGTCCTGTTAAAAGACCATTACAGTAATCCAGCCTACTGGAGATGAATGCATGGATGAGTTTCTCTTGGTCTTTCTGGGAGACTAAACTTTTAATTCTGTTGATGTTTCTGAGCTGGTAAAAAGCTTCTTAGTGACAGCTTTGATGTGGCTGCTGAAAGTCAGATCTGAGTCTATCAACACTCCCAGGTTACGAACTTGGTTGGTGATTTTAAGAGCCCGAGTCTCCAGATGTTTGCCAATGCTGACCCTCTTCTCTTTGCTACCAAACAGAATAATCTCAGTTTTGTCTTCATTTAATTGTAGAAAATTCTCCTTCATCCAGGTGTTTATTTGCTCCAGACACTGACACATTAAGTCTATTGGACTGCAGTCATCTGGTGACAGAGACACATAAAGTTGTGTATCATCTGCATAACTTTGATAATTAATGCTATAGTTCTGTAATATTTTACCCAAAGGGAGCATATACAAGTTGAACAGAAGAGGTCCAAGGACTGACCCCTGGGGGACTCCACAAGTCATGGCCACTCGCTCGGATTCATAGCTGCCGATCGAAACAAAATAACTCCGGCCTTCTAAATAGGACCTGAACCAGTTAAGGACCGCTCCAGAAAGTCCAACCCAGTTTTCCAGCCTGTGAAACAGGATTCTGTGATCTACAGTATCAAACGCAGCACTGAGATCCAACAGAAACAGGACTGATACTTGACCAGAATCAGTATTCAACCTAATGTCATTTAACACTTTGACCAGAGCTGTTTCAGGGCTGTGATGAGGTCGGAAGCCGGACTGAAATTTATCAAGATTTCCACTTTAATTTAAAAAGTCATGAAGCTGGTGAAATACAACTTTCTCAATAATCTTGGAAATAAAAGAGGTTAGAGACAGGTCTATAGTTGTTCATTATAGAGGTGTCTAGAGTCCTTTTCTTTAGGAGGCTTAATAGCAGCTATCTTTAGTGACTTGGGAAAAATGCCTGATGCCAGTGAGCTGTTAACTATCAGTAGGAGACCACTTTCTACTGAGGTAAAAACTGTTTTTAAAAAGTCGGATGGTATCATGTCCAGAGTGCATGTTGTTGATTTCAAATGCCAAACTGTTTCTTGTAGGACTTTTAAATTCACCATTTTAAATTGCGACATAACAGCAGAATTGTTTCCGGGTTTTAGGCACAGACTAATTTTCTTGTTTGACTGTGTGGAATTAATATTTTGCCTAATTGTTTTAATTTTTTGGCTAAAAAAGTTTGCAAATTGGTTGCATTTCTCAGTGGAAAGGAGCTCAGGGCTTATCTGTTTAGGAGGATTAGTAAGTTTTTCAATCATAGCAAACAGAGAGAATTGTTGACATTCCTGTTAATCATTTCAGATAAATGCAGCTCTCTGGCCTTCACAGCTCATTGTTATAGTTACGCAGCCTTTGTTTGGACAGCTAATAGTGAATTTGAAGTTTATTTTTCCGCCATTTCCGCTCAGTTTTTCTGCATTCTCTTTTTAGGCTGGTAACCACAGTGGTGTTTCTCCATGGTGTTTTCTGTTTGCTCAAGTTGCTCTTGATTCTTATCGGTGCAACAGCATCCATCACATTCAAGACTTTCAGATTAAAATGATCCAGGAGTCCATCAACGGACTCTGCACTGGTTGTTGGTAACATAGCTTTGGCCTCCACAAACTTAGCACTTGTTCTTTCATTAATGTACCTCTTCCTAACCGAGGAGCAGGTTGGTTGAACATTCTGAGTGATCAGGAAATCAAACTAAAAATGGTCAGACAAGGCCGAGTCAGTGACTGCAACAGAAAAAATATCAACACCCTGAAATAACCAGGTCCAGAATGTGACCTCGAATGTGGGTCGGTTCTTTTACATGTTGCCACAAACCAAACATGTCCAACATGGAAGAAAATTCCTTGACATTACCATCCGTCATGTTATCTATGTGAATGTTAAAATCCCCAGTTAAGATGAAATGGTTAAAATCAGTAGAGATAACCGACAATAATTCAGAAAATTCATCAATAAAATTCACACAGTGTCCTGGACGCCTGTAGATGATTAGAAATAGGATTTTAGGAATGCCCCTTAAAATAAAACTAAGATATTCAAAAGAAGTAAAATCACCAAATGAAATCTCTTTACACTGGAATGAATCTTTAAATAAGGCAGCTTCTCCTCCCCCTTTCCTCCCGTTTCCACATTTATTCATAAAACTAAAATGAGGCGGTGCTGTTTCATTAAGAACTGTAGCACTTGTGTCTTCTGTTAACCACGTTTCTGTCAGAAAAATAAAATCTAAACTGTGAGAAATGATGAAGTCATTAACTAACAGTGACTTGTTGGACAGAGATCTAACATTTAGTACAGCAGCTTTATGAAGGTTACACTGGTCTCTGTTGTATTCTGAGTTATACAAGGTACAGTTAACAGATTAGATCCATTCACCCCACAAACTGATCGTGTTCGATTCCTTATTTTACTAACTAACACAGGAATCCTACTGGGTCCAGGCTTGATCTCAGAACAGCTGTCAGTAGTAGCAAAACTACAGCAAGGACCCTGAACGCATCATGGATGTTATCTTTGTTGTGAATTCTGCTGCTCTGTGAACCTCCTGTACCTCCTCCCGTGCCCTGCTCTGCCAGGACAGATGATCTAAGAGGAGGATGAGGAGGGGAGGAGGGGGAGCCCTGTATTTCTTGGTAGATGGTGGTCGCTGGGGTTCAGAATGGGATAGAGACATCCTTTTAAGACCTTGGGTGATGTGGAGAAGAGGGTCTGGTGAGGGCGGACAGCTGGGAGTTGATCTCCTCTCTGCTGTGTCCTTCGCTCTTATCTGTACACTCATGTTTGGGTTTGCCGTCCCAACAGCATGACGCAGGTGTGCACCAAGTAATCTGCATCCAGTTAGATTTGGATGGACACCATCAGGTCTGAATCGCTCCTTACAGTTCCAAAAGATATTGAAGTTATCAATGAACTTTATCCCATGGGTGATACATGCATTTGATAACCATGTGTTCAGGCCAAGAAGTCTACTGAAAAGTTCAATTCCTTTACTCGCTGTAGGAATGGGTCCTGAAATGTAAACATGGTGCTCCAAACTGACACAGTCTCTCCAACAGCAGAGAAAAGTCTTTCTTCAGGATCTCAGAGCCAATTTTCCTCCTCAGAATATCAAAAGACCCTGTGTGGACAATAATCTTCATACCATCTGGATGTGAAGACAGAATGGTCTAAAGATCTCTGTCAGTTCCCTGACTGATGGATCAAAAAGTGTTAGATTTTCCATCTTTGCCATCCTCACATGCTGTTATAGAGTCCAAAATCAGAATTGTGTCTATTTGTTTTTGTGTGGAGGCGCCGATAGCTTCTCTAGTCCTCCTGTTTGTGGAATTTTGGCCTCTCCTCCTGGTCTGGTTAGCCCTGGGCTGAGTTTTAGGGCTATTTCTTGAATTTTGATATATCCTTGCATTACACTCATCATCATTCATTTTAATATGACTCAACACATCATATTTATTATGCAGTGAGACTTCAGGTGGTGGAGTGAGTGCTGGAGCTTTAAATTTCCTGCTGGATTTACCTCTGCGACGAACAACATCAGACCAGGTTCTGGCCGGGGTTGATGACTTTGGCCTGGCACCAACACTGTTCCAGTAGGAGAGATCAGTCTGATGGTCCGGTTTGGGATTTTCCTCAGCTATTCCAATGTCATTTGAACACATCCAGGGAAGTGTATCAGCCAGGTCTGTAGCGGGAGGCTCCACATTCGACATGCCTTCACGTATGAAGATGTGACTCAATCCATTTGACAACTCAGTAGCTTGTACAGAAGCTACAACAGAGTCAATAAATTCTTCGTTCACACAAATGTCTTGCAGTGTTTCAATCCTCTTCTCCAGCTGTGTTATCCTCAAAGAAAGTTGCTCACACTCAGTGCAGCTCACTGATACTGCAGGGTTAGGAGACATCATTCCACTAGTTCTCCGATGGCAATCAACTAAATTTATCCAAAAATATATTTGTTCCAGTGATTTATAAGTGACCAGGAGTCCTTGTTCCTAAATTTCTTGCCGGTAAAGATAAGAAAAAAGAAGAAAAAAAGAAGAAAAATGCAAGCAGAAAGGAGAGCAAAGCAGGAAGTGTCCGCACGGCAGCAAAGCAGGAAGGGTAACAGGTTAGGGTAAAAAGAAAATACCATTCAATGCTCATTATTTCAAAAGCTTCCACCCTATCAGCTTGTTGAACTTATACTGGGACACAGCTGGCCAATAGTGGGACATTTGCCTTGAAAAAAATGTCTAGCAATGCCAAAGCATTTACTTCTTCACTCTCAGGTGTTCATTCCACTCACACTGCCATTTTGATGCTAATGAATGGAAACTTTACATATTTATCTTTTTTAGGCGTTGAAAGAAATAGGGAATCAAATAAATGAGAATCAGAGGAAAAAGGAGGTACGGGTTCCAATGAATGAAGAGCAATACAGAAAAATAGAGAAATTATTTCTCAAGCTCTCAGTGGACTTCCTGGGGAGAATGAAGCAGGATGAGTTTGCTGACCGACTGCAAAAAGGTAAAACATTTTTAATGGTTTTATGGTTAAAGAATTAAGAAGCAACACAGGAAAACTTAAAAAGATTTTAGACTTTATATACAATTAATTTTTCATAAGTTAATGTCTATTTTTATTTGTGTTTTACTGAAAGAGATTGGTATACCACTGTACCAGAGTAAACTTAAGTCAAACCTGAAGAAGAGGTTCGAGTGTGTGTTTGAGGGGATCGCTAAAGCAGGAAACCCAACCCTTCTGAACCAGATCTACACAGAGCTCTACATCACAGAGGGAGGGACTGCAGAGGTCAATGAGGAACATGAGGTCAGACAGATTGAAACAGCATCCAGGAAACCACACAGACCAGAAACAACCATCAGACAAGAAGACATCTTCAAACTCCCACCTGGAAGAGATGAACCAATCAGAACAGTGATGACGAAGGGAGTGGCTGGCATTGGGAAAACTGTCTTAACACAGAAGTTCACTCTGGACTGGGCTGAAGACAAAGCCAACCAGGACATCCAGTTCACATTTCCACTGACTTTCAGAGAGCTGAACGTGCTGAAAGAGAAGAAGTTCAGCTTGGTGGAACTTGTTCATCACTTCTTTACTGAAACCAAAGAAGTCTGCAGCTTTGAAGAGTTCCAGGTTGTCTTCATCCTGGACGGTCTGGATGAGAGTCGACTTCCTCTGGACTTCCACAACAATGAGACCCTGACTGATGTTACACAGTCCACCTCTCTGGATGTGCTGCTGACTAACCTCATCAGGGGGAAACTGCTTCCCTCTGCTCGCCTCTGGATAACCACACGACCTGCAGCAGCCAATCAGATCCCACCTGACTGTGTTGGCATGGTAACAGAGGTCAGAGGATTCACTGATCCACAGAAGGAGGAGTACTTCAGAAAGAGGTTCACAGATAAGAAACAGGCCAGCAGGATCATCTCCCACATGAAGACATCACGAAGACTCCACATCATGTGCCACATCCCAGTCTTCTGCTGGATCACTGCTACAGTTCTGGAGGATGTGCTGAAAACCAGAGAGGGAGGAGAGCTGCCCAAGACCCTGACTGAGATGTACATCCACTTCCTGGTGGTTCAGGCCAAAGTGAAGAAGGTCAAGTATGATGGAGGAGCTGAGACAGATCCACACTGGAGTCCAGAGAGCAGGAAGATGATTGAGTCTCTGGGAAAACTGGCTTTTGAGCAGCTGCAGAAAGGAAACCTGACCTTCTATGAATCAGACCTGACAGAGTGTGGCATCGATATCACAGCAGCCTCAGTTTACTCAGGAGTGTTCACACAGATCTTCAAAGAGGAGAGAGGACTGTACCAGGAGAAGGTGTTCAGCTTCGTCCACCTGAGTGTTCAGGAGTTTCTGGCTGCTTTTCACGTCCATCTGACCTTCATCAGCTCTGGAATTAATCTGATTGAAGAGGAGCAAACACCTAGGAAGTCTAAAGTCTTTAAAAACAAACTAAAAGTAAAACAGCTCCACCAGAGTGCTGTGGACCAGGCCTTACAGAGTCCAAATGGACATCTGGACTTGTTCCTCCCCTTCCTCCTGGGTCTTTCATTGAAGACCAATCAGAGTCTCCTACGAGGCCTGATGACACAGATGGGAAGTAGCTCACAGACCAATCAAGAAACAGTCCAGTACATCAAGAAAAAGATCAGTGGGAGTCCGTCTGCAGAGAGAAGCATCAATCTGTTCCACTGTCTGAATGAACTGAATGATCGTTCTCTGGTGGAGGAGATCCAACAGTTCTTGAGTTCAGGAAATCTTACTACAGATAAGCTGTCTCCTGCTCAGTGGTCAGCTCTGGTCTTCATCTTACTGTCATCAGAAGAAGATCTGGATGTGTTTGACCTGAAGAAATATTCTGCTTCAGAGGAGGCTCTGCTGAGACTGCTGTCAGTGGTCAAAGCCTCCAAGAAAGCTCTGTAGGTGGATATATTAACTATTTCAAAATGTCTGATTGTGTACATGATAAACAAAATAGATTGTGTCCATTGTAAATTCTTCCACAGGCTGAGTGGCTGTAACCTCTCAGAGAGAAGCTGTGAAGCTCTGTCCTCAGTTCTCAGCTCCCCATCCTCCAATCTGAGAGAACTGGACCTCAATAACAACAACCTGAAGGATTCAGGGGTGAAGCAGCTGTCTGATGGACTGAAGAGTCCACATTGTAAACTGGAAACTCTCAGGTCAGGATACTTGTATTTGTGCTTATTTATTTATTTATTTGTTTTGTTTTGTTTTGTCTGAATAATATATTAAATAACTAAACTTGAATCTTAGCTGGAGCCTATCCCAGGAGCTAACGGGTGGGAAGCAAGGGTCCACCCTGGACAGGTCGCCAGTCCATCACAGGGCCAACACAGAGATACACAATAAGACCAATATCAGATAGCAAAAAATGTTTGGCCTTGACTTACAGATTTGACTAAATGTAAGTGTGGCTGCCAAAACTCAGCCACATGACTGAGATGACTGAGTTGCATGTGCCCCACAAGGAAATTGTCATAAGAAAGACTTTCTGTTTTAGGACCATTTCTGGTCCACAAAATGCTTGATGTAATCAATGTCCAGGCCAACAGCTGACATCTGGACCACATGTGGCCCACAGAAGACTTGCTAATGCTACAACTGAGCCATAAATGCCACAAGTAGCCTGAATTTAGCCCAAACAAGCCTGCTATCTGGTATCACAGTCACACTCACTCCTATGGAGCATTTTGAGTCCAAGCCTTTGAATTGTCCTGTACATGAAATGTGCTATACAAATAAACTGCCTTGCCTTGCCTGCATGTCTTTGGACAGTGGGAGGAAGCAGAAATACCCAGAGAGAACCTACGCATACACAGGGAGAACATACAAAGTCCCAGCATCTCAAGCAACACCACCATGCAGCCCATGTTAGAATAACTGCTCACTCTAAATTCTCCCCAGTAGTAAGTGTAGGCGTTAGTGGTTCTCTGTATCTCTGTATTGACCTCTGATGGACTGGTGACCTGTCCAGGATCAGCCGTTTGTCACCTTGCATAACAATTAGCTTTTTTCCCTCTACTGTCATACAAACATGCTCGCTGTGTAACTATTCTGCATAAATGTGCTACTAATTTTTTAGTAAAACTAAGTCAGACGTTTTCATGTCAGTGTGTGAGCTAACTGAAGGATGTGTGTCTGTAGGTTGTCAGGTTGTTTGGTCACTGAGGAAGGCTGTGTTTCTCTGGCTTCGGCTTTGAGCTCCAACCCCTCCCATCTCCATGAACTGGACCTGAGCTACAATCATCCAGGAGAGTCTGGAGTGAGAATTCTTTCAGCTAAACTGGAGGATTCAAACTGCAGGCTGGAAACTCTTAGGTATGAGCATATGGTTATTATGGCTCATTTACCAAGAAAAACATTTAAATTACTGAAGTGTAACAGAATGGTTTGTCTGACTGCTTTAATTCTTTCAGAGTTGACCATGATGGGAAACAGTGGCTGCAACCTGGATTCACAAAGTGTACGTATTTTCTATCTTTGGCCCTTCAATTGTTAAAGAAGCAGTGGAAAAGCTATTGAAAGTGGAAAAAAATGTCCTTGCATTTTTTTCATTTTCTTTTTCTTTTTTAACATTACCATTTGCTACAAAAAGCGTTAAAGAGCAAATGTATCTGTGGTTTATGTTTATGTAACATTAGAAAATGAAAAAATCTGCTCAACTTAGACACATAAAAGAACCTTTAGAAGGGTTCCCAAAATTTATCAGGCACCAGTCCACCTGTGGAGGTATGTTGTGTCCAGCAGAGCCCATCAAATATTTCATGCAGTACTATAAACCATGTCATTACCATGTAAAAAAAACACATCCACAAACACATACTCCACAGACATCAAGCACATTCAGACCACAAGCATTAAAAGCTGCCATCACATCATTTACACCCCAATCAAGTAAACACACCGATGAACTGATTAAGTCAAAGGGTCAACTCATCAGCATTTAACCTGAGCTAATAAAATGTTTCTCATTGGCACAGTTTTTCAGCTGTTTCTGAGTTGGACAAGGGCGGATGTGGACAGTAGGTACAGACCAACCAACCAAAGTATAAAAGTATCCAGTTATTTTATCTATGATACCAGGAAATCATATCTAGTACCTTCTGTATATCCAAGGTTGGAAAAACCAGTAGCTTCATGTTTTGACTAATAGGAGATAAAACAGCTCTGGAACAAACCACAGCAGAATGAAGTCTGACAGCAAGTAGTGCCACGGTCATTGTTACAGCTACATAAAAAGGACCATGTGGGATGCCAGTTTGAACAGATGTGTTTTGAGTTTGGATTTGAACAGTTGTATAGAATCAGAGTTACAGAGGTCTGGGGGGTGGGAGTTCCAGAGATGAGGAGCAGAGCAGCTGAAAGCTCTGCTCCCCATGGTAACAAGGCGGGCTGGGGGGACGGTGAGGTGGATGGAGAAGGAGGATCTGAGGAAACGGACTGGTATGGAGACATGGAGGAGATCAGAAAGGTAGGGAGGAGCGAGGTTATGGATGGCCTTGTAGGTGAACAGCAGGATTTTGTAGTGGATGCGGTAGGTGACGGGGAGCCAGTGGAGCTGCTGCAGGACAGGGGTGATGTGATGGGTGGAGGCGGTTCTTGTGATGACCCGGGCTGCTGCATTCTGAACCAGCTGAAGTTTATAAAGTGTTTTTTGAGGAAGACCGAACAGAAGAGAGTTACAGTAATCAAGACGGGAGGTGACAAGACTGTGGACAAGTATGGCGGCGGTGTGAGGGGTGAGGGAGGGGTGGAGGCGGTTGATATTGCGAAGGTGAAAATATCCTGACCGGGTTATGTTATTGATATGTGATGTGAAAGACAGAGTGCTGTCGAGGATGACACCCAGACTCTTTACCTGAGGGGAGGGGGAAATGGAAGAAAGATTTGGAGAGAGTGGATTTGGTGCCTACTAATAACATTTCTGTTTAGCTGCTGTTTAATGCTGTTTTTACATTAAATGATCATTAACTTGCTTTCTGTTCTGACTGCATCTGTTACTAAAACATGTGATTTCTGCCAGGTGGACCTTTAGCATTGACACAATATTGAAATACAAATGTATTCATAATGGGACTAGCTATGAACTAATAATAAATATGAAGAGGACAATAGATCTTGGCAGCAACCTTGAATGTTTGGGCCTCATTATAACATTGGACACCACATAACTGCAGGAATTTGGATGCCTTGCTGCTGATTTTAATGGCTTCCTGTCTGGACTGAAAATGAAGAAAAATCCTATCGAATGCAGGTTGTCATTGAAAATAGTAAGTAATAATAACATAAATGAATTCTCTCTATCAGATGCCTGTGAACTTCAGCTGGATCCAGACACTACACACAGACAACTCAAACAGTTAAACAACAAGACACTGACTGCTGTGAAGAAGAGAGAACCATATCCTGATCATCCCGACAGATTTAACAAGTGGCCTCAGGTGATGTGTAAAAATGATCTGAGTGGTCGCTGTTACTGGGAGGTTGAATGGAAAGAAAAGTTGATTGTTGGAGTAACTGCTGGGAAAATCAAAAGGAAGGGAGATGGTGATGACTCCTGGCTTGGAGGAAATAAGGTTTCCTGGAGTCTGTTCTGTTCCAAAGACCTCTTTGCTGTCTGCCATGATAACAGAGAAACTGTCATCCCCGCCCCCTTTCCCTCCTCCTCCGGGAAAGTGGGAGTCTATGTGGACTATCCTGCTGGTACTCTGTCCTTCTACAGTGTATGCTCTGGCTCCCTGACTCACCTCTACACCTTTAACACCACATTCACCGAGCCTGTGTACCCTGCATTTGGGTTTGCAATCAGCTCTTCCTTGTCTTTACGCACATTTCAGCCCAGCTTCTCTCAAGAGGCTACAGAGGATGCAAAGCTCTGTAAAGAAGGGTATTGGTCTATGGGTTGTTTCTGTGGTTCCATGAGATAGGGCTACTGAAGCCCTACGAATAGTTGGCAGAGATGTTAAATGTTGTAATTCCTCTGCCCACACAGATTCAGTAAACTATGGGTTTTATCTTTGCTCCATTCTACAGTTTTTTATGTTGTTTGTTTAGTAAAGCATTATGGAAAAACTATTGTTTGTAAAAAAAGAAACCTGAAATGTCTACTTTTTGTTCAACCTGAACAAAAATGTTAACAAGCATAAATGTTTATGCAAAGAAATACACTTTAAAACAAAAGATGTAAATACAGCAGTCACAGAAGAGAGAAATGATTTGGACTGTGTGCAGAAAAATGTTTGTGTGTAACCATAAAGTGTGCTCATGTGTCTGTTACATCTTTAGTTAACGTCTGAATACGTTTGTTACTTAAATTCACCAGAACATAAAATGATGGTGTGAGTCATTTATACTATGCTCACACAAAGCCATTGTTAAAAAAAAAAACAAAAAAAAAATATGCAGGTCAAAATCCCAGAAAGCAGCCTGCTCTGAATCCTGCTCTGAGGTATTCGTTGGTGTTGATGCATCGATTTCCTCGTTAAGCTGCTGTCACAGATTTAAAATGCTGATCTGCTTTTGTGATAAAAAATCTCAGATTACTTCTGAGGAACTTATTTCATTTCTTTTTTTTTTTACTTTTTCTAATGATGCAATAAGATGCAGAATTACTGAATTCTCTGTTTCTGCATATTGTTTATGGACGCGTGCACTGAAGATACCTCTAACACATTTGTATTACACGTATTAACTGACCCCTCAGCCCACAACTAATAATCCATCTTAAACTCAGAAAGTCTTGTGTGGAATTATTTCAGCTTTGTTGGTAAATATAACGAAACAAACTAAAGTTGCTGTTTTATTGATTTGTTTTCACCGTAAACAGCTAGTTTGTTCACCATCACCTGTCTATGGTTCAGATAGTCTGGATTTAATGGTTTTCTTTACACAACAGGATCTCAGTGTTGTGAAGCAGTGCAGCTTACTACAGCTGTGCTACACCATCATCATCATCATCATCACCATCAGCCATGGCAGCTGATGAAGGTCCTGGTGTGTCATACATGTTAATCAGTATCTGCACTTTTTTTTTAAACAACCTCTCTGTTTTCTCTCCATCCTGACTCTGACCAGGGATGGCCTGATCAGTACTCTGAATCAGTACTTTGATGACATGATTATTTTCATCTTATTTTTTTTATTTGTCATTTATGTATTTGATCATTTTTTAAGCACTTTGTTCTGCTCCCTTTGGGACATAAAATGGTCGAGTATTTCTAACTGTACCTGTAATCTGATGTGAGCTGTTAATGTCATTGTTTATGTCAGTGTGATGGCTTTTCTTTTATTTTAATGGTTGTTTCTTTGTGTGTTTTTTGCTTTATTTTTATATTTGAAATAAAGAATTCTAAATATAACTACAACTGTTCTTTTTATTCATGTTAATCGACTTTTTTTTACATTTCAAATTGCCCTTATAATAGAAATATTAATGTACTCTGTACAAACGTCTGCTTTACCAATGGAGCAAAAAGTATGGATCATAAAGTACCATGAACTAATGGTGTCGTATCAACAGGAACAATGTTGGTATTGTTATTTTCTAATTCTGACAGTTAAGAAATAAACCAGCGGGCTGCAGATCAGTGTTTTTATAGGCTGATGTTCAGAAGAGAAAATCTTGTGCTGAACTTAATAGCGAATAAATGACCGAACAGGGACAACAGCAGGATGCTGCTGTTTAATCCTTTTAATAAGGCGGCACAGTATCCGTGCTGGTCAGACCGGTCAGATCGGCCCAGCAGGAAAAAGCCTGGTGTGCAAACGGCCGGACCGTCCCTGGCTACCAACATTTCAGAATATTTGAGCAGTTTTATAAAACTGGTCCATCTCAGTTTGATTCGGCTCAATTTTAATTCAGGTTCTTTATAACAGACAAATCACACAGTGAAAATGAAGAATTACAAACACAAGAACTAATTATACATTTTCTAATTATTGCAGCATTTTTAGTTCATTGATTGATAAATGAATTATTACCTTGGAGTTAATCTCAACTGACTAGACTGGAAATGCAACACAGACGGCATCTGCAAGAAAGGACGGAGCAGATTCTACTTAAAGAAGCTTATATGTCTGAACTATGATGCTTCATATCTTTTATCAGTCTGAAGCATCTTCACTGTCAGGAGAAAATAATTCACGGATCCTTTAAGAGGTTAAAGAGAACTTCAGTTTCATGACTGCTAAAATACTGATACTGTCAAACTGGAAGATTTGAATTTCTTAATCTTTTTAAATAAAAAGTTTTGATATGAGAGACTGTATTCAAGGTAAATATGGCTTATAATTATATTCTAACATTTAGTGCCATCTAGTGGTCATAAAAGGAACTGTTAATAGTAAAAATGGAATTCCTGAGGGTTCAGGACTTAATACAGGAACTGGTAACTGATGAGACTCCTCAAGTTTTAGGACTAGTTGGATATTGAAGAAATTGGATTAAAAACAATGACGTGTTCCTTTTTATGTCATTGCATATAAATCATAATGAGTTCTGGATGTCCTTATCTGACCCTGTGGGATTATGCAAATAATATTGTTATCAGTGGGATTTTTAAACTTTAAAAAGGGTCTAAAAATGGTCACTGGATGACAAAGTTTGGGAGCTTCTTCTGTTGATGGTAAGCCTCTGTGTAGATTTAGATCTTGTTTCCATTTACAATGAGTTCGCCCCTCCTCACACGTCATGTCTTTGGTGATATTGTTTAGTGTCTTTACAGAGCCAGACTGATGTCTCTCTGCTTTTCCATCCCAACAGCTGCTGGCAGCCACATTTGTCTTTGAGCATGAAAAAAATGTAAATGTAACTGTAAAGATGTATTCTGTGTGGAACCAGAACACAGGTGGTTTTCAGCCAGGATCTACAGAAAGCTTCATCAGCATGCAGCTGTGATGCTTTACATGTTATCAGCTTCATTATGAAGGCTGAGTTCAGAACTGGTACTGAAGATGCTGGATACTGAGGTCAGTGCTCTTAAAGAGGTTCTACTTCACGTCCACTCAGTTATTTTTATTTGCTATGCCCAGAACACCATCCGAGACTGTTCCACTATCTGAAGCTATAATAATGTTTATTTCTACACAACTTTCTAAATCAAGGATGTGGGCGTGGCTTGAAAGCAGAGTTGTTCATAAGGAGGCTGAAAAGCAGGAAGCATCAGTAAGGACTGCAGACGTGTAAGGACAGAAATGTAAAACCTGCTTCTCACGTTTCTGTGCTGAGCTGATCCATCAGGTGTTACTTAGCTCCACCTACAGGACAGACGTAGAACTACATCTGGGTCTGTCCCACACCTGGTTTTGGCATCACAGGTTTGTTTTGATTTAGACTTTGCAGTTATGAGGATGTGATGCACTCCTAACAAAGGCGTTGTTGGTGGCACATAAGGACTACTGACAATGAGAAGATTCTTCTGACCAGATTGTCTCAGCGAATGAAGGAGAAAACTTTATGTGAGGTGAGTTCAGCAGGTGAGAAGTCTGAGTGAATAGTTAACAGGCTTACTCTGACTCTGTGCCGTATCATGAACTGAATGGAAACGTTTCAGCAGATCATTTAGTTTCCTGGATAAATTAAAAAACTTATTTCTGAGTTGTACAAGAATCATCTTAGAATTTAAATGCACTGTTCTTGGTGATTTGCAGGAAAGTGAACCATGGTTTGTAATTTAATCTGGAGCCATCAGTGGAAAATTCCAGACAATGATAAAGCTGGTTTGAGGAACAAGGATGTTTGATGAATTAAATAAAATGAGCAACACTTTATCCCAGAGGGAAACAGTAAAATGTATCATTTATACCTTTGTGCTCTTGCACTATTTCCAAGTGTATTTATGTTCAGGCTACAGTTAAAGTTTACTGTTTTAATTTACCAAGATGTCTGATTCTCTTAATCAATGTGTGTAATTAATGTTCTGCAGAATGCTCTATCATATCCTGGATGTTGCTTATAGCTGTTAGCCTCCATGAATCATTAATGTTCACTGAGTGTGAATATTGTTGGTGTTCAAAGAGCCTTTTAAACACACTGTATTTACTTTGGACCAGAACCATTTAAGGCCATAAGGGAACCCAGTGGCTGCTCAGGGTCCTCTGCCTTCCACTAACTTTTCTCAGAATTTCATATTTTGATGTATGTGAAGATATAAAGATGTTTTGTCTTTTCACCCTAAAAATAATCAAATAAATGCAGAAATCTAAACAGATTAAACATCTTATTTATGCTTTTACGTCCTCAGGAAACGTTTTGGATGTTGTAATTTTATATGTGCAGATTCTGGAAGAACAGAAGGCAGAGGGACTGAGAGCTCCACCTTCCCAAGAAAGTCCCATCATCTCTGATGGGTCATCCTGGATTGACTAATTGAATTCTGACAATCATTCTGCTGACATTCTGGTTAACAAACGGACTCTTTATGAGTAGTCCTATATAATGAGTCAACAATACTTTAACAGTTTTTTCAGTGATGGCAAACTCCAAAATACCTTTTTAAAAAATATTTTAAATTAAAGACAAGTGATGTTGGGCAGATGCTGGATGTGCAGCATGAAACAGGTCATGTACAAAGATTTCAGCTTCATGTTTTATTTAATTGGAAAACTGTGTATTGTTATTTCCTTCTGAAAGAATGTAGTTTTTTTATGCTATGTAGTTGATTTCAAACCAAAACTTCAACGTACACACGCATGCTCATATCTTGGAAAAACAGAACTTATTTGGTCACTGAATAGCTCCACCTCTTCAGTGGCTCCGCCCACTTGAAGCGTACCACCAGGCTCGGTCCTCGGTCCCCTTCTGTTCTCTCATTACATGTTGCCTCTTTGTAGTTTATTAAAATTATTTTTATGCTGTTGACAGTCAGCTGTACATGCTGATAAAACCCACAGATCCCAGCAGCTTTTTGAGTATTACACCTTCTCTTTCTGGCATTAAATGCTTCATGGCCCAAAATTCCACTCAGTTCAGCCGTGATACGCCAGAAATCCTTCTCTTTACTTTCTCCAAATTCTGTTCACTCTTTACAAAATTAGATTATTATTTTGAATAGAAAGTTACTGATATTTGATCGTTACAAAAGCTGATAAATATTTTCATTGTCTATCTTAAGAGCGTTAGTGCAGTAACCAGACTTCAGGTATTTATAGAAATATTTTAGGCTTGTCAGATATTACCCAAATTTCCCTGAGGGTTCTCTGAAGAGATTAATAAAGTATTTCTATTCTATTCTATTCTATTCTATTAAAAACTTAAATTTCTGTAATTTCATAATGTTGTAATGTGTTTCTGATCGTACTGAGAACTGCTGTCATAGTAAATAAGAATTTGTCATTATTACTTTCCTGGTTGAAACAAAAAAGGTTAAATACAAGAAATATATTAATTCTGTTATTCTCACTATGTTGTGTGTGTGTGTTTGTGTGCGTGTGTGTGTGAAGGTGTGTATTCTGCTATGGACCGGTTTGAAGACAGAGAAGAGGACGTTTGTCCTTCTGAATCTACTCTGTGTGGGAAACACGACAGCAAAGTTCAAAGGTGAGATGAAGAGCTTTAACTGTCCATGACTCTGCTCCAATCATCAAACCATCATTAAACACAGATGTGTGTGTTGTGTGTTGTGTTTAAGCCTGGTGCTGCAATCTGATGGACCTGAACAAGAACCAGAACCGAAAACCGGATCCAGCTGTTTCCTGAAGCGAACAGACTCTAAGAAGGAAAAGCTTGATTTTAAAAAAGTGGAGTAAGTTGGTTTTTCTAACTGTCACACTTTGTGTTATTTTATTTTATTTTATATATACATATATATATATATATATATATATATATATATATATATATATATGTATGAGAGCGAGAGAGAGGGAGATAGTGTATATGAACTAGGACTAGGCGATACTGCTATTTCTGTATCGATCCGATAACAAGTAAATCCAAATTAAAAGCAAAGTATCGGCGATATGATGCTGATACTTTTAGTTTGAAATTTCACAATTTTGCTTTTAATTGTTAATTATGATTATAATTTATGATTGTGATCATAATAAAACCCAGTTTCAACTAAAACATTTCATATTAATAAGCTGAATGGCGAAAGTGAGAAATATTAATTAACATCAACAATGAAACTAAATAAAATAATTCTGTTATTCCCTTTAATTACACAGTTGTTTGAGAAAAATAAAGTCAACTGCAAATTAGCTAAACAAAAGCAAAACCTACTATTGGTTGGCTCTCATCTACCATCTTTGGCTTTTTGTCTGCAAAGCCCTCTGCAAGAAAAATATAGATATCATCCCGCTGGTATCGAACAACATCGATACTAGCCTTGGTATCAATAATATCTATTCTTGGATCAATCCGCCCAGCTCTGCTATGAACAGCACATTTCATTCAGCTGAATCTGTAAACGGTGACCTTTGACTGTTCACGGCAGTATGAAAAGACAGAGCAGGAATAAAAGTGAGAGTTCGTCTCCGGCATTAGTTTGATCCAGCTTGGATCTTGCATTGGACCATAAATGTCTGTTTCATTATGTCATCAGCTGTTTTTGTAGATGACAGTTGACTCCCATTCTTGGTTTTCTCTGACAAACATTTATGTGACGGGCTGCACGGCTGGGGTTCAAACAACCTTTCTGTGTGGAGTTTTTATGTTCTCCTGCTTCTGCACAAAGACATGCGTGTTAGGTTGGCTGGTTTCTTTGAATTCTCCTTCGGAGTGAGCTGAACTGGTTGTTTGTCTCTGTGTTGGCCCTGTGTTAGACTGGTAACCTGTCCAGGGTGTACCCTGCCTCTCACCTGGGATAGGCTCCAGCTTCCCTGCAACCCTGAACTGGAATAAGCTGTAAAGAAAATGGATGGACATTTATGTGAAACTAGAAAAGTATATATTTGTTTATGTGTGAAGTTCAGGCATTCACAGTGAAGCCTCTCCAGGGTAAAGTCTTGGATGTTCAGTTATTTTTTTTCTTTTCCAGTTTTTGTAGGCAGTTTGTGACTTTGTTCTTGGATCAGCTTGCTGGGTTGTGGTAATCAGGTCTACCTGGGAAATGTTTTTTCTGTTACCTTCCATTCAGGCATGTAGCATTATCATGACTTGCATGTCTGAGAATTTGAACCACATTAATCCCTTTGATGAACAGGTTGCATTTTCTGGTCTGCAGGAAATTTTCTCATGACTACTACTATACCACAACTGTTCAGACATAAGCTATTTTTCATTTTATGGTTTTCTTTGATTCACAGCCACGTTTTGGGCTCTTCACTCATGTTATCAGAGAGACAAAAAGAATAAAACATACGCTCAGTGGTTATATTATTAGGTACACCTCGCTGTTATTGGACGGTTTGTCTTTCCCTCGTTATGTCTCATTTCATTCTTTCAAGGCTGTGATTTAGCCCAGGACCAACCCAACCGGTTGGTCTGTGCTGGCATGCTGCACACCTGAGTTTTTTCTGTATCAGCGTTCATCAAACAGACCCTACAGTTGGTGAGCAAAATGAACTATTTCAGTAAACACAACCATTACTGGCACACACTTTTTCTCCCAGTCTCACATGAAACTGTTTTTCCACACAGTCTTTCCAGTATCACTCGTTCCTCTCATCATGTAAAGGTTTCAAACTAACTCAAGTCCAGGAAATATCTTAGTGCCATGATACCACTGACTGCAGACGTCAAATCCCATTTTCAGCTTCAGGTGGACATGCCTTGCCTCTGAGGCAGATTAGTCTCTAATCCTTTGCTTCTTGACAGAATATCCAGCCAACATGCTGATGCTTTGTCATGTGGCTTTGCTGTGATGTCTTTGTTGATATGAAGCATTACTGGTTGCAGCTAGAGATAACAATGTTTGAAAAACAGTAGCCACAAATACTGCAGCCCTTTCAAGCCACCAGGGAGTGGATCTACATCTCAGTACTCTAGCTTTGTCCTGCAGTCCAAAGACACAATATAATGTTATTTGGTGTTTTATTTTATCATGTGCCTAGGAGCGAGTGTGTGTGAAAGTGGTTTGTTTGTCTCTCTGTGTTGGCCCCGTGATGCAATGCACTGGTGCCACAGAGGGGTGAGATTGTTGATGGCCTTGAAGGTGAGAAGTAAGATTTTATAAATATGTAACCCTGTAGGAAGCCAATGGAGTTTCTGCAGAACAGGTGTGATATGACTGAAGGAGAGGGTTCTTGAATCAGCCGCAGTTTATGGAGGGACTTGGCAGGTAACCAAAAAGAAGAGAGTTTCAGTATTAAAGACGGGATGTAACCAGGGAGTGGATCAGAACAGCAGTACTGCTGGGTGTGAGAGATGGATGCAGATATGAGATGTGACAAGCTGAGCCGGTGACATTATTCGTATTGGACTGGAACGATAGAGTGCTGTCGAGGCTGACTCCCAGACTCTTAGCCTGGGGTTACTTTGCCAGGCACCATACATGTAGTAAAATTTCATGTGTTTGCAGCATTGATCAGCAGGTCTCCAGTGTTCTCAGTGGTCCGTCTGTCTCTCAGCATTCATCAGATCTGGAGTCCATATTTAAGGTGAGAACACCTCTACATCCAATGCTGTTACATTAACTCAACATAAGAATTGGTTTAGATGTATTCATGAAATTCATAAAAAAAAATGTATAGATCGAAGCTGGTACAGATAACACAGAAGCCTGCCATCACTCCTACCTTCATAATAGTTATTCTGTTCACCTGCTGAAACTGCATTTTTGTCAAACTCATTCTGTTCTCTTTAGTGGATTTTCAAACAAATCTGAGTTTATTTTGCAAGTAAACTGTTTGATTTTTTCTAGCTTCTGGAGGAAAACATTGTCAGCTTTGTAAAGAACGAGCTGAAGAAGATCCAGAAAGTTCTGACTCAGGATGGTCCAGAATGCTTTGAGGAGTTTTTGGGTGGTGAGGATGCTTGCCCGTGGAGCGGCAGCAGGGATTCATTTCTGAAGATTACACTGCACTTCCTGCGAGGAATGAAGCAGGAGAAGCTGGCTGACAACCTCCAGACCAGTAAGAGGATTTTAAAAGCATTGTTGTCACAATACGTTAGAACATGGGACAAATTTAGACTTCCAAACTTTACAGTTTATATCATATAAATATCTCTGACTGAAAACAGCGGCTGTAGCTCGACAACAAATTCACATGGTTAAAATACACTGAGGCAATGATATGTTACCTAATCATTTTTCTTCATTCATTCAGGAACTTTTGGTACCGAGTACCGACAACAAATCAAGACAAGCCTGAAGAAGAAGTTCCAGAGAATGTTGGAGGTAATTCCTGAAGAGGAAAACTTTCTAAACCAGATCTACATCACAGAGGGAGAGACTGCACAGGTCAATGAGGAACATGAGGTCAGACAGATTGAAACAGCATCCAGGAAACCACACAGACCAGAAACAACCATCAGACAAGAAGACATCTTCAAACTCCCACCTGGAAGAGATGAACCAATCAGAACAGTGATGACGAAGGGAGTGGCTGGCATTGGGAAAACTGTCTTAACACAGAAGTTCACTCTGGACTGGGCTGAAGACAAAGCCAACCAGGACATCCAGTTCACATTTCCACTGACTTTCAGAGAGCTGAACGTGCTGAAAGAGAAGAAGTTCAGCTTGGTGGAACTTGTTCATCACTTCTTTACTGAAACCAAAGAAGTCTGCAGCTTTGAAGAGTTCCAGGTTGTCTTCATCTTTGATGGTCTGGATGAGAGTCGACTTCCTCTGGACTTCCACAACAATGAGACCCTGACTGATGTTACACAGTCCACCTCTCTGGATGTGCTGCTGACTAACCTCATCAAGGGGAAACTGCTTCCCTCTGCTCGCCTCTGGATAACCACACGACCTGCAGCAGCCAATAAGATCCCTCCTGACTGTGTTGATATGGTAACAGAGGTCAGAGGGTTCACTGACCCACAGAAGGAGGAGTACTTCAGAAAGAGGTTCAGAGATGAGGAGCAGGCCAGCAGGATCATCTCCCACATGAAGACATCTCAAAGCCTCCACATCATGTGCCACATCCCAGTCTTCTGCTGGATCACTGCTACAGTTTTGGAGGATGTGCTGGAAACCAGAGAGGGAGGAGAGCTGCCCAAGACCCTGACTGAGATGTACATCCACTTCCTGGTGGTTCAGGCCAAAGTGAAGAAGGTCAAGTATGACGGAGGAGCTGAGACAGATCCACACTGGAGTCCAGAGAGCAGGAAGATGATTGAGTCTCTGGGAAAACTGGCTTTTGAGCAGCTGCAGAAAGGAAACCTGATCTTCTATGAATCAGACCTGACAGAGTGTGGCATCGATATCACAGCAGCCTCAGTTTACTCAGGAGTGTTCACACAGATCTTCAAAGAGGAGAGAGGACTGTACCAGGAGAAGGTGTTCAGCTTCGTCCACCTGAGTGTTCAGGAGTTTCTGGCTGCTCTTCATGTCCGTCTGACCTTCATCAACTCTGGTGTTAATCTGTTAGACCATCAAAAATCATCTCAGTTGTCTAAAGACCTAAGAGAAAAACCTAAACTCAGACATCTTCATCAGTTCGCTGTGGACCAGTCCTTGAAAAGCCCAAATGGACACTTGGACCTGATCCTTCGTTTCCTCCTGGGTCTTTCAGTGAAAACCAATCAGACTGTCCTAAAAGGCCTGCTGACACAAACAGGAAGTAGTTCACAGAAAAATCGGTATAAACTAAAGGACCTTCAGACCAGTCAGGAAACAGCTGAGTACATCAAGAAGATCAGTGAGAGTCCGTCTGCAGAGAGAAGCATCAATCTGTTCCACTGTCTGAATGAACTGAATGATCGTTCTCTGGTGGAGGAGATCCAACAGTTCTTGAGATCAGGAAGTCTCTCTGTAGATAAGCTGTCTCCTGCTCAGTGGTCAGCTCTGGTCTTCATCTTACTGACATCAGATGAAGACCTGGATGTGTTTGACCTGAAGAAATACTCTGCTTCAGAGGAGGCTCTGCTGAGACTGCTGCCAGTGGTCAAAGCCTCCAAGAAAGCTCTGTAAGTGGATTTGTGTTTTAAATGGTTTTTATTTTATATTATTTTATTTTATTACATAATAACTAAAATAGATTGTGTTCATTGTAAATTCTTCTACAGGCTGAGTGGCTGTAACCTTTCAGAGAGAAGCTGTGAAGCTCTGTCCTCAGTTCTCAGCTCCCCATCCTCCAATCTGAGAGAACTGGACCTGAATAACAACAACCTGAAGGATTCAGGGGTGAAGCAGCTGTCTGATGGACTGAAGAGTCCACATTGTAGACTGGAAACTCTCAGGTCATGATACAGATGATTAGTTAGGTCTTAGCTAGGTTGTTGAACATATTGAACGTATTCAGCATCTGCAAGATTTCTGTGTAAATGTGGAACATGTATTTTTTTCAAAATGCAAGAATTCGTAGCTTGTAGATTTGATTTGAAAATTTGTAGAATATGAAGCTTCCAACAAAGTTTCTGAACAAAATGCTTAAGTGTATTGTCTAAAAAACTTAATCTCCATAAAAAGATTCACATGCATAGAAATTGAGTTTATCTTTGAGTAAAAACACCAAACACGACCACCTGCAGAAAAATCACATTAACAAGCTTTTGCATTTTGAAGCAAGTTTTCCTTCACAGTTATTTTCGTGTATCCTGAGTTGAGAAACCTTTTTAACTCCAGGCTGTCAGGATGTCTGGTCACAGAGGAAGGTTGCACTTCTTTGAACTCAGCTCTCGAATCCAACCCCTCCCATCTGAAAGAGCTGGACCTGAGCTACAATCATCTGGGAGATTCAGGAGCGAACCTCCTGTTTACGGGATTGAAGAATCCACACTGGAAACTGGACACGCTCAGGTATGAAGAGTCGTTTTCTGTTCCATCTTCAAGTGCTTGTTTTTGTTCAAAGAAGAACTGAGTTTGTGAACATATGGATGTGAACACTTATTTTTTATTTAAAATATTATAAGCTTGCAATGAAATGCTTTTAGTATTGACTGTTAGCCGGGCACTTCAGCTCAAGCTTAAACATCTTTACATCCCTTGGTTCAGTCAGGTGCTCATCTCAGCACCTTCCACTGCTTCACATCAGTTTTGCTTAGATAAACAATCTTTAGGTGGACGTTTGTTTTTCTTTATATTCACTTTTAAACACAGTAATTGATAATAGAATTAATCATTTTGCCTTTTGAAAAAGAATTGTTGAATTTTTCTGGACTCTTTGTTCTGATTGGTGTAAGAGTTGTTGTGATGAAAGGTGACGTACCTAAAGGCAGAATAAGGGCTCATACATAAACTTAATAAGCAGTTATGTAGTTTTCTAAAGAGTTTATTTCCAGGCAAAAGTTCAAACAAAAAGAGACAAATAGTGCAGATTGACAGCAGGTAAAAGTCTAAATCATAGGTGTTAAACTCCGGGCCACAACGGGTCGCTTTCCTGCAGGTTTTTCTTGTTTCCCTTCTCCAGCTCACCTGACTGAAATAAATGGGTCATTGTGAAGAAGTTAACAAGAAGCAGCTTGACCCATTTGATTTGAATCAGGTGTGATGGAGCAGAGAAACAACAAAAACTGCAGGATAGCGGCCCTCAAGGACCAGAGTTTGACACCCCTGGTCTGAACTAAGTACTTGGTTGTGGCTGGTGTCCTTGTGCCTTCTTCATGGTTGTCATTAGCCTGTGATATCCAAAGCTTTTTTAACTGTCCTGAACATCTGCTATGTTGCCTTCTGGTTGTTCAATCCCTTCAGTTATGATCATCTTTCTTGTCTTTGATAAGATTCAGCTGCATTTATCCCGTCCGAATGACATTTAGATGTTCTTGCTGTCTGTCCTGGTAAGTTGGATCAGTAAGTTCTTTGTCAGGTTGAGTCCTGGCATCTACTTGATGTCATCCGTGTAGAGGAGGTGGCCGATGGTTGCTCTGCTACTTAACCAATATCCGTAGCCTTTGTTTGTGATAATCTGATTATAGGGGTTCAGGTTGTGGGGACTTGATAAAGACTTGTGCAGTTGGCTTTGAATTTGACTCATGAGTTTTCTTCCACAATCCCACTGAGTTCTTAATGAAGGTTCTCAGTGTCCTGTTGATGTTCTACTTTTCCAAGCTTTCTGGTATCTATCTGTGTGATATAGAGAAGTTAATTTTTTTGTAGTCAATCCAGACAGACAAGAGCTTTCTGTACAAAGGCAGGCAATTGAGTAGCTGAATGGAGCTTTCATTCTGGGATCTTTCATTATCATGGCTGTCCAACCTTGGACAAGCCACTCCTGAGGTCTCATTCATGGAGGGCTTGAAGATTTATACCTTAGATTCAGAAGATCACTGGTTTAATTTCCAGTCTGAGAAACCTCCAGAAGCATTGGAATCATTATGTGAGAGTGAGAGACATTGAAATGAAGCCAGTTCCATTTTAACAAGGTCTGCTTCAGGTGCCGGGGAACTAGGACATGCTGATAAGAGGTAGGCTACTAGAAAAACAACATTCATGGTCAAGAGTCTGCTGGAATGCTACTGCACCAGCATAACCAGTCCGAGCAGATGTTACGTACCAATGCACAGGCATAGAGTCATTACCACTGTAGGTCTGTTACACAAACAGATTACCTATGGGTGTGTCTTTGGGAGGACAGTCTTGTGTTGGATAGGAAATAACTGTGTTTCTTCCTGCAGGGTGGACAATGGTGGAGAGGAGAGGTTAAAACCTGGTCTGAGGAAGTGTAAGTTTGACAAACATCAAACCATCAGTTAGTTTTTAATTATAGAGTTTGTGTTTTTCTATTTCTCACAAGGCCCAAAAAATATCTAATCAGTTGTTGAACTTTATGATTTTCAAGACCATTTAAATAAGGAAAAAATAAATCAGATATACTGGGTGATAATCTGCAACTATGCTGGGTTTTTCTCTCTGTTAGATTCCTGTAAACTTGAAGTGGACACGAAGTCAGTCAACTCCAACCTCAAACTGTCTAACAACAACAGGAAGGTGACGCTTGTGAAAGGGAAGCAGCCATATCCGGATCATCCTGACAGATTTGATTTCTGGTAGCTGCTGTGTGAAAATCCTCTAACTGGTCGTTGTTACTGGGAAGTGGAGTGGAAGGGAGGGGTTCGTATATCAGTGAGTTACAGAGGAATCAAGAGGAGAGGAGAAAATAACGACTGTAGGTTTGGAGAGAACGATCAGTCCTGGAGACTGAGCTGCTCTGATGGCGGTTACTCCGTCTGTCACAGGAACAATCTGACATTTATCTCTTCCTCCTGCGTCTCCCACAGAGTAGCCGTGTATATGGACTGTGCTGCTGGGTCTCTGTCCTTCTACAGAGTCTCCAGCGACTCTCTGGTCCACCTCCACACCTTCCACACCACATTCACTGAACCTCTGTTTGCTGGCTTTGGGTTTACCTCGTATGACTCCTCAGTGTCTCTGTAGGAAGGAGGGTTTCAGAGCTTCAGCTCTGTGGTTTAAAAAAAAATAAACGATGTGTGTTAAAACTATGCATCGTAGAAGTAAGCCCACGTTTCCAAAAATATCTATCTATCTAGTTAACCAAGTTTTACAGCTGAAAACTCTAAATACTCTGTTCATGGTGTAAATAAAATACTGATGAAAGTAGGGGGGAAAGCACAGCAAGCACATTGTTTGAAAATAAGTATTTAATACGTTAAAAGAAATACAGATGAACAAAAGTTCTGTTTTATATATGAGGGCATTATAAAAGCCATCTGATCCTTGTGAGGGGTAGAAATTCAGCCAATCCAACCTCGGATGAACAACAGTGTATGAAATATCTGTGAAGTGTCTTCCCATCAACCCAGCAGCTTGAGCAGAAATACTTGGTAGTGCCCAGCGATCGCAATAAGCTGCAGCAATGGTTTTCTGTTTAATCCAATTTATGATGTTTTTCTATCTGGTCATATATTAACCGTTTTTAATCAGACGTTTGTTTGGTAGTGAGCTGCATTCAATAAAATCGGCTGCATCAACATATCACATGGACATATTTTTATTAATTTGATGTTCCTTTGTGTGTGTGTGTGTCTTTTGTTAGTTATCACAATTTGTCTTTTAGATTAGATCAAATTACATGATTCTCCGTATCGATGTGTAGAAGCAATGCTCTGTTGACAGTTTAGATCTCCACAGTAGGATTAAACTTCCTTGCTAGAAATTCAATTTTTAAAATGGAACAAACTTGGGTCTTTGAGGGCCACTATCCTGCAGGATTTAGTTGTTTCTCTGCTCCAACAATGGATTCGACAGCTTCTTATCAACTCTTTTGTTTTGTTAATTAAACATGTTTTAATCTGCTGTGAAAGACCAAAAGTAACTCAGGAGCTTTACAGTTATAAATCTACATCTAAGGTTTTAACAATGTCTGATTTTTATGTGATGATCTTTGTTAACATAATTATTATTTAAAATGTAAGTATGTTAGAATAAAGTTGAATAAAGGCATTCCATATTTAGTGTCTAACAAAGTTCTAAGTTTGGTGTGTTTTGATTTGTCTTGACTCAAAAAACTACATTTCAGTTTGAGCATGCTGGGATTCTACTGGTGGGTGAGTTGGTTAACAGAGAGGGACAGTCACTCCCAAAGAATTTTCATTAGTACCTAATGCCATTCCTTCAGGTAACCTAATGTTTGAAAACTCAGGTAGCTTTCCACACACCTCCGTCCCTCTGTTTTGTTTTTTAGTATCCCCAAAAAGGCTAATAAACATTTCCTATAATAAACCTTTTACTTCTGATAGCTAAATTTTTCATACATAAATTTAAATTTACCAGTGAAATACCTTGTTTCACTTACTGTCTTAATTATGAAATCAAATCAGAACCAAATAAAAAGGCTTTCAATTTTTATTTGTTATATGTAAATCTCTGCATTTGTTTTAATAATTTTATATTTGCACCCCTGACTATCTGAATGTAATGTTAATGTGTTGTATACTTGTCGATTATTAAAGTCTAAAATTTTTTTTTTTTTAAATAGCCGCTGTACTAATCAGCCAATCAAACGGTGCCAGTTGTATATCCGGGTTAAAAGTACATCTACTTCCGGTAGCATGCGACGTAAACAAACCACACGCGGTGTTTGCCAAAGTTCGGCTAACAGGTAGACGTGTGCTGTTAGTTCGGCTTGGTTCGGTCCGGACGGAGGAGAAACGATCAGCATGGTAAAGTGCGTCGTGTCTGGGTGTCCGAACCGGATCGTGAGCTACAACCGCGGAGTTTTTAACCGACCACCGAGGAGGTTCTTCAACTTCCCCAAAGACCCGGACCGAGTCAAGGTATGGACTCAGGGAGGTAGCCTTGGTTTGGTTTGGTTCCGGCTCAGAAACAATTATTCAATTTCAGTAAACAAAGCGATTAGTTTTTTTGTTTGGGTTTTTGTTTGTTTGTTTGTTTGTTTTGTTTTTGTTTGTTTTTTTAGTGGGGCGGATTTACAAACTCAAGGCTTTTCTATTGTATTATAATCACTGTTATTACTATTAAATTCTTCAATGTCATCTTCAGGCTCCTCTCGATTTTCCTCAGATTTTTGTAGATTTACAAAAAACAAAACAAACAAAACATCTATGTAAATGATAAAGTGGTAAAGAATATTTCATGGGTTCGGACTGACTGCGTCTTTGATAAGATGCATTTATGATTATTTATACAGTTACACTTTCCTGTAAAAATGTTTCTCATCTTTATGTTAAAACAAGTTTTTTGTTAGTTTTTCTTATCTAGAAAAACAATCAGTTGTATTAAATAAACTGATTGATTTCTTGAAATAAGCTGCTAGTTGAAATCAAATTCTTGTCGTTGAATTTTACTTTAAAATTTGATCATTTTTTGCATCAAACATTTATATTAGAAAACATGGAAGCTAAACCTTTAATTTAGGAGAGATGATGCAGCCGAGCAGGTAAAAACTTCCAGCTTCATGTATCTTGGCAGATTGAAATATCATCCGTAACTCAGACTGACAGCTGCTGTGTGAAGCAGGTATACAGAGGTGATCATGACACATAAATTAACACTGAAAATACTGGAAAGTTTTTCTTTCCACAAAAAGAGCAGAATGTCTTCACTCTGAGTTCTGGTGTGTTTGCATGTGAATGACGTCACACATATAAAAACATTTTTCATGAACATCCATGGAACAGACTGATTATACATAGAAACCCTGTAAACCCTCTGATGTCCAGGTGTGGCTGGCAGCACTGAGGGAGACGGACAGGGACTCCTCCGAACAGCTTGTCATCTGTGAAGAACACTTCCTGCCAGAGGACATCTCCAAAAAAGGGCTCATCAGTGATGCTATACCCATTACGCCCCCTTTCTTTGACAGACCTCTCAGCCTGATGGGCTCCTGGGGGCCTGAGCAGTGGTCCACTGGAGACCCCAATGACGGTGGTGAAGAAGATAAAGGTCGAGCACCAAATGCTCCACCTTCACAAAAGCAGGTCTGGAGACATGTTTTTACCATTTTATGTAGTCATGTGAAAAAGAAAAAGTAATCCCTTCTTCAGTTCTGAGGTTTTTCCATATCAAGTCTTAAAATCCTCAGAGATGCTGAATAAAAGACGTCTGGAAGTCTTCTAAATGGTCATGTTGACCACTCAAAGCGCTTTAACACTACATGTCATATTCACACACACTCTCATTCAGCTCTTCTATTGTTAAACACTCTTTAAGAACACTCAAGTTCTTTTTTTCCTATCACACACATTCATACCCCGATAGACACATCAGGAGGCAACGTAGAGTTCTGTGTCTTGCCCACGCATGTGGTCAGGGGAGGTCTGGAATCAATCAGAAACTGTTAAAAAAAAGAAATAAATTTTTGAATAGGGCGCAATCAGAATTCTATATTCACAGAGTAAGACAGAAGTATTATTTTCATGGATCCCGACCTAGTAATTTAGTAGCTATGAAAATTCGAACTAATTCTCAATTTGCTGACATCCTAGCCATTACATCTAAAGATGGGATGTTGGTAACAGAACCCAAACAAATAAAGTTGTTTTTTTGAAGCATTTTATACTGAAATTTATAAATCAGATGTTGTATGTAATAAAACTACCCGCAAGGCATTTCTTAGTAATCTAGAATTACCTTGCTGATCTGAAGAAGAGGCGAAGAAATTGTTTAAACCTATATCATAGAAGAATTTCAACAATGTGCAAGAGAAATGCAAGCAGGAAAATCACCTGGAATAGATGGGATTCCACCTGAATTTATTTTAACATTCTGAAATATTCTCGGTCCATTGCTATTAAATATGATACATTATTCTATAGAAAAAGGCTCCTTTTCTAGAAATATTAATATTGCTTTAATATCACTATTTAAAAAAAAAAATAAAGACCCAACTGTTTGTAGCAGTTATAGACCCCTTTCGCTACTGAACAGTAATGTCAAGATATATGCTAAGGTGCTTGCCTGCAGACTACAGGCCCATATGATTAAACTTGTTAACTCTGATCAAACTGGTTTTATCAAATCCTGCCTGGCCTGTGACAACGTTAGACGATTATTACATTTTGTGGAATTAGTAGGGAACAGTAACAGCAGTGTTGTCCTTAGATGCAATCAAAGCATTTGACCGCTTAGAGTGGTCCTATTTGTGGTCTGTGTTAGAAAAATGGGATTTGGAGAGGGGTTTATATCAGTGATTAGGGTGCTGTATACTAATCCATGTGCAATGGTCCTGACGGGTAAAAATTGTTACTCTTTATTTGAGGTTTCCAGGTGCTCAAGACAAGGTTGCCCTTTGAGTCCACTTTTATGTGCTTTATTTTTGGAACCATTAGCTCAAGCAGTGCGACAATCAGACAATATTTGCCCGCTCTCAATTCATAATACTCAGCATTATATATCCCTATATGCTGATATATTATTATTTTTTGAAGATATAACAAACTTCATCCCTCTTTTACTTAATATTTTTGATCAAGTGGTAGAATTTTTGGTTTTAGGATTAACTGGCAGAAATCGGCACTGCTACCATTATTATCTAATAGTGCCGGTGTAGCAACTAATTTGTTCCTCGCGGTACCGGTAGTGCTGCACTTTACATACTTGAAATAGAAATCTATGCTTCTTTGGAGGCTATTGTAAAACAAAAGTATCTGGAGGTCTTTAAGAAAATTATATATGACTTGGACAGATGGATGAATCTACCAAATCTATTACAGGCTCGTATAGCCTTTACAAAGATGAATGTGCTACCTAGATTTAATTTAGTAAGTTCTATGATACCCCTCGCTCCTCCAGAGGGGAGTTTGG
This sequence comes from Melanotaenia boesemani, assembly GCF_017639745.1. Lineage (NCBI taxonomy): Eukaryota > Metazoa > Chordata > Actinopteri > Atheriniformes > Melanotaeniidae > Melanotaenia > Melanotaenia boesemani. The sequence goes on along the minus strand of NC_055703.1, from coordinate 26,305,792 downwards.
AAAAATTGCATAGTTATTAATAAATTCATATGGAAGGTCAAGAAGCCTCATGTACAAATGCTTCAGCAAAATAGAAGAGTGGGAGGATTTTCACTGCCTAATTTTAAACTTTATTCCTGGGCCTTCACTCTTCGTCCACTCAGTACATGGTTTAGTACTACAACCAATGTCTCATGGCACAAATTAGAAGAAAATCCCAGTTTTTAATCATTTTAGTTTACGAACTGGACTAGACCCATCAAATTTCCACACTGGAGAGAGCAGGGGATTAATTTACTTAGGGATATTTATGATGGAAACAGGCTTTGTACTTTTTAAGATATTAAGAATAGTTTTAATTTACAGAATACATCTTTTTTTTCTACTTGCAGATTAGAGCTGCAGTTAAAGCACAAAGAGAACCAAATGGAAACTTATCTGAACATCCCTTGTTCGAGCTCTTAGATAAGTTAACAACAAGGGTGTGGTGACTACTGTATACCAACATTTTAAAAATAATTTTATTTATTATATATTAGATAGGTACCCACATTTTGACTGGAATGAGGTATGAAATATTATAATTTTATCTTCTAGAAATCCAGATCATCAGATTATTCATTATCAGTTTGTGTATAGAACTTATTTAACAACCTGCAAGCTTTACCGAATGAAGGTCCTGGATAAATCAGAATAAACCGGGGACTTTCATACATATAATCTGGGAATGCAAACCTGCTGCCAGATTTAGAAAGAAGTCGCAGCTGCACTGACTTTGATAACAGCACAAAATATTCCAGTAAATCCTCAAACACTTAGTTTAAACAATTTATCTATGGTAAATGCATCACAATGTGAAAAACGGATACTACTTGCTGGTCTAACAGCAGCAAAGTTTTTCTGGATATTTATTTGGAAATATCTACGCCCCAAATTCATAATCCAAATTAACAAAATATTCTATTTTGGCATCTAACAGCAGATAAAATTAAAGGCAGAATTGAAAGGTGAATTTAATATTTAGTTACCGTTTTGCAGCTGTCCTAGTTCCATTTATTATATCAATGTATTTTGTTTTATTTATAAGTATGATTATTTGTTATTGAGGGATTAAGGTCCGAGGGGTAGGGTGGGGTCGGGGATTTACAATTTAATTTGATTTGCTATAATCGTTAATGCCATTGTTTTTTGTTATGAAGAAAATCTGAATAAAATATTTGATCACAAAAAAAAAAAACTATATTTCCACGTAGCCTCTAACAAAAAGCGAAAGCAGCCAGTAAATGTCAGTAATATCCTCTCGGTTCTCTCTGATCTCCAGGGTCCAGGTCGAGGCTTGGAGAATCCTCCAGCAGGTCAGAGTATCAGGTAACAACCAGCCTGAAACTTTCATGTACTCTTCCTGTGCTCAGCGGTTTGTGGGGAAATATTTTCTTATTTGTCTTTGTCTCGTCTCCTCCAGTGATTCTCAGCAGCAGAATAAAACACCCAGCACGACTACCGGACTGAGTAAGTCAGGAGAGATGTGATTAAAAGATTAAACATCTAACAACGTCTGTGATGTGGGTCTGTTGTGGTTAAAGTTCTTTTATGTTGTTTGTGCATTAACCTGTTCAACCATTGATGACATGAGATGATAAAAACTCACTTTGAACAAGACAAATATCTTGTTGTTATATCAGTAGGGACTTTCTTACAGGCAAGTTTTATAAGTTTATAATATTCTCACAGAAGATAGAAGTGATGTCCAACACAAACTCCTTCACCTGCAGAGGAAAAGTGTTTTTATGAAAGCAGTGAACACAACATCATCGGAAGAATCAAGACGTAAACAGAAGCCTGACTAAGCGATCTCAGGCAGTTTTACCAGCATGAAGCTGGAAGTCGTTCTTTTAATGCAGAGGTTCCCAAACTTTGCTGCTGTGTCCTCTTTTCATCTACAAAAATAACATCAAGCATGGCCTGTTGGGATTCTAACTGTCGGTGTGGTTCTGCGTTCAGATGCGCCGCTGTCCCTGCTGACTCAGGGTTTCCTGCAGCTTCTGTTGGCGGCTCCTGACGGCTCTGTGGACCTCCGGCAGGCGGCTGCCAGCCTGCAGACCCCCACGCGGCGAGTCCGAAACATTGTCAACGTGCTGGACGACATCGGTCTCATCCACAGGGAGTCGGAGAGGCGGATCAGCTGGATGTGAGTTTCATTTCTTCATGTTTCTGGAGTTCTGCATCTTGTTTGTCTTTATATTTTGCAAACATCCCAACTCCAAACAGACTGATTTTTGTTAAATAATTATTTGGAAACCCAGTTTTTTGTTGGTTCTTTTTGGAAACTTTTCATCAGTTTCAGCTTGTCTGTGGCTGTTTGTGTGTTCAGAGGAAACACATCCATCTGCAGCTTTCTGTGGAGGAACCCCCTGAAGTTCCTGACAGCGCTGGAGAAGCTGCAACTGGTGGAGCACGAACTGGACAGACTCATCAAAAGCTGCTCGCAGCAGCTCCTGGACCTGACCGACAACGTGGACAACTCTGCATATCCTTCCTCACCTCCATCCAAAATCAGCTTCTCTTGCTGAGAAAATATCACATTCATATGTTTTCACTCACCAGGGTGGATACTTTCACCTTTAAACTCTTTTGCTCACATTAGCAGCTAACGCTAAGACCGTGCACACACAGAAATGTGCACGTGCACACGGGTGTTCCCACTTCTGTGCACGTGTCGGAAAACACGTCAACCACCTGAAAATCACACGAAAATATGAGTTTTCTAAATTCTCTCAGGCAGGTGGAGATGGAAGCGTCTCGCTCCAATGAGGAGCAGATGGAGGATTTCTCCTGCTCCGGTGTCACACCGATAGTGTCACGGTCGTCACGGCAACTCGTACAGCAAGCTGAATCCATGTTATTTCAGGAGTTTCTGAGTCGTTTTAGGGTTTAAATGCATCCAGTATTCTTTGTAAGTTTTATTAACATCAACACGTTGTCAGAGATCTGAACTTTAAGAATATTTAGAGCGACTCCGCTGAATGAAACGCTTCATCAGGACATTTAAAAAGTTCAACTTTTTTTTCTGTCCTGTCCTGTTTTTTGTTTGTTTTTTTTTTCCCACATCACAGCCTTTCTGGGCGTGAATCAGGGAAACCCTGTATTGTTCTGGTATTTCAGAAATGCATGTAGATTATTTCATATTTCATAATTATGAGCTACCTTGTGTTGGTCTTTCACATAAAATCTCAACTAAATATATTCAAGTTTGTGATTTTAAGGTCACAAAATGTGAAAAAGGGTATGAATATTTTTTCAAGGCACAGGAAAATTGAATATATTTAGTTTAGTAGAGAGATTGAGTTTTTCTTGTGCCCAGAAATCGTGTTTACAATTTGTTCTTTAAAAAAATGTTTAAAATGAGGTTTATACGGAAACTTTGAGGGTCATTTTTCATAGTTTAAAAGAAAGGAGGTGAAACTAAAGACGAATGTGAGGAGGAAAATAAAATATGTTGATGCAGAGGAAAGTTTTATGTAAAATTATGAATCGCTTCTTCTTTAACGAATCTTCACGCTGGCCTACGTGAGGTGTGAGGACATCGCTCGGCTCGCCACTCAGGAGCAGACGGTGATCATCATCAAAGCTCCGCCGGAAACAAAACTTCACATTCCTGAGCCGAAGGAGGTAAACCAGGCTGCATGTTGGTATGAAGATGTTTTCTTTTACAGAAATGAAATTCTGACATGTTTCGAGTTGGTACTGAGCATGCCTGGAGGTGAGAAGTACCATTTTATATAAATACATGACATTTTAATAATAATAAAAGAGCATTAACATAGAAACTACCTGGTTTCTGTTTTCTATCCAGATTATTTTTATTTTATTTATTTATTTTTTATATAAATGACAGAATATGTTGGTGTGTTGCTTCAGGACAGAATTCATTTGCATTTGGTGGCGGAGACGAGTCCGATCACGGTGCTGAGCTTTGAGGTGGACTCAGCAGGGGTACCGACCTCCAGCCCAAAGGCACGGAGCAGCGTCGTCTTTACAGAGCTGAAGGAGGGTCGCGTTGGGGCACGCTCGGCGCGGTCAGGTAACAGGAAAAGGATCCGCCTATCGTACTGCCACTACAGTAGCCCAGAAGGGACACATTAAACTGACTGCAGCTGCAGCAGGCATTTTGCCTTTTTTTTGCAGCCTCCATGTTTCTTCCTGCCCAGCCAGGCCGTTAGATTGGCTGCAGTTGCGGTTAATGCCAGTAGACCAGTACCCCAGTCTAATCTCACACAGTGAGGGTAACCATCCAGCAATGAGAAATAAGATGGTTTAAAGGGAACAGGGACAGAAGACAGTTATCTTGTAAAGTGAAATAAAGCAGTTTAATGAAAATACAGGCTCCTTTGAAGATTGCTTTGAATTTTCTTTTAACAATAATGGATGCTCTTTGAAGCCCCCGTCACACCTTTAAAAAGGTTCAAAATGGTTTAGTCCACACCCAACCTGGTCATTTTAGCTGAGTAGGATCACTCTATGCGTACAGGCTACATTTAGAGTGCTTGGACAGCCAGAGGAGCAAGTCACATCTTTCCCTAAGAAATGGAAAATCAGGCTCCCTAAAAAGAAAGGAAGAGAGGAAAAGCAGCTGAGAGGTGAGAATCACACCTGAACCAACACTTAGTCTGACCTGCTATCAGCAGCAGTTTTCTCAGAAGGCAGCACATAATTTAGAGGCAACACAGATTAATTACTGTCTGAATTTTATCAGTTATTGCCGTAAAATGTTTGAGATATTGTCATTCATGCAGTAAAACGTTCAACTATGCCAATTTTTAAGCCTTTCCCCAGTGATCAGTCAGGTCATGTTTAGGATTCCTTGTAATCTTATGATAGTGAAGATGTCAATGTCATTGTGTTATCTGGGAAACTAAATGCAAAAGACCTCAAAAACCATGTGTTACCACCAAATGATCTGCACCTGCAGTGTTTGTTCTGTGCCTTGTTTCATCCATTGTTTCTGGAAATAATATTTTTCGTAATATTTTATTAGTTGGTGTTAAAGTTTCAGCAGCATTTGTTTGTTGTAGCAGTAATAGTCGGCTTAGTGGGTGTTTATGATTAAAAAATGTGGAGAAATCGGGGGCCTGGGCCCCAGTAGAGCCTTATATTTAGACCACCCCTGCGACTCGGTGATACTGCAGAGAGAAAGTAAGGCAATCACATTAACTGATCTCACTTTGTTCCAGACTCGTGTGATTTGACTGAGGAAGACCCAGATGGAGGAAGCAAAGCGGACTCTGAAGCTGTCGAGAAGAAGACTGACCAGACGAAAACGGTGGGGCAGACGTTCACCGGGCAGGCCAGGTGTATGCCCGGCCAACCCACCGAGATGGGACCCCCCCTGTCAGTCACCAACATGCCTCCGTTCCTCCAAACATGCATGCAGCTCTCTCACTGAAGCAGACAGGGAGAAGATCTTTAAATGCTTCTGGGAGGACATGGACTGGGAACAAAGAAAAAACTACATGTGCAGTTTGGTGGAGGTCATCGCCATCCAGAGGAGACAGGGGTCTGGGTGTTCACAGATGGAATCCGGCCTTGTTTTCCACCTGAGTGTTGATGGATGGAGGAGGAGGGTGTGCAAGGCCTTGTTCCTGGCAACCTTAGGACTAAAGGAGTCGATGGTTCTGAAATGGATCCGAGAGAAGAGAGAAACAAACGAGAGCGGAGGCGAGGTTCAGGAGGACTTTCCCGCAGGACCATCCAGACCTGCTGTATCCTGATACTACTTCTAAAGATATAAAGATTTTTACATCAGTGTTACCTGATGTCAGAGAACCTCGTTTCCTTTAATACATCTTTTTTTTGTTTTTTCATGCCTCCTCCTGATAAACAGCAAACTAAAAGCTAAAACTGGTGACTTGTTCTCAGATAATCTCAGAGCGATGTTTCTTTTGTCCATCACTTCTGCAGAGAAGCTGCAGCCTGAGAGCTGTGGTCAAACTTCTTCAAACTGCACAAAAAGCCCAAATCTGAGCGACTGATTGGGAATCTAAGCTGATGTGAAAAGCACCATCTGTCACTGAACGCAGCGGACGCGTTATAAATCCTGGGATCTACCAGTCGTGTCACTTTCTTTAGCGTAAGAACATGTTTGAAAACCGAACACCGTTCAAGCTGAATCGGCATGTTGGATTTGTTTCTTTGTGATCCAGCAGAGATTGTGTTCATGCTTCTGTCTTTTTCACATTTATACCATCTTTTTTATTGGAAAACGAACATGAAACTCATCACCTTGTACGTCAGAGCCTGTATGACGTCATGATGCATTCAGGTACATCTTGTAAACTTTGAAGTGTGTATCAAAGATACTAGATATATCAAAAACATGACAATGCTCAAACACTAGTATCTTGGAATGCTTATCTCCATGGAAACACCCCAAAGACATGATGTGCTCCGTCATCTGTTGCCTGAAGCGTCAAGGTACGGGACAAACGACGATTTCAGACGAACCAGAGGCTCACTGAAGTCCTGCATGTTGTCACATGACTGTTTCAGGCTTCAAGCAGCTCCGTCCTGAGGAGCAGAGCCAACAGCTGACCACCAGGAGGCGCCAGCATCCTGAAGAATCAGGACCTGGGCAGCTCATCTGCAGGCACATGAGATAAACCTGATGAGGTCTTACCTGAGTGTGTGATGAAGGTTCCAGTCATGAAACGGATCCATTTTCAGGTTTTTATTTGAACTCCTGCCATGAAGAAGCATCGAGCTGCTGAGCTCATACAGTGCAAAACATCTGATGCATCGGTTTAATAGTCATTAACCACACACACAGTAAAATCATGTTTCCAGTGCTTGAGTTGTTGTAAAAAAAACTGGAACCAATAAAATATAAAATTATAAAAATGCAGAAAAATGTCCTGTTGTCTCTGAGAAGAAAACCTCATCTCTGATGTTTCCATGACCCAGACATGAAGCTGATGAGTTAAAGTTCTGAAGTGTTGAGAAACTGATCAGCACAACTTTAATTTGATGTTTTTAAATGCACAAGTCTTTGTGGACCAGTCCCGAACCAGTTCTGAGGTCCTCCAATAATTCTGATGTTTGGATCCTTTTCATCACCTACAACAGCAGCAGCTGGATTTAATGTGAAGGTTTTATACAACAGGTTTATTGTTTTGTTATCATTACAGTTGTGATTAATGAAGACGTGGCTATAGACCCCTCCCACTCTGAGACCATGTTTGTGGTAATACTCAGGCTCAGCCAGCAGAGGGCAGCATCGAGCAGTCTCTCGTTCAGGAAACCTGGAGGAAAGTCTGACTCTGCCTTCCTTCCTCCACCCTGAGCCTTTCCCGGCTGAACCAAACAGAAGATGGATGGTTTGTCTTTAATGTGTTTCAGCCATAAAGTGATTATTCATTTATGTAAAGTTCAGAACGATCAGTGGACCTTCATAAACTAAAATCAAGAGTTTTAATTTCTCAAAGTGAGATTTGAGTCTCATTTCCTCTCCTCAGTCCTCTGTTTAGCAGAGATAATGTAGAGGTCATCTAACCCTTTCACCTGAGGTCTTGGGGACCATGTGAACTGGATGACCTCTGGTACCCCCCCTGTGAAACAGAGGTAGGACCAAAGGGTGGAATTGAAGCCGAATCTCAAGATCAGTGTGAGATTTACTGAGTTTGTCCTTGAAGATTTTCTTCTCTGCAGATTTTTATCGGGATGCTTGAGTTTCCTGGAATGACTGCAGCTTCGCTGTATGAGCTGCACACTGACGTGGATCTGCAGCTGTTCTCAGGTCAGAAAACAAATCCAGAGGAGGGTGTTCACCTGCAAATACTCCTCTCAGGTAGGCGTATCTTTACAGCAGCGACACATTTCTCACGGAGGATCAGAGCTGATAAAGTTGCTCAGATAACATATTGTGAACTTGACCATCTTTTTCAAAGTGATGTAAAACTTTGATTTGCTCCACTGTTGAGCAGTCGAAGTGAAGTGTTGTGTAACATGCACACACTTTGTTTTCCTTCTCTGTGTCACAGAGGTGTGGTTTGTTGGAACAAATCCTCCTCCTGGAGCTGCTGGTCCCAGTTCAGCTGGAGGACTCCACCCTCATGCTGTCAGGACGGGAAACACGAGTCAAACTCAGCCTGAACACAAGAGAGCACAGAAGAAGAAAAAGCATCTGAACTGATTCTCGGAGAGGACGAGAGGGTTTCCATGCTCTGGGGGTGAGTCTGTTTTCCTGTTTGTCCTGAGGATGTTTCTGAATTGAAATCACAGGACGTCGTGTTGCCTTCGCTGTCCCCCGGCAGGCTTTTCCCTCCATCGTTTTACAAGCAGACTCCGATGTTCCTGCATGGAGGACTTTCTGTGATTTTGTGCAGCTTTGCTGTGTTGTAACGTTCTGGTCTGGTCCTGAGTGGAGATGAAAACGTGGTCAGTGACGTGACGGCAGCAGTAAGCTGGTCCCGTGGTGCGTTGTCCCGCCATCGGTGTCATCGTGTAACATTAACAGAGAGATGAAATCCTCTCCTTGAGCTTCCAGATGCTGTTCTCTGAATGAAAGCAGCTGCTGGAAACAGATGTTTCCTGCTTGGACTGAAACTTAATGCTTTATTCAGATCGGGGATTCGGTGGTTTGGGAATTCCATAGAGGCTGTGAGGAAAAAACGAGACAGCTGACACAACAATTGATGACCAAAATAACTTAGAAAATAGAAATGTGTTTCTATTCCTCTGCCATGTTCATGTGCATCATTTTCAAAAAGAGATTTTGAAAAAGCAGCTTCTTTAACTTTATCATGTTTTCCAGCTTTCCTGACATTCCGAGTCAGAAATCTACCCTGCGTTTATTCTGCTGAAATATTCAACCACACGTTGTAGTGATGCAGGTCATGATGCTGAGACAGTTTCCTCAGAGTTGTGTCTTCATCCCATCCTGCTCTCCTCCTCCTCCATCTTTCCTGTATCCTTCGAGCTAAAAGTCCACTTTGTCTTCCTTTTAGCTCTTTTATTTTTTTTACACAGTGATGGTAACTAGTCGGAAGTGGTCTGACTGATTCTGAAGAATCTCAAACATCCAGTTTTTCCTCCCGTCTGCATCAGAACAATAAAACTCTTGTTTTGGTGAGAAGGTCATCCAATTAGCTTAAATTGACTGAAGTCTGGAGTCATGCTTCTGCGTTTCACCTGAAGTTTATGTGTGTAAATTGAATCATGTAACCTCGTCTTGACCAGGCCTCTTTGATCTGCAATGGAAACCCAAAATAAATGAAGTACATCTTTACAACTACAAGGGCAGTATGTATAATCTTGGTCTCTACAGAAAGCTGAAACATGAGATTACTACATAAGTATCAAGACATGTATTACTGTGTCAGAGGAAATTTGCCTGGAACAGAGTAGGAAATAAAAATGGTTATCTCCTCCTAAAAGACAACATTAATTTGAGTGAAGACTAGATCTATCAGCTAGGGGGCTGTTTCAATGCACATGTGCTGCCGATCCTTAATAAAAGTGTTAGCACCGAAGTAAACCTCTGAGAAAATATCTGAGAAAGCCATCAGCCGATGATGATGATGGACGCCTCTATCAATGGTCAGAGTCAGGAGGATCCAGAGAAAACCCCACATTCACCTTAGAACCAGCATGAGGATCCAGAAAGAAGTGAAGCCCAAGATAGTCTATGATAGGAAGAGTGAACCCTTCACTAAACCTCCTTCATCTCCATGGAAACCAGCAGAAACTTCATGGGCAGAGTTTTTAGAGCTGGAATCAAACTTTTCACCACAAAGCAGGAAAAGACCTGATTTCTGATCCTGGCTGCTAGCTGCAGAGTTTCTGTCCCACCGTGATGAACCAGCAGAGTCTCTGCTGTCGTGGAAAAATTAGCAGAAGCTGTAAAGTGGACAGAGCTGTTCTCCTGGTTTTCTTACATTTCCATATAATTGCTTGGGGTGAAGTCTTCTAGCTGAGTTTCTCCCCGTCATGTGGCTTTGCTGCATGCTAGCATTGATGCTTCCTGGTCCTGCAAACATACTCTCTAGTGGAGGATCTCATGTTGCAACTTTACAGCGGAGTCTTGTAAAGAAGAGATTATAAGCAGATTTGTTCCCGTTAACCTTAAAAAATCCTGAAAGGGAGCAACAAAAGTATGAAAAAACAACAAAACAGTTGTGTTTGATATGACTTGAACATCAGATGGAGAGATAAAAACAGAACCAGTGACCAGCATGATGTTTGAAGATCTGGCCGTAATAGAAGCTGCAGACGGTTTATATGTTTACCGTTCCTTATTTCCCATCATTCCTCAGTAACAGCACATTTATTTCATGATTTGATGTTTTGTGTGTGCGTGTGTGTGTGTGTGTAATTTCCACTTTTTCTGCAGTTTCGCGTCTTCTCTCCCTGATTGAATTCAGCAGCTGCGTCTCTGTTTGAGGAAACCTTGTTAAATAAACCCCTGCAGGTGTGTGTGTGGTTTAAAGCAGACTCATTAAAGATAATCGGTGTCCCCCAGGGACCCAGAAACCTCCAGGGAAAAGAGTTCAAGACCTGAAACACACACACACATATCCACAAGCCTTCGACCCAAATACAGCCCAGAACTTCTCTAGACTTTCAGAGGACCATGTCCACTACAGTGTGCTTAGTTTCATCTCTCAGCTGACAGTTTCCAGAGCCTGAAGCTTCAGGGTGGTTGCTATGGTTACCTGCTGAGCAGTTACAGTCATGTTTTAAGGAATGTAAACAAACTCTGGGGTGGTTTGTGGTTGTTAGTGTTGTGAGGTGAGCAGCTCAGGTGGCGGCGCGGTGGTGCAGTGGTGGGGAACGCCCTGGCCGGTTGAACACTGCTCGCCTGTGTCCAGTAAACCGCAGCAGTAAGCGGAAACCTTACACGCGTGTTTTACTCCAGAACAGACAAACATTGTGAGGAACTTGGAGCTTCCAGCTGACATTGCTTGTGTTTGATGCTGATGTCGTCACATATGAAGAGGAGACAGAAACACACACCACTGTCTTCTAGTTAACAGTAAATCCTCAAGGATCCGTTTGGTCCTGATTTAGGAAAATATTCTTACCTTTATAAGAAAGCTAACAGCATGTTTCCACAGAGTGGCTCTCCATCCTCCAAATGTTTAATCTGAGAGTTCTCCTGAAAACCTGCTTCAGTGATGGTCGATGATCTGGAAGCCGTCTGAACAGCAAAAACACCACACTGCTTCTCTCCAGAGGTCTCCTCTCCTCTCTGATCAATAAGCGCAACGCCTCAGTGATCGGCGTGGCGTGTGGAGGCCGGAGGTCATCTCTGATCCCTTTGTCCTGTCGGACCAACAACAGGAAGTTGTTTTCTAGGGAGCGTTTTGGTCTCAGCTCTCCGTATGTCAGGACATGTTAACAAAGGCTGAGCAGAGCTTGTTAGGGTCAGATGTGTGTTAATGAGAGCAGGTCTGAGCTCAGTTTACTCCCCGACAGCAGCCACAAGCTGCAGAGGAACAAACACTAAGAGGGTCTAAGCAAATAAAGCAAAGATTCGTAGACTCGTAGTAATGAATGAAAAGTTACTTTGAGTGTGATTGTTGAACGATGTCGAACCTCATCTGCATCTGCGGTAATCTTTGCCTGATGTATAACTTACAGCTCTGAGCTCTGAGCTGTCACCAGTCTGACGTCAGACCAGGTTCCCGTCCAGATTTAATAACCAGTAACAAAAAGATTTCATAATTTATGTGCAGCAGCTCTTTCAAACATCTCCACACAGTCCACAGAAACGTCGCTCCTTGTCTTTTTTCACATTGAAACTTCAGCTGCACAGAACGCTGCTTTTGGAGTTTTAACCAGGACTAAGAGATCTGAACACATCACACCAGGTCAACATTTCTTCACTGGTTTCCAGTTCATACTGGTTTCCAGTCAGTCACAGGATAGATTTTAAAGTCCTACTCATGGTCTATGAATTCCAGAATCCATCTCGGACATGTTCAGAGAATATTAACCTAGCAGGGTCTTAGATCCAAGGACTCAGATCAGCTAGTCCAGGCCAGAGTCCATGCCAGAGTCCATGCCAGGGTCCAGGCCTCAGGGTCCAGGCCAGAGACCATGCCAGGGTCCAGGCCGTGGTCCAGGCCAGAGTCCATGCCCGGGTCCAGCCCGTGGTCCAAGCCAGAGTCCATGCCAGGTCCAGGTCGTGGTCCAGGCCAGAGTCCATGCCAGAGTCCAGGCCCCAGGGTCCAGGCCATGGTCCAGGCCAGAGTCCATGCCAGGGTCCAGGCCAGCGTCCAGGCCAGAGTCCATGCCAGGGTCCAGGTCGTGGTCCAGGCCATGGTCCAGGCCATAGTCCATGCCAGGGTCCAGGTCGTGGTCCAGGCCATGGTCCAGGCCATAGTCCATGCCAGGGTCCAGGTCGTGGTCCAGGCCAGCGTCCAGGCTATGGTCCAGATTAAACATGGAGAAGCAGCATTTCGCTGTGATGCTGCAAACATGTGGAGATTAAACTTTGACTAAATGTAAACACTTTAAAATCCAGGTTAAACTTTTCTTTCCTCATGTGCATGAAATCTGTACGATATCAGTCAAATTGTCTAGGTTGCTGTTTGCTTTTAATAATTTTAATTTAGGTATTTTATATGATTTCATATAATTTATTGTGATTTTTGCACATCCTTTTAATCTTTTCTTAATATGATTTTAATAGTTTAATAATTTCTCTTTGTCTTTTGATGTGTAAGTGAACTATAAGAAGGTTTTATATGTGATCAGGTAACCACATCGGCACAGCACCTATGTGAAGTTTTGTAAAAAAACTTTTCATGTTGCTAATTTCTGGGTTTAACAGAACGGGTCCAAACAGGATCATGGCTTTGATTCGGAGACTGGATAGACCAGCTGTCACTCATCCAGCTGCTTCTCTCTTCAGCAGAGAAAAAACTCACTCTGAGGTGGTTAGTTTTTCTCAGGTGACCGGCATGGCCACCAACACCATGGCAGCAGAAGAAGAAAGACCTGCCTGTGTTTGTCTGGAATGTGTGGTGGATTTTCTGCCTAATTAAGCTCTGGGTTGGCGTGCAGGGCCACCACTTTCTGCATGATGGAAAAGGCCGATAGGCCCGGCCGCCCTGCCGCTCTGTTTTTAAGCCGCTCGGCTCGGAGTGATCCGACAACGGAGAGGCTTTGTTTGTGCACGAGCCTGAGCCGATAAGATCCAACTCAGCCAAGCAGAACTCCGTTACAGCTCAAAGTCTACAGCTTCAGGCTAACAGAACTAATTAGATCCCATTTTCACCATGACAGAGGTTTATTGTCGCCCTGGTGTTTGCAGGAGGTGAAACTGGATGTTTGAGATTCTTTAAACACCCAACAGAACTGTAATCAGTCCTCATTACACACCGGATACAGGAGCTGTGTGAGCGGGTCAAAGGTCATGTGTTATTATTATGATTTAAAATTAACATCAAGTTCTCAGAATATAATAATGTTTAAAAAACTGTCTCAAAGTCTGATTTCTGTTAGACAATCTTTTTATAGTGAAGGACACAACTCAATGAAAAGATGAAATACTGGTCAGAAACTGAAAAAGATGTCGGGCATCCATTCTGAAACAAGAACACTGGATCTCCCAACATCAGAGTGGACAAAGATGTGCTTTGTGATGGAATCAGACTAATCTTTAAAAACATCTGAGGAGAGGTCTAACAGCATCCACTGACACAGTGTCACTGGAAACTTTGTTTCAGAGGGATGGAAACCAGACTGGAAACTGTAAGAAATTAAATTTTTATTCAAAACGGATGCAAGTTGGACAGAAACTGAGTAAGTTTTTCCAATAAATGTGAGTTTGAATATTGGTCTTGAGTGTCCTGGGTGGCCTACATGCTGGGCTTGTTTTTTTTCATGGTTTGGACAGAAGTGCTGGGATTAAGATGAGCTTCGCCTCTTAAGTTAAACTCGGCTGATACGTCGTCCTGCAGTCAGGTCCAGATAAACGACACCTTTAAAGTTTGTAACACAGCAACAAAAACCAGACACATTCAGTTTGGACCCTGAAATTCAGCAATTTTCTACACACAAGCCAAGAAAGCATCTTAATTATGGGGCAAACCTCCTCTACACACACACACACACACACACACAGTTTGATTACTCAGAATGGAGGAAACTAACAGTACAGCTCATGATAATGAGGTTTACTTTCTGCCTGCAGCTGTAATTTCTGGAGTCTTCTGTCTGCACCACCCGGCTGTGAGGCTTTGGTTCGGCGGTGGGGGGGTGGGGACCATGCAGTGTGTTGTGTTTACTGGAATCAGCTCTGATTCAGTGATTTTCTGCTTTGAAGTCTTTTTTTATCTTTAGTATTTTTCAGTTTGTTTTCAGGATGTTTAAGAAACAAACTGTTTCTGATTTTTAGGACGGAGCTGCGTTCTCACCGGGTGTTATGTTACAGAACAGTAAAGATCTGTTTAGTCTTTTTTCAGCCCTCCTTAACCTTTAACATGTTTAACTGGTCTTTATATGTGGGGCATAATTTGTTGCTATGGCAACCTAAAGAAGAACCTTGGTTGTAGTTAGCTCAGGTGTTATTTTGACCCATTCTTTCTGCAAAATTCACTTCAGGTGTTCAACAGTTTGGGGTTGTGGTTGTTTCAGGTCAGGACTGCAGGCAGGCCAGTCCAGTACCCTCCTCTTCCTCAGCCATGCTGCTGTAATGTAGAAGAATATGGTTCATCATCATCTTGTAGAAAACGGCAGGACGTCCCTGGAAAAGAGGAAGGCAGCAGATGTTGCTGGAAGATCTCAGTGAATATTTCTGCATTAATGCTGCAGAACCCTGATCCAGCCGTAGACCATCACAGAATACCGATCCATACCCTCAGAGCCCTTATCCAACCCCAGACCATCACAGATCTCCGATCCAACTCCAGACCATCACAGAACCCTAACCCAACCCAGGACCATCACAGAACTCTGATCCAACCCCAGACCATCACAGAACCCTAATCCGACCCCAGACCATCACAGATCTCCGATCCAACCCCAGACCATCACAGAACCCTAACCCAACCCAGGACCATCACAGAACCCTAACCCAACCGCAGACCATCACAGATCTCCGATCCAACCCCAGACCATCACAGAACCCTAATCCGACTCCAGACCATCACAGATCTCTGATCCAACCCCAGACCATCACAGAACCCTAATCCGACTCCAGACCATCACAGATCTCCGATCCAACCCCAGACCATCACAGAACCCTAACCCAACCCCAGACCATCACAGATCTCCGATCCAACCCCAGACCATCACAGAACCCTAACCCAACCCCAGACCATCACAGATCTCCGATCCAACCCCAGACCATCACAGATCTCTGATCCAACCCCAGACCATCACAGATCTCCGATCCAACCCCAGACCATCACAGAACCCTAACCCAACCCCAGACCATCACAGATCTCCGATCCAACCCCAGACCATCACAGAACTCTAACCCAACCCAGGACCATCACAAATCTCCGATCCAACCCCAGACCATCACAGAACCCTAATCTGACTCCAGACCATCACAGATCTCTGATCCAACCCCAGACCATCACAGAACCCTAATCCGACTCCAGACCATCACAGATCTCCGATCCAACCCTAGACCATCACAGAACCCTAACCCAACCCAGGACCATCACAAATCTCCGATCCAACCCCAGACCATCACAGAACCCTAACCCAACCCAGGACCATCACAAATCTCCGATCCAACCCCAGACCATCACAGAACCCTAACCCAACCCAGGACCATCACAAATCTCCGATCCAACCCCAGACCATCACAGAACCCTAATCTGACTCCAGACCATCACAGATCTCTGATCCAACCCCAGACCATCACAGAACCCTAATCCGACTCCAGACCATCACAGATCTCTGATCCAACCCCAGACCATCACAGAACCCTAATCCGACTCCAGACCATCACAGATCTCTGATCCAACCCCAGACCATCACAGATCTCTGATCCAATCCCAGACCATCACAGAACCCTAATCCGACTCCAGACCATCACAGAACCAGACCTGTGGACTTGACCACAGTCTGGATGCTCCTTTTGCTCTTTACTCAATTTCTTTCAACAAAAATCTACAATCCTGATTATCTGACCACAATCCAGGTTTCCCTGAGTCTGTGGTGACGTCTGTGAATGTAACTGTGTGTTGTAGGGCATTATGCAGGTCCGTCTGAGGGATCAGAGATCTCCGTATATTCACTTGCTTACATAACTTTTTAAAAATTTTTATTTATTTATTTTTATCATGACTAACCCTAAATTGCTCCCGTCCATAGTTACTGAGTTGTTTTACAGGCTGAAATGTAAAAATGCAGCTAAGACAAGACATTAAATATCTTTGTGATTCATTCCTGCTGCTATGAAGTAAAAGTCAAAGCTAATGGTAGAATTGTTGTTCTTTTCATTAATAAACATTTTCCTAACTCCCCTGCTTTGCTCTGATTCCGGGTTGTGCAGGAATTTTCCCTTCTGGACAATACAAATATCTGAAAAAGTCATAATTTTGTGACACTGCTTATCAGCAGTTAATGATCAGTGTTTACTCAGCTGGTCATGTTTGTTTGTTTGTTGTGATCGGTTTGCGGCGTATCAATGAAACGTAAGCTGTCGGAGCTCCTGATGGGAACCAGGGAGCTGATGTTACGTCACCCTGCTGCTGTTCTCAGACCAAACCCACCAGGATCAGTGTGTCCCACAACAGCTGCTCCCAATTACTCACTAAATGCTCGCTCTCTCCACATCATTATAAACTGCCTCGCTCGCCTGCCCTGTCCACAGTCCTACATGTGAGCTTGGCATGCGGTCATTACTCTCTGTGAGTGTGTGAAAACACACTTGGCTTTGACAGCACAGGTTGTTGGTACATGTTAAACTGATGGCGTCCATGATGCTGTGTTTACTTTTCATTTTGGGTCACATGTTGTGATCAGGGCTGTTTTTAATCTAACTTCCATGTTTTGGGTTTTTGGTCCTGGTGAAGGAGATCACTTCTCATTTCTATTTGACTTCGGGGCTCAGATTCTTCATTAAATCTCCCCTGCTGCGTTTCCGAGCTGCTCCTTCCCCTCCTAGACGGGATTTGTGCAAACTGGAAAACATATATCCGGGCCTCTGCATTCCCATATCCTGGACACATCTTTCCATCCCGCCGTCTATACCTCCATCCCTCCCTCCAGCTCAGTCCTGATGTGTTGTGGTTTTTCTTTCCATCATCGTCATGCTGGCTCTGCTCGGGGAGTTTTCCGTTCTGGGATTCGTGCTCGACCTGGTTTTGGGATGGTGTATTGGAAGATGACTGGTGAGGCTCTATCGTGTCTGGCTCGGACTCTCTAGCCAGCTCTGAAGTGGAAAACTGGAAGCTGTGAAGAGCAGAAATGATCCAGGAGACCCGCAGAGCAGTGAGGACATTTTCTCTTTCATTTCAAACTGAGTTGACACAATGAAACCCTGTTTTTTATTAGATTTTTTTCTGTACAACCTGCTGCATACAGGGGAATCTTCCCTTCTCTGCACTCACTTACAATTTTATAAACCCAGCAAAGTAGTTTTGGTTCTTATAAGCTAATAAAACCGACCATAAAAAGAGAAGAATTTGCATTAAAAATGGGGGTAATAAAGCTTCCCTGGGGTGCTTTCTGTCTCATCGATGTGATTCCTCTTCCTTTTCCTAGCATTTAATAAGTAAACACTCCATCATGTTGAGTCTATGTTGGTTCTCTCCATCTGATTCTGTCCGAATATTTCAGGAGAACATTAGACACAAACACCAATCTCCCACTGATTTAAAAAATCCTGCAGAAAGTTGTTTTTACACAGTTACATTCAGTTTTAGACATAAATGATAGAAAGAGTCTGGTTTTAAAAAACTTCATAGCCTAAAATCTGCTCTTTTGAAGGTTTTTAATGGCGTATTTTTAGCTGCTGATGCTGGTGGTTTCAGTATGTTGTCCCTGTGCTTTTACACCCTGCTGCCTTTAACACAATGGATCATGGCGTTAAGGTGCAGCCTTGAGCTGGGTTCAGTCTAACCTGGCAGACTGAAGTTTTTGTGTGAGCATAAAGGATTCTGTATCATCTAGTGTCTCTTGGCTATGGGGTCTATTCTGGGACCCCTCCTTTTCTCTCTGCACTTCCTGCCCTTCGGTTCCATTTGGAGGAAATTTGGAATTTAATTTCATTGTTATGCTGACGATCAAACAAACCCACAGTTAGCTGAAATATTTTGACTGCCACTTTTTTCAGCCTGCTGGAATGCTTGATAAAAGGTCTGGGGTCATATTATTCCACCCATGTGGCTCTTTGTGACACCAACCATATGACTTGATGCCATACTTTAAATTCACTGTCACAGATTTGGGGATGAAAGTGACCTTGAGTTTAATGCTTTTTCCAACTGCAACAAAATGGCCTTTCGCCACCTTATCTGTCAGACTTGCTGACGCTCCCTCATGATCTCTAAGGTCAGCTGATCCAAAGCTGATGTTGAAG
The DNA here is from genome assembly GCF_017639745.1 of Melanotaenia boesemani. Classification (NCBI taxonomy): domain Eukaryota; kingdom Metazoa; phylum Chordata; class Actinopteri; order Atheriniformes; family Melanotaeniidae; genus Melanotaenia; species Melanotaenia boesemani. Next base: position 26,287,272 of record NC_055703.1, on the reverse strand, counting down.
CTTGGAATGGATCAGTTTTTTTTATTTGCAGCCCCAAAGTTATAGAATGGGTTTCCTCTACATCAGGGGTGTCAAACTCTGGTCCTCAAGAGTTGCAGGCCTTTAGGTTTTAAATCTTTCCCTGCTCCAACACACCTGACTGACGTTAATGGTTTATTGTGCAGAACTTTACGAGAAGCTGTTGGATCCATTTGATTTGAATCACGTGTGTTGGAGCAGGAAAACAACTAGAACCTGCAGGATAGTGGCCCTCTAGGACCCCTGATCTACATGTTAGGCATCTTTCTTCACTTTTTTCTTTTGAATCTTATTTAAAGACTAATCTTTTCTACCATTCAACACAGCAGGAGTTGTAGAATTTTATGGCTGCTTCATCCATTTTTGAAGGTTTTATATTTTTTTTCATTCTCTCCATGTGCAGCACTTTGGCCAACCTTTGTTGTTTTCTTAATGTGCTCCATGAATAAATTTGGATTGGATCTGGCATTCCCAGGACATCCTGGACACGTCCTCATGTCTCTGTTCTGACAGGATCTCAGTCGGACATCACAGTGAGTTTGAAGCGGGAATCTGGCCTTTGGTTTCCAGCCTGAAACAGCTTGTCTCTGATTGGCTGTTCAGGCTTCACATGTTGAGCCCATCAAACCTCATAATGTTTGGAGTCTGTAATGTGGTTTCTCCAAGATTCCTCTCATATTTGTCGGCTTTTCTCCTCCGTTTGTTTTCCTTCTCTGACTCCAGTCCTCGTTGTTTCCCAGTTGTACTGTTGTGTAATGAGCAGAAAGAGTCGATCCTCAGCTTCCTGTGGTTTCTGGTGACTCTCTGCCTTCTGGTGTTTCCCGGGCTCTTATGTAAGACTAAAAATCTGCTCAGGGATTTAACAGGTTAGTTTCTTGGCAACAGCTGCTGTGAAGCTGGAGCCTTTTCTAGTTCCAGCTAAAGATTTCAGCATGAGAAGTTGGGCTAAGCTGGATCTGAGCTGTCAGCAGCTGCTGGGCTGCATCTGGATGAAATGATTGTGCCGTTTCATGTCAGAGCATCAAGAACATGAACACAAAAACATGAACAACTTAAAATAACTGAAGATGACTTCATGAGCTAAAAATGATCGAAGACTCAGAAGCATCAGACAGATGAAAAAGAAACAGAAAAAAAAACATCAAAATGAGTCAAGACTCACAAAACCTCTTGAAAGGCAGATGAGTTGTGTTCATGTGAGACTTTCAGATTTTAAAGCAAAATTCTGATCAAACCTGCGTCAAACAGAAACTTTCCACAAATCCGAAACCTTGGGGTGATTCGGAAATGTCTCTGCAGGAATGGAGAGAGTGGTTTTATAAATGTAAAGTTTGTTCCAGCTCTTCTTCCTGCTCAGCTCGTCGTGTCCGTGCAGTGACAGCAGGACAGGAAGTGTGTGACGGGATGTTTGACCTTCAGAGGTGTTTGAATCTGATGCAGCTCAGCGGAAACCAGCATTTCCTTTCTGTCTGCGTGTGTGTTGTTGACGTCATGTTGTTTACAACCAGGCTGGGAAAATCCTGCTGCTGCAGCCAGATGTGGCAGCAGTTTGTCGGTTTGGCAGGAAGCCCGTGTACAGTAACGTATAAAAGCCACTGTCCTGTCCTGTTTATCAGAGAAACGCAGGAAACATCAGATGGACTTTAGCTTTTCATGCAGGTGTAGCAGCAGGAGAGGACATTATTTCTGTCATGTAAGCTGTAGCTCAGCCCTCCAGATCCATGCTGTCTGCATGCCGATGACGATGAACCAGAGGCTTCAACTCAGTATAACTCCTGATTTAATCCTCTGAAAGGTCTTCCACCAATCTGTCCCTTTTAATGGTGAGAAAATTAGTCCATGAGGAGCTTTGAACGTTTCTCTTTAAAACTTCTTAAGTTGTACAAACACAGATGGTGAGGCTGCCGTAACTTTAGCAACTAGAGGTGCATCTCCAGCTGTTCTTGTACCTGATACATTTCTCAGACATCTGTTAAACGGAAGCGTTTATGATGGTGTGTTTATCGTCCATCTTGGCTTCTGTGGGCTCACGCTCAAGTTAATCCAGGTTCCTGGAATCTGGAGTTGATATTTGTGGTCAGTGGACCCAAAGTTTAAACATCTTGGACATCTAGCTACTACATGCACATAAATCTGTGTTACACAAGAGAAAGACGGCTAACAGAACCAGAACCAGGAAGGAAAACCTTCATCACAACCAGAACCAGGAAGGAAAACCTCCATCACAACCAGAACCAGGAAAGAAACCTCCATCACAACCAGAACCAGGAAGGAAAACCTCCATCACAACCAGAACCAGGAAGGAAAACCTCCATCAGAACCAGAACCAGGAAGGAAAACCTTCGTCAGAACCGGGGTGGGAATCTGTTGACGAAGAAGAACAGAAGAAGGAAATATAAAACTAAAATGACTCTTAAAGATCAAATTCACAAACATGAATCAAAGTGAATAAAAGGTTTAAACACTAGTTTTTAAAGTCCATTTTAACTCTGTTATATTTACCAACCCGACCACTGCTCCGTTACTCATCCACACTTACACTGCAGACAGATGATCCTGGATCTGACTGGTGGGTTTGTGGTCCTGGTTGTTCAGCTGACTGAAGCTGCTCTGCTGCAGCTTGAATCTGCCAGATGTTCTCAGATGGTCCAGGCTGGTTCAGGTCTCCCACCTTTATACACCGCATGTTCAGAAGAAGCTTTCTGTTCAGATCATCACTGTGTTCAGCGTTCCTGAGCTGAAGTGTGTAAATGTTTTCCAGAGGCTTTGTGACAGACGTCTGCTTGGGTCGGGTCGGACCTCAGAACTTCTGTCAGCTCAGCAGAATCTGAATCCTCCGTGTCTGTGTTGCCACTCTTTGTTCTTCATCTGCGTCCAAGATGTTTTGTTAGCCTGGGTCCGACTGCTCTGTCAGATCAGGATCATTTCCACAACAGAACCTCCTGAAAACACAACGGGCCGCACGGTCTGAACTTTTCTCACCTCAGCGGGTTGACTGTAAAAACTCTGACATTCCTCTGAGGCTCAGCAGCTGCAGGACCTTTAAAGATCATGCAGGGCTGGGACTGCGAGCTGGACACCTCAGGGAGTGTTACCTGCTCCGAACAAACAGGCTTTTCTCTGCTTTCCACTCACTGCACTTTAAGGACTCTGTGTGTTTGCGGCTCAGCGAAAGCTCTTTAATCAGGTTTTCAGGAAAACAGGGAGACTTTGTTGAGCTTTGCTCTCATGAAACAGCAAAATGACTCCAACAGCAGATGGTGGAGAGCAGCGGAGGCACAGACTTACTTTTCCTGAGAACAATGAAACCCAAACAGGGACCTCTGAAGACAAACTGCACTTAAAGTAAAGGTCTGAGGGTTTTTAAATTGTGTTTTGGCTTTCTTTCCTATCAGAACTGATAAAGTTTGACGTAAATGAAACAATGTGTTGGAGAGTTTGGGTGTGGACCAGACCAACCGGCCTTTTGTCCAGCCTGATTTTTCATGTAGATGGACTCTGGGCGGCCTGAACACACAGCTTCTAAATATAAAACCAGCTTCCTCACACTCTAAATTTAACCTATAAGAGCCCGACGTGACATATATGTTACATACAGTTTCTGAGACATTTTGCTTCAATTTATGGTCTAAACTTTGTTCAAAATCCTGTTGAACACAATCTGATACTTGTCTTCTGTCCCCTAATAGATACCCAGAAGCAGAAAACCACATTGTAATATTGTTAATGTATCACATGGTAATAAATGGTAGATATCCCTCCAACTCCTCCCTGTTAAAGGGCCAAATAAAGACCTTAAATAAAAAAAAAGACTTTTCTTACCATTTTTTCATAGGTTGGGCCTTAATGGGTTAATCTGAAAATAGTGCACAACTTAGCTATTAGACAGAAATAGATCTTTATTAGCATAAATAGCTTTGTTTTACTAAGCTTAGATCTGCTGGTGTGTTTGGGATCATTGCATGAGACAGTTTCAGCCAAGCTTTAGCTGTTGGACAGAAGGACTCACATCCAGAATACTTTGATATACAGAGGAGTTCATGGTCCACTCAGTGACTGCAAGGTGTCTAGTTCCTGTAGCTGCAGAACAAGCCCAGATCATCATCCCTCCACCACTGTGGCACGCAGGTGTTTGAGGTGTTTGTGCTGATATGCTGTTTGTTTTTTGTCCATTATGACCAAACAAGTCCACTTTGTTCCGGCCTGTCCAAAGGACATTGTTCCAGAAGCCTTGTGGTTTGTTCAGATGCAGCTTTGCAGCTTTGTGAACAGATGGATTTTAAGAAGAGAAAACAGGTATAGAAGAGGCCTGTCTGATGTGTAAAGTCAGCTCATCCCACAGTTGAGGTGCTGCCACTACAAAGGCCGGGTCCCCTTTGAGCTTCCAGCTAGTCCTGGGCACATTCAGGTGGAGTTAGTCAGCTGACCTGATATCCTGAGAAGGTGTTTAGAGACAGAGGAGCTCAGAGAGGTACAACAGGGCAAAACCTTTTAAACGCTTAAAAGCAAATTAAAGCAATTATAATGCATCCTGGAGTGCACAGGCAGCCAGTGAAGAGTCGATAAAACCGGGGTGATGTGCTCATACTTGCATGTGCCAGTTAAAAAATGTGCAGCTTAATTTTGTAAAAGCTGCAGTCAAGAAATAAAAGAATGACTCACCCCAAATAAAGTGCATTGCACTAATCCAGTGAGGTGGTTACAAAGGCATGGATTACTGTTTCAAAGTGCTGTCGTGCTAGAAATTGCTTAATTTTGGCCAGCTGCCTCAGGTGAAAGCAACTGGCTTTCAAGCTTTAGCTCAGAATCCATGTTAAAACCCAGGTCTTGCAGTTCCTGGGTTTGGTCTTTTAAATAGGACCTGAACCATTCCAGAGCTACAACTTTTATGCCGACACAGTGTGTTTGTCTTTGTTTGGTTTAAACCTGCAGGAAAAGCATCGGCAGAGTGATGATGATGATGATGATGGTGAGGATGTTGACGCTGGGGAACAGATCCAGGAGAGATTCTAACAGATTCAGCATTTTGTTGTTTTTCCTTTAACTTCAGGGACTTTAACAAGATTCTGTTCCAGAAGAAACTAAACTCGGTCCGAGTGTTTCTCAGTGAGTCTGAGCTCCTGCAGCCTCTGTTGACGCTGTGGTTGGACTTTGTTGACACGAGCTTTAGGTTAACCGCTGATTCCTGCTCATTTCTGTGTTTACACGCACGTGTGTGGTTCCTGCTGCTGGACTGGTTCTGATCTTTGCATGTAAAAGTAGAAGCATGAATGTGTGTGTAGGCTGCAAAATGTACAGTCAGACAAATGAAAAATTAAAGAAGCAGCTTTGGGTCATTAAAGCTTCAGATAAATCCATCACTTCTCTTTGTACAGCGGTTTTATGGACCAACATCGCTCCTCGGTGTTTGCTGCTTTCTTTTCTTTTCAGTCGGAGTTAATCACGTTTTTATGATCTTTAAGCTCTTTGTCACAGAGACGCATCATTTGTTCCCATTTCTGTAGTTTTATCTGTGAAAACCAGCAAAGATCAGACAGAAAACAGGATTTCAGCAGCAACAAGGTGATTCCCAAACAGCTGTTAGCTGGAAACTTGGCTTATCTCAGCATGGAGGCAGAAACTGGACATGTGGAGGACAACAGAAGAAGTGTCAGGACTAAAAACGCTATCTAGCACTGAAATCCAGCAAAGGCCTGAACCAGGACCTGAGAGAGGCATCTGGACCTTTAGTTGATCTATCTACTGTTGGCTGAAGCCTCATCAGAAATGGTCTCCATGGAAACGTGGCTGTCAAGAAGCCATTTTTATGGAATGGAAACAGGAAGAAAAGGCTCAGGTATGTCACATGACACGAGAACTGGACCGAAGATCAGTGAAAACTGGTCTGATGAGAGGGATGAAGCAGTGTGGGATCATCTGGACAAAAAATGGAATAAAAGGCAGAATCTAACTAAAGAGCTTTAGAAAGTCCTTCAAGGAGCCTGGAGAACTATTCCTGAAGACTACTTAAAGAAGATTCAGACTGGGATGAAGAGTAAAGCTGCTCAGACCAAATATTTACTTTCTAGCTCATGAGAATTGAAGGTTTTCTTCTTCAGCTCTAACAATGTCAATCTGCTGGAATAAATCAGGGCGGAGGAGATTTTTTCTCTCTGTCTAATCAGGTCAACGTTCGACTTTTGCTTTGTTATTTTCATGATTTCATCACTAGAATCTGCGGTTGGTGTCTGTTTTTCAGCTGATGGGGTTTATAGTTGTAGTGAATTTGTTCACTTTTGGGGCCCCTCAGCAGCATCTGGACTCTGAATGAAGCGACTCGCCTGTTTTGTCTGTGAAGGACAAAGGAAGAAAAGCTTCTTCACTTTTCACTTTTTCACTTGTCTGCTCAGATTCGGCCTCCAGAGATCCAGCTCGTGTTTCTTGTTGTACCAAATGTTGTGTCAGACCATTCAGATTATGAAGACCTGGGGGCCGCCACGAGTCCCTGATGGGCCCTGAGGAGTCCCGACTATTTAATCTGTCAGCTTTAATGTGCCAGAACACGACTGAATTCAGCTGCTGGAGTAAGAAAAGATGGAAGATACATTTTTAACCAATAAAACGAGACTCTGGAGATTCAAAGATTTATTTAGCAGGAAGCTGAGACACATTTACAGACATGAAATAGTCTGTGTACAGAAGAATACACAACAGGAATAATTCACTCGTTTTTGCTGGTGTAAATCGCGGTTGCATGTGAGTGAAGATGTCCAGCTGACTGTAGATCCAGATGTGGACTCAGCAGGTAAAGATGTAATTCTGTTTTTCTTTGACTCTGACAGCAAAACCTGCGAAGAGGAAGAAGAAGCTGCAGGAACACGTCATCCTCACAGTCAGACTCCGAATAAACACAGTCTTATGTAAGTCTTTCTTTTTGTTTTCTTCTCTGGGGTTTTGTTTTCTGTTTTGTGGATCAGTTGTGTCAAACAATGAAAATCCTTAAATTCAACGTTTTCTCTTCATTTTCTCTACAATTTCCCTCTGGTAAAAATAAAGTATATTTAATTAAATTCATTAAACATCAGTACTGAAATGAATGATTAATCTACAATAAGTGAATTATTTTATTAATCACATGAAGCCAGACTTTTCCAGTCGGATGCTAAATGGGACGTTTGTTCCAGTTTGTGTTGTGTGGAAGGAGATGAGGATCAGAATCGCTGTTTCTGGGATGTGAAGACGTTCTGTGGTTAACGGAGGCGTTTGAGTCTCGGCAGACGACATTAACTCTGATTTGTTGGCAGTTAACTGGAGACCTGCAGGTAACCTTGGCTGGTTAAAGTAAACCACATTTGATCCAGGATCTGATCTGATTAGTGTCAGTTTAGCTCTGCAGCTTCAGCCGAGTGGGTTTGTGTCTTCATTCAGTTAACTGTTGGTTGGAGCCAAGACCATCGATCCTTCACAGCAGCCTGCTGGGAGGCACCGTGATGATGATGATGGTGATGATGGCGGTGGGATCAGATCAGACTCGTATCTTCTTGTTTCAGTGATCTTTGTGTTTTTTCTTACTTGAATCTTGGTGCTCGGCTGCATGACTAGAATTGCATGTGAAGATATTTGACTGTATGTTTCCATCCATGACGAGTGTTGACCACAGAAAATAACTGCAGCAGATTAAAGAAAAGTATATTCCATTGTCACAGTTGTCATGAGAATATATGTTTATCACAGCCCTGGATCCGTCTTTCTCCTCAGAACCGCAGTTACTACTGCTCATTTGGGGCGATCTTCCCAGAAACAACCAAATGCTGACCAAAAAGAAGAAAATCCGGATCATTGAACAGGACCGGTTTCTGTTTTTACTTTGGCATTCAAACCTAATGCAGTTTTCACCAGAATCTGTCCAGTATGAGCAGCCGGAGAGGCAACCAGATATCCTCCATGTTCAGTTACAGGCATTTCTACAGCACGTCCTGTTTTTAGTTCACTGGATGGTCCGTTTCTTTTTGCACTGCAAGCAAACCTGTCGTGGAAATTCTTCATTAAACCATCAGTGAGAAATAAATCCATAAAGCTCACGTTGCAGCAGCAGGAAAACAGGTTTAACAAGAGTCTGCAGAAGTTGTTTACATTTCTTTTTTCTTCTATTAGTGTCTTAATCCATCCAAAACCCTCCCTACTGCCTACACCTCACAGCCAGTCCCTGTGGGCATAGGACACATAGACAGTGCATGCATGACAACAGTTTAAATTAGTCTAAACTAACTCAACCGAATCTGACCCCACTTTGAAATCTGACTTCAACCTAAACTAAACCTTCAACCATGGTCAGGCTGGCTATTTTCTATTTGGCACATAAGCATCTAACACTACTTTCAGCTAAAGTTTAACCCTTCGCATTCATAAATCATTGTATCAATATGAATATAGATGTAAATGAAAATGATCAGAATAAAGATTTTACTAACAAACTGCACCAGGATTCACTTGCAAGTGAGCCGAAGCCCCCAGTTTTCAAATGGAGAGTTTACTTCTTTGGTCCACACCGAGGTATGCATGAGCGTTCATGCTGCTCCAAAAGAGCCGGAGTATCTGTGAAAGCAGACTAAGGTTCATTTACAGCGGCCCAAACACTTTCTCCATCTATTTTCACTGCTCAGCATCCCCAGTAGCCCAGCTGCTCTGCTGCTTCTTTAGTGGTGCAGCAGTAAAAAAAGTCCCCCCTCAAGTGAAATCAAACGATTACAGTTCACAGCCTGGTTTATTCATTCTGAACCAGTTCACAGAAGCATCTCTGATGTTTCATCTCTGATGTTTCATCCGTGATGTTCCTGTGATGTTTCACAGCAGCCCAGCAGGAGGCTGAGTGATGGTGTTTCAGACTGGGGGACAAACTGGAGACCCTCAGTCCATCTTTGCTCCTCAAAGACTTTCATGGAGGCTGTTTTTGTACCAAATCATCATTGCAGCCAGCTGTTTGAAATAACATCATTATAACTTCTTGATCTCATTACTTGCGTAATGAGATTAGGAGAGCTGCTCTGAGACACTTCTCTGTTCTGGACTCTGGTTTGGATCCTTCAGACCTCCTCAGAAGAAAAGTGTGTGTAAATCTTCTCCAGTGATCTGCAGGACGTTCTCCAGGAGAGGAAGCAGCTGTAGCGACCACACCAAACCCAACACTTGGCCCCACCTCGAGTTCAGGGGCTCCGCCCGTCCGCCTACTGTGCCAGGACAAGGACCCCAGTTAGCTGGGACAGGAAACGGACCCCCACCCACGCCTCCCTCACCCCCTCCCCATCCAGGCACACTTCCCCTGATGGGGAGAAAGTGGCTGCTCACTGCAGCCCCTCCCTTCTCCTACTTATCGACTCCGTCTTTGTGCTTGGATGGGGGGGGGCACTCTTTTTGCTTCTTGGCATCTCCCTACACAAACACAGCTCCCCTCCCCCGTCTGTGTTAACAATTATTCCCAAAGAGAAGTGTGGGGAGACCTGTTTGAGTCCTGAGTGTGCAGGTCGACTGTTTCTCACAAACAAACTTTAGCTTTATTGTAGGCTGATGAATGTTTGGATCTGCTGCCGACTCCAGTTGGTTGGTTACTGCAGATAAATCCAGAACAGCACATTACTGCTGCTAATTCAAGACCAGAAACATTAAAACCTATATTTTTTAAATGTTAAAACATCAGCATCAGCCCTTTCTAATGTATTTAATTGATAAAATATCTGTTTTCTAGAAACCACAGAGATGTTATCAGTGTAAATTCACAGGTTTTTGTTGTGTTTATGCAGGAAATTTCCTGCTGTTTTCAGCTGATCTGGACTTCCTGTTTCCTGCGTGTGTTCAGCGTTTTCACTCCATGAGGGATTTATGTAGTTTTAAAGCAAAGAACATCTAGACAGACTCTGATGCTGAATTTATCTTTAGTTGAAATTTGGACTCATTTTAGTTTTGAGCTATGCGTGCAGATTCTATTTTTATTTAATTTAATTTGGTAATAAATAAATTGGAAAATTAATTACCAGGTGTCCTTCGGAACATAGATGTTTTCTCATGGGGCTTCCTGGTAAATTAAAGGTTAAATCAGTAATTAAGTTTCAGATGTCAGAGGATGTTCTGCAGCCTGCAGATGCTTGTTTGGTGCTCAAAAGTTTGTGTTGTTGTTTCCTCAGCTGCTGCCTGCAGAAACAGATTCACTCTTCATTTGAACTCTGGTTTATTGTGATGCTTTAGGTTCTCAGTCTGCTGCCGTTTCTGCTGCTGTTTCTGTTTCTTTACCTGATGCATCATAAACTTTTGTTAATTAAAGATCTTTTCTTTCACATTTGATGCCTTAAGGCCCAAAAGACTAATACTAAGAGTTTCATCTGTCTTCTGCATCATTTACGTAACGTGGTACTTTTTGGAGGCTTTTGCAGATACGTTCCCTAACAGAGCATCACCATCGGAAACCGCAGGGTAGTGTAGAGGATTATAGCTGATGTGTGGCTCACAAAAGGAACAGAGAAGAAGAAAAAGAAGCCATGACGTATTTGATGTCACACCGCCATCTAACGTGCTGCCTTTTTTATCCCTTTTTCTGAGAATGAGCACCATCAGGATCTGCTCCGCCTCCTCCATCGACGCCATGTTTGTTATTTTGTGGACGTCGGAACTCGGAGGTGAACTCTGAACTCTGCTCGGCCCTCTGGTGGGACGCATGAAAGTCTGAGGGCAGTGACGTTTGAAACGGACATACATTTAGGAAGTGGTGCTCCTGTTTTTGATAAGCCCCGCCTCCTGCAGGGCCCAGTCTGCTCTGATTAGTCTAAATCAGCAGAATCTGACAGAACTCCCTATTTCTGCAGTCCCACATAGTCATGAAGTTGATACATGTTGATGTCATTAGCAGTCAGGTTAGTTAGGAGAATAACTACCTGCGATGACTTCATGTTTCTGTAGAAATTTTCTCTTTTTTTTTTTTGTAGTTCTGCTGCTTTCTTTCACCAGCGTGAACTTGCCCGTGTTTGTCGTTGTGGCTCCACCATCAGGGACCATCTGAGCCATGCAAAACATGCTGAACTCTGCCTGCTTTGATTTGCTCCCATGAAGCTCAGTGAGCAGGTGGCATTCCTCCATATGAATCCACGCTTCCATCTGCATTAATTACATCTTCTCAGCTCAGATCTGATGATTCTTTCTGGCTGACGGCCTCACGCCGGCCTGAGGGAGGGGGCGAGGAGGATGAGGAGGGTCTTTGTCTGTGGAGAATGGGAGGGGTCGCCCGTGGCGGGCGTCCTGCAAGCCGGCAGATGGCCGATGGGACAAACAGACAAAAGTGTGCAGCAGACTTTCTCCTTTCAGAACTTCAGCTCACAAAGCAGCACTGGCCCGAGGAGGAGGATGGAGGGGAGGGGGGGGGGGGGGTTAATGATGGGTGAGGGTCTGCTGCACTCACATAGGCCTTCACTGAGGCTGCAGTCTGAGAGCGTATGCTCAGGTCCAAGAGAAGATCTGGTTTAATGACGCCTGTGGTGGAGTTCTGACAGCTTCCTCTGAGTTTTCTGGTCCTTCCAGTGGAGGATGTTCTCTGTGTGGACTGATATCGTGTCTGAGAGGAAGCTTTTCATTCATCACATCACATTCCCTTCATGGCTGCAGCTGAAGTTTATTGTCCCAACTAAGTGACTGATCTGATAAAATGTCAGAAAGTTGTTAAAAATGGCCGACTCCACTGGAATTCTCACCACCGCTGCACATCAACATTGAAATTTTTAGGATTTTCCACCCAGTTACCCCCGTCTGATTTACCATTTACCATCTGATGTTGATCAAACTAAAGCTGAAATAAAAAATGTCAAATAAAATCATATAAACGGTGTCACTGCAGCTGTCCAGGTTTCTTCCTTCCTGTTGTGTCTTGGTGAAAGAGGTCAGAGGTCAGTGATGCGTTCGGGGGTCAGCGGTTCTTTGTGTCATTGTGCTGCTGTCGACTCCTCCTCCTCCTCGGCTCCACCCCGCTCCTTCCTCCTCTGGGACCGGATGGGCGTCACCTGCAGAAGCGAACTGCTGGCGAACGCTGAACCAGGAGCCCGACCTGACCTCTGACCTCTGCAGCTCGCTAAAGGAAGTTTTATAAAGCTCTGATGAGTTCTTGTTGAGATGTTTGATCCTTTAAATTCAGAAACACAACAGTGATTCTGATAGTTTCTGCTTTTCTTCACTCAGAGCTTAGAAATATTTCATTTTCCACATGTCACATGTTCAGTTTGAGTCAGCTGTTTTACTAAAACTAAGGTGGAATTTAAAGTGTGAATACTCTGATTAACGAGGAAGAAACTGGTTTGAGAGGAAACCAGTGACATTCTTAGTCATGGATAACTGAGACCTTCAGCTCATTGAATAAATTCTACTTATATTTTTTTCTTTCTACTTCATTCAGGCGTTTCTTATGAAATCTGATGTGTTTAATGTTCAGATCTTGTCTGATTCAAACGTTTCTCCTTTGTTTTTCTGCTGAAGTCACTTAAAGAGAAAATGTTTGAGCCACATTTTCTTTTTTCCTGAGCTCATGGATGTTTTTATACCCTGACCAGTGTCATTATGATGGATGTGTTTATTCTTTCGCTGTATTTGTTTCCTGGTCATTTTTAGAACATTTCAACTTGGATCACTGATCACAGTTTGAAGCTGAGTTGACTTTCCACCATTTCTGTTGCAGTATTGGCTTTATTTATTTATTTTTTTCTTCTTTTTTTTTTTCTTTAGATCAAATCTCTCAGAAGTGTGTTAGTCTTGCAGGTGGTTATCACTCGTGTTAATCTGTGTCAGTGTAGCTCTGCAGAGTGTCTGATTGTTTTATTTTTTAGAGTCAGAGCAGAGTTGGTGTGTTTGAGAAGAGAAACAGATCTAAGGCTGTAAATGGACGTGAGCCAGGAGACTTTTTTTTAAGATTTAAAATGACCACCTGTCAGAGTTTGGTAGTAAAGGTAGGTCACTTTTTTTTATCCAGTTATTAGTCAGAGCCATTTAACTTTTTCCTTTTCCCCCTGCATTTCCCTCAGCGAGTCGGGCTGTGATGATCATTAGATTCCTCCATCAGTCCTCCATGCTCAGTCGAGATTCAGTGTCAGTGCTTTAACTCAGTTTTCTTCCAGGACGTTTTCTCATATTGTCTCAGGTTTGTAAATGAGCCACTTAGCTTCAGGAGCAGTGATGGTTTTTTGTAGATGATTAACTTCAGGCTTTGCAACCTGATGATGTCTGATGAGCTCCTGCAGATTCACGTTTGGCAGCAGGGAAACAACGAACGGGAGAAAAGGAGGAGAAAATTGCTCAGCATTCCAGAAAACCAAAATAAACAGAAAAGCGAGTAGGTCTGGTTTCAGAAAAGAAACGTCATGGAAGAGCTCTGCTGAGGAAGAGGAGGGAGGGAGGGGGGTCGTACAAAAGGAAAGTCTGTGTGCTGAAGCTGATGAAGCCCCTCCTTCCCTCTGTTCTCCCCCAACAGATGAGCTGGTGTGAAGAGCGGGCAGAACGACATAGACGAGCACAGAGAGAGAGAGGGAGCAGCTGGAAGCAACAGCGAGCTTCAGCAGTGAGGAGAGAGGAAGAGGAGGCAGCAGGACGAAGCATGAAGGAGCTTCTGAGGATCTGAGGAGCACAAATCGGTAAAACTGAGGAACTGATGAGGTTGGATTAGTTTCTGACACGATTAATCTGGTCAAAGTTTTGTTTTCAGATCATCTGATTGATTTTCTCCCACTGCATGTTTTACATTTTCATTACTAGATGTGATGTTTGCAGCTAAAGCAACAGAGGAAATAAAGTTGTTTATAAGAAAATAACATGGAACAAAAAAACTAAAAACAATTTAATATTGACAGATGTTTCATTTATGATGAAAAGGAATCAGAGAGAAGATGTGACAGCAGCACAGAAGAAGATAAAGTACTTGGATCGATTTAATTCTCAGTTATACTCATATATATACTATTTTAACTGTGGTAGTTGCTGTTTGTTGGAAATGGTTTTTCCAGGTTTGGACAACAAAATGTTGTTTGAGAAATCAAAAATTTACATTATCAAAACAACAATGCAAGCAGTGTTTTCTATTTGAATAAAAACATTTTAATGAATTAATTTGATAAATTCTTTATCTTATGCAAATTAAATAGGATTTATGGTGCGTTAGACTTGACTCGGAGGTTGGAAGTCGGATCTGGGAAATAGCCGCCATCTTTAATCAGTCAAGTTGGATATCCGACTTTCGGATATCTGACTTTCCAAGTCAGATATTTGGCTTCAAGAGGCATTCTTACTGCATTTACGAATGGGAATTTGGAAACTCCAAATCGTACAAATCGAATGCACCACTATACCCGTTTCGTATGTGGTGTTTTGTTAGCATTGATGACGTAATGTTATGTATGATACTTACGATGTCTGTAAGTTGTAGAGCTGATATCTAAAAGCCCAGGAGCGGATTTTTACCCCAGGCCTCATTCTTCATGAATCCAGCTGTGGTACTCGCTCAGTTGATGGTTGAGTCTGGAAGCAGAAAACATGAGAAAGTAAAGTTTTTATGAATCAGAATCGCTAAAAAGCCAAAGAGCAGGCCCCATGTTAACTGTCACTCAAACTGTCTCATGTTAATGATGTCATCTTCCCTGCTCCTCCAGGTTGCCATGGGAAACGCAGACAGTCACAGCAGCTTCATCTCCCCCATCAAACCCTCCTGCTCGCTCAGGTTTTCCTCCAGGAGGGAGGAGGTGCCTTCAGCTCGCAGCTGGTGGAGGAGCAGCAGCCAGGGCAGCTGCAGGAGCCGTGGGCGGAGCTACCAGAGCCAGTACGTTGCTGGAGCGCCCCACACCTCCTGGCGCTATGAGCATGCACCCAGAGGAAGGGAGGAGCGGGTGCAGGGCAGCTGCAGGGGTCAGTTTGAATACCGGGGGAGTGGTGGTGAGCGGGCATCTCTGGAGAGCGGTGGCAGCCCAAAGGTGCTGCTCAGCAAAGATGGCAGCATGAGGGTGGAGTTCACCAACGCCAGGGTGGTCCCAGCAGAGCCACAGGCACTGGCACCCAGTGCTGCTGTCGGCCCAGAACCGTCCCTCCGGACCAGCAAGGGCAGCTCGCTCAGCTCTGACGGCTCCTGGTACGACTCGCCGTGGGGCACCGGCGGCGAGCTGACGGACAGCGTGTTCATCTGCGGGCAGAGCGGCTACAACACCTGCTCCTCCACCCGCACTGAGGAGACCGCCACCAGCAGCAGCGGCTACAACACCTGCTCCTCTGCTCTGGTGGAGGACATGTCACCTACCTCCACCCACCTTCTCCACCCCACAGAGACTGCCACAGGCCACAACTCCTGCTCCTCCTCCGGTCACACCGAGGACAGCGGCATCGGGGACTCTGTGATCCTGCAGCCGGACCTCACGGACCTCATTTCACCCTGCAACGTCTACAGCAGCCACCACACGCTGGCTGCCTTCCCCACCGCACCAGAGCAGCTGGGCACCACCTCCTCTTCCTCACCACCAGGTGACATCATCCAGGAGGCAGAGGGTTTGATCAGAGATGTGGAGCAGCGCTACTCCTCCCACACGCTGCCCTGTCGCAAGGCCGAGCCTGTGAACTCTACCTCCACCGGGAACAACCGGAAAGACTTCCTGAAGAGCCGAATCAGACAGCTCAGTGACTGGACGGGAAGCCTGAGCAGGAAGAAGAGGAGGATCCAGGTAAGAGAGCAAGATGGAACATTCAATACAAAAAATATTTTATCATAAAACGTAAAAATGACAAGAACACAATCGACTGTTGCAAAAATTCACCAATAATCCTCTTTTAAATGTTTTTTTTTTTATTTATTTAATCATAAATAGTAAATACACGTCTGAAGGTAACAGCTGACAGAAGCTGATTAATTCTCATCAAACCTAAGGATGGTTGTATTTGTCAGCTTCATGCTCACGCTGGCAGCGATCAGTGGGTGGAGTTGCTTTCACTGTCTCGCCTTGTTTGTTTTCTGTGCAGCGTTTTCACACCCAGTTAACAGTAATGAAGCAGAAAACTGTGGTCAGTAAAACCAACTCATAAACTCCTTAAAAGCAAATTTAGCAAACAGCTACAGCAAATAAAAGCAGCAGGAGGAAGAACGACACTGACAGAGCAGGTCTGGGAAGCCACCAGACTCTATTAATAAATTCTATTAAAATAAAGCAAATGTATTTCTGTAATTATCAGTTTAATGATTTTTTTGTTTGTCTTAATTTAAACTGCATTATTCAATTTAAATTTTCATTGATTGATTTAGTCGTTTATTAACATTTTGTTGATATATTTTTTATCCATGAATCCATTTTGTTTTATTTTATTTAACTTTATTATATTTTATTTTATTTTAATTTAGTTTAAATTTATTTTTGATTTTAGTTTATTTACTAAAAATGATATATAATCTATTTTTACATTATACTGTATATACATTTTATGTTTAGAAACACATTTATTTGGCATTTAAATTTTTTTTTACCTATTCATGTTTTTTGTTTTATATTGAATTATGGCAGCCTTGGTGTTCCATACAGTTTACTGTTCATCAGATCCTAAACTGGTCCTGCTTCTAAAACTGAGTCCAGATAAAACTAGGGTTTGATTTCCCTGCAGGAGCCACACAGCAGCGACACAACTGATGTCTTTACCAGCGGACCGTCTGGACCGTCTGCCTCCAGCACATTGTGGTCCTGTAACCCACTCCACCAGCTGAACCAGAACCTGTTCCCTTCGGCCCACTGTGGCTCCTTCAGGAGCCTGAACCAGAACCAGACACAGAACAGTGATGCTCAACGCCAGAACATCTACGAAAACTTCATGCAGGAGCTTGAAACGGGCTGCAGCAGTACGGCTGACCGGACAGAGCCGTCAGAAGGAGACGGAGAGGAAGACGAGGGAGAGGAGGAGATGGATGGGGAGGTGGAGGTGCAAGGAGGAGCAGAGGAGGTGGATGTGCTGTTTGAGAAGGAGCAGGGTGTGGTACGAAGGGCAGGCTGGCTCTCCTTCAAAGCTCTTATCACTGTCAACAAGGACGGGAAGCTGGAGCTCGTCACCCGTCGCAGGTGGAGGCACTTCTGGGTGACTCTGAAGGGTGAGTCCCTCCACATGGACACAGACACCCGAAAAACTCTGATTCAATCTTCTCATATTTAACCTTCACACATGACTTTCATTTAAGGAGAAAGTGTGTCAGTGGCCGGTGTTTAGGACCAACATTTGAAAAGCCAAAAGTGTGAAAATTCCCCATTCGCATCAGCTGGTGCTGAAGATGTGTTGCATCCAGATGAAAAACCTCTTAAATCTGTAGCATGTTTCATGAAACTTAGAACACGATAAATAATGAATGAATGACTTCATCCCGTCAGGCTGCACTCTGCTGTTTTACGAGAGGTTTGGACGGAGCGGCGCCGAGCAGGAGCTGTCGCCTCGCTACGCTCTGCTGGCCGACGACAGCATCGTCCAGGCCGTCCCCGAACATCCCAGGAGGGAGCACGTCTTCTGTCTGAGCAACTCGTATGGAGACGTCTACCTGCTCCAGGTGAAACAGCTGCTCTGCTGCAGTCCTGAGGTGCCGGAGTGTCCCTGAAGGCACCACATAAAATGTTTTTGTTAGATACTGCTCTGCTGTGATATTTTTGGCATCATTTGAAGACTTTCTAGAAATGTTTCTTCTCATTCTTTAGCTTTAATTGTTGACTTCATCTCTTTTCCCATGATGCTCTCTGATTTCAGTCAGTCTGAATCAACGGGATGTGGATTCTCACCACATTCACTCTCCTTCATGAAGCATTTTAGGATTTTCTCTGCATCTGTAGTTGTGAGTTTTCCTCTGTGCCTTCGCAGAAAGCAGGACTTCAGGGGTCAGAGGTCACCGCGCTCTAAAAATAGATGTAACTTACTTCCTGCGTCCTCTCTGGCAGCGGCGATGACCTCTGATTTAACTAGAGAGCATTTATCTCTGTGATCTCCCTCTGGCTTTACGAGCTCGGGGAGATCTTTTACTCAGAGTAACTCTCACTGCTCTCAGTGAGTGTTTACCCACACACACACATAAATCACTGAGGAGGAGGAGGATGAAGGAACCATACAGAGGTGTGGAGGAGCTTTTCTCAGCTGAGGATGGAAGGGGGGGGGGGGGGGGGGGGGGCTGTTAATGGGAGTCACAACACAGCAAATTACTGCAACAAATGTTCCTTTTTACAGCGAGTAAATCCTCCTGAACACAAGCAGCTGTTGGTGTGAAGAAGCTGAAAAACATGTGTGTCCTGTTGGTAATTGACCCTTAAAACATTTTGCTCCATTTTGGTCCATCTGTTATTTCAATATAAAAATGCCTGTAGAATCTCAAATTTTTTAACCCCAGTCATTTAAAAGGAATGTATGAATAGATTTAGCAGCATAAAGACCGACCAGGAGAAGAAAGCAGAATTTATTACTAACAGAACTTTGTAGAAATAACACACAGATCAACAGTGACCAAACCTTTTCTCATCTCATCGTTCTCTCAAGTCTTGGCTTTCAGGAGAAAAATATTGTTATTGAAACAAACACACAACAGAAAATATTTAGGCAAGGCAAGTTTTTTTTTTACAGCAGAATACATTACAAGCAACAGAGTTTTACGGGTTAAAAACACCAACAAACATTAGAAAGAAGTTTCTGTAAAATGTGAAAATGATTTCATTCTTATTTCTCTCAGGTGTTATCTGCTGTGAGCAAACCTGAACTATGTCTGTTTCTGACCTGTCCAGGCCACCAACCAGACGGACCTGGAGAACTGGGTGACGGCCATCCACTCTGCGAGCGCCTCCCTGCTGGCCCGGCGGCAGGGGAAGGAGGACACGCTGCACCTGCTGCACTGCCAGACACGATCACTGCTGCACAAGATCGACATGGACGGGAAGATGAAGAAGATGGCCGAGCTGCAGCTGTCTGTCATCAAGGAGCAGAAGAACCGGAAGGCTGTGGAGAACCAGGTCAGGACCTGTGAAGTTCAGTAATCCTTTACCTGTTTTTATGATTCTGGATGAGATGCACCTCGGATCTGAACTCAAGCAGGTTAGCTGGTTTTAGTTCTGCTGTCGAACCAATTTTATTTCCCCAGTTAAATTTTTTAACTCAGAATTTTATGTTATTTCCAGACTATTAATTACCCAATGAAGAAAACCAGTCTCAGTTTGGCTCAGTCTCTGCAAACCTGATGTGGACTGGATGAATTTACACTGAGTGTTTATTAGTGTTTGTGTGTTTTCAGATCCAACAATGGGAGCAGAACCTTGAGAAACTGAACCTGGATCTGTTCAGACTCAGGTGTTACCTGGCCAGTCTGCAAGGTAGTGAACTTCCCAACCCCAAGAGCCTCCTGGCCGTGGCCAGCCGGCCTTCCAAGAGCATGCTGGGACGTCTGGGCGTCTTCTCCGTGTCCTCCTTCCACGCTCTGGTAAGAAGCTTTTCTCTGTCAAAGGGGTGAGGAACCTGCAGGACTTCTTCACTTCCTTCTCTGACTGTGAATCTGTCATGCAGGTGTGCAGTCGGGAGGAGGCGGCGTTGTGGCAGCGCTGTCGGTCTCTGACGGGAGGAAGCGGAAGGAGGAGAGGCCTTCCATCTTCTCTGAAGGTCCTGAATGGGCTGGACAGGCACAGACGGAATGGAAAAAACTTCGATCTCCAGGTAATAGACCTCACCACTCACTGCACAACACGCATCTAAAGAAATAATCTTTTCTCTGTGCTAGCACCCGTCTTCATGAGGCCTTTTTCAGGCCTGTCTTCATGTTTTTCCTGCTGGAATCTCCCAGCTGAAGTTCCCATCATTCTTGGCTCCTGACGGCCCCTCCTGATAAACAGCCAGTTATTTTAAGGACCATGAGAGTCTGTGGTTTGGAGAGCGGAGGATAAATCTGTCTACAGCTGACCGTCTGTTTTGGCTCAGCTTCTGTTCAAACATTGCGACACGCGCCTGCTGTTTACACTGAGACTGAGAGAAAGTCCACTTCACAGATTTTACAGAACCAGCAGCAGGTTTGGTCTCAATGTTTCCTCCTGCAGACAAACTCAGTTCAGTTTGGAATATTTCTTTTTTCTGCTGCTGCACAGTTCAGCTCCACTCAGTTTGTATTTTAAATCATTTTACAGAAAACTGAGCTCTTCAACTTAACATCTTTATATTCATATATTCATATTTTCACCATCTTTCCTGTTGGGATTTGAAGTTTTATATATAAATTAAATAAATACAAGTGAAATAAAAGTTTTATTTGAAGCATTGTCTGAAGAACTTTGCAAAGCTGCCGCAGTTCTTCCTGTTTATTATTTATAAATCCATTATCAATACCACCTCAACCAAAAAACACACCGTGTTTAACTGAATGATGCTGCATCCCATCTCTCCAGATGCAGCATCCATGACAGCTGTTTTTTCTGGCAATTCTGGCACCCTTCTCATTTTTTGCCTGTATAAAACAAAGACTGACCTGGACCCGTCCCTGAAAAAAACGAGGCTTGTGTGACCATGGTTGGTGGTTGGAGGGCTGATGGTGGACTCTGAGGCAGGAGCTTCTTCCACAGTCTGTTTTCAGTTGTTCTGTTTTGTTTCATCACCAAATAACTTGGGGTTGGGAAAAAAAAAATCCATCTTTGGCTTAAAACCCACACCCAGCAGGTTCCCAACAAGCATCAGCGTGGGAAACACTGAGCTTAAGGCTGTTAGATACTCCACGAGAAATTTGTTCTTGTTCTCAAGGCCACGAGAACAAAATGACGTTATTTTGCTCTTGCGGACATGAACGGGGACAGATTGCAGCTTGTTCTCGACACATCGGCTGAGCAGAACTTTCTGTGAGGCTCCTAGAAGTATTGTGTGATTGTTCGGATATTTAACGTTGTTAACGGAGAAAAGAATGAAACAGAAATTTGTGGCTTCCGCATTTCCCCTGATGCAATGTTGAACGGATACCTTTAATGAGCAGCTGATCGAGGTGGTGAGAAAGTACATGTGGAATTTAAAGACACAGAGAATGAAATGACCGGACCAATGCAAACTTTGTTCTTTTGGTCTCAAGAACAAGAACAAAGTTCTTGCTTCTCGCGGAGTATGTAACAAGCTTAAATCTGGATAATAGGATAGTTCCTCTTCCTCTTTCTCCAAAAGAAGATGACGAAGAGTCTCATTGTGTTTATATTTTGTTCCAAAGAGACCAAAGAATCCAAAAGGACAGTCTAAAGCTTTTTCTGTCATTTCTTGTGATCGCTGAATCAGGTTCTGCTGAAAACTCTGATAACTGAAGGCTGAAGTCTCATCTAACTACTAGCATTCCAGTTTGTTGTGGAGATTTAGTCTCATGATGGAAAGTGATGGATGTTGGCGAGCAGAGCTGACTCAGACACAGCTCTGGATCTCTGAGGTACATGTGGAGATGATAGTTGCCGTCGGCTCTGCAGGAAACAAACAGCTGCTGTGATCTAACAGACCCACTTCACAGTTCCCGGACCTCACCGCCTCCACTCCACGCCGAGCCGGGAGGTTCTTCCTGTAAAAAGCAGCTTTCCTTCTACAGAACAAGGTTCCTCTTCACATCAGACCTTCCTGGATAAATGTTGGCGTAAACAGAATCACAATCAGCGTTGTAGGTTGTGCAGGAAGTAAACTTTAAAGTTTTCTAGTTTAAACATTATTGATCACAGACTGTAGCCATGGTAACCACTCAGTTATCGTTGTAAGACTGTTACGTGGTCGAACTGTGCTCATCACGGTTTTACTGTCTGCTGCTCCAAGGTCCAGCTTCAACCCTCCAAACTCTTCCCTTTCCATTCATTTCTCACACAGAACAGCTACAGATCAGCTGATATGTCGCCTGAAATCATCAATCGGATTAATTTTCCTAAAAAACAACTTCTAATGTCTTTTAAAGAGCCGCGGTTGAGATGACACACCTGCCGTTCACCCGTTAGAAACGCACCTGACTGACGGTGAAAGTGTGAGATTGTTGGTCTCAGCATCGTGTCACGGCAGGACCAAAGCTTTCTGAGGATGCAGATCCTGGAAACTGCACCAGCTGTTCCCAAATTCTTCATCGGAGATACGGAATTTAGCAAATACAGAACAAAAGAGTCGGGAAAGAAAGGAGTTGGTGTTTGTTTAGCTGTTGGAGAGCAGCCTGCTGGTGTGTGGACACAGAGGAGGTGGATTAAAAGCTTCGAGGGTCTTTTATTCTTCCTGAAGTCATTGTCCCTGAATGTTAATCCTCCACAGAGGCAGGAGATGACCCCCCCCTCCTCCTCTTCCACACCTCATCTCCACATGACCTCCACCTCCTTCCTGCTGCTCCTCTTTAACCTCCTGTCACCTCCTCCTGTGTGTCCTTTCTGTCCTGCTGCTTCTCTGCTTTTCTTCTTCTCTTTGCTCATCACATTAGTTTTAAATAAATTTCTGTCTTTTTTTACTTATCAGATCAAACATATATTATTTATGTATTTTTTTTATTTCAGTTTCAGTCTGGTCTCTGTTATTACTGCTGGTATTTTTCATGCTCTTCATAAATAGTGTTGAATAGAACTATAAAGTCTTCTTGTCTGTTTCTTCCTGCAGGATCTGGACTGTGAGCCCAAACAGAGGCAGGTGGCGCCCTCTGCAGGTTACACAGCTGTTCTGCAGGTGAGTTCAGGTCCTGAAACCTGAAAGTTTAACAACTCCACAGACTTTTTATTTAACCCTGTTCAGTTTTTAATAACATTTATCAAAATACAAAACTAACAATGAATTATGTGTTCTTTTAATGACACATCAACGCAGAGTAAGAAATAAATTTGCTACATTAAAATGAAATTATCTTTAAGAATAAATAAAACTACGTCTGCAGTTTTCCTCCTGATATGAATTGTGTTGTGAATGATTAGTTTGTTTATGCTGCCGGGTGCGTGGACTTATCTCCTCCATCTCTGTCAGAGAAATAACTGATCTGATGTCTCAGCTTTAATCTATAAACTGTAGAAATGTTAATAATCCACTGAAGCTGTTTTTATTCTACATGACAGCAGACCTGATTTATCCTTATTTCCCTCTATTAAAACATCTTTTAGATTCTGATCATTAACCAGTGGAAATGATCAGGTTTTAATCAGTATTGAAAGTTTTGGTGCCTGGATATGGAAAATATTCTATGAAGAGAACAAGAAAAAACACGAAAACATGTCTGTACTTGTTTATTTTATTCTAACATGTTTGTTTTTATACTGTAATGTTATTTTCAGATCATGTTTAGCGGTTTATGAATTTAACTTTGAGAGAAATGATGTGAAGCTTGTTCTCCATCGTGGATCCGCTGTCGTCACATCCTCTTCTGAGATGTTTACCGTCAGATGTTTGTTGTTTTCCAGCTGTGTGATGAACAGCCGCCTCCAGCTGTTGGAGTTCTCTCTCTGCACATCTGTCGACCGGATGCATACCAAGACTTTGGTGAGAAAAACATTCACAAGTTTGCAGGTTCCATCTCTTATGGTGACGACTCAGGGAAGCTTTTTTACTGAGGAAAAACAACATCTGGAGAAACATCTGGATTCATCCGTACAAACCTGTTTCTTCTTCTCCACCTGCAGGTTTTGCAGTGACGGGTCACGTGGACGGAGCAGGTGAAAGCCACGTCTTCATCAGCGAGGTCGACCCGCTGGGACTGTCGGCCCAACGAGGTGAACAGATTAAAATACAAACAGCTGTTTGGAAGGCTTGTTGCTCTCCAGCAGAGGGCGCTCACAGCTCACCTGCTGGTCAGGAAGAAAAAACCTGAAGTCAAACACCACATCGTCTCATTAACGACCTCAGATCATGTGACTTCTGTGTGTCTCTGCGTCCCATTAGGCCTCCGGGCCGGAGACGAGGTCCTGGCTGTAAACGGGGCTGCTGTGTCCAGACTGGACCTGGACTTCCTGCAGAGTCTCTTTGCACACCAGAACCTGCAGCTGTTGCTGAGGAGAGATGAGTCACCTGATCCAGAGGAGCCTGCCGGCGTCTGGCCCGACCTCAGCATCCAGCCTTCAGACCCCCACACCTGGACTACAGGTACGGTTCAGCTGAACATGCTCAGACCAGAACCTGATCTGATCCCAGAAATCTGTCTGGTCTCGATTTAACGGATTATCCTGAAGGCAGGCTGAGGGGCAGTTCTGGGAAAATTCCTGCAGAAATTATTTATTTTATTTCATTAACTGGAAAAATCTGTGTTTGATTCAAAACCTTTGAAAAAAAACTTCCTGTTGACGTCACAGACTCGCCTCTCATCACCGATGCAGCCCAAGCCCCGCCCCCCGTTTTTAACGACTCTTCAATGCCGTCTGAGGAAGCTGAGTCACCTGAGCAGGTGAGGTTCAGACTGTGTGTCCTGTTGGTGGAAAACAACACAC
Organism: Melanotaenia boesemani; assembly: GCF_017639745.1. NCBI lineage: Eukaryota > Metazoa > Chordata > Actinopteri > Atheriniformes > Melanotaeniidae > Melanotaenia > Melanotaenia boesemani. Next base: position 26,262,844 of record NC_055703.1, on the reverse strand, counting down.
AGGTGATGTTTTTATTGAGAGTTTACAGGTACATTAGTCTCATTTGTCAGGAGGTAACATCACAGTAGGAGGGTGGGTGTGTGTTGCAGCGTGTTTCACCTGCAAAGAAACAGATAAAAATTTAAAAACTGGGTTTGCAGTAAATATCTTGTGTGATGAGACGGAAACATCCTCCAGACTGAACCAGACTCTGCATCACGTCACACAGAGCTCCATGAAATCCATTTTATTTTTTCCTTTAAATCTTTATTTTATTCTGTAAGTAAAGTTTATTTATAAAGCAATTTTCACAGATAAAAATCACAATGTGCTGAACATAAAATGGGTGAAATACAATACTAACATAATAATTTCATAAAATAAATAATAACAAAAAGCTTTCCAGAATAAAATTAGTCTTCACCTGCTTTTAAAAGAGTCCATGGGACGCACTTTGACAAGCAGGGACACAGTGAGGCGGCAATACACGGGGGGGCGTGACCATGTAATGTCCAGAAAGTCAAAACTTTAATTTAGAAGTCAGTAAGAAATTTGACTGGAAGCCAGTGAAGTCTTGATGAAACAGGGGTGATGTGATCTGTCAGTAGTCTGGCAGCAGAGTTCTGCACTAACTGAAGTCTGTTGAGTCGCCTTATTGAAACAAGTGAAAACAGAATTACAATAATCAATACGAGATGAGATGAAAGCATGAATGATTATTTCAAGATTGGCTTTTGAAAACATTTTCCTAACTTTAGAGACAGATCTCAAATGATAGAAACAATTACTGGTGAGCTGTTGGGAATGACCCTCCAAAGACAGCTTGATCAAACTCAACCCCGAACTTTCTGAGGCCGGTTTTAACAGACGAGCCCAGAGCACCAAGATGGTTTTTGATCAGGAGGCTGCAGCGGTCAGGAAATGTTTGACTCCTTTTCCTTTGGCTCAGACGTCATGAAAATCTCTGATTAGTTGAGAAAGCCGATCATTTTACAACTGATTCCATTTTTATTGCCAGCTGCTGACACAGACCTAAAGCCCTACGTCTGTGTCAGCGGTGATTAGGAGGTTTCAGGAGGAAACAGCCACCTGAAGACTCTCTTCCTCTGAACTTCCTGAAACTTACCTGCAGAAATCCTTTCCCACAATCCTCCTGGAGCTCCAGCCCCATGTTGTCACATGACCAGCGGCCAGCCTGTTAATCTGGGCTTAGACCGTCAGGAGTGTTTGTAAAGTCAGACTGACGGGATTAGAGGAGCTGGTAGATGTTGTTTGTCAGCGACTTCTCGTCGTCTTCTGGAAGCAGAAACAGATCCCGGAGGCGACCCCTGACCCCAGCCCAGGCTTCCCCCCCCATCCTGCTCCCTCACCATGGGAGCTCTGTGCTGGGTGCTGCCGCTGGAGGAGGATGGGGAGATGCTGGAGGAGGAAGAGGATGAGGAGGAAGAGGAGGAGAGAGGGGTCAGGCTGGTGGAGCAAATGCTGGAGCTGCTGGACAAGACAAGCTGCTGTGTGGGCTGCCAGCGACCCGCAGACGGCCTGGTTCTGCTGGTAAACATGAGAAATGCTGCAGATGAGCTGGTTTCTGATTTCAGACTGAACTCAGAGATGACATGAGGAGCTCAGTGAGGGGAGATGCTGCTCCTCCATGTCAGAAGGTTTAGGTAGCTGAGGGTCCTCCTGGAGGTTTTCCATCTCCCAGAGGTTTCCTCAGAGCCGGCAGTTCAGGATCGCTGGTCCAGATTTCAGAGGGGAGCTGCAACAGAACCATCAGAAGGCAGGAGAGATGACGTCGTCTCAGAAAAAATCTCTCTGAAACCGACTTCACTTTCTTCTTAACCAGATTATTCATCATTATTTAGAAAAATTAAGTTTAATTATCATGAAATAAGATATTAAACAATCACATCGGCCTGCTTTTAGAGTTAGAAATGACCATATTGAAGTAGGCGGAGCTCCAGAGACATTTGACACCTGATTGGATAAATTTAAATAAATCTGTTTCATGTTGGGATTATTTTCAGAAGTAGCTCCAGCTTAATGATCAGAGGGAGGAAATCCAGCTAACATAATCAGGACTGGTGGGAAAAAATAACTGTGTACATGTTTGATGGTTTTCATAGATTCTGTGAGAGTCACCACCTAGTGGCCATCAGTGGAATTACACTTGAAACATCTTCTTTCTGCAGCCCAAAGCTTCACGTTTGACATCTAAAGATTAAACTGTGATCAGTAGCTCTTTGAATGGTGCAGAATATTTTCTGCTTTCTGCTTCTGAAATGTTCAAATTTGCAGCTTTAGTGCTCGTTTGTGACATCAGCTGAATATTTTCAAGCTTTGTGGAACTAATCACATAAAACAAGACGTTAAATTGAGCTTTTTCAGCTGTTTTAACTTGTCACTGCAGGTTTAATGAAGTTTTATGTCCTCATTCGGGTCTGGCTGAGAGTCCCAGGTTTGTGGAGATCTGAGTGTGTTTCCTCTGCAGATCTGGTATGTACGTTCAGCTCTGTGCTGCAGACATCAGAAGCTTCACCAGATTAAAAATCCTTATTTCCATAATAATTTCCTGCATGCATCTCATCTGAGGGGGTTTGCAGATTCTCTTGAATTTTAGGGAACCGGATTTATATCTGAGGAAAGTCTCCTTTCTTCTGGTTAAAGAGCCGTGTAGCTGAAGGGCGAACAGTTAGCGGCTGGCAGGTCAGATTATGATGATGAATGAGGGAGTTCGTTCATCCTCCAGCAGGGTTGCAGCGGCAGACGCTGCTCTCAGACCAGTTAAGCATCGGTTTAGTTTAGCTGAGTGTGAGTGTGTGCTGTTTGTTTTCTCTGGTCTCTCACTCTGCAGCCAGCTCTAACCCAGCCAGGTGGATTTACGTCTGCTGCTGCTGCTCAGCAGATCCGTTCTGCAGCTTTCAAAGCTTCTTCATTTAAACAAGATTTTACTGTTAAACACAGAAAACACAGAAAACAGAGCCGTCGATCTGATGTCTGCAACAGGAATAAAGGTGGAGTTTGTCCTTAAGGGTAAACAAGGACAACAGGTCGGGTTGTTTAAGTCGCCTAATCAGCCTAATCCACCCGTCCGTCTGACCTGAGTGGAGATGCTGTTTTAATTACAGGTGCTTTGGGTTGAAAATGCTTCCAGTCAGAAACACACCAGCCTGCTCTGATTGGTTGGCTCCAGCAGCCTGATCAGTCACCACTTCCACCGTTACTTCTGCCAAGATCTGAAACTTCCAGAAAATGTTTTACTGGATCTAAAGTTGTAAACGCCTCGAGCTCATCATCCGTTTTAATAACTGACTCTAAAATCTGAGGAAAAGTGTCAAGATAAGCATCTTTGCTTCCTCTCTGTCCTCCTTCCAGAACGTGGAGCGGGTCTGTTCACGGTATCAGACCTTCCCTGAAAGCCAAGCACTGGACTCCGAAACCCCCAAGAACCCGTACTGCAGCGAGTCCGGACTGCCGCCAGCAAGCCCCGCCCACCTGAGCGTATGTCAGCGCCTGAGAAAAGTCATCCAGGAGCTGGTGGACACGGAGAAGTCCTACGTCAAGGTGAGAACCCTGCTGCTGTTTGAGCTGATACGATCCAAATATTCAGTTTCTGTTTGGAAGCTCACAGATGGAACAGAGAAAACGATGTTTAAAACCTGTTTAAAATCCTTCTTATCACAGACACAAATCCATCACTTTTATTGCCATTAATGTGTTTCATGTGCACACCATCTTTTTACAGCTCATGCAACTAAAAACATGAGTGCAGCTCAGAGATTTTTCTTCTAAGTGTGCTGAATAAAAGATTCAAAGCTTTGAAGGTTTGAGGCTTCAGTCTAAGAACAGCCACATCTGGTGGCTGACTGTAACCATAGCAACCTCTTAGGAGCACACCTGAAGCACAGTTTCTATCACGTCAGTGATAAAAGTTCAGAAAAAACTTTATGGTTCTTTTAACTTGCTTATGCTTGTGGTCATTTATAGTAATTAATGATGACATCATCATTATGCATTAAAATTAATTATAAGTTAGAAGAGACGCTGCAGCAGAAATACAGCTAATAAATGTTTAAAGCATTTGTTTTATAATATAACCTGATATACAGACTAATCCAGACTAAAAACATTCCAGATTAAACCAAAGAATAAATGTAAATTCAGGTAAAATGTTGATTTTAAAAAGCTTTATTTAAAAACTGGACTAAACTCTTAACAAGACCAAAGAAACCTGCTGCAGCAGATTCTGGTTTTTAGATGAACAGAAACATCTTTTTGTTAAATTTTATCATTTAAACGGATGTGGGATTTTTATTAAACCAAGATTTAGAATAAAAGAGATGAAGGACGTGTTTCAGTGTGCGGAGTTGGTTTATGGAACAATCTGGATAAAAGTCTAAAGATAAATCGACTATTGTGCTTAAAATATTGTTACTTCTGATTTAGAAAATATAATTAATGAGGTTCATTTGTTTTGTTCTGTGGGATTGTGTAGAAAATAAATGAAGCGAAAAGTTTCTGTTGGAAGCTGTTTTTAGTTCAATTTTTAAATGACATAAATTGTATTTATTATTGGCTAAATGAATTATTTGTGTGAGCGGGCGGATTATTTTAGATTATTTTTCTTTCTGCTCCTTTTCATGCAAGTGTTTAAAATGTATGTTGTATTAATTGTTTTGCTTTGTAAAGAATTAAATAAATACTTTAATGAAACTTAACTGAACTAGTCCAGTACTTCTAACGGAAACAATCACAGCTGTCAAACCAACGAAACGCATCGAACCACGCTTTGAATCAGTGAAGCAGCGACAGTGTTTCAAGCTTCGGATGTATTCCTGATAAACGTGTTTATGAAGAGCGATACAAGCTTCAAAGCCTCAGTATCATTCACCCATCACTAAAAACACACACCCATGTGATCATCAGCACCAATCATATGTTCAGATCATTCAAATCATTAAAAATTATTGAATTTTGTCCATTTGAAACCAACAGATTTAGTTAGAAATCTAATTGACGTATGTATGTTTTCCTCATTTTTTTCTATTTTTCTTTCTGTTACTTTCTTGTAAGGTCTTTTATACCAGGGCTACTTACATCGGTCCTACGAAGGCTGCAGTCCTGCAGGTTTTCAGTGGTTCCCTGCTCCAACACACCTGAATCAGAATAAATGGATCCAACAGCCTATGAAGTTCTGCACAGTGACTCATTAATTTGAGTCAGGTGTGTTGGAGCAGGGAGACATTGAAAACCTTTCAGGCCCTGCTCCGTACTCTGTTAACCTGTAAACCTGACCGGTTTGTTCCTCTGCGTCAGGATCTGGTCTGCCTGTTCGACCTCTACCTGACGCCGCTGCAGAACGAGACGTTCCTCAGCAAAGACGAGGTGAGGACGGGACAGGAAGTGCACCGCTGCAGTAAGATGCCAGGTTCTGTTCTCGGTTCTGAGTCTCGGTGTGGTCTCTCCCTCAGATGGAGGCGCTGTTCGGCAGTCTGCCGGAGATGTTGGACTTCCAGAGAGTTTTCCTCCAAACGTTGGAGGAGAGGATCGCCGCTTGTCCCAACTTCAGCAGCCTGGAAACTCCCGAACAGTTCAAGGTGAGAATCCATCAGCTGATCCCTGTTTCCTCTTCTTTTCCTGGATTTAATCCATCTGATTTTATATGCCTCGTTAGTATCTTACTAAAATTAGATTTTTCTTTTTTTTTTTTCACACTGTTCCTTATTTTAATAGATTTTTATCAGCTGTCTTTTTATCTTATTTACCCCTCTATGATTATTTATTTCAGTTAATTTTATTTTTAATTTCATTTTTATTTGAAGATGTGGTTTCAGTTTTCACATTTTGTTTCTCTTCCAGAAACTCCTCTTCTCGTTGGGCGGGTCTTTTCTTTACTACGCCGATCACTTCAAGCTCTACAGCGGCTTCTGCGCCAACCACATCAAGGTCCAGAAGGTTCTGGAGAGAGGTGGGTGACTATACCGCAACATCTGAGCTGAAGTCCTGAGAGTCTGAGCAGATACGTTACTTTTAAATCGTCTTTAAATGCAGCAAAAACAGACGCAGCCTTCAAACACTTCCTGGAAGCCAGGAATCCGACCAATCAGCACTCGTCTTCTCTGGAGTCCTTCCTGATCAAACCGGTTCAGAGAGTTCTGAAGTACCCGCTGCTGCTGAGAGAGCTGGTGTCCCTGACCGATGTGGAGAGTCCCGAACACACACACCTGACAGGTAACACACACCTGGTATACCTGGGCTGTGGCTCCGCCCACACACGGTGGAAGCTTCGCTCACTTCCTGTTCTGTCCACTCAGAGGCGCTCAGAGCGATGGAGAAGGTGGCGAGTCACATCAACGACATGCAGAAGATCTACGAGGATTACGGCTGCGTGTTCGACCAGCTGGCGGCAGAACAGAGCGGACCGGACAAACAGGTACACACACACACACACACACACACACACACACAGAAAAGTCGTCACATCACCTGCAGCACCTGTTCATCCTTCTCTCCGTCTGGCCTCAGGTGACGGAGATCTCGATGGGGGAGTTTCTGGTGCACTCGTCGGCGGTCTGGCTGAACCCTCTGCCGGGTCTGCGACGCCTCCGGAAGGAGCCTCAGCTCAGTCTGTTCGGTGGGTCCAGACTCAGGTCAGCTGCTCAGAGTGGGTTCGTTCAGGTCGTAACACAGATGCTGTTGTTTCCTCAGTGTTCAAACGAGCCGTCATCCTGGTTTACCGCGAGAACAGCAAACTAAAGAAGAGGATGGTGAGTCCAGCTCTGCTCTTCATCGTGGTTTATTTCACTCTGGAGGCTGAAACGCAGGAAAATCACGCAGGAAACATGTCGCTGCTGATACAAAAAAAACTTGACGTGTGTTTGTTGTGACAGACGAGCTCCCGGTCAGCTGATCTGGACCCCTTCAGGTTCCGCTGGTTAATCCCAGTTTCAGCGGTCCAGGTCAGACCAGCCAACATCTCAGGTCAGGGACCAGTCAGACGGAGGAGTGTTACCGTAGACAGTGTGTGTGTGTGTGAGCTGACTCTGAGCTGTGTTTCCAGGTTCGGACGACCCGTGTGTGTGGGAGCTGGTTCACAGCAGGTCTGAGGTGGAGGGCCGACCAGAGACGGTGTTCCAGCTCTGCAGCAGGTACCAGCGTCTTTGAGACGTCCTCGCTTCAAAAAGTTGCTTAATTTTAAAACCATTGTTTGATGCTGACTGGTTGAACTGGTTGAACTGGTTGAACTGGTTAAACTGGTTGAACTGGTTGAACTGGTTAAACTGGTTAAACTGGTTGAACTGGTTAAACTGGTTAAACTGGCTGAACTGTGTCAGGTTTTTAGTTTCTGGTCTTTGTTCCAGTGGTTTGGAGACGAAGGCCAGCGTCCTGCGAGCTCTTCGCTCGCTCCTCAGAGACAGAGCTCCCAGCGGCTCCCTGAGGAGGACCAAGCTGTCCACAGCTGAGAAGAGCGCCTCCTGGAGGAGGAGGCAGCACCTTCACCCCGACCCCTCAAAGATGCCTCGTCAGGAGCCGGAGATCTGCGGACCTGACGGCGTCCGAGGAGAAACCTGCTCAGAGCCTCTGTTGCCGAGCAACGCCTCCTCAGGAAGGAGGACCAGACTCTGCTCCCTGACCAGCGAGCTCGAGGCTCAGCTGCAGAGGCTCAACTTCACTGAGGAGGAGCGAGGAGGGACGCATCAGGGCGCTGAAGAGAAGAGGCGGAGCTCCAGTCTAAGGCGGAGTCGTGGAGGAGAACCGATGGACCCGATCAGCCTGCTGGAGCGAGACTTCAGCGTTCAGAGCATGACCTCCATGATCAATGAGGACTGCTTCTACGACCCGGTTCTGGGGACCCAGACGGCCACCGTCCCCACACTGCAGGGACAGAGCTAAGGTGCTAACAAGAGACCGAGTCCAGACGCTGATCCGGGAGACGTTTCGGATCAGCCAGAGCTTCACACAGACCAGGAGCCATCTGATTGGCTGAGAGAGAACAGAACTCCCAGATGAGGAAGATCAGTTCGATCAGCAGTGATGGTGGAGTCTTCCTCAGAGTTCCTTCACCAGAGAAACATCTGTAACATCAGAACAAATGAAGCTGAGACGAGTTCTACACAAAGACCACGAACCTCTGAGATCTACCAGTTTCTCAGAGTCAAAAATGTTTTATTTTTTATTTTATGTTTTCTAAAAAGTCCAAATTTACAGGAACCAACATCTCATGTTGTAGGAAAAACAAACTTTTAAAAACAAAAATATTTTAAATAAAATTAAAATAAATTTATTACATAAAAGTTAAATTGTTTAAATAAATTCAGTGTTTAAGTTCAAGGTTTTTTCTCACTGTTGTAAATATTCTTCTGTGTACATTTTATTTTCCAGCCGACATGTTTCTTCATTTTCTTGACAAAAGCAGTTTCTGGTGAAAATCTGGAGCTGATGCATCGAATCGAAGCCGCTATTTTTCTCTTACTGTATTTATATTTTCTGTCACCTGTATTTCTGTTGGAAAAGTCAGAATTTTAAATTAATTTTTTCAATTATTTTATGAACGTTTAAAATATTTGGTAATTTATTTTCTTAAATATTCGTGTACGTCTTTGTATGATGGGATTCTGTCAAAGATAATAAACTGATTCAGATCTCATTGAAGAGATCATTAATACATACTGTTCGGCCTAAATAATTCAATTCAGCATTTAAACATTTTCTATCTATCTATTATCTATCTATCTATCTGTCTGTCTGTCTGTCTGTCTAACACACACACACATATATATATGTATATGTGTGTATAAGCACATTATCTAGTAATTTGTCATTTACTGGATTTCATGTTAAAACGCGTCATTTTAAAAGGTAATTAAAAGACCTTTTATTTTGAAAACATAAATAACAGGAAGTTCATGTTATATGTAACTTTTCTAGCTTGACTGTTGTAGTTACCACTTGTGACCACAAGAGAGCACAATGACAGGCTGAGTTTGTACTGATTTGCGTCTCCCGGTTAGCAGTTTGACTTATTCAGCCACTTTTATCCAAAGCGATTTGCATCTGAGACTAATAACAACACAAGCAGGAATTTAAACAGGATGGGACATCATAATTATGAGTCAGGCAGACTGCTGTGACCAAGGTGCTGTCATGTAGGCAGTACATAACTTTTTTTTTTGTCCTTTTTAAATACAAGCGATTTCATCACTGCTGACTTGAGCCTTAAGTCCTATCAGATCAAACACACAAGCACCTTCTAACTACTACAAACTAATTCTGTCTTGTTTCTAAAACTGACAGGGAAGTTATTTAAGTGTTAGTCAAGTAGCCTGCCAGGATATTGCTAGCTTAGTTCATACAGTCTTTACTGATCTGCTGGGCGCAATCTGACATATCAACCAACAAGAGGAATCAATAAATAAATTAAATAATTAATCATCTTCAATTAGGAATCCTATTTTTTAATATTTTGACAGGATGTTCTGCCAATATATAATGAGTTTAATTTTGTTATCGTCGTTATATTTATTTCATGAAAGTGTATTTGCGTAATGTGACCACTAGAGAGAGCTGGATACCAATGGTATGCACAAAGCTAGAAACAAACTATCACAGTACTACTTCCGGTAAAAGCTTTAAACACTAAATAACTTTTTCTTTAAAAAAACTTATTCAAACCTGCCAACATGCAAAACATACAAATTAGTTGGAGCCGATAAAGATTTGGAAGCCGTATTTAAATAAAATAATTTAAACTTAATTTGTTGAAGTAATTTACCTACGTTTGTATGTAACCTATAAAGTTTTTTTTGCTATTATGATTAGCATTGAGACATGTCAAACACAGCCACAAATGTATTACATAAACGGTTTATTAGTAGAAAAAACTAAATGATTTATATAAATGTGTTTGAATAAAGGTTTCTTTCATCACATATTTATTTTATTTTCATCACAGTTTTAGAAGAGATTAGTCCATTTCCGTGAAGCTAATTAGCACTGCTAGCTTGATGTCGAGGCATTTCCGTTGTAGGAACTTATTTTGGCCACTAGGGGGCAGTAAGGAAACACAAAAACGTGAACTCTTAAAACGTGTGTGGTTATGTGGCAGTAAATTGGTTACAGATTATTCTCTTTTTCTTTTTTTATTTAAATGTTTGGGGCCCGCGAGCCAGAAGGGGTGAACAACTTCACTGGAGAACAGTGACAGCGTGAATAATTTGCATTTTCAGCTGTCGGCCGGTGCAAACCTCTTTAAAGGAGCCCCATCCACACCACTTGCTTTGGCTGGAAGTAGCGCTGCATCCTGTGTAAACATACTGTACATCTCAGAGCGGGTTTATCTAAATGAAGAGGAGTTTTCTGGCTGGTGACGAGAAAATGAAGAAGAAAACAGGAAAAGCAAAACGCAGAGCGAGCATGTGGTAAGTAGTGCACATACTATTGAAGCTAATTTAGCTCTGAGCAGCTCAGTCTGTACTGCTACTGAAATCAGCTAACTCGGACAAAATTGTCTTTAGGTAAATCTGTGTCCCTCCAAACTAAACCGTTGAGCTAATTAACTAAGTTATTGAATTTATCGGCAAGAAATGTGGATGATGTACTACTAAGGTCATGGGTGGAAATTGTTTGCAGGTGGTCTTTATATGTTTTGGTCTGTTTCTTTTTTCATATGGGTAGGCTTTATACTTCTTGTTTATGTATTTATGTATGAAAGTGTTACATCCTGCGGTTAATGTCATCTTAAAGCTCCATAATGCAGGTTTCTGCAGCACAAAGTTAAATATTCAGTTGCCCCACTTAATGAAATGTAAATTGGAAATAAAGTAAAAGTAAAAGTAGAAGAAAAATTAAAGCTGCCAAAGAGCATTCAAAAGTTGTATTTGAATAATTTAACATCTGCTATAACATCCCATTTTCTACATATGAAATTAATGTTTTATTGTTTAAAAATAAATATTATTATAATTTTGGTGAGGGCTGTTTGGAAGGGATCCTCTAAAATATTTTGTCTAGGGCCCAAAGAAACTTTTGTTTTTGAATTTGTGTGACTTTTTATTTTTATTTTGTATTTTTCTAGATTATTATATGGTTTTGCCAGGTGTGATTACAAGTTACGACCACTAGGTGGAGCCAGTGAGGAACGCATTGTCAAGTTAGCAATAAGCTATTAGAGTTGTACTTCCGGTAAGGCTTTAAAAATAAAAGTTGCCGGAAAAGCAATACATAAAAATGTTCGTGATATTTTCGGTTAAAACAATACTTTTTTTCCTTCTTTTAATTGAAGCTTTTTCTTTTAAATAAAAATAAAGTTAGTGTAAGCCAGATGTAATTTCTCCAATGGATAGATACCAATACCCCAAACTTCCATGCTTCTCAACCCTGGATGGTGGCCTACATGGGATTTGTTAAAATGTTGATAGTCAGGATACTCAGACATCACCCGATGGGCTTCGTCCTGCTCAGATATACACAAGCCTCATTTACAGAAGAAGTAATAATAAAAACATCCAAGAAGTAAATGTGATATATTAAAAAATGTTAAATCCCAAAAACAGATATTTTCATTTTAGCAATGCCACACTTGTTCTGTGGAAGTTACATGAATACATGTTTGATTTAGTAATTACAATCTGTTTAAAATGGTATTTATTTTTATTTATTTGTGTTTATTTAATATTCGCTGAAACCATATTTCCATAACTGGACCTGATGTGGACTGAAACCATATAAATCTTCAGTTTTCTGTGAATTAGTAAAGATAGGTAGTTTCTCAGTGACGTGAGGGACCAGAACCTTAAACCTGATCATCCTCTTCATCCTAAAAACGTCATCTGTTCCTGGGAACACCTGGATTTTCTGCTGAGTCCATGGACAGTCGGATAAATTCCCCCTGGGAGCAGTTAACATGAAGAATGTGGCCGTGATCATGTTTATTTCTCCCTGTGGGGCGTTTGCTGACCTGTGAGGACTAAATGATGTTCTGACTGCAGGGTTTAGACTTCAGGGTGAAGGTGGGGATCAGGTTTGGGTCAGACGTGTGGACGACTTCAGGCGCTGAGGACATGAAGGGAACTACAGGCCTAGATCTGAACCAAGTCCTGATCCTGAACTTTAATTATCTGCCTCATGAGGAGGCTTTTCATTAATTATATTGTAAAGACGCCACAAAATAAGACGTGTGTGTGTGTGTGTGTGTGTGCACGTGTGTGTGTGCATTAGAGATAAAGCTCTTCATTCATTTTCCCGTCTGGCTGATCCAGCTTCGGGGGGTTGTTTCTGCCAGACGGGTTCATTCAGCTCTGGGTCAAAGGTCAAACTGTTTGCTTGCATGTGAAGCTAATTTCTGCCGAACTGGAACAAAGATTCAGGAATGAGTTTTTTACAGTCTGTGATTTGATGTGTGAGAAAAGTTCTTCATTTTCAAACCAGAAATCTTTGATTTTATGAAAGAAAATCAGATTAAAATTAGTTCTCACTGTTTTTTCATCAACCAAAAAGAAAGACCCAAACACACGATCTGATGCTCGTCATTTGTTTCTGCAGCTGCAACCAAATCAGACCGGTTTAAACTGCTTTCCATCAGCAGAATGACCAGAAGTTCTTAAATAATAATAATAATAATAGTAATTGTTTCTTCCATCTGTAAATCCATTCAGAGCTGAGCTCTGATTGATCAGACCGATCAGTTTTCTGGTGATCAGGAGGCCAAAACAGGAAAAAATGATCCATCACGGCCGTAAACAAAAAAAAACGGTTAAAAGAAAATGTAATGTATAATATAATAATAATAATATAATCTTTAAAAAAAAGGTAAAGAAACATTAGAAATAAAATTAAGATCATTTGAAAAGTAAAAAAACAAAATAATTCCACATTTTCTGAAGCATCAGTGAATTTTTTTATTTCTTCACACAAAAAGAAATTTAAAGCAAAATGAGGTATAAAAAAATTAGATTTCTGAAAACTAATAGAAATATTTAAAATGTGAATTCAGCTCAATAAAATACAGGAATGAAAATATAGTAATGACATTAATAAATTAGTAAATACATTTAATAAATTATTTAACATCTTTTTAATCTAATCAAATAAAATCTGGATTCAAACAAACAAAAAAAAAAATCACTGAAAAATGTACATATTTAACAAAACCGGCAAGAATGGATAAAACACACACACACACAACCACACACACACACACACACACACACACACACTGCAAAATAAAGGTAATAAAGGCAAAATATCTAAAAATAAAAACTAAATTAAATGGAAACAAGAATTAATGAAAACATCTACAAGAATTTTAAAATTAGAAAAACTATCAATGAAATAAAAAAAATAGATTAAATAAACAAACAAATAAATAATCAGCTCTCTAGTTTCATTCAGCAGGTTGTGAAAATATCCTCCACACACACGTTTACACTGAAACCTCTCGGTGGGACGAAGAAACGACACGAGGCCGAGCTGCTGAAATCAGAGGAATGTTCCAGATTCAGGGCCGAGTCGCCCCCAGGCGTCCAGTCCAGCTCCCCGTCTACTCCCCGTCTACTCCCCATCTACTCCCCGTCTACTCCCCACTCTACCTCCCCGTCTACCCTCCAGAGATTTGCGGCGGCACGACGGCGGCGAGCAGCAGCTGATCAGGACGAACACACGGCTGCTGGACGTCCTGCAGCTCTGACTCACAAAAACACAGAAGAAGAAAAGTAGGAAACCTTTTTTTATTTATTCTGTTTATATTTTAACGTCTTTAAATTGATTATTTCTTTGTTAGATGAACACAATTAAATTCTTTAAGTCCAAATAAACAAATATTTTACTAATATTTTTTTCAGAAAAAGTGAAAAATGTTTATCAGATTTTCTGGAAATTACATAAATAATTACAAAAATATCTTCATTACCACTTCATTAGATGAATTTGTTTCTGTCCAAGGTCACCGAATAACATTAAATAATTAGATTCGTTATTATTATTATTATTATTATTGTTATCATTATCATTATTATTATTATTAGAGGCAGGAGTATCATTAACCAACAACATTCTTTGCCACATTAACAAAAACCAGTTTATTTTAATGCATCTGTCACTGATGTTCAACCAGAATTTATAATTCCAGTAAAATTTTGCAGGAAAACCCAGTTTAAAGAAAAAAAAGATAAAATAATTCTAAAAACTTTTTTTTAATGAGTTTTCGTGTGTTTTGTTCTGCTGATCAGAATTTAAAATTTTACCTTTTTGTGCTCACATGATACTTTTTTTTTTGTATAAAAGCTGCAGTGCTGAGTATTTACGTTTTAAAAGGAACAATTATTACCAACCATATATATAAACCAATTATTATTATTATGAAAGCGAACAAAACATTTGGTCATTTGCAGCTGATACATGGCTGCAAGAACACATTAAAAATACAAACAAATAATTTTACCATTTTCCTTTTAAAATACGGACATTGTGCATAAACAAAAGAACAAATCCTAATTATTTACAGAAAAGCCTGAACCAGTGAAACCGCGTCAGTTTATATCTGCTGTCATATAAACGATGAAATGATAGATGGGCTGTATTTATAAAACATTTTTCTGGTCCTGTTGAGCTCTAAAACAACCCACGTTCATCCATCCAAACACACACACACACACACCTTCATTTGAAAGGACCACAAACCCGGAAAGCTGCAGCAGAACCTGCGTCCACCGATGACGTCACCGCTCTGCCTCTGTGGTGGGAAACGGACCCGCCTGAGTTGGGCTTTTATTTGTAGTGAGTTCTTTGTACCAACACAACAACATTAATTAACCGATGATGTGGAAGCGGCGCCTGCAGAGACTTTAAAGTTGTGTTTTCCCACAAGGAGGAAAATGTGTGTTTATAGTTTCCATGTCGTGTCTGTGCGGGTCTGCAGGATTATGGTAATAACAGGCTGCCGGGTCCCATCACCACGCAGCCGGTGGGCGGGCGAGCTGCGGACGCTTATCAGCGCGTTGCAGTGGCCGATTCTTCACACGGTCACATGACAGGACGACACCTTGATTCACAGCTCAGCGGCTTTATCACCAAAACCAGAAAGCCGTTTTAAGAGAAGAAATGATCCAGTCGGTCGTTTGAAGAGCAGCAGATGTTATCAGAAAAATCCGTAATGAGCTCAAAAACTACAGCGAGAAATGTGTTTGAGAAATTCTGAAAAAAGAAGAGGATGAAAACCCAAATCTGCAGAAACAAAACCAAAAGCAGGATTTCCAGGTAAAATGCTGCTTTTGTTTGGAAACAAGACGCCACATTTCAGCAGAGTGCGGAGCTGACGGACCACCATCAACTCCATCAGATAAGAACGCTGCTCTGCGGCTCCATCAGAGCCGGTGACCTTCAGGGTAGAACCAGAACCTGCTTCTTGGAGACTTCTTCTTTCAGACTGAGACTGCAGCAGAAAACAGAGAGGACGTCTGGTGATGCAGAATGGGATGAAAGTGTATGTACAGTTGCCAAGGAGACAGCAGGCAGAGGGGTAGTTAGAACCAGTTAACCCACACACCCTGTGTTTTCGTTCACTGCTGCTCAGGATTGACTTCAGGAGTTCGCAGCCACAGACTCACCACAGGTAAGACTTGAGTTTCGTTCAGCTGAACTTTGACAGCCAGAAGGTTCCAGCTCTGGCTGCAGATGTTTGGCTCCATCAGAAGGTTGTTGCTGAGGGAATAACTTCATCTCAGAGCGACGCTCAGGGACACTGCAGCTTTAAAAGGACATAATTGAGTGTCAATGATCACCACTTCAGCTGCAGAGTAACTAATGCAAGCAATCACTGAGCCCCCACATGCTGGAAACGGCTCAGAAATCTGGGGGAGAAGCAGATTCCCATCAGCAGCCTCAGCTGTGTGTCCGTCACGCTCCCACGCTCACTTCAATTCTCATTTCTCCTCTGGTTGCAGCCCGCTGGAGCCTGCACTGAGGAATTATCTGCTGTCAGGACCTGCCGGTACGCCGCCGCGCCAGCAGGGACCAGCGCTGGACGAGGGGGGGCCGAGCCATGCTGTCTGCTGCCATTCAGATCCTGGCGTTCGCCCTGGCGCTCCTGGGCGTCCTCGGCACCACTGTGGCCACGTTGCTGCCCAACTGGAAGGTGAGCATCAACGTGTGGACCAGCATCATGACCCCCATCTCGCAGATGCAGGGTCTGTGGATGGACTGTGTCTGGTACACCTCCGGCGTCTTCAGCTGCACCATGAAGAACTCGGTGCTGTCGTTGCCGGCGTCTCTGCAGATCATGCGAGCTGCCATGGTTCTGTGCTGCATGGTGGCCACGTTTGGACTCTGTCTCGCTTCCTTGGGACTCAAATGTACCCGCTGGGGGGGCAGCCACCGAGCAAAGGGGCACACAGCCATTGCTGCAGGGGGCTGCTTCATCCTGGCCAGCCTCCTCTGCCTGGTCCCCGCGTCCTGGTTCACCAACGAAGTCATCACCACCTTCCTGACCACGGACCTACCGGACAACAGTAAATATCAGCCCGGTGGAGCTCTGTGTGTGACGTTTATCTCTGCTGGATTCCTCCTGGCCGGGGGGGTCATTTTCTGTTTGTCGTGTCCCGGAAAGCGTTCGAGACGACCGGACTACGCTGCCTCTGCTGACCCTGACAGATTCGAGCTGCACAGAGATGAGCGTCGGAGGCGGGAGCTGCAAGTGGAGCGCGAGCAACCAAAAAACAGGAAAAACAAAAGCGTCCAGCTGCAGACGGACGAGGTGAAGCAGGAGAAAGCCACAAAGGCCCTGGAGCTGAGACTCTATTCGTCTCCTTCCAAACTCCCCCAAAAAGACATCAAGGACAGTTACAGCCTCCAGGAGTACGTTTAACCCTCCCAGCTGAGCGCTGAAATGTGGAGTTTTCAGCTGAGGCTTTCTGGCTCATGTAGAGGGGGAGGTGGGCTGGGGGAGGTGTGAGTGTAAAGGTTTGGGTGAGGGGGGGGGGTAATTACAAAATGTTGGAAATGACAGATTGTAGATTCAGCTGAATGTCTCAGAAGCGGAGAGGCGGAACTCTACTGCAGATTCACTAAATCCTTTAAAAACTGCCAAACGGCTGCAGCTTCGCTAAACCAAAGTCTGAAGAAGACCCTGAACCTGCTGATCACACAAAAACACACACATCCGAGCTCAGACTGAAATTAAAAAGCCATCATGTTCCAGCTGTAAACGCCGTCTGCCTTCTGAGGTTAACTTCACACTCCTGCAGGGCCGGATCAAAGCTTTCTGGGGGCAGGAGCACCCTGCATGTGTGTGCGTGCCATATGAACGTTAAAAAAATACTAAAGAAATGGTTCATTTGACTAGAAGAAAACACTAATTTTATTTGTTCTCAGAGCTTAAAATTTTAGTTTGAATAACAAATATCATTAAAAACAAAAAATGTCTGAAAAATTGAGTTTGGTTTCTTCACACAGAAATACGTCACATACAGTGGAGATTTTTACAATGACGAGCGTGAAAGGGTCAAACCAGGAAGCTGCTTAAAGCTTGTAAAAGAGGCTCAGTTTCCTACTAATTAAAAAGAATTAGACAAATATAAAAGGAAAATAATTTGATATTCATCAAAAAACATTTTTAGTGGAGACCTCATGTCGCATATCAGTACCATGTATGACCTCCGTTCAGTGGTCGGTTTCGTTCTTCAGATCAAACTGATCACCTTCCACATAAAAAATGTTCTGTGACTGCTATGCTGCAAAAACAAAGTCAGTTTGGAGTAAATCAGAAACGTAGTGCTTGAAGAAGAGAAACTGACTGACGAGAGTTGTAAATGTTCATTTTTACATTTTCATAAATTACATACAAAACTGTTCCTTAAGTTTATGAACAATGACAATAATTTTTAGGTGATCAAACATTTCAAATCTGTACAAAATTCAGGAAAAACTGTAAAAAAACAGTTGATAGCTTTCTTTCTTTCTTTTTTAGATTTTCTTTTTTTTTATTTAATCTTTATTTAACCTGGTAAGTTAAACTATTTTTATTTACAACAACGACCTGGATCTGAGGCGACAGTAAAACAAGTTTATGCAATTTCATGAAAGGTAAATTAAAATTACAATGTGTGCAACAAACATGGCATCATCATTATTCATGGCTTTCACTAAGTTTCCATCCCATGAAAACCACTTCTCTTATCAGACCAGTCAGACCATTAGAGTCTGCTCTGATTGGCCTGATTCTTAAATATTTTAATCTGAGAAATAACTTCGACTCCAAATAATACAAAATATATTAACTGTTAAATTATTGAGTAAAACCATCTGACGCTAACAAGCTAATTTCCTTTTATTTTGTGTAGCTCGTAGCATTGTTTTGTGTGCAGAAAACATCAGTGTGCAGCCAAACACAGAATTTGCCTTGATGTTACTGAGCTGGTAGTAAATTCTCTGAAAGCGAGTTTATTATTATTATTAGCTGCATTGAAATAATGTTCTACTTATTATTGATTGAGCTGCATTCTTACTTGAAGTTTCCATAAGTTTCATATGAAATCTGGATTATGCGTCTTGGAGTTTCCACATAAGGAGAAACTGTTTTTGTTCCAGAAAATGTGTCCACAATGTCGTGATCAGTTTGCACTGTCAAACTATTTTTTCAAGATGTTTATTAATTCATTTAATCCACATTTTTGTTAAACAGTATGACCAAAAAGCCCCGTCAGCTCTGATTGGTCAGCTCCACTCGTCTGACCAGGGACTGACCAATAATCTGCATCATCTCAGCTGAAACGTAAAATTAAATAAAGCTAACGCTAATAAGATGCTAAATAAGTCTACGCTTCCAACTGCAGGACAAGTCAACATTTTAAAAGTTTTACCAGGAAGTTTTTGTTTTCTTTTCTTTTCCATGTAGTGCAAGATTAGTTTCTTTAGGTCATTGATCAGGAACCATGTACAGCAGTGTTAGATGCAGAGGAAACTACGCTTTATACCAGATTTTAGCTCTTTGGCTTAATTTGCATCTGCAGTCCCGGACACTCAGAAATAATCACACACAGAAAATACTAAGCATAGCAAGACAGAAGAAATATTGAGCTTGATTTTATTTGTAACCAGCACTTCATCATTTGTGTTTAGAACTAGCACCAAACCAAGCAGAACCGTTCGGCAAACATGCTGTAATATGGAGGCAATGTTGAAGAAAGTTTAACTGTAAAAATGAAACTGAGTGAAGTGTTTTTGTTCCACTGCTGTGATGAAATCCACAGAGTGCATGTTATATTTTCAAAGACTGGTACCTTCTGTCAAGTCTGTCTGAAACCCGTCACCATGTGTGCATGGCTTCCTGTTAGTGAAGGCTGCTGATGTGATAAAAACATGATAAAAACAAATAATTCACTGTGGTTTGACACTGAAACCGGTCCAGATCCAAAAATCAGAGCAATGACATCCACTCCATCTTTTCCTGACAGTTCGGGTGGAGGCGGGAGGTGCAGAGCAGCATGGAGAAAGGTAATGATGCTCTTTGCTTTCCCATTATCTTTTCACCACGGTTGGTTGCACACTGCACACACACACACACACACACACACCTACCTCCTCCATCTCCCTTTTTCAGCTGTATGAAGAGGCACACGGTCATTTTCAGGACCTAACTTAAAGCACAAAGGGGACGGCGCCGCTACAGTCTCGAGTACGCTTGGTGGACAAAGTGTCCTCTAACCTGAATGAGCTGTCAATCACTCCTGCCAAGGAAAAGAGGCCACTGAGCTGAACGCCCACACAACCTCTCAGGAAAAGCTTCAAATCTGGAAAAAAAAAAAAAACAAGCAAACCTTGATGTAGACATTTTTCAGCACTGCAGCATTTCTGTGTCAAATCTGGCAATTCATGTGTAAAACAAAAAAATTATTCAAAGCATGTTCCAACAGAATCATTCCTGAACTTCAGCATCTGCTTTTTCTGCAGCGTCATGACTCTTTTTCAACATCACATTTTGTATTGTTACAGTGAACTGTTTATAAACCAAACTACTTTAAATATGAACAGTTAAGTGTTTCTTCTGTTGGTTTCCTTATGTTGGTTATCAAGGGCTTTGATAGAGAAAAATGGAATGTGTCCCTAGATATAAACAGATCCACGGTCTGAGCTTATTTAAATACTCGGAGGCCCAGTTTACATGATGTTTCTATGCAAAACCCCAAACTTCTTCCTTTTCATTGGAAAAAATATATTTACATATCTGTGGAATGAAAACTATTGTATCTTCGAGCACAGGACTGCAAACTATGCAGTGTGCATGCCAAGCCTGTAATGGGTGGTGAAACTTTACGACACACCCTGTGTGTGCACTACATTCTCATCAGACCAGCGGCTTGTTTGCCCAGGTCTTCTCCAGAGGCACCTTGTTGTAACCTTTCACTTGTATAGAAGTGTCTTGATTATCTGTCTCATGCAATCTACGTCTTTGCTGACTGAGTAAATGTTGCATGTGAAGCATGTTTTACTTTAGAGACAAAGGAACTTTAAAAAGATTAAGCAGCACAAACAGAACACAGAGGACTGTCATTGTTGTTTTCTTGCTGTTTGTGGGTGTAAAAGGGGACTAATGGTGCGTTCCAATTGTCTCTAATTCTGAGTGTGTATATATATATATAGTGTGTGTGTGTGTGTTTGTGCGCATCCTCTTCTTGTCTCGCCCGCTGCAGTAAACAACTGTGAAAAAGCTGCCGTGTTTCCTCTCATGCAACTCTGCAACCTGTGAAATGTAGATACAAAATAGAAGATAGAAGAGATAAAGCAAACAGAGCAAAGGGGAACAACATCGGATGTCAGCACACTCTGTGGTTTGAACACAGTGAGCACTTATTTCCTGTTGATCTAACTATTCTTCCACATGCAAGTCACACTTTTCAGCTTGTACTGAAATTCCGTTGTCCTCAGGAGCTTTAAACATTCTTACCTAAGATGAGTCACATACATGACCAGCAATGAGCATATGACATTAATATATTAATTAATATGACTATGTAACAGTATGAAAAGGATAATACATTTTAATAATAAGCAATGTGACTAAATAAGTAAGCAACTAATAATTGTCTTGGTTGTATATTGTAAGTATTGTCCTGGTGTTGACATATAGCTGGAAATCTAACATTTATCTAACAATCATCCATATTAATACATTCATGTTTCTGGAGAGAATCATGTTGACTTTGTCACTTCATGCGTTAGTCTTACATGACTTCATCAGCAAAAAAAAGTCTTTAACAGTCCTATTCCTCCAGAAAACCCCTTTTTATAGATGCTGATAGGTCTTGGTTGTTGTTAAATTCCTTTGTCTGAATTAGTTTCACTTTTGATTTTGTGTTCTCAGAAAGAAAAGTTTGACAGTTCAACAGCTGCAGTTTTTCTGCCACCGACAATAGTTTAACACAGTAACCGAAGACATGGTGTGGTTCTTGTGGATGGTTAAGGTATTTTATTCACCATCATACTGGAAAAGAAAAGTGCACTCACCTTACAGCTTATATAATGTAAATCTCTGTTTTATCCTGTGTGTGTAAAACATTGCTGGAAACACAAAAGCTCAGTAAGGAGAAATTATTATTACTCAACAATTGAACACTTTGAAGATTTTAATCATTTAATAACATAAGTTTTACAGCGTGGAAATCAGATTTTTTTTTTTTTTTCTGCAGGCTTGTGTCAAAAGATTTTTTTTTTTTTTTTTTTTTTTTTTTTTTTTTTTTTTTTTTGTGTGTGTGTGTGTGTCTAAATCTAGAAACAAACTACCACCACCACTTTTTATCTGATGATACACCTGTTGGCCATAACATTATGACCACCTGTCTAACACTAAGTAGGTGTAGCGTATGAGGCAATCCTGTCCATATGGAGCTAAATCTCTGAGGGATGTTTGCAACACCTTGTTGAATCCATGCCAACAAGAACTAGGACAGTTCTGAAAGTAAAAGGAGGTCCAACCCAGTTTGAGCCAGGTGGACCTAATTAAGTGCCTGGTGGAAGCCGTGCTGTTAGTGTGGATATAAAATGTTAAATGATGTGTTAGGGTGGTGTTTAGATCAACTGGATGAACAGCTGCCTCATGTACAGAAACTACAGCTCCTCAATGGCCCAGGTTCAAGAACCAGTTTGGGGCTCTTTTCTGCACGTTATTCCCCCCTTCTCTCTCACCCCTTTCCTGTCAAACTATTGGGAAATAAAGGTCAGTAAAACCTAAACATTCTTTAAAAAAAAAAAAAAAAAAAGTGTCCTTAGCTAACTGATAAAGTTTGTCTGAACCAGACAGCATATTAAGCCACATGATCTGAATTGTTTGTTTTTAAATAAACACTAAATCAAACAGAAATGTAATGCACCTTCAAGTGTTGACAATTGGTATTTTATTATATACGTAAGGGATAATGCCCAATGAGGTGGCCATTATCATAAATTAGTGGAGTAGAAGCGTGAACCGTTTGCGGTTGCCTCCGCGAAGTCCATTAATTTATGATAATGGCCACGTCATTGGGCATTATCCCGCTTATACCATGGTCAATTAGGAAAGAAAAAATATTAAATAAATTATTAATGCAGTAATGTTTTTTTTACTGGTAAAAGTTTTTCACAAGAAGCGGCTGAGTGGACTATTTCGTTGTGACGCGTTGCCAAGGTAACCGGCTCAGACACAGAACTTGCAGCTCAGTCGCCGCAGTTATGTTACTTGAAACACACATTTCATAGGGCGGGTGCAGCTCCTATAGCTTGTGTGTTTCCAGAGGATGATGCAATATTTTTTTTAAACAGGTAAAGTCTACAGATAGTGTCCTACATCGTTCAATAAGCCTGCAGGCTGCTCTGATTTGGCGTTTCTGCTGCCCGGTGTCTGAATTTCTGTTGCCACGGTTACCAACTACCATTTAGTCAGCGCAATAATTTACAACAATAAGTCTATTTGACCGGAACTTCTTTCATAGGTGTCCATTATCAATTTTTAATGGACACCCTTCAGCCTTCAGAATCGAGTATTCAACTAGACCATGGTATTACTGAATTCATATCATATATATCAGATGATATTCAAATGCTACAGTCAGATTAGAGGTGACCAGTTCTTTACAATGCAACAGAGACACATTTACCACCACACAGAGTAGATATTAGAGGTTGAATAAAAAATCATAAAAAGAAAAATGTTTTATAAATATAAAACCACAACCCTGCAACAACGATGCAACATAGATGGGTTTTGTGCAACATCACAAGAGGTGTGAGCACAATGATGGAACAAGTTTCTACATCTCTGAAACCATGTCAGCATCAATTTGTCAGCTTCCAACAAACAACCAGAAGTTCTCAGTGAACCATGGAGGAAAATAAATTGGGAGTGAGTTTGTTTTTATTAATTTTTCCAACACACACACAAAACAGAAGTTGATACTTTGGGTTTGGGTACAGTTGGAGTTTAAGTGTTAGTTTGCAGAAATTGCGCCAGACTCCATTTACGCTTTCATTTTTATTGCAAGTGTAGATTGCAATAATTATTTATCATCAAGCTTCTTAACCTTGAAGACACTCTCCATAACTTTCCAATCTTAAAAATAAATTATATATATATATATATATATAAAATTTTAATTGGATCATTAAACAAAATCAAACCCCATTTTCATGAATAACAGTTTATAGGGTAACAGTTGAATAACAGTTTAATGACTGTTTCTCACCACATAACATCAATAATTTATAACAGTGGGGAGCAGATGACAACTTTGAATAGTGTTGTATAATTTTCTAAAACTTTTTTACAAAGTGGCGCAGAGATCACATAAACTTAAAAATGAAACATTCTGCATTAAAGGGTTAATTGTTGAACGTGCTTCAGATTTAACTTCTACCAGATCCTAAACTTTTAAGATTTAAAACATAAAAAAGCTAAAGGAATAAAAACTCTGCTTTAAGCAAATTTGATCAAATATAGTCAGAAAATAAAATATAAGACTTTATCTATTGGAAGAGAAGTTTTGTTTTCACACCCATTTATCCAACTTTGAATCCAGCTGATCAGAAAATTTTGTTTTGCAGTGAAAATCCAAACACGTTTTAACTGGAGTTAAATAAAGACTATTATTAAAATAATAGTTTTAGTAGTTAATAAATTATATTAAAAAAAAAACTACTGAACAGCTCCAGTTGAGTCTCAGCATCTATAGTATGTCATTATTATTACTCATGAATGTTTTTGCCTTTTATCTTGACAGACATGCCTCAAGTCGCCATTCTCACCAAAATCAGTTTGATCTGTCCTGAAATGAAGGAAGATATAAAGAATGTCTACAAGGTTCTTGTTGTGAGGACAAAGGTATATTTAATTCATCATTTTTCAGATCTGCAAACGATCAGGGTAAAGTTCAAACTAGACTGAAAATTCATATGAGCACCATGTGATTTACTTATTTGGGTGTGTCCTGCATCCTTTATTAAGCCCCTCTTATTCTTTATCAGCTTTCCACAATAAGACAATAAACCCTGGCTGCAGATCAGGAAACATGAACGCAACCTTCATTTTTTTCATGTGTCCACGGCTCCGTTTCCTTGGTTACTGTGTCCATCCTGTCCAAACACCTCTACCCACACACACGTGTGTACAATGTCACCTGACTGCAACAGAGACCATACCTGAATAAATAAGAGTGTATACATATCTATATTAGAAAAATAACACCTGGTTTTAGCGACGACCTGCAGGAGGTGGATGATGCACGCAAGACGGCAGTCATCGACAGAGAGCTGAGCAGGCTGCAGATGGACATCATCGCCCTCCAAGGGACCAGGCTCCTCGGATCTGGGTCTGTGAGAGAAAAAGACTTCTCCTTCTTCTGGTGGGGGAAAGCACCAGGGGAGGTCAGAGAACATGGCGTGGGATTCGCTGTCAGAAACAGTCTGCTAGAGGCCGTTACTCCACCCACATAGGGCAGTGAGCGGATCCTTTCCTTCCAACTCCTCACCGCAGCTGGCCTGGTCACCCTGATCAGCGTGTACGCTCCTACGCTGACTTCCTCTGTGGAAGCCAAGGACAAGTGCTACGACGATCTCAGCACCCCCATCAGCAGAGTCCTTGAAAAGGAATTGCTGTTCATGCTTGGCAACTTCAACGCCAGAGTGGGTGCTGATCACAACTCCTGGCCAACCTGCCTTGGTCAATTCAGCACAGGGAAGATGAATGAGACTGGGCAAAGTCTGCTTGAGCTGTGCGGCCACCATGGCCTGTGTATCAGCAACATTGTATGCTGCAGGGTGTATGCTGCAGGGTGAAACTGCGAGCGAAGAAAATGCATTGCAGCAAGAAGGAGGGCAGACCCAGAATCGACACCAGCAGAATACAGGATCAGGAGAAGGTCAAAAAATTTGTGAGCTATCGAAAAATTCCTTCCAGGTCCATCTACAACCTGCACCCAAGAAAGATGGGAATACCTCAGAGAGGCTGTCTGTAATGCTGCCATGACCACCTGTGGCAAGAAGACCAGCAAGTCAGCAGACTGGTTCGAGGCTCACTCTGCAGAGCTGACACCAGTTCTTGAAGAGAAGGGGCATGCACTAGCAGTCTACAAGGCCTTCCCCAGCAAACACACCCTCCAGGCGCTCCGGGCTGCCCGCAGCAAGGTCCAGAGGACTGCTGGGCGGTGCGCTAACGACTACTGGCTCCAGCTCTGCTCCTCGATACAGACCGCAGCCGACACAGGAAACATCAGAGGGATGTACGAGGGGATCAAGCAGGATCTTGGTCCGATGCAGAAGAACATTGCTCCCTTGAAGTTGGACACCGTTGACGTCATCCAGGATGCCCTGAAGAAGATGCCCTGAATGTGATTGAGTGCCTGCCAGTACTCAAAGAACTCGATGAGGAGCCAGCTGTCCAGGAGCTCAGCCAAGCCCTGGATTCCCTCGCCAATGGCAAAGCCCCAGGGAGGGACAGCATTCCTGCCGAAGTGCTGAAAGGACATTCTCATCTCAGAGCTGCAGGACATCCTCTGCCTGTGCTGGAGAGAGGGCGAGGTACCACTGGACATGCGGGACGCCTACACCGTCACTCTGTACAAAAACAAGGGCGACTGGAGCGACTGCAACAACTACTGCGGCATCTTGCTTCTCAGCATTGTCGGCAAGCTCTTCGCTCGAGTCGCCCTGAAGAGACTGCAAGTTCTTGCTGAGCAAGTCTACCCAGAATCACAGTGTGGATTTTGAGCCAACAAGTCCACTATAAACATGGTCTTCTGCAAGAGAAATGCAGAGAGCAACAGCAGCCACTTTTCGTTGCCTACATCGACCTCACGAAGGCCTTCGACCTGGTGAGCAGGGACGGCCTTTTCAGGATCCTCCCCAGGATCGGATGCCCACCCAGACTCCTCAGCGTGATCCAGTCCTTCCGTGAAGAAATGAAGGGCACTGTGGTCTTCGATGGCTCCACATCAGAGACCTTCAACATCAGTAGCGGAGTGAAGCAGGGCTGAGTGCTGTCGCCGACCCTGTTCGGCATCTTCTTCACCGTCTGGCTGAAGCACGCTTTCGGAAATGCCACAGAAAGCATCTACCTCAGAACCAGGTTGGATGGAAAGCTGTTCAACCTGTTCAGACTAAGAGCCAGGACCAAAGTCCAGATGAAGTGCCTACATGACTTCCTCTTCGCAGAT
Source organism: Melanotaenia boesemani (assembly GCF_017639745.1). Classification (NCBI taxonomy): domain Eukaryota; kingdom Metazoa; phylum Chordata; class Actinopteri; order Atheriniformes; family Melanotaeniidae; genus Melanotaenia; species Melanotaenia boesemani. The sequence continues at coordinate 26,236,199 of NC_055703.1, read as the reverse complement.
GACGCTGCCGTTACAACCCACTCTGCTGAGAACTCCAGCGGCTCATGGACCGCTTCAGCAAGGCATGTCAGGACTTCGGACTCACCATCAGTCCGGGCCATTCAGGGACTGCAGCCACCCCAGAAAATACCCACCCTCCCACACCCCTAACGGGAAATGAGAGGATGGGGACAGCGGCAGACAACCTTAACCCTATTCACAATATTAGAAATATATTAGAAACAAGAAAAAATGGGAGTTTTTCATGCAGGATAATATATGGTTTCATCTGTAGAATAAACTACTGTAGACATGTAACATTTTTTTAATAACTATAAGCTGATGGGGAATAAACCTATGAGGGTTTAATTATTGTTGTCACCTTGGAAATACAAAACACTTTTGCTTGCAAATGTAAAACCTTTGCTTCTTATTCTCTGATTCTTTACACATTATCATCATGTATTCTTAGTCAATAAATGGAAGACGTTTGATCCCAATAAATGTTCTTTTGAACATAAAGCTCAATAACGCATCTTATTTTAAACATGGTTACATGTGTAAATATGTGGAAACCGGCTTTAAGACTCACTTCAGAACTTTGCAGATTTTTGACGGGCCACCTATCGACGGCTAATTCAGCATCCATCTGTCATCAACAATAAGATCTCTCCTGCCAGTAAAAGTCTTTTCTTGACTCTTGTCTTATCTTTTGTTCTGTTTCTCTCTCCCTAACTTTTCCTCTCTTCCTTCAATAATGTCTTCTTTGCTGGATCAGCCACATTGCACAGTTAAATGGCCGGTGTGTTTATATCCACTGATTAGCATGTGACGTGGTGCATTAAGTAAAACTCTGCCCAGAGGAAAAAGTTAAGTTTGGTTTCTCAGCTTTGGGACGTTGCTGGGCAGCAATGGCTCCAGAAATTCACATGATAGATGTTATTGTGCCAACAAATGAGTCCAGAACTCAGTTTTAAGGTCAGAAAGTTACGTAATGTGTCTTTAAAATCATTTTCTTTCTTATAAATATTAATTCTACATCTTACTTCATAACAGTCAAAACCACTTTTTAAATGATTTTTTTCATAAACCGTCGAGGCCATTTCAGTCCAGATTTGTATCATTTGTGGTTCCAAAACTGTGAAATGAGCTGCCTAATACAATCAGAGCAGACGTGTCCATCTCTGCTTTTATGAACCTCTGAAGACTCTTTTCAGAGAACACCTCCTACCTATTCCCTGTCATTGAGATATACGGTGCTAGTCAAAAGTCTGAACACCTACTCATTGAGATACAGAAACAGAGCAGAAAACATAATAAAATGCTTTGTCCTCAGAGAAGGATGATGTAACACTTGCACATCTGACATGCACATCAGGGACCTGCAGAATCAAACATTTTTACATCTGAGAGTAAGAACAACACAAGCAAGAAAGGATGGGACGTCATGGTTGTCAGTCATACTGCTGTGAGTCCAGTTTGACACAGGTGCTGTCCTGTAGTGCTAGAGGCAGAGCATTTATTTTTCTTCTTCCCCTTCCCTCCCTACATTAGTCCTTTGTTTAATTACGAGATCATGATTTCATCACATAATATCATCTTGGGCATAAGTGCACGCAGCTTATTCAGTGCTGAGTTGAACCAAAAAGCTGGACAAATCTTTCTAACTTATTCAGACGAGTAGAAGAGTTAAGCTAAGTGTAGAAATGCTCCTAAACAACTGGATCTTTAGTTTGCTCTTATAGGTCCCATATTATACATTTTTTCAACAATTTCATATGGGTGTCAGAGGTCCATCAACATTGTTTTCAAAGTGTATTACCCCAAATTCAGCCTTGGACCTTAATTTCAGCCATTTCAAATATAACTCTAGTGAGCTCTACTGAGAATGGGCTGTGTCTGAACCTTTAAATGTTCATGAGTGGTGCCTGTCCACGCCCACTCTATGCCCCTCTCTGGGAGAAGATCTGGCTTTTGCTGGTGCCCACTCTGTGATTTTAGAGGGCAGGCTCAGCTAGCCGGGGAGGCAAATAAAAGGCAGTATCCACTACTGGGGGGAATAGTTATTTCCCTACTATTTCCCATAGTACCACAACTTATACATACAACTATGCTGCTACTTTCAAATCAAACTTTGAACCTCTTATTGTTATTGTTACAGTTAGCCTTGTTACAGTTAGGCATGATCAGTTCATGCCTTAAATCTTTACACTTTATTTATTATCACTGTGCAATGACAGATACTTGTGCCTGTGCACTTTTTATTTTTTTAATGGTCACTTCAGTTATTGAAATGTCCTGTCCGGTCTTCACCATGGGACAGTGGGAAACGTAATCTCATTCCTTTGTATGTCTTGTATATGTGAAGAAATTGACAATAAAGCTGATTTTAGTTTGACTAGAAAAAAAACTTTCTTTGAATTTGAAAGAGGCATGTTTTTGCAGGTCTGTATAACCAGTCTGATTAGTAAAAGTTCAAATAGACAGTCTGAAATTGTGGCTGGCTTTGCAGAGCTACCAGGATTTGGCAGCATGGACTCAATTTTAGGGGAGGACATATGGGACATGTCCCCTTCACTTTTTTAAAAGGCCGTTTTGGTCCCCTACACTTTTTACTGTCCAAAAACGATGTTTCGCTATAGTAAACAGAGATTGGTCAAGCACTAGGACCAAGTGGAAAACGTTCGCTCAAGCTGAAGCCTGTTTCCCTTAGTTTAGACTGCTCACTGGCTCCATAAAGCAGCATATCCACTAACGCTTACTAAGCTCAAAGTGTATTCTTTTATTGGAAGTGCTGATAAATAAAATGTATTATTATTATTATTATTATTATTATTATTATTATTATTTAAAAGGGAAAAAATACAATGTGATTTTTTTATACATCCAACCTAATGATAATTGTGAAACTAAGTTTTTCCTCTATAATCATATCATCAAAATTGATGATTGTTGCACCCCAAATTGTCCCACTGTTAATGTCATGAGCCAATATATTTTTTGTCAGGTGACAGATAGTAGAGATGCAGAAGTAGATGCAGGAGGAAACACTGGAGGAGGGAGAGTAGGAGAAGTTGGAGGAGAAGAGGCAGGAGGCCAGAGGTGAGGTTGGAAGAATAAACATATATTAGTCAAAACTCATTTGTTCCAAACTGCCTACTCATTGTAACCACTATACTGTAAATACACTTGCCATTCACCCACTTCTGTATTTTCTCTTGTCTCTTAGTGTGCTTTGTTGTTGTTTTTATTCCTGATTGCTTTTTATATGTTTTTATGTTGTAAAGTGTCCTTGGAGGTCTTGAAAGGCGCTTTGAAATAAAATCCATCCATCCATCCATCCATCCATCCATCCATCCATCCACCCACCCATCTTCTGCCGCTTATCCAGAGTCGGGTCGCGGGGGCAGCTGCTTAAGTAGGGAAACCCAGACTGCCCTCTCCCCGGCCACATTCACCAGCTCATCCGGAGGGATCCCGAGGCGTTCCCAGGCCAGTCGCGAAATGTAGTCCATCCAGCATGTCCTGGGTCTACCCCGAGGCCCCTTTCCGGAGGGACATTCCTGTAACGCCTCACCAGGGAGGCGTCCCGGAGGCATCCTGACCAAATGCCCGAGCCACCTCACCTGGCTCCTCTCGATGTGGAGGAGCAGCGATTCTGAGCCACTCCCTGATCACCATGCTTCTCACCCTATCTCTAATGGAGAGCCTGGCCACCATGCGGAGAAAACTCATTTCGGCCACTTGTATTCTTTTGGTCACTACCCACAGCTTGTGACCATAGGTGAGGGTAGAAATGTAGATCGGCCGGTAAACCGAGAGCTTTGCCTTTTGGCTCAGCTCCTTCTTCACCACGACAGATCGATGCAGAGTCCTCATCACTGCAGACGCCGCACCGATCCGCCTGTCGATCTCCCGCTCCATCCTTCCCTCACTCATGAACAAGACCCCGAGATACTTGAACTCCTCCACTTGGGGCAGGACCCTACTGCAGACCCGGAGAGAGCACACCACCCTTTTCCAGCTGAGGGCCATAGTCTCAGATTTGGAGGTGCTGGTTCTCATCCCAGCCGCTTCACACTGGGCTGTGAATCGCTCCAATGAGAGCTGAAGATCACGGCCTGATGAAGCCAACAGAACCACATCACCTTCAAAGAGCCAAAACCTAATCCTGAGGCCACCGAACTGGATCCCCTCAACACCTCGGCTGCACCTAGAAATTCTGTTCATAAAAGTTATGAACAAAATCAGTGACAAAGGGCAGCCTTGGCGGAGTCCAACCCTCACCGGAAATGACTCTGATTTATTGCTGGCGATGCGGACCAAGCTCTGACATCGGTTGTACAGGGACCGGACAGCTCGTACAAGGGGGTCCGGCACTCCATACTCCCGGTGTACCCCCCACAGGAGTCCCTGGGGGACACAGCCAAACCCCTTCTCCAAGTCCACAAAGCACATGTAGACTGGTTCAGGGAACTCCCATGCCCCCTCCAAGACCCTGAAGTGAGTGTAGAGCTGGTCCACTGTTGCACGACCGGGACGAAAACCACACTGCTACTCCTCAATCCGAGGTTTGACTATCCGACGGACCCTCCTCTCCAGCACCCCTGAATAGACATTACCAGGGAGGTTGAGGAGTGTGATCCCCCTGTAGTTGGAGCACCCTCCAGTCCACCTTTTTGAAGAGGGGGATCACCACCCCAGTCTGCCAGTCCAGGGTAACTGTCCCCAATGTCCACGCGATGCTGCAGAGGTGTGTCAGCCAAGACAGCCCTACAGCATCCAGAGCCTTAAAGGTCCCATATTATACACTTTATTCCCAATCTGAGACCATTCAGTAATATCTAAATGAAATATTTCCGCCATGGTATGGACAAATCGACCCTCAGTTTGAGTGCAGCGGCTTCTCTTCACCTCCCTCTTTTTAGCAGCTTCAGAAATGTGCCGTTTATGGTGGGCGGAACCCTGGTGGAGCAGCTCAGCTGTTGGCTCCGCCCATCGCATCGCCCATCATGAGGTGATTGACAGCTTAGGCCTTAGCGGTTACTAGACGCTGATTACAGCGTAGTGAAGGATAAACAAACGCCGGAACACCGGAACCCATTCCTGAAGAAGTTCGAGCAAGAAGACTAACAGGACGTTAGTGAAAGGTTAGTGTGACTTTTACTCAACCAGCCAGTAAAATTTCAGCCATTCCATTAGTCCCTGTCTTGAATTTTTTCCCCCTCTTTTGTAACTATGTTCATGGATGATGCCCGTTCATGCCGCTCTCGTGAACAGCAGCGTTATGGCAACTGGTAGAGACGCTGTCGTTCTCCCTTACCAGTTTGAGCCAGAGTCGGACCCAGAAGGAGAGATATCTGAGGCGGGTCCATCGCTCTGTGGGGAGTGGTTATTGTCCCTTATGACGTCTTAACGTACACGCTTTCAAACTCGCTCATTTCAGCGCTTACTTCCCTAGAGGTGGAGCAGGGGGGAGAGAGAGCGCCTGAAAGAGTTTCACACTTACGGGTCTCCTACACATGCGGGGGGACCAGTATGACTGTTCCAAAACCATTAAAAAGTGAATTTTGCATAATATGGGACCTTTAAGGAACTCTGGGCGGGGGTCCCCCTTTTTGAAGAGGGGGACCACTATCCCAGTCTGCCAGTCCAGGGGAACTGTCCCCAATGTCCATGCGATGCTGCAGAGGTGTGTCAGCCAAGACAGCCCTACAGCATCCAGAGCCTTAAAGGACCTCATCCACCCCCGGGGCCCTGCCACCGAGGAGCTTTTTAACCACCTCAGCGACCTCAGCCCCAGAGATGGGAGAGCCATGACCAGGGTCCCCAGACTCTGCTTCCTTGTGGGAAGACGTGTCAGTGGGATTGAGAAGGTCTTTGAAGTATTCCCTTCACTGCCTCACAACATCCCGAGTCGAGGTCAGCAGCCCCCCATCCCCACTGTACACAGTGTTGATGGCGCACTGCTTTCCTCTCCTGAGTCGCCGGATGGTGGACCAGAATCTCCTCGAAGTCATTCTCCATGGCCTCTCCAAACTCCTCCCATGCCCGAGTTTTTGCTTTAGCAACCACTGAACCTGCATTCCACTTAGCCCGCCGATACCCATCAGCTGCCTCTGGAGTCTCACAGGCCAGAAAGGGAAGTCAGACAGCTAAAATGATCTGTTCCTCCATGTTGAAAGTGTTTGCGCTGTCTAGCCTGCTCTCAGCTCATTGGTCAGTCAGTGAAGCCCTCGCTGGTTGGTTGTCGTGCCATGTGACAGCAACAAAAATTGAACATTTTTCTATTTTCTTGTGTCGCGTTGCATGCTTCCGTGTGCACGCTTACGTGAACGACAGCAATATTTCACATGCACAAATGCGCCTGCCGCTTGGCTAGAGGGCATCAATTTTCGTCTTATGGCTCAAGTTCCATAGGTAATGAATGAAGGAGGAGCAACGTTGCCTCCCATGTGTCGAGCCCATAAAAGGGGCCTAATGGTGCGTACCAGTTGTCTCGTAATTCAAAGCTCATGAGAGTAGGTGATGTCTTGATCAGGCAGTTGGCGTTCCTGCTGCACCAACTCTGAAAAATGTGATGCCTCCAAAAAAAGCCAGTTTGTAAGCATCTATAATTACGTTGTATAAAACTGGAAAATAGCAAACCAATTGTAAAAATGTGCATGAAGAGAACACCAGCTGATTCTGCTGATAACAGCTAATCAAACACACACTGAAACATTTCATGAACAGTCGTAACAATCAACAATAATTCAGTGCTTGGATACAAAACATAGAAAGAAATTTAATAAAGGCTACAATGGACCACAGGTGGTACTGAGTGCAGCCATCTTTAAATCTGGAATCTTGGAAACTTTTGGAAACACTGTTATTTCCTTTCTTTAAAAAACAACCTCCAAAAACTACTAGAACACACCCAATTAAGTCCAGCATTTATCTGTTATAAATGAAATTGTTGTAGATAAATTCTTTATCAAAAGGGCTTGCTGATATTAAGAGTCTGCAGACAGAGGTCTCTAATGATCCTTTATTCGGCCGGCCAGGGGGACACCCCTTCAGGATAAAAGACCACGTACAATCATTTCTCCAAGCTTATATAGCCTGCCTGTCACTATTTTCAGACACACAGCATCCAGGCATGCAGCCTTGTAGGGGGGCTGGTTGACATCATTTTGATATCATGTTATAATGTCATACTATTAATATTCTGCTGACCAGAGCTACTGCACCTGTTGTTTTCCAACTCTTGATGCATTGATACTTCCACATTTCCCCCTTTCAAATATTTCAGAGTAATCGGCCCTAAGACGATACTCTGAAACGTACAATAGGGAAACCTTTTTAAGCACACTTGTCCACACACGCAGGTCTCAAGCATAACATAGGAGCCAATCTGAACCTCCCGTACGAGGGCGAAAAAACCCCGAAGGGAGAAAAAATTCCCCCGTGCCCCCCCTGTTGGGCGAGCACCGGTAACTTTTGATCTCACTTGACACTCAGGCACGGGTAGGCCAGTGAACCCCTGCATGAGACCTTCTAAGTACTATGACAGAAAGTAACCATACACACACAACAAAGAAACTCCATTACAATCTGTTTTCACAAGGATAACCTATTACAGAAGATTTCTGACTACAAAAACCACACGTGAATAACACAAGATAGAGTCTTTTTCCAGTCCGGAGGCAAACAGGAGTGTTGGGTCACCAGCCTTTTCGTCCCAGGCTGCCGACCCTTTGTCCAACCGACTGTAGTTCTCTTGAGACGTCACAGGTCCAACTCAGTACGGACCAATTGGGCAGCCATGATGAAGGATGTCTGTTTCTTGAGACTCGTCCTCCATGCTTTCCTCAGGGCAGGAACGATGCACATGCCAAACAAGAAAAGAAGGATCAGAACCAAAGCTGACCCAACTCCCACCTTTATCAATACATTTTTCCAGTCAGCCATTAACTGGTCCAACCAATCAAGAGACCAGTCGCTCTTCCCAGCATGCTCCCGCACCTCCCTTCCCACCCATATTATCTCGTCCATGGCAGATGTAAAGGAATCATCTGGCGCTGTGTTAGCTGGAATAAAAGTGCAACATCTGTCTGAAATACTGAGTCACGGGTAGTGTGTAGATGTGTGCGGGTGCATGCCGGCAAGAGACCTGACTGATAATGACATTTGGCATGTGAGTCGTACTCCCCTTGGTCACTGAGGTCGCTCCCTCGTTGCGCAGTTGCCCCTCTGTTTCCTTGAGAAGGCCCTGGTGATGGGACGACGTGGTGGCTGTTGCTTTGGGTCCGGATTGGTTGAATTGTCCCTGCCGAGATCCCTGTCCCGCCCAGAAGAAGAAACCAAAGGAATGTCAAACTCAACATCATCGGGCGGCAACTCTGAATCTGCCCTGACAGGACAATCTTCGTCAGATGCATGCGAAGCGATACTTCCCCTTTTGGGGGACTGGTCATTTGAGAACGCTGCACAATCCGACCAGTCCCCAGGGCCCGTTTTGCAGTTGTTGGTCGTAGGTGCCAACGAACAATGGTTCAGATGATGCCAAGCAACGCTCCCTTCAACCTGGACCGAAGTCGGTGTGGCGCAGACCACCGTGTAAGGACCTCGGCGTCTAGAAGTGTTCCACTTTCTTCGAAACTCCTTAATGTACACCTTATCCCCGGGCACCACTGGACCAGATGTCACAGAGACAGGTTTTGGCTCGTTCGCTTTTTCCTGAAAATAAATTGCTTTATGGATAGCAGACAACTGTTTCATATAACTGTGCAGCTCCTTCTCCAACTGCTCCAGCGGGGGCCCCTTAAAAGGACCCCGAAACTGCGGGCCCGGCATGGGACGACCTGTTAACATTTCATGAGGAGACAAATGTGTGACCCGATGAGCCTGCATGCGATAACTCATAAGGGCCAGCGGTAATGCGTCATGCCACCGCAAACCAGTACATGCACAAATCTTATTAATTTTTGCTTTAAGTGTGCCATTCACTCGTTCCACCCCTCCCTGGCTGGAGGGAGTGTAGATACTTCCGTGACGGACTTTGATTCCGAGCTGGCGTAGAACGCCTTTGTAGACCTTGTTGATAAATGCTGGTCCCGAGTCTGATGAAAGGATGGACTGCAAGCCAAACCTAGGGATCACCTCACGGACCAGGAACTTTATGACTGTTCCCGCCCCCATGTCCTTTGATGGAGTGGCCTCCACCCAACGACTGAAATGATCAAAAACCACCAAAAGGTAGCGCTTACCGTGTACCGGGACCAACATGTCCACAAAATCTAAAATCAGATGACGAAACGGGCCTTCCGGGACAGGAATTCGCGCTGTGGGGGTGACAATACCTTTTCGAATGTTATTTTGCGAGCATATCTCGCACCGATTAAGCGCATCCGTCACCAATGCCTGCAGGTACGGCGCCCAATAACCCTGTTGTTGTATTCGATGTATCACCTCATCTCGCCCACAGTGGTCTGGTTTGTGACACTCTGAAATTAAAAGAGACAAAAGTGAGATTGGAGCGACAATCAGGCCGGTATGTGACCGCCATAACCCTCGCCCATCTTTTGTAGCACCCCTTTTTTCCCACATGTTTTGTTCACTCGCGCTGGCACGCGCTTGCATTAATGTGATATCGTCGGGTGTAACAGATGGTTCCAACTCCACAGCTGGGGCCAAGACGGCGACCTTGCAACCTGAAGCGTGCTTTGCCGCTTCGTCTGCCGCATTGTTTCCCATTGTGGTGATGGAGTTGTCTTTTCGATGAGCAGGACACTTGATAATGGCCAATCGATGTGGAAGCATCATGGCCGAGATCAACTTCATAATCTGTTTCCCATGCCGAACAGGTTTACCATCTGATTTTTGAAACCCGCGCAGTTTCCAAACTGCTCCAAACAGGTGACAGACTCCGTGAGCGTATGCTGAATCTGTGTAGATATTAGCAGAGGAGTCTTTAGCAAGTTCACAAGCTGCAGTAAGTCCATACAATTCAGCTAATTGTGCAGAGCAAGGTTGTAAACACTTTTCAGCTTTTATTGTCACAAACGTCCCTTCCTTTTGTTGCACCACGGCGTAGCCTGCGTGAGTTCCCATGTGGTCTCGAAAGCATGACCCATCTACATAGTACGTGACCTGTGCATCGTCCAACGGCTCAGATTCCAAGTCCGGTCTCAGTTTTGTGTACCTCGTGGTCTCAGCGACGCACTCGTGTGTATCACCTTCAAATTCAAAAGGTAACATATTAGCAGGATTTGTGGTTTCACATCTCTTAATTGTTACATCTGGATAGGTGAGCAATGGTAGATACTGAAGGCAACGTGCTGTTGTCAGAACAAGTTTGCTGTGATTGATCAACTCCGTGATTTTATGATGGGTGTAAATAACCACAGGATATGACTTAGTTATTGCAGACGCCTTTTCATACGCCATGTGAACAGCTGCGAGGCCCTGGTAGCAGGGGGGCCACCCTCGTGCTACGTCGTCCAACCTTGCACTGTAGTAAGCGATGGGTTGTTTCCTTCCACCAGCACATGAGTCTTGTGCCAATACAGCCGCTGCATACATGTTACATCTGTTTGGAACATAAAGATGAAAAGTTTTATCATAGTCTGGCATTTTCAGCGCTGGGGCATTTTGCAGTTCCTGCTTGAGCACATCAAAAGCCAACAGTGCCTCTGTGGTCCACTCCAAAGACTTCTTTAAAGTCTTGGCTTCAGAGGACTTCAGGAGATCCCTAAGCGGCGCCGTCTTTACTGCGTAGTCCTCCAACCACTCCGCGCTGAATCCTGTGATACCTAAAAAGGTCATTAGTTGCGCGCATGTTTGTGGACGCGGTGCTCGACTTATGCCTTTGAGGTGGTCAGGAGACAGAGCTATTGTTCCATGGGAGATTACTCTGCCAAGGAATTCCACCTGAGGCTGGCAGAATTGCAGTTTTGTCCGAGAGGCTTTGTGTCCACATTCTGCCAGTCTCTGCAGCACTTTGATCGAGTCGCGCTGACAATCTTCAATGGTGTCTGAACAAATCAATATATCGTCTACATACCGGATTAGGACGCCGCTCAAATCCAGCTCCTGTAGATCCTGACTCACCACACGATCAAACCACGCGGGGCTGCTTGTCAGTCCCTGGGGCATTCTGGCGTAGCTGTATTGTCGACCTCTAAAGGTAAATGAAAACAGATATCGTGACTCTTCTGCCAGAGGGATACTGAAAAATGCTGAACAAAGATCCACTACTGTAAAAAACTTAGCTTTAGTAGGGATGGCATTCAACAGTGTGTGAGGATTTGCGAAGTCTGCAGCGACATCCTCAAGAATGGCATTGATCGCCCTTAGATCATGGACCAGTCGATACTTTGATTTATCTGCTTTTAGAACTGCAAGAATTGGGGTGTTACAAGGACTAGAAATCTCAATCAGCACTCCTACTTTTAAAAACCCATCAATTAGGATTCCAATCCCTTCTTCATCAGCGGGATTAAGTTTGTATTGTGGCCGCCAAGGTAAAACTGCACCTGGTTTTAATTTGACAGTAACTGGGCTGGCTGAAACTGCCAGTCCCACATCCGTCTCATGTCTGGACCACAGTTGGTCCGGAACCTGTGTTAAAATATCAGTTTCCAGATCACTGTTAAATCCAAGGGGGTTGGTTTTGCATATCATCATTATGTTTTTCCCTGGTAGCACCACCATCTGAGGTGTTGCTTGTAATGACAGATCACACCTAATCCTTAACATTGATCCATCCTCTGAAAGAGAGATTAATGGGTTGTCTGTACCTTTCCATGTTAAATGCTCTGCAGTTCTTACCATTGGACCGAGGTCCCTGGACTGGTATCCTGGGTTTACCAACAGTGTAATGTGTGGTAAGGATTGAGTAACACAGTACCATTTATCAATAAAAGTATTGTGGTTTACCTTTAATGCTGCGCCTTGGCCTCCAATCAGGATATATGGAGCCTGTATTTTAACCATCACTCCATCCGTCTCCTTTTCCCACTTATCCTTAAATGTTGAACTGGCTGATGGATCAAAGAACATTGTACAGTGAGGAGGTAATGTTGGTGGAGAACCTTCCGGGGCCCAGGCCTTTATGCATGTCTTCCATTTCTCCAACTCCGAACCCAGAAGCCCCTCTATGTTCCCCAGCCAATAAACATTTGCTGGTTCTGCTTGGGCATTCATTTGTAAGTTTAATCCACAACTTTCCACATATATTCCCAAAGGGGAACATAAAATTTTGAGGCCCAATTTACAAAGTGCATCTCTTCCTAACAGATTGACAGGAGTTTGGTCCGAGACCAAAATGGGTATTTTAATTTCATCATTTCCTACTTTTATTTTAACGGGAGCAGTAATAGGAACCAATTGACTTTTTCCCGAGAATCCTACTGTCTTCACAAAGTTGTTTGACATGGGAAGGTTCTTGGCAAGGGATCCCTGTATGCATGAATGGGTCGCCCCCGTGTCAATCATCATTTGGACCTGTCGATCCTCAATTTGTACATTTATCATGGGGTCGGTGCGTGTATGCATAATCAATGGGTACGAACCTTTACCCGCAGGATCCTCGGGACCCCCCTAAAACTGAGAGGGTCTTGGTCGTGGGCCACCCAGGGCTCCACCTCCACCTCCTCTAGGGACGCCTCCATTTCTTCCAGGACCACCTGCTGGGAGGGGCCTAAAACGTGGGCAAGCCCTTGCAAAATGTCCGTACATGCCACAATACCAGCAGCGGTTGGATCCCTGCCACGCCCCAGACGAGGGAGTACCAAGCCTTGGGTATGAAGGGCGGAACGGCTGGGGACCCCTAGCGGCCTGTGTTGACTCAGGAACTCCAGCAGTCTGACCCGCACCTGGATCTGTAAACACAACAGCTTGAACCTTTTCTTTCAGCTTGCCTTGCAAATCATTTAGTTGCATCTGTGCCAGCTTCCTTTGAATCTGGAGGTCCTGTTCAGAAGTCTTGGTTAGGTCTTTTCTGTATCGAGTTACTGCATGAATCACATGATCACGGAACTGTTGTGCTGGCATAGATGTTAACCCAACGACATCCTCCAAACGTCTGCTGACATCCTTTGGCATTGAATCGATAACTGCATTTCTGAAAAGAGTGAGCAAAATAGGATCATTTTCCACATCTTTCTGAGACTCTTGACGCCACCTTTTTAACTGTGTATCGATGTATGCTGCTGGGTTCTGGTCGTCCTTCAGAGGTTCCCCTTTCAAAGCATCAACATCAATTTTATTAGGGTACTGTTTGCGTATTCCTTGCCAAATCACCCCCTTATAGGCTGCTAATTCTGTTCCATCTGCCCTTTCACTCAAAATCCAGTCCAGTTCATTGTCTCTGAAAAACTGCTGCATTTTAGACAACCCCAACACCTGAGCGAGGACAGCTTTGATGTCACCCAGTGAAAGAAATGTTCCAGCCGTGTTTGATTCCAAAGCCTTAATCCACTTGCCTCCTCCTGCGGATATTTGAGGGAGCTCTGAGACCAAACCTGTCAGGTCCCGAGCTGAAAAAGGATGGTAATCAGCCCTTGTTCCCCTTATCAGAATTGGGAACTCCCCCCCCCTCAATCTGTCAGGAGGTCTGATGTTAGGCCTGTATCTTAAATCATATTCATCTCTAGGGACCCCTGCGGACGTGCCGGGTTTCTGCAAGCATGCAGGCATGGAAACTCTGCCCCTCGAGGTCACCCCCTCCTCCACCTCCTCATTTAAATCATCTATTTCCTGTTCCATCTCAACTATCTGGCTCCGTCCCAACTCACGTTGCAAATCTTGCTGACGTGGTCCTAAGTTCATCCAAAAGCTATCATCTGTCTTACCTTTCCGAGCCAAATCGGTTCGATCCTGGTAACAGTTAATGATTCCAGTCTGACGTCGCTGTGTACTACAGTATTTTGGAATTGTCATGTGTGGAGGAGTTTCCCGTTTTTCTCGAGGAGAATGTATGGAGGTTGAATGCCTTCCTACCTGGGCGTGTGCTTCCCCAGTGCTCTGTAAGGACGCACCCCGCTGTTTGGAGTTGGGTGGGTCTGGTTGGGGCAATGCATCAGTAGGAGGTCCCTTCTCAGCGAGCCCTGAAGCAGCAGATGACCTATTTTGGATATCACTTACATTTCCGGGTACGCCAGCATCAGTTGGTACCCCAAGAAGGCTTTGCTGGTCATCAAGATTAAAGTTTCCATCTATCTTTATTGTTCCTGTTAAATTTGGGAAAAGTTCTGCATTAGTACAGTTTTCAGTTTCCCCCGGACCATCCGTGAAAGACACAATCGTTTTGACATTTCGTTTAATTGGCTCGCTGATTCTAAATAGGTTTAAAATTTCCAATTCAAGCTGTCGTTTCTTTTGTCGTTTTTTAGAATTATTTCCAGCTTTATAATCCTCAATGCGATGTTGCATTAATTCACAAATCTGTGGGTCAAAGCTTCCTGTAACAGGCCATGGATCTATCAAATTTTTCGTCCTCTTGCACCATTTCTGAGACATGTGTTGAATCTCTTTCATCCTGTGGGGATGACGGATACAAACAATAGCCTGGGGCGTACTCATCATTATCCTATTTAATCAACCCTGCTTTTAATACAATATTATAATCATGTAACTCAAATGGAATCCACTTGGGTGTGCTGCCACTCCCGTGTTCTGTTTCTAGGCGTCGGCCCAATGGGAGGAGTCGTGTTCTGTTGGAAGGAAGCCAGAAGAGTTCAGCGGTTTCATTTTAACAGCTATAATAATAGTACAAATTACATCCTTGTAGCTGCACAAGAGCAGAGCACTTTTATTTCTGTCAGTGCTTGTGTCTATGCGCGTTAGCAAGTAGCTTAGTGTCAGATTTCACCAGACCACTATCTTGTGAGTTGGGGAACGAGTCAATTTATGCACTGCAATCCAGATCATACTCTTTTACAACATGCAACATGCAAGATCACTGCAAACAGAGGCCTCTGTCTCATGCATAAATTTTCTTCCAACAGTTCCTTGCAGCGCTGCTCCAATCTCCAGTTACACTCAGTCACGCATTCCTTTCTACATTTAGTCCACGCTTTCACACCCAAGCTCACCGGCTCACTCGGTGTCCAGTTTCGCTCAGACACGCACACACTCAGGCTTCCAACTCACCCTCAGTTTTTCTCCTCTCAAAAGAGAGTTTAAAGGCTTTTCCCTCTTACTCTTTTTACACCTGAACATAAGTTTACTCTCAGTTAGAGGGGTAAGGCAGTCAGAAGACAATTTTCAGCTCACTCAGACACCCATTCCTATCCGCTTCACACACACTACAACAGCTGAACAAATCACCATTGGTCAGAGGGGAATTAACAGTCAAACCCAGTTTAAAAGTCACAAGTTCGCTCTCAGTGAGCAGTCGAAAAAGAATATGTCAACAGTCAGTTTATAAAGCCTTTTTCCTTCCTTTTTTCTACGTACGTTATTTAATGTTGCAACAAAGTTTTTCACAGCTGTACTGCGCTAAGCCCCTTTTACGCAGATTTCCCGGGTTTACAGAGCTTAAACCTTTCACTACTGGCTCTGTTTAATTTAGGATCAGATTTTTGATCGATCATCGCACCTTGCTTTCCTATGAACCTAGTCATAAGCTACTTAAGCTCCTTATCTGGCTCCCTACAATACCAGCCTATAAGCTTGCAATATTGTGAGTCCTGTATTTATCTCTTTACTAAATTTGGAACTCGAAACAGATCGATCGGTGCATTTTCATCACTTTCACTTTTACTTCACTTTCACTACTATTTTTGTTGCCAATTACTTCTTTCGCCGCTATACTGACCCTCCTCTCAAAGTTCCCGGGCGACCGCGTCCAGTAACGCCGAGGTTTTGATAGGGCCCTGAAATATTACACCTTAAAACTGACCCCCCTCCCACTAATTGGTGAGGTCCTCAACCTACTTAATATCTCCTTAAACTGAGCCCCTTCCCACTAGCTGGTGGGCTCCTCAAAAACTACTTAATATCTCCTT
This sequence comes from Melanotaenia boesemani, assembly GCF_017639745.1. Classification (NCBI taxonomy): domain Eukaryota; kingdom Metazoa; phylum Chordata; class Actinopteri; order Atheriniformes; family Melanotaeniidae; genus Melanotaenia; species Melanotaenia boesemani. The sequence goes on along the minus strand of NC_055703.1, from coordinate 26,220,225 downwards.
AAAACTGACCTTCCTTCCAGCTACTTCTGGTAAGGTCCTCATAAACTACTTTATTTGTGCGCACAAATTTATCTGTCGGCAGAATCACAGCAGCTGTATAACTAAGTTCAACTTGTAGCCAGGACGGCCCTCCGCCTCGGCTCACTCCACCCAGAAGGAATTTAAATGGGGCTTACCTTCTTAAGCGGTGAGTCGAGCGGCCCACGCGTCCGGCCCCAGCGGTTAACTGGCTGGCTCGCCAAATGTTGTAGATAAATTCTTTATCAAAAGGGCTTGCTGATATTAAGAGTCTGCAGACAGAGGTCTCTAATGATCCTTTATTCGGCCGGCCAGGGGGACACCCCTTCAGGATAAAAGACCACGTACAATCATTTCTCCAAGCTTATATAGCCTGCCTGTCACTATTTTCAGACACACAGCATCCAGGCATGCAGCCTTGTAGGGGGGCTGGTTGACATCATTTTGATATCATGTTATAATGTCATACTATTAATATTCTGCTGACCAGAGCTACTGCACCTGTTGTTTTCCAACTCTTGATGCATTGATACTTCCACAAAATAAGAAGCTTTTATTGATAAGTTTACTCTTGGGCTATTTTTTTAATCAAATACCTTATTTGCTTTTATTAGTGTGTTTTCTGTTTTTCTGTTTGATGTTATTATGAAATTAATGTTTTTAGGATTTATGTGGTTTCCCACAGACCGTTTTTCTTCTGAGATGCTGCCATTTTTTTCAGTACTTGATAACTTGGGTGAAACATGGTACCATGACTTTAACATCGAATGCTACATTTTCACAGCTTCTCATTGCTGCTGCAGTTTCTTACAAGCTACAGCAGCCCCTGGCCTTTACGGATTGGTCCCTAGCCTGTCAGTCTACACCAGGATATGCAAAGAGTGCTGTGCCAGCGCTGCCTCAGGATTGGCTGTGGACCAGCCTTCGTTCCTCCCCTCCGCCTTGTGGATTGGTTGCTAGTGATCCTGCACTTCTCCAGCTGGCAATCATGCAGGACTAAATAGGAGGATCGGTCATCATTCTGGGCAGGTGTGTCAGTAGGGTACAGTTCGCCTCGTGGGTTGTTTTCTGTATGTGTACAAGCTTTGTTCTTGAGCAGGTGTGTCAGTAGGGTACAGTTCGCCTCGTGGGTTGTTTTCTGTATGTGTACAAGCTTTGTTCTTGAGCAGGTGTGTCAGTAGGGCACAGTTCGCCTCGTGGGTTGTTTTCTGTATGTGTACAAGCTTTGTTCTTGAGCGCGTGTGTTAGTAGGGCACAGTTTGCATTGTGAATTGTTTGCTGAGTGTTTGTTAGAGTGTTCCTTGTGCAGTTGTGTCAGTGGACACAAAATTTGTCACATGGGTTTTTGTGTTAAAGTACTTTAGATTACCCTGAGTGGGTTCTGTACTGGCTGTGCATCAGACGGATTGTTACTTAAAAGAACTTGTAAATTGGGAGCTTTCTCATTAGAAGAAGCTCCCCTCCTTGGTTTATTAGGGGCCTTTTTGAGTGTTTTCTGTTGTTGTTGTATACCCATATAGGACTTGGTTAAGTTTACTTTGTTTTGTAACGAGTTATAATTTGCTGCCAGTTTTGTGCAGTTCCTTAGAACACTTTTAGTTTGTTTTTGTATATTTGTTCACCTGAAAAAGGACATTTTCAGTTGGGTTTTTGTACATAGCTTTATTTTTGTAAATAAATTGTTGATAATTTTATTTCCATTCTCCCCTTGTTTGTGTTTCCGAACCCTTTCCTCGAATACACCAGAAGGGGTTCGTAACACAAGCCTACAAGTCCTGAAAGGTAGTCTGATATTTTAAATTTTATTTCTAAATTTAAAAGCCAAGTCACTGTAGAGGTGTCTGTAGGTTAAACTACTGTGACTGAACAATCTTGACTCTGTTTCATCGTCTGTAGTTGAATCCATTTTATTTTCTTCCTGGTGTCATGGTCGGTCAGACCTCAGTTACATAGAAAAACTAAATAGTGAGACGGTCCAGTCTTTGTCACATCATGTTTTAGTTCTACGTGATTTAAACAGAAAAAAACTCTTTAACAATCCATTCTCCCAGAAAAACTCTTTCATAGATGCCGTCAGGTCTTGTTTGTTGTTAAATCCTTTTGTCTTTGAGTTTCACTTTTGATTTTGTGTTTGACTGAAAAGTTTGACGGTTCAACAGCTGCAGTTTTTCTGCCACCAACAATATTTTAACACAGTAACCCAAGAAATGGTGTGGTTCTTGTGGATATAATTAAGAGAAAAAGAGTGCTCAGTAAACTTTTAAAACTCAGTTATATGGTTGTTAAGGTATTTTATTCACTGTGATACTGAAAAAGAAAAACTGCAGTCACCTTACAGCTTATATAATGTCAATAATTAAATCTCTGGTTTAGACTCTGTGTGTAAATCATCGCTGGAAACACAAAAGCTCAGTAAGAGAAATTATTATTACACAACATTTGAACACTTAAGAGATTTTAATCACGTAATAATAGAAGTTTTAGGGTGTGGAAATCTGATTCTGTTACAGACTTTTTTTTAACATTAGTGCTGCAGACTTATGTAAAAAAAATCTTTTTTTAAAGACATTACTGAAGTTCTTTGGTATGTGTCTAAACATAGAAAGAAACTACCCTTTTTACCTGATGATACACCTGTTGGCCATAACATTATAATCACCTGTCTAACTCTAAGTAGGTGTAGTGTGTGATACTATCATGTCCATATGGAAATCTCAGGTTCAAGTCCCAGCTTGGGGCTATTTTCTGCACGTTATTTCCCCATTCTCTCTGACCCTTTCCTGTCAAGCTATTGTGAAATAAAGACCAAACATTCTTTTAAAAAGTGTCCTGAACAAACTGATAAAGTTTGATTGGCCAGTTGGACAGTATGTCATGCCTTTAAACTGCATTGTTTGTTTGTTTTTTTGTTTGTTTGTTTGTTTTGTTTTTAATAAAACCTAAATCAGAGTCAGATTAGAGGTGACCAGTTCTTTACAAAACAACAGAGACACATTTACCGGGACACAGAGAAGATATTAGAGGTTTAATAAAAATTATAAAAAGAAAAATGGTTTATAAATACAGGGTGTGCAGAATTATTAGGCAAGTTGTATTTTTGAGGATTCATTTTATTATTGAACAACAACTATGTTCGCAATGAACACAAAAGACTCATAAATATCAAAGCTGAATATTTTTGGAAGTTGGAGTGGGGCTTTTTTAGTTTTAGTATCTTAGGAGGATATTTCTGTGTGTGCAGGTGACTATTACTGTGCATAATTATTAGGCAACTTAACAAAAACCAAATATATACCCATTTCACTTATTTATTTTCACCAGGGAAACCAATATAACAACTCAAAATTTACAAATACATTTCTGGCATTCAAAAACAAAAAAAACAAATCAGTGACCAATATAACCACCTTTCTTTGCGAGGACACTCGCCTGCCATCCATAGATTCTGTCAGTGTCTTGGTCTGTTCACGATCAATATTGCGTGCAGCAGCAACCACAGCCTCCCAGACCCTGTTCAGAGAGGTGTACTGTTTTCCCTCCCTGTACATCTCACATTTGATGAGGGACCACAGGTTCTCTATGGGGTTAAGATCAGGTGAACAAGGAGGCCATGTCATTATTTTTTCTTCTTTTAGACCTTTTCTGGCCAGCCACGCAGTGGAGTACTTGGATGCGTGTGATGGAGCATTGTCCTGCATGAAAATCATGTTTTTCTTCAACGATGCTGACTTCTTCCTGTACCACTGCTTGAAGAAGGTGTCTTCCAGAAACTGGCAGTAGGACTGGGAGTTGAGCTTGACTCCATCCTCAACCCGAAAAGGTCCCACAAGCTCATCTTTGATGATACCAGCCCATACCAGTATCCTACCTCCACCTTGCTGGCGTCTGAGTCGGAGTGGAGCTCTCTGCCCTGTACTGGTCCAGCCACGGGCCCATCCATCTGGCCCATCAAGACTCACTCTCATTTCATCAGTCCATAAAACCTTAGAAAAATCAGCCTTATGATATTTCTTGGCCCAGTCTTGACGTTTTATCTTGTGTGTCTTGTTCAGTGGTGGTCGTTTTTCAGCCTTCCTTACCTTGGCCATGTCCCTGAGTATTGCACACCTTGTGCTTCTTGGCACTCCAGTGATGTTGCAGCTCTGAAATATGGCAAAACTGGTGGCCAATGGCATCTTGGCAGCTTCACGCTTGATTTTCCTCAGTTCATGGGCAGTCATTTTGCGCCTTGTTTTTTCAACACGCTTCTTGCGACCCTGTTGACTATTTTGAATGAAACGCTTGATTGTTCGATGATCACGTCTCAAAAGCTTGGCAATTTTAAGAGTGCTGCATCCCTCTGCAAGACATCTCACTATTTTTGACTTTTCAGAGTCCGTTAAATCTCTCTTCTGACCCATTTTGCCAAAGGAATGGAAGTTGCCTAATAATTATGAACACCTGATACAGGGTGTTGATGTCATTAGACCACACCCCTTCTCATTACAGAGATGCACATCACCTGATATGCTTAATTGGTAGTAGGCTTTCAAGCCTGTACCGGTTGGAGTAGAACAACATGCATAAAGAGGATGATGTGATCAAAATACTAATTTGCCTAATAATTCTGCACACACTGTATAATACCACAACCCTGCAACAAATCCAGATATTTAAAAAAGTAAAAATGTGGAAAAAGGCTGCAATAATGTACATATGAGCAGTGTGTTGTTTTTTTTTTTTTACTGTAAATGTTTGGTGGTTATATAAGTGATTGGTGTTTTTTATGTGAAAGAACGTGTTCAAAACAAGTTCTGAAGAGAGCAGTCTATTGCCTAAAATGACTGAGTATTTAGTCATCAGCTACATTAAAAGTGAAAGTAAGATTAGGACCAGGAAGAGATATTTAACGGTCTTCTCTCTACATAACATTGTCAGTCATACTTCGAAAGGTGCTTTGTCTGCAGCCAAAGCTTCATTTCAGCACAACAAAGATAGGATTCTTTTCCAGGTTTGTAATAAAACTAGTTTCTTATTGAGTACCTTAACTGTCCTCTTTAAACTCTTTTAGAAATGTATATTTCAGACTTTTAAACTCATGAATGTTTGAATGTTGAATGTATTTAATATCAAAGTTTTGTTAAAAACAGGATTGTTTGTTTGAAATTACAGGTCAGGAAACATTTTACCCAGAAGTGATGTTGCCTCGAATAAAGAAGTTTTTTGGTTTTAAACCTGGTAAATTTTACACCATTTTTAATTAATCACTGATACTTTAAAATGAAAGAGGATGTACTTTCTTTTTATGACTATTCCTGACTTTTTCATGACTACTTACGATTAATACAAGATTGCAAATATATGATGCTGAAACACTGAAAATATGACTAGTTTACTAATTAAAACCATTTTGGTATGAATGTCTTCAAAACTGTAAAAATGGTAAAATGTCAGACATACTCCACCCCAGGGAATATGAGAGGGTTTGTGTGTGTGTGTGTATGTGTGTGTGTGTGTGTGTGTGTGTGTGTGTGTGTGTATATATAGATAGATAGATAGATAGATAGATGCATCATATATCATATATCAGGACTATTAAAAAGACTTTTTTTTTCTTTTGTGTGTGTGTGATTGTAGCATGTAATTATACAAGAGTTTAAATAAAGTTGCCTTATCTGATATAGCACCATGGGTGATAGAAGCAATCAATCCAGTGTAAAGAAGTGTGTAGTTTATACAGTGCACTGGATTTATAGATGGGTTTTGTGCAACATCACAAGAGGTGTGAGCATAATTATAGAAGAAGTTTCTAAATCTCTGACATGTCATCAATTTGTCAGCTTCCAGCAAACAACCAGAAGTTCTCAGTGAACCATGGAGGGAAATAAATTGGGGGTGAGTTTGCTTTTATTAATTTACACAATAGCACAGAAAAAAGAAGTTAATGACATCCTTTCATTATTTAAATGTAATTTATTTCCACATTACTACATAAATACTGGACATCAAAGACAACATCTAGTTTCATTTTAGTCTGTGTTCTTTTTCCTTTTCTGAGCAGAAACAATGGGGATGATCTGGAGTTTGTAAAGAACTACGAACCTTTGACTGAAGGACAGGTGGTCAGGATTTTCCTTCATGGACCGGCTGGAGCTGGAAAGTCCAGCTTTATTAATTCTGTCCAAAGTGTCCTACATGGCAGAATTTACAGACAAGCCTTAGCAAAAAACACCAGTGATGGTTGTTTCACAAAAAAGGTAGGTTTATATGTATTTACCACACACATAGATGGGATTAATCTTTTATTTTAATGCTTTTAAAGCTTTGTTGAAAATAATTATCTTTATTGTATTTATTGTGTTGTTTTTTCTCCACTTTAAATATGAACAGTAAAATCCAGCAGTTTAAAAAAGTAAAAATATAGATATAAAAAATATCAGATGCCTCTGTTACTACCTGATAGCAGATGCTGCAGTAATAAATTTATAAAAGGTATAATTGTTTTTCCACAAAGTCTTTTATTGAAAGTGCCCATATTGCTCTATACGTATATTAATATTAATATTCTTTCATAATGAGTTTATATTTTAATTTGAGAAATTGAGCCAAAAGTCAGTTTTTTTCTCTTCTGTTTAATTATAAGCATTTATTGCATCTTAATATTTATTTCTTTATTTTAGACAGATTAATAATGCCTTTATTTATATAGTACATTTTAAACAAATTTTATAAAGTGCTTGAACAGCTGCAATAAGATCAAGTAAAACCACCTAAAAACTAGAAGCACACAGACAGTCCAGACCTCCACCAAGCCATAGGGTCACTCACCTGAGAAGAAGCCCAAAAGGTCCAACAGCCCTGTACCCCTTATTTATTCATCTTCTGGATGACCTGATCCAGAATAACAACATGATCTGGGTCAAACAAGGTTGGACTTTAACATCTACCATGATGCGAGTTTTTTTCCCCAAATGATTCTGATTCCACTTCAGCGATTTTCTGTAAATAAACGCTTTACATAAAAATAGTTAAATATCAAAATAATTTTAACATCAAATTAAAAATAAGCCTTCACATAAGCAAGTATATAACCTAATCAAATTAAAACTAAATAAATTACACCAAATAATTCATAATCACTCATACACATAAAGCCTCTAATGCCCCCACCCACCAATCCCATTTTCCACAAACTCCAGTCCCTAATATTGATGCTCCTGTGAGGAAGTGATATCTTGGGGATCCGTCCACACCGAGAGCCACCAAACCAATGACCACAGAGGTCGTCACCACACGAACCACCCAGATCACGACCGTACACCACAACCATCAGACTGCAAAGTTTATTCAGGGTGGCTCTGTGTTTGTTTTAAACTTTTCTGTTTGTATAGGAGCCACTCTGTTCACTGCTCTTGTTAATGTCCTGTTAAAACCATCAACCATAAAACCATCGGGTGTGGATAAATTTAATCATTTCCTCACAGTTTTCTAAACTGTGTTCTGTTTTATGTGATCAGAAATTTCTAAATCTAAAATCTTAGAGACTAAACGACAAAAACCGAGTCCAACGTGTGACCTTTGTTATGTGTTGGCTGTGTAACATGCTGGCTAAAAACAATTAAGATTAAGAAATTCCTTCACAGTGAAGTCTGACAGGTTTTCTGCATTAAAATGTCCAGTGATAAACGTTTAGAGAAGTCTGTAATAAAAGGAGGACAGTGTTTTGGTGGTCTGTATAAAATTCTACATAGAATGGGAGGACTTATAAAAAACAAAACAACAATATTCAAAAGACTCAAAGTCACCACATCTGATTTTTTTAAAGCAACTGATTTTAAAACTTCTGCCTTCAAGCAAGCTCGGGTTACCCCGCTGCTGAAGAAACCCACACTCAACCCAGCCCAGGTTGAAAACTACCGGCCGGTCTCGTTGCTTCCATTCATGTCTAAATTACTAGAGAGTGCCGTCTTCTGTCAGGTCTCACAGTTCCTCCAAGACAACAACCTGTTTGATCCATATCAGTCTGGCTATAGACAAGACCGCTCTACTGAAACTGCTCTCCTGTCAGTTACTGATTTCCTACGGCTTGCCAGATCCACTGGTCAATCCTCAGTCCTTATACTGCTGGACCTGTCTGCTGCCTTTGACACGGTCAACCATCATATACTGTTCTCCACACTCTCGGAGCTTGGCATCTCAGGATCTGTCCTCTCGTGGTTCATGTCCTACCTCACAGGAAGATCCTTCAAAGTATCTTGGCAAGGGGGAATGTCCAGATCACATGGGCTGACAACAGGGGTGCCTCAGGGCTCGGTGCTTGGCCTTCTTCTCTTTTCACTATACACTTCCTCACTCGGTGCAGTCATTAGCTCTCATGGTTTCTCCTACCACTGCTATGCAGATGACACTCAGCTTTTCCTTTCTTTCCCACCTGACGACACAACCGTCTCAATGCGAATATCAGCATGCCTTGCTGATATCTCTGCATGGATGAAGGATCGCCACCTTCAGCTAAATCTGTCCAAGACCGAGCTTATTTTCTTTCCAGCCAATCCTTTTTTACCGCCACAGATAAGCGTGCATGTCATGATCTGTGGTGTGTGGCTCAGTTTTTCCAGCCGCCCTGAACGCCTCAGCTCCACCAGCTCTTGATTAGGGCTGATGCGCTTCACCTGTCCCAAGCCCTATTTATACAGCTCTGCAACATTCCTCCAGTGCCAGATCGTCTTGGTTCTTCCCTGCACGTATCCCGCCTGAATTATCCTGCCTACCTGCCCGCCCGACGCTGATCTGACTTTGGACCTGGATTCTGATTCTGCCTGCCCCCTGTCTGGTACTCTGCTTTGGTTGTTGTTTTGGATTACTTGGCTTACTGACCCCTGGCTTGTCTAACAGGATTGGATTTCGGATCACGGACTTATTTATCTGCCCCTTCAAGGATCATTCACATCCTGCTTCTGCGGCCCCCTCATTCAAGCGCTCCTGCCAGCCACCTGTATTCCCCCATTAACCTCTCCTCTGTTCAGCAGCTCTTCTTCCTCAGTCTTCCTCCTGGCGGCCCTTCTCCAGTCACTGGTTTCAACACTCTGCGCTCCGTTGGATACCCACTGCTGGTACGTGGATTCTCAGTCCCTCTCAGAGTACTCATCAGCTGCCTGCCTCCTAACTCCCTTCTTGTGTGTCCACAGACCTCTGAGCGGAGAAAGACCGGATTGCACAATCACATAATTCCACTCTGTACAATAAAGATCTTATACCTATCCCTGGGAAACTGAGTATCTTTTGAGTCCACGCATCTGAATCAGGACAGAACGATCTGGCCATACAATGGACTCCTCAGATCTCAGGGATTGGAGAATCAGAGTGGAAAGTGCTATTTGTCAGCAGGAAGCGGGTTTAAATGAACTCATTACACATGTTAAGACTTTGGCAAAAGGAGTCTCCACTCTGACGACGTCTGACGCCACAGAAACCCGCACTCCCGTTAATCTCCCGACAGCTAGCCCGGGCTTTGCCCCTTGTATGGCGCCCCCGGAGAGGTATGCTGGTGATCCAGGTCAGTGCCGGGCTTTTCTGACACAATGTTCCCTACACTTCGAGTTACAGCCCTCTTCTTTTCCCTCTGAGAGAGCCAAGGTGGCCTTCGTTTTGTCCCTACTGTCAGGTCGGGCCAAGTTATGGGGAACCGCAGAGTGGGAGAGAAGATCATCTGTCACCAGATCCTTTCAAAGTTTCTCAGACGAACTACGCAGGGTGTTTGATCCTATACGTCCCGATCGCGAAGCCTCACGCACTCTTCTCTCCATCCGCCAGGCTAACAGAACGGTGACGGATTATGCCATCGATTTTCGGACTTTAGCAGCTGACAGTACCTGGAATTCTTCCGCTTTGTTTGACGCTTTCTACAATGGTTTGTCCGATCAGATTAAGGATGAGCTAGCCGCCAGAGACCCACCAAAGGACTTAAATGCTCTCATAGACATCTCTGTCCGTATAGACCAGCGTCTTCGGGAAAGAAGGAGAGAAAGAGGGAGGATGCGGATCCCAAACACCTTCCGCGCTCTTCCTGGGTCTGTTCCTTCACCCTCTGATAACCCCGTCACTGCATCTTCGCCGGACTCTGAACCGATGCAAATCGGTCGGTCAAAATTATCCCAAGCTGAGCGAGACTGGCGTATCTCTAAAGGACTTTGTCTGTACTGCGGCAGGGCTGGCCACTTCATTCGCTCCTGTCCAGTAAAAGGAAGGGCTCAGCAGGGGTTGGGAGGACCTTGCTGAGCCGAACTCTCATAGATCCTTCCGTCTCCCGTCCCGTCTTCCACATCCAGGTCACCGCAGCGGGTCAGGAACATGAGCTCTCAGTATTTATCGACTCAGGTTCAGATTCTGAATTCATAGATAAGGAACTGGCTGAACAGCTGGGCCTCCACTGCTCCCCGCTGTCTAAACCCGTGCAGGTCCGAGCCCTTGATAATCATCTGTTACATATAGTGGTGTTCCGATCGATCGGACACCGATCATTATCGGCCGATATCCGTAAAAAAGTATGTGATCGGTGTTCGCCGATCAATGCCTTTTGTTGCCGATCACAAAATCTGACCACCTATATTTCATACTCTGCAACCTGCAGAAGCGCTGCGGGCAGTGTCATAGCTCCCGCTTTCCTCCACAATTTGCATGCGCGCGGTTGCAAATCCAAAGCAAACATGTCTGCCGTGTGGAAGTTTTACACTGTGTGTGAGAGTGATGTAAAGTTTGCATCCTGCAACACGTGCAACGCAAAAGTACCTCGCGGGGGAAGTACGTCAAAATCCTTCAATAAAACGAATCTAATACGGCATTTAAAGAACAAACACTTGACGGAGTACGCTGAATTTTCGAGGCTCACTGCACAGAATGAAAGGAAGACGCTGGTGCAGCCAGAGCGCAGCTAACGCAGCCAACAGTTACCAACACTCGTCCGTATGAGCGTGACAGTCAAGCAAATAACCACAAAAATAATTCAGTTAATCGGCCTTGACGACCAACCGTTCTCAGTGGTGGAGGACGCCTCTTTTACTTGGCTTTTTTTTTTAGCAATATTAAGATTTTGTTTTACTTTCTTATTTAGCCTTATGAGAGCCTTATGTGTTTTCAGTCTGTTAAAATATAGTACTACTGATTACTGAAAGATAGCGCATTGTACTATGTACATGTTATTGTCTAAATTAGGGGGATTTTATGGTTCCTTTTCCACATCAAATAGTCGGCAGTGCTTTTAAGAAAATTACAGCCAATCCATGTGATTATCGGTGATCGGCAGTGATCGGTGATCGGCAGTGATCGGCACTCATGGGTGATCGGTATCGGAATCGGCAACAAAAAACCTGATCGGAGCATCCCTAGTTACATAATGTTACTTTGAGAACTGAACCCGTCCCGGTGCATATTGACAATTGTCATCATGAGACCATCCAGTTCCTTGTCATCGACTCACCACAGGTCCCGGTCATCTTTGGCATTACCTGGTTGCAATTACACAACCCCCTGATAGATTGGCGGGAGGGCAGGATAATTAACTGGGGCACTAACTGTCTGACCACTTGTCTCCGTTCTCTTTTCCCACCAGCCAACACGCCAGCTGCACCCACCGAGGCCAGTTACCCCTGTTTGTCGCAGGTACCAGACCAGTATCATGACCTCAAGGAGGTCTTTAATAAGAGCAGAGCAACCTCCTTACCACCACACCGTCCCTATGACTGCGCCATAGACCTCCTGCCGGGGACCACACCTCCCCGAGGCCGTTTGTTCTCCCTGTCTGCACCAGAGAAAAAGGCTATGGAACAGTATATCGCTGAATCACTTACCGCTAAACTCATCCGTCCTTCCTCTTCTCCAGCTGGGGCAGGATTTTTTTTCGTTGAGAAAAAGGATGGCTCACTTCGGCCATGTGTGGATTACAGGGGCCTCAATGACATAACCATCAAGAACCGTTATCCTCTACCCCTCATGTCTACAGCCCTGGATCTTTTGCAACAGGCTACCATTTTCACCAAACTGGATCTCCGCAACGCATATCACCTGGTTCGCATCCGAGAGGGAGATGAATGGAAAACTGCCTTCAATACTCCTAATGGACACTATGAGTACTTAGTAATGCCTTTTGGTTTAACAAATGCCCCCGCCGTTTTCCAGGCTCTGGTCAATGATGTTTTACGTGATATGTTGAACAAGTTTGTTTTTGTTTATTTAGATGACATCCTCATCTTTTCCCGGAACCCCGAAGAGCACACATTTCATGTCCGTACTGTCCTGCAACGCCTCCTGCAGCACCACCTATATGTTAAGGCTGAGAAGTGTGAATTTCACCGCCCATTCGTCTCATTCCTGGGGAGCATCATCTCGGCTGACGGCGTGGAAATGGATCCGGCGAAGGTCTCTGCTGTGCGTGAGTGGCCCACACCTGTAAATCGAAAGCAACTCCAGAGGTTTCTAGGGTTCGCTAATTTCTATCGCAAGTTTATTAAAAACTACAGCGCCATAACCTCCCCGCTTCACCAGTTGACGTCAGCAAAGAAACCATACGCCTGGACCAATGATGCTGAGTCCGCCTTCCTCCAGCTGAAGCAGCTGTTCACCACAGCTCCTATTCTGCGCACTCCTGATCCGGCCAGGCAGTTTATAGTGGAGGTCGATGCCTCCGATTCTGGCGTCGGTGCAGTTCTATCCCAACGGAGTGTGGATGACTCAAAGGTTCACCCCTGTGCTTATTTTTCCAGGACCCTGACGCCGGCTGAACGGAACTACGACATCGGTAATCGGGAACTGCTGGCGGTCAAATTGGCTCTGCAGGAGTGGCGTCACTGGCTGGAGGGTGCTGCAGAACCTTTCCTCGTCTGGACTGACCACAAAAATCTCGAATACCTGCGCACTGCCAAGAGACTGACGCCCCGTCAGGCCCGTTGGGCCTTATTCTTTAACAGGTTTAATTTCACTCTGGCTTACCGTCCTGGCTCCAAGAATGTTAAACCCGATGCTCTCTCCCGTCAGACTATCTCCCCCGAGGATGAAGCTGAGGAGGCTGGGGACTTCATCCTCCCTGACCGCATCCGTCTGGGTGTCAATCGTGTGCAGCTGGAGGAGGAGATCAACCAGGTCCTAACTGGGGCAGTCATACCTGCTGGGTGTCCCGCTGGACGTCTTTTTGTACCCCCTCGTCTGCGATCCAAGACACTCGTACTCTGTCATTCCTCTCGACTGGCCTGTCATCCTGGCACTACGCGCACCTATCATCTGCTCTCTCAGAGATTTTGGTGGCCCTCCTGTCGTCAGGACGTTCGAGACTTCGTGGCTGGCTGTCCTGTCTGTGCCCGTTCCAAATCATCCCGACTGCGGCCTGCCGGTCTCCTACATCCCCTGGCCATCCCACATCGACCCTGGTCCCACATAGCCATGGATTTCGTAACTGGTCTCCCTCCCTCCAATGGTATGACAGTCATTCTGACAATAATAGACCGTTTTTCCAAGATGGCCCATTTCATTGCTCTCCCCAAATTACCCACAGCCAAGCAGACTGCCGACCTTCTTACCACCCATGTGTTCCGCCTTCATGGCATCCCCATGGACGTGGTCTCGGACCGGGGCCCGCAGTTCGTCTCAAAGTTCTGGACCGAGTTCTGCCGCCTGCTGGGAATTCAGGTCAGCCTGTCCTCGGGGTTCCACCCACAATCCGACGGTCAGTCTGAACGAGCCAACCAGACGCTGGAAACCTGCCTCCGATGTTTGTGCTCCGAGGACCCCTCTGCCTGGTCCCAAAACCTGGCCTGGGTGGAATATGCGCACAATTCACTTCCCTCCTCTGCTACAGGCCTGTCCCCTTTTCAGGTGGTCAATGGGTTCCAGCCTCCTTTGTTCTCCCCACAGGAGGATGAGGTCCGAGTCCCCTCTGCGCACGCGGCGGTCCGCCGCTGTCACCGGGTCTGGAGGCGTGCGCGCGCTGCGCTCCTGCGGGCCTCCCAGCGTTATCAGACGGCGGCCAATCGTCATCGCAGGGCGGCTCCTCCCTACCAGGTGGGACAACGGGTTTGGCTGGCCACTAAGGATCTGCCGCTGCGTGTGGAGTGTAGGAAGCTGGCGCCCAGGTTCGTGGGTCCGTTTCCCATCACCAAGGTCATCAACCCTGTAGCGGTGCGCCTGCGTCTCCCTGGGGCCATGCGGGTCCATCCTACCTTCCACGTCTCGCGGGTTAAGCCAGTCTTCTCCTGTCCTTTGGTGCCCTCCTCCAGACCCCCTCCACCCGCCCGGTTCGTGGGGGGTGGGCCGGTGTACACTGTGCGCCGGATCCTGCGCTCCCGTCGCTCTGGTCGCTCCCTTCAGTATCTGGTGGACTGGGCGGGCTATGGCGTGGAGGAGCGCTCCTGGATTCCTGCGCGCTTTGTGGTTGATCCTGCGCTTCGGGCCCGCTTCCATCGGCGTTTTCCTGCTCAGCCTGGTGGGTCGTCGTGAGCCGACCCTTGTGTGGGGGGTACTGTCATGATCTGTGGTGTGTGGCTCAGTTTTTCCAGCCGCCCTGAACGCCTCAGCTCCACCAGCTCTTGATTAGGGCTGATGCGCTTCACCTGTCCCAAGCCCTATTTATACAGCTCTGCAACATTCCTCCAGTGCCAGATCGTCTTGGTTCTTCCCTGCACGTATCCCGCCTGAATTATCCTGCCTACCTGCCCGCCCGACGCTGATCTGACTTTGGACCTGGATTCTGATTCTGCCTGCCCCCTGTCTGGTACTCTGCTTTGGTTGTTGTTTTGGATTACTTGGCTTACTGACCCCTGGCTTGTCTAACAGGATTGGATTTCGGATCACGGACTTATTTATCTGCCCCTTCAAGGATCAGTCACATCCTGCTTCTGCGGCCCCCTCATTCAAGCGCTCCTGCCAGCCACCTGTATTCCCCCATTAACCTCTCCTCTGTTCAGCAGCTCTTCTTCCTCAGTCTTCCTCCTGGCGGCCCTTCTCCAGTCACTGGTTTCAACACTCTGCGCTCCGTTGGATACCCACTGCTGGTACGTGGATTCTCAGTCCCTCTCAGAGTACTCATCAGCTGCCTGCCTCCTAACTCCCTTCTTGTGTGTCCACAGACCTCTGAGCGGAGAAAGACCGGATTGCACAATCACATAATTCCACTCTGTACAATAAAGATCTTATACCTATCCCTGGGAAACTGAGTATCTTTTGAGTCCACGCATCTGAATCATGACAGTGCAGCTTGACTCAATCACACTAGTGCCTACGTCTTCTACCAGGAATCTTGGTGTCATGGTAGACAACCAGTTGACCTTTAAGGACCATGTTGCCCCGGTTTCCCGGTCTTGCCGATTTGCTCTCTACAACATCAGGAGGATCAGACCCTACCTGACTGAACACACGACCCAGCTCCTGGTCCAGGCTCTGGTCATTTCACACATTGACTACTGCAACTCCTTACTGGCTGGCCTGCACGTCTGGTCTTCAACCAGCCCAAAAGAGCTCATGTCACTCCGCTGCTAATTGCTCTTCACTGGCTTCCAGTTGCAGCACGCATCAAATTCAAAGCTCTGCTTCTGGCTTACAAAACAATAACCCAAACGGCTCCAGTTTATCCAGAGCTACACTCCCTCTCGACAGTTACGCTCTGCCAGCCAAAGACGCCTAGTGCTCCCACCACAACGTGGCGCAAAATCAGCAGCTAGACTCTTCTCCTCTGTTGTTCCCCGGTGGTGGAACGATCTACCAAACTCCGTCCCATCCGCAGAGTCCTTATCCACTTTTAAGTGCAAGCTAAAGACTCAGTTGTTTAAGGAGCATTTCCACATTTAGCTTAACTAAATGAGTTAGAAAGATTTGTCCAGCTTTTTGGCTCAACCAAGTACTGAAGAAGCTGTGTGCACTTATGCCCAAGTTGATATTATGTGATGAAATCATGCACTTATGCCCAAGTTGATATTGTGTGATGAAATCATGCACTTATGCCCAAGTTGATATTGTGTGATGAAATCATGCACTTATGACCAAGTTGATATTGTGTGATGAAATCGTGATCTTGCATTTAAATAAAATGACTTAAAAAAAAAAAAAAAAAAAATATATATATATATATATATATATATATATATATATATATATATATATATATATGCACTGCCTCTAGCACTACATGACAGCACCTGGGTCCAACTGGACTCAAAGCGGTCTGACTAGCACTTAATTATGACGTCCCATCTTGTTTGAATTCATGTTTGTGTTGTTCTTACTCTCAAATGTAAGTCGCTTTGGATAAAAGCGTCTGCTAAATGACTGTAGAATAAAACAATTGCAGCAGTTTCTCCTCCTTTCCTCACATCTCTAACAGAATAAAAAATGTTTAATTGCGTGATGCCATCTAAAAGAACAGCAGGTGGATTCTGAGCCATGTTTCTGTTAAAACCAATAAATCAAGCAGCAACCTCTGGAGGTAAAATGTGAAGCCTATGCTGAAGTGCAATAAAGTGCAGTTCACCCCTCATCCGCTAGGGTCTGGCTCCAAAACAGAGCAAATCCCCACAGACTCCCATGTTAAAAAGATGTTAACTTCACAGCAGAAATAAATACGTTTAAAGCCTGGTACAAAAATCCATTTTAGGATTAATAGGTCAAGTTTACCTTCATGACAACTGTGAGGGGGTTGAATTTTTTTCTAATTCATCCTTTTGGATGTTATTTAATCTTGATATTCGGCATAATTAGGGGCGTGTCCTTTTGATTGACAGGTATCCAATATCCGCGGGAGGAAGGGAGAGTGCAGCACAAACGTGGTTTTTAGGCGGCTAGCAGCGCGCCTTAGCTTTAGCCCGCCTTCTTCCGTTAGCTGGTTAGCTACCGTTAGCTCTGGGTTAGCTCGGTTAGCTCTTAGCTAGAGGCAGCTCAGAGTCCGACAGGTGTCAATCATCTACCCCTACCTTCACAATCCCCCTCTCAGCTCCACCTCTTTGCCCATTTTTGGATTTTCCGGGAATGACGACACGCGTGACGCTACCAAGATGGTGATGGTGGGAACCACCCAATGAGGTTAAATTCAGCTCTTCAGAAACCTACAGGTGACGTCACGGAGTCTCCGCCCATCTTTTATATACAGTCTATGGGTAGGATGAATAGTGGGGGATGAACTATGGGTTTGGATGTAAATGAGGTTTTAGTGAGTTATCGGTTGTGTGGGTGTATGAAGAGGATACCAGGATGTAATGATGGCAGAAATGAATAAAGGAATGGATGTTTAGGATGGTGTGTTGTGGTTTATGTCTGGGATCTCTGGTAGTCGTGCTCTGGTTGGTTTAAAGGAGTGAAGAGTCAGTTCAATCAAAAGAAATGTAATAGTAACGGATCAAGCTGAAATAGAGAGAATGATGATGATGCAAACAGATGTCAGCGGGAAATACAGCAGATCAGATCTATTTTGGCCCAGAACCATTCAGTTCCTTGAACACCAGCAAAAACATTTTAAAATGAATTCTTTGGTGCACAGGAAGCTGGTGTAGAGATCTGAGAACCAGAGTGATATCTTCCCTTTTTGTAGTCTTTGTGCGGACACGAGCTGCTGCATCTGGATTAGTTGAAAACAGATGATGCAGGAGTTTTGCTGAGTCATTAGTCCAATATTCTAGATACTGTTTATGCTTCAGCTGGTAAAAGGGAACACTTAAATCTAGTAGAACCAAAATTAAACTTCTGCCGCCGTCTGTGTTTAGATGGATATCATTCAAGACTTTGATGAGGGCATGTAGGAGCCATCTTTTCATTTAAGTTTCCCCCCAACCTCTAGGGGGTGGTGTTTAGTTTTTTGTGTGTTCTGCCTGTGTATGGTAGCCTGGGGTTATTTAAGGTCAATCATTCTGTGACTCAGGTGTTGTTAATTCGAAGAAGCAAAACAGTTTTATACTGTGCTCAGTGAAAGGTTTGAGTTTTTGTTTGATAAGAATGTTTGTTAATGGAAACAAAAGGAAATGGACTGTCGTGGAAAATAATTGTCCAGTCCTGCTTTCTTTAAAAGAGGTTGAACATACAGTAGTCTGTGGATCAGAAAACTGTTAAAAATAGACAATACACAGAACCTAATAGATCCATGAACTTTAATTTAAAGCCAAGTAGGAATTAGAGCTTGAAGAAACTTTCATTTAGGAGATTATTTGCAAAAAAAATGGGACAATAAGATTGGAGGAAAGTTACTTATGATTAACTTTGGTTTTATTAAAAGAAAAGACTTATCCAGAATGCATCATTTATGGTAAGAATCTGTGAATGAAAACATAAAACAAAGCATTCTTTTAACACAGGGTGGGCAGGGGTCGACAAGATGACACAGTCATGTTGTTTAGATTAACATAATATGAATACAGGAGTTTGGTTGTGACTGTTGTATGGAGTCTTTTTTCCTGCACTACTTGTTTCAGCTGTTGCCCTCAGGTTCAAGATACAGGTCCACCCAGAACCAGAAGCTAGAACCAGTAGACTGGGCCACAGTTTGTACCCCCAGCAGTGTGGCTGCTCACTGAGCACTTTACAACCCCTCTCTCCCCTCCAGTCAAACCCACTCATACTACATCTTCCCTGCAACTGCAACAACTGTGATCTGGATTTTGTATTGTTGCAATCCTCGTCTCACATTATCTTTCTTTATAAGTAGAGTTCCTCTGTCCCTCTCTCTCTTCCTTCTTCTGCTACCTATCTTAGAGTGGCTGCTATGTGCTGCTGTGTTAATGGTCTATGTGCAGCACTTTGAGTTTATTGCACTTTTTTATATTTATGTCAGTTGGGTGATGCTTGAATACTATCTTGTTATTTTCTACAATAACAAACACCAGATTCACAAAACAACTGTGTTTCTGGTCACAGTTTTGTCACCACTTTAACCAGGAAGAATTTTCTATTTTGGGCTGAATTACTTTTTGCTCCTGGGAGACCTGACAGTACTTGGAGAAGGCTCAGTCTCTCCAAAGTCAGGGTAGAATACCTGCTCTGACTGTCATACAGCCTCTTACTCCAAGCAGCGGCTTTGCTGGCATTTTGTCGTGTGACTTCATAAGCATCTTTCATTCCCTGTTTCCACTTTTGCACGTAGCTTTGATGATTACTCTCACTGTGATCTATGTTTGGTGATAAACCGAACAACATGTCCACTGGTAATCGTGGTGACCATCCATAAAGTAAGTAAAAAGAAGAAAACCCTGTCACTTCGCTTTTAGTAGCATTATAAGCAAAGATCAGTTTGTTTAGTGAGTGTCTTTAACATCTGAATCAGAGTTCGGTTAAACCGTTTGACCTGACCATTTCCTTGTGGATAGTATGGACTAGTTTTCGAAACTGCAACACCACAATACTTATTAAGTTGAGCAAAAAGTTGGTTCTCAAACTCACCACCTTGATCATGGTGAAGTCTCAGAGGAAATCCAAACTTTAAGGCGTAGTCATTGAAGATCTTTTCTGCCGCTGTTTTGCCAGATTTATTTGTGGTGGCATAAGCTTGGGCGAACCGCGTAAAGTGGTCAACAACAACAAGTACATACTCATAACCACCTGTACATTTGTCCAAATGTAAAAAGTCAATAGAAGCTTGAAAGGCTGAGTAGTGACTATGTTTGTGATTGGAGTCTCATGGCTTGGTCTCTTGTTTTTGAGGCACACACACTTCCTCATTACATAGTCCTCTACTTCTTTCTGCATGAAGGGCCAGTAAAAACGGTCTTGTACCAGAGAAGTCGTCCTCTCTACACCATGGTGACCCATTTCATCATGGAGTTCTTTTAACACTGTCGACCTATGTTTTTCTGGTAGCACCAGTTGTTTCCTGTTTATTGTCTGTCTGTACAAAACGCCTCTCTCATTAACCTGTAACTTGTCCCACTCCCTTAAACGACATGCAACTTGTGGACTAAGTTGTTTGAGTTCTGGACCTGAGGGGTTTTGTCTCTGTCAGTTTGTATTGTATAATCTGTCCAATAACAGGATCGGTCTCTTGATCTAGTTTGATTTGTCTTACTGTGAGTGGAGGAATAGTTGCAGTCACTGACACTGTGGACAACTCAGTTGAGATACCCATAGACCAAGCTGCACTACACAGATCCTGATGGTCAACCACCTGCATAGCTGCACTTACAGCATCATGTGACATATTCTTCGAACACTCTTCCATGTAAACCTCCATGTCTAAGGGCATTCTCGACAAGCTATCTGCATCTATGTTCTCTCTGCCAGGACGATACTTCACGGTGAAATGGAAATTGGCAAGTTCTGCAACCCATCTACACCCTGTAGCATTCAACTTAGCTGTGGACAGAACATAGGTCAAAGGATTATTGTCACTAAACACAGTAAAGAATGGTGCATAGTACAAGTAGTCCCGAAACTTTTCCGTAACTGCCCATTTGAGTGCCAGGAATTCTAACTTTCCTGCGTGCAAGTTGTAATTTTTTTTCAGCTGCAGTTAGAGTTCTTGAGCGATAAGCAATTACACAGAGTACGCCATTTTGTCTCTGATACAATACAGCTCCTAATCCCTGGTAGGAGGCATCTGTATGTAAAACAAAGGGTTGTGTAAAATCTGGAAAACCAAGAACAGGAGGCTGAACTAAACAGTCTATCAACTGTTCTAAAACTGACTGGTGTACATCACTCCACTGAATAGGAGTACTTGAGGGTACATTGTTCTGTTACAGAGTTACCTTTCTTGTGTACGGCTGACTCTCCACTTTCAAAGGGGCTTTAAGCAAGTCATATAAAGGGCTAGCAATACGAGAGAAATCTCTGATATACTGTCTGTAGTAGCTTAACAGTCCTAGTATTGCTCTAAGCTCACCAACAGTACCTGGTTGCTTCTTTTTCAGGGCTAGCACTGCAGCTGTATCTGCTGGATCCATTTTACTTCCCTCAGCGCAGACAATCCTGCCAAGGTATCTCACCTCTGGTTTGAAAAAATCACATTTCCGTGGTTTGAGTTTTATCTCATTGTCCCTAAGATGTCGTAATACTTTCCTGACATCCTCAACATGGTCCTTAAAAGTCCTGGTGAATACCAGAATGTCATCGAGATAAGGAACACATATCTTGTCCCGCAGTCCTTCCAGGCATTGTGCCATACACCGCTGGAATGCCGCTGGTGCGTTCATGAGGCTGAAAGGGATCCTAATCCATTTGTAAAGACCCCAGGGAGTCACAAAGGCAGTTAGATGTCTGCTCTCCTTGGACATGAACCCCTGGTGATATGCCTTTCCCTGGTCCAGTAGTAAAAAGATGGTGTTCCCCCCCAGACTGTCCATCACGTCCTGTACCCTAGGTATAGGGTGCCGATCTGGAAGAGTGTTGCGATTCAGCGCTCTGTAATCGACGCACAAACGCAGCGAACCATCCTTTTTTCTTACGCACACAACAGGAGATGAGTAGTAAAGAGGTAGACCTCTCAACCCATCCCTGGGCAATCAAGTCCCGTACGTAGTCCTTCATCGCTTTGTACAGTGGTTTTGGTACAGAGATATATGTTCTTGAAACTGGCTCTGTATCTTTTAACAAAAGTCCATTTGTACTGTAGATTCTCCACACACCCTATGTCATCATCAGTTTTTGAAAACGACCCTGATTCCTCTTTTAACATCTGCTGGACAATCTTACGTCCGTTTTCATCCAGATGAGACAGGTCGACGGGCGGGTCCCATTGCTCACTAGTGGGAGTACCTCCTGTGGTGTCCTGGGTGTGGATCTTATTGACAGCAGCGGCCGGAGGATCTCTCCTGAAGATGTCCATGGGATAGACAGACCCCACTGACTGCACAGTTCCAACGGTGGTTCTCCCTTATAGTGTGTCATGGTTGGTTGGGTTTTGTACACAAACTGTAATCTTTGGAACAGACCGTGCTTTCACTGTAACTAATGTGTCATAGAACTCTAATCCATCTGGCCACTGTGGATTTTCACAAGGTTCAAAAACCAGTGTGATGTCCTCTTTAAATGCCTGAGCTTGTACCTTACATTCAATAAACTCAGAACTCTGACTAGGTACAGTCACTCTCTCATTTGTTGTTTTCACATTGTACTCGTGCATTTGTTCCACACTAACTGCTTTTATAAAAGTAGTGGCTTGGTTTTTCTTAAGATGTGGGAAAGCTAACTTCACTGCTTTCAGAAGTTTCTCCTTTTCCCCTGAATTCGCTCCATCTTTCATACTTTCTGAAACTAAGTGCTCGATAACATTAAATCCAATAATTGGACACTGTTGCTGGTTATCTTTAAGCACTAGAACAGGTATAAGTAACTTAGAGTCATTAGCTGTCAGTTTAAATGGTATCTCAATCCAATCCACATATGGCATGTTTGTACCATTAGCTGCTTCAAGACTGAGTGGTTCACGTGGGTCGATCAGCTCACTCACATTTCTTATTGGCACCCCCTTTAAGTTAGCTTCTTTCCATGACTCGTCTACAGCACAAACTTGTGAACCAGAGTCCCAAAGTGCTTCAACCGTTTTTTGTTCCCTAAGAAACACCTAATGACACATTTCCTTCCCACTAACTAACAGAAGGTATTTTACCCTTTTCACATGATTTCTTTTTAAGCTTTTCTCTTAGAGGACTTCATATTCCCCTTTTGAACACTACCACAGGTATAAGGTCTACATTTGGTTTTATGTATTGCCCAGTGCTCTCCTTGGCACTTCTTGGAGCAGGAGAAAGCATTTTTACACACTGAACAACACTTCAACCCCTGAATTTCCTTTTTCATAGCACAACTGTAGCAACACTGAGACCTTTTGATGCCACTGGTCACACCACGTCCTGTTGGAGTGACGCCTTCTAGTTTAAAGGATTACCTCTGGCTGGTCTCACTGGCCTCTGTGCCCTGCATCCTGCTCTAAAATGTTCATTGCTACCACATCTAAAACAGTGCTGACAAAACTCTTCACCTGCTTGAATACAAGAATAACACCTTGGTTGTGTGCGGGGCACATGGTAACGCTGAGGGCCGAAACACTGCTGAAACTGGGCAGTACCTCTCATCGGGCCAAAGTCAGGTACTGGGTGATGCGGCTGAAGAGGGTACTGTTGAGGGTAGTATTGCTGAGCAGATGGGTTCAGCTGGTACGATGGAAGTGAAGTGGAGGCTGCCATTGAACAGTGGTTTTCAGGTCCTCCGCTGGTGGGTGATGGTGTGCAGTAACAAACTCTGGACCAAGGCCGGATCATATTTTAGTCCGGATTCAGCTTCTTGGGATGCGAACAGAATCTTCTGGCAAAGGTCCATGGTTCTCAGAAGGAAATTCTGTGGGGTCTCCTTGCTGCTTTGCACCTCTGATGACAGCTGTTTATACAGTTCAGTGGCCCCTCTCTTCTGGTAATGAGCTCTTAAGATCCTATGCAGGGCAGGAAGAGTAAGATCACTTTTTCCTTCCAAGTAGCTCCTCAGCTGTAATCCTGGTGTGATGGCACGAATCACTGCATTGATTATCTCATCTTCCGGGTAGCTTTTACTGAGCCCACTTTCAATCTGCTTGGCCAGACTCGAAAACGTCAGCATGTCTTTTTGTCCTGGCTCCCCTATTGGCCTGATATCTTAAAGTCTTTGCGCCACATAGAGCTATCTGAGGGTGCTAAATTGCGTTTCTGTATTGGTGTGTTCCGTAGACTCAGTTTCTTATTCATTAGCTGCTGTATAGCTTCCTCTTTGGCTTGAAGTGTGGTCCGCAGTTCATTTACCTCTTTCTGCAGATCTTCTTTTTCATCTTTTTCATCTGCTAATTCTAACCCTGAAATTTTTGCATTTTCAATTAAGTCCTTTATGTGGAGCAGATGGGACATTCCTTCATCTTCCAACTCAGCTAAATCCGCTTTTTCAAAATAACCGGTGACAAGTGTGATTAGCTGACCTCGAGTTTTTCCG
Source organism: Melanotaenia boesemani (assembly GCF_017639745.1). NCBI lineage: Eukaryota > Metazoa > Chordata > Actinopteri > Atheriniformes > Melanotaeniidae > Melanotaenia > Melanotaenia boesemani. The sequence goes on along the minus strand of NC_055703.1, from coordinate 26,196,318 downwards.
GCACGTTGCTCCTTCCCCAGTCCAGATAGTTGAAGTCCATTGCATATGTCTAGCAGTTGTTCAACATTTAATCCGTATAATGCAACCTTGATTTCTAATTGTATTTTCTTCTGCTCCGACTCCCTTTTCACCAGGGAAAACCCCAGATAACAGTTCAACCCAAGCTTCTGTTAACTTTTATGTCGGGGTGCCCTCTAGTGGTGATGTTAGATGCTAGAGCTCGATGGGGGGATATTCAGCTCGAGTTTCCACTTACAGCTGGCAGGTTTTCCCTCTGACTGAACATCCCAGCGGTGCCTCCACAGCAGGTCCAGGTCCAGCATTTAGTACAAAGTGTAGACCCAAAATAGAAACACAATACTGTAGGATGTTGATTGACGAGCTTCTCCAGATCTTGCTGACCCTAAAGAACCTCATTTCAAGAATCAGTCTATAAATAGCAAACATTAAGGATTCATCCCTTGATAAAATCAAGAAGAGTTGGGAACTTGGGAAGAAGAACTGGGAGATGTAATCCCTAACATCACATGGAATGAAGCTCTGACATGAGTTAATAGCAGCACATCTTGTGTTAAACTGAGTGTTATTCACTTTCAAGTTTCACATCATATCCATCAAAGAAGGAGCAGACTTGCTACCCTAACATGGATGAAAGGTGTAGCAGGTGTCATAGTGCCCCAGAAACCCTCACACACAAGTTTTCAAACCACCTGAAGCCTCTCAATGGCTGAAAGACCTCATGCTTCATCACAAAACTGAACAAACTAAACACACACTTAGGAGATCTTGAAACTGATTTAAAGTATCTTAGGCCACAGTTATATCTTTACTTCACCAATTGTCACCACTGCAAATGTTGTGCCCTTAAGAAAAGGTGATAATGAGAGGAGTGGAGAAATGAGGAGCAGACACGCAGTTCTCTCGTTCACTCGTCTGTAATGAGTCTTTAACAATATACAACTAAACAAATTCACAGTAATAACAGTAAATATGTAACATAATGACATTGCATGATCTCTTCCGATCTCTGGGCAAGTACACAATGAAACCATTTCCACAGTAAGTACATACAATCTCAACTGTCGTGTCTCACGGCGGATCTTAGAGCGGGCCACGAGGCCTCCAATAGCTAGCTTACGCACCCAACAGATTAGCTGACTATGGATTAATAATAACCTCTCGACTCACAATTTCCAGAAACGTATAGTGGCCTATAATGAAAGATACAAAACTACAAATAATGTATTAGCTGCTTAACAGTGTATATTTTGAGGTAATTACCTTAAAGAAAGGTGATAATGAGAGGAGTGGAGAAATGAGGAGCAGACACTCGTTCACTCGTCTGTAATGAGTGAGGAGGTATCGTGACTCCCCCTAGCGGAACCCCGAGGTAACACCACAGACTAACACAGATAAAGTATACAGAAGCCTCTACTGGCTATTTGCTTTTGTATATAACAGTAAAATAACAAAATAACAAGTCAACACAGGAATCCAAATTATGAATACTGAAAGAAAGAATGCCTAGGAATTAACTTCTAAACAACCTATTATACCTGTTACACAATCCCACACTAAAAACTGTTGGGCCAAATAATCCACTCAATTTAGCTGAATAAGGAGAAGTAAATGTAGTTGTAGTAGTAAAATCTGTTAATTATGATAAACAAACAACACCTTAAGCCATAAGATCATGATTAAAAAAAACAAAACTTCTGTTGAATGAAAACATTTAATAATAATAAAACAGTCTCTGCAAATGTGTTTTACAGTACACAACCTTCAAAATCCAGAAGGATAAAGAGACATATCCTTTTGTCTTCAATGACATCATGGGCCTGGACCAATTGAAAGGTGTCCTGGTAGAAGACATTGGACTGATTTTAAAGGGACGTGTGAAGGGAGGTTACCGGGTAATTTGTGTTGATGGGTTTTTTTTTCTTACCAATAAAATGTGCTTATTTGATTTTTTTTTATTATTACAACCTTTAAAATTTGTTTTCCAGTTCAATCCTGAATCTCCCTTGTCAGAGGGTGAAGAAAGCTACATTGAATCACCAACACTCAACGACACAGTGCACGTCCTGGTTTGTGTTGTTCCAGCAGACACATTAAATATAATATCTAATGAAGTCATAGAGAAGATCAAGAGTGTGAGAAGAGAAGCCACTAATCTGGGTGAGCTTAGATTTTCTTCTTTATACACTTTGGGTTTGGGTACAGTTGGAGATAAAGTGTTAGTTTGCAGACTTCATATTTTTATTGCAAGTGTAGGAAAAACAAAACAAGAAATATTTATTTTTTATTAAGCTTCTAACATTAAGGTCTCCGTAACTTTCCAATCTTATATATATATATATATATATATTTAATTAGGCCATTAAACAAAATCAAACCCCTTTTTCATGAATAACTTCATAAAATCATTGGACCCCTTCAGGACTGTTTCTCACCTCATAACATCAATAATTTATAATAACAATGGGAATCAGAATGTAAGTGGTGCAGAGATCACAAACTGTATTAAAAATGACACATTAGGTATCTAAAGGTTAATTGTTATTGAATGTGCTTTTAACATTTAACTTCTACCTGATCATAAACTTTTAAAAAAGCTAACAGAATAAAAACTATGCTTTAAGCAAATTTGATCAAATATAGTCAGAAAATAAAATATAAGACTTTATCTATTGGAAGAAAAATTTAGTTTTCACACCCATTTATAGAACTTTGAATCCAGCGGATCAGAAAAATTTGTTTTGCAGTGAAAATTCAAACACGTTTGAACTGGAGTTAAATAAAAAAATATTATTGAAACAATAGTTTTAATAGTTAATTAATCATTTAAAAAAAATTATCAGCTCCAGTTGAGTCTTGGCATCTACAGTATGTCATTGTTGTTACTCATGAATTGTTTTGCCTTTTATCTTGACAGACATTCCTCAACTCGCCGTTCTCACCAAAATTGATTTGATCTGTCCTGAAATGAAGGAAGATATAAAGAATGTCTACAAGGTTCTTCGTGTGAAGGAAAAGGTATGTTTAATTCATAATTTTTCAGATTTGCAAACGATCAGGTTAAAGTGCAAACTGGACTGAAAATTCATCTGAGCACCATCTGATTGTTTCTTACTCTCTTACTGTAAAGCTAAAGTCAGTGTTACCAAGTGCGCTTATTATAAACGACTTTGGTCTTGTTTTTTGTAAATTTCCTTGGAAATATCAGTCGCAGGTTTTTTGGGCTTGGTGACACAGGGACACGCCCCAAATCACTGCAAACACAAATAATTATTTTAATATTAATATAGTAATGTTTAATATAACACAAGCGGTGCAATTTATAAACATAAAACATGTTTTTTAATTGTTGAGAGAGAGAGAGAGATCACAAACCACAGCAATGTATATTTTTACTCCTCCCTGAGCCACCACCTTATCATGGTGGAGGAGTTTGTGCGTCCTGACGATCCTAGCGTCTATGTTGTCAGGGGCTCATGCCCCTGGTAGGGTCACCCATGGAAAACAGGTGTCTAGGGGAGGGACCAGACGAAGTGCGGCTCAAATCACCCCTATGATGAGGAAAAAGCAAGGACCAAGGTTTCCCTTGCCCGGACGTGGGTCACAGGGACCCCCCTCTGGAGCCAGGCCTGGAGGTGGGGCACGGAGGCGAGCGCTTGGTGGCCGGGCCTTTGCCCATGGGGCTTGGTCGGGCTCAGCCTGAAAGGGTGACATGGGCCTCCCCTCCCGTGGGCTCACTGCCTGCAGGAGGGGCCATAGGGGTTGGGTGCAGTGTGAGCTGGGTGGCTGCCAGAGGCGGGGACCCTGGTGGTCTGATCCTCGGCTGCAAAAGCTAGCTCTAGGGACGTGGAATGTCACCTCTCTGGTGGGGAAGGAGCCTGAGCTAGTGCGCGAGGTTGAACGGTTCTGGCTAGATGTAGTTGGACTCACCTCGACGCACGCCTTGGGCTCTGGAACCACTGTCCTCGAGAGGGGCTGGACCCTCTTCCATTCTGGAGTTGCTCCTGGTGAGAGGCGCCGAGCAGGTGTGGGCATGCTTATTGCCCCCCGACTTGGCGCCTGTACTTTGGGGTTTACCCCGGTGGACGAAAGGGTAGCCTTCCTCCGCCTTCAGGTGGGGGGACGGGTCCTGACTGTTATTTGTGCTTATGCACCAAATAGCAGTTCAGAGTACCCACCCTTTTTGGAGTCCTTGGAGGGGGTGTTGGAGAGCACTCCTTCCGGAGACTCCCTTTTTCTGCTGGGGGACTTCAGTGCTCATATGGGCAATGACAGTGAGACCTGGAGGGGCATGATTGGGAGGAACAGCCCCCCTAATCTAAATCCCAGTGGTGTTTGGTTGTTGGACTTCTGTGCTCGTCATGGACTGTCCATAACAAACACCTTGTTCAGACATAAGAGTGCCCACATGTGCGCTTGGCACCAGGACACTCTAGGCCGCAGTTCGATGATCAACTTTGTAGTCGTGTTGTCGGATTTTCGGCCGCATGATCTGGACACTCGGAGCTTTGGCGGTCGCTAAGGCAAAAATTTGGGCATGGGAGGAGTTGGAGAGGCCATGGAGAATGACCTCCAGACGGCTTCAAGGAGATTCTGGTCCACCATCCGGCTGCTATGGAGGGGAATGCAGTGCTCGGTCAACACTGTGTACAGTGGGGATGTGGGGCTGCTGACCTCGACTTGGGACGTTGTGAGGCAGTGGAGAGAATACTTCGAAGACCTTCTCAATCCTACCAACACGTCTTCCGATGAGAAAGCAGAGTATGGGGTAGATGGTGCTGGCTCTCCCATTTCTGGGGCTGAAGTTTCTGAGGTGGTTCAAAAGCTCCTCAGTGGCAAGGCTCCGGGGGTGTATGAGTTCCGCCCAGAGTCCCTTAGGGCTCTAGATGCTGTAGGGCTGTCTTGGCTGACACGCCTCTGCAGCATCGCATGGATATCGGGGACCGTTCCCCTGGACTGGCAGACTGGGGTGGTGGTCCCCCTCTTCAAAAGGGGGGACCGGAGGGTGTGCTCCAACTACAGGGGGATCAAACTCCTCAGCCACCCCGGTAAGGTCTATTCAGGGGTGCTGGAGAGGAGGGTCCGTCGGATAGCCGAACCTCGGATTGAGGAGTAGCAGTGTGGTTTTCGTCCCGGTCGTGGAACAGTGGACCAGCTCTACACCCTCTTCAGGGTCTTTGAGGGGGTTTGCCGACCCAATCTACATGTGCTTTGTGGAATTGGAGAAGGCATTCGACCGTGTCCCCTGGGGACTCTTGCGGGGGGTACTCCTGGAGTATGGAGTGCCGAACCCGCTTGTACGAGCTATCTGGTCCCTGTGTGACCGGTGCCAGAGCTTGGTCCGCATTGCCGGCAGTAAATCAGAATCGTTTCCAGGGTGGGTTGGACCCCGCCAAGGCTGCCTTTTGTCACCGATTCTTTTCATAACTTTTATGGACAGAATTTCTAGGTGCAGCCGAGGTATTGAGGGGATCCAGTTCGGTGGCCTCAGGATTAAATCTCTGCTCTTTGCGGATGATGTGGTTCTGTTGGCTTTATTGGGCCGTGATCTTCAGCTCTCACTGGAACGATTCGCAGCCGAGTTTGAAGCGGCTGAGATGAGAATCAGCACCTCCGAGCAAGTCCGAGATCATGGTCCTCAGCTTGAAAAGGGTGGAGTGCTCTCTCCAGGTCTGCAATAGGGTCCTGCCCCAAGTGGAGGAGTTCACGTATCTCGGGGTCTTGTTCACGAGTGAGGGAAGGATGGAGCGGGAGATCGACAGGCGGATCGGTGTGGCGTCTGCAATGATGTGGACTCTGCATCGGTCTGTCGTGGTGAAGAAGGAGCTGAGCCAAAAGGCAAAGCTCTCGATTTACCGGTCGATCTACGTTCCTACCCTCACCTATGGTCATGAGCTGTGGGTAGTGACCGAAAGAACAAGCTCGCGAGTACAAGCAGCCGAAATGAGTTTTCTCTGCAGGGTGGCCGGGCTCTCCCTTAGAGATAGAGCAAGTCCGAGATCATGGTCCTCAGCTTGAAAAGGGTGGAGTGCTCTCTCCAGGTCTGCAATAGGGTCCTGCCCCAAGTGGAGGAGTTCACGTATCTCGGGGTCTTGTTCACGAGTGAGGGAAGGATGGAGCGGGAGATCGACAGGCGGATCGGTGTGGCGTCTGCAATGATGTGGACTCTGCATCGGTCTGTCGTGGTGAAGAAGGAGCTGAGCCAAAAGGCAAAGCTCTCGATTTACCAGTCGATCTACGTTCCTACCCTCACCTATGGTCATGAGCTGTGGGTAGTGACCGAAAGAACAAGCTCGCGAGTACAAGCAGCCGAAATGAGTTTTCTCCGCAGGGTGGCCGGGCTCTCCCTTAGAGATAGGGTGAGAAGCTCGGTGATCTGGGAGGGGCTCAGAGTAGAGACGCTGCTCCTCCACATCGAGAGGAGCCAGATGAGGTGGCTCGGGCATTTGGTCAGGATGCCTCCTGGACGCCTCCCTGGTGAGGTGTTTCAAGCACGTCCCACCCCAAGGAGGCCTCAGGGAAGACCCAGGACATGCTGGATGGACTAAACCTCTCAGCTGGGACCCGGGGATCCCCCCGGATGAGCTGGTGAATGTGGCCGGGGAGAGGGAAGTCTGGGTTGCCCTGCTTAGGCTGCTGCCCCCACAACCCGGCTATGGATAAGCGGGGAGGGATGGATGGATGGATGGATGGATGGATTTATTTATTTATTTATTGTGATTATGGTTAATCGGCTGTATACCAGGGGCACTATTTTAAATGGTAAATGGTCTGTACTTATATAGCGCTTTTATCCAAAGCGCTTTACATATACGTCACATTCACCCATTCACACACACATTCACACACTGATGGCGGAAGCTGCCATGCAGGGCGCTAACCACGACCCATCAGGAGCAAGTAGGGGTTCGGTGTCTTGCTCAGGGACACCTCGACATGAGCTCTCCCGGCCGGGATCGAACCGGCAACCCTTGGGTTACAGGACGACCACTCTACCCATTGAGCCATGCCGCCCCTTTTATTTTTTTATTTTATTTTAATTAATTATTTAATTAATTTATTTATGAATGATTGGTCGCTTGCTTTGGGCTTGTTTTCATTGAGCTGGGTGTTTGTTTTTCCTGCAAGATCTGGAAACACTGGTTAAAACATTGGGCAGATCCTTTTTGACTTACAGTGATGCAGAAGACAGCGATGTGCTATCAAATATGTATTTTCCATTTTTTAGATGTTAAATGAGCTATCATTTCAGATGCCTCCAAAAGTTACATTTAAAGGGAAGATGTCTATTTTCATTCCCACAATTTCAGACATTATCTTCAAATATGTTTGCCATAAGTTGGCTAAGCTGGGGCACAAGAAAAACATGTGGCTTAAATTACACAGAAAACATCTGTCACATCTAACTTCAACTTCTGGGAATATTTTAGATAATCTGGATTTAGAGAAGCAAATGAATTTGAATTTAAATAAACCCCGTTAAACACATGAAGAGCTTTTATTAACTCCTACAGCTGCCCTTTTCCACTCTTCTTCTGTGAAACTTATGCCTGATTATCTTTTTCTAAGTCATTTTTGCTTTAGATGTGTGTCCTCCATGAAATGATAATAGGATGTTGTAACTTTTGGATATCAATTAATCTTGAGTTGGTCTGAAATCTAAAAATTCCTCCCATGGTTGTTTTAAAGGTGTTGATACTGTACAATGACGAACTTGGAAAGATCCAGATAAATGAGTTTTTGGCAGTCCGGATTTAGAAATCAGTTCTGTATAGCTGCAGAAGCACTCAGCATTACATAGGTATTATAAAGGAACTAAAAGCATTGAAGTCCTTTTTTATGCCACTGCATGAATTCAGCATCTGAGCCAGCAGAGAGAAGTAAAAGGTTCTTCAATAAAGGAGTCTAAGAGGAAGCAAAGATGAAGTTATAGTGGAGACTAAATTGATCCCAAATCTGAAGGGTCAAACCAAAGTCTTTTCTCTCTGTCCTTACCGAATTCTTCCCATACCTGAGCCTTCACTTCCACAACAACAGAAACCACAGAAGGTTTTGGTCTTTACTATTTACTGTTTTAAAATAAGTAATCTGTTATTACTGGTATTTTAATGTATCTTTTTCTACATTTATTACTACAGAACAAAGAATAAAGAGACAATGAAAAGACAATTAACATATGATGAGCATCATCCTCATCCAGTAATTTAAGCCATGTGCTGTGGTTTTCTTAGGAAAAGAAATACATAAAATATCACTAAATATTAGTGATGCGAAGTTCGACTCTTTTCACTGACCCAGGTCTTTTACTCTCGAACAGTAAAGTGAACGAATCTTGAACGAGTCATGTCGTTCATTTTTACAGCAGGTGGCACGGTAAAAAAGTCCGCGATTCTCAAGCTTTAAATACTGAAGGCAACAAAACTACTGGTAATGCCACAAGCAATTCAAACCATGTGAAAACGTAGGGAAGCAAATACACACCACAATAAAGTGATTTGTGTCCTACATCCTCCCTGCCATTGTTTAACAGCGCAACAGTGACTCGGTAGCTATCACGTGACAAATGAACAAGAGACCGAGCCGAGAGCGAACGTACTGCTGAGCTTGATACAGCTTGAGCTGTGAACGAACGAAGGAAGACCCGTTCAGAGACCGAGCTGCCTGTCACGTGACAGAGAGAAGAATTAGAGAGACCAATCCGAGAGCGAACGTACTGCTCGCCAAACAGCCTGAATGATGAACGAGAACGAGACCGAGAACAAGACCGAGACCGAGAACGAGAACGAGACCGTGCAGCCCAACTTGCTGCTCGCCACACAGCCTGAGCAGCCTGGCTGTCACGTGACAAAAGAACGAGGACCTGAGGACGGACCTGAGCGAGTCCTGAACTAATCATTTCTGTTTCCTGTCCTGACCTACTGACTGAGTTTATGCAGCTGCCTGCCATGTGGTGAGAAGAGGTACCGCATGAAAATGAACGAATCGCTCACTGAGAGGACCCGTTACTCCCGAGTTATATAAAGGATTAGTTCATACTGAACGAATCGTTCATGACCAACACATCACTACTAAATATCAGTGTTCAATAGTATCTGTAAATCAAGTGGTAAGGTCATTGTAATGCGAACAAATTTTTAATTAATAGAGTTTATAGTTGATGGATGTGAAAACATGTTAAGATCTTTATTTTTCTACTCTAGATGGAGAGGTTCAGTGCTGATGTGGGTATTCCAATGAGCTGCATCTTCCCTGTGAAGAGCTATCATGAAGAAATCGCTACGAACAAAGACATGGACTCTCTGATCATCTGCGCCATGAAAAACATCCTCAACTGTGGTGACGAATTCATCAACTTAAAACTTCAGTCTGCATCTTGAATTGTATACACAGCAACTGTGTTCATGATATCAGATTCATCATCTGTGATTTCAACCAGATTATAAAAACAGTTTTGTAGACGAGGTTAGCATTTTAATCCTCCCAATCTTCTCAAACAAGACTTTCCTCTCATTCATGATATTAGAAACAAGAAACAAGAAAAATGTGAGTTTTTCATGTGGGATAATACTGTACATGGTTTCATCTGTAGAATAAACTGTGCTGTAGACATGTACGTATTTAGACATTTATAACTCTTTTTTATATAAGCTGATGGGGTTTAATTATTTGTGTCACCTTCTTAAAATATACAAAACACTTTTGCTTGAAAACGAAAAACCTTTGCTTCTTATTCTCTGACTCTTTACACATCATGTATTCTTAGTCAATAAATGAAAGAAGTTTTGTCCAAATAAATCTCCTTTTGAACCTAAAGCTCAATGTGAATATTTTTAACATATTCAACATTTCTAATTTTAAACATATTTACATGTGTAAATATGTGCAAACAGGCTTTAAGACTCACTACAGAACATTTGCAGACTGTTGACAGGCCCTCTGTCTATCATCCTACCTGCACTGTGAGGTCTCTCCAGCCAGTAAAAGACTTATCGTGACTCTTGTCTTATCTTTAGTTTTGTTTCTTTCTCCCTTACATTTCCTCTCTTCCTTCAATAATGTCTTCTTTGCTGGATCAGCCACGGTGCACAGTTAAAAGGCCGGTGTGTTTATATCCACTGATTAGCGTGTGACGCGGCGCATTAAGCACAACTCTGCCCAGAAGAAAAAGTTGTGAAGTTTGGTTTCTCAGCTTTGGGACGTTGCTGGGCAGCGATGGCTCCAGAAATTCACATGATAGATGTCATTGTACCAACAAACGAGTCCGGAGCTCAGGTTTAAGGTCACAAAGTTACGTAATGTTTCTTTAAAATCATTTTCTTTCTTATAAACATTAATTCTACATCTTACTTCATAACAGTCAAAACCACTTTTTAAATGATTTTCTTCATAAACCATCGAGGCCATTTCAGTCCAGATTTTTATCATTTGTGGTTCCAAAACTGTGAAATGAGCTGCCTAATACAATCAGAGCAGGCGTGTCCATCTCTGCTTTTATGAACCTCTGAAGACTCTTTTCAGAGAACACCTCCTACCTGTTCCCTGTCATTCAGATATACGGTGCTACTCAAAAGTCTGAACACCTACTCATTGAGATACATAAAGGATGTTGTTTGGTGTCAGATTGTTTCAGCACCTCCTGCAGTAATATTAGACATCTTCAGCAAACAGAGCAGAAAACATAATAAAATGCTTTGTCCTCAGAGAAGGATGATGTAACACTTGCACATCTGACATGCACATCAGGGACCTGCAGAATCAAACATTTTCCTATGTGACACATAGGAATTGGTGGAACACAACAAAGGTAGGATTCTTTTACTAAGACGAAGGTCAGGTTTGTGGTACTTTGTCTTTGCTTGTAAAACTGCTCGTTAGTCAGGAGTGAAGAGGCAATGAGACGATGTTACAACTAGTAAAGTTAGTACAAAGTTTATTTCTGGAAATTATTACAGTAGTTTTATTTTTAGCTTAAAAGTCATGAATGTTGAAATATCAGTTATTGATTTTTTTATATGTAGGCTGACACCTAGAAAAGTTTGTTTTTTAAAGAGTTGATCCAGGAAACTTTTTACTCTCCGTTTATGGGACTATTTTCTTCTAAATTTGAACTTCCACAAGTGAATAAAATATCATGTGTTGTCGTTCATCTAAGGTTCTAGTTTTAAAAGCTAGTGAAGACCAGATGTTTCTGTTTTTGTTTGTTTCTTACAATCCTAGAATAGGAAATGTGTTCACTTTCTTTTTAACATGACTGTACCTGGTGTGCCTGATTATTATGGAAATATGCAATGCCAAAATACTCTAGAAATACTCTGTAGACATAAGTTATAATGATGAATTAAGCAGTTTTTCCCAGATAGGATCATAGCAGAGGTTACAGCTTTCTAGAAGTTCTCATGTGTGGAAGCAGCGAGTCAATAAAATGTTCTGTTTTTTTTAAGATTATACTGTATGCATGGAGAGATGTTGATAACATTCTTACCTCTAAAGTCTGCTGTGAATTTTCACTAGAGTATGTCATTGGTAAAGTTTTTTTTACAGCTGCTCTGTTTGAGGCTTTTTAGTTTAAATTAATCTGCACAGAAAACAATGAGCCAGTCAGACAGTCAGAGGCAAATCTAATTTGGTTGGTTAAAAAAAAATATAAATACAATACATTGGAGAACAGGATTTGTAAATTAAATGCAGTAGTTTTGTGGGTATCAAGGCAAGTATATATTTAATGTACAAGACAATTTAAAATGCTTTACATAAAACAAAAGCATTACAGCAGGATGCAGAAGAAGTGGTGTGTGTGTGGGGGGATGGGTGGTGGAGGGATGGTGTGTGTGTGTGGGAGGGTGGGGTGTGTGGAGGTGGATGTGTGGTGTGTGGGAGGGGGGGTGGTGTGGGTGTGGGAGGATGAATGGTGGAGGGATGATGTATGTGGGGGAGGATGGGGTATGTGTGGGAGAATGTATGGTGCAGGGAGGGGGAGTGTGTGGGAGGATGGATGGTGGAAGAATGGTGTGTGTGCAGGAGGATGGATGGTGTATGGGAGGGAGGATGGTGTGTGTGTGGGGGAGTGGTGTATGTTTGGGAGAGTGGGTGATGGAGGGGTGGTGTGTGTGTGTGTGGGAGGATGGGGTACGTGAAGGTGGATGTTTGGTGTAGGAGAGGGAGGACGGTGTATGTGTAGGAGAATGATGTATGTGTGGGAGGATGGGTAGTGGAAGGATGGTGTGTGTGTGTGTGTGTGGGAGGTGTGAAGGTGGAGGATGGTGTATGTGTGGGAGGATGAGTGGTGGAGGGATGATGTGTGTGTGGGAGGATGGGGTAGGTGTGGGAGAGTGTATGGTGGAAGGATGGTGAGTGTGTGGGAGGATGGATGGTGGAAGGATGGTGTGTGTGTGGAAGGATGGATGGTGGAAGGATGGTGTGTGTGTGTGGGAGGATGGGGTAGGTGTGGGAGAGTGTATGGTGGAAGGATGGTGAGTGTGTGGGAGGATGGATGGTGGAAGGATGGTGTGTGTGTGGAAGGATGGATGGTGGAAGGATGGTGTGTGTGTGTGGGAGGACAGAGTATGTAAGGGTTGGATGGTGTATGTGTGGGAGGATGAATGGAGGAGTGGAAGGAGAGTGTGTGTGTTTGTGTGTGTTGGTCTGGGGGGGGGGCAGGACTGGTTCTCGGGGTGTGCGGCTGGGCGCTGGGGTGTGGGGCTGGCCTCTGGCGGTGGCCGTCTGGGCGGGCCGGGTCCCCCCGGGTGGCGTGCTGGCCCTTGGCCTGTGGGGGTGGGGGGTGTCCCTGCGCTCCTGGGCCCGGGCCCTCTGCCCCGTCTGTCCCGGGCGGCCGGTGCCCGGGGGGGTCGGGGACTGCTGGCCTCGGCCTGCCGGGGCCGGTGCCCTGTGTCCGCGGGGCGGCTCCTGCTGGGGTCTCCTGCTGCTGCCTTCCTGGGCGGGCGAGTGGTCGTCTCTGTGGACCGGTCGGGATCTGTAGCCTACGGGGGGGCTGGTGGCCTGGGTCTCGGGACCGCTGGCCTGACTCTGGCCTCTGTTCAAGTGAGGTGGCATCTGCATGATCACTCTGCATGGTCACTCCTTCCTGAACGTCTCCACACAGTCTTTGCGTCGCCATGTGGCCGAGTTCTCCAGCATATCCACACAGGTTTCTCTGCGCGTGTTCTTGAATACAGCAGTTTCACTTATATCTATTATCATATTTTTTTTTCTTTTTTTTTTTATTATTTCTGTTCTTATTATTATTATTACTCTTACTCTTATTATTATTACTACTGCTATTATTATTATTACTATTATTGTGATTATTATTATTGTTACTATTATCAACTAGTTGTGTAATGACCTACTGGCCAGGATGATCTTAGCTATATATGTTGCAAGTAGTATGGATTACATGGTTTTCTGTATAATGTTTTAAGTCCCCACCCGCACTCCCCACACCCTTTCTGTCCCTCTCTCTCCCCTCCCTCTTCTCTCTACTTTCTTTTCTATCTCTCTCTCTCTCTGTCCCCTCCGGTCGAGTCCAGCATTAAGAGTCTGATTTAATAAAGTTTTTCATCAAGAGGGACTTTATACATGTAGTATAAATCCCTGCTTGATAGAGTAAAATTGCCCAGCACCAGACAGCAGCCAGACAATCATTCTGTTTGCAACGATGCTGGACAAGACAAGTTAAAAAAAAAAAAAAAAAAAAAAAAAGGATGCAGAAGAAGCATTAAAACAAACTAAAAATAAAGAAAGACAAATAGCTGAAATCAAATATGATAAAATGCAAATGTAAATGGTCTTAATTCCATTCCTTTTACTGCAACATAAATGTGCTGGGGGACCTCCCTGGATTCCCTCTCCTCATCATTATGCAATAATCTGCCTTTATTGTATATCAACAGAAGTAAATCCGGTGGGTAAATTAGACCCAGCAGAAAAATAAATCTAAAAAGTCATACATTGGGATTTTATTGATAACAGACTTCATAGCTGGAAACTAAATAGATGACTTTAGGATTAGCAGGTTCCAATATATTTCCAGTTTGTTCTGCAGCTGCCGGTTCATTTTGAAATATTTTTTCAATCCATCAACATGCAAAAAATACCAGACAAACAGATGTGCTGACAAAATATAAATTTGTTTTTAAAAATCCTTTAAATATATAAATATGAAAAATAAATGTGAAAAAAACATGTAAAGATTATTTAATAAATATATAATTTACATATTACAGGCATTTCAATTTTGTTATTTTTATTTTTAAGACTAAATTTTGGGGATTTTATATAAATCAAACAAAAGGCTTTATAAGAAAGAAAAGCCTGAGAAACTTGAAATATAAAATCACTGATATCTTTCCATTAAATTAATGTAAATTAACAACACTGATGGAAGGAAATTTCAGACTGCAGTCAATAAAAAGGAAGAGCTCTTCAGCGAAGCCGCCTTCTTCTTCAGGATTTCACCGATCAGGATGTCAGTGTGAGAAAAAGAAGACAAATGACAAACTTGAACTTTGTGTTTACATTTTAGTTCAGTTCCTGACAGCTGCTGGATCTGCAGATTGATCTTTAATCAAAATGGATCCCAAACAGTTATTTCTAGCATGCATCACTCTCAGTAATTTTGGCTTTTCAAACAGACACATGAACAAAATCATGTCAGACACATCTCCATGAGGACAAACTGGATGGAAAAAGAACTAAACTTTAATTATATGATTGTAAAAATCACATGCATTCATTTCTGTTTTAACTTAATTTCTTAGAGTCATAACATCAAATTTATTAAAATGATACTATAATGACCAGTCCTAGAGTTTTACCATTCCAGCTGGAGGAGCTGGAATAACCTGAAAAAATGTTAAGTCAGTAATTATTTGTGAGCTGGTAAGTTCTCAAAGTGATGTAATTTAAAACACACACATACACAAAGAGAAAACTTTTCCTTTTTATACATAAAACAGAAAATCTGTCAGGTATTAACAGTTTTCTGTTTTTGTTTGGACTATATTAGAAATACCTTCTAAATTATTCAGACAGAAATAGTTTTTAAACATATGTAAACATTTTATTGTTAAAGATTTATTAAGTTTATCTCATTACACAAGGATCAAAACTAAATTTAAATGCCACTCCAAAAGAACTACTATAAAAATGGATACATAAAATGTTAAAAAAAAAAACATACTAGAAATATAAAAACTAAATTATGAAATACACTATAATTATTATATAAAAAATATAAATACAATCAGCCAATCTGCATTCATGGGGAGGAAATAGGGACTGAGCAGAACTACAGCGTTTTCAGTCCGTCCTTTCACCATTACCCGGTAAGTTCTGAGTCGCCGGTTTTCTCTGTCTGCCGCCACATTCAGTCTGCCTCAGACTCAGCACTCCATATTTCTTAATGGGAGCTGATGCGTGGAGTCCTGGTTACCCATTGTGCTAATAATGGGTGGGGATTCCTGCTTCTCGACTGTGAACGTCTTCACAGAATCCGGGTAATAATCCGACCACTCTTACTCGGGCCCAGTCCTCCACAGCCCCGAGGTATTACCTCCATCCAGCATCTCGCTGGATCGACTCACAAGCCCTCAACTCTCTCCAGTACAATCTAAAAACCTAATTAAAGACCACTTCAACTCACCAGATTAATTTTCTAGATTTGACTTAGTTGATTTTGGCTGTGACTTCGGGAGAACCAAATGAGGGGTCCCTGTTTCAAAAACGGAGGCTGAAATTCAAGTTTCAGGTTGATCAGACACACCGTTGCTGGGTTCTCCTTGGTAACTCGCGAAATCCTGTTTGTTCCCGCCAATTGTTGTAGGAAAATGAATTACCACGAGTCTGGATGAGTGAAGTTTAACAAAATGTATACCATGGTCTGGGTGGATACTTGATTCTGATTGGCTGGAGGGTGTCCATTAAAAAGTGATAACGGACACCTATGAAAGAAGTTCCGGTCAAATAGACTTATTGCTGCAAATCATTGCGCTGACTAAACAGTAGTTGTAACCATGGCAACAGAAACTTAGACGCCATGCTGCAGACATGCCAGATCATGTCTGTGACAGTGCATTGCTGTGAAAGCAGGTGCAGGCTTATTAGGCTTCATCAGTCCAGGAGAGACGAGAATGGAGCAACATTTTGTTGTCCCGCAACGTCCCAACCAGCAGTGGTCAGGGTCCACAAACGTTAAATCTCCATACTTCAAACGCCACTATGGACATGCCAGTATCTTTATGAAAGGTCACGATCAACGGCAATGTTGCATTTGATTTCACCATGCTGTTTCCTTGATTGTAAAATAGGATGAACCCTGGGTTGTCTTTGTGCAGTAGAGTCAACAGCAAGATTTCGATTTGAGCAAAATCTTCTGACTTCATCCTTCGTTCCTTGTCTGTCATGGACTAGTTTGAAAATGTCAAAATTCCCTTCAGTATCATCACCAATCACATTTCTTGGATAAAAAAGCGTTTGGAGAGCACGATGCGCGACACAGCCACCGTCACTGTCGTTTGTCGAGTCCAGTGTGTCTTGTCCATAATGGGCATGACAACGACAACGATGGCGACAGGCGAAACCCATTGCCACCCAGGTGAAACCGAACACACAGGACACGACAAACAGCAGCAATGGCGGCAGTACCACGCATCACGATGTCCGATTACTTTTCTCCAAGAAATTTGATTGGTTATGTTGCTGAAGGCTGAAGGGAATTTTAACATTTTCAAAGCAGTCCGTGACAGACAAGACATGAAGGATGAAGAGTCAGAAGATTTTGCTTGAACAGACAGAAATCTTGCCGTTCACTCTGTTGTACAAAAGAGAAAGAAAACCCTGGGTCCATCTTATTTTACAAACAAGGAACCAACATGGTGAATATGTAATGAATTGTCACAGGGGACCCAGAAAATCAGCCACACACAGTGATGGAGCATTAAACAGGGAATGAATTTATTGAAACTGGGGAATCCAGGGCAGAATCCGGAAACAGTCCAGCAGAGAGTGGTAACAAGTTCATAAAATACTGTGGGGTACAGGATCCTGAAAAAAGGGCTCCAGACATGAATAGGGAAGATCCAACAATCCAGAAGAGTAGTAATCAGACAGGCAGGGTCATTCACAAGAAGGCAGAAATTAGACTATTTATCAGAGACAGGCAGGGCTCAGTGGTCAGTCCAAACATGGGTCGAAATCCAGAAAAGGCAGAAGGCAGGGGAAAAATCCAACAGGGAATCAGACACAGGGAAATCCAGGAGACGTAGCAAGGTCGATAACAAGTATCTAGAAACAAGAGACAAATGCTGGATATCAACAGGGTAAGCTATGGTGACCATCTGGCAGGGACTGGAGAGTGTTTAAGTAGGGTGGGGAGCAGGTGGGGACAGTGAGGTATCAGGGCAGGCGGAGCTGATGAGCTTGATGAGGAAGTGGAGGCTCCTGCAGACAGTGATCACTGCAGGGCAGCAATCATGACAGAATATCATCATTTGATGGCGAACCTCAAGGCTGATCCAGGTAAATCCATGACCTACGTTAAGACAAATTTACCCTGGCCCCCCCGCGGCTGCCTTTTTATTTACATCTCTATAATCTTTGTGTGGAGTATTGCAAAATCTGGAGAAGTCAGACACAGCTAAAATGATCTGTTCCTCCATGTTGAAAGTGTTTGTGCTGTCTAGTCTGCTCTCAGCTCATTGGTCAGTCAGTGAAGCCCTCGCTGGTTGGTTGTAGTGCCATGTGACAGCAACAAAAATTCAACATTTTTATATTTTTTTGTGTCGCATTGCAAGCCCGCTTGTGCACGTCTACATGAATGAGCACAGCATTTCACATGCACAAATGTTGCCTGGTGCTTGGCTGGAGGAGGGCAGAGATTTTTGCCTCATTGCGCAAGTTCCTTAGGAAATGATGGAGAAGGAGCGACGTCACCTCCCATGTGTCGAGACAAAGTGCCTAATGGTGCGTACCAGTTGTCGTAATTCAAAGCGCCTGAGAGTAGGTGACGTCAGGACCAGGCAGTTCACAATCCTGCTGCACCAACTCGGAAAAATTTGATGCCTCCAAAAAAGCCAGTTTGTAAGCATCTATAATTACGTTGTATAAAACTAGAAAATAGCAAACCAATTGTAAAAATGTGCATGAAGAGAACACCAGCTGATACTGCTGATAACGGCTAATAAACCACATACTGAAACATTTCACCAACAGTCATAACAATGTAATTATCAACAACAACTTGGTGCTTGAATACAAAACATAGAGAGAAATTTAATTAAGGCAACAATGGACCACAGGTGGTACTGAGTGCAGTCATCTGTAAATCTGGAATCTTGGGGTCCTCTGCAACTTACAAGTTCAAATTAAGTCCAGCTTTTATCTGTTATCTATAAATGAAAAAAAAAACTTTTTTTGATAAGTTTACGCTTGAGCTATTTTTTTTTTCCTCATTTGCTTTTATTAGTGTGTTTTCTGATTTTCTGTTGAATGTTTTTATAAACTACATGTTTTGGGGATTTATGTGGTTTCCCACAGACTGTTTGTATTCTGAGATGCTGCCATTTTTTCCCTTATTTGATAACTTTGATAGTACCTGGATAGTAACTGATAGTACCTGGATAGTAACTGATAAAACCTGGATAGTACCTAAAAGTAGCTGGATAGTACCCGATAGTACCTGATAGTACCTGATAATACCTGGATAATACCTGGATAGTAACTGATAGTACCTGAAAGTATCTGGATAGTACCTGATAGTACTTGGATAGTACCTGGATAGCATCTGCCTACAGAACCAAAGGACTCCAGAGTGACGTTTATCTCACACCTGTTCTCCTCTTCCTCCTCCTTAGATCACCCCATCGCCTCTGCTTCTATGTTCTGACTGATTCTCAGATGCTTTCAGGGGTTTGTGATCTTCCCACACATTAAACTGCACATCATTGCTGCTTGTGGAGCTGAAATATCTCCACACATGACAGCGCTTTGGACAGAACAATGAGCCTACGACTTTGTGTGCAAGTACAGTGTTTACAGGTGTAAATATACAGGTTTTCTGTGTAGGTGGTGGTCCAGTGTCATCCAGAGTAGTTTATATCGTTCATGGTGGTATGGCTGGATGTTCTTCTCTGGTTATAGGTACACCAGTTTTTGTTGTAGTAAAATCCTTTTTATAGGCTGGTGATGGAAAAGAGATGTCTCTGATGTCCTGGTACAGCTGCTGAGAAAGTGCAGCTGTTTCCACTTCCTGTTGGTTTCTTTTCTCAGTGGAGCCATGTCTGTCTGTGGAGAGTCATGTTTGTCTTTTTTTAATGGCAAGTCTACAAATCTGTTACTGAGCAATACTTTTTCTTAATTTAGTGATAATTCTCTGAAGTTTGGCACAAATTATCCATTCTTTTATGAAAGGAAAAAAAATTTATCCAATCCTGACTCCCGAACTTAAAGTTAATCAGCTGATTGTAGAATCTTCCACAACGCTGTTTCTGTATATTTCATAAAGATTTCTATCTTTCTTTGTCTGTAGCCCAACTTATACATATATATAAAATATATAGTAGTACTGAAAGAATGTATAATTACAAAATATAGTAAAAAAAAAGACAGTTATTAAAGACATACATATAAAATATGAAAATTTAAACATCTACTTTTAGTGATAGTGTGAGTTGAGTAAAAGAATCCAGAACCATTATTAGTTCCTCATGTCCGCCAGCAGATGGCTGTAAATTCCACAAAGATCAGATCAGAGTTTCCCTGAAGCACATTAACTACTTCACACATTCAGTAATAAACAGAAAATACATGGCAGGAAAAACAACTGTGCGCTGCTCTCTGTGGCATCTATACCAGATTACAACAGCAACATAATTATTTAACAGTTCATCCATCTATTGTCTATATCTGCTATCAGGTGAGAGGCAGGGTACATCCTGGACTGATCACCAGTAGTTCAAAGCTGGAAAATATGCATAATTTGTTCAGGATCTGCACAAAAACTCTTGCAGGACTTCTTAATTTTCCTCACATCAACCCCAGATGTTTACAGAGGAAGGGGTCGACCTCACAGAGGAACTGAACCATCTCTGTACTAGCAGCTTCACCTTTCTTCCTCACGGTGTCGACAACTGATCGAGCTTTCTCTCCTCTGTGCTTGATCTCCTCTGCTGCCTCCCTCGCAGAATCAGTCATCACCTTTTTTTCCAACAGTTTGTCCAGCAGACTCTGGAGAACAGGTCCTGATACACCATGGATGAAATTACTACGTATCTCTAACAGCTGCTCGTGTGGACGCAGATTCACACGGGTTGATCCACAGGATGTTTTTACTCCAGAGGTGGAAAGACAAACTCGTCTTTCCCAGACACTGTTGGAGCTGCTGTCCCTCAGAAACAGTTTCATGTATTTCATCACTGTTTCATAAGTCACCTGGAAGGATGGGAAGTAGTTGTCGTAGGACTCTTCATCAAATTCTGCCTCTGATGGCTGAACTAGAACTGAGTCGGCTCCAGCACCAGTGGACAGAGTGTAAACCTGCTTTGGCTGCAGTTTACAGTGTGGAGATGTCTCTATGTACATCTCATCTCCAACTAATTTCTTCCTGGTCCGCAGCACATCCCTGAGAGAAACGTTTTTTGGAAGCATCAACAGATTAATGAGGTGTTCAAGATCAGGGTCATCTGGGGGCTTGTAGAAGAGCAGAACCAAGGCTTGAACGGGGTCTGGGGGAGAGTCTTCATCCAAAACCAGAAAAGCCAGTGATGTTTATGATCACATGAGTTTCTGTTATATTGTGAGGCTTGATAAACTCGATGCCCTCATCCTTGATATGAGCGACTGACTCTCCTCGTGGAGAGGATCTCACAGTGTGGGAGATGAAGCTGACACACAGACTGCTGCAGACATTTGAAGTTAAACAGCGGTCCTGCAGGTTTCTTATGGTGTTGGCTGAGTAGCCTCCTGTTCCAGGGAACAATCCTGTAAAGAACATCCCCTTCTCCCTCCATGTGGAACAGCAGGCCAGTCACTGTGCACTGGAACAGGCCTGGACTGGAGCCCTGGAACCTGTAGGTCTCATCACTTTCATCATCTATGAAATCAGGTGTAAACTCCTCACAGATGCTGTTCAGCTTCATGTCAGGTAAACTTTAAGTTTGTGTTAAATTTTGGTTATTTGCAAAAGTTTTCTGAGTCAGTGAGGGAAAACTGAGGGAACGAGACAAGTTAATATAGTCTCTTCCATTTAAACCAGAATCTATAGATTGAATATGGTGGTCAGACTGGGTTAACAGTGTGTGTGTGACTGGATGTTTTATGGCTGAAACTGATTCTGCAGTTTCCGTCAAGTCTTCAGACTCTAACGATAGAAACTTCTTCTTAAATCTTTTCTTCATTCTTCAGACACAGCTTAACTTCACTCGTCTGTGTGGCTTCTTTCAGGTTTTCTTGCTCCTGCACAATAAAACAGAAGAGGAAATAAAATCAAAATCCCCCTCAAAGAAGGGATTGATAAGGATTTATGATGTGGGGAAAGTGCAGGACATGAAAGTTCAACAAGCACATCGATTCTATAGATTCAATATTCTACATAGATAGATAGATAGATAGATAGATAGATAGATAGATAGATAGATAGATAGATAGATAGATAGATAGATAGATAGACATTTTAGAGTAATTAGTGGAGTATTTTTCTACATTCTCGTCTACATTTTAACTCTTTTATAGTTTGACCAAAGAAATAATGGGCAGAAATTTTTCTTTTTTGTATTATCTGATTTATTGGCTCCAGAGTGTACCTTAAAAGACACTATTTTCCTACTTTAAAGAATATTTTAATAAGGCTGGCACAAAATACAATTGAATGAAAGCATAAATATTTGAACGTGTCTAGTTTGAATCTGCCGTCTCACTGGAACTACGTCACCTACAGCATTAGCGTCACTTACCTGCCACCACCGTCACCTACTTAAGTTTTGCACTTACTGGTAGTGACGTACTAGCATTTGACTGCGATTCTTCTGCCCACCAACAAATCTTTCTTAATTTTTTCTTAATAAAAAGAATGCATTTACTCCTCATGATTTTACTTTCTTTTGTTTACTCCTTACTCCCCCCTCCACCTATAAACTACGTCGCACTCAACGTCGACGCAGTATCCTCCTCCTTTTGGCTGTACGTGAGTTGGTATGTATGCTTATTGATTTTTAATGTACATGCTGCCTAATTTCAGCGCCGCTCCGTTAATTGGCTTACCTCTGCAGGGACAGTACGCCCAGCTAAGTTCCTAAGTTCTCAGCTTAGTAAGAAGTTGTACAAATAGATGCACAAAAAAAAAGAAAGAAAGAAAGAAAAAAAAAGGCTTATGGCCTACACTGTATTAGTCTACCTCAGTTAACAATAGAAAGCACCATCAACATACACATGCATGTCTTCCCATTTCATATTAATATAAAGTGCAATTCAAAACACAAGTAAAACAGCTTTTAAATTTGTAAAGATATCTTCACTGAATTTGGTCGCTGGTTTGAGCCTTGGCTGGGGGGAGGTTTGAAGTTGGGGGGTGGTGGCCTTTCTGTGTTGCATGTTCTCCCCGTGTATGCGTGGTTTCTTTTCGGGTTCTCTGGATTTCTCCCACGGTCCAAAGACATGCATGTTAGGTTAACTGGTGACTCTAAATTCTCCCTCGGAGTGAGTGTGTGTGAATGGTTGTCTATCCGTGTTGTGTTGGCCCTGCGATGGACTGGTGACCTGTCCAGGTGTACCTGCCTCTGACCTGCTAAAATGCTGGGATAGGCTCCAGCTTACCCGCGACCCGTAATGGACAAAGCAGTACAGAGAATGAATGAATTAATGAATCTTCACTGAATTAATGTACTTTACATCATGTAAATCTATTTTAATTGGTGTTTACACTGACACAGTGCATGTTTGGCAAAAGGAAGTCAATTATAGAAATCATAGTCTAAAAAAAATGCAATGTAATAAGTAGGGGTGAAACGATCCATCTAGTACATCGATCTATCGATTGATATTCTTATGATCCAACCACATCGATCTGTGCTTGACAAGTTGTTAATGTAAACGACATATACCAATCTAACATCGTTTCAAAAGGTAATCAATCAAATATATTGATCTTCGAAATAAATCATTAAAATGAAGCATGGCATATTTTATTTAGATGCATTTTCTTTTTGCACTTTTAATGTTAAAGATGTTAAACGTGACTCGATTCAGTCTGCTTGTCATTTACGTCATTACCAAGCGCCAGCACAGCACACAACCATACAGCATGGTGGATGGCAGAGGAGAAGCCACCAAGCGAGAAATAATCAAGCCACCATTGTGGTCCAGTTTGTGGACAGTTTTGCAAAGACGGAAAAGTTTTAAATAAGCCGCTCGCTATTTGCAGGATATGTAAAGGTCAAGTAAAATACATCGGTAACACGGCTAATCTCTCCAACCACCTTCTTAGGCGCCATGGCATTTCTCACAACGCTGAACGTCAAGGTACCTCTTGCACTGTTCCCCCTGCAGCAGCAGCAGCGCAAGTCAGTACTGCAGAAGCCTCGGACTGTTTAGTCAGAGACTAGGCCAAAACTCGGCTCGGGCAAAAAACATTACGGTAGCAGTTGCCAAGTTTATCTGCAAAGACATGTGACCCTACAGTGTGGTGGAAAATCTGGGTTTCTGTGAAATGATTCAAACAGTGGAGCCACGGTACCAGATACCAAGCCGATCACACTTCTCAGAAAAGGTTATTCGTGTATTGTATGAAAGTGTTGCGAATGATGTGAAGCTGTTGCTCTCTAAAGCTGAACTAGTGGCGATAATGACGGATGGCTGGACGTCATGCTCAAATCAAGGGTATGTGACAGTTACCTGTCATCACATCGATCCGGAGTGGAAAATGAAGACTTTGTTCTGCAAACCGGAGTTTTAAATGAAGCCCATACTGGTAAAAATATTGGCGCCTGCACGGAATGGAATATCTCTGACAAGAATCCTGCCGTCGTCACAGATGACGCCACCAACATGATTGTGGCCTGTGCGGAGGCCCAGTTCAGGCCACACATTACCTGCTTTGCACATACACTCAACCTTGCCTTGCAGAAGGGTTTGGGTGTGAACCGTGCTTCCAGGTTGTTGGGGAAAGTGAGAACAATAGTAGGATATTTTCACTGCAGCCCAGTTGCGTGTCACATTCTATGGGAAAAACAAAATAAAATGGATTTAACATAAACTAGTTCAAGACATAATCACCAGATGGAACAGTTCATTCGAAATGCTTGAACGTTTCTTGGAACAACAGCCAGCTATAATGGCAAGTCTGATGTCCAAGGATCTGCGCAAGGGGGTCACAGATGGGGGCGTGCTGAGTGAAAGTGATATTGCTGGCATGGAGGACATTGTTCAGTTGATGAGTCCTGTCAAAATGGCAACCACTGCGATGTGTGACGAAGACCAGCCAACTCTCTCTGTAATTGCTCCTCTTTAAGCAAAACAGTTAAAACACTTACAGCCATGCAAAGAAGACTCATCCATGGTTGCAGAGATTAAAAGAGTGATGGCCGATGACCTCTCCACACGCTACAGAGGCACCCAAGATGTTCTCAACATAGGTAGTTATCCTGGACTCTTAATTAAAATAAACTTTTGTTAATATTTTATGTTATTAGACTGTTAATTTGTAGAATGCCACTCTGCATTTTCAAGTTTGAATTTGAGTTGACTTTTTTCATTTGGAAAAGTAAATCTGCAGTAACAGCATCAGCATTGGATCCGCGATTTAAAGAACTTCCCTATCAGGAAAAAGAGGAGAGAGAACAGGTCTACACAAAACTGGTTCTTGAGACAGAAGTGTCCCACTTCTCTCCTCTACTCTTTCCTCCCCTCTTTTCTCTGCTTTGTTATCTTCTCCCCTTTCATTGGTCCTCTCTGAACTTATCTAACTTGTATTAATTTGTGCAGTCTTACAGAGCTAAACTTTTAACAGTTCCAGTGTTCTTACATCCATAGATGCAAGCAACAGGACATCAACAGGAAGACGAGGGAGGCTCAAGCACAAACCTGTCAGGATTCAAGGAAGAGACCACAGTTGTGTGTCATGCGATGCCATCCCAAGATTGCTATTGTTTTGTATTACAATTTTTCTCAGTCACTTTGGTGCATTTCTCACAACAGAATTAACATTTGCACAGCAGTTTGTACTAGTTTTGAGAAACGCACTAACTGCAGAACCTAATGGAAAACCTGCAAAAGCATGTCATTTGGTAAAAATAGAGTTAATTTCTCAAAAGTAAGTATTTGTGTCAATGAAACTGTCAGAGCCGTCAAAATGAAAAGTCCCGTCACCATTTAATACAAACAAGGTACTAAAATGGCTTAGTCCTGTTTTCATTGTGACAGCCTGATCTGTAAGTGATTTTGAATAGAAAAAAGTCAGATCTTGGAGACACTGTCTGAAAAACCCCAAGACAGAACTACACCGTGGATGTACAGCAACTTGAAAACTGCAGTAAAGTGACACGTTCCTGTTTTTAGCGGGCCGACTGAATACATGAGACACAATACATTTGATTCACATCTTATAAAAAATTTTTCCATCTTATAAAAATTTATTCACAGCATTATGCAAAAAAAAAAAAAAAATTTAAATTAAATTAAAAAACTTCAGTGACTTCTGTAGACAAAACAAAGTATAAATTATTGGGTAGAGTTGTAATTGAACATACTAAATCACTCCCATATAGAAAATTACCAGGAGACAGAAAAGAAATAAATGGAATAAGTAAGGAAATAAAAATGAAATAAGATAAATAAATACATCACTTGTGTTTCAAGACGTTCCTGTCTGGTCATATTTTCATCGACATCACATCTAACATACTCTGAGCGACATTTTAATAACTAATTTGACTCTTTTCTATGTAATGACTCCAACAATGAACTTAGAACTTTTAGTTTTATGAGGATTGACTATGCTGCCATTGTATGTATAGTTAATTTTGACTGATATGACCAAAGCAAATGATAATGCCATGAAATAACAGGGAATTGTATTAAAGCAAAAGCTACATGTCCAAAAGGATTTGCGATTGATCGATGCAATGAAATATTCTACTCTGATGTGCACAGATGACTAATAGTTTTATGAGTTTGAACTAATAGTTTTGAGAATCTTAATTCTGTTGTGAGAAATGCACCAAAGTGACTGAGAAAAACTGTAATAACAAGAAATATGGCTGTATTTTGAAATACATTACTTATGTTCAAATGAGTCACCTCCTTGTAAGAAGAAAGCCTTGGATGCACTATTCGGTGATAAAGTACCGAGCAAAAGATGTGTTGCCTTTGACTGAAAAGGCCATGCAGTGGTGGAGACCCGTGACCCGACTCCGGATAAGCAGCAGAAAATGAGTGGATGGTGGTGGAGATGTCAGGAGGAAGAGCTACCTCTACTTTCAACCTAAGCAGTACCTGTGCATTCCCGGCACCAGTGTGCCAGCAGAGCGGGATCTTAGTACTGCTCGTGACACAGTGAACTCACAGAGAAGCCAGATCATGTTGACCAGTTGATATTTTTGAAAAAAAATATCAGAATCAGAATCAGAATCAGAAATACTTTATTAATCCCTTGCAGGGAAATTCATGTTTTTCAGTACAACCCATCCAAGACTAGACAAAACAACATATAACACAATAGGAACAGGCAGACTGACGGAGCAGCCGTTTCTACAGCGCTCCTTGTCTAAGATATAGGTGAAAGGTAACATTAGGGGAGTAAGATGTAGCTGGAGAGGATAAAAAAAAGGCATCTCCACACTGGGCCTAAGGGCCCATTATTGAGATACAAAAAACACTCCTCAGTACATAAAGAACAAAACTCAGACAATCACAACATCAGAAACACGTGGCGGGGGGGGGGGGGGTCTCCCATCACAGCAAGTCCGGACGCAGCTGACACGAGCGCAGTCCAGTCGACCCGCCGCCAGGGAGTGGAAGGAGCGGGGTAAGGAGCAGCCCCAGGCAGTGAATCACGGGGGGATGTATCTGTAATGGTGTACTTGAGTGTGGTGCATGTGTGTGTGTGCGTAGAAGTGAGCATATAAACTTTGCCCCAGTTCTCCCTCACAGTCTCTGCCACCTGATGATAGTGGGGCATCCTTGAGGGCTGATCCAGGTTGAAGTCCATCGCCCGTGAAGAGGGTGAGGGGAGGGTGGGGGACTGAGCGTCCATCAACAAAACATTCCAGGGAGCTTTCGACCAGCCATCAAGGCCAGCACAGGGAGCCAAATTTGATAACAGCATTTGTTTTGGTTCAGGCCAGAGCTGTTTCGTCTGCCTTGAGTCTCTACAGTGGTCCCACTGGCGACTCCAATCATCCGAATTTTGGGTCAATTTCCATCCAGCCGAGCTGACAACTTCTCCAAGTTGGTGACCACCTCACGTACAAGCCCAGAAATCGCAACCAGTTTGCCATCCAGAACTGGAATAGCCTCCAGTCTACGATTCAGCTCCTGTACCGCCACAGCCTGATTGTTCATAGCTCGGCACACACCAGCACAGAAATCCGGCAGCTTGCCAGTGACTGCCAACAGTGTCCGAATTTTGCGATATGCCAGGAAACCGCCCGCTCCAAACAGCAGAAACCCAGTTATCATGAATCCGAATGAAATATGTAGTCAATGAAAAGTATTTGGTTACACTTGATCTTTTGTTAGATATGAGTGCAC
This sequence comes from Melanotaenia boesemani, assembly GCF_017639745.1. Taxonomy (NCBI): domain Eukaryota; kingdom Metazoa; phylum Chordata; class Actinopteri; order Atheriniformes; family Melanotaeniidae; genus Melanotaenia; species Melanotaenia boesemani. The sequence continues at coordinate 26,168,565 of NC_055703.1, read as the reverse complement.
TGCTTTTAGTTTATTAAAATGACAGTAGTAGCAAGTTCAACCTGAGACGATGTCAGTTGCACTTATTTTTTATATTTATGTTCTATTTTTAATAATTTTATGTTAAAAACAGCAGTGGAAGCAGCAGGTAAGCCTCCCTACCTTTAAATCAGGGCTGCCCAAGTCCGGTCCTCGAGATCTACCATCCTGCAACTTTTAGATGCAACCCTTCTCCAACACACCTGAATCAAATGACTGGCTCGTTACCAGGCCTCTGCAGAGCTGAATGACATGCAGATAACATCTGATTCAAGTGTGTTGGAGAAGGGTTGCTTCTAAAAGTTGCAGGATGGTAGATCTCGAGGACCGGACTTGGGCACCCCTGCTTTAAATCAACCTTGTCACAGCCTATCCTGCCAATCCTCCATCAGCACTCCTCCGTCAGCACTCCTCCATCAGCACTCCTGATCATCCACACCTGTGCCTGATCCTCTCACTCCAATCAAGTCCAACCAGTCACACCTGTCTCCTATTGGCTCACCAGCCCTTATATACCCCAGCACCACAGTCACTGCCTGTCGGACATTAGCTTACGCTCAGTATGGACTCACGCCTTCTCTGTTCCTGGCTCCCTAGTTCCCGTCCATCCGGCCGACTCCTGCAGTAAGACCTTTTCTTTGTGTTCATAGTTATTAATAAAGAGTGGTTAACCTGCCCTTTGTCTCCGAGGTGTCCTTGCGGTTACAAACCTAAAGAGATGTTGGTTGCACCTTATTTTTATATTAAAGTTGTAATATTTTATTTTGAGAAAACAGCGGAAGTAACAGGTAAACCAACTGTTAAAATATTGTTTGCAATGACTGTACTTTTATTAAATTTTGAAAATTAATACCAGAAAAGGTTAAGCCCTGTTCATTCAACCTGGAGTGTTTGTTGAACATAATTAAAATAAAATGTGAATGCATTTGCCATTAGTTCTTGTTTACACCCATAATTCATTTATACTTGATTCCCTTACAAGAAAGAACAGGAATCTAGGAAACTTTACCTGCTCGGTCCAGTAAACAGGTATTTATTTCACAGTCACACTGGTTGAATTTTTGGCTAAAAAATGTACTGAATCGATTTAAATCACTGAATCATTTTGGATTGTATCGTTCTAAGTGAACCAATATCGTCCATGAATCGCATCGGCAACCACGAATCGTGATATGAATCTAATCGTTGTGAAAATGAATCGTTACTTCCCTAGTAGTAAGGAAGATGATAAAACAAGGATGCAGCAAACATTTTATTTAAATATTTCTCTCTTGCCTCCCCTCTGCCCCACAGCAGCATCCTAGCACCAAGTGGTACTGCCAAGTAAATGCCTCAGTGCCACTGCTGGCTCGGTACTTTGATGACCACAGTGACCTATGGGTTGACTTCTGCCTGTCAAGATAGTCTTCAACACCCTAATGGCCGTGCTGGGCACTGAATGCAACTATGGTTGGGGCCCAGAAATCGACACCTTGGTGTTTCTTTTCTGACTGACCAGCAGCACCTCTTACTTTGTGGTTGCCAGGGCTTTTGACATGCCTCGGGCAACCACTCACCGGTCAGTGCACACGGTGAGTACGAAGGTCGCTGGCCTCCTCTACCTCCTCCACCATCCCACTGCAGAGGATGTCACACACTGAAAATTCCCCACATTTGAAGACTTGAGTGTAAAACATGAATCAATGAATTTTTTTTAAAGGACAACTACTTTATATTTATCTTTTTAGTAGACATGATGGAACAATTATCTACAATGCTCGTTACTAATATTACAACAAAGGGCATGTTATAAACAAGGCCGGCTTTACGCAGGGGCAAGAGGGGGCAGTGCCCCCTCAAACAAACATTCTGCCCCCTCAATCAAATGCGCCGAAATGGGCAAATCTCTCCAAACGCTCTCTCCCCTCTGTACTGAACTCTGTGTGTCGGAGCTTCACAGGATCCATTGTACTGTCTTCAACAAGTCCTTCCCACCACCACAGAAAACAACCAATCAGTGTTTAGTATGCAAATGAGTTGACATACAGCCTGATCTTGCGGTGTCATATTTCTCCCCCTCGTAGAGAGAGCGGCTGCTGAGCTCCAGCGGTAAAACTTATAGAGTAAAGCTCTGTTAAATGTGTTGTAGCGATACTGAATAAATACTTATAATAACAGACGTATTTATTGCATCTATTCTGTCAACTGGGGTTTGTTTCTGTTCTATTTAAACGTGTCTACGCCTGTTAGTAGGAGCAGTGATCAATCACGCACGGGCCATAGATGTGACTGCCTCCTCGGTACTAGACTGAGGGAAAACGAGCTGCGCATATGAGACCCCTCAAGCTCCGCCCAGCCTTTAGTTCAGCATGCTAGTTTGAAGAAAAAAATAACAGAAAGTTTCACTCTACATTCCCGCTGCTTTCAGCAGCTCAGCTCAGAGCTTCATGTATGCCTTGTTGGTTCTTAAAATTTTGATGAAGGATCATTTAGTTTTTACTCATTTTCATTTATTATTATCATTATTTCCCCCTGAAGGTTCACTGCCTTATTTTGGTAGGGGGTTTAATTTTTTGCTCTGTTATTGTTGTGCTTGATAGTTATGATTCTTTAATCATTATGGTCTATATACAGACAGAAACAAACACACAGATAGTTGAGTTTATTGTTATTAGTTTCAAATTTATTCAAAATGCTTAGACATCTAATGGCTGTCCAATAGGGCAATTGTTATTTTGTTGGTTGTTAAAGCTTTGATAATGGATCATTCTTTTCTTTTTTCTTACTTCATTTTGTTATTGATATTTTCTGTTCCCCCCCTGAGGGATTGCCACCTTATTGTGGTCAGGGGGTTTGCGTGCCTCAGTGACTCTAAGAGCTATACCAGCAGGAGCTTTGGTTTCAGGTGGGACACCCAAGCTGGACAGGTCTTAGAGTAGAGGCCTGACAAAGTGCAATCCATTTCTTTGAAGTTGGACTCCACTAACAGCACAGTTCCGTTAAAGAAACACTTAAAAAACAACAACAAGAAAATGCTGAAGTATGTACTCATAATGCCCCCTTCAAATTTATGCCTGCCCCCTCATGTATGCATTCCTAGAACCGGCCCTGGTTATAAAGTCAGTTATCTGGATCATACAAACAATCTGTTTTTACAATCCAAGTTACTAAAACTCCAGGACCTGGTTAATTATCACACTGCACAGATTATGTTTAAAGCTAGCAGGAACTTATTACCATATACAGAACCTTTTCAGCCAGAGAGACGGGGGATATAACCGTGTTTTAAAAAAACATTTTTTATAACGCCCTTGGTGAGAAGCACCAGGAAAAGTTTTTGTGTGTGTGTCTGTGGGTCAAACTGTGGAACAGGATGGGGGAAGAACACAGGCGGTCTCCAAAAATACAAATATTTAAATCAGTATATAAAGAGAGGGTATTTGAACAGTACAGAAATGGTCTGGAATGAAGTAGTATGAAGGAGTACTTCTAATTATTCTTATAATTGTTGCTATTGTCATTGCTTTTATTATTATTATTATTATTATTATTATTACTGAATAACTCCACCATAATTGATTATTTAAGATTACAGATTATGTAACATAATAAGGATGATGTTATTATATGGATATAACTATTATTATTACTGTGTTGTTGTTAGTGTGATTATCGTTATGATGAGGATCATATTTTTGAGTATCAAATATTTTTTAACATCTTTTGTCTCATGTTGCATAGAGCATGAAGAGAGCTTTGGTTAGTTTCACCACCATGCAGCGGGGTGTAAAACCAAGCTGGGTGAAAATGTACGGGCTGCTCAATGAGCCTGCAAGTTTTCATGAAGGTTTGAAACAGTTTTCAATGTAATTGTTATCCATCTTAGAATTTATTAAAGCTTATAGAGGTTGTAGGAGCCATTATTTCTGTTTATTGTTTGGTTCAGGTTCATTGTGGTGGTGTTTGTTTATGTTTGGAATGGTACAGGTGACCTATATTCCCCTCCACTACTGGCGGCGGTGTGGAGGGGAAGTGCATATAGGCATGGAGGTGACAGTGCACCGCTTCTAAACGCCTTCATGTCTAGATGCTGCTTACCGTTTTTCCACCGCCACTCGCTATACCTGAATTTCAAATTTTAGAATTTGCCAGAAACAGTGGTCTTAATGACCCTAAATATTATTAAAAATAGCATAACAACTCAACTGAGGTAACAATTTAATATAAGTGCTCTTTGTGTGCCATTGCTAGGTTTTATCATATGATTTCGATTCAATAAATAAATATTCTGTTTGCCAATATTGCAGCTTCTACCTTGATTCAACAGTCAGCGATATAAGACGATGTCACATGCTGATTTAACACAATCACTTCTATTCATATCAAATTACAAAAAGCAACTAAAACACCCAAATTCATTCCTGAGTGTAATCAGCATTTAAATGACAAACAATCTGCTCTTTTGACAAAAAACACTGCCTCATTCTGTTCATTTATCTTTAAAATCATCCCATGATATGAAAGAAAACTATTGTTTACATCACAGTAGGATATAGTGTAAATCTCACTACTTTATTATAACTAATTTATACTTCTTACTAAGATAGTACAGTCTGACTCATGGTATTACACCACATCTTTAAAAATCTGCATTTTCCTCATCAAATTAACTCAACATTATGGCTGTCAGAAAAAAATCAAAAGGGAACTTTATTAATCACATAATTGGTGTATTAATTAAGAGAGGTCCATTGCTATTGTGGTCAGCACCATAACAAGTGAATATCAGTCTTAGCAGCAATGACAGCAATGATGGGTTATTGAATCAAACACAGGCCCACAAACCTTATGTCAAAATTCAAGATTAACTTTATTGTAGCCTAAGGGGCCATTCATGTTGGGCTTTCACCCAGGCTGCAGTGATGAAGTGATGAACAACAAATTCACGTATTCACCATCAAGCATAAAAGGAAATAAATAAAAAAAAAAAAGTACAGAAAATTTTGATTATATACAGTGGTGTGTAATAAAACCTATTATATAAAAAAAATTACATAAAGGAGCACCCGTGAGCTGATAAAACCAAGAAATAAAATTAAATAAAATAGAATAAAATAATTAATAAATAAACACTAGTCATAAAATATTATAATCTTTATCTGTGACGAAAACAACAGCAACGTTGCCAAGGAGACGTGAAGCCCGCCTTCACGTCAAGGAGACGTGAAGGCGGGCTTCACGTCAAGGAGACGTGAAGGCGGGCCTTGTGATGTAATAAAGCCAGTGACATCACTGACATATTAATTTCCTAAAACCATTCTAAAGCAATCATTCGCTTTCATTCGAGGACAAGATAAGTTCTACGAGACACGAGCAATTTTATAACACTTCTAACACAAAAGCTGATTTTGTTAAATAATTTTAGATTGCCACAATGTTTAGCAAACTCTTTAAACGCACCCAGCAGGAATCTGGAAAAGACAAAGAACATTTCCAGCAAGACAACAAAAGCCTTCAAACTGAAGTTAAGGCACTTCGTGAGATAAATCAACAGCTTCGCGACGAGCTGGAGCTCTCACGAAAACGAAAGGTAAGAAATCTCAAGCTCCAAACAGATCAGCTGTTAAGGGACCGCAATCAGCTGTCTGCTGACAGAGATGCTCTTAAAAGATCCAACCAAACTCTGCTTAGAGAAATCAAAAATCAAAATCTACAAATGGCAGATGCAAAGAAGAGATTACTAGAAATGGAGAATGTCAGAAAAACGCAGCAGCAAAACAGTTTAGCAGAAAAACAAACTCTAGAGATTGAAATTGTGCAGCTGAGACACGAAATCGGCAAAATGATTGATGGCATGGATGAAAAACAGAAAAAACAGAAAAACGATGGAGACGAAATCCTAAGAAAAAATCTTCAACTCAGAAAGCAAGTTCCAAAGATCCAGAACGATTTAGAGAAAACTGCTTTCTTAAAAGCAGACGACCAGGAGCTTAGAGAGCAAAATACGAGACTCCATGAGAATGCTCCAGGGCTGGTTTCCAGTGAAAACGAATCTGATTTAATTAAAAATAAAATCAAATTACTGGAGAATCCCAAGAACCTCAAAGATTCAAAAGAAGAAAATGAAATAATCCAAAATTATTTAAAAGGATTGCAGTGCTTCAACATGAAATTGAACGGCATGCAAAATAAAAACAAATGTCTGCAAAACCAAACTGAGGAGATCAAAGTGCAAAACCAGAAACTAAGAAAGGATTTGCAAGAAATGAACGTTAAATCCACACGTGATGTCTCAAAACAACAGATCGATTTACAGCAGGATGAAAATATCAGCTTTAAAGAAGAAAATGAAGTCCAAAAGGATTTGCAAGAAGTGAAGAACTTTGAATCCACATGTGATGTGATGAGAAACAGGGTCAAATTACTGCAACAAGAAAATGAAGAGTTTTTTCTACAAAGTCAGAAACTCAGACAGGATTTCCAAGAACTAACGTTCAATGAATCCACATGTGATCCGGTCCATGTACTGCAGCAAAACAACGACAACTTTAAAGATAACAACCAAAATCTCCGAGAGGACTTAGGATCGATGGTATTTGACTCTACAACCGATGAAGAAGGTTTGATTAAAAAGGATTTAGAAGGATTGCAGTTCTGTGGCTCCACATTTAACGCCATGCAAAGTACAAACGAACTTCTTCAAAAACAAAATGAGGAGCTCAGAGAACAAAATCATAAACTCCAAGAGGATTTGAAAGAACTACGGTGCTTTAAATCTACATGTAATGAGATGGAAAGCCAGATTAGTCTACTGCAGCAAGAAAATGATGATTTTAAAAAGCTAAATCATAAACTCCAAGACGATTTGAAAGAACTACGGTGCTTTAAATCTACATGTAATGAGATGGAAAGCCAGATTAGTCTACTGCAGCAAGAAAATGATGATTTTAAAAAGCAAAGTCATAAACTCCAAGAGGATTTGAAAGAACTACGGTGCTTTAAATCTACATGTAATGAGATGGAAAGCCAGATTAGTCTACTGCAGCAAGAAAATGATGATTTTAAAAAGCAAAGTCATAAACTCCAAGAGGATTTGAAAGAACTACGGTGCTTTAAATCTACATGTAATGAGATGGAAAGCCAGATTAGTCTACTGCAGCAAGAAAATGATGATTTTAAAAAGCAAAGTCATAAACTCCAAGAGGATTTGGGAGAACTACGGTACTTTAAATCTACATGTAATGAGATGGAAAACCAGATTAATCTGCTGCAGCGAGAAAATTATGATTTTCAAAAGCAAAGTCATAAACTCCAAGACAGTTTGAAAGAACTAAGGTACTTTAAATCTACATGTAATGAGATGAAAAGCCAGATTAGTCTACTGCAGCAAGAAAATGATGACTTTAAAAAGCAAAGTCATAAACTCCAAGAGGATTTGGGAGAACTACGGTACTTTAAATCTACATGTAATGAGATGGAAAGCCAGATTAATCTACTGCAGCAAGAAAATGATGATTTTAAAAAGCTAAATCATAAACTCCAAGAGGATTTGGGAGAACTACGGTACTTTAAATCTACATGTAATGAGATGGAAAACCAGATTATCCTGCTGCAGCTAGAAAATTATGATTTTAAAAAGCAAAGTCATAAACTCCAAGAGGATTTGGGAGAACTACAGTACTGTAAATCTACATGTAATGAGATGAAAAGCCAGATTAATCTACTGCAGCAACAAAATGATGACTTTAAAAAGCAAAATCACATACTCCAAGAGGATTTGCGAGAACAAAAGTTCTTTGAATCCACATGTGATCCGGTCCATGTACTGCAGCAAAACAACGACAACTTTAAAGATAACAACCAAAATCTCCGAGAGGACTTAGGATCGATGGTATTTGACTCTACAACCGATGAAGAAGGTTTGATTAAAAAGGATTTAGAAGGATTGCAGTTCTGTGGCTCCACATTTAACGCCATGCAAAGTACAAACGAACTTCTTCAAAAACAAAATGAGGAGCTCAGAGAACAAAATCATAAACTCCAAGAGGATTTGAAAGAACTACGGTGCTTTAAATCTACATGTAATGAGATGGAAAGCCAGATTAGTCTACTGCAGCAAGAAAATGATGATTTTAAAAAGCTAAATCATAAACTCCAAGACGATTTGAAAGAACTACGGTGCTTTAAATCTACATGTAATGAGATGGAAAGCCAGATTAGTCTACTGCAGCAAGAAAATGATGATTTTAAAAAGCAAAGTCATAAACTCCAAGAGGATTTGAAAGAACTACGGTGCTTTAAATCTACATGTAATGAGATGGAAAGCCAGATTAGTCTACTGCAGCAAGAAAATGATGATTTTAAAAAGCAAAGTCATAAACTCCAAGAGGATTTGAAAGAACTACGGTGCTTTAAATCTACATGTAATGAGATGGAAAGCCAGATTAGTCTACTGCAGCAAGAAAATGATGACTTTAAAAAGCAAAGTCATAAACTCCAAGAGGATTTGGGAGAACTACGGTACTTTAAATCTACATGTAATGAGATGGAAAACCAGATTATCCTGCTGCAGCTAGAAAATTATGATTTTAAAAAGCAAAGTCATAAACTCCAAGAGGATTTGAAAGAACTACGGTGCTTTAAATCTACATGTAATGAGATGGAAAGCCAGATTAGTCTACTGCAGCAAGAAAATGATGACTTTAAAAAGCAAAGTCATAAACTCCAAGAGGATTTGGGAGAACTACAGTACTGTAAATCTACATGTAATGAGATGAAAAGCCAGATTAATCTACTGCAGCAACAAAATGATGACTTTAAAAAGCAAAATCACATACTCCAAGAGGATTTGCGAGAACAAAAGTTCTTTGAATCCACAGGTGATCCGATGAAAAACAAGATGGAATTACTGCAGAAACAAAATGACGACTTTAAAAAACACAATAAAAAACTCAGTGAGGACTTACATTCGCTAATATTTGACTCAACAGAAAAAATTAAGAAGGATCTAAAAACATTGCAGGTCTTTCACTCCACATTAAACTCCATGCAAAGTACGAACAAACTTCTGCAAATGCAAACTGAGGAGTTTAGAGAACAAAGTCAGAAACTCGGAGACGATTTGCAAGACCTACAGTTCTTTGAATCCACACTTGATCGGATGAAAAAACAGGTGGAACTAATGCAGCAAGAAAATGAAGACTTTAAAGAGCAAAATCAGAAACGCCAAGAGGGTTTGCAGGAACTAAAGTTATTTGAATCCACATGTGATGTGGCAACAAACAAGCTCTATGTAATGAAGCAAGAAAATGGAGACTTCAAAAAGCAAAATCAGAAACTCAGAGAGGATTTGCAAGAGCTAAAGTTCTTTGAATCCACATGTGATGGGATGAAACACCAGGTGGATCCTCTGTAGCAACAAAATGAAAACTTTAAAGAGCAAAATCAGAGACTCAGAAAGAAATTAGGAAAACTGATATTTGACTCTACAATTGATGATTAAGGCTGAAATTCTGCATAAACAAAACAATGCTGCAAACAGAAAATTCCTCAATATCAAGGTTATTTTGAAGGATTGAAGTGACTCGCATACAGTAGTAGCGGTTTAAAAGTTCCCATCCAAGCTGAAAGCCAGCCGAATACCTGCCGGCTTCCAGCCCAGTTCCATTCCAGTTCCAGCCAGCTGCCTTCCAACTTCCAGCCGCCAGAGAGGCCCCCTCCTTCTCCTGGGAGTGTCGATGTTTTAATCAAACTCCACCCATTCCTTGTAATATAGGGTAGACCCAGAAGATGGCGCTTCTCTCACAGACTTCTCATCGCCCGTAGTCTGTCAGATTTTATCTGAATTTACACTGACCGGCAGAGGCGCCACTCAAAGCACCTCTGATGGCCAGTCACAATTCATAAAAATGCATAAAACTTAATACATACTCATCGTTTGACGTGGAATGTGAAATTGTAACATGCTTGTGCGCTGCCAATTGTTTTATTCAGAAATGAATGCTAGTAGGTTAATAAAACCTTTCAAATACTGGATCACAGCCCCTAGCTCTATTCTCAATAGGATGTATTTATCATACTGATTAATCTTTTAATATTAGCATTATTAACATAGACAAATCAGATTTGGATCAAGCAACACAGAATCTGTTTGAGGTAGCTAGGAAGGGTTATTTTATTCTCATATTATTTATTTCACCTCCATAAGAAGACAGGGCGACAGATAAAAGCCCCACGCAGGATCGGAGATAATTTCTTCCACTTCAATGTGTCTAATCGCGGGGGGACATCCAACACTCGCTGTGCTGCGACTTCCTGCTCGCCGGGAATCCCGATTACGTCACCCCTCCAGGTGGGCTATTCCCCCACACGCTCTGATTACCATTCCAAAAGGTACTGTATGCAGCCCCCAACTTGAACATGCGCCTTCTTCAACATTCGCACTTGCTCCAGAAAATTACCATCTCTTAGGCTCCTCCACCACCACTTTGACTGTGGATTGATATGTAAATGAGCCGCAATAAGGCAGCTGAAGCAGTGACCCAGTTTTGTGATTGTTGCACATTGGGTAAGAGTGGTCAAACGAGTCCAGTTTGTGTTGTCTTGCTACCAGAAATTCAGTAGGCTAGTCGGTCCTAATGCAGTGAATTTCCATGTTAATGTTGCCAAATTCAATAGCATAGCAAGAGATGAAAAAAGAAACAACGATATTTCTTCAACATGTTAACCAAAATATTTACCTCTTAAAGCATAAACCAAGTATTTACAACAAGCAGTGTGCTTTTTAACGTTAACGTGTGCCATAGCCTACTGCACCGCTGTTCCTCCTTCCAAGTCTTCTTTTTTATTATATTGTTGTTTTATCATCTGAATATACTACAACAACACAGAGAAAATATATGAAAGTTTATTTTACGCTGGTATTTGCGCAGCAGAGTTTTCTGCCGCCAGATTTGTAGTCCAGGAACGGAGAACACAGCTGCTGCCAGGAAAGGTGGATTACATTTTGTTAAAGCACAGCAATCTCCGAGTAGCCTATTATAAATACCCTCTCAGTGGCAAAATAAAACACACTGGTCTGGTTTAGTCTTCACTCTGAAATGGTTCAGTCAGAGGAATATAAAGCTGTTTTAAAAATGTTGAGCAAGCTTAAAATAAACATTCATAGGCTATCTATGTGTTTTAGATTAACACAATGATAAAACAACAATAGGCTATAATAATGGAAAAGAAGCGGTGCAGCATGGCAATGATGCGTTAATGGCTCGGGTCGCGGGTTAAACATCAGTCTGGTTCGGATTTAAATGGAATAAATACATTGGTGACGAGTCGGGTTCGGGAGTCATTCTAACGGGTTAGAGCAGGTATGCGTAGCAAAACGGAACCGTGCAGGACTCTGCTCTAAGCAGTTCGGACTTGGTTGACCTGGAACCATTTGACAATAAAATCTGGAGCCATCCTGCAACGCGCTCGCTTAGGCGTCCAGTTAAACCGTGTTTATTCAACCAGTCCCTACTTCATTGCATTCATTCTTTCCTCATAGCCTACGTGCACATTTTTTTCAAGATTGTTTATGTCAGTTTTGTTTTGGAAAACGAAAAAGGAGTCTTTGCGCAGAACTTATAACATTATTCTAATCTTGCCACTTGCCTATTTTATTATTGTGTATTTTTGTAATAACATGTAAATTCACTGCATAGGAACCAACTAGTCTACTGAATTTTGTGTGACAACACTAACAGAACTGTTTTGACAATGCAACAATTACAAAACTGCGGCTCATTTACTTATCAATCCATAGTCAAAGTGGTGGTGGAGGAGCCTTGGAGATGGTAATTTTATGGAGCAAGTGCGAATGTTGAGGAATTTAGCCTTTGTTCAAGTTGTGGGCTGCATATATGCAGCCCACAACTTGGTATACCTTTCAGAATGATAATAAACAGAACAAGACACACCAAACCAGGAGCTAAGACCACGAAGTTCAGCATCATGCTTATCTATCTTTGGCGTTTTTACACCAACATTTTTATACACTGGATAATGATAATAATTATCGATTAAAGTCACGGATAAAACTGCTGTTGTTAAAACACACCCATCTCTTACAAAATCTAAAATGTAAAACAAAAAAAACAACAAACAAAAAATCTGGATCACTGTAGAAATATCTTTATTCATTGCTGATCATCTGGCCATTGAAGCGTTTTTATTTGGAATTGGGAACAAATATTTTCCACCCTGTTATATTCTGTTCCACTCTGTTATGTTCCATTCCACCCTGTTAGTAAGGTGTTTTTTATTTATTTTTTTTTTTACTAAAAACATTGAGGACTGTGAACCTTGTTGCACCATATTAGGAAGTGAGGAACATTAAATTGATTTTGCTTTTCTGTTCCCAGGTCAAAAGGAATGTAATTATCTCTCATTTGAAATACTTGATTATGCTTTCCTTCTTGCCTTTGTGGAAACAGAAACGTGATAATCTCTCACTTGAAAGCAAGCTGGGCGTACAATAGTGTGATGACGATGAAAACTCACATGACCAATGCTCAATAAAGGGTACATGAAAATGTGAGAAATGGTCAAAAGCACAAATACCGTTTGTGGTGAGTGAAACTATACAGCACAGTCCACAAGGCTCTTTTCAAGCACACTCCTCCCCCCAAGGAGTATGCTTGAACAGCTAACGGCAGGTAATGGCTGTGTTTACAAATGTAAAGGTGCTAATTGTTGGCCATTGAATTGTTAATTTCAAACCGGGCAGCCTTTTGGTTGTACTCTGGGCATGGTAGAGGGACAAGAAATCTCTGGGTTTTCTAGTGTTAAACACTGGAAGCGCCGCCAGCGGTCTTTTGATGACCGCCAGTCATCAAAACTAAACGGCTGAACCTGGTATTTTAGGACTTTTATTATATAGTTGTTGTCTATAGTTTTACCTGCTTACTTGTTTGGAAAAGTAAACACATCAATATTTACGAGCAGTTTAGCACGTCTAAACTTCCACAGAGCCGCTCAGGGAGACTCTTTCTCAGCCAAACTGTCGTATATCACGGCTATGGAGTTGTAATAAATGGCCGCCCTACTCTGCTTCTGATTGGCTGTAAGATCACAAACCCTGTGTGATGATAGGCTGCTGGTTCCTGTCATTCCTACCAGCCTTTGCGCATGTGCCTGCTTCAGACAGCGGGCAGGCAGCTGTCCCACCGCTGAGACACAGTTGTATGACGTTTTATCACGTTTTATCACTAGATCGCTATGAATAAAATCCAGGGACACTTCATTTCACAGTATAAACCATTTATTTACTTATCTACTTAGGATAATAGCACTTTGAGGCCTAATTCAGAATATAGGTTGGGCTGGGTCCGGACTTTTGTGATCCCTGCTTTACACATTATCAGTATTATGTTATTTTTACCTGCCGATATTACGTTATGATTTTGTCAATATTCAGTTATGCAGCAGCTGTATCAACCCCCACTGTGAATAACTTACGTTGCAGTCAAATGACCGCTGGCAGCGCTCCTCGGGATGTTTAGAAAGCTCGCTGCTAGTGACATTCACCACTTAGCCGACTTGAGGAGGTTGTGCTTTGCCTCATAACACCATTAGCTACACATGTCGGCTTTTTTGATACATTTATTTGACGCCATTTTCAAATCAAATCATTTTTTAAATGTTGGCAAAAATGCAACAAATGAGCGACACAGCTCATTATAAACTGTTTAGAGAGCAGCAAGATCAAATCACTGCTCCTCCCCGTGGACAAAAGAGGGAGTGCAGCTGTTTTTTTACTTGGGCTGCTTAGGGGCAGAGCCTCGCTGACGACGTCATTGCGGGGGATTACATTACCCCCACAGACCTGTGAAGGATCGGCCAAGGATCAGTCAAGGACCAGTCAAGGACCAGTCAAGAACCAGTCAAGGACCCATCATGGAAACAGGGGAACTTTTAAACCGCTACTACTGTAACTGAAGTTCAAAGACATACAATTCAAAAATCTAAAAAGAGCTCCTATGCTCCAACAAAAGGAGATAAGCGACCTCCTCCCAATAAAAACACATACAGAAACACCACAATGACTTCCAGCAAACACACAGAAGATCATCAGCTGCTTACTCATTTAAGACAGCTTCCTCAGTCGCTGAACCTGCAGAGGAAGCGTAAAAACGAAGATGACCTACTCTTTCTGTGAGCCAGCATAGCATGTGTGTGTGCAGGGGGGGGTCTGAAAAAAACAAACAAAAAAACAAAACAAGGAACCTGAACTATGGCCGGACCAGTTACCTTCATTTCCTCACATGGCCACTGACAATCATTCCTATTGTTCCGCTTTGGTCCATTTAGATTGTTAATGTTGTCAAGTTAAAACTGTCCATCCAAAAGATGGTTCAACAGTTATATTTCTGACAAGAAAACTCTTCATGCTTTACTCTGACTTGTAGGCTTCTAAGTGGAGCACAAGCTTAAAACTAAACTAAAAGTAATAAAAAATAAATAAATAAATAATTAAATAAATAACTTTTTAAAAAAAACTATTAAAAAACTTAAAAAGAAAAAAAACTTAAAAATCCTATTAAAAAAAACTTTAAAAAAGCTTTAAAAATCCTATTAAAAAAAACTTAAAAAAAAAACTATTAAAAAACTTAAAAAGAAAAAAAAACTTAAAAATCCTATTAAAAAAACTTAAAAAAAAGCTTTTAAAATCCTATTAAAAAAAACTTAAAAAAAAACTATTAAAAAACTTAAAAAGAAAAAATAACTTAAAAATCCTATTAAAAAAAACTTAAAAAAAAACTATTAAAAAACTTAAAAAGAAAAAAAAACTTAAAAATCCTATTAAAAAAACTTTAATAATAACTATTAAAATCCTATTAAAAAAAAATTAAGAAAAAACTATTAAAAAACTTAAAAAGAAAAAAAAACTAAAAAATCCTATTAAAAAAAACTTAAAAAAAACTTTAAAAATCATATTAAAAAAAACTTTAAAAAAAAAGCTTTAAAAATTCTATTTAAAAAACTTTAAAAAGAACTTTAAAAATCCTATTAAAAAAACTTTTAAAAAAAAACTATTAAAAAACTTAAAAAGAAAAAAAAACTTAAAAATCCTATTAAAAAAACTTAAAAAAAAAAAAAAAAAACCTTAGTAACTCTGCCAAAGTGTCTCTTCTGCGCCACTTTGCCGGTCCCAAGCCCGGATAAAGGAGGAGGGTTGGACATCGAGCTAGCAATTCCACACCACATAACAGTCCTTTGGTTAAATTTTATTGTAATTGTGATGAACAGCACTGACAAGTCATGTAATGTTCGAAAAACATTTTTAAAAAACAGAGCTTTTCCATGATGCTTCAAATCAAACTTCACCCGTGGTAAAAAGAGGCTCTTACTTTCCACCAAGCAGCTTTCCAAAACAACTAGTAAGATCGTTGCCCTGAATTTTTATCTGCTGCAAAAGAAACACATCCCATACTCCAATGCCAGCTGAGGAGCTTGAACTCCTTCAAGCTGGCATGGGACGGCAAACAGTGTCCCTTCCTGATGACGGTGACCATGCAGAGGTATGGTTACCAGTCCTGTTGATTTTGAAGATGGTGATTGGAGACACTCTTATTAACCAATGCCCTTACTGTGATGTGTTCTTTTTTTTACTTTATTGTGAACTAAGATCTCAAGACTACTGACAGAAGCATTTCCTAAAATGGAAAATCTTTGTGGAGGATGGCTCTTACATAAAGCAACAGGCTTGTGTTTTGTCACATTTTGTGTCATTACATCCCAAAAATGTTAGCATGTTGTTGTTGTTTATCAATACTTAGGGTAGGGTAGTTATGGCTCAAAAAGGATCATTTAATCTTCTTTATTTAGACTGTTTCATCTGCATTTTGCCTCAGAAACAACATGCTGTAACGTGTCGTTCATCAGCTGTTGTTCACGGGAGACCTGACGGACCTGACATCCGCCAGGTTACCTGCCGCCCAGTGGGCTCTATGTGAGAGCACAAACGCTTCCTCATCACTGTTGTCAGTGTTTTGGGCCCGTTTTCTGATTTTTATCACTTCCATAATTCATGTTTTGAGCCACAATTACCCTAACGTCCTCTTAATAATAAGCTGTAGCGGTTAATATTTTGTCATGAAAATGAATGGAAATTGGAGTTTATTTAGGCCTAATAAATTACCAATAAATCATATCAATCTGACTTTACAGTCTAAACACAAGCAGCCAAAAAAGTAAATCTTAACACCATTTCTGATTACAGCAAACCTATTTGTCTGCACTTGTAATTAATCGTTAAAGCAGTAGTTACAACAACACACTGCCTCTGTTAACGTGGAAATAAAATCATTGTCAGGTGTGTGTGTTATGTTGACTTGATGCTGAGAGGGACAGATTTTTGGGCCTGTGACTTAATGCCAGTGGTTTTGGCCTCTTTAAATGATCTCATACCTCAAGTCTCCCCCCCTTGTCTTGTAGATGCCCCATGCACCACAGCGGCTCAGGAGCGAGACCTCCTTCTGTCCGTAGAGGGTGATTATTCCACCCTGCAGTAAAGATCTCAAGATCTGCATGGAGCCGAGGAGCAAAGATGTGGTGGACACCAGAGAGATGAACGGTATCAGAAATATCAAGCAGACCGTCCTCCTCCAGTGAGTGAAGAATGTCATGGTACTTGCTTGTGACAGGAACCCAAACATCACGCCACAGTCGCTCTACTCTGAAATGAAGCATAATTAAGTCATTTCTGAATTATATATATTTTTTACAGAAACAACCAGACTACTGACTTGCCTTTAATAAATGCAGTTAAATACTTCAAAATGAGACCTCTTATGTACACTCTTTCCTGAGATGAAGCTTGCTCTCCCTCTTCCTCCTGTTGCAAACCTATGCAATGTCAACGTTTTCAACACCTTGATCTGCCCTCATCCCTAAGATGAAAACAAATTGATATAATTTTTGGCTTTTTAACAAATGAATCACAACTTGTTGCTATTATCTAACTTTGACTCAGGGCAAAATACCTTGATGGTAAGCCATGAAGCTGGACCGATCTGAAGAAATACGTAAATGCAGTTGTAGCTCTGTTGTTATTTGCAGCATCCAAGTAGAAGATCTGTTGGAAACCACATGAAAGTTTTTCAGTCTGCTTTCAGCCAATGCCGGAATGATCAGCGTTCACATTACATGATCAGTGTGTTGTTTTTTATCCTTCAGTTGAAGATGTTCAAAACAATTGTGTTTAAATCTCCAAAGTCCACAAGCTGAATTTAACATTTTATTTAATAATTAAGATCTCAGTAGTGACACATGAAATTATTAAACTTGTAAATTTGACAGCAAAAAAATGACCTTTCTTGAATTACCATCCACTCCTCCAAAGACAACAATATCAAATGCCTTATTTGCTTTTATTTTCTTCTGAGATGGTACCATTTTTTCAGTATTTGATAACTTGGATGAAACTTGGTTAAGTTTCTTTTGTTTAGTTTTGTAACGAGTTATAATTTGCTGCTAGTTTTGTGCAGTTCCTTTTATAACACTTTTAGTTTGTTTTTGTATTTTGTTCAACTGAAAAAGGACACTTTCAGTTGGGTTTTTGTACATAGCTTTATTTTTGTAAATAAATTGTTTATCATTTTATTTCCTGCTCATTTGTGTTTCTGAACCCTTTCCTCCCCTAGACCAGAAGGGGTTCGTAACACAAGCCTACATTAATCTGCATTTCTTCATTTTTAGAAGACATATTAATGACAGATGTAATTAAAAAGTGTTCAGAGTTGCAGCACCATCATTACCATTTAATAAAACTCTTACAGATTAATTTGTGTGACGAACATTTTAGCTGTAAATCATTTAGATATAAAAGGATGATTATTTGTACTGATGTTGGTATAATTGGGACTAATCATGAGCAGGGTGACTGGATCCCAACCAACCAAACTGGGACTAAAAGCGATTCCCAGTCCTGAAAAGTAGTCTGATATTTTATATTTCTAAATTTAAAAGTCACTGTAGAGGTATCTGTAGGTTAAACTACTGTGACTGAACCATCTTGACTCTGTTTCATCGTCTGTAGTTGAGTCCATTTTATTTTCTTCCTGGTGTCATGGTCGGTCAGACCTCAGTTACAAAGAAAAACTAAATAGTGAGACGGTCCAGTCGCCTGATTGGTGGGTTGCAGTCTTGTCCAGCCTCCATGTACACAGGTACAGAGGATGGTTTTATCAGTTCTTAATTATGACTCCCGTCTTCTACGGGGGAATTTCAGCTTCTTCCCTCTGGGTGAAGGTTTTTAGTCCCAAGGTGCAGCAATAAAAGTTATAAAAACAGCTTTGGTCCTGTTGCTGTCACTGAGCTCCATAAGAAGAAATAGTGATATTTGCACTTTTTAAATTTATTATATTTATTTATCATATTCTTTAGCTCTGTTTATCATTGGGACTCTGTTTCATCCTGGTTTTTATTTCCCACAGGTTTTCTATTGTGTTTTTATTTGTCACGGCCTGTCCTGCTAATCCTCCGTCAGCACTCCCCTGATCCTCCACACCTGTCCCTGATCCTCACACTCCAATCAAGCCAGCCTGTCACACCTGTCTCCCATTGACTCACCAGCCCTTATCTACACCAGCACCACAGTCACTGCTTGTTGGACCATAACCTACGCACATACTGGACTCATTCCTTCTCCTTTCCGGGTTCCCTGGTTCCCGTCCCTCCAGCAGTCTCTGTAAGACTATTTCCTTGCATTCTTGGTCCATTAATAAAGTCTGTTAATCTGTCATCTGTCTCCGTGGGGTCCATGCGTAACATTATTTACTTCATTTATCTTAATATATCTTTATACTTATCCTTGCTACTATATTGGTGGAGGGTGGAACACTGAACACTTTTTTGTTTTTCTTTTTTTGTTTTGACTTTTCACTTGATCAGGTACTTGTCTGTCAGGTTCAGTGTGTGTTTTGTTGGGGAACGTCAGATGCTATCATTGGTTCTGCAAAACAAATCTACCCACAGGTATTAAATTTGATTTCTAAATTTAAAAGCAAAGTCTCCATAGAGGTGTCTGCAGAATCTGAGAAAACATGTTTTATAAGCTGTTGACATATAACTGCTTTCATCTAACAATCATCCATATTAACACATTCATGTTTCTGGAGGGAATCACGTTGACTTTAGTAACCCCAGAAATGGTGTGGTTCTTGTGGATATAATTAAGAGAAAAGAGTGCTCAGTAAACTGTTAAAACCTCAGTTATGTGATAGTTAAGGTATTTTATTTACCATCATACTAGAAAAAAACCTGCAGTCACTTTACAGCTTATATAATTAAATCTCTGGTTTATACTGTGTGTGTAAAACAAGGCTGGAAACACAAAAGCTCAGTAAGAGAAATTATTATTACACAACACTTTAGAGATTTTATTCATGTAATAATAGAAGTTTTAGGGTGTGGAAATTTGATTCTGTTGGAGACTTTTTTTACACTAGTGCAGCAGACTAATGTAAAAAAAAAATCTTTTTTTAAAGACATTACTGAAGTTCTCTGGTATGTGTCTAAACATAGAAAGAAACTACCCTTTTTACCTGATGATACACCTGTTGGCCATAACATTATGACCACCTGTCTAACTCTAAGTAGGTGTAGTGTGTGATACTATCATGTCCATATGGAGCATAACCTGAGATTTCCATATGGAAATTTCTGGTTCAAGTCCCAGCTTGGGGCGTGTTATTCCCCCATTATCTCTGTTCCTTTCCTGTCAAGCTATTGTGAAATAAAGGCCAAACATTCTTTTAAAAAAGTGTCCTGAACAAATGGATAAAGTTTGATTGGCCAGTTGGAGCCTCAGGAGCAACAGAGACACATTTACCGGGACATAGAGTAGATATTAGAGGTTGAATAAAAATCATAAAAGAAAAAATACTTCAAAATATAATATCACAACCCTGCAACAAATCCAGATATTTAAAAAAGTAAAAATGTGGGAAAAAGCTGCAGTAATGTTTTGTATTTTTTTTTACTGTAAATGTTCTGTGGTTAAATAAGTTAGGGTGTTTTATGTCGAAGAACAGGCTCAAAACAAGTTCTGACAAGAGCAGTCTGTTGTCTAAAATGACTGAGTTGTTAATCATCAGCTACTTTAAAAGTGAAAGTAAGATTAGGACCAGGAGGAGATATTTAACGGTCTTCTCTTTGCATAACATTCTCAGTCATACTTGGAAAGGTGCCTTGTCTGCAGCTAAAGCTTCATTTCAGCACAACAAAGGTAGGATTCTTTTCCAGGTCTGTAATAAAACTTGTTTTTTATTGAGTACAGTAACTGTCCTCTTTTAAGCTTTAGTAATGAAAGCATATTACTTTTAGAAATGTGTATTTCACACTTTTAAACTCATGAATGTTTGAGTGTTGAATGTATTTAATATCAAAGCTTTAGTAATGTTTAGTTAAAAACAGGATTGTTTGTTTGAAATTACAGGTCAGGAAACATTTTACTCAGAAGTGATGTGGTCTCGAATAAAGAAGCTTTTTGCTGCTGAACCTGGTAAATTTTACACCATTTTAATTAATCACTGATACTTTAAACTGAAAGAGGATGTACTTTCTTTTTAATGACTATACCCGACTTTTTCATGACTACTTACCATAGATGCCAGATTGCAAATATATGATGCTGAAAATGTGGAAAATATGACTAGTTTACTAATTAAAACCAGTTTGGTGTGATTATCTTCAAAACTGTACAAACAGTAAAATGCCAGACATACTCCACCCCAACCCAGGGGAGATGAGAGGGTTTGTGTGTGTACTTGTGTATGTGTATATATATATATATATATATATATATATATATATATATATATAAGTATTGTTGGAGAAAAACTTTAAACAAACAAGTAATCGAGCAGGTACTTCTTTTCGAAAAGAAAAGAAACGAAACGAAATAAATGCGAAACAGGTACTTATAAATTCCCACAATTTTAGTTACTAGGAAACCTCAGGTAATCATATATTATCAAGACTATAAAAAAGACTTTTTTTCCTCTTTTTTTTCTTTCGTGTGTGTGTTTGTAGCATGTAATTATATAAGAGTTTAAATAAAGTTTCCTAATCTGATATAGCACCACTGGTGGTAAATGAAGAAGCAATTAATCCAGTGTAAAGAAGTGTGTAGTTTATACAGTGTACTGGATTTATAGATGTGTTGTGTGAGCATAATGATGGAACAAGTTTCTAAATCTCTGACATGTCATCAATTTGTCAGCTCCCAGCAAAAAACCAGAAGTTCTCAGTGAACCATGGAGGGAAATAAATTGGGGGTGAGTTTGTTTTATAAATTTATACAATAGCACAGAAAAAAAGAAGTTAATAACACCCTCTCATTATTTAAATGTCATTTATTTCCACATTACTACATAAATACTGGACATCAAAGACAACATCTAGTTTCATTTTAGTCTATGTTCTGTTTCCTTTTCTGAGCAGAAACAATGGGGATGATCTGGAGTTTGTAAAGAACTACGAACCTTCGACTGAAGGACAGGTGGTCAGGATTTTCCTTCATGGACCCCCTGGAGCTGGAAAGTCCAGCTTTATTAATTCTGTCCAAAGTGTCCTACATGGCAGAATTTACAGACAAGCCTTAGCAAATAACACCAATGATGGTTGTTTCACAAAAAAGGTAGGTTTATATGTATTTACCACACACATAGATGGGATTAATCTTTTATTTTAATGCTTTTAAAGCTTTGTTGAACATAGTTATTTTATTTTATTTATTGTTTTGTTTTTTTGTCCACTTTAAAGATGAACAGTAAAATCCAGCAGTTTAAAAAAATAAAAATATAGATATAAAAAAAAATCAGATGCCGCTGTTACTACCTGATAGCAGATGCTGCAGTAATGAATTTATAAAAGGTATAATTGTTTTTCCACAAAGTCTTTTATTGAAAGTGCCCATATTGCTCTATACGTATATTAATATTAATATTCTTTCATAATGAGGTTATATTTTAATTTGAGAAATTGAGCCAAAAGTTAGTTTTTTTCTCTTCTGTTTAATTATAAGCATTTATTGCATCTTAATATTTATTTCTTTACTTTAGACAGATTAATAATACGTTTATTTAAATAGCACATTTTAAACTAATTTTATAAAGTGCTTGAACAGCAGCAATAAGATCAAGTAAAACCACCTAAAAACTAGAAGCACACAGACAGTCCAGACCTCCACCAAGCCATAGGGTCACTCACCTGAGAAGAAGCCCAAAAGGTCCAACAGCCCACCCTGTACCCCTTATTTATTCATCTTCTGGATGACCTGATCCAGAATAACAACATGATCTGGGTCAAACAAGGTTGGACTTTAACATCTACCATGATGTCATCTTTTTTTTCCCCAAATGATTGTGATGAGTTTGAAGCTGTAATAACAAAATTATCCCCATCTCTCAGTAACAAAGAATCCTTTAAACCAATCCTGGATCCAGGCGGTGTTCCACACCACCCAGAAATCTAATCAGTTGTTTCTTATTCTACTTCAGAGATTTTCTGTAAATAAACCTTTTACATAAAAACTGTGCGGGCTGCATGGTGGTGTGGTGGTTAGCACCTCACAGCAAGAAGGTCGCTGGTTCGAATCTCGGCTGGGGGGAGGTTCGAACCTTGGGGGTGGTGGCCTTTCTGTGTGGAGTTTGCATGTTCTCCCCGTGTATGCGTGGGTTTTCTCCGGGTTCTCCGGCTTCCTCCCACCGTCCAAAGACATGCATGTTAGGTTAATTGGACACTCTAAATTCTCCCTAGGAGTGAATGTGTGTGCATGGTTGTTTGTCTCTATCTGTGTTGGCCCTGCGACAGACTGGTGACCTGTCCAGGGTGTACCCTGCCTCTCACCTGTTAAAATGCTGGGATAGGCTCCAGCTCACCCGCGACCCGAAATGGAATAAGCGGTCAAGATAATGGATGGATAATGGCATAAAAATAATTAAATATTAAATTAAAAATAAGCCTTCACACAAGCAAGTATATAACCTAATCAAATTAAAACTAAATAAATTGCACCAAATAATTCATAATCACTCATACACATAAAGCCTCTAATGCCCCCACCCACCAATCCCATTTTCCACAAACTCCAGTCCCTAATATTGATGCTCCTGTGAGGAAGTGATATCTTGGGGATCCGTCCACACCGAGAGCCACCAAACCAATGACCACAGAGGTCGTCACCACACGAACCACCCAGATCACGACCGTACACCACAACCATCAGACTGCAAAGTTTATTCAGGGTGGCTCTGTGTTTGTTTTAAACTTTTCTGTTTGTATAGGAGCCACTCTGTTCACTGCTCTTGTTAATGTCCTGTTAAAACCATCAACCATAAAACCATCGGGTGTGGATAAATTTAATCATTTCCTCACAGTTTTCTAAACTGTGTTCTGTTTTATGTGATCAGAAATTTCTAAATCTAAAATCTTAGAGACTAAATGACAAAAACCAAGTCCAATGTGTGACCTTTGTTATGTGTTGGCTGTGTAACATGCTGGCTAAAAACAATTAAGATTAAGAAATTCCTTCACAGTGAAGTCTGACAGATTTTCTGCATTAAAATGTCCAGTGATAAACGTTTAGAGAAGTCTGTAATAAAAGGAGGACAGTGTTTTGGTGGTCTGTATAAAATTCTACATAAAATGGGAGGACTTATAAAAAACAAAACAACAATATTCAAAAGACTCAAAGTCACCACATCTGATTTTTTTAAAGCAACTGATTTTAAAACAATTGCAGCAGTTTCTCCTCCTTTCCTCACATCTCTACCAGAATAAAAAATGTTTAATTGCGTGATGCCATCTAAAAGAACAGCAGGTGGATTCTGAGCCATGTTTCTGTTAAAACCAATAAATTCTGTTATCATGCTGAGTTGGGTAGGATCAAGCAGCAACCTCTGGGGGTAAAATGTTTAAATTACATGTTTAATACGTTTAAAGCCTGGTACAAAAATCCATTTTAGGATGATTAGGTCAAGTTTACCTTCATGACAACTGTGAAGGGGGTTGAATTTTTTCCTAACTCATCCGTTTGGATGTTAATTAATCTTGAAATTTGACATAATTAGGGGTGTGTACTTTTGACTGACAGGTATCCAATATCTGCGGAAAGAAGGGAGAGTGCATCACAAACGTGGTTTTTAGCCAGCTAGCAGCGTGCCTTAGCTTTAGCCCTCCTACCTCCGCAGGAATGGATGTTTAGGATGGTGTGTTGTGGTTTATGCCTGGTAGTCGTGCTCTGGTTGGTTTAAAGGAGTGAAGAGTCTGTTCAATCAAATGAAATGTAATAGTAACGGATCAAGCTGAAATAGAGAGAATTCATACCTTAATGATGCAAACAGATGTCAGCGGGAAATACAGCAGATCCGATCTATTTTGAGCCAGAACCATTCAGTTCCTTGAACACCAGCAAAAACATTTTAAAATGAATTCTTTGGTGCACAGGAAGCTGGTGTAAGGATCTGAGAACCGGAGTGATATATTCTCTTTTTCTGGTCTTTGTGAGCAACGTCTGGTTTAATTGCAGTTGGCTTAAGCCTGGTACACACATAACGATATTTGGGCTGTTTTTGTCCCGATTTTGCCTTTTCCCGACCTCGAAAGGCAAACGCCTGATCATCGTGAGATTTCCCTGTCCAATTATCATTTGGTCTGTGGTGTGTTATGAGCGATTTGTCCCGATAATCCGCTCTGAAACGGGTCGTAGCCGACAATTGAGAACATTGAACATGTTTAATATTTCAGCTATGGTTCTTCTTCTACGTTTCAACGTTTGTCCGGCTTGGAGGACTAGATTGTAGATGAGTTGCTGGACAGCATCGTCATGTGTGTGTTGTTCTGTGATTACATTTTCAGGGCACACCACACACAGTACGATCAAAACTGATTTTTTTTATCTTCACGTGTGAGGTCTCGACCAGATAAAAAAACCTCCCAAGATTAAAAAATCGTTATGTGTACCAGGCTTTAGTGATATTTTAGAGAGACCTTTAAAAACTCCATCACCGTAGTCAAGGCAACTGAAAACAGATGATGAAGAAGTTTTGCTGAGTCATCAGTCCCATATTCTAGATACTGTTTATGCTTCAACTGGTAAAAGGGAACCCTTAAATCTAGTAGAACCAAAACTAAACTTCTGCCACCGTCTGTGTTTAGATGGATGTCACTCAAGGAGCCACATTTTCATTTAAGTTTCCCCCCAACCTCTAGGGGGTGGGGTTTAGTTTTTTGTGTGTTCTGCCTGTGTACGGTAGCCTGAGGTTATTTAAGGTCAATCATTCTGTGACTCAGGTGTTGTTAATTCGAAGAAGCAAAACAGATTTTATACTGTGCTCAGTGAAAGGTTTGAGTTTTTGTTTGATAAGAATGTTTGTTAATGGAAACAAAAGGAAATGGACTGTCGTGGAAAATAATTGTCTTCTCCAGATCTTGCTGACCCTAAAGAACCTCATTTCACGAATCAGTCTATAAATAGCAAACATTAAGAATTCATCCCTTGATAAAATCAAGAGGAGTTGGGAACTTGGGAAGAAGAACTGGGAGATGTAACTCTAACATCACATGGGATGAAGCTCTGACATGAGTTAATAGCACATCTTGTGTTAAACTGAGTGTTATTCACTTTCAAGTTTCACATCGTATCCATCAAAGAAGGAGCAGACTTGCTACCCTAACATGGATGAAAGGTGTAGCAGGTGTCATAGTGCCCCAGAAACCCTCACACACAAGTTTTGGACATGCTGCTCCCGGTCCAAACACTGGTTTGCAGTTTTTAACCCCCTCAAATGCCTATTCAGCCATCTTTGGTACGACCCCGACTGACCAACAATGCAGCAGTAAACTTTGGGACATTTATGCATTTTTAATGTTGTTTACTCAGAGAAGGATTTTGTTCCATTGGAAATCTATCAAACCACCTGAAGAATCTCAATGGCTGAACTTTATGCTTCATTTCAACCTTGAAAAAAAACTAAACACACACTTAGGAGATCTAGAAACTGATTTGATTATCTTAGGCCACAGTTATATCTTTACTTCACCAAGTGAAATCCTTCCTGAATAACTGATATTTATGATATCCAGCCCACCATGAACACTGCACTTGCTTTGTTGATAATCTTAAGCCTCTAGTTTTTCTCTTTGTTTCTTGTTGTTCTCCTTTTTCCTCCATCTCCAGTGAAATGCAATGTATGGATGCTTGTGAATCACTGTAATTACTGTATGCAGTTTGGGTTTTGCAAGACTGCTGATGATGCACCATTCTGGGGGCGGGGGTGTATGGATGGGGTATTTCTTTAATAAGAACATTTATAAAAAGTTAATAAATAAAAATAAAACTGACAAGGGATCCAACCAGAAAAAACCTTTCTTATTCCACTGCAATCCCACACTAAAAACTGTTGGGCCAAATAATCCACTCGGTTTAGGTGAAGGAGGAGTAATTGTACTAGTTGTAAAATCTTTTAATTATGATAAACAATCAACATCTTAATAAGTCATAACAAGGTTGTTTATTAAAAACACAGTAAAACCTGCTGCACGGTGGTGTGGTGGTTAGCACCGCAGCCTCACAGCAAGAAGATCACTGGTTTGAGCTTCGACTGAAGATGTCGACTGGAACTGTGGCTTTTCTGTGTGAGTTTGCATGTTCTCACCACGTATGCGTGGCTTCTGTCTGGGTAATCCAGCTTCCTCCCACCGTCCAAAGACTGTTAGGTTAACTAGTCACTCTAAATTCTTCCTAGGAGTGAGTGTGAGTGATTGTCTCTCTGTGTTGGCCCTGAGATGGACTAACGACCTGTCCAGGTTTTATCAGCCTCTCACCTGCTAACTGCTGGGATAGTCTCCAGCTTCCCCGTGGCCCTGAATTGAACCAAGCGGTATAGAAAATGAATGGATGGATAAATGAATAATAACACCTCAGTTAAATGAAAATATAGTATAATCATAGTAAATCTGACTCTCTCCAAATGTGTTTTACAGCACACAACCTACAAAATCCAGAAGGATAATGAGACATATCCTTTTGTCTTCCATGACATCATGGGCCTGCACATATCAACAGGTGTCCTGGTGGAGGACATCAGACTGGCTTTAAAGGGACATGTGAAGGAAGGTTACCGGGTAATTTATGTTGATTTTTTTTTCTTACTAAAGAAATGTGCTAACTTGATTCTTTTATTGCAACTTTTATTTAAATTTGTTTTCCAGTTCAATCCTGAATCTTCCTTGTCAGAAGATGATCAATACTACAATAAATCACCAAAACTCAACGACACAGTGCACGTCCTGGTTTGTGTCATTCCAGCAGACACATTAGCTATCATGTATGACGAAGTCATAAAGAAGATCAAGAGTGTGAGAAAAGATGCCAGTATGCTGGGTGAGCTTAGATTTTCTTTCTTTTTACACTCCGGGTTTGGGTACAGTTGGAGTTGAAGTGTTAGTTGGCAGAAGACTCCAGACGCCAGATTCCATTATGCTTTCATTTTTATTGCAAGTGTAGAAAAAAACAAAATATTATTTACTTCTCATTAAGCTCCTAACATTAAGCTCTCTGTAACTTTCCAATCTTAAAAATCTATTATATATATATATATATATATATATATATATATATATATATATATATATATATATATATATATATATATATATATATATTAGTGTGTATGTGTGTGTGTGTGTATGCATGTATGTATGTATCATTTGAAATTTTACTTGGACCATTAGACAAAATTAAACCCCTTTTTCATGAATAACTTCATAAAATCATTGGACCCCTTTAGGACTGTTTCTCACCACATAACATCAATAATTTATAATAACAATGGAGATCAGAATGTAAGTGGTGCAGAGATCACAAACTGTATTAAAAATGACACATTAGGCATCAAAGGGTTAGTTGTTATTGAATAAGCTTTTAACATTTAAGACATTAAAAAAAGCCAAGAGAATAAAAGCTATGTTTTAAGCAAATTTGACCAAATATAGTCAGACAATGTAATATAATGTCAGACTTCATCTATCGGAAGAGAAGTTTTGTTTTCACACCAATTTATCCAACTTAGAATCCAGTGTATCAGAAAAATTTGTTTTGTAGTGAAAATACGAGCACTTTTGAATTTGAGAGCTTGAAACTATTAATAAATAATAGTTTTAATAGTTAATCTAGTCTAGTTATGCTTAAGTACTAACCCCTAATGTCAAGTACTAACCTTTAATGTATGTATATGCTACTGGATGCTTGAATTTCCCTCGGGATCAATAAAGTATCTATCTATCTATCTATCTATCTATCTATCTATCTATCTATCTATCTATCTATCTATCTATCTATCTATCTATCTATCTATCTATCCATCTATCCATCTATCCATCTATCCATCCATCCATCCATCCATCCATCCATCCATTTTAAAAAATTATTTGACAGCTCCATTTGAGTCTTGGCATCTACAGTATGTCATTATGGTTAAACATTCAATTTTTTTGTCTTTTATCTTGACAGACATGCCTCAAGTCGCCATTCTCACTAAAATTGATTTGATCTGTCCTGAAATGAAGGAAGATATAAAGAATGTCTACAAGGTCCTTGATCTGAAGGAAAAGGTATATTTAATTCATCATTTTTCAAATTTGCAAACGATCAGGTTAAAGTTCAAACTGGACTGAAAATTCATATGAGCACCATCTGATTGTTTCTTACTCTCTCACTGTAAAGCTAAAGTCAGTGTTACCAAGTGCGCTTATTATAAACAACTTTGTTCTTGTTTTTCTGTAAATTTGCTTGGAAATATCAGTCTTGGGTTTTTGGGCTTCTTTTCTTAAGGGTAGTTACTTATTTGGGTGTGTCCTGCTTCCTTTATTAAGCCCTCCTTATTCTTTATCAGCTGTCCACAATAAGACAATAAACCCTGGCTGCAGATCAGAAAACATGAACGCAACAGTCATTTTTTTCATGGGTCCACGGCCTCGTTTCCTTGGCTACTGTGTCCATCCTGTCCAAACACCTCTACCCACACACGTGCACACAATGTCACCAGACAGGTAACAGAGACCATACCTGAATAAATAAGAGTGTATACATGTTCAAAAATCTTGGAGGGTGGGGGTGACACAGGGGACACGCCCCCAAATCACTGCAAACACAAATAATTATTTTAATATTAATATAGTAATTTTTAATATAACACAACGCAAGCGGTGCAATTTATAAACATAAAACATGTTTTTATTTGTTGAGAGATTATGACCCCCCCATTCCTGGGCTACTGGCTGTTCACAAACCACAGCAATGTGTAGAAGCCAGTAAGTCATTCATCTCACCACAAACAAGGATGTAACGGGAAAAGGGACATTTCTCCTGCCTTGCCCAAAATAAGCTTATTTTTATTATATTTTGGTAAGTACAGTTAATCGGTTGTATACCAGGCTCACATTACGAATTTCTTTATTTATTTTTTTGGTCGATTGCTTTGGGCTTGTTTTCATTGAGCTGGGTGCTTGTTTTTCCTGCAAGATCTGGCAACACTGATTAAAATATTGGGCAGATCCTTTTTGACTTACAATGATAGAGAAGACAACTATGTGCTATCAAATAGGTATTTTCCATTTTTTAGATGTTAAATGAGCTATCGTTTCAGAGGCCTCCAAAAGTTACGTTTAAAGGGCAGCTGTCTATTTTCATTCCCACAATTTCAGACATTATCTTCAAATATGTTTGCCATAAATTGGATAATCTGGGGCACAAGAAAAACATGTGGCTTAAATTACAAAGAAAACATCTGTCACATCTAACTTCAACTTCTGGGAATATTTTAGATAATCTGGATTTAGAGGAGCAAATGAATTTGAATTTAAATAAACCCAATTAAGCACATGAAGAGCTTTTATTAAATCCTACAGCTGCCTTTTCCACTTATGCCTGATTATCTTTTTCTAAGTCATTTTTGCTTTAGATGTGTGTCCTCCATAAAATGATAATAGGATGTTGTAACTTTTTGATATCAATTAATCTTGAGTTGGTCTGAAGTCTAAAAATTCCTCCCATAGCTGTTTTAAAGGTGGTGATACTGCACAATGACGAACTTTAAAAAATCCAAATAAATGGGTTTTTGGTAATTGGGATTTAGAAATCAGTTCTGTATAGTTGCAGAAACCCCTCAGCAGTAAATAGGCATTATTCCGTTTATACCATGGTCACTTACGAAAGAAAGAAATATTAATCCATTATTATTATGTTAATATTGTTTTTAACCGTTAAAATCCTAAGTTATTCACAAGAAGCGGCTGAGTGGACTATTTCGTTGTGAGGCGTTGCCAAGGTAACCGGCACACAGAACCTGATCGGTCGGCAGCAGCTTTTGAAATCCAATATTTTATGATAATGGACACATCTAAGGGCATTATCCTGCTTATACCATGGTCACTTACAAAGAAAAAAAAATTATTGATGCATTAATGTTGCTTTTTTTTACCATTAAAATCTTGTTTTTCACAAGAAGTGGACTATTTAATATCTCTCGTTGTGACGCGTTGCCAAGGTAACCGGCTCCGACACAGAACCTGTAGCTGGGTCGGCCACAGTTATCTTACGTGACACAAAGAATCATTTCAGAGGGCGGGTGCAGCTCTTACAGTTTGTGTGTGGCCAGAGGATGATGCAAAATTTTGTTTCAAACAGTCAAAGTCCACAGATAGTTTACGTTTATTGTTTTTTTGTTTTTTTTTATACCCTGTCCTGTCCAGCATCCTAACATACAGAACGGCGGTCTGTGTGCCATATTTTGCCGGACAGATTTGCTCTACCAAGGCAGACATGTTATATAAATGGCTCCCCTTGATGCTTGGAATTTTTTAATTTTTTTATTTTTATTATAATCTTATTTTTTAGTCTTATATGTTGGTGCCGAACCTGACAAGGAGACAGAGGAAGAGCTAAAAAGAGAAAAGGACAGAAATGAAATGTGGAAATAAAAGTTGTCTAGGCTGCCTAAATCACATCAGTATTTACAAAAACAATATAAACTACCACAGTACTACATGATACATAAAGAAAATAGGATAATGATGAAATCAAACAGTCATCAAACGTACCTGTAGAAAAACATACCAACACACAAACACGTCATGTCCAAAGGATGATGCAACATTTTGTTTGAGTATTCACTCAGACCATGGTATAAATAAGAACTAAAAGCACTGAAGTCCTTTGTTATACCACGGCATGAATTCAGCATCTGAGCCAGCAGAGGGAAGTAAAAGGTTCTTCGATAAAGGAAGCGGAAATAAAATTATAGTAGAAACTGAATTGGTTTAAAATCTGAAGGCTCAACCAAAAATATTTTCTCTATGGCCTTACCTAAATTCTAACAACAGAAACCACAGAAGGTTTTGGTCCTTACGAGTTACTGTTTTAAAAATAAGTAATCTGTTATTACTGGCATTTTAATGTATCTGTTTGTGTGTTTATTACTAAAGAACAAAGAATGAAGAGACAGTATAAAGATTATGGCAGCAATTTAAGCCATGCTGCTATGGTTTTCTTAGGAAAAGAAATACATATAATATCAGTAAATATCAGTGTTCAATAGTATCTGTAAACTGTGTTCATCTCATTATAGTGAGAACACATTTTTAATTATCAGAGTTCATAGTTGAAGGCTGTGAAAACATGTTGAGATCTTTATTTTTCTTCTCTAGATGGAGAAGTTCAGTGCTGCTGTGGGTATTCCAATGAACTGCATCTTCCCTGTGAAGAACTATCATGAAGAAATTGATATGAATGAAGACATGGACTCTCTGATCCTCAGTGCCATGAAAAACATCCTTGACTGTGGCAACGACTTCTATAAGACCCACTTTCAGTCTGAATCTTCCTAAAGTTGATTTGTATACACAGCAACAGTGTTCATGATATCAGATTCATCATCTGTGATTTTTAACCAGATTTTAAAAACAGTTTTGTACACGAGGTTAGCATTTTAATCCTCCCAATCTTCTCAAACAAGACTTTCCTCTCATTCACGATATTAGAGACAAGAAAAATGTGAGTTTTTCATGCGGGATAATACATGGTTTCCTCTGTAGAATAAACTGTGCTGTAGACATGTATGTATTTAGACATTTATAACTCTTTTTTATATAAGCTGATGGGGTTTTATTATTTGTGTCACCTTCTTAAAATATACAAAACATTTTTGCTTGAAAATGAAAAACCTTTGCTTTTTATTCTCTGACTCTGTACACATTATCATGTATTCTTAGTCAATAAATGAAAGAAGTTTTGTCCAAATAAATCTCCTTTTGAACCTAAAGCTCAATGGGAATATTTTTAACATATTCAGCATTTCTCATTTTAAAAGTGTAAATATGTGCAAACAGGCTTTAAGACTCACTACAGAACATTTGCAGACTGTTGACGGGCCCTCTGTCTATCATCCTACCTGCACTGTGAGGTCTCTCCAGCCAGTAAAAGACTTATTGTGACTCTTGTCTTATCTTTGGTTTTGTTTTTTTATTTCTCCCTTACTTTTCCTCTCTTCCTTCAATATTGTCTTCTTTGCTGGATCAGCCACGGTGCACAGTTAAAAGGCCGGTGTGTTTATATCCACTGATTAGCGTGTGACGCGGCGCATTAAGTAAAACTCTGCCCAGAAGAAAAAGTTGTGAAGTTTGGTTTCTCAGCTTTGGGACGTTGCTGGGCAGCGATGGCTCCAGAAATTCACATGATAGATGTCACCGTGCCAACAAACGAGTCCGGAGCTCAGGTTTAAGGTCACAAAGTTACGTAATGTGTCTTTAAAATCATTTTCTTTCTTATAAACATTAATTCTACATCTTACTTCATAACAGTCAAAACCACTTTTTAAATGATTTTCTTCATAAACCATCGAGGCCATTTCAGTCCAGATTTTTATCATTTGTGGTTCCAAAACTGTGAAATGAGCTGCCTAATACAATCAGAGCAGACGTGTCCATCTCTGCTTTTATGAACCTCTGAAGACTGTTTTCAGAGAACACCTCCTACCTGTTCTCTGTCATTCAGATATACGGTGCTACTCAAAAGTCTGAACACCTACTCATTGAGATACATAAAGGATGTTGTTTGGTGTCAGATTGTTTCAGCACCTCCTGCAGTAATATTAGACATCTTCAGCAAACAGAGCAGAAAACATAATAAAATGCTTTGTCCTCAGAGAAGGATGATGTAACACTTGCACATCTGACATGCACATCAGGGACCTGCAGAATCAAACATTTTCCTATGTGACACATAGGAATTGGTGGAACACAACAAAGGTAGGATTCTTTTACTAAGACGAAGGTCAGGTTTGTGGTACTTTGTCTTTGCTTGTAAAACTGCTCGTCAGTCGGGAGTGAAGAGGCAATGAGACGATGTTACAACTAGTAAAGTTAGTACAAAGTTTATTTCTGGAAATTATTACAGTAGTTTTATTTTTAGCTTTAAAGTCATGAATGTTGAAGGTATCAGTCACTGATTTTTTTATATGTAGGCTGACACCTAGAAAAGTTTGTTTTTTAAAGAGTTGATCCAGGAAACTTTTTACTCTCCATTTATGGGACTATTTTCTTCTAAATTTGAACTTCCACAAGTGAATAAAATATCATGTGTTGTCGTTCATCTAAGGTTCTAGTTTTAAAAGCTAGTGAAGACCAGATGTTTCTGTTTTTGTTTGTTTCTTACAATCCTAGAATAGGAACTGGGTTCACTTTCTTTTTAACGTGACATTACAGCAGAGTGCAGAAGAAGCATTAAAACAAATTTAAAATATAGAAAAACAAAAAGCTAAAGTTAAATGAGATAAAATGCAACAACTTAAAGTTACAGTGTAATTTACAATTAAAAACAGAGAAAGGAAAAAGAAAACATTAGATAAAACAGTATTAAAACACAGTCAAATGTAAAACTTCAAGTTTAAAAGAACCAGATGTAGATATGGACTAAATAAAAACTAGTTCCATACAGCAGAGAACAGGTGGGTCTTTAACCTTGATCTAAATAAACTGAGTGTTTCAGCTGATCTGAGGCTTTCTGGGAGTTTGTTCCAGACATGTGGAGCATAGAAGCTGAATACAGCTTCTCCATGTCTGGTTCTGACTCTGGGAACTGATGAGAAACTGGAACCAGATGACCTGAGGGTTCTGGTAGGTTCATACTGGGTCAAGAGGTCTATGATGTAATTTGGTCCTAAACCATTCAGAGCTTTCTAGACCAGCAGCAGAACTTTAAAGTCTATCCTCTGACAAACAGGCAGCCAGTGTAAAGACCTCAGAGCTGGACTGATGTGGTCCACTTTCTTGGCCTTAGTGAGGACTGGAGCAGCAGAGTTCTGGATAAGCTGCAGGTGTCTAATTATTTTTTTTCGATAGAACCTGTAAAAACACTGTTAAAATAATCAAGAAGACTAAAAATGAAAGCATGGACTAGTTTTTCCAGGTCCTGCTGAGACATCAGATCTTTCACCCTTGATATGTTCTTAAGGTGATAGTAGGCTGATGGAATGCTACTCTTTACCACCCCCACAGCCTTGTAGTATGTACTACAGCGGTGTCTTGGGGACCATGAAGCCTTTCTACTAGTTTTCGCGACCGTTTTCACGCCTGAACCGGCTTCGGTGCCATATGGACAAAACCTTAGTGAGGGCTCGAGCAGCAGAATCTGAATAAGCTGCAGGTGTCTAATTGATTTTTTAGGTAGAACCTGTAAAAACACTGTTACAATAATCAAGCCAATTAAAGATGAAAGCATGGGGTAGGTGTCTCAGCAAGACCAGGCCAACAACAGTTCTTTTACCTTTGATATATTCTTAAGGTGATAGTAGGCTGACTATCAGTGACCAGGTTGCCAGACACCACAGAAAAAAAAAAATAGCTTTACATTCATGTGGACAACACATTCACATTTGAAATGCTCCTAACATGACATGAAATGATTTGAAGGACAGAAGAAACCTGTGTCATAGCCTGAACAGAGTTATGTCCAGTAGAATCAAAGAGAAACAAAACTCACTTCTTACTGAAACACAGCACAGGTGATGACACAAAGCATTTTAAACGACTTCAGTCCAACATGTCCTGTATCTCCCTCCCACCAATCCTGTGGCCTTGTTAATCATATGTCAACATGCCATGTCTCGCCAGCTCAAGGTTTCACTACAGGGCACTGTCTTAACACACAAAAATAAATAAATAAATAAAAAAGAAATTAGGTGCATGTTTTTAGATTACAGTTCTGGTAGAGAGAGTAGTTTAGACATCTCAAGTACTATCACCATCACAATGTACAAAGCCATCACATATTGTATGTTCTCTAAAAATCCTGAACTCCCACTCTCATCCCTTTGTAAAATTAATAGCTTTATAAAGCTGAGTTTTGAATCAGTAAAAATAAAATTTTTCCATCCTTCTGTACTCGTTAGATTAATTCGTCCACAACTTGTTTTTTTCTTTGAGGCCCCCCACTTATTTTTATTTATTCATTCTGGACAGCTTCTCTTTTCAATCCACTCATTTTTGTATTTGATCAATAAGAAACTGAATCATCTTAAAAGCATTCACGTCTAAAGCTGGAAATGTGTAGAAACGCAGAGAATTTGGTAGCAGTGAAGCTGAGCACCAGCAGAGGGCAGCATGCTGTACCTTTCTGTTTTTAGTCTGTTTTGCAGCTGGTGGTTAATCTTTACATGAATTCATCAACACGCAAAACTTATTTTTCAAAGGGATGTAAATAAATGCGGTGAACAAATATGAAATAACAATAAAAACAGTTGCAGAAAAGAAATGTAAAGTATATAGATAATCACAATTTAGAGCTGTTAGTCATTTTGAATTTTGCTGCTGTTTTCTATAAAAACCAGCTAAAATGTTTTATACAAAAGAGGACAACCTGAAAAAACTATTTAAAAAAAACATCGCTGACTTTTTATCACTGAATAATGTAAATAATGTAAATTAGCAACACTGATGGAAGGAAATTTCAAACTGTATTCAGAAGGAGAGCAGCAGATGTCTGAGTCACTCTTCAGCTGAACTGCTTCAGCTTTCTTCTTCAGGATTTCAAAAACCAGGATGTCAGTGTGAGAAAAAAGAGCAGCTGCAAAATTTATCTTTAATACAATTTATTTTAGCTCAGGACAGACAAGCACTTCAGGTACCTGCTTTATTTGCAGACTGATTTTTAAACTCATTGACAGATGCCAGCATGCATCACCCCAGGAGCTTTTGAGGGTTCCTAACTAACCAGAATTGTATGAAACAAATTTGTCAAACTGGACTCTAAAATCAATCTGCTCTGTAAAATCTGAAGGTGCAAACTACAGCAATGAATTATTCGACTGAATTATTCAGATAATATTATTTTTTAATTCTTAAAAATAAGCTGATGAGTTTATTGTCATTGCACAAGGAGCTAAACTAAATTTATATGCTACTCTCCAAAGAACAAAAATACTAGAAAATAGTGCAGAGCTCAGAACACAGTTTATAGAAAATGCATGTTTTTATTAAGACTTGATCAAAACAGTTTTTATTCTTTTTAAAGGAAAAAGCCAACAAAGGAGAAAATTAAGCTCCTATACTTCATGTTTATTTCAGACAACATGAATTAAACAAATTAGTGAATGTGTGTTGACACTTCATGGTCATGTGAGGATCCGGCATCTCTTTGGTTTCACCACTGAGGGAAGAAATCCATCTTTAATAAACTAAATGTTCTGAAGGAAAATAATATATCACATGAAGACACTTTAGATACAGCTCAGTTTAATTCAGTTCATTATAACTCTGCTCATATAAAGCCGATTCAGAAAAATGTCTTTAAAAATGCAACAGATCACACTCATATCTCAATCTGTCCTTAACTGCCTGAGGAGACACCGGAGAAGAAACACTAAGAAAACCTCCATCAGAACCAGAACCAGGAAGGACGTCAGTCTACCTGGACCAGTTGAAGAGGACAGGAAAGACAGGTCAAGGAGCACCACAACTCTAAGACAGGGCTGCTCATTAATGGCAAACAACGTTAGATATTTAAGTTGAGAGAGCACTCAGTGGGACATCCTCCAGCAGCCTCGGCTTATAGCAGCGGAACTAAATGGATGGCTAAAGGTCACCAAGCTGATCCAAACTACAAGACCATCAAAAAGGAAAACATGAAGCTTAATCTTAAAGCCAGACAGGGTCTCTCCTTCCTGAAGCAAAACTGGGAGTGAGTTCCAAAGAGAGAGGCCTGATAACTGAAGGTTCTGCCTCCCATGTTACTTTAGGAACAGTGAGTTAACCTGCAGCCTGAGAGTGAAATGATCTGCTTGGAAAATCAGCAACTATGAGATCTATAAGGCCCAATGAAGTTGAAATTCTATACAACTAAATTCTATCCTGAATTTAAAAGGAAGCCAATTATAAGAAAATAAATTAGGAGAAATACGATTTAATTCTCATCAGAGTCCCTTGCTGCAACATTTCGGATCAGCTGGAGGCTTTTCGTGGCATATAGGTAGCCTGATAAATGTTTACAGTTGTCCAGTCCTTATGGACCTAGTTGTTCTGTTTTACAGGTTCAAACACGTGATTGGTGCTGAAGCAGAAACACGTTTCTTCTGGTGAACCAGTGGTGATTCATGGAGAGGGGGTTACCTTTAACACATTCAGTGAACCATAAATTTGACTTTTTACACTAAATGTACATTATTCCACCCTGAATGCCCTCTGAGTCATCAGGGTGACCGGGTACAACTACCGGGGTCACTTGCACCTAAGAACCTCCACAAATGGCACCATTGGGTCAGAAGAAGACGGTGGTGTTACCAGAAGAACTGGACACCATCTGCTGTGGTCCGCAGCGTGAATGATGAACACTGGAGAGATTCAGGGTGCGCTCTGGGGCGCAGGAACCCCATCGCCGGACAAAGTGAAGTAAGGTCAGGCTCAGAGAAGACCGAGATGGATACGGATGTGCTCAAAAGTAGAAAAATCGGAATCAGCAGCAGAGCTCCTGCTGGTATCGGACCTCCTCCTTCATCATCATCGTCATCATCATCCCACCATACACCTCCACTGTTCAGCCAGTTTATCCAGCAGTATCACCAGCAGCGGTAAACGAACAACAATATTATAAACAACAACATCCAGCAGGATCAGAGAGAGCCACGGGGACAGAGTAGCGGCAACAGACAGCACAATGGAGACAGAAAAAACCTTCTGCTGGAGGGGAGCAGCCGAGCAGAGGAGCTTCATCAGCAACACCAGCTGAACTACAGAGAGGAGGAGGAGCGGATGGATGCCAGCCTAGGATCAACCACCAACAGCACCAACAACAACCCTCCTCCGACTGGGACCAGCTCCGAGTTTAATCATTATTATGGGAATGGAAGAGGAGGGCCTTGCTTTGATCAACATGGCGGACAACAAAGCCCAGGGACTGGGGTAACAGCGGCGCACACGGTACACAACACCATGGATCAAGTCCACAACTCACACGAAGGCTTCAACAACAACAACAGCCCATACAACCACTACCCGATCTACCGGCCCGGCTACGGGAATAGTGGATATGGAAGCATGATGAGCCCTTCACGGCAGGGGAACAACCTGATGGGCCCGGGAAGCGGCAGCTCGGCCACTGCTAACCCAAGCAAAGCGGCTATGACTGCCTCTAGTTCCACTGCTGGAAGCGGAGGAGGCGCCGGAGAATTTCAGCGATTCACCGGACATGGTCAGCAGCAGCATCCGTCCGGGGCTACACCAACTTTGAACCAGTTATTAACGTCTCCGAGCCCGATGATACGCGGTTATGGAGGCGGATATCCAGATTACAGTAATCCCCCAGCACAGCAGCAGCAGCCGGGCGTGGGGCTTGCTAAAGACACGGGCTCTCAGTATGGTTCGGCTGCTCATGGCTGGGGAGGGCAATTAAGAAATCACCCGACGATGAGTCCGGGGAACAACGGGCAGAGCAGCGGTAGATCTCAGGTAATGGACACTATCAATTTAGATTGCTGCTGACACGTACATTTTGGCACGGCTAAACTGTTAGCTTACTTTATATCACACTTAGCCGTTTTGCTAACGTCAGTTAGCGGGTGAGCGATATTTTTATTGCATCGCTGGTAGATCACATTTAGATCACACGACAAACATATTTAGGTATTTTTGATTATTAATCAAATGAAGATTCGTCTGCAGTTTACTATATGCATAAGGAACCACAAATAATGTTCACTGTAGTTGGAATCATTCAGTTAAGTCTGTTTTCGATTCGGTGTCCAAGGTGACTCCATTTTTAGCTTGCTAGGCTATGTTAAGCTAACATTAGCCTTTTAGCCGCACAGGCCTGAATAGGCTTAAAATATATTAGCAACCAGTTCGCAGTCATGTGCGTAAATTTATAATATTCAGTGTTTTTGGGAAACTGTTTTGCAGTGACAGTAGTCGACGTTCAGTTGACAGTCCCTTTCACGTCCCACTCCAGCTAAGCCCTTCTCTTATGCTAATTAGCTTATTTTCTGAAGTGATTAATGGCGTCACCCGCCGTTGGATTGTTTTCCACCGCGTTTTTCATCACTTCTACCGGTAGATAGCTGAGCGTGAAGAAAAGAAGATGAAGGTTTTATTTATTGGAGGTTTTCTTTGACCTGCTGTAGCTGCCTTTAGATTGTTATTTAGTCACAACTTTTTGGGGGGCAGAGAGCCCATTGTGTCCTCATCTAGTCACGAGAGCACTGACCTTCACACATGCAGATTAGCCATGTGCCCGTCACATCATAACATTGGAGCTAAATATACAACGTGCTCCTGCAGCTGCCCCCGCAGCAGCAGCAGCAGCTAGACGAAGGCCTCCACTCCGGTCATCTCACCTCCATGTCAGGGACAACTCAACAAGACATCAAGGAAGGTTTTCAGGATTCAGAGTTTCATGCCCAAGTCAGCAACTAATAACTATAGTTGGTATTGATTATTCCAGGTTAATTTGAAATCCTGGTGTGGAAGGTAACATTAGGGAATGGAAAACCGTGATTACAAGCAGCTGAAAATTGATGCATTGTCATGACTGCAAATCTTTAAGCATCCTGTTTACTCAAAGATAAAAAGAAGCAGTATTTTCTCACATTACACCCATGAAATCTGATCATACTTATCCATGAAGGTTTTGATGAGTTTCTGAAATCCAATATGATTAATCTAGTCTATTCTCAGTCTAGCAGGTTAAGGATATATTAATTTTTTAGGCTGTAAGAAATTCAAATTAATTAATAATGATCGTCAAATCACATTTTTAAGTTTAACAACTATAATATTTCTCAGAATTCAGTGAAATCAGTCGTCTTTCTTAGTAAACTATCTGCTAATATGAACCAGATATTTTTAAAAGGACTTTTAAAATATTTTATATATTTTTGGTCACAGAGCTCCTCTTCTTTTTATTGTGTCCTTCATACTATACTGAATGGTTGTATGTTGTATGTTGTGCTGCTCAAACTAATTGCCCCTGGTGGGACTAATAAAGTTATCTAGATCTAAGAAATGAACCCTGCAGTCTGCAGGAACAACAGGAGAAAAGATGTGAAGTTTAAGTAAAGGTTATCATTAGTTCACATTAGGATCAAAATAAGGATTATAGTAATGACAGTGCTTGTTGAATGAATTTCGGTTTTGTTTTTACATATTTTCTGCTGTACATGATTCTGTTTGGGTCTTGTCTGAATGAGCCAGCGCTGCGTTTCTGGAACAGTTTGTAACATTTGTAGGAGCATTTATATCTTCAGTTGTGTAAATGTGCTAGTCCAGCTGAAATCCTAAAAAAAAGAACCTCCAAAACTGGACTAATCTGCCCAGATAAAGCATTTGGATATCAGATAACTGATGCATATAAACATTCAGCTAGATTGTGGGACTTTGGGTTACACATGCTCCTAACTTTCATATTCTTCTATCTTCAAATAGATGAGGACTTTCTTCTATTCTTGTAAAAACATTAAAGTGTAGTATTATTTCAGCCGAATTTTCAACAAAACTTCTCTCACTACCGTATGTTTGACTCTTTCATCAGAAACTGTGAGTGCAAGTAAATACTTTAGTGGAAGAAACAGATGAGGATCTTCTTTTGTGTTTTGTATCATTGAAAACAGATTTTTCAGATCAGAACCAACATTAATAATTCTGAACACTGTATTCTGTTAGTGCAAACAGAGACGAAAGCCTGGCACTGCCAGGAAGAGTTTACCTCAACAGGTAAATATCAGTCGGTGTTAGTTTACATGGCTTGTGTTTCTTTGGACAGTTGGTAGCAAGGCATGAAATTCATTGCGAGAATCACGCGTAATATAATCGATTCCCGCAAACCAACTCTTATAATGTGGGAAATTTTTGCATACAGTTAGTGATGTGTTATAATGTGCCAGTAAGCTTTG
Source organism: Melanotaenia boesemani (assembly GCF_017639745.1). Lineage (NCBI taxonomy): Eukaryota > Metazoa > Chordata > Actinopteri > Atheriniformes > Melanotaeniidae > Melanotaenia > Melanotaenia boesemani. The sequence goes on along the minus strand of NC_055703.1, from coordinate 26,127,091 downwards.
CATCAGAGCCATAAATGAAGAGGAAGGCTTCTGCTGCATACTTTGAGCTCTCTCTTCTCTCCCCCTTATCTCTGAGCTCCCTCTGCTGTCGCAGTGTCTCTCCCGCTGGTAAACCAAACATTGCCATTGGATTTCCCGCAGGCAAGACGATCCATTCACGGACTGCTGGTTAAAATGTACACCTAACCTTACATTATCTGACGGGAAAAACACCAGAAGAAAAGATCAGTGCTAATACCAGTGCTGGTGTCAGTGATGTCGGTAATGACCCAAATCCTCTGGTTCTTCAGGTAGCGGCGGTGCTGGTTACGTTACCAAGCAAACCAAAGAAAGCTTTTAGGCTAAATGGTGCAGAATATATTGGCAGCTCTAATATAACAGTGGTGACATAGACCGCACAATTTAATGTACATTGTTCTGCTTTTTAACATCAACGCTGCGTCGCCAATCAATGTCGTTTCTGCACAGTAGCTGTAAAGAAAACAGGCTGATATGGAGATGCTTTGTGGTATGAAGAGGAAGTTAACAGGTTTCTTAAAACCTTAAAGTTTTGTAGCACAAAACAACAGAGCCCTATTGATGAGACTGGAAAAAAAAGATGTTATTACGTGGTCTCACATTAAGTCATGACCACAGAAGAACATGTGGAACGAGATTATTAACTTGTGGCCACATCTTAGTTAAGTACATATTTAAGGGGAATTATCATTTCATTTGATTGTACTTTATTGTAGACACCCTACCAGCCTGCTAGAATCTAGATCCATCTTTCAGCCCCAGTCTCATGAGTTGTTTTGAACTAAGTCAGATTCCTAAAACATGTCATGTCTACTGGTTGGTTAGTTGGTTAGTAACACCATTGAGAACATTGTAATTCTACCTGTTGCTCTGTTCCACGGAGTTTTAGGTTTTTAGCTGCTAACTTGAAGAACTGTCATGGTTCCTACCTTGCCTTGTAGCAAGGAGGTCCCTGATTTGCACCTTGATTATGTGTTGTTGGCCCTGCAATGGGCTGCCGACCTGTCCTGGGTGGACCCTGCCTATTGTTTGATATCAGCTGGGATAGACTCCTGCCCCCCCTCAACCCTGTACTAGAGTAAGTGACGATCGACAGTGGATAGGTGGATTAGGAACTGTCGCTTCTATGAAGAACACTTCACATGTTTCCTTCTGTATCTGCTGCTGTGGCTGCTGTAAACTGACAAAACTTAACTCTGGAAACCTGAACAATCACTGAAGGACACATTTTCAGATCTGGAATCTAAAACAAAATGACAGGGTTGTTTTCTTGGAGTTTTGGAGTTGGCAGCGACATCAGACATTAAATATTTTCTGGCAAACAGAAAAAATAGATCCCAAGAGCCTCCTGACCGATCTGAGATCAGACTGTCAGATCTTTGATGGCTGAGCTCTCCTTCCTTCTGGTTACATTCAGATTATTGATCAGGCCTCTTCTTGCTTCATCTTCTGTCTCAAAGCAGCTGCATTGACTTGGCAGAGCTCCAGACCTGCTGCACTTATCGGTTTGTTTACTTTTATCAGCAGACTGATGGCAACACGTCATCCAGAGAGAAGATTAAAGAATGGATTAAAACTTGCACCCTTTACTGAGTGTAAAACCCATCAGCAAATTCTATTTTTAGCTGCAATGAAACATCTGTTCTCACTTCTCTCACCTACTATTATGTCAGTGTGTCAGATACAGTGTGAAGTGCATCCAGGCTTGACTGCGACTACAACTCACAGTGTCCTCACAGCCTTTTGGACTGCACAGGCTTTCTGATTGCTGCTGCAGAGGACAGTTCAGATTTGGCTGACGGTGTACCAGACTCATGAAGATCTCTGAAACCAGGTAGTGGTACCTGCAGCTCAGCAGGCCGACTACATCCCTGTTAGAGGAACTGTGTCCATCACATGTTGATGTTAGAAAGCATCTGCCTGTTTGGATATATTCAGCAGCATCAAGCTGACGGCCATATAGTCATTCTTTAGCATCAGTTAACTTGCTGTCTCCATGCAGCATTTTGGTCACATAAATCTGACTGGTAGACGCTGGATTAACCAGTTGGTGGTTTCAGTTTCAGTCCGAACACCTCTGTGTTCTGAAATATTGAAAACCAACTAATAACGGCCAAAATAACTGGGAGTTGTGGTTGCAGGCTCCTCACTTTTTCGGTAAAATTAGATTTATCTGCTAAAGTTATTTCATCCAGCCTGCTTCAGAACACCAACGGGCCTGAAAACAAACAAATGGAAAAATTAACCACCTTCACTCATCCATCTGCCACCCCATCATTGGGAAACGCGCAGCTCTGTGGGATTGTCACCCACGTTGTGTTTGATCTTTGAACTTTCAGAACATTCCGTTTAACATTTGCAGAAATTCTGCTGAAGTTAAAAATGAGCATCTTCATTCAAATGTTTGTCTTCCTCAGGTGCCGTCCATGGACCCGATGGCGATGAAGCGCTCGCAGCTTTACGGAATGAGTAACCATCCATACTCCCAGCAGCAAGGGGCGCCATACCCAGGCCAACCGTACAGCTCCCCTGCCCCTCACAGATACCCCATTGGAGTGCCTGGCAGGGGGCAGATGGGAATGGGAGGGATGCAGTACCCACAGCAGCAGGTAGGGGGTGCTGTTTCTGCCATAGAAAGAATTAAAAAAATTCTTTCTTTAATCTGATGGTACCTGAACACGTTGGTCAGGAGTGAGAGACCCTCACTGGAATTTTCTCAACATTTTCAGACAGAAATCTGACTTTCACAGAGAAAACTACGGAGCCTGTCTGGTTACATCAGAAGAGAATATTTTATTGTGTGGCCACAGATTTCTAAATCATGACCACGTAGTGCTAATGCGCTGTTACCTTGCGCAGTGGTTGGCTAGTTTTTGTGATTCAGATTGTGCTGATTAAGTTTTCTTACTAATTATGACACTACACTTACTGCTTAATGCCTGAATTTATTTACAGTCATATAAAAAATTGTAAATAGTTACTATTACTATTGCTGCTATTGTTAGCCCCACACCCCCTTCTTTGTGTGTGTGTGTTATAAACTCCTCTGTCTAGGACTGTCCTTTTCTCATCTCATCGTTCTCTCAAGTCGTGGCTTCCAGGAGAAAAAATATTTGCACTGAAACAAACACACAACAGAAACTATTTCCATGTTTCCACTTTTTCCTCATTTCCAGTTATTCCTGCTACTATTTACCTGCTATCCTCACTAAACCAACTCCAGCTCAGCTGCTTTGTGGCGCCACCGTGCATCAGAAACGTCTTCTTGGCTTTATTCCAGTCATAGAGGAGCATTATTTTTCTTCTTTTCACACACACATAGAACTTTCTGCTCACTGGTTGATCTTTGGCTGCTCCTGATTGGACGTTACCGTCAATCTAAGCTCTCTGATTGGTGGAAAGATTGACAGGAAGTGGCTTCATCATCATGTCCAGGTCTAAATAGAGGTCTCTTAGCAACATAGTAGTGATAGTGATCTTTTTATGATGAAATGTGATAAATAATGTTGTCATTATTGTGAATTTACCAGATAGCCTCTTAATTAACACTACATTTCTTGGCTGGATTGTAAACCTCCTGGACGGGATATAAATGCCTGGAAAACACCCGTAGATCATCTAAAGGGTAGCTATCCATCACAGTTTACCCCAAAGAGCTACACCCCACCGTTCCTCAGAAACTGATGGTGATATAATAAGTGATGGTCCTTAGGGCGCCAGCAATCTAGCAAAGGGTTGATATACTTTCTGTCGATGTCACCAGACGGGCTCTGTAATAATCTGACCATTTAACAGAAGTCTGACTTAATAATGTGACTTTATCACATAATAAACTGCTGCAGTACAACAACCAGCAGAGGGGTGTTAATTTGTCAGGTTGTGGTTTTAGAGAAATAACTTCCGTTTTTTCGACTGTGGTTAGCCTTCAGTAATCTGCTGCAGTACCAAGTTGTATTTTTTTTGATAAATACAATAAACCATTTTAACTGGAGCTGAATTGCTGCTCTGTCTGACTATATTTCAGAATGTTCTGTTGTTCCCACTACTTTATATGAATTTTTATGGTAAAGTGAAAACTGCTTCTTCTGACTACAGGACAATGTAAACGGATGGGTTCATTTTGTTTTCTGCAAGCTTTTATTTTTAGTTTATTTTTCTTTTTGAGGTGGACTACATTAACTTCTACTCTGGTCCCTGGTCTGTGAATTGTTCCTGTCGGTTTCTGAGCCTTAATGTAAGATGCTATGGTCAATAATTGTGTGTTTCCATGGAGTCAAAGGGCTGGGATATGCTTGTGAATGCAAGTCTTCACGTCAACGTTCTGCTACGTTTGTGTACATACTTCAAACGTCGGAAGCATGGCGCCGCAAAAACGCTCAATACTGGAGGTCACTGCTAGGCGGAGTACACAGCACTTGGACTTTAAAATAGGGAAAAGGTCAATCTACCAGTTGCATTGTATTTCTGGGGCATCAACCTCCAAAATGCTTCCAGTTTGTTGCCAACTGTTAAGGCACGAGTGTTTCTCAATGTGCAGTGGGGAGGAAAAATCATACAGGTCCGAGAGACGGTCTTCAAAAATAACTGCCATTGTGTTTACCTCGTCCCTGTCGTGGTCACGCTCATGTCTGCATGAGCTCCTCTGGTGTTCAAGCCAATGTTGTGACTCGTGCCGTGTTTCGTACATGGACGCGTCGCTAACAGCAACTATATCCCAGTCCAAAGAGAGCTGTGTTGACTCACAGCATCCTCAGTGAAAATTGGTGTGTGCACTCAAGTATTGTTTTCCCACTGATGCTGATCAGAGCTGGAGCTGATCAAAACTTGACAAAAGCTGGATAGGGAATGTTTTGACCAGTGGAAAAAAAAGGCTCCTTCCTGTTCTTCATTCAGCTTCAGGAGGAGTTTTTATCTTCATATCTGCAGCTGATGGATCAGGCCTCAGAGTCCGGTTCTGTCAGGTATCGGTCCTGTACAGATCTTGGAAAGCATTTAAAATACACTACTCACAAAATGTTGGGGATATTTAACGTTTTCTATGTTGTCCGAATGAACCTGTAATCCATTATAATTTTTCTAGGTGAACTTAATTTGACCCTCTCTAATCTTTTAAAAGTACAACTTTTCAACTTTTCAATGTTTAAGTACTTGTTTCATAACAAGTTGTTCTCTCACAAGATGATTAACCACAAAAACCTGAAAAGTAATGTTCTGGTTCAATGAAAGCTTGTATCTTAACAGTCCTCTTCATCATCATTTAGACCAAAACGACCCGAACACATGACAAGTTAATGATACATTGACATTTTACCCTGTGGTATACCCACCAATGTTGTTTGGTAAATTATTTGAGACGAAGGAATTACCATCACATGATTCTACTAAAATCTTCAATGTAGCATCAACTTTTAACATTTCCTGTAAATTTCCCCCAAAAGTTGAATATCCCTAACTTTTTGTGAGTAGTATATGTGTCAAGAAATAATTGTGTTGATGGCGTCAGACCGGAAAACTGCTGCAGAGCAGGTCAGGCCTGGCTGCTCCAGGTCAGGCTATTCCTGGCGCAGGCTGAGTCCAGGTTATTTTTAGTTCCCAGACTGCTGATTGGGTCTGGTGCTGCTTCTCAGAGCAGGTGAGTTGACAGCTGTATATCATGCACAGGATCAGTGTGGTTGAGTCAGAATTTTAAAAAAAATATTTCTTTACTATCAGATTAAAATTACGAATGAATGAAGTCCTCCCTTCAGACTGTGAAAAGTTGGTATGAGTCTACAACCCAGCTGGGTGAGTTTTAGGTTGTTGCAGTTGTTGTGGGTTTGTGAAATGTGGTACTCCATTTTTTATTTTTTTATTTTTTTTGTTCAAATTAGCAAATTGAGGCGAAAAAATTGAGCTGCGCGAAGTTACCTATAAGCAAACAAAGAATAAAATACAACATAAGGAATAAAAATTAAAATATTTACACACAACTTTAGATTGGAGTTGGAATGACATCTTGATGAGGGTTGTGGTTGCCGTGGTGACGGCGATAGTCACGTGGTTTGCGGCGAGGAAAAAATAGGCAGCTTCGTGTCTGAATCGCCAAGAGAATGAGTCACTATGTAGTGTGCTATGTAGTGCAGCCCTACGTTGTGAACGAGGGGTGAAGGAGTAGGGTGGACATTCGGACACAGCCATAGTCTTTATCCAGACATCGGTTGCAGGTTGTGGTGCAGCACTTCATACCCTCCCCTCATTTAATATACCTCCATTGATTCTCCACTCAGCTCAGTGTTAATTACTCATAAAAACACTCAGCGGCAGTGTCCGAGTCACCTGATTACATCATGCAAGTTTATATTAAAGCAGCCAAAACTTCCTCACCTCCACTTTCCAACCATGATTGGCTGCCTGAAAAGGATTGAGGGTTGGTGGAGGACAGGAGTGCTGTTCTGACAGCTGTGAGGACAGACTAGATTACCTAAAAAACTAGGGTTTCAGCAGCCATGTTTACATACATAAATTTCTGCAGTCAGGTTAAATTTCTGATCATACCTGTAGAGTTTACATGAGTCTGAAAAAGCTGTTCCCATCATGACATGCGTTTACAAGCATCACGTGTTTAAACAGAATGAATCTGTTTGCGCAGAATTGTCTGACTTCTTGGAAACAGCAGAAGAAACTGATGTAAACAAACACAATCACGTGCATATTTATTGCTGTCTTATCGATTTTAAGTTCTTTAAAAATTTCAAGCAGTGTATTTGGGTCTCAAGTTATGTTTTGGTCTTGTCATGGTTTCTACTTGTCTGTATTTAGTTTTATTTTTTAAATAAGCTTTGAGTAAAGCAAACAGTGCAGTACAAGCCGTAACACAAACATACAGCAGACATAACAGGCATGTGCACTAAGGATAATTTCTATCTGAAATTTAGAATATTTCATGCACATCGGTTGGAGCATCAATTGGCATAACCCACCCTTCTCAGTTCAGAAAAAATTTTATCCGAATGACTGTGATTGGATCAGAATCTTCCAAGAGGTGTGTTTACATAGTGCATTTTTATTCCGATCAGGCTTTTAATCCAAGTACTTGTGTCCATGTAAATATGGATACGGTGCCTGAAAAGGGTTTTTATACTGTAGTTGTGGAGCTGCTGTTATCCCTCCACCCAAATGAGTGTGGAGGTGGAGGAATGTGATCGTTACTGTCTGTTGGCAGCACTACCCAAAAACTCCCAGCTGAGTTTTCTGAAACTTGTTGGAGCATGCGAACAGGAAGAACCTGTCAGGCTCTGGTGTGGATCAGGCTGAGTTATCAGAACTTTGGAGGAGATGAACTCTTGTTTAGGTGCAGCTGTGAATGTTTACTTTTACATCCTGGAACAACTTCAGCCAGTTTGTGATTCCAGTTCTATGCTGGTTCAACATGAGAACCTTGTAAGAGCCGAGCCAAGTCTAAGAACCGTGCTATAACTTCTCAGCGAGCGTCTGATCTGACGGCGGCTGTTTGTGGTGTCATGCCTCCACTTTTAGTCTGGATGGTCCCTGCAGAAATCATGTTTGATGGAATTAAATATTTTATACAAGGACACAAAAAGTTTTACTGAGATCCACCTTCTCTCTTCGTTCCTCAGTCAGCTGGACATAAATTCCCCTCTTCTGTCTATGGACCAGTTGTTCTAGTGCAGCCATGTTGGGTCCTGCTGTTCTGGGGTCAGTCATAGTCTCATATCTGCTGTAATCTCTGATCTGGATGGATTAAATATTTGTCTATATAAACGTAGCTACTGTTTCAATGGTTTCGTGATTGTAGTCTACAGCTGTGGTTCCTCGCTGTCCCTGAGCCCCTGCGGTTTTGACTGTGTAGAACCTGTTTGATTGTTAAAATTAAGGCTATGTCCACACAGAGACAAGTTGAGGTGTATCTGCTTAAGTTTTTTTTGTTTTGTTTGTTTTTATCATTTGAATTTCTTGTTGACATGGAAACAATGTTCAGGGAACCTGAAAACAAACTTTTGAAACCAGGTCCCAAAAGGAATAAATGGGGGGTTATCAATCTGCTCTACAACAATATTTTAAAACATTTATCCTTAGAAATAAAAAAATGTACTTAGTCGGCCTCAGCTAGTGCATCCAGTCAATTTTCACCCGTGTTCTGTGGATTATGAGGTCAGTGAACTGGTGGAGCTACAGTAATGGAGTAGTTCATGTCTGTCCTGGAAACCTTGAGTTCTCTTGCATCATTTCATCAATGAACATGTTTGAGAAACACCACAGTGCAGATGGGTTGTCCCGATTTAAAATAAATAAATAAATAAAGGTAAGGCTATATGTTGTTAGTTACTCTTAACGCTAGTTTTATCTAAGGACAGGTCTCGGAGAGAGTGCATTGTTTGTGGCAAGAAGCGGGTAATGAAGCATAAAGCCATCATGGTTTTCAGTACAGGCAGGTGGTGGAGGAAGGGGGTCTGTGGCTTTTTGATAGATGCGTGAAGGGTGTCTTCAAGGAAAGTACGTTGGGAACCACCTGTCATTAGACTTATTTTTGACTTAAGTAAAAAAAAATCTTGTAACTCTCTTAGCTGCTCCAAGGAGCTCAGAAGTTTAATTTCAGTTAATGTTGATTTTAATGAATCAATGTGAAGAAAAAGAGTTGGAGGAAACAATTTTCAGTAGGGCTGGGCGACAGGGTTGGGCGTTATGTAAATTTTTTTCAATCGCCTATCGCCAGTCCAGCAAATGGCGATAGGCGATATATTCGCGGACGTGACGTCAGAACTTTTTTGCGCGCTGAACACCTGTTGAAGCAATTTAGAAGACAAAAATGGAGGGACTTCACTTGGCCGAGTTTGAAAAATTGAATCACTGTAAAGACCCCATAAATAGGCTACAGTTATAGGTGAAAATAAAGAAGTTGGTCTTTGATTCCCACCATTGTGGTTATTGATTAAATAAACATAATTAATTTCCGAGTAGCCTACTTCTGTCATTTTTTCTTTCTGTTAAGTTTGAGTAGCCTAAATTGGTGCTGCAATTGGAGGCAGGTCACAGGCGGGGTGGGAGGTTATGCACGGTCCTTTAGTGTGTGCGCGTGTGCACGAGACTTCTGAAAGAAGGCAGCACCAGGTATGGAGAGAGGCTGGATGATGGAAAAAAAAAAAAAAAAAACTCCCGACACCTGCTGCACGAGCCACAGCGTGCGCCTGCGTTGTAGCTAACTAAACGTGTTGGCTCATGTACATACATACTAGGGCTGCCACAAACGACTATTTTGATAATCGATTAGTCATCGATTATTTTTTCGATTAGTCGACTAATCGGATCATATATAAATTGGATACAAAACCTAGATTTTACATCTAATTTACATATGATTATATTATGAGGTATATGCTAACTAAAATAAAGACGATTAAGATGGTAGTTCATTAAACCTTTAATGAAATATGCAGCCTGTAGCAACAAACACGTATCATAAAGTGCAAACAGTTGATGGAATAAGGATAAGGCACTGGCCAAAACAACACAAAATACTTTTTTTCCATCATCGGTATGAGAAAGTAAGTTTTACGCTAATGTTGTTAGCTTAGCCAGTTAGCTTACCTAGACGACGGTCCACCTTCCTCGTTGTCGCAATCAGCCACAATGTGCTTCCTTTTCAGGTGGTCGTGCATCGGACTTGTACTGTTGTGGAAGGCAAGTTTTGCCTTGCAGATAACGCATTCGACAGCTTTTTCTTCTGTTTTCTTAAAATGTTCCCACACTTTAGAAGTCCGTTGCCGGGTAGCCATGATGATACAAAAGCCCGTCTGGTTTTACTTCCGGTGACATCACGTCTGACCCCGATTACCTCTACTGCGCATGTGTGCCATGGACAGAAACGCAGAGGCGGCAGTGGAAAATGCCGCTGCAGGTTTCTTTTTAAAATAACGAAGCTTCGACTATTAAATTAGTTGTCGACTATTAAAATAGTCGACATAATCGTGACTAGTCGACTAATTGTGGCAGCCCTAATACATACATATATATATCTCTCTTAATATCGCTCTTATATAAACGATCGTCGAATGGCTCAGCCTATCGTCGATGGTCAATACATTTGTTCAATCGCCCAACCCTACTGGGCGATTAATCGTGTTTTAATCTCAATTACGATCTGGGTTTTCAACGATCATAAAAATGAAATGATCTGATTATTTTTGTTTTTTTGCAGTTTCCTCTTGTGCTGTTTTCAGTTGCAAATCGAGTGCCACTGGCATTGCAGTGCTCTGCTGCAGACTCCTCCCACAGCCCGACTGCTTTAGTTTTATTCAGCGCGAGTTGCAAACACCTCGCCAGTTAAGGGCTGGACACACAGGAGGCAACGTCGCTCCTTCTCCATCATTTTCTATGGAACTTGCGCGAGGAAGCGAAAATCGCTGCCCTCCTCCAACCAAGCGACAGGCGACATTCGTGCATGTGAAATGTTGCGCTCATGCACGCAGACGTGCACACAGGGGCTTGCGATGTGACACGAGAAAATAGAAAAATGTTCAATTTTTGTGAGTTGCGACTAAATAATCCACCAGCTTCCAGAGACACAGAGAGACAAATGTTATAAACAAACAAACTTTTTTCTCAATTAACACAGTGAACAATACGGGATTTAAGAAACTCATCAACACTTTGCACAAACAGCATCACTGCCATTTTAGTGGAGTGTTTCTGCAAGCTCTGTATGATGAGTGTCATGAAAGTGTTTTGAAAGACGTGGCGACAGTTCGATGTTTCACCACCGCTACGGACCTGTGGTCAAGCCGCACCATAGAGCCATATATAAATGTCACGCTACATTCATTTTATTGACGCGGATTTCAACGTGAAAACGAAATGTCTAGACTAATTTTTTCCAGATCACACCGGTCAGAACATAGCTGCTGGTCGGAGGCAAACAAAAGCTACGGGGACCTGGTGGAAAGAAACTAGTCTGTATTACCACAGACAACCCTTCAAATGGCACTCTCTTTCTCTAATCGTGTTAAATAATCAAGATCTCAATTTCAGTCAAAATATTCGTGATTATCATTTTTCCCATAATCAAGCAACCCTAATTTTCAGAATTTTAAGCTTCAGTTTGCTCATTGTTTTTCTGATTGGACCTAATGTCCTTTTTATGTTCTGATCACGAGAAATGCTGAAGGTTCTTGGTTTGCAGAATAAAACATGTTAGTGGTTCGGAAGGTGAAAGATGATGTGTTTCGTTTTCATTTCTCTTCTCCTGGTGACTGAGCTCCTCTGTCACAATGCAGCTGATGCAAAAACCAGGTCTGACTAGTTCCAGGGCATCCATTATGTTCCCAGGATGAAGAAAACCAGGATGCTAGTGTCCATGGAAACACTCTGAACATCGTTTTCATTTGTGGAAGCACAAAGATTCCAGCAGTGATCTGACCTGAAGGAATGCATGAAAGTGAATTAATGTCAGGGTGACGATCATGTGATTATTTGGTGGAGCTGCACAGAGACTTGATCCACCAGAAGGTCAAGAGTCGGAGGTCATCGGAGTTGAGCTCGGAGTCATGGGAGCTTTGTCGATGTCAGACTGACAACATGTTGACATCCAAGAGGAAGTCCAACACTTCCAGGAAATGAAATATTTAGGTCACTTTCCAAGAACACAGACTGAATTGATGTGATTAAACTTCATCCTGAGTTTTTAATCAGTTTAAATTATTCTTCCATTTGTTACGTTTGTGGATAATGTTTCCTTTTTCTTTCATAAATTTGTCCTCACATTACCAAGACCTATAATACCCACTATCCTCAGCAGCCATCGTTGGAGAATACTTACTCAGACTCGGGTTTAACGTTGATCTGAGACCTGTAGAGACGCACGTTGTCTCAAGATTCACATGCAGCAAATTTTCCAGCAAATCTACAGAAAACAAAGTATACAAATTCACCTCCAGGTCCTTTCTTCGTGTTTTTTTTTATTTTCTGCACAACTTCATTCTTTCTATCTTTCCCTCGTCACCGTGCCCAGTGGAGGTTTTTATCTGCACATCTTCGAGTGAAGAATGCCTGTTTTTGTTTTAATTTCAGCAGTGAAGGAACAGCAGGAACTTTCCTCAGTGATGAGTGAAAATCGGAGGTCCACATGTCAGAGGAGTAATTCTGAGATAACTTTGGACCTCAGTGGAAATAAAGATAACTTCTGTCTCTACAAAGGCCTTAAATATTTCCTGTAGGCCAAAACATTAATGGATCATTTTTGACTTGGACAAGCAGATTTGATCAACACTTTCCTGCTGCTGAATAACAGAAGTTTTATTTTTTGTTTCAGCCACATCTTCTGTGGAATAAAAAGAAAAATGGTCTGAAAAGAAATACAGCCCTGCTCTCACCACCTGTTATCTTTTGGATCCATCCACTTCCAGCACCTTCCAGATATTTAAAGCTACATGACCAAACAGGAGTTTTCTCCTCTGTGGTGGTTGATTCTAACCTGCCTTTCCAGATTAGATCTGCTCAGACTGTGGAAACAGAGTGACTTCTTCTCCATCACGTTAGTCCTAACATCCTGATCTTTTTCTCCCTTTTTTTAAGGCTTACTTTCTCTACTTTTGGGTCTGTTATATTTTTGATGGGTTTAGTTTCTTATGGATGTTTTCTTTTATTGTTCTGGTTTGTTTGTTCATCATTGTTCATCATTTTGGTACAACTTCTGTTTTACAGGAGCTTTACGAATGTAAAATGTCTTTAGAACAGCGCCTCCTGCAGTTGATCTCCGGTGATGACTTGTTTCTCTCGTGTCTCCTCAGATGGGTTCTCAGTTCGGCTCTCAGCAGCAGAACATGGGCGGGTACAGTCAGCCGGGTCAGCCGCCGTACTTCAGCCCTCCACAGCAGCAGCCTGCTGCCCCCAGCCAGCCACCCTACATGCAGCCCCGCCCCCTGCCACATCAGGTAGGCTGAAATACTCAACACACACCCTTATACCTATACACACCAACTTCCATCACCAACTGCAGGTGGCTTTTCAGGAAAACCCTGTTGGAGAGCCGAAAGAACGAGACTGAACCTTTTCTGGGTTTTTATTTAGATCAGACTGAATGATGATGTCACATCACAGCACCAAGGATTTCTTTTTGGTTGGATCATTTCTTGTTTTTGTTCCAAAGAGTCTGAATTTTTCTATTTTTTTCTGTGAGTGTGAAAAGCTGATTGTAACCAGCAGAACAAGTCAAAGTGATATGATGCTGCTTCATCTCAAACACACATTAACCCATTAAACAGCACTAGATCTCCTTCGAAAGCGGAGACCCTAAAAGCCTATTTATACCCCCTTACATACCTAAATAGTGACATCTGTTTCATACTTCCATGCGTCTTTTGTGTTGCCATAGTTGTTAAGTCACTTCCTCCGCTAGTGGGCAAGTGAAGTTCAGAGTTTACTCCCGCGAGCCGACATCAGTTTCATGCATCGCTATGACACGATACCCCCTTCTGTGGTTTATCATGTCACGTTAACAGTACCAGCGATTCAGTGTTGTCATGGATTCAGCTTGAGTAGCAGCTGCAGGTGAACAGGAAACCCCACTCCTCGTTTCATCAGCTGAAACAGTCACATGAAATGTTTGTCATCAGCTGGAGGCTGATCCAACCCCAGGACCCCTCAGGATGTCTCTGGATGTTGATCGAACATCATCAGTCACAAACACAACTTCACCTGCTGAAAGTGCCAAACCCCAGGTGTGTGCGTTTGTGTGTGTGAGAAGTCCAGAAAATAAAGTCCAGTTTAGGCAACATAAAGCCGGATTTCTACTGAGACTTTGTGCCTGAATGAATTGACGTTGGCTGAGATTGGAGAGAAGAAACTCCTGATGGTCAGAGTTCACAGATCCCCTGTTTCAGACTGAAGGAGCTGTTAACGCCCATCATATTCATCCCTCCCCCAAATCCCTCCTTCCTCTGCTGCGTGATCAGAGTCAGGTTCTGGTCCAACAGAAAGAAATGTTTCCAGACTTTGCTGCTGTTTATTATCAGAGTAAAGATGGTTTGTCCATTTGTGTCCATGCAGGAGGTGCCTCAGGAGGCGTACGGGGGGAGGGGCAAGTCTACCGCTATGACTCCTGGGAAACCAAATCATGAGGACATGAGTCTGAGCCAACAGGAGAGACCGTCCAGCCTGCCGGTGAGTCAAAACACACAGAAGGTTTAAGAAGACAGTGGTTCTGTGGGTCACCTTTACAACAATCTGCTGGTTCTGATTTGATATGTTGATCAGAAAACGGTAATCTTTTGAATTTTTTTTTCCCATTAAAATGATGCCCAGTTTTTCTGAAGAGCAGATGTAGTTCAGCAGGTGTTACAGAGGAAAGCTTTTATTTTCAGTCCGGTTTAGTTCAGAAGGTTCCACTAAGGGACCTGCAGATTTGAGCAAAGAGAGAGGCTGATAGTTTGGTTTGTGTCCCAGTTGTAACAAAGGTTTCAAGATGAGAGCAGCAGTTTGTTTAGGGCTGGTGGAGCTGAATCACACCCTGACTGTGTGACAGATTGAAGAAGTTCTGACCTCCCTGCTATCTGATACGATTGTCCTCCAGCTCCTTGTTGTCGATAACAACAGTATTCCTTTCTCTGAAGCTGCAGTGTGCAGAGACCACGCTCTGGACGCCTGAAGCTCCCTGCTGGGTCACTCTGGAATAATACGTCCAAGTGAATGAATAACTGAATGAGCTGCGATTTACATCGACAAGACGGCTCATCTTTAACGGGCTGTTTGGTAATTGTTTGCTGGCATCATATGAACTCGACCAGGAAACTGATGAGGAACTTTACAGCTGAAGTGGTTCTGATTCAGGACCAGTGAAGACTGTTCAACAGCATCATGGCTTCTCATCAAGGTCAAGGAAATGATAAAGCTGCTTTTTGGATCAGTCAGCATAAGCATGTATGATAAAAGAATAAAATAAAATAACAAACAGTGGTCTTCATGGAGATCTTTGTGGGCCACCTGAATTTGTACAAATGTAGAAAACAAGGATTCACAGAACAGAATTTAAATCAGAAGTCAAATCATGCTACAGTTGTGCTTATCAATGATCTGATTGATGAAGAGAAAACAACCTCTACCCTTCATCGTCAGCCTCAGGTTGGTCTTCATCTTCAGGTGTGAAGTCGCCACAGCTCCATGATGTTACTGTGAAAATGAATAATTTAGATATTGAAGTGATGATCTTGTACCTGTAGTCAGTGCAGCTACGTGTCATTTATTGAGTTGATGTTTTCATCAGGGCACGACGACATCCGCAGAGCCATTTTTTTATACTATCAATCCAAAGACTTAAAAGCTTTAATATAAATAAATAAATAAGCCAAACCTCCCATCTGAGAAGCTGAGAAACAGTAACAATCCCTCACTTCATTCTGGCTGATTATATTTAATCCTCGTTGCACACCTGGATGTGTCTGGAGTTTTTTCTCGACAGAGAAAATGTGTATGCTCATGAACTCGGCATCAGGAAACATCAGAGACTTGAGTGGAATGTTTTCCTGTCACACCTTCATCACATTTCATCACTCTCTTAGAAAACCGTCAGAAACCTTTCTTTTAAGCTGCTTAAATGTAATCACCTGCAGCTCCAGCTGTGAACTGCCCTTTTTCTTTCTGTCTCCATCCATCTTTACCTTTACCTTCCCCTCACATCCACTCTTTTTCCCATCATTTTTTCTGTTTCTCTTTCCTCCCATGTCCCTCTTACTGCGCCGCTGTCCCCATCCTCTTCCTCTATTCCGTCTGCTCCCTTTTTCTCAGAGACCCCTTTAGAAGTCTTGCTGCTGATGCAGTTGCCATGGCGACTGTTGGTGAAGGAGAGAGTTCCATTTGCAGGAAGAGAAAATAAAAAACTCAACAGAATCATTTGCACCCGAACATCTCACAGACTCTTAAATGAATTGACTTCACATCAGAGGTCATTATGTTTGATGTTCAGTGTTCTCCAGTTCAAACAGTTCAGACTGAACTCACTTCTGGATGATGATTGGATCCTGTTATCATCATTGCAGCCATGACAACCAAGTCGTCAAGGGAGCATACACACACCTAAACACAAAAGACACAAAGGTTTATAACCTGTAGCTCAATTGGACCAGTCAGTTATTTGAAAACTAAGATCCAGACCTGAAACTGACTGGAAAACCATCTTCTTTGATCCACTGGGCTTTCCCACATTGGTACGCACCTTGCAGAGGTCTGGCCTCCTGCTCATTTTAAACAGCTATGGTGTTTTTGCTTTACCAGTTTTTTTTATTTTTTTATTTTTGTGGTAAACATTGAAACCTACGCAGGTGGCAGCGAATTGTTTTTGTGATTGTTTTTAAGCAAATATCCCAGGAGAGAATTAAGAGTGCATCCGTTTCAGCATCAGAGTGGCAGAGAAGTTTTTCATTGAAGTAGACATACGGACAATAATGGCCATTGGTTGATAAGGAAAAACTTTTTTGCTTATTTCATCATTTTTAAAATTCAAACAAAATTCAACTGCGTAGTGAAATTTCTTGTCAGTGTGAAGTCTGCTGGCTGCCATGACGACCTGATTCCTCTTCTCTGACATCTGGTTTCATCATCTGTAAATTCTCTCATTCTGGCTTCTGTATTCTGCAGAAAAGATGTTGACACTGAATTGGTGCATCCTCTTGGTGAAAGTGTGTCTCAGTGGCACTAAAACATGTTAGAACCTGACAAACACACAGACTGAAAATATTCTCCAGCAAGGTCAGTGCTGTGGTTTATGGTTTTAATTAAACAGATTCTGATCCTGACTTTCTGCCAGCGAACTGAGCCACATTAAGCTACAAACAACCCATAATGCATCACTGTATAGAAGGCTGTTACTCTTATCACTTCTGTCTGAAATGGCATGTAAATGCACAGTGACTGAAAAATGTTTATACACCAAAATTAGTTTAGCTTAATAGTGTTAGTTTCTCTGAATCCATAGCTGATAAAGCTGAACACACCTGTCAGTGTGATCATGGTGTGTATTGTGAGAAGGTGGAGTAAATGAGGTGGAGCTGTGGGCTTCATCAGTGTGACGGAGCTGCAGACTGCTCCTCTGAAACTGGAATGCGTCCTCACAAAGATATACAGTTACACACACACAAGGACTGGAGCTGCAGAGAAACACATTTTGACTCTGCAGCTCACTCTTTATAATTAGAAATGTGTGTGCGTGTGTGTCTGTGCGTGCCTGGTGCAGCACAGCAGCTGATTGGTTGAGCTGTTGGCAGGGGCGGAGGGAGACAGGAAGGGAGGATTGGTTGCTCTGCTGTGATTGGCTGGCTTAGGGCCCAGGGGCAGATGGGAGATTTAAAAACAGTTCTTCATTCCCTCTTTTTCTCCTTCCTTCTGTCTTCTATTCTCTTTTTCCTCCTTCCTTCCACTCCATGATCGATAACATGACAATATTGGTCATTGGAATTTGATCAGTTAAAGATTGGAAAACCTGCCCCTGATCAGGGTTCTGATTCAGTCTGAGAGGAGGATGAGGAGGAGGCTCCAGTGTTTGCAACATAAGAAATCTGCTCCTCTTTTCATCCTGTTTCTCTTTGCAGGAAACTCTGAATGAGCGATGAGTCTGTTCATCCAATCAGAGCCTCAGAGGCTTTAATGAAACATGGTAATTATTCCCATAAATCAGTGAGCTGCAGGCGAGAACGGCGACCTGAGAGAAGTTGATCTGCAGCTGGTTTACTTTTCTTTCCCTGTGTCTGAACACAGCCGTGCAGTAACAATAAAGTCCAGTTTGATTGCTTTTGAAACCACCTGCACCGGTTTCCATGAATTCACTGTTTTCTTTCCCCCTAAATATTTCACACACTTCTCAACCCTTTTTGTCTTTGTGTGTAAAGTCTCAGAACTTTTGGAATATGACCGAATGTGGAACCAGATGTCACATTAATGCTGCTGCCTTGATGTGAAAATCTAAAACTGGGAGTTGGAAGCTGAGCCAATGGAGTGATGATGGTGTGTCCTCTGTTCCAGGATCTATCTGGCTCCATCGATGACCTGCCCACCGGCACCGAGGCTGCGGTTAGTTCAGGGGTCTCGGGATCTGGCAGTACTCAGGGCGATCAGGGAAGTCGAGGGGCACATTCGCCTTTCTCCCCCCATGTCTCGCCCCGCCTGCCCCCTGCAGCTCGCACGGGACCCTCTCCCTCCCTTTCCCCGTCCCCTGCTGGGTCTGGCAGCCAATCACGATCGGGGCCATTGTCCCCCACCTCCAGTGGGCCAGGTGGGATGATGAAGAAAAAGACCACTGCATCTCTGAATTCAAACATTGAATTAACTGCGTGTGCTTTTTGTGTGCATTTGTGTGTCAGGCTCTCAGCTGACCCCCCAGGTCTCTGGTCCTGGATCAGATGTTGGTCCTCATTCCTCCCAGTCTGCCATGTCTCAGGAAAGAGGTACGCGTCATCATCATCTTCATCTTGTAGTGGCATCACTGCTTCTGCATTTCTCTTAGTTAATGTTCATTAAATAACAGTGTTGTGTTGAGGTTAAAATTTTCGGCTGAAGGAAATGAAGGCAGACATAGTCCTATTACAGGAAACTTATTTATTAAACTTTACAATAGATCTTTCAACAGCCCAGTTTCCACATGTGTACTCAGCTTGTTATAATTCTAGGCAAAAAGGAGTAGCAACTCTTAATAAAATGTTTAAGTTTGACATTGATAACACAGTCACATCCAGAAGGCAGATTTTATAATAGTTACATTATCTATTCAAAATGTTAAATTATGTATTATAAATATTTATAGCACACATGATCCTCATAGTCTCACCTAGCGGTCTAGATGAACCTTGGTTAGATGAAGAGCTAGCATTGTGTGAGGATCTAGTTATCTCTGGCCTGCCATTCATCAGCTCAGCCATCAAACCACACAAGTGTTTTAAAAGCATTAACATCAGTTCCTCTTCAATGGCTTGGTGGGGATTTCTAAAAATAACCAAGACTTTAATTATTGCATGTAAGCTTACAGCCCTTATGGATCAACCCTGACATCATACAAAACAAAAATATGATTAATTTCACTGAAAAATGAAGGAATAAAACAGAACGTATAATAGAAAAAGGAAACTTCTTGTTTGATATACTAACTTCACAATAAGGAATCACTAAATTTGTAGAATACCACCATCAACCAATTAAATTTTCCGCTACCTATCAGGGTAGCAAAATTCTTGAATCTTAATCTCTCAAAGCTATTATCAAAATATATAGATTATTACTAAGCTAGAAGATTCAATCTCTCTTCAACTTCAAAATGGGAGGTTGACTTATCCAGTAACTTTAATAAAGATGAATGGTCACAAATACCTTTAAAATGACTAAGAATTCAACTATGCAACTAATAAAATTCAAAACTCTGCAAAGAACTCATTATACAGGACAAAGGATGTTCAGGGTGGGTCTATCACAATCAAACATTTGCTGACATTGTACCGACAACACAATTGACAACTACTTCCATGCCTTGTGGTCTTGTTCACCTGTCTGCAGGTTCTGGCTTCAGGTATGTGAAAACATGGTTTAACTGTATATCCCTGCAAACCCCGCACTGTGCCTGCTAGGGGACTTGGGTGAAATTAACATGGTAATTATCTCCGCGCACATGATCCTCACAGTCTTATGCATTGCAAAGAAAACTATCCTTGTGATCTGAAAAACCAAAATGAATCTGTGTATTCAGCAGTTTAGGAACCTCTGACTAGAACACATCAGTATTGGCCCCTTTCCGACTGTAGGAACCTTTTGCAGTTCCTATAACCTTTTTGGGAACCAGGTCGTTTTTTCGCCCATTCGGACGTAGGGGTAAAGGCCCTCATTTCCTATAACCATTTTAGCTCCTACTCCGAGGCAGGGTCTTTTCGAGGTTCTATAGGAACCCTCATGACGTGATTGGTAGCGAAGCCCCTTATTACTCCCACCATGTTTAAAAAATCACGGTTACAGCTGTGGACGACAACAAAAAGAGCATGCTATACATGGACCGACGAGGAGGTCAAAATTTGCTTCTGACTGTCTACGCCACAGAGGATATTCAGAGAAGTTTTAAAGGCTCGCAGCGGAATATAAAAATGTTCGCGACAATCCGTTCTCAGAGAACGCGGGGGTAACGCGAAGCAGCGCACATATAAAAAACTCACACAAGACTACAAATAAATAAAGGACCACGACAACTGGAGTGGGACGAACCGACCAACCAGTAAATTCGACAGCTTGGACCACCGACCTGCCTACTCAGGCAAAGCCGCAGCAAATGACACCTGCGTGCAGAGGCCAGGAGGTTAGTAAACAGGACAAGAAGCATTAAAGCTTCTTTATAGACCTATGAGTTGTTCTCAGATACCATCCAAATAGCTGAGCTGATCTACTTCACCTGTTTTCCATCATTTTTGTATATAATATGGTTCTGATCCATGTGAGGGAGCCGAACAGCATCCTGGATGCTTCTGCTACCACCAGCCCTTCCCGCATCAATCAGGTAAAGAAAACAGATTTAATGCATATAAAAATGTCTGCTCTTGATTATTTATTTTCCTTTTGTGTACGGTGACCTTGAGTGTAGAAGGAAATAAAAGTTATTATTATAAGTTAAAATAAAATTATTATTATTATTATTATTAGCATTAGCATTAGTATTATTACTATTATTATTAATATTACTATTATTAATGGAGATAACAAAGTTAAATGTAAACCATGTATGCTCATATACAGATACTTGATTAAATGGAAAAAGGGGAACTGTTGGAGCCACACAGAACTGATTGTAACAGCAGACTCAGTCATTTCAACTGAACTTAATCTTTTTTTTTTTTTTTTTTTTTTTTTTTTTATTAAATGTTTAATTCCAGTTTAAATGACTGCTATTACAACTTGTGCACTCCTGGACAATTGAGAATTTTACACTATATATTAGGATGAAAGATTGGCTTCATTAGCCATCCTTCATTTTTATAACTTGTATTTTAATTCTAAAATGTTTATCCATTCAGCAACTACCAGAGCCAACGTCAACCATCAGCCAGCACCAGCCAGCTGCCAGGTAAAAACATTCTATTGCATTGTACATGCATCTTGTTGAGTGTTACTAATACAATTCAACATATTTTATTATAGTTGCTGTGTGTTAAGTGTCTGTCTCCACCCCGTTTTTTCCATGAAATAGGCAAAGGGCCGACACTCTTCTGGCTGCTGTGCAGGACAAGCTGTTAGATGCTGAACAGCAGAGGCAAAGTGATGCAGCTTCAGCATGCTGCAGGTCTTCCAGGAACAGGCACAAAGGCAGAAGAGCGAGCAGCTTGACAGGCAGAGGTGAAGCCCCAGCGGGGATCTGTGATGGAGGGTCTCTGGGTGTACTGGACAGGATGGCAGGAAAAGCCAGTGTGATATGCAGAATCATATATGCACAAGTAAATAGTTATTTTTGCACTGCTGTATTCACTATAAAAAAATAAATGACTTTGTAAAGAGTCTGAAGTTTTCAGTTTTGTCCATTAGATGTGGTTTGGCCACGTCTATAAAATATTAGCTAATAAAAATATTGAGTAGTTATTAACCTATAATAGCTATGAAATATTAAATAATCCATCTTTGGTCACTACATTTTAAGTCTTATCACTGGGTGTAAATTACATTAGTTTATCAACTTTATAATATGCTCCATATCACAGAACGAAGTTTATCATGTTTAACCAAGATCTGTCATCAAATACTTGTGGACACAAATTACACACCTGTAAACATTTCACCACCCCTTTCTACATTTTAAACTTCATATACGCTAAATCTGTGTGACTATGTCCTCATAATTCTAAACCATAAGTCAGTCACAACCAACCCTTCAGTGACGGATTTCTCCTTAACCTTTCTACTGATGATTCCATAATGCACACAAAGCTTAAAGCAGGTGATGAGATCTTTATTTTGCACATAACAAAAAAAAAAAATTAACAAATGATGCATTTTCTAAAGAACATTTTCTCTTTAAATGTGTACATCATGTATACATGTCTGTCTGTCAAACTTCCAGAACATGATGCTTATTATGAAGAGGTGTGTAGTGATTAGCTGGAAGGCATAAGGTAAAGCATCAAGGCTTTTCTCCACCTCCTTCAGTATCTGCAGCAGGTGGGTGTGTCCATCCTTTCCAGTGCAGATTCAGGCGGCAACAGATGTATTGAAATGTCTCCTTGGACATACAGAAATGCTCTGTCCACTACTCATCGGTAAAATTGGAAACAACCTTTTACCACCAGGCATCAGCTTTGCTCCGGACCAGCCGGACGGTGAGGAGTGTTGTTCAATGAGCCGCAGCAACATCTGAAATGCAGAACAAGCGTTACAATAAACCTGCTGTCTGAAATATTCACTTATTGTAATATGCTCAACGCAGACAGTAGAAAACCGTCTGAAATGTTTACTTATACGACATGCATACAATCAGCGCATGTTTAATAAGTTAAACTTACACGTCATCTCCTTTGTCTGCGGCGCATCTTCTGCTGCTGGATTCTTCATCTCCTGTCAGTTATTAGAACTGCGTTCTTAGAACTTTTCTGTCCGAATGAGCCTATTGATAAAATGTCTGCCTCCTCAAAGAATCAGTTAGCTGAATTTTACTCCCTCTGGTCCCCTGTGATTAGCTCCTGCACTTAGTGTAGTTGGAGGATTGTGAGGGGGTGCCTTATGGCTGCGGGTCCTTAGTAGTTTCCCATGGTGGGGATCTGGGCTGCACCACAGTGGCGGTGGCTCTGTGTCCGGCCCGGTTGGGGGCTGCGGGGGGCCAGCAGGTGGGTTTACCTTGTGGCCATGTGAAGTGACAACTGGTGGGGCCTGGGTTGGTGGGCGTTGGCCCTAGGCCTGTGGGCCGGACTATTGTGGGGCATGCTGGGTGGGGGTTCTGGGCTCTGGTGCCTGAGAGTGGCTACCTCTCTTGGGGGTGGAGGGGGGGCCTGCCTGCGGGTGGGTGGGTTAGTGCATGCCCGGGTGTCTAGTTGCTGGCCCAGTGCCAGGAGGGGTTAGGGGTTTGAAGCGGGGCTGAGTGGGGTTCGGGGGATCGTAGGGGGTGGTGCAGGGGTGTGTTTAGGGTTGAGACTGAGGTTTTTGTGTGAGTGCGTGTGTTTATGCTGTGTGTGTGTGCATGTGTGTGTATATCTGCCAGGATGAGTGGGAGTGGGCAAGTATATAGGTGTGTGGGGAAGGGAGGGGTTACATGCACTTGTGGGGGAGGCCTACGTGGGCCTGGGGGGTGGTGGGTCATGGGTCTGGGCTCTCCCACTGGCCTCCTCCCCCTCATCTCCGTTCCTTCCCCCCTAGGCATGCGGTGGGCGGGTGCCTTCTGGGGTTGGTGGTGACTCATTGGCTGTGGTCGCTGTCAATGAGCTATCCTGGTCATGGGGGACGGCTGCTCCTGGCCTGTCTTGCTCTGGGGGGCCCCCGGTTAACAGGGGTGTGTACTGCCACCAGCGGCTCACCTTGTGGAGGGAAGTTTGCTTCCCTCTCACAGACACATATAATGACTTAGGAGGCGTGCACTTCATTCTGGGTGGAGCAGAGGGGGCCATCCAAGTGGCCTCATTGGCTGCACCCTGTGACGACTCGCCTCTCAGTTTTAATTACACTTAGACATCAAAACAGAACACACAAACAACTTCTGGGGGGTGTGCCGTGTAGTGCATGGTAGGCAGGGCTGATAAATTGGCCTTGCTCCCAGCACAATGTGGTCACTGCCCATCAATTTTAATTGCAGACAACCCACATTTCACAAACAGCCATGAGCGGGGAAGGTGAGGGCAATAGGGTCTTCTCATACCGCTCTATCCTGGGTGCTACCGGGAGCAGGCAGAGGGAGGTGGTTGCCCCAGGGGCCAGGATCCAGGCTGGCTGTGCTGATGGAGTCTGTTGGCTATTTGGGAATGCCCAGTCTGCTGCAAGGGGTAGTTTTATTGGTGGCTAGGGGGTTGGAATGCAGAATCCATTAGACACACTAGACCTCTACCTTTCTGCCCCTTAAACAGTTGAAACTCCAGTCACACTGCTTCTGCTGCTAACAGTTTCCCTCCACTTCCAGTCTTTGTGCTAAGCTAGACTATTTGTGCTGCTTCCTTCTCCCCTCTCTATATCTCACCATTGTCTCTTTCTCAGGTTTCAACCTCTCCATGCAGCGCAGCACCTTGGGGTCCCAGTTTGGTCTCCAGCAGTCTGCTCCAACCATATCCCCTCACCCAGCACCAATGGGACCTC
Organism: Melanotaenia boesemani; assembly: GCF_017639745.1. Lineage (NCBI taxonomy): Eukaryota > Metazoa > Chordata > Actinopteri > Atheriniformes > Melanotaeniidae > Melanotaenia > Melanotaenia boesemani. The sequence goes on along the minus strand of NC_055703.1, from coordinate 26,102,800 downwards.
TGCACCACAGTTCCTACCAGCAGGGCAGCCACTCCTACGGCCAGTATGGCCCCCCAGGTACGACATGTTGAAACTGGACTACAGTGGAATAAATATGTCTCTGTCTCATATCCTGCATCACTCTCCTCAGGTAATTACCCCCGGCCCCCCCACTATGGCGGGGCGCCCGGTGCCAACTACAGCGGCCCTGGCCCGGGGCCCGGCCTGACCAACAGCCTTGGGCTGAATGCCAGCAGCCCTATGCATGGTCAGGGCCCATCCACCCCCAGCCGTGGCCCTGGACCTGGCACTGAGGGCCGCCCATATCCCACAGCAGCCGGCATCACAGCCCCCACCTCCCCCAGCATGCCCCAGCCTGCTGGGCAGGACATGAGGCCTCCGGGGCCTAACGCCAGCTTCAAACCACATGAAATGGGTCCCAACACCGGACCAAGTGCCAACTCATCATCCTTGTACACGACCGTCGCTCAGAGCAGGTGAGACTGTCAGAGACAGATGATTTAAAAAAAAAAGAGCCCCACAGTGCTCCCAATGTGTGAAGGTCAACCATAATAGTTTATATATATTATATATAAACGAGTTGCTTAGCAACCACATAAAGGAGCATACAACCTGAACATAGTTTACAAGATCTGCTGAAGTTTTCTTATAAAAACCCCTGAAATCTTCCTAATACAAACATAAAATAGATCAAGTCAAACTTGAGGAGCACAGTTAATTTCCTATAGAAATGGATTAAAGTGAAATTCCAGTTTAAACTGAGACTGAACTCCAGAGGAGCATGCTCAGAGCGTCTCCGAGACACGACCATGGCTCGTTAGCTGATTTACGTTTTCACACGCCCTTCATCATCCCTCCATCTTCCCAGGACTCCCTTCACTCATTTACCTGTCTACAACCAGTCCTGGCAGGGGGATCCACCTGCCCTCTCTCCCACCCTTCACTCCTACCACCCCAAACACTACCACCATCCTCCTCTACCTCACCCTCCTCACCACTCCCAGCAGGGCATCAATGTTCAGTCACAACCCCCAGTGCAGACCCCCTCAGGGTATAATGGGTAGGTTTGTCTCCAGAGTCTAACAGCTGCTTCTTTTAGCTGGTGCACGTGTGTGTGTGTGTGTGTGTGTGTGTGTGTGTGTGTGTGTGCACGTGTATTATCACAGTGAAAAACAGGCTGTAGAAAGCTTGGTGTGTGATGAAGCTGTGTGTATCTGCTGGACACTGACTGATGGGATGTTTTTGTAGCCGGGCCAACAGAACCTGCATGCTGTCAGACGGGCTGCTGCTAATCAGTGTGTTTGTATGTGGACAGCTGCTTAAAGCTAACATCGTTCATGTTTTCTTCAGTTACTCTTTAATCTCAGTTGTTTGGAGGGAATAAGCCGGTGTGTGTATAGTGTGGTCAGCAGGTGGCGCTGTAGACTACGTTCAAACAGAAGCAGTGATGATAAATAAAATGTTTTCAGAAATTCTTTCCAATTATTTCACATCACGTCTGGAAGCAGAAACAGCTGATCAGTCATGTGACATCTTCTTTCGTCAGAACTGATTCAGGAAAATTTTTCTATCCTGACTCAAACATCTACTCATATTGACAAAAAAATACCAACCCTAAAAGTTGGGACTTGCCATCTCTGACTTCAACAAGTTGTTCACACAAACATTTACTGACTCATTTATACATTTATCTAGATAACTTATGTTATTGGCTGATTTTTTTATTTCTTACACATCCTAATTTGTGGAGCATTTTTAGTCGTATATTATTTATTTAGTAAATGTGCTATTTTATTCTTAACTGTGTTGTGCGTCATAATAGATCTCATTATCTGTCTGGATGTAAAACAAATCTGTCTATGGGGGCAAATGAAGAAACTGAAAATGTGATTTAAAAGCAGTGGAGGGAAACAGTAATGAAATGGAAATGAATGTGTGACTGTGTTTTAAGTCAGTAACACCTGAAGGAGAACATCAGCCTCTTCTTGTGTCACATCTTTCATGCTCATCCTGTTTCTGAGACTGAACTGAGCATCAGGTTTGAGAAAAGACTGCTCAGTGGGTCTGATGCTGCATGTTCCCCCAGTTGATCCAACCTGTCACCAAGCTGCAGATTATGAGTATTTTTCTTTCCTCTTATAACTGCACAGATTATGGACACTGAGGCTTTCGTACAGGTCTTATTTTCTCACAGTAACCGTCGGCATGAAATCTTTCAGCTAACCTGAAATCCCACCATAAACTTTTTTATATTTTTTCCTTCTCCGGTTGTCCAGGCAGGGCAGCTACCTGGGCCTGACACCAATGGGAGTAATGGGTCCTGGAGGTCCTTACAGCCAGCAACCAAGCAGCAACTCTGGGAGACTGACACCACAGGGACTCCCTTACGCCTCCTCATTGTCAGGTAGGACCACATTCAGAATATTCCTAAGGTTTTGATTGTTTCAGGGATCCTTGCCCAAGGTCTCTCTTTACCTTTCAGGCACCATGATGATGGCAGCAGAGGGGATCGGACTTCATGCAGATACCAAACAAAGGCCTGAGCTCAGCAAAGAGGCTGTTGGACCGGCTGCCGATCCACCCAAACCGAAGGTTAGTCTGTTGTTTTTGTTGAGCAATCACAGCGGCTGTTTGTTCGGCTGTTAGCTCTCATCAGCTCGTTCTAACAGATGCATGAGTTTCTGAACTAAATGTAGATGCTCCCTAACAGCATGGAAGATGTTCTTTGACTGTTACTTCACCAAATCATCTCAGATGATGCTCTAGAAATAATCTGGCCAACAAGTGAGAAACTGAACACAAATCCATCAACTTTTTTTTTTTTTTGCTCATTTACAGACACTTTTTAACCAATGTAATGGGTACTTTCTTTTTTTTATTTAACTAAATGATTGGTTGAGTCTGTAGTTGGTTCCATGGCAATGTGAGGAGGTCTCACTGCTCTGCTCCTTCTCTAGCTGTTTGAATGACAGCCCGAGTTCAGATTTTAAACCTGGGAGAACTGAGATGCTGCTGGGAATTCTCAAGCAGACATGCTCAGAGCTGCAGATCTGTTCAGAAAGTATGAAAATGCAGGATGAAACAAGCCTGGAAAAGTCCTAGAGACAGCTCCTGTGGTTGGAGGGTAAAAGTCCTGGTATCTGGCTGCTATACATTGGAAGATGTCCCTCCCTAGTTCCTCTACCAGCTGCTTCCAGAGGAATTCAAGCAGCAGAGACTCTCCTCCCAAATGAAGTTCAGGTGGTGGTTAGAATCTGCTCAAATCTGTCTGGAGGCCCCTGAAGATTCAGGTATACAGTAGGGGTGGGAATCTTCAGACATCTCACGTTTCGATAAGATTATGAATCAGATGGCCACGATGTGATTATAAAGCAACTATTGATGAATCTAGTTTCCCCTGACTACATGATTATTACTGCTTTCCGAGTGGAAACAGGGAACATGGTTTCTCATATTGTGACAAACAGTGAAGAAGAAAATTGGCTCGTCTATCGGTTAACGCAGGTCAGCTTGTGTTCCCACCACATCACAGTAAAACATGGAGCTGCATCAGATCCTATCGGTCGTGGGTTGATCATATTTCTACCAGAAATTTTACCACACTCTTCCATGTCTGACTGCGACACATTTCTACCTGCCTGTTGTCAGTCACCCACGTTTTGGTTGTGTTGAACCAAATCGCCCTTTTGCAGTGTAGTCCACTTCTGGTATTTAGTTTACTAGAAGTGAACCAAGGCCTACGCATTCACACCTCCCCAAACAAACTGGGCTTTCCAAGCAAACAAATATGTATTATTGTTATTTTAATAAATAAGCAGGAACTGAGTTTCTCCAACGCGGCGCTTCTTCATATTTTCCTTGTTTAGTTGCTCTCAGGCGGCTCCACTTCCCTGTTTTCCTTAGTTGGAGGAGGTGAGGATCCAGCCTTGATCCCAACCGCCACAAATCTTTTTGAGTTACAACAGATGACATGTTGCTGTTTTGTTCCTATAGTTTGAGTTGCTGCTGCTCAGTTTTACCTCCTCCTCCTCGACAACTTTTTTTTATGTCACTTCACAGAAAAGCAACGAACGACAAAGTTTCAGTTGCTTGTTAAAATTTGCAGCATTAGTAAACCTGGTGGTTTATGTTGCTTTTGCTTTGATAAGATATTAAGCTATCAATATTAACATATTGAGTCAGTGTTTTTTATATTTGTTGCAGGAGGGAGCTGTGAAACATGACCGTTATAAACAGGGAGAGAAAGTTGCAGTATATCAGTCGAAGTTCAAATATGGAGCTGGAAGAAGAAATCGGCTCCAAGTTTAAGTTTTTCCATCCTGAAAATATGAAATAAATATATTCATTTGTTACTTTAAAGCCTTTAAATAAGTTTCTTGGCTACAGTGGCCTATCAAGACAAAAGAGAACCACCAACATGAAAGAGATCCTGCAGATCTTCACTGTATGTGAAAACTTGCAGACGCTGACCGATGGAGGTCTGCTGGTATTTGGATAAAAATAACTTCTATAGATCATAGAATCAATTGTGACTAATAAATTCTTTAGAATAAGAAGCAGTTTCCATCCCCCTGATGTGCAACATACTCTTCTAAAAATTAAAAAAACAAAAGGTTTTCGGGAAAAGTAAGGTCTTACAATTTTTTAAATATGATGGATAGATTTTTGGTTTTACTTTCTTTAAAGCACAACTTCACAGCGCTTGACCTCATAACCACCAGTTACATGCTCGTACAGAGCACATTCACAGCTTCTCTGAGGACAAGTTTTGCTGCTTCTCATCGACGTCTGGTTCAGAGCAGCAACCTCAGACACCTTGTTCCTCCTGTCAGCTCAGCTGTGGACACTTTTAACCTGATGGTCCACCTGCTTCCAGCTGCTACATGCTAACCGCTAACACCACCTTGGTGAGGCAGATGTTTGCTCTCTCTGACGTCTCTGCGTGTGTGTGTGTGTTTATCACAGGTCAGCTACAGCTCTCAGTTTGTGTCCCAGCCCCCTACCACCCCCATGTCCCCCAGCTCAGCTAGTCTGTCCTCCGTCTGTCTCGGGGAGGACAGTGATAGCATTAGCAGCCCCGCCAGGCTCAGGACTCCGCCCAGCCCTGTAAGTCATCCAGAGAAGCACCATCCTGGTCTGACCTCTGTATCCTTCTCGCTCCTCTTCATGGTCCTCACTTCAAACCTAAACTGTCATCACAACCTGCTGAAAACCTCCTAATGCTGAAATCCCATCACATGTTGTCTGTTTGCAGCAGCAGCTCCAGTTTTAAAGCCCTTTTCAGACATGCCACGCTCCTGTAGGTCCAGTTCATGTGTGGATATGTTCACCATGAAATTAGAGGTCCAGAAAACGTCTAAGTTTAAACTTGTGTTTATAGTCTCATTCCAAGGCTTTAATGCTGACTTAAAAAAAAGAAAACTCCCTACAACACTGATTTCAGAACTAGAATCTTGTTTCCCCAAAGGCCAGAGATGTCTTTGACCGCAGCAGTTACAGCATTTGTTCAGCTTAAGGTGGGTGTAGTTCCTGTCAGTGGCCAAGACATTTGTATGCAGAATGTTGATACTTGCATGTTTATTCGTCCAGAGCCAACACTGAAGCTTCGTTAGAACATTGAAAACAGGATCTGTTTAAAGGACACAAGTGGAAAAGCGATGACCTGAAATAAGTTTAATGTAGATATTTTTTCATTCTCGTGATTTCTATGAACATTAACAGAGAAACAGGGATTTAGTTCTATATATTACATGATAACATGGAAGAGGAGTGTATTCGGTTTACAGGACCATTGAATCCTGCACATTACTCCTTTGCCTCCATTTCTCTAGTTACCATGGTGACGTCTTTGTTCACATAATTCCTGGAAAGCTGTGATGATGATGACGGCACTCAGAGAAGGTCAGAGGTTTTCAATTTGAAGCTCTCAGCGTGGCAGCAAAAAAATGATCCAGAACTTTCTGCAGATGTCTGCGTTTGGCTCAGAAAAAAATTACATGAACAGAGGTTCTGGTTTAACGGACTCTAGTGTAGAATCAGGCTCTGACCCGTTATGGTCCTTCAATTCCACATCTTTAATGTTTAAATAAAGTTCTGATTCATGTTGATGGATAATTTCACACACTCTTGGACTGGGTCTTAGCATTTTGATGAGACCCGGTTCTCTGTCTCTCTGGCCCAGGAGGAAGCAAACCCAAACCCAGTGACTCTGATAAACAGGAAGAGGTTCATGTCTGAAAAGGTCACCACTCAGATGTGAGGTTTTCATTTAACAAAGTAGCGAGCAGCCTGCTGCTGACAGGCAGAACTGGGTCAAAGCTTCAGGAACTTTTCACTGAACAGCTCTAAGCTGGATTCCTCAGCACACCTTGCAGGTATGTTGCCGAGTGTCTGGGAGAAGATGGTGCAGATGTTCTGACTCCATCTGCAGCAGGGGGCTGCATGTTCAAAACCATCCTCCAGCAGGAGGGTCCATGTTCAGAACCATCCTCCTGCAAGAGGGTCCATGTTCAGAACCATCTTTCTGCAAGAGGGTCTATGTTCAGAACCATCCTCCTGCAGGAGGGTCCATGTTCAGAACCATCCTCCTGCAGGAGGGTCCATGTTCAGAACCATCTTTCTGCAAGAGGGTCCATGTTCAGAACCATCCTCCTGCAAGAGGGTCCATGTTCAGAACCATCCTCCTGCAAGAGGGTCCATGTTCAGAACCATCCTCCTGCAAGAGGGTCCATGTTCAGAACCATCCTCCTGCAGGAGGGTCCATGTTCAGAACCATCTTTCTGCAAGAGGGTCCATGTTCAGAACAATCTTTCTGCAAGAGGGTCCATGTTCAGAACCATCCTCCTGCAAGAGGGTCCATGTTCAGAACCATCCTCCTGCAGGAGGGTCCATGTTCAGAACCATCTTTCTGCAAGAGGGTCCATGTTCAGAACCATCTTTCTGCAAGAGGGTCCATGTTCAGAACCATCCTCCTGCAGGAGGGTCCATGTTCAGAACCATCCTCCTGCAGGAGGGTCCATGTTCAGAACCATCTTTCTGCAAGAGGGTCCATGTTCAGAACCATCCTCCTGCAGGAGGGTCCATGTTCAGAACCATCTTTCTGCAAGAGGGTCTATATTCAGAATCATCCTCCTGCATGAGGGTCCATGTTCAGAACCATCCTCCTGCAAGAGGGTCCATGTTCAGAACCATCCTCCTGCAGGAGGGTCCATGTTCAGAACCATCCTCCTGCAGGAGGGTCCATGTTCAGAACCATCTTTCTGCAAGAGGGTCCATGTTCAGAACCATCCTCCTGCAGGAGGGTCCATGTTCAGAACCATCCTCCTGCAGGAGGGTCCATGTTCAGAACCATCTTTCTGCAAGAGGGTCTATATTCAGAATCATCCTCCTGCATGAGGGTCCATGTTCAGAACCATCCTCCTGCAAGAGGGTCCATGTTCAGAACCATCCTCCTGCAGGAGGGTCCATGTTCAGAACCATCCTCCTGCAGGAGGGTCCATGTTCAGAACCATCTTTCTGCAAGAGGGTCTATATTCAGAATCATCCTCCTGCAGCAGAATGAACCAATGAAGAATTTCAATGCATGAAGTTCCTGAAACTTTCTCATGCTGCTCTGTATTGAGTTTTTATTGTAACTGAATTAGAGACTTTCTCATTAACGCTTAGTTTTTGTTCATGTTGTCATTTGTAGTAGGGTTTTCTTCTTTTACTGAATATCACATGAGAAAATATGACACTGACTGGCAACACTGATGTTTGTCTCATGGTCATGTGACGCTGTGTCCTGTGGTCAGATGAGGAGCGCCGAGCATTTCATTAAAGGGCCCGAAAAAGATCTGAGACCACAAATCACAACATGAAAGTTAAAGTTCCAGAAATGTACATCATCACTTCTTTGTTTTTTTGTTAAAATGTTGCATCCTGTTAAGTAAGATGTCATTAAACTGTTTTGTGTTTTAAAATATTGTTCTGAGATTTTCTCCTGCAAATTGATGTGAAAAATGAAAAGTTTTAGTTGAATTCAAATTTTCCTCCGACAGCTAAGGGGAAAGGGAACTTTTATCTTATGATGTTCTATGTGGAAGCTCCGTGCTCCTTGAAACTTTGCTGGTTCTGCATCACTGACACGATAGAACTGATCTGAAACCAGTTGCGATGTTGACCACATCTGTCCTGTATTTGTGATGAAATGTTTTGTTACCTTCCCTGTGTTTCGCTGTGGTTGTGAAGTCCGTCTGGAAGCTGATGCTTATTTCATGTCTCGGTCTCTCCAGAAGCCCAGTGTGGCCACCATGACTAATGAGAAGATCACCCGGCTGTATGATATGGGTTCGGAGCCGGAGAGGAGGCTGTGGGTGGACCGGTACCTGTCCTTCATGGAGGAAAGGGGGACACCTGTCCCAAACCTACCTGCTGTTGGGAAGAAGCCTCTGGACCTCTGCAGACTGTACCTGGCTGTCCGAGAGATTGGAGGACTGGCCATGGTGAGACATGACCACTGTTTCCTTTTCCTTGTGGGATGTTCCATTGGTGGTGTTCTTCATCCTGTTCTCAGTTTAATGAAGACTTCAGTGTGTTAATGCTTTCCTGCTCCTCCGCTCAGGTGAGCAAAAACAAGAAGTGGCGGGAGCTGTCATCCCTGTTGAATGTGGGGACGTCCAGCAGCTCTGCCAGTTCTCTGAAGAAGCAGTACATCCAGTACCTGTTCGCCTACGAGTGCAAGGTGGAGCGGGGGGAGGAGCCTCCACCTGAGACCATGGCTTCTGCTACAGATGTCAAGAAACCCTCATCCCTCCAGGCCAAGATCCAGCCCCCCTCCCCAGGTGAGAATTGGTTTCTTGTTGTAATTACTTGTTTTCACAATAGGTTAATTTAATACTGCAATTATTCAGTGAGCCATAAAGATGCCTCAATATCGCCACTTTCCAGAAAAGATTGAACCATTTTGGTAGATCAGCGCAATTTGCACACAGAATGAAAACAAAGTTGCACCACCTGCGACCGCTTGTGTTGCTCAAGTGGGAGGGCACAGCAGAGGAAGAGTTATCCCCTTAAAACAAATGGATAAGGTCATCCTTCTTGGAGCTCTTTGGCTATAGAAAATAAAAACTGAGGAAGATGTCATTGTGGAGGACGGCTCACCAGCCTGTACAGCATGGCATGAAAAAGTTGCAGTGAAAAGATGAAATACATCCTTGTTTCACCCCCTGCAGGATAAACACTCAACCTTGCAAAGTAAAGGTAAATGTTCAGTAACTAGGTTAAAAGACATTTTACCTAATTTTGTAAAGTTGGGTTTACAGCACACGACAAGCAGTCTACCGAACGTTAATTATACAGATTATTATTATGTGGGATTTATTCCTTTACAAAGCAGAGGGGTTTTATAGTTTGTTTCTATATTATTTTTTTTATTTTTGCATCAAAAGATATAAATAAATAAAACTTAAAAAGTTTAAGGAGTGTTCATGTGATTTTACACATTTATAGTATTTGAAAATAAACTCAGTAATCGTAATATCGTAATTATTTCTCTGACAATAATCGTACCAAAGAAGTCTGTAATTGTCACAGAATGGAGTTCTACCAGAACCAGCCCAAACCTCTGAAAACTGATCCTGCAAGTTTCAGTTTGACTGTGTGAAAAGACGATTATTGATTTCACTCTGCTAAAACACACACACACAAATCTGATTATGTAACCTACTCAGTGAGTCATCATAAACATCAGTGACCTCAGTCTGACCTAATTCCCACGAAGCCTCCCTTTTTCCAATCACACACACAAGCACAGCATAGTGAACAAGCAGTTTTCACACGTGCATTGGAGTTTGAAATGTTCTGGATTTATTCTGGGGCAGTGTGGTGAGGTTTCCAACCCAGGCTCGTGGTGAACATGAGTATGTGAGAGCATTTGGGAAGATACTGTAGCTGCTTCATCTGCTTCTCTGCTGTTTGGTTTGCTGCTTTCCACGCACACCTGTTACCCTGGGAACTCTCACATATACATACATATATACTTTTTTTTTTGTTGTTTTTGGTCGCACAGACGCACGTAACCTTTCTCAGGTCTAGATGTGGAACCGTTTCCCCAAATGTCTGTCTGCATCATTTCTGTCATTCCCAACCTTACCCGAGCTCCATTAATCATGCTGTGACAAAAAAAAACAGTTACAGGTAGAGAGTGGTTTGACTGGTGCACATTAGATATCCAGTATAATGAAGAATGACACAGGCGAGAATCCCAGAATTTAAAAAGAAAGTGGAATCAGTGGTAAAATGTGGAATGTGGGGGGAAAAAAACATTTAAATCCAAGGAAGGAAAATTTGCTAGTGCTTGAGGTTTGTTTGTTTTTTGTTTTTTTTTTTGTATTTAGCATGTGGGATTCAAATAAGCATTTACTAAACCTCATTATTGTTCACAATAATTTAAAAACCCTTCAAGTGTAAGGGTAATGATCAAAAGGTAATCCTTAAAATGTGCTACTGATTGACTAATTTTGGTGCCACATTTAAAAGTTGGATGCACCATTGCAACCAATCCAAAAAAAAGTTGGTCTAGAGCCCAGCTGTAAAGGAAAGACAATGGTTTCCATGCTGGACTTTTTAAAGCAGGTTTTTCAGCCCCTCCTTCACATTTCTAGCAGACAATCCCTTCTGTGATGTTCTGGTAGGAACAAAGACCTGAACAAGTTCATCCTGAACATCTCTGCTGTTAGTGTGTGAAAGCAGATCTTCTGTCCACTCTGAGAAACCAACGCTGATTTTATGTTGATCATATCATCAGTTAAATTTCTGTTTATGGAGTAAACAGAGTGAACATATAAACCAGAATGAATGGACTGAACCTGCAGAACCTCATCTGAAACCAACATCGCTGAGGTTTTAGTTAAACGGAGCAAAGCTAAATGCTGCTTCCCGTTAATCGCTTGTTTTATAGATTCTGGTCAGCTGTGTTAAACCCAAAGATGCAAAGTTTCCTGTCAGATGAGACGATTCAGATCATCATGTTTGAACCAGAAATCTTTTGGCATGTTGTCAGTTATAAAAAATGTTGGCTAATTCATTCATCAATTTCTGTTCTGGTTCCTCATCAGTGATGACATAAGAATATTTACCTGCAACATAGTGTTGATTTTTTTTAAGTGTAACCGGTTCTTATTTTAAAAGTTCTAATGAAATACAATCAAAGAAAAATATCAAATGATGTTTGAGAGAAATATTTTTACTATCATATTATTGTCAGTGTGTGACGTAACACAATGTTTTCTATCTGCTCTCTGCAGCCAACTCAGGCTCTTTACAAGGGCCCAACACCCCTCAGTCCAGCAGCAGCTCCCTGACCGAAGCCCCCATAGACCTGAAGCCCCCAACCCCCGCCTCCACCCCACACAGCCAGATGATCCCCCAGCCTGGAAGCAGGTAGGCTGGGGGGGCTCAAAGGCTAATCAACTGGTCAGACTGAGGATTTTTACCCACCTAAACATCAAAACCTCCAGAGTTTAAATGTTTCTTCTCAGAGTTTAATTTTACTAAATCTTTTCTAATCTAATTGTTTTCTCTTTTTTCTTTGTATCTTTTCTTTTGTCATGGTAAAGCTTTTTGAAGAAATCTATTGATTTTATACCAGAAGCACAGCTTGATAAAACTGGTTTTATTTATTTATTTTAAAACTGAAAATCTCGGTGGCCCTATGATTGAGCTTTGTTGCACACCACAGAGCAGTTTTTCTAGCCAGGACTGACGCACGTTTGTTGCACTATATTTCGTGTGAAAGAAGCAGAACGCAGGGTGAAGTTGATGCACCTCTGATACGCCGCTGATAGGCTGAGCTTCGCGCTCCAACCAGCGGTGTTGTCGTCAGTCAGCTGATTCTGTAGCACTGAGAGCTGTTTGTTGTGGGAATTACTGAGAACAGCAGTCATCTATAAGCTGAAGCTCATATGTGAAAGAGCCTTCAGATCAATATCTAAGAAACTCTTCTCAGGCATGAAGCAGGAATTATGATGTTCTGATCAGATCGATTTTTTCTCACTGACAAATGAAAAAAAACCCAGTCAGCCATCCCTCTATGTAAAAAGCTGGAACCAGAGAAGCTGTAGATTAGTATTCTGATAATCATTTTTCATCTCAGGAACATGGGAGGTGTGAGCGTCCAGGACCCCTTCTCTGAAGGAAGCGATCCAGCCTTCAACAACAAGCGAGGCCCAGGGCCCGGTGGTGGCCCCTACCAGCAGGGAGGAGGCCCACCAGACCCCTCCATGAGGATGCAGTATGATGCCAGCAAAGACTCATACGGAGGCCCGAGGAAGGGTGAGGAGAGGAAAATACCAGAAACCGCAGAGGGTACAGAACAGAATCCTGTTTCTGTGATCAGATTCACCTGCTGCTCCACACCTTAGTTTTTCAGGAGGGGTCCCTGCTGGTCTGTTTGAAGTGTCTCTAATTCCAGAACCAGGTTCCTTCCAGGGCTGTGTGAAATCTTCTATTTACAAGACTAGCTGGATATTTATGTGTGCTCTGCTGCCCCCTGCTGATCAAAGTCTCATTCAGATCCACATCACATCACTGAGCCTGTTCCTAAACTCTTCATCAGTTAATCGCTCCTTCTTTCGTTCCTTAGTTTAAATTTTTATCCTCATCAATCTTCTGTTGCAACTCTTCAGGTCCAGGATCCGGGGAGGCTTTCATTCCTGGTCAGATGCCCAGTGGTTCCTTGCAGGACATGTACCCTCGTGGGCCACCCTCCGGGGCCCTGTCAGGGATGGGTCCCAGACCGCAGTACCCTTATGGCCCCGGCTACGAGCGAAGGTGAGATCCTGTCCTGGTTTCCTGCCGTATTACAGAAATATGACGAAATATGCTTCATGATTCTCATCTTCATTTTGATCAAACAAAACTGTCAGACTAAATTAACTATACACACTGATGTTTTCTACTGCAGTTCCCATCAACATCCTGTTGACAGGAATTCAGTTTTCCACAGTGATGTCAGTGAGTGACCCATGTCTGTGTGTCCTGCAGGCCAGACCACGTAATGGGTCCAGAGGGAGGCATGGCACCCCCCGCAGGTCAGAGCAGCATGGGCCAGTCTGGAAACGAGCCCAGCATGTATCCCAGCAGATACCCTCATCAGAGGTGAGAGGAGCTGGAAAACATCCACCTGTCTGTGAGGACATGATGGAGCTGTTTCCAGATTTAACACGGAGCAGCTTCTTTAACCCTTTGGTATCAGACATCCTGGCTGGGATGTGACAAATATGTATTTTACTCAGTCTCCCTTTCAAGTACCTACACATGACATGCTGTTGGAAAAATATGATTCTTTTTTTTGTGAATGATGTATACCATTTCAGGCTACAATCATAACTGTAGATTCACAGGGGTGATGGGAATCCGGCACCGTGCCGAAATTCCACTGTGTGGCAATTGGTGATCAGAGAAAAAAAAAATTGGATTTTGCGTTCAAGGAAAAAAATATTCCCATCTGCTAAACGGAGACCTGTCGCTCTCAACCGTAGCCATCATTTAACTGTTGTTTCTCCAAACGCCTTAACCAAACCATAACCACAAATCTGACTCTGATTTAAGAACGGATCAGTTGTTAAAATGGTTATTTTTTAAAATCGCTTGGACATTTTAAAATTGTGTAAATTTTTGCCTGTAAGCAATTTAGAAAAAACATTTTTAATAAGTGCTGAAATTTCAGATAAATTATTGCAGTGTCCATCAAGGAACACCTTAAAAATTTCAGGCTCAGGATTGTTTTTGCCATCACCCCTGGATTCAGTAAACACTTATTTCAGACAAAATACAATTTTTCTTTGAAGCAATACTGTATTCCAGTAGGAGATGATGCTGCAACAAAACACTCCAGTTACATCAGCAAGGGTCCGGTGAAAGTAGTCCAGTAAAATAGTTGATCCACAACAAGTTATTTGTCCATAAAAAAAAATTAAAGGCGAAAATTGTATGATTTTAAGGGGTTTAGGTTTTCATGCCTTGGCTGATGATGCTGATGAAGATTCTTAGCGTGAAAACAAGCTCAATCAGGTTTAACTGTCTTTTTAATCAGTTCAGTGGAGATGCCCCACAACGCTTAGCCTAGGGCTGGGCGATAAATAAATTTGATTGATTCGATCGAGGATTCGTGCATGAAGAGGGGTACGTGCAGAGGGATTGAGAGGGGAGGGACAAATGGCATGTCTAGACTCTCGTATAAACTTAATAGACATTCTTAATCAACTTAGTTCAATATGATGTTGGCCCACCCTTTGTAGCTGTAATAACTTCAACTCCACAGGAGCTTTCCACAGGTTTAGGAATGTGTTTATGGGAATTTTTGACCATTCCTCCAGAAGTGCATGATGAGGTCAGACACCGAAGTTGGATAAGAAGACCTGGCTCTCATCCTGCGCTGTAATTTATCCCAAAGGTGTTCTATTGGGTTCAGGTCAGGACTGTGCAGGCCCGTCAAGACTTGCTCATCCAGGTCTTTATGGACCTTGCTTTGTGCACAGTCTTGTTGGAACAGGAAAGGGCCGTTCCCAAACTGTTCCTACAAAGTTGGGAGCAGGGAATTGTCCAAAATCTCTTGGTATCTTGAAGCATTCAGAGTTCTTTTCACTGGAACTAAGGGGCCAAGCCCAGCTCCTGAAAAACAACCCCAAACCATAATCCCCCCTCCACCAAACTTTACACTTGGCACAATACAGTCGGACGAGTACCGGTTTTTCTGGCAACCGCCATACCCAGACTCTCCCATCAAAGCGTTAGATGGTGAACCACAATTTGTCCCTTCAGAGAGCATGTTTCCACTGATTCAGAGTCCAGTGGCGGCGTTCTCTACACCAGTGGTTTTCAAACTGGAGGTCGGGACCCCCATGGGGATCACAAGATAATTTCAGGGGGTCGCCAGATAATTTAAAAAATAAATAGCCTACATTTATCAAATACATTTTGGACTTTTTACCAGGGCTTTCAAAATTAAACCATTAATGAAGAGACTAATCTTTTTAACATAACGCATAAAAAAAGAAAAACAGAACACATGTCAAATTCATATTTTTAATATAGCATTATATCTGCAAAAGAAGCTGATTTTGGGCATGTGGGTGCTTTGTCAAAGCAGTGAACCACCAAAAAACACTTTATCCTCCTTATTTATGAAGATTCTGACCGTTTTCCAGCCGTACATTTAGAGGATGCTGCAAGATGACCCGTTTAATACATGACACAATCAATCACGAAGTCGTTGCGTGGTGGTGAGGGTCACGAACATCAGTTCATCTTATCTTGGGGGTCGTAACAAAACGTCCAGGGGAAGAAGGGAGTAACACAACTCTAGAAGATGCCAGTGAGGAGAAAGTCTTAAGGTTACAAAGTCTTAAGAATAGAAACCTACTTCTAAACTACCCTAACTTTAACATAAACAGGAAAAATTGACCCACAAGGAAAACAAAATGGCAGCTGTCCCCTACAAGACCATTCAGGAAAACTAAAGATAATCAACAATGGTCCTACAACCAGACATAACCGAAACCTAGGCTTACACAACAGAGACTAGGTGCAATGGCAAGTGGCCGAAAGGCCCAGACCTGCAGATCCTCAGTCCGTTTATAAGCCACTCGCAGGCATTGATTGGCTGGAGCAGGCCACCACCTAATGGGAGGACGAGCACCTTGAGAGTCAGCACAAAATTAATTACAGGAATCAACTACATTCCTGTAACAGTCTGACAACCACTGCTCTACACCACTGCATCCGACACTTGCAGCTGCTTAGGTGTGGAAACCCAATCTATGAAGCTCTCTTCGTGCTGTTCTTGAGCTGAGGGCCACATGATGTTTGGAGGTCTGTAGCAATCAACATAAAGTTTCCAACCTTTGCACACTATGCTCCTCAGCATCCGCCAGCCCCACTCAGTCATTTTACGGGGTCTACCCCTTCGTGGCTGAGTTGCTGTCGTTCACAATCGCTTCCACTTTGTTATGATATCACTGACAGTTGACTGTGGAATATTTAGGAGTGAAGAAATTTCACGACTGAACATGACGAGGTGGCTTTCTATCACAGTACCACGCTGGAATTCACTGAGCTCCTGAAAGCAACCCATTCCTTCATAAATGTTATGGTATCAATCCACTGACTTTCCGGTTGGTGGAAGACTGCTCTTCTTCCAGAGTTAGTAAAAACAGGCTGCATGCCTTTGTGCTTGATTTTTATACGCCATAGGAGTGATCGGAACACCTGATTCCAGTTATTTGGAAGGTTGAGTGAATACTACATATCACCGACCAATCTTTTAGAACGGGCTGGTTAAAATGATCGGATGGTGCTTTTCAGTCCTGTCTGTTCCACAGGTGACTAATTTTTTTATTTTTGTGTTAGAGCATTTAATTAATTAGCTGCAATTGGGGTGTAAAGGGAATTTTAAGTAGTGAACTAAAAATGCTCCTTTAATATAAACTGCAAATGCTCTCCTTTAGCTTCCGTTGTTAGCAGTGAGCTTAACCCTCCCCCCCTGTCTGCCAGAGCGACACATAAGCAAGTATAAACACACAAAGCAACAGTAAACACAGCAGCTAACATGGAGGAGCACCTTCCCAAACATTTACAGTGTTATCATCTATTAGGAGCTGGTTGAGTTTTTTGTGACCTCAGACTCTGAACAAGTAACACAGGGCAGAATTAATTTAAAGGGTGTTTATAGCAAATATGGTAGAACAACCCATTTATTTCAGCACCTTAATAGAGGAGAAATGACTGCATATAAAAGTTCTCCATCGTCTTAATTATTGTTTATTTCATAAAACTGTTATAATTGAGCCTAATGATGTGACCATCAAGTTTCAAAGCCAAATCATTAAGATGTTTATGTTTAGTTCCACAGAGTAAAGTCCTCCCACTTTCTCCTGGTTCAACTGGAGTAAACGTGGCCGGTTTACCAGAAAGCACCTACGTTCTGAGACTCTAGAACAGAACCAGAACAGTCAGTCTGACAGCGCTAATCGAAAAGTGAGCTGTTACTTGCTGCTGGAATTCAGCGGCACATTGAACTGCAGTGAGAAATTATCTACAAAATTCAGAAGAGCTTCGGCCCACAAATTCACATTATGAGACGACCAACCTCAAGGG
The DNA here is from genome assembly GCF_017639745.1 of Melanotaenia boesemani. NCBI lineage: Eukaryota > Metazoa > Chordata > Actinopteri > Atheriniformes > Melanotaeniidae > Melanotaenia > Melanotaenia boesemani. Next base: position 26,085,664 of record NC_055703.1, on the reverse strand, counting down.
ATGAATTTTATCAGTGGATCCTTTATGATGAGAAAGGATGCCAGTGGAAAGACCACATGGAAGTGATCATGTAGCATTTCTATATGCGAGATATGCCACCATTTCATATGGTCATAAAATTCCGGCTTTATTGACCTTATTTATAAGCTTTTTTTATTGTTGTTGTTATAAAGCAGGGATCTCCAACTCTAGTCCTCGTGAGCTACTGTCCAGCAGGTTTTGGATTCTACCCTGATGCAACACACCTGCCTCAAATCACTGGGTCATTAACAGGCTTGTGCAGAGGTGTGTTGTAGTAGGAGAAATCTAAAACCTGCAGGACAGTAGCTCATGAGGACCAGAGTTAGACACCCCACCCTTAAAGTATTCCGGCACCGTACCAGATCTCCAGCATGCAGAGTTTTTGTGGAAAAAATAAAAAAGACAATTTAATAACTTGATGTGTGTGCTAATGTTACATCTACCAATTGTATGAGAGGAACGCTGCTTCGCTCTCAAACGCTTTATAAACCAATCAGAAGTTGGTTATGGTTAGTAGCTGTTATTTATGCCACATATTTTCGGACACATGCTCTCTGTCTTCCCGCTGTGAGTACCTACGTGAGCGCACACACCTGTCTGCACATCGGGCGGCGGAGAGTTTTGAGCTCGCGACCATGTACAGTCTGAAATGACATGCCGTCAATTTTAGTAAAAATAACATCAGGCCGTTTAGTTTTTTTAACTCTGTCTATGAGCGTGGATGAAAAAAATGTTGATGTTGACGTTAATGAAATTAGTGTTTAATCTGTGAAGTACAAAAAGGGCAAATCTACTTCTTTTTGGGAACCCAGACCACATTAGACCAGGTACTGTCAGTGTCTGACGTGTGAAAATTCTTCTATTTATGAAAACACATACAAGGTGTATTTATTTATTTATGTATGGTTTTGTGTCTATACCACAATTTGATGTCCTGCTTCCTGTGGTTCATGTTTTTTATTCTGTCTGAGGAGGAAATAAACTTTGCCTTGTCTTCCCTTCAGGCATGGACCTGATGGTTATGGGCAGCAGTATCCTCACAGCATGGCCTACAGTTCCCATCAGGCCCTGTATCCTCAACAGCAGGTGAGCGTCTCTGGACAGGTTCCTAGTCTCTGGACAGGTTCTGGTCTCTGAATGGTTCCTGATCTCTGAATGGTTCCTGGTCTCTGGTCTGTCTCTGCAGGGCTACAAGCGTCCGATGGAGGGGATGTATCCCCCCGCTAAGCGCCATGAGGGTGAGGCATTCGGCATGCAGCAGTTCAGCTCTCAGCAGCCTGACATGTTTGGCCCATATGGGGCAGGAGGGGGGGGCTTTATGGGCCCCGAGCGTCGACCTGTCCAGAGCCAGTATCCATATCAGTATGGCAGAGACAGGCAGGGACCCCCGCAGCACGGCATGATGGGCTCAGGACCCCCAGCAGTGTCTGGGGGCCCTGGGGAGGGACCGCAGTCAAACATGTGGCACCCCAGGACAGATATGGGCTATACATACAGTCGACAAAGCCAGGGGCCCCCCTATCCTGGAATGAACCGAGGGGACGACCAGGAGGGCAGGGCCCCCCAGGACAGCCAGTGGCCCCCTGGTCACCTTAACCAACGCCAATCTCCATTCCCTCCCAACTCTACCTCCTCTTCCTCTTCCTCCATGCCCCCCCTCTCAACCAGACAGCCCCCCTCCTCCTTCCAGGCTACACCCACTGTCCCTAATCATGTGACTCGCTCCCACAGCCCCTCCTCTTTCCCCCGACCCCTTGGAGGATCTCTGTCGCCCAGCAGCACCCCCTACCTGTCCTCCATAAAGAAAGCGGCCCTGCAGGGGCCCCCACCCGGGCCTCCGGCTGGACCACTGCCCCCTCAGGGCCTTCCACTTGTTCACAGAGAGTTCAGCTTCCCTACCGGCTCTGTGGAGGCCACGCCCCCCAATCTGAAACCACGGCGACGAATGACAGTCAAGGATACAGGTCAGACCAACCACACACATGAGCTCTCACACAGACACACACACACACACACACACACACACACACACATTAACACACTGATACACAGATCTGCTGCTGAAGTTTCAATCTGTTTTGATTGGTCAGGAACCCCTGAAGCGTGGCGAGTGATGATGTCATTGAAGTCCGGACTGTTGGCAGAGAGCACCTGGGCACTGGACACCATCAACATCCTGCTGTATGATGACAGCACAGTGGGCTCCTTCAGCCTCACACAGGTGAGCTGTACCACACACACACCTGACCACTAAGTGAGTCAAAAAGCAAAGTTTTGTGTAACCATGGAGACGGTGTCTGTTGATGTCCTGCAGCTGCCGGGTTTCCTGGAGCTCATCGTGGAGTTTTATCGTCGCTGCCTCATCAAGATCTTTGGTATCCTGAAGGAGTACGAGGTGGGAACAGAAAGCCAGAAGACTTTCCTGGGCCCCCTCCCTGAGGAGCAGGAGCCACTGGCCCTCTCTTCTGAATCAGGGGAAGAGCAGGGGATCCAGAGAAAGTCAGCAGAGGAGGTGGAGGAGATGCCACCAGCAATCACAGCTCCTCAGGAGATGGAGGACAGGAAAACAGTCATAAAAGCGGAGGTGAAGGAAGAACAGGAGGAGCCACGCCCCAAACAGGCCAGCAAATACGACAAGCTGCCAATCAGGGTAGAGGAGACAGGGGAGGGGTGGGAGGAGGTGGAGGAGTGCTGGGCCAAACTTAACCAACCCAACGGTTTCACCAGTGGCCTCCTGCACTGGAAGGCCGGAGGCGGAGACTCCACCACCCACATCCAGACCCACTTCGAGCCCCAGATGGGAGACTTTACTCCTCCAGACCCGCTGTGGAGGGAGGAGCCAGTAGAGCAGGTGGCAGAAAACAAGGGGAGGAATCCAGGAAGGGAGCGATCAGAGGCAGACGGAGATGTAGAGAGCAGGTTGGCGTCTGAAAACCAAGAAGGTAAACACCTGAAGGGGGAGGAGCTTGAAACCTCTTCTCTCAGTTATTGGTTTAAAGGTTCATCAATAAAATCGTAATGCATTTAAATCAATAATTGATCAGTTTAATGAATCAGAAACATGATGGGGACATCAGAGGTCCCTCTGTACCATCAGACTCACGAACCTTTAAATTTAACCTGTTAGACTGAATGTGGACGGAACTTTATTATCTATTAAATGGACAAATGAAAGAACAGCAAACTGAGTCTGGTTAAAAACCAAGATGCTGGACCCACACCACATCCACCTTAAACCACACCTGAGGTTAGTCACGGCAATATGAAAGCTTAGTGTTGTATGTTAGCAACGAGCTAAAGGTCTAATTTGTTTGAGTAGTGCAACATGAAGGCAAAAAAAGGTCCAGAAGAAGATGCAACCTCCAACTGAACAGAATCCCTAACCATACTAAGTCTATTGGACTATCCTGGTGTAAATGCACCCTAAAAGTGACTTGAAACTTGACTGGGACAAAAAATACTTCATCTCTGTTTCTACGACTTCCCCACTCTGACTCTTCTCTTGTGTCTTACAGACTTACCTCCTGAGGTCAGTGGTCAGCGGTCTCCGGCTCCAGGTGAGGTGACTCAGAGTCCCATCAGCCAGTTGGAGGACGAGCCGCGCTGCTGGGACGAAGCTCCGCTCTCCATGGCCGAGTCCTGGCAGGACTCTCTGGCCAGAAGCTGCGTCTGCATCTCCAACGTGGTACGCGGCCTCTCCTTCGTCCCCGGAAATGACGCTGTCCTGTCGCGGCACCCCGGCCTGGTGTTGATCCTGGGCCGGCTAGTGCTGCTGCACCACCACCACCCTCGCAGGAAACGGACGCCCCCCACCTACCAGCGGGAGGAGGAGCAGGGTCTGGCCTGCAGCCGGGATGAGTGGTGGTGGGACTGCGTAGCGGCGCTCAGGGAAAACACGCTGGTGACGCTGGCCAACATCTCAGGCCAGCTGGACCTGTCGCTGTACACCGAGAGCATCTGCCTGCCCATCCTGGACGGGCTGCTGCACTGGATGGTGTGCCCGTCTGCTGAGGCCCAGGACCCCTTCTCCTTGGCAGGCGGTTTCTCCTCGCTTACTCCTCGGAGGCTGGTGCTGGAGTGTCTCTGCAAACTGAGCATCCAGGACTGCAACGTGGACCTACTGCTTGCCACGCCCCCCTTCAGCCGCCAGCAGAAGCTCTTCTCCACGCTGGTGCGCCTGGTGGGAGAGAAGAAGAGCCAGGTGTGTCGGGAGATGGCGGTCGCCGTGCTGTCCAACCTGGCCCAGGGCGACTCGACCGCGGCGAGGGCCATCGCCCTGCAGAAGGGCAGTGTGGGGGCTCTGATCGGCTTCCTGGAGGACAGCGTGGCCATGGCTCAGTACCAGCAGAACCCGCACAGCCTGCTGCACGCCAATGTGCCACCAGAGCCCCCCAGCATCAACATGATGTGCCGCGCCGCCAAGGCGCTGCTGGCCATGGCGAGAGGGGAGGAGAACAGGACGGAGTTTGTTCTGTATGAGAACCGGCTGCTGGACGTCTCACTGTCGGCCGCCTTCAACTCGTCTGTGGCGGCCATCATGTGTGAAGTACTGTTTAAAATCAGCCGCTCGTGACACAAACACCGCCACGGAGCACACTCAGTGGCGCTGGAGGCAGCTCCATGTGACAAACTGGCTTCTATTCTATTTTTATTTAAAGAACAGAAGAAGTTTTTACTTACAAATGAATATATATAGAATCTATCTATCTCCTCGGTTCCATCTGCAAAGGTTTATTTGGGATTTTTAAGTAATTTTAATACAAAAATATTTAATACTTGTATTTTTAATTTTTTAATTCTTTTGTTAGTTTGTTTTGTTTGAACCAAAGTGTGACGGTGGTTCTGGCTCTTTTTAAATGGACGTGGTGTTTTATTTTGGTTTGTTTAGGGATGGGGGGCGTTATTTAAACAGTGTCATATTGTAGATAAAAGTTTCTGTTGTGGTTAAACAGGAAACACTGATGTTCCTTGACATTTTTCGTTCTGGTGCAATACGTTTGTTTTGTTTGTTTGTTTTGTGTTTTAATGTGATTTTTTTTTTACCATCTGCAATTTGACCATCAGTATTTTACCAAACCACAGCAGTATCAGATGGGGGGGGCTGCATCCTTTTCTGTTTTTTAGAACTTTTTATGTCTCCTCCACCAATTAAACCCTCCACCGTCATCATCTTGTAAATAAATGATGTACATCGGAGCTCTAGCAGGTGGCGTCTTGACTCAACTGAACGTTCAGATTCTGAAGACGATCAGGCTGTTTTCTGGAGTCTGATCCGGGCGGGTGCATTTGATTCGGGGACTCTGTGCGCAGGATGTGGGGCCGACTGTCCTGACTGACACCAAACTTGTAAGAAATGTAAAGAAAGAAAAATGGCATTGTTTCTTCAGTATGAGATCTTTCTATGTTCCACAACATGTTAAAGAATAAACGTACATGAACTCTGGTTGAACACTGAACGCAGCTCAGGCTGGTTATTCGTGTTTCATCTCCACCTAAAGCTGAAGGTCCTCACAGGTCTGAGGACTTGCAGCACATGTTGACTTGTTGGTGTTCTCCTGAACTTGACTTTGGACAGACCCGTCTCCAAACCTTCAGACACAGAAAGGGTTTATCTAGACTCAGAACTTGATTCGGGGTTTCTTGGACCTCAGCTGGGACAGGGTGGGTCCAGTTTTTCCATCCTTGGATCTCATGATGAGTCTCAAGCAAGGTTTTAATGGTCTTTATGTTGGTCTTGACTTGTCACTTGTAGATTATTAGTAGGAACTTCATCTGGGGTCTTTCTGTCCTGGTGGTTTTGATTTGGGGCTGTAGTCTTGCATTCCACTCTGTAGAACCTGATATCTTTGAAGATTTGAAGGTCTGGATTTCTCGGTCTTCTCCAAATCTTGGACTCATGGTCTTTAAATGGACCTGGACCTGAGATATGTTGGAGACTTAGGTGGGATGCCATTAAAGGTGACTCATCTCACTGGAATAGAATCGCTTCTTACAGCTCTGCTAATGCTAACATTAGCTTTATGAGTCAGACTGTCTGAAAACCCAGGTCCAGTCCATCTCTGACGGGTCAGGTGAACTTCCAGCAGATTATTTTCTGTCGTTCAGCTCCTGGTCTCCGTTTCCTCCACGATTCAGTTCCTTAATGTTAAAAGTCGACTCTGAACCAGTTCATCCAGTTTCTGGTACGAGCTCATCTGTGGGATCTGTCCCTGAACGGGATTTTATACACGTAAACAGAAACGTCTCCAAAAACAACTCAACAGATTTCCCTGAAACAGGTCCACATCAAAAGGATCCAGTTCTGCTGGAACGTTTTGTGGTTCTCAACTAAGACAAGTTTCCTCAGAAATGTTCATTTATGTATCAAACACAAAGTCTTAAATGACGGGATGTTCATCAGGTTTGATTTTAAATTCCAAGGTTCAGTGAATGCAGCACAAACCCTGATGACGGATGTGCAGCTTCACTCCTCCGCTGTCGATGCCTCAGCCTCTCGTCATGTTTTCCAAAGAGCACCATTAAATCAACTCTCCTCCATCTGTCTGTAGCCAGTACAGGTAAAAGTTCTTTGACATTTAACTTACAGAATATTTTCTCCAGATTGTCTTAAGGCAAACAGCGGTGAGGTTTTAAATGTCCGGATTTTCAGAGACTTCTGGATGCAAAGAAAAAGCAGCAGGAAAATCATGTTTACTGTCAGGCTGAAATCATCTGGAATGAACCTCAAAATGTAAACAAGGTTATAAAACTTGGGGAAAATGTCTGGATTTGGATCTTAGGCCAAATCCTGAATAATATCTTTATCTTGTTGCTTCAGGAAACATTCAGCATAAAGCTGGTGGCTTCAATGATTTAAACAAACCCCAGTTAATGATGTTTCTAGCTGACCGCTCACTTTTTTCTTCAGTGTTTCTGGGATGTTTTATGCTTTTTTTTTGTCACCCCCATTAGGCAGACATAGTCATTAAAACACTTAGAAGTCCAGATGTTAGTTTTTATTCCATCAAATAAATTTTTAATCCCAAAACTTTTCAGAATAGCAAATGTGATGTCATCAAAATGGCAGTTTTTTGTGTTTATCCTTAAAAAAAAAAAAACTCCATGTTTCACTACCGTTATAAGATACTAAACAGGGAAACAGAACTTTAAGACCATTAAAATCCACCATTTTTTTATGTTTTATTAATGTGATGGAGTTCATCTGTCCAACGCTATCTGTGGTTCTTGAATGCAGCAGGATCCGCTGCTGTTTAAACCTTTTTGTTTTTGATGCGTACACAAAGAACAGAAGATTTTTTCCCGCGGACTTCTTTAATTTTGACTCTACAGCTCTGAAAACATCATCAGAAAAAGTTCTGACTGAAGCCAAAACATTTTTTCTCTGCAGACTTCAGAACAGCCCTGAATACACGACCAGCTGGGTTCGGTTCTGCCTGCAGACCCATACGTTTCCCATCATCTGTCCCAAAACTCAAAGCTCTGTTTTCATCCAGGAGTCCCACTGAGAACTGGACTGATCCGGATCATGGTCCAGTCTCTTGCTGTTGTCCCATAATTACGTTCTCTGACCTGGATCACTTGGACTTAACCAGAGAGTCCCAGTCCAGCGGTTCTGATCCAGCAGCCTCTGGGTTCTTTGGGATGGAGGGGAAGAGGGACTGCATCGTCTCTCTGAACTCTGCAAACTGAAGAAGACACGAAGCATCAGTCACTGCGTCAGATTTGATCTTTAACTATTAACTTTCTCTAACTTCAAAACTTTTGTCAGGCTGCAGTTGTGAAGAAGAATTTCTTCTTAATCCGTCCTGTCTGCTTAAATAAACAATTTTGACTTAAAACAAATATTTCGAATAATTCTATGTTCTAGATGTTTGTGCGGAAGAACAAAAGAAAACATACACTGTGAACACCGAGCGCTTTCCACACCGTGATGCTGAGCAGACCCACTCCACACCAGGCAAACAGGGACCCCCAACCCAGAGCTCTGAGGGCCAGAGAGGCTCCGCTCTCTGGGGCCACCGCCGTCGCCGTGACACCCTGCAGAAGAAACGCATACAGATAGGTGAGGTCACATGCAACACTTTAAAGCTGTCAGGTGTGGACCGATGGGAATATGGAGACTGTAACCATAGTAACGGCTCTGCCCAAGTAATGGTTCTGAATCAAACCCAGTTAAAACAAGAACTTCATACCTGACTCCTCCCTCTTGCAACTTCAAGCAGGCTGTGAGAGCTGTGATTGGTCAGCACGAACAAGAAGCCAAGGATAATTTGGAATATGAGGACGCAGGTTTTAACAGTTAAAATTAGTTCCCATCGTTTCTCCTTCGGATTTCTGGTCTATATTAATCAGAAATTTCTGCCAGTTTGAACTGAACACGCTGAAACTTCAGCTGCAGAACTTGTGATGAGGTCAACAGTTTGTGTCCAAAGTTAAATTTAACAAAGTTTAAAATCGAGCATGAATCACTTCACCTTCCAGGAAAACTGCAGTTCCTGCTGTTTCCCAGAAAGGTTCATGATCTGTGACCTCTGGCCTCTAACACTTCACTTTAAATGTCCTGCAGGTTTTCCGGTGAAATCGGTCACCAGAAACAAACAGCAGCAGCCTCCACTTCACGCTGCTCCACCTTAAATAAAATGTCATGTCTGAGAGTCGCAGCAGACAACAAAGACGAATCTGTGACAGAAATAGAGCCGAGGAACAGTTGCTGGATTGTCCAACTCAGACATAAACGTCCGTGTGCGTCACAGTTAATCACAGCGCAGCCGTCTCATGACACAGCGGTAGTCTGCACAGCTCTTCTTCTCTGGGCCGTTTTCAGGTCGACCTCCAGAGGAATGAGAAGAGGAGTCAGGAGGAAGAGCGGACGTCATCAGCTGTGTATTGTTTCTCACACACACCTCTGTAAATGGCAGCTTCACACACAAGCTTGTTTTTCTTTCTGCACATCAGAGCAGCTGAACAGTGAAACGTGGATCTGATTTTAGCAAATCAGCTTAAATTTACCATTATTTTCATTGCTCTTTCATTCACATCAGTTTCATGTATTTTTCTTGCTTGTGTAACTGCCACCTCTCATTGCTGTCATGAACACGTTCTGCTGTTTCTCAGTCAGTCTTTCAAACTTTATTCACATAAAGGGGCGGCATGGCTCAGTGGGTAGTGGCCGTCCAGTAGCCCAAGGGTTGCCAGTTCCACCCCCCGGCCGGACAGCTCATGTCAAGGTGTCCCTGAGGGGTGGTGGTTGAGCGCCTTTCATGGAAGTTTGTGTGTGTGAATGAATAATGGATATATAAATCTAATCCATTATTATTATTATAAAACTCCTAAAAACAGCTGATTGTGAGCATGTGGGCTTCACGTGTGTTGTGGGCAAAAAATAAACAGTCCAGATTCTCAGCATCCCTCCAAAATATTCATGTTTTTTTTTCTTTCTCTTTTCTTTATTCATTTACTGTGTGAGTATTTGTGTGTTACTGCAAACAAATAAGTATTTGCCATGATCATGAAAACTGCACAAACATTTTTTTCTACACATCAACTGTGTAATGAACTTAGTACAATAAAGTTTTGTTTAAAAAAACAAAACAAATAGGACGTTGTGTTTACATGTGTATCCGAGGAGGAGTGTGAACTTGTCGGTGTACCTTATTAAACCACTCAGGGCTCTTCTTCTTGGCCAGGGCCAACGTGGAGCCGAATCCTGCGATCATCCCTGCTGAGGCCACCGTGCTCAGAAACGCTGCACCTGCACAAAGCAAGTCAGGTACAGCATGACGTCACATCAGATTCGTGCCATTAGAAAATACAAATACGTTGAAACCTCGCTGAATCTGGGTACAGCCGCTAGATCTATTAGAAAGTGGGATAAATGTTTTTTGTTTTTGTTTTTTTTAAGGCAGATATCCCGGTGGCGTTTGGTGCTGCAGGGGAAGCTGCGGGCTGACATTGTTGTGACCTCAGAGAGAACAAGTCCCAACAAACACCCGCCGTTAAAAGAAGCTAACCGGTTAGCATCTAGCTCACCTTTTAATACCTGCAGTTTGGATTCTTCATCTTTTTCTGCTTCATCTTGTGCTCTCACACCTGCGTTCTCCTCAACGGCTGTCATGTTGCTTCGGTCCGTCTGCATAAAACCACCGGACAGAAACACAAAAATAAATTTATTTCTTTAAGAACAAAATTAAAAATCCAAAAATGTGTATTATATTAAAAAAAACACTGCATAAAAATAATTGTACAACTTCGAGTCTGAACTTGATTATTTTGGGGGCCTTTTTTTGCTTTTTTGCTTAGAAGTGACGGAATTCTGAACCAAAGATCGTCTATTAACCGGTAACGCTGCTTAAATTGGAGGCAAAAAGGAGGAGATCTCACTCTACTTCCGATAACTTTGCGTGCCTGATCAGATTATCTGGATCATGTTAATCTGTTGACTGACTGAAGTTGTTCAATAATTGTAGCTTCGTTAAAAACAGTTTTAAGAAATGCAAGGACATATAAAATGTTTAAACACAACTCTTGATATTTATTAAAGGCAGGGTTTTTCCATTCAGAAATCACTAGTCACAAATATTTCAAAAGTAAGAAATTGAACCAAAAATAAATAAATAAATAAATAAATACTAGTCCAGACTTGAGTTGTCTCTTTGTAGTAAGGATTTGTTCTAACCTGGTGTCCTTCAGGAGGAAATGTGGATTCTAAAAAGATACCCACAGAAGTACTGAAAATGTAACACCGGACTCTGTTCCATCATTAAATGTATTATGAATTATATTAGGAAAATTAGGATATTAGGAAAAAATATTCCTGAACAGAAACAAAGTACATTTTAAAATACTGAAACTCCATTAATCCCATCGCACCTTCATTATTACAATGGAAAACCTGGCAAGAGACTGAGAGACATAAAACCCATGGAGAATAGTCTAATTTCTTCATTAAAAGATTTGATTTGACTGAAATTTGACTGAAAGGTATTCATTTAAATCGATTAAAAACATAACTTCATAGATTAAGTGTCCATTTTTTGTGGCAGAGTGTGTAATCTTGGCAATAGAGGATCTTTGCCGTCTCTGAGCTCTGCGGAGGATCAGGATGCTCTTCACCTCCTCCTCATCCTCCTTCTCATCCTCCTCCTCATAGACACTGACTACCTTATCCCCCAGACCCACGCCTGTCTCCCTTCCCGGATCAAACCTGTTCGCGTCCGGAACCATTGACCCGGGGTATAAAAACCGGTTCAGAAGGGAGTGGACGCACGAGATGGGGGTGTAGTAGAAGGCTTTCCAGCGCGCGTGCGTCTGACCACGAGTTGGTTTTGTTTACGGAATATTGGGGAGGAGAGAAAAAGATTTTATTAAAAAATGACGGTTTTGTTTTTGTTCGAGCTCGCGCCAGAAAAGCGGGCGCGCGGATTCGTGTTGGAGGCGGACTGAAGCTGCAGGAGAGCCGAGGCAGCAGCTCGCGCACACAGCACTGATTTCCTTTTTCTACACATTTGTGCCGCCGTCTCTCTTCCTCGCGCTCGCCTGTGAGGACACATGTCTCAGATCCAGCGCGCGGCTCCGGACCAGCCGCCCGGCCAGTACAATCAGATCTGCACCCGCAGCAGCAGCTGCTCCTCCCCGGCCACTGCTGCCGGCACCGAGCCGCCCTTCTACCCGGCCCACCGGAGCCGGACCCCCCGCAGGAAGTGGCAGGTGTTCCCGGGACGGAACCGGTTCTTCTGCGATGGGAGGATCATGATGGCACGGCAGACTGGGGTGTTCTACCTGACCCTGGTCCTCATCCTCCTTACCTGCGGCCTCTTCTTCACCTTTGAGTGAGTACAACACGTTCAGTGTAAATTTGGGACTCACGTGAGGTGACCTTTGGCCCCAGCTGGTTTCAGACAGGACGCCAACTTTTCTCCACTGACTCTTTTGACCCTTTGACTCTTTGGCCCCTTGACTGTGTTGGACCCTGATTCTTTTGGCTTCTGACTCTTTGGGACCCTAGCCTTCTTTTTTTACCCTAATATTTATTCCAGGATTCTCTGGGCCCCTGAGACCTTTAACTCTTGGGTCCCCTCACTCAATTTCTTCCTGGGATTTTGTGGACCCTTTCACCCTTCTGGTCCCTGACTGTGGGCACCCTAACCATTTACCTTTATTTATTTATTTGTCTCTAAATCTAAAGATCTTTGACAAATAAGGGATGTGTTTAGTTTTGTCATCTCAAAAAACACATTAAAACTGAGACATGTTTGTTTATGTTTATTTTTTTACCTCCCATTTCTAATTAAATCTGTTTGTGTAGTCCAAATCAGCTTTATGTTTGGGAGGATCATTATTTTCTTTCATTTCCTCCCTGCACATTCCCAAAAGTAGCATCCCAGTGTTTCCATGGTAACCCTTCCGGCAGCAGTGTCACCATGCTTACATGGTAGACTAAAAGTGGGATGGGCAGTTGATCCTCAGACTAATGAAAAGTTAGTTTCTAAAGAAGCTGTCAGCTCATCACAATAAATCTTCACCGATCATGTTCACCAGTTTTTAGGAACCAGAAATAATTCCAGAACCATAATTAATTCCTTTTACAGATAAATAAAAAAGAAAAGGATATTTATGGAATGAACTAAAATTATATTTAAAGTTATCCAAAGCTCTGTCTTGGATCTCTTCTCTGGAACATGTTTTCCAACCAAAAGATTAAAAAATGCAGTTTAAACACTAAATAAACATGTAACTGAAGTCCTGACATGTCTGGCCCTGCTGACGAGGCCTCTGATTGGTGGAGACCCTCAGTGTGTCCTTCTCTCTGTGTCCTCAGCTGTCCCTTCCTGGCGTCCAACCTGACCCCCGCCATCCCAGCCGTCGGCGGCGTCCTCTTCATCTTCGTGATGGGGATGCTGTTCAGGGCCAGTTTCAGTGACCCCGGCGTCCTGCCCCGAGCCACGCCGGACGAGGCCGCTGACCTGGAGAGGCAGATAGGTAACCATGGAAACGCAGATCAGATGTTTTCCTGTGTGGGACCAGGAAGCTGCTGGCATGTTGCTTCTTTTCTCTGTCCGAAACGGAACGTCTCACATGTATTTCTGGAAAACTTATTATATTTTCTGTGTATGTGTTCTTACCTTTGGGGCGGATGTGGCGGGTGGATGGATGGAGCTGTCAATCAGAAAGCAGCCGGAGCTCAGAGATGGTGTGTGTTTGGATGTTAAACACACTCCAGGCTCGGAGTGTGTGAGACATGGAGGATGGAGTTATTTTTACTGCTCTTTGTTTTGTTGATGGTTGTAAGGAATTTATTTATTTATTTATTTATTTGTTCTCAGGAATTTATTTAGGGATCCACAGTCTGAACCAGAGCGAAGTCTTTCCCACGGTGGTCGGTGGAAGGATTAAAATGAAGCGAAGAGAAAGTTTTTCTCTGGGAAGATTTTCAACATCTTTTTGCTTCCAGTTTGTTTTTTCCTGGGATTTTCTGGGAAAATAGCTTAAATCAAACATTGGAATAAAATTCCTTCAGTTAATTTTAGTTTAGTCTTTTTTATCTTTATTTATTTATTTAATAATAATAATAATACATTTTATTTGTGGACGCTTTTCTTGGCACTCAAGGTCACCAGACAGAATAAAACACAAGAATGTATTTAATCCTTAAAGTATGTTCCAGCTGAAATGATCTTTATTTCATTTTATTCTAAAGCTTTTTACATATATATATAAATATATATATATATATATATATATATATACAGTATATATGTATTTTTTTTTCAATATACACAAACAAGGTTGAAGAGAAGAAGAAAGTAAGACACGAAATTATTTTATTTACTGCAGATTTGAAAGTCGTAAACAATCTTTACTCTTTGAACAACAAGAAATATTATGCAGCCCTTTTTCCACTGACCTGTCCAAAGTTTTTCACACTTTGTTAAAGGAAAAAATTTACTAGAATTTGACTTTTGTATAAAAATCAAAAACTGCGTCTCTCATAGAACCCAGTGGGTAAAAATTACACATCAAACCTCCCACTCACTTACAGTTTATATAGTTTATTTAGTACACGTATAGACACGTTTTTATTATTTAAAACTGGCTATAAATGCAGCTAAAACAAAAACACGTTTTTAAATGTAAACCTAAAGACACAGAACCCTCCTGGAACCACCACTTCTCAAGGCCACCTCTCTGAAGCAGAATCAAGCACCTCTGTTTTCTCTCCCTGATGCTGCGTATTCAGCCGCTGGGAAAATCTGGGCTTTTACTTCAGAAAATCTGGGTTTTTACTTCAGGATTAAATCCTGCTAACAAGAAAACCGGTGGCTGCTACCTTTATGTGGAAGCTTGGCTGTGGTGATGTTGTTTATGTGAATGCTTCTAAATGCTGGATGCCGTTGACACGGGTCGCCGTGGCGCTCTACAAAGCTCTTACCTGTTCTTGCCTTTTGTGTGCTTGTGTTAGTTGGCCTGACGTGTTCACCAGAAGACTGAAGCATCGGTATCTTCTCATAGAAAAATATCTCCCGGGTCTGTTTCCATCATGTTTACTAGGAAACATGTGGTGGAATAATTCAGCTACTGAAACCTCACTGTTACCTGGTCAGAACAGAGCAGCTTTGAAGGCTTTTAGATGCTGCTCCTAATGTTCTGAGTTGTGGGATTTTCACACCAGCATTGAAAATGTTTATGTGTTGATGTGCAGCATCTTTGTGAGGATGAGTTGTGTGTTTTCAGACTCGGCGGGCTGCTCCAGACCTCCTCCTCGCACCAGAGAGGTTCTGATCAACGGACAGACGGTCAAACTGAAATACTGCTTCACCTGCAAAATCTTCAGGCCGCCTCGAGCGTCACACTGCAGCCTGTGTGACAACTGTGTGGGTCAGTGTGTGTGTGTGTGGGGGGGGGGCATTTTTCCATCTCTGTAAGAAAAGATTATTTAAAATAAAATAAAAGAGATAAAGTTTTCATTTTTAGCTTAAAGTTTGAAGTCAGCTTTAAATTTTTAAATAAAAAATCTGAGTTTAATCTAGTTTTTCTTCCTCAGAGCGTTTCGATCATCACTGTCCCTGGGTGGGAAATTGCGTGGGACGCAGGAACTATCGTTTCTTCTACCTCTTCATCCTCTCCCTCTCCCTTCTCACCGTCTTCATCTTTGCCTTCGTCATCACACACGTCATCCTCAGTAAGTAACTGCTGCTCTCCGTTTTACTGTGACTCACCATCGATCTCGTTATAGAAGAGAGACAGGAGCCTCGGTAAGTCCACACGGAGACAGGAGCCTCGGTAAGTCCACACGAGCCTCGGTAAGTCCACACGGAGACAGGAGCCTCGGTAAGTCCACACGGAGACAGGAGCCTCGGTAAGTCCACACGGAGACAGTTCCACATGTTCTGAGCTCAGACGTCTGTTCAAAGACCAGATCAGACCAGATCTCATCATCAGGTTGCAGTATCTGCATTTACCTGCAGGATGGAGGTCATGGGTCGCAGCCTGAAATCAGCGTTAGTTAATTATTACTTACTTGGTTATTATGTTTGAAACAGACATGCAGCCTAATTAGTGTCAAAACTACAGAAAAAAACTTTATTTATTCAGTTTTCTTTCACACGTATATTGTACGTTGGTTTTATGGCGATGTTACTTTGTGCTGCTGACGTGCTGCAGCGGATTTTTGCTCCCAAAAGGACCAAAAGTGAACTCTGGCTAATCCCTCTTATTTTACACGTCTAATGGATAGTAATCGTCTCTTTGAGTCACTTTACTTCTTTTTTGGGTCATCAGAGGAGACAAAATGTCCTCTTTTTAAAAACAGCTATAAAAACATTACAGATTAACGTGTTTTTCCTTTTTTTTTCTCATATCTTTTAATTAACTTCTGTCCAGATCAAATCTACCAAGTATGTAATTATTCCAGTTATTTTAACCTTGTAGATGTAGTTTGATCACATGACAAAAGTGAGTTATTTCATATATTATAGATTTTTGTGGCTTGAGATTTTATTTAAAGATTAATCTTAAATTTAGTAAAAAAAAATAGTAACAATGGATTTTGATGCATTATTAATTATTTTGCAGGGTTTATAATTTATTAGTGACCCTTTTGACCCATTTAAAGGGTTAAGACAGAAACATCTTAACCCTTTAAATGCCAATTCAATTACATGGAAAATGGTTACATGTTTTAAAATGTGTTATTTTTCATAAAGTACAAGTTTAAAGTTGTGAGGTTTTTTTAAGAGAGATTTTTTTAAAATCACTCTTAAATGTACTTAACATTGATTTTGATCTTTCAATAAATCCCCCACCCCACTAACATGTAAACATCTTCTAAATAAAATTGACCTTTAAACCCTTAAATTGGCATTTAAAGGATGAGAGTAGTTTTAATAATTACCGAACATATTTAAGGTTGATTGAGCATTTTGACGAAGAAAAAAGTTGAATATTAATCTGTAATGTTTCTAGAGAAGTTTGTGGGTGAGGACTTTTTGGTTTTTCTTATGACCCAAAACGACAGTAAATTTGCCTTGTTGGCCTTTAAGAAAAATTTAATTTAAAATAAAAAGAAACACTTTCTTACAAAAACCATCCCTTACATGGGAACTCAAACAGAATTTAGGCTAAACATTGAGGAAAAATGACCTGAAATGGCAAAAAAAAGTCCCTGATGAGCTAAAAGGATGAACAAATAAATAAATAAACTCACAGTTAATCTCATTTAGACTTGGAGTCTAATTCTCCAGAGAGACCTGTTCCACATGGTTACAAACTTTTTTTTTCTTTTCTTAGTTTTACCACATTTTCTGAGTGCGTTCTGGAAAAATCTGCATCTTCTGATATTTGCTCCGAATATATTTATTTTCTTTTGTTGTAGAAAAAATAATGTTGGTGAATTAAGTCTTTTATTTCAGCCACATGAAGCTGAGTGAAGTCATCCGTGACGTTTGGTTGCTTCAGCTTCAGCACTGAGCCGCTTCATCACTGTTTTTATGTTTTGTCATTATTCCAGGACGAACGATCTCCTGGTTTCTGAGAGGAAGTTTTTCTTTCCATGAATGGTGAAATGATGCTGTTAGCTCTGAGTTGGAGCTCCAGTTCAATCCAAAGTCAGGTGGAGAGTATTCAGTGTGAAGACGATCCTGGGCTGATCATGACGAGCACGGTTATGTGAAACAGGGAAACAGATTAATGGTAGTGAGTTGGTCCAAACATTAATTTAAACATGTCAGTTTGACTTGAATTGGACAGAAGCGAAGCTCTGAAACTGGACCAACAGCCAGGTGATGATCAGGAGCCTAAATTCCTCCTGCATGTAAACACTGAACTGGACTCAGATCTTCCAGACTTCACTTGTTCAGCATCTTTGTGAAGAACCAGTAAAGTGCCAGCGTTCCCAGTAAGCCTTCCCAGGCTGTGGGACAGGCTGCAGTCCTGTTTTTGTGAACTGGGACGGTGGTCCAGTATAAGCCACGTCTAACTCTGACTGCAGCCCCACTCAGCTGTTCAGGAAGCCGTTTTTGTGTCCATTAATCTGCAGGCTGAACTGTGGCGGCTAATCGACGATCACTGAGGAGTTTGGACCCAAAAATCAGGTGCAGAAAACTAAATTCTGGTCATTTCATAACTGATTACAGACGTTTCCTATTGTCATTGATATTTATGGAAAAGCTGGTCACAGGGTTTTTATGTTTTTTTTCATGTTTCGTTGTGGTTGTTCAGAGAGGAGCTGAGAGGGTGTTGGCCGCCATCTTTGTTGTTTTGGTTCGGTGTTGTGGTTGTTTTCTCTGTGGATTCATCGTGTTGTTTATCGGTGCATCAGAGAAAGTCCACCTTCAGCCTGTTGGTCAGGTTCGGGTTTCTCTGTGTGAACCCGACCCGTGCTCGCCATCCTGAGGTTACAGGTTGTCTCTGAGCTGCAGCTTCATCTGTGGATCAGGTGGATTGATGATGGCCAGCCCCGCCCACCTGTCTCTGATTGACAGGCTGTTAGAGAGATGCTGAGGCTGCAGTGTGTTACTGTTTCCTGTCACCATCCATCAGATCGGAACGCCACGGAGAGCTGCAGCTCCACGCCGATGATGATGATGATGGTGGATTTAATCAGGCTGATGGACTCAGTCCTGGTCCAGGTTTTGGTTTACATGAGTGGACAGATGTGGGACTGCTTCAGTTTCAGCTTTATGGGATCTTTGTTTTTTACTTGTTGTAGAAGTCAGATTAATAAAAAAAGCTCTTTTCTCCCATAAATCACAAACAATAGAGAAAATATGAAGAGAAAAGAAAAAGTCTGATGAGGAGAAGAGCTTTAGCGGGTTTGAGGAAAACCTCTGAGTCTGGGTGGTGTGTGTTCGTTGATAAAACTTCAGAAACCTGAATTAAAGCAGCTTCTGCTCCAGAAGAAGTGTGTAAACCTTGTGGTTTTGTGTCGTGTTTTGAATCAGGTCTTCTTGGGTTTTGTCTCAGAGTTTTTAATGGCTCTCGTTGGTTTCTGCTTTTTCTGTTTTGTCTGGTTTTACTTGCAGATATTTTAATTTGTATTTGATTTCTTGAAGTTTTCCTTGAAAGTTCTGCACATTATTCAGCTTCTGGATCCTTCCCTGTCAACATGCTGATGTGCTCAGGCTGTTGATGTTCAGCTGTCATGCAGCTCTGATCCACCTGGAACGCGGAGCCTCTCGTTTCCTCGCCGTGAAACTCTAACAACCAGCAGCGTGTCTCAGATAAACCCGTGTTTTCTTTTAACACTGCGCTGCTTGTTGTCTGTTTTTAGCAGCAGAGCTAAAAATAGAGCTGCAGCAGGAAAATTCAGAGGGAATGACTCCAGCTCGTCTCTGGCTGTTTGCTGCTGGAACTTAAAACAGAGAGTAAAGTCAAACTTTCTCATCACAAACTCAACAAGCTGCCGACTGTTACCGGTCTGGCTCCTAATCAATCAAATAATCTATAAAAGGAATGCACAGAGAATAGTTTAAACATGTTTTTCCTGTTTTAGCTTGAAAATGAGTTTATCCAGAGTTCTGCAGCTTTGATTTGTTTTTCCAGTTAATAAACTGATCATGTGTGAGGTGTGATCTCTGACCATCAGTCAGGTGTAACGATACATCGATTCAATCATCAATTAATCAAATAGAAAATCTGGATTAAACATGGCAGGTAGTGGTGTTCGTCACGTTTCATGTACGAGACCATTTAAAGCACAAAAAACATTAAAAGCATTGCAGCAGGTGCCGAAGAACCATAAAAACAAATGAAAGAATAAAAGAAGTTAAATAAAAAGCTCAAATATAGTAAGACTTAAAATGCAAGAAATAAAGTTCAGTGTGAGGAATGAAGTTATTTTGATAAAAGGCAGCAAACAGAATTTTTTTTACCCTGATGTAAAACTGCTGAGAGTCTCAGCAGACCTGCAGATTTCTGGGAGTTTGTTCCAGAAACTGAACACTGCCTCCATGTTTGGTCCTGACTCTGGGAACAGGAAGTAGACTAGACCCTGATGACCTGAGGGGTCTGGTTGGTTCATAATGAACGAGAAGATCCTGAATGGCTTTAGGCCCTGAACCGTTCAGTGCTTTGTTGACAACAGGAAGCCAGTGGACTGGAGTTCTATGATCCACTTTCCTGGTCTCAGTGAGGACTGGAGTTCTATGATCCACTTTCCTGGTCTCAGTGAGGACTGGAGTTCTATGATCCACTTTCCTGGTCTCAGTGAGGACTGGAGTTCTATGATCCACTTTCCTGGTCTCAGTGAGGACTGGAGTTCTATGATCCACTTTCCTGGTCTCAGTGAGGACTGGAGTTCTATGATCCACTTTCCTGGTCTCAGTGAGGACTGGAGTTCTATGATCCACTTTCCTGGTCTCAGTGAGGACTGGAGTTCTATGATCCACTTTCCTGGTCTCAGTGAGGACTGGAGTTCTATGATCCACTTTCCTGGTCTCAGTGAGGACTGGAGTTCTATGATCCACTTTCCTGGTCTCAGTGAGGACTGGAGTTTAATGATCCACTTTCCTGGTCTCAGTGAGGACTGGAGTTCAATGATCCACTTTCCTGGTCTCAGTGAGGACTGGAGTTCTATGATCCACTTTCCTGGTCTCAGTGAGGACTGGAGTTTAATGATCCACTTTCCTGGTCTCAGTGAGGACTGGAGTTCTATGATACACTTTCCTGGTCTCAGTGAGGACTGGAGTTCTATGATCCACTTTCCTGGTCTCAGTGAGGACTGGAGTTCTATGATCCACTTTCCTGGTCTCAGTGAGGACTGGAGTTCTATGATCCACTTTCCTGGTCTCAGTGAGGACTGGAGTTCTATGATCCACTTTCCTGGTCTCAGTGAGGACTGGAGTTCTATGATCCACTTTCCTGGTCTCAGTGAGGACTGGAGTTCTATGATCCACTTTCCTGGTCTCAGTGAGGACTGGAGTTCTATGATCCACTTTCCTGGTCTCAGTGAGGACTGGAGTTCAATGATCCACTTTCCTGGTCTCAGTGAGGACTGGAGTTCTATGATCCACTTTCCTGGTCTCAGTGAGGACTGGAGTTCTATGATCCACTTTCCTGGTCTCAGTGAGGACTGGAGTTCTATGATCCACTTTCCTGGTCTCAGTGAGGACTGGAGTTCAATGATCCACTTTCCTGGTCTCAGTGAGGACTGGAGTTCTATGATCCACTTTCCTGGTCTCAGTGAGGACTGGAGTTCTATGATCCACTTTCCTGGTCTCAGTGAGGACTGGAGTTCTATGATCCACTTTCCTGGTCTCAGTGAGGACTGGAGCAGCAGCTCTGGACTAACTGCAGCTCGCTGATGGTCTTTAAGGAGACCTGGGAGGACAGCGTTACAGTAGTCCGGTCTGCGGAGACATGAGTCCTTTAATCCTGCAGATGCTCTGTAAGTGAAAACTGGCTGATTTCACATCCGTCCTAATGTGATGCTGAAACTCAGGTCTGAGTCCTGGACTGGTCCCAGATTTCTGGCTTTGTTGTTAGTTTTGAACTTTGCTGTTTGAAGCTGAGTACTGAATTTAAATCTTTCTTTCTTGGCACCAAAAACTACTATTTCAGTTTTGTCTTCATTTAACTGGCACATCCAGTTTTTAACCCTTTCATGTTTAGTGTCACCCATTTAAAAGCTGTTTTCTAGTAAATGCATGGGTGAGGAGGGTTTATAAAGCCCAGCTAACCTGTTCGGTTAGTGAGTCTCGCAATTGATTGCCACTCAACATACAATAAATAGATATACATATATGCATTGTAATTCCCATGTTTGTGATAAACAGGAAAAAATGATAAAGTAAATTTTTATAGAATATTTATACTATAGAAATATGATAGCATATTTTATAAATATTTGTGTAGTAAATCAAATCAGTTAAATAAAAGTAAAATATAATTAATAAAATAAAATATGATTTAAAAAAGCATCACGTACATGTGTAGAAGTAAAATACTGTATGAGAAAAACATGAAGGTGTCAGTTTGATCGATATTTGGATTGGATGACATTACACTCATTTAGCAGACGCTTTTCTCCACAGTGGGTAGGCAGTAGCGTTACGGGTCTTTGCTAAGGACCCAACTGGACGGTGTTAATATTCACCCCTGTGGGATTCAAACCACATGGGAGACGGATGTCCTGCCAGCTGAGCTAACCAGCCGCTGGTTTCTTGTCTATGAAACTCTGTTTCTGTTTCTTCTCTGTCTTGCAGGATCAAACCGGACAGGTTTTCTGAGCGCGCTGAAAGACAGCCCAGCCAGATACCCTTTACTGTGGGACATTCCCAGTTTAAAGAGGTCATATTATGCATTTTGATTGTTCCCCTCTCCTTGGTGTGTTTCTGCTTTTTGTACATGTTGAAGTCCTGCTGAGTTACAAAGACCAAGTCCAAACCACAGAGTCCCAGGGTACATTCACACCAAGATAGTCCAGGGCAAACGGGGCCTTGTAGGAGGACATTCTTAAAGAGACAGGACCTAAAATGGAGTCTTAAAGACCAAAAGTGAACAAAAAGGGGTTACTGCAACAAGCAGAAATTAGTTTGTTTTTTAAAACTGCACCAGTTAAACCAGTTCTAATAAAAGAATTGTCCAGTTCAATAAGAGTTCTTTAAAGATTTAAAAGATTTTAAAGAGGCAAATTTAGTTTTAACACAGCCACAGAGAACAGAACCTTTGGCCACCGTTTGTTCCTGTATAATAATAAATGTTAGTTTAATAGTTTCCTCATTTACCCAGAAACCACCAGAACACAGGAGCAGATGTGGCCACAGTTTTCTTGCCAGATTAAGAAAAGTTTGACCTTTTTTTCTTTGAATTTTAAGATTTTTTTGTTTTTAGTTTCAGTTCTGACTAAATAACCAAAACAGAGATAAAGTCAGGAATAAATTTAAACTAAACTTTGGACTAACATCAGCTCTAAAATCAGGGTTAAGCGCAGCTTAAGTGTGGACAGTAGTTTGTTCTGAAGGATTAAACTGGGCTAGTTTAAACCAAGTTGGACTGGAATATGTTAACTTTCAGTTGGTCACAAATCCAGTTCAGAGTTGTCTCATAAAATCAAACACAGGCACTAATTAACCCTCATACGCCAAACTCAGTAACAAACGTTTCACATAAATCAATGACTGTGATGCTGCTGCAGTCCACAGATCAATATGTCCCTCAATGCATGCCAAGGTCAAACTGTTTGTGTCACACCCCCTGAGGGACAGTCAGCTCCACTCTGCTTCTGTCGTCTGGTTTCTGAAGTGAAGCCCTACAACCAGGCAGCACATCAAAACCTCAGTATTCACATTCAGTGAAAACATGAGTATCATGTAGAGTTTCCTCTAAATCAAAGAGCTGAGCTTGTCCTTGACTCCACTTTGCACCATCCTGGAGGTGGTGGTGTGTTTCTTCTCCGTCTGGTCCATCGTCGGCCTGTCGGGCTTCCACACCTACCTGATCAGCTCCAACCAGACCACCAACGAAGATGTGAGTACACTGGACCCTAAACCAGACTTCAAGCACTAAAACAAGGGGGTTCTGTGGACTTTCATAACTTGTACCAGTGATTCTCTTTTAGAATCGGTTTCAATTGTGATTTTAATGTTCTGGTCTAGATTAAAGGAACTTGGTCCACCAAGCAAGGGAAGGATAACTACAACCCCTACACCCACGGAAACATCCTGACCAACTGCTGTGCTGCTCTGTGTGGACCTCTGCCGCCCAGGTTGGTCACCTTCTCTGCACCACCACACCACCTAACCCTAGCCACCACCACACCCTAAGCCTAACCTAACCCTAACCCTAAACCCAATACTAAAATCAGAACTAAACCCAATAAGAACTCAAATCAAGAGTTAACTGGCCTAATATCTGGCCAGAGATTGTCACAGAAGTTAGTCAGTCACCTATTTTTAAGGTGGGAAAGTTACATAGTTCTACTTTAAGGCAAAAACTTTCCTACAGCAAAAGGTAAGGTAAAAACAGAACTAAACAGCAGTTTCATCAAAACCAAATTTACCACTCAGTTTAGGAACAAACTCAAAATCAACCCAGAGCAACAAATGTTTGGCCCAAATTTGGCCCACAGCTGCAGTTTCATTTGGGCCGTACTTGGCCGTGATTACAGTGTTGACTCCGCCACAAGACTACAAGCAACGGGCTGTAATCTCTGTCCAGGCCAACTCATATTCGCACCGCATCTGGTCCACACATCACTTGCCGTGATCCACATCTAAGTCAACTACTGGAATCAAGACCACATGACCCACAAGACACTTCCCATAACTTGCATCCAGGCTGGCAACTGAAATCTAGACCACACAACACTGGCTAGGGCCATAACTGAGCCAAGTGTGCCAAAGGTAGCCCAGATTAGGCCTAAACATGTCTGCTGTCTGAGTGAAGCATTGAAATGAGGACTGAAGAGGACTAAATCCAGCAGAGCTGAGTCAAGCCTAAAATCAGCTGAAAGCTAGAACTAAACTGAACTCTAATAGAGCCAAGGCTTAAATAAGAGTTTGGTCTTATGTTTAGTAATAAACT
The DNA here is from genome assembly GCF_017639745.1 of Melanotaenia boesemani. NCBI lineage: Eukaryota > Metazoa > Chordata > Actinopteri > Atheriniformes > Melanotaeniidae > Melanotaenia > Melanotaenia boesemani. The sequence continues at coordinate 26,061,625 of NC_055703.1, read as the reverse complement.
GATGCCTAAAGTTTGGACTAAAAAAGATTTTAATCCAAGCTAAACTCAGGGGTAAACCAGACTAAGGCCTGAACTAAGTCCAGCATTAACTTGGAACTGAAGCCTGGCATTAAGTTGGAAAACTGCAGATTTAATTTCAGACTTTGTCCTGTCACACAACTCTCGCCTCTTCTCAAGTTTCAAAATTCAATTTGTTCATTATTACACAAAATTGTAAGATGAAATTACAACGCTGCCACAAAAACAGCTAAATTTGTCAGATGGGAATCTGTTTGTAGGAAAAGCAGGGAGACAAAGATGGAACGTGTCGGGACAGCAGGGACGTTCGGCTTGTTTTGACATTTCACATTTGAGCTTGCTGGTTTTTAGAAAGTCAGCATGTTTTCTGACCCTCCACCAGCCTGTTGACGCACACTAATAAATTAAAAATCTTCAACAATGTTTGAATAAACATCAAATCCTTCATTGTCCCTCAAAAGCAGCTTTTCAAATGTTTTAAAGTGTCGTCTTCGCTGCTCAAACTTCAAAGCTGCTATAGATAACATCACCGCACGTCTGTCACTCCATCATCTCGCTCTTCCTCCTCTTGCCTGCAGCAGACGGTGTGCTTCTGTATTTAATGAGGACCGTTTTCATCTGAGACCTTCCTCAGAGTAATTACACGTTCTTCCCTCCTCATCCTCACCTTCTCAGCCGTCTCTGCAGATTTTCCCGTTCCTGGTCGCTGGAGACAGAAGCTGCAGAATTTATCATGAAGCAACGTGGATCTCGTCAGTTTCTACTCTGCATTACATCACCTTCCTCTTCCTCATCTTCACTCTGTGACATATCTATTAGTCTGTGGGAATGTGTGAAATTAAAATGAGCAAAGTTCAGCTTGAATTAAAAGTTTGGTCCTGGAAACTGAGCTGTTTTTTTTTATATTGTTATAATGATATAAATAGTTAATTGACTTTCTGTTTGGACAGAAAGAATCAATCTGACATCAGAAAACCTACAGACTGATGCAGCAACTGACAGTGAGAAGGTCTGTAGACATTATCAGCTGAGCAGGAAGTATTGATTTCTGGCAGTAAATTTCATCCTTCAGACGCCATTACTGACTGACTGCAGAGGTGATGGGAATCTCCGGAACACCAGAATTTCCGTGTGTGGACACTGATGATGGGAGAAAAAAATGTGGGATACAAAAAAGTCAGACATCGTTCATAAAGCATTTTTATCTTTGGATGTGACTGTTTGCCAGGTGCTACAGTCACCTCGGACATAACGCTGTCCATGGGCATCGCAGCCATGGTGGATGCGGTGTTTTGACACACACACTTTTCATGGTGAGAGGGTCTGACACCATCACTTATTTAGCTGTTTTCTTTTCTTCTCTTTTTGCTTGTTAAACTTTTGCACAACGTTGGTGCTCCAGTCGCTCTCTGTCTCTGCGCTGCATGACTCCCTCCTCTCCTCCTCCTCTCCTCCTCCTCTCCTCCTCCTCGCCTATTGCTCTTTGAATCATGTTAGGACTGTTGGTGATCAGCTGATCGGCTTTTCTGTCCTAGCATCATCTCTTGTTGTTTATTGTTCAGCTTGTGTTGAGGAGGAGATGAAAACTAGCAGGATGTTGACTTGAAACAGTAGCCTGTTTCAGTTTCTTTTGTTTGCATTTATTTATTATTATTTTCATTATTAGCTGAAGTTTGCTGGTGACACAGCTGTAAAATCTGCTGGTCATAATACAGCCAGATGGATCAGGATCAGATATCTAGCGAGTGTCATTAAACAGAAAGATTTTGTTGATGAGGTTCAGATATCTAGCTAGATTAAACAAGAGGATGTTTTCTCTAAATCACTGGTGCTGTACAGATGTTGGATATGCAGGTTTACCTTTTAGAGGCCATGAATGTGGTGAAGGTCAATTATAAACAGGTTCTGAAATACAAATCAAAGCAGAACCTTCTCTAATCAGGTGGTTGACAGGATTTATATGCAGGGGCGAATCTAGAAAAGTTCTGATGAGGGGGGACAGGCAGGGGCACTGACCAGGAACTGGGGGCACAAATGAGAATTTTTAAAAATCTTTTTTAAGACCCAGATTTTAATAAATAATTTGCTGATAATTGCAACTTAAACAGTTATCAGATGTTAAATTTGGAAAAACAAACAGCTGATGGTATTTTTCAGTGTTGATGTAGAACAACATGTAGAAGTGCATCACTGCTGCTACAGTCATGGTGTAAATCTGTAATTCTGTAAATGAGCGATGGTTAAACTCAGACTTCAGACACGTAGAAATTTCAGATTTCAAATCGGATGTCTTGATCAGTGATGGATGTTCCTCCATCTGACGTCAGCTTGCATCTATCGCTGGTTTGACTGTACTGAGGCCTCCCAGTACGGAACAGCTGCTGGTTACTGATTATTTGACCTGATTATTAGGCCCGAGCACCGAAGGCGGTGCGAAGGCCTGTTGTAATTGCTCCGTTTCTTCCTTCTTCTTCTTCTTCTTCTTCTTCTTCTTCTTCTTCTTCTTCTTCTTCTTCTTCTTCTTAAACATTGGAGGCATTTTTGGGGACCTGAACATGCACGAAAACGCGCCTATTTTTGTGTACCCCCCCAAAGGAATGTGAAAAATTTGATATTTTGGGGTGCTTGGGACTGTTCGGGCAAAATTGAATGAGAGCGCCACCTATTTACGATGCCCCGCCACTGCACGTCATCAATCTTTATGAAAATTGCTACAAATATTCTAAATGTTCGGTCGAACAAAAAATCCTCTTGGAGCAACAGCCTAAAACCAACAGGAAGTCGGCCATTTTGGGTCAAAGTCGCCATTTTGGCGTTTTACTGACATTTTCAAAATCTATCTCCTCCTAGAGATTTTATCGTACCGCTACCAAAATAGCTCAGGATGTCCAGAAGGCATGTGTCTTTAAAAGTTATTGAAAGTTTTCTAATAGGAGAAAGGGCATGGAGGGGGTGGGGCCTCAAAGTTTGATGTGTCGCCCTGAAGAACGAAAGTGATATAACTTCCACATAAAACAATGTATCTGAACCAAAATGGCCATGTATGATGCCAGTCCCATCCTGAACACATCTACATGTCAATATTTGGGTTATGAATTAGCCACGCCCCCTGGCGACAGGAAGTCCCGGTTTTTACTTGGAGACCCTCTTATCTGACGTTTTGAACACAACCAGGTCCAAACTGGGTCAGACAGCAGAAAACAAGTTGGTGATGATAACCAGTGAAAACTGTTGCTCTATGCTGCAGGGCGAGACCGTGGCGCCATGGCGAACTTTGATAAGACGCCATGACATCATAAATCACTATAAATCCCTCAATTCTGATCCAATCCCCATCAGACTTGCAGGAATTAATCAGGGTCCATCCCTGAACAGATTCATATCACCAATTCCGGTCTAGCCCTAAGCCCCGCCCACTTCCAACAGGAAGTGCTTTTTTTCAGACGCCGGGGTCCATCTCCTCAGGAATAAAACATACACACTTGAAAGTACTTCACAAAAGGTCAAACCCTTTCATGATACCACAATAAAAATCTCAAGCTCCTTCGCCAAACGTAACCATGGCGAATAGCGGTCCGACGCCATCAAACAGGAAGCACTTGTAACTGACACATTGTACTGCTGATCTGCACCAAACCTGGCAGGGAGGAGCGTGGACGAGCCGAGAACTCAGCCACATTGACAATATGCTGGAAAAATTGCAATATGGCTCTATAGCGCCACCTACAAATATTTAATTGATCATATCTGCCCACTACATTGACTGATATGGCTGAAATCCAGTATATTGATAGAACTTGGAAGGATGTACAAAAAAGCCTCTTGGACCTATATGATAACTTCAACAGGAAGTCAGCCATTTTGAAAAAAAGTGTCATTTTTGGGGGTCATTTTTGCATGTTTCTTTGCCTTGCATTTGAACGAACTCCTCCTACAGATTTTATCGTATTTACCTCAAACTCAGTCTGAACACTCCAGAGGCATGTGTGGTCAAAAGTTATTGAAATTTTTCTAATAGGAGGTGGCGTTCAGCGGCGGGCGCCTCATCAACTTTTGATGTTTCGCAACAAGCACGGAATCTATTATTTCTGCAATACAACACTCATTCTGTACCAAACTGCATATATTTCCCTTCACTTCCATGCGGACCACATCTACAAGTCCTGATGTTGTCATCTGGACATTGCTCAACGCTGCATGGCGAGACCGTGGCGCCATGACAAGGTTGGATAAAACACCATGACATCATTATTGAGTATAAATCCCTCAATTTTCATCCAATCAGCATCACACTTGCACTGATTAATCAGAGTCTGCTTCTTAACAGATATATGTAATTACTTCTGGTCTTGGCCTAAGCCCCGCCCACTTGAAACAGGAAGTGCCTTTTTCCTGCAGCAGGGTCCCTCTCGTCAGGGATTAACCTCCCACACTCAAAAGTGCTTGAGATGAGGTCAAACCCTTTCATGATATAAGAGAAAAAAAACCTCAAGTTCCTTCCTCAAGCAAAACATGGCAAATGGCGTCCACCGCCATGAAACAGGAAGTACTTGTAACTGACCCAATGTACTCCTGATCTCCACCAAACTTGGCAGGGAGGACAGTGGTCAGGCCTGGAACTGATTCAATTGGACATATGCTGGTTATGTGGCTCTATAGCGCCCCCTATAAATATTAAATCTATCAGCTCCAACTACTGCTTTGACTAACATTGATGAAAAGTTGCATATTTATAGAACATGCCAGGAAATACAAAAAGCCTCGCATTGTCCTGATGTTGTCAACGCCATAGCCCCGCCCCATGGGAACAGGAAGTCCCACCATTTTAACCCTTTGTCCTCTGTAAAACTAATTCTAACTCATTAATATCATCCTTCATGAACTCATGGTTGAAAATATGACTGACTTCTTACAGCATCATGATTAAAATGGCTTTCTGTAATGGTTTAAATCATTCGCCATTATACAGGAAAGTGGCACTAACCCTGCTGTCAGTTGTACCAATTGAGCTAAATATTTTCCTGTTCTCATTAGAGTTCCAACCTGAACATGGTCCTACATTAAAACAACTTTACCACCACCCAGTGGCCACGTGGAATTTTCCTCTTGATGAAATCATGCTCCAGTTTGTGGGAATTCAACACAGTTTGTAAGAAACAAGGTCATGAATGCTTCAGATGTGATCACTGGAAAGGCTGGAGTGCAAGTTGATCCTCCCAAGAGGAAAATCACCTCTTCATGGAGATAAACTCTGGAAGAATGGGTTTATTGCTGTGGGAAATAGCGGCTGTGCTGCTGGAGGGGGGCAGTTGGCTGATGGGGCGGTGCAATAGGCCGAAGCGGCGCCAGAGGTGCGAGGGCCTCCAACGCTGCTTGCAGCTTTAATTTTCATTGCTTTTTTCACTATTTGTGAGTCTAGATTTAGACTGAGCTGTTAATGTGCTGAACCATGCAGCCATACCGTACCTAATGATGCTAACAAGAACAGCATCATAGAAAATGAGCATGATCTCAGGTCGGACCCCAAACAGCCGGAGTCTGCGTGAGAAATGAAGCCTTTGAGCCGTCTGCAGACAGATAATTAACATGGGCGCTCCAGCACAGGGTACAGTAGTATATTTATTTATATACTTATTTATGTGTCAGTGACCATAGAAAGATGGACTCACCTGTCCACAGGACACGTGTCCACTGTCTAATCATAATAAATAATCTTTTTTTTTATTATTAATCCCGATTAGGAAATTGGGATCTGTGTTTGACCCATCTCTAGATGTACCAGAGAACAGTGGGAGTGGTAGTTCATGTCTGTTGGCACTCCAGGGACTTGAACCTGGGTCCTCCTGACCCAAGCCCACCCCTGTAACCACTAAACAACCCTACCTCCAATAGTCAGACTTTCTGTCCAGCTGAGATGAGCTTGGCATTGTTTCTGCAGAGTTCATATATGTTTCCCTCCTTATGTAATCCAGATTCAGGTTCTGGGTCTGGCGGTGGATTGTGTTGAGTGAAAATGGTTCTCCAAGGTTCTCTTGAGTCCACGTGTCTGTATTGATCATGGAATCATGATGGTTTCTCCTGCAATGTTGCCTGACGACTGGAAGGTCCTGACCATCCAACAGTGGTTTCTGTCTTTGTCCTTTCCACTCTGAGATTTCTTCAGATTTCCTGAATTTTTTCCGAATATCCTACTCTGTAGAAGCTGAAAGACCAAAGTTCTTTTGCTGTCCTTGAGAAATATTTATGGAACTTGTTGGTGATTCTCTGAAGGAGTTTGGACCAACGTGGTGAATCAAAGCTCATCCTTGTTAGAAATCCTAACATTTTGGTGAATGTTTCTTGTATACCCAACCCTGACACCCTCACCGCCCCAGTTAAACTGTTGGTTGGAGAATCTTTCAGAACCATGTTACTAAATACTCTAGAAAGTTTTCTGTCTTTATTTGACTCTAGAACAACTTTTACTGAGTTTGTTGCTACAGCAGATTTATAGTTTGATTCTATTATTCATTGGCTGTTGAATTTGTTTATAATTTGTTTATTTTATACAAAAACCTTTTTTCTTCTTGGAAATTTGGCTTGCTACAAAGAAAGGTTTATTTGGAGTAAAACTATGGAGTCATCTCTGTGAGGAGATATTTGTTTTCCAGATCAGCACATATGGAGATTTGTTCCACAGTCTGCTCCTCAGCTCGTGGAGGCTGCTGGCAGCTTATTAACATGGCGACTCCACCTGTTGTCACCACGACAGGTGGTGACATCCATCTGTGCGTACACACACACACACATACACACACAGGCTTTATAGGTCAACCATTGAACACACAAAGCATGAAGAGCCCATCAGTCAGTCTTTTTCCTTCATCTTTGATATTTACTTTTATTTACATTTAGAATTCAGGCACATTTCAAATGATAACAGATATGGGCTGATTATGAGACACGGGCACCAACATACAAAGGGCCCCTCACTGGACCCCTGAAGAAGCGAAACAAACACCTCTAACAAGGTTATGTAAGTGCTGTATTTACTGTATTTTTGGATGGATGTGTCGCTCAGCAGCAGGATTCTGGTTCCATTTGTCTGGTCTGGGTCTCATTCACTCCCACTAATCTCAGGCACACCAAACAGAAGCTCTGATCTATCATGAGACGGCTTTGGATGCATTTAGCTCACATGGTGTGAAAACGTTCTCAGATTTTCTTTAAAAGAACATCTGTTGCATCTTGCCATAAGGGACTCAACAGCCAAATGTGGAAAGAATGCAACTGGAAATGAACAACCATGTACTTTAATACAACTCTACTTATCTCTACACTTTGGAAAACACCTTGACTACCATTTTGCTGGAGAAAACGTGAGAAGATTGGGGACCTGACACATGTTTCTGGGATTGTCTCTTAATCCAAAATTACTGGAAAAATGTAAAAGCAGAAATACAAAAGATTTTAACAAATAGATTTTCCTTTTGACTTGCTGATATTTTTGTTAGGAGCTACTCAAAAGCAAAATTAAGTCCAGAACCGTGGAAACTAAACTGATCTGTTAACTGTGATATCTTGTGAGATGGCGTGTCTACAAACTCTGCGTGCCTGGCATTTTTTATTTTTGTTGATTTCTTCTTCCTATTATTATTATTCTACTCCTTCTGTCATCAGTTTGCTGTGAAGTGATTCATCCCTGTCTTTGTGTCTCAGTTTGATTGACAGGCGGGGTCTGATCCAGGTTGACACTCCACAGACCGTCTCCCAGTCTAACGGAACCAGCGGCGGCGGCTACGCCTCCACGCAGCTCCACAGTCACATGGTAGGCGGATGACATCACGGCTGACTAGTGCAGCCATGTTGGACATGTGATAGTCATCAGAGTGCGAAGCAAAACTGCAGTCAGAGTGTAACCTGAGAAAATAGTTTATATTCATTTCAGGTGTTGATCAGTGTGTGTGTGTGTTGCTGCGAGTCCGCTGTTTGTATTGAAGTGTGTTTCCTCTCAGTGTGATCAGAATCAGTGTATCCAGAGCACCAAGTTCGTCCTGCAGGCTGCAGCCACGCCTCTGCTGCACAGCGACCCCGTCGTTCTGGCCCCGCTGCCCGGGAAGACCACCCAGCTGGGGGGGCCCTGCGCCTACCTGGCCCCCACCCAGCCATCCCTGCCGTCCTGCGGTGGAGACGTCCTGACAATACGAGACGCCACCGTCGACTCCCACTGCCACACCACCCTCCACCTGCATCACCACCATCATCACCACCACTTCGTCAGCCCGGAGGAAACGCCATGCGGCACGCCGCAGGGCGCCTTGCCCTGCCCCGCCCACCTGCATCTGCATCCCCAGCCCCACACACCCATCCCCTCCCCCACCGCCCTGTACGATGCCGTCAGTCAGGACGCCCTGCATGAAGATTCGGTCAGAGGGCTGGTGAAGCTCAGCTCCGTCTGAACCAACCAGACCCAACTCCCAAGTTTGGTCCTTTTAAACCAGGTTTGTGTCAGAACGTCCTGCTGAATGACCTGAAACCAGCTGATAAGACATCCTCTGGAGCCTCAAGGAGACCAGTGATTGATTGATTTTCTGGGATGTAGAAGAGGAAAACCAGAAAGTAGAGAATTCAGAACCCAGAAACTAAATCCAGTCTGAAAGCAAAAAGAGACAAACTTTGATTGTATTGGATTTTTAAACCAACTTTTTTTTTGTCTATTTTTAAGCTTTTAAACTAACATTGTGTCACTCAACACAAACTTAACTACGTTTAAACAAGAGTCTAAAACTGCCAGAAATCTAAAATACAGTCTGTTCCTAAAAGGCTGGAATGTTGTGTAAAATGTCAGTAAAAACGCTGCAACAGTCAGCTCGAAATAACATACAAACATTTGAAATGTTGACACAAAAATAAGTTTTTTAAATTGTTACACTTAAAATTGTTGCACTGCAGTAGGAAATTTAGATAAACAGAATAAGCATTTTTACCTGAGAAAAATGTATTTACATGATAAAACAACTCATAGGAGCTATCTTTTAAAAAGAGGTTTAAAGTTTAAAAACCCTTTTTTAATGGCAACAGAGAGAAACCACTTTGTGCCCCTGAGCAAGGTCCTTAACCCCCAACTGCCCCCTGGCACTGAAATATGGCAGTGCGCTGTTCTCTAGTAAACCTGATGGGTGAAATGCAGAGGTTAGTTTCCCATTTGGGCTTATTAAAGTATTATTGTTGTTATTATTATTATTTATTTGCATGACACAGTCACACGGTCGTGTTGTGGAACAGAAATCTCATTATGGAATTTTACAAATACAGCACGAGGTTACAATGATCACGTTTGTAGGTGGTTTTGGACTGAACTAAACTCATCTCAAATACATGTGCTGTAACCAGGGAGCAGTATTTTATTTGTATTTTAGTTTGAAAAAAATAACCACGAGTTTATATCTTATATTTAAAGCAGCACTACTAACTTTCAACCGTTAAAACTCTGAGATTCTGACTTGTGTTTTTTTTTTCAAACAGTAACGTGTTAATCCAAAGATAACCGAACCAAACTAACAGCTGACCAAAACAGCGACTCGAACACCCGAATCTGTGATTTCCGGAGCGAAAAGAAAACCATGAGCTAGCTCAGGTAGAAATGCTGCAACTCAGGTGTCCAGTTTACCAACATAAACTCTAGAGTTTAAATAGCAGCTAAAATTCTGTGGTTATTATTGGAAACCTTCAAACTGATACTTAAGTTAAACACAGAAATCAAGCAGATGAAACACAATAAGCTAATCGTTTTTTATGTAGCGGTTTCAACTAAGCTAACTCTGAATTCTTTCTTCCTGGTAGTAAAATTATTTTCTCCTGTTCAGTCTCATAAGTGTTTTTTGGGTTTCTTTATCTGCCATAGTTTACCGCCATGATGGGGGGAGGTGTGCTGTGATCATGTGACCTAAAACTTAACAGCTTAAGATGTTTTTGTAATGTTTTATATGACATCACAAACCGTATTTACAGTATTTACCTTGAATGCAGCAAAACTTTTTTAGAAACAGGATAAATTTAAAATGCCGTCTATAAAATTCACCAAATCGATTTATGCTGATAAATCGGCTAAAACCTGCTGATAGAAGAATGAGCTACTTTCCCCTCCTCAGTCTCAGCTGTGGTCTGTTTACAAGCTCACGGTTTTTTGTGCCTGAAACGTTTTCAGCTGGTTTCTGCGTGATGTCTAGACTCAAATGGTCCAAACTGAAATCCGTTTTCAGATTCAGGTGAGCAGTTTGAGCTCGAGCTGCTGCAGGACCAAAGCTGGACTTCGTTCACATCCAGTTTGTCGCACTGACCGCCGCGCTGCTCGTGTTCCTCTGTGGTGAAGCTACAACAATTAACTCTAAACCCAAAATAAGCTACTTCAGTGCCAAATAGATTAAACCTGACTTCTTTTTTATGTTGTTTTTGTGGATCAGTAAGAACTGGTGGATGCCTCAAAGGTCTGCAATGAACAGAGCAGCAACACTGCCAGACGATCCGCAGGAGTTCACTGCTTCATGGCTTCAAGATAACTTGATTTGCTGTGCATCCAGTTCTATGATGAATTCTGAAGGAAAACTTCCAGCAGAATGATCCACCACAGCAGTTTAACTGTGCACGTTTACTCTTTCTGATAAACTCATGAATGCATTACATCTGTTTTATTATTATTAATATTTTTGTTTTATGTTATCATTTTGAAGGCCAATGCATATTCACGTGCTCTTTATTTATAAATATTTTGTTGATTTCATGCCAATATTTTTTTTCAAATAAAAGATCCATTAAAAGGTTCTTTAAACTCTGACTGGATTTTCACTGTAAAGAAAAATTCAATCTGATTTCTGCTGCAGAATTTCATCAGTGGGATTTCAAGAAAAGCTTTTAAAAACCTTGTTTACAATTTTAATTTAAGATTTAAGATTAACCCACATAATGAGAAGTTCAGATAAATACAAATGCTGTTGTCTCCATAAAATATACGTAAAGACAACAAGAAGCTTGCAAAATACCAAGAGCTGAAAGTAGTTCACGGTCCACTGCAACATGTCCTGTGGCTGCAAAACAAGCCCAGCTCATCCCTTTTTTTTTTTTTTTGTGCAATTGGACCACTTATATCTGGTCTGTCCAAAGGACATGTTCCAGAAGTCTTGTGATTTGTTTAGATGCAGCTTTGCAAACCAGAGACTTTCTTCTGCAACCCTTCATTAGTTGAATGTTTGATTTACAAAAAACAAAAAGAAATCAAAAGAAACTGACATGACCCGTGCTGATAATACAGTTGTGGTTAATCACTGAGAAGTGGTCCAGAACTTGAAGTATTTCTTTTCTAAATGTATTTTATATTTTATTTTTATATTTAAGTTCTGTATCAAAACACTAAACTCAAACTCTGTGGGTAATTTCAAATTTATTAGAAAATTGATTTTCCCAGTGTTTTCTCCAGGTTGTTTTTGTGTGTTTTGTTTTTTTCTTGAAACTATGTCAGGGATAATCAAAACTCCATAATGATAAGGTCACCAGAGTGACAAGCCACCTGCAGCTGGTTTTCAGGGTTTTTTTTGTTTTTGGGGGGGGGGGGGGGGGGGGTTTAGATTAAATATGTGATTTTAAAGTCCTGATTTCTATCAGATAATCAGAGTCTCTGCAGCAGCTGCGAGAGATAAATACTGTATATATATTTCCAATGTAACGCCTTTCTGTCAGATAGTCAGCAGGAAAGCTCGTCAGCTTTCCTGACGGCTTGAGGTTATGGTCCTGAAGTGTATATATACATATATCAAGGTTAATTTAATGAATATTTTATGTATGTGTACATAATATCTCAATCTACTTATTTTAAACATTTATTTTCAACATAACAAAACTAAATTAAACAATAGACTTATTATCACTATTATAAACATCTAAAATTTTTCAGATAAATTTATTCATTGATTTGTTCATTTATTTATGACATCTTGAAAACTAATCTGGAAAAAACTAGAAACTAAATCAAGAAAGAAAAAAATGACGGAATCAGACTCTCTCGTTGCTTTTGGCACATAGAGTAACTCCTGTCGGCCACTAGATGGCGCGAATCTTCCAAGTCGAACATGAACTCTTGTTGTTTTCCACAGCAACCAATCAGAGTGTTCGCCTCGAACTTAACCCGGAAACAGTTATCAGGTTACTTAACCAGCTGCGAGGGAAGAGTTCCATTTAAAGACGGCTGGATTTAGAGGGAAATGTAAAGTGAAAGGTTATGGCTTCAGAACCTAAAACACGATGACCTAAAAAGGTAGAAGATGTGCGGTCTGTTAGAGCCACAAAGTACAATCCAGTCTATAAATTCGAGTTCAAGTTGAAGTGATAACAAAGTGATATACTGGAGAAGTGATCCTCTTTTATCTGATTTTCTGACTGTTTTTAGGGTGAATATGGGTCTTGTTTTTTAAGTTACACATTATATGTAAATAGTAAATTCTAATGATTTGTTGTGTAAAAATATTTTTGGCGCTAACTCTCTTTGACAACGCCTCACAATGACAGTAAACAAAAAGCGCGGCACCGGGACACAGATGGTAAACAATGGGATATAGGACTTCAAATATGTTTAAATAAAAGTCGGAAACAAAAACATTGAGATGAAGTTAAGAAAAAGGTTTTCTGTGAATTCTCAGCTGCAATCTACGTTTACAGTCTGAGTGAAAAACAACAAACATATTTCTTGGGCATGTTTTGTTTCTGTGGTTTTCTAATTCATCCACAGTAAGGCAAGGCTAATTTATTTGTATATCACATTTCATGTACAAGACTGTTCAAAGTGCTTTACATAAAACAGTAACGTACTTACAATATAAATATGTACTTTGCAACCAAAACTACGGAGCTGGGTGGCTCAAACATATTATCTTAGAGTTTATGTATAATCATTGTATGTAAAACATGTTTTTTATTGAAATTTTCAATGTTTCATAAGAACTGATTTTCACATTTTGTAACACTATCGGTTGATAGTTTTGTAACATCGTTTGAAATTCCCGCAGTCGTCCTCTGATCACGAGGCGCTGCTCTTCATTTGATTGGATCAGTCGCTGCGTCACTTTAAAGGGGCTCTATAAGCTGTGTTCCTATTGGTCAGCTTTGTTCTAGCGCCAAGTTTTCAATAAAAAGGGTAGCAGCAGATAGAAGCCGGTTCATTCTTACTCCTATCTGGGTGCCAGCTGTTAGTGTAGCTGTCAGTAATTTTTTAAGTGTCATTTTATTTTTTTTACTAGTCTTCTTTATTTTATTGTGTCCACCTTAAGTTTAACAAGTCACGATGTCGACCGCGCGTTCCCCTCTCTCTGTTAAGAACGAAAACACTCTGAACACTCAGATGAGCGGCATGTTGTTGGACAAAGAAAACACGGTAAGTGTAGAAAGTTGTGACACCGAAGCTTCAACATGGAGCTCATCAATCAGTGTCTTTGTCGATATGGCGTTCCGTTCCGTTCTTTGACGGGCCTTGGTTCCTTTCAGCCTCCGAGTCTGAACAGCAGCCGCGTCCTGGCGTCCAAAACGGCGCGGAGGATCTTCAACGAGACTGCGGTGAGTGACTGAAAATGTTCCGAAAGGATTAAGCTGAAAAATGTGGCCTTGATGAATGGACTGAAGCAGCTGGTGCCGCTGATTGTGGCGCCTAAATTACATGTGTGGCGCCAACAATGGTGTGCACAGTCAGCTGTCAGTACCGCTCACGAGCTTCCATCAGACATGACCGATACAAAGCAGCATTTCCATTATTTATCAGTGCCTTCTTCAGTTATAACTTAAAGTCTTTCATCACTGATCTCCTTAACTTCTGCATGCTGATTTGTTGTAATATTTCAGCCCCAAGCTGTGAAGAAGAGCAGCATCGCGATGGAGAAAGAGGAGCCGCTGCTGAAGGAGAACCCTCGTCGCTTTGTCATCTTCCCCATCCAATACCACGACATCTGGCAGATGTACAAGAAAGCAGAGGCGTCCTTCTGGACAGCAGAGGAGGTAGGCAGGAGCCCTGCTGCTCTCTCACTCATTCATTAGAAGCTGCAGGACAGAGTTGAGTTCAAGGCTGCTGTCTGTCCAGGTGGATCTGTCCAAGGACCTGCAGCACTGGGACACTCTGAAGGATGAAGAGCGTTACTTCATCTCCCACGTCTTGGCCTTCTTTGCCGCCAGTGACGGCATCGTCAATGAGAACCTGGTGAGGAACCTGCTGCTGATCAGTTATGTGGTGGTATGTTCAGGGTCGACCTGTCTCTTCAACCTTTTCTCTCACTTTGACCGCCAGGTGGAGCGCTTCACACAGGAAGTTCAGGTAACCGAGGCCAGATGTTTCTACGGTTTCCAGATCGCCATGGAGAACATCCACTCAGAGATGTACAGCCTCCTGATCGACACCTACATCAAGGAGCCCAAAGAGAGGTGAGATGCTCTCTGATTGGTCTTTTTCTGAGCTCTGCCGCTCTGTTCTGTCTGACCACGCGTTCAATGACCCTCAGAGAGTACCTGTTCAACGCCATTGAGACTCTGCCGTGCGTGAAGAAGAAGGCCGACTGGGCGCTCAACTGGATCGGCAATAAGAACGCCACCTATGGTAAGCCCCGCTCACTGTGACATCACACATAATGCTGCTGCTCCACGCTGATATTGATCGTGTGTGTGTTATCCATCACTCAGGAGAGCGTGTTGTGGCCTTTGCCGCCGTGGAGGGAATCTTCTTCTCGGGGTCGTTTGCTGCAATCTTCTGGCTGAAGAAGAGAGGTTTGATGCCCGGCCTGACCTTCAGCAACGAGCTCATCAGCAGAGACGAGGTGACCACACACACACACACACACACACACACAGATCAGTAACTGATCAGCAGTGATTTCATCTCATGTAGGGATGAGTGATACCAACTTTTTTCTTTTCAATACCATACTATTGGTTTATGGTACCTTTTTCTTTTTTACCAACACTTTGTGCCCCTTAAAGGAAAATCACATGATTTCATTGTGTGCATTAATATTTTATTACAAGGGTAATATGAGATATAAACTTATTACCAAATGCAATTATTGAGTAATCAAATAAAATTCAGATGGAAATCATTTTTAAAATGATTACAAATTGAAAATTAAAGCTCTACAAAGAAATAAAAGTGCTCAATAACCTGCATTATACCTCCTAAAACGTGAAAACAACACTAGCGTCATGGTGACATTGTGGCATCTGTTAGGCTCCCACAATCATGGAGCTGGATTCATTTTGTCATTTATTTATTGTCAAAGTACTGATTCCAGAGTGTCCATCCCTAATACTGTGTGTTGCCTTCAGGGTCTGCACTGTGACTTTTGCCTGTCTGATGTTCAAACACCTGCTGAACAAGCCGTCCTCACAAACGGTTGTCAGCATCATCAGGAACGCTGTTGAGATTGAGCAGGTGGGTTGTGGAAGCTCTGGTTTCTCTGCTGCTGCTCACACTGGCGTCACTGGTTCTAATGTCTGCGTGTTTTTGTGTGTGCGTGCGTGCGCGCAGGAGTTCCTGACCGACGCTCTGCCGGTGAAGCTGATCGGGATGAACTGCGATATGATGAAGCAGTACATCGAGTTTGTAGCTGACAGACTGCTGCTGGAGCTCGGCTTCTCTAAGGTAACATCACCCGTACAGTAAAACGCATCAAAGCTGGGATCAGTAGGTGTTGTAGTGATGAGTGGCGCAGGGTACGGACCTCAGCCAGTGATGGGGGCTGAGCGCCGATGCAGAGGCTGATCGGGAGCATGTGGTTCTCTGTCAGACCAGCAGCAGCGCGACACAGACGCCTGACTGAACTCACCTGCTGTCCGTCCACATGTGCTGCTTTACAGCCAAACCAGGTGCGTTTAAACACCTGTCGTATGCGTGTTCTCTGCAGATCTACCGGGTGGAGAACCCCTTCGACTTCATGGAGAACATCTCTCTGGAGGGAAAGACCAACTTCTTTGAGAAGCGGGTTGGCGAGTATCAGAGGATGGGCGTGATGTCGGGTCCCACAGACAACGCCTTCAGACTGGATGCGGATTTTTGAATACAGCGGCGGACCTCACACTCACATGCACGGTCATGTGACCAAACCCTGCAGTGAACTAAGTGCAATGAACTGACCTTTTCAGGTAATCAGAGTACTGCAGCTCTGATACAATCAGACTGCTGGACTAAACCATAAAACAGGCTGGAGGAAAACCAATTCTGGCTTTCTCTTGTACATAAACTCATTTTGTGCATTTTTATGAGTCCTTTTTTTTTTTTTTTTTAAGTTTTGTATAAAATTTGTACAGATGTTAGTGGGTTTTGGGGGGTTGTAATAAAATTACACATTGTGCACAGTTGTCTTAATTGTCTGATTCTTCCACTTCTGTTCTAATAAGTGTGATGAAGAATATGAGCTAAAATCTGGGAAAGATGTAGCTTTTGTGAAGACATATCAGCCCAGATCCTCCTTCAACAGCATGTCAGTATAGTAGATTTGGTTAACTTAAAACTGTACAAGTGTTCCTGGTCTATGTGGGGAACAAGAACATTTTCTCTTTACACTTGATGTTTAGCTGTTCCCTTCTTTTCCTGCTTGATTCTTCAAAAAGAAGCCACCGATAATGGATTGCCATTTTAATTAAACCTTGAGCTGTTTAAAGTGGCCAAAAGGGTTCTTTTTGTTTACTAAAGTCAGTTCTATAGGTTCCCCTTCACATTTTCACATGATTCAATGAGAAGGATCAGAAGGAGCTTATGCTTTCATTTTCATTTTCTTTTCATATATATATATATATATATATATATATATATATATATATATATGTGTGTGTGTTTGTGCACACGAAATATAGTCTGCGGAGGTTCTATATGAATTTCTCGTTTTATGCACGAGATAAACACCTAATAATTCTTCAGAAAACCATCCATTGATAATCTGTGGTAATATGCATTTAAATTATATAACAATTCAAGAAATGAAGTGTTTTTTTTTAGGTCTAATTTGTCGTATTTTCCTTACTGAAGTCTAACTTGTTCTTACACTCAAAAACTGGGTGGTGGTTCATCAGTTCAATCATTATTGGAACCACGGGACAGCTTTTACGTCCACCCGGAGAGGACAGTGACGTCACTGAAATTGAACCAGTAAGAAATTTTTTTTGTCATATATTAGATTTTAAAATTGTCGTCCGAAAATCTCTAATATACATAATATTCCCTTTCTTGAACGTGAACTTTTAAACGACTTGTTGATCCTGTTCATATGTATGTTGTGATTTTTTGACACGAGGACGACTTGTCCGTTACTTGAACACATCGTCTGTGTTCACGTCAGATGAGGAAGTAAACAATATGGAGCCGCAGGTCTAAATTTTTTATCCGTCAAAATGTCGATTTCCAACCCGAGACAAGTGTTTTCAAACCTGGTAAGAAACTCGGTGTTTTTATTTTTCTCGGTTTAATCAGTTTTCATTAAATTTTACTATCACTTTAAACATAAACACTTTTTTCCTAATTTAAAAAAAAAAAAAACAGGATCCCCGACTAGTTAGCATGTTTACTTAGCTCTGCTGAATTAACGTCGTAATAGCGAAAATATTCATTGTGAAATGTACTTTATAAAACATTTTCAAGTCCTTTTTCCTTTTTTTGTATTGTTACTGATTTTTTTAATCTTGGTGTTATGGCAGCTTGCCCTACACTGGAAAAAAGGAGTTTGGTGAAGGTACAAGAAAATAAAGAAACATTTACATTAATTTTCAGAGTTGGTCATTTATTAAGAGCATTGTAAGAAATTTTTATAAATGAATCTGGATGTTTTTAAGGATTTAAAACCAGTTTTCCTCATTGACCATATTTATCATTTTGAAAATTGAGCAGTGATGTAGTGGATGAACGATCAACATCTGGGCTTTTCATGATTTTCAGGGTGTGCAGACTCCTAAATCTCATATTTCAGAAGCATTTTTTCGTCACATGCTGTTGATTCTTTCCGTCTTAGTCCAGCTTGTGATGTAACACTGTGTAAATTTGCAGGCTCAGGACTTTAAGCTCTTTAATGTTTCCAGCTGTTAACTGTAGTGGAGATGATGACAGGTGCTCTGTGATGTGATTTACAGGACGTTAAAACTGTTCCCATGCTACTTGTTAATGCCAGAGGATCCCAATTGTAACCTGACAGTCTCCTGATATTTCTGATTGTGTGTTTGCAGTCGATCCCCTTCGCCGGGACGATTCTGGGTGGTTTGGTGCCTGGAGAAATGGTTCTTATACAAGGCTCAGTGCCATCTGATGCTGACCGGTGAGGAGGATGAGTTTCTTGATTATTTTTCATAGTTATTTTAAATGAAGGTTGTATTTATGAAGAAAAAAATTGGGGAAAAATAAACTGTCAGATATTTACTTTACTCTTAAAAATAACTAAAGAAACCATTAAATGTCCACATGTGAAAAGCTGGAACATGATTTAAACAATGCTGTTGTATCTGAGACAGTCTATATAAAAGTGTAAGTAATAGTGTACAGCTTTAGATTTCTTTTGCTTTTGTTCATGTCTATGTAACATCTTCTGCTCTGTCTTGCAGATTCCAGGTTGATTTCACATGCGGTAGCAGCGTGAAGCCACGGGCCGACGTGGCGTTTCACTTCAACCCGAGATTCAAAAAGTCATGTATTGTCTGCAACACACTGCAGAAAGAGCGCTGGGGCCGTGAGGAGATTCTGTACCAGATGCCCTTCAGAGTCGGAGCTGCATTTGAGCTCCTCATCCTCATCCTAAATGACCGGTTCAAGGTGAGTGATGAAGTAATGTAGAAATGTGTTATCAGTGACAAGTTTAGTCTCAAATGAGCAGTGGGTCTAAAATGTGGTGCAGCTAAGAGTCTCTATGTTTTTCAGGTGGCCGTGAACGGAGCTCACACGTTGGAGTACAAATACCGTCTGGAGCTGGAGGGAGTCGACACCATCTGCATCTCAGGAAAAGTCAAAGTTCAGGCTGTGGGCATTATCCCTCCTGCCTCTGTGAGTCTGCCTGTTTACCGATAGCCATAAAAAACAGCTTGTTTTTTTCAGGAGGCTCAACATGTTGTACGTTTGTTTGGTTTTAGAGTGCTGTGATGCCTGCTGCTAGTCAGACCAGTCGGGAGTCAGAGGTAAACAAACATTTTCTTTAACAATTAATCACTTTCCTGCTGTTTGAACTAAGCTGCAGCCTTTTAACTGACCGATGTATGCACTGCAAAGTTTTATATTCAACTTAGATTTTCTCTTTTGTAATCTATTATTAGTTAGTTTAAACTTTATTTAACAGATACAAGTGCAAAAAATGATTGCACTGTCTTCACTGACCAATTTCATTGCGTTTAGAAAATAGAAATAAAGAAAGGAATCCTCTTGTTGATATGTCTCTAGAATTCCAACATCCACCTCTGCATCAGTGGTACCTTCCAGGGCTCTAGACCACGACCGTTTTGGTTGCACATCTGACCAAAAGTTTGTTGAGTGCAACTAACTTTTTTTCTTGGTCGCAATGGTGCGTCTAACATATATCAGGTCAAGGCGAAGGAGTTGAATAATCTCTTTGAACGTCTGTCTGCATGTCACAGAAGCTGGAATCAAAAGTAAAACATGAAATATGGTGGAACTTGTTCATATGTGGTGTTTTCTGTTATCCTCACTAATTTAAGAGTTTTTCTGAGCAACATAAACCAGAAAAGCTGAATAACAGTTGAACTGCTATAGCTCCCGCCTGCATGTTATCACCTGCACTGACCCAGCTAAAGTCTTTCTGTCCATCTGAGATAATAATAATAATAATATTAAAGGATCAGATTTATACAGGGTTTTTTCAAGGCACCCAAAGCACTTTACATTGTATTCATTGTTCATTCACGCCTCCCTCATACCTGGTGATGGTAAGCTACATGTGTAGCCACAGCTGCCCTGGGACAGACTGACGGAAACGGGGCAGCCAATCCGTGTCTACGGCCTCTCCGACCACCACCGAACATTCATCCACATTCTTACACCAGCAATGCCGACACTGGAGGCAGGAAGGATAAAGTGTGTTGCCCAAGAACACACAACAGATGACTGAGGGAATGGGAATCAAGCCGCCAACTTTCATCATTACTGGACGACCCATTCTACCACCTAAGCCACTGCTGCCCCAGATGAGCTGGTGTCCAGAGAACTTGGCACTGTTCTGCACAGAGTTCATCTCATCTTTTCATGTCGTGTCGTGTTGTGTCGTGTCGTATCTTGTATGTCTTCCTCCTGGTGTAATCCAGTTTCAGGTTCTGGTTTTGGATGCAGTAGTGGGCTGTGTTGAATGAAAACAGTTCTCCAAGGTCCTTCTGTGTCCATGTGTCTGTCTTGCCAATAGTGTTAGGACAGCTTCTCCTGCAGTGCTGAGTGGAAGGTCGCGACCATCCAACATGGCTTCTGTCCTTGTCTTTTTCACCTTGAGATTTCTCCAGACTCCCCGAATGTTCTCCAACTGTTCTGCTCTGTAGATGCTAAAAGATGGAAGTTCTTTATAATCTGTGATTGAAAAATATTCTGCTTGGAAAGACTAAATTGTCAGTGGATGCTGCTTTTATAACCAATTGTGACACCCTCACCTGTCTACAGTTAATCTGCTGGTTAGAGGAGCTCCCAGATCCATGTTACTGGATATTATGGAAAGTTTTACGTCTTTAGCAGATTTTATTTTATTTTATTTTATTTACATTTGTTTAAATAAAATATATATATATATATATATATATATATATATATATATATATATATATATATATATATATATATGTATGTATATATATATATGTGTGTGTGTGTGTGTGTGTGTGTGTATATATATATATATATGACTTCAATATCTTGTTTAATCAATTTTTTTATTATTCTTTCAGCCAATAAAGTCATCATCAGGTGACCTGGTGAGTTTGACTGCTGCAGGTTTTGTGCTACATGCACTCATCCAGCAACATTTAATACAAAGTTTCCCTCACACTCAAAAAGATTGAGACCAAAAATTAAAGAACAGACATTTGCATAAATCTGTAAAATCAGTAACTTTTGAGTTTTTATCATCACTGCAGACGAGTTGAGTATAAAATAGTCACACTGACAGTGTTTCCCCTGTGTATGTCATGGAAATCTGACGATGGCTGAAACTTTACCTGCAGGAAGGTGTGGGGACATTCAATACTGAATTCAGTTCACTGTCATGACCAAAGTATATAAATACAGAAACAAACCTCTTTAAATCCTGTCAGTCATTGGACTATTTTGTTCTACATTTAGGGTAACTTTCTCTAATAGCTATTTCCATTACTGAGTGATTAGTTGTTTGTATTAAATGTTTTTAAAATGGTTGAAAGTAAACCGACAGCTTGTGTCCAAAAACGTTTCACATGCCACAGTCAGTGTCATACCTGAATCGGATCATGTTTAAATCATGTAAATGTCTGTTCATGAGGAAATATTTGCATCACGTGAGAATAAGAGGAAACATTCTCTCATTTCAGCAGCAAATCTGAACTGTTTCCATCTGATTAGTGATCATGGCTGAAGGTCCAGCAGTGTTTGATAATTTCCTGCTGTCTGCAGAGCGTTCCCTTCAGAGGACAGCTGGTCCAGGGGCTGAGTGTTGGACGCAGCATCATCATCAAAGGAGAGATCAAGCAGACAGCACAGTGGTAAAAAAAACACCTGAGACAGATCATCAGATAACACCTATCGGCCCACACCACTACAGCCTTTAGATTCTCAAACTGATATTTGCAAAAGAAAAACAAAGTAATCCAGAAGTGAGGTTTTTAAAGACCCCCAAATTTTATGCCAATTAACTGTTACCTTGCTCAAAAATAAATAAATAAATGCTTCTACTGAAGAAGCTTCACTTTTATTAATCAAGTCATTTAATGAGACACTAACCTCTTCTGGAATAGAACCCCTGTGCAGGGGACAGCATGAGCTACGTGCTGTACAGAAGATGTTTGTACACATTAGAAAGCAGCAGTTCTAACATAGAATACCAAAATGATGGGCAGAAACTCGGCTAAAAGACTCTACCAAGCATTGGCATCCAAACCAAAAGTAGTTCAAACCCCAAGCAATAATATGGGAATGTAAGAAAAACATGAGACCAGAACTGTCCACTTTAGAGCTTCTGCTAATTTCTGCACTTCAAGCAAATCACCCAAACAAGGAGTCACATGACAGCTGAGACTCTGCTGGTTTCAAAGACGTCTGTCTCATCACTGTGAAACAGAAACTAGCCAGGATCAGCAATCAGGTCTTTTGCTGTTTTGTGGTGAAAAGTTTGATTCCAGCTCTAAAAACTCTGCTAATGTGTTCTCCAATGACTCTGCCTTTGTTTGAAATGAACCATGAAGGTCCTACTGGTCTCCATGGAGATGAAGGAGGTTTTATAGTGAAGGATTCACTCTTCCTATAGACTATCTTGGGGTTCACTTCTTTCTGGACCCTCATGGTGTTTCTAAGGTGAATGTGGTGCTATCCCTGATCCTCCTGATACTGACTATTGATAGAGGCGTCCATCAGCATCATCAGCTGATGGCTTCCTGAGATATTTACCTGTGTAAAACCTCTATTGAAGGCGCGCTACAATACTTGCAATTTTCTCTGAGTCACCCACTATCGACAGCTAATCTGGCATCTATCTAACTTCCACCTGTACTCTGAGTTCTTTCCAGCCAGTAAAAGATGGTTTTATCTTGACTGTTGTCTTAACTCTTGTTCTATTTATTTCTTTTCCTCACTTCTTTAGATAATGTCTTCTTGCATTTATTTGCTGTATCAGCCACAGTGCATGTTCAAAACAGCCAGCATGTTTATATCTGTTTGATAATGTGTGCAAAACAAAACTCAGCTGCAACGTCATGCAGCGTCCCAGATGAAAGAGTTGTATTGTGCAGTTTCTCAGCCTTAGGACGCTGCTGAGCAGCAACGACTCCAGAAATGGACATAATAAAGGTCACTGTACCATCAAACGAGTCTGGAACGCAGAGTTTTAAGGTCAGAAAGTTATGTAAAGCATCTTTAAAACATCTGAAATATTACTTAGGTTCACTTTTTTACTTTCTACTTTTGCGCTGTTCCTCATCAGACAAACTGCTTTACTAATTTTTGGGACTATTTTACTAATTCCTAGACGAACTGGGCTGCTATCCTCTGGTTGTCACTGAAAGTAATATGGTTTCTCTTTTAGGAGGAGGCTATTTACCATTTACATTTTCTACTGTGTTTGAGATGAATTTACTCTGACACAGTAACACATATGCTGACTCTGACACTTGCAGTAATCTCACATGTCTCAGCTTTCTGTAGAGCCCAAGATTATACATCCAGCCCTTGTAGCTGTGAACATATACTTCATTTACTTTGGGTATGTCCTTTCAGACGAGAGGCAGAAAAAATAGGCCTCCTCAAGAACAGGTTAAACCTAAATGTAAATTATCATTTTGTTTTTCTTGGTTTTCTGACTATTTAAGTATTTTCCCACTCCAACATGTTTGTGTGTTTGTTTTCAGTTTTGCTGTGAACCTGCGAGAGCAGAGCAGCAGCAACATTGCTCTTCATCTGAACCCTCGTCTGAAGAAAGGAGTCTTCATCAGGAACTCCTTCCTGTCGGAGTGCTGGGGCCCCGAGGAGTCTAAACTGGCCCTCTTTCCCTTCACCACAGGGCAGTATTTTGAGGTGACCCCTGCACAATTAAAGAAACATTTAACTTTCTTACAGTTGTTTTAAGTTCCTGAAAGCATCCATGTGTCTGTCGTCTTTCTGCAGATGATCATTCTGTGCGACTCGCAGCACTTCAAAGTTGCTGTTAACGGAAACCACCAGCTGGACTACAAACACCGGGTTCATGACCTGAGCTGCATCAACCAGGTGGAGGTGTTGGGCGATGTCTCACTGCTGGACATCAGGATGCTCTGAGTTCTCAAAGCTGTAAACAGAATCAGGGTCTGTTGATGTACTTCGTAAAGCCTCCAGTTCCCACATTAGTTAGAGAGCAGAGGGAAGTCCAACACCGTGATGTGCTCAGGTTTCAAGGTTGCTTTATTTCTATTCAAATAATATTCATTCTGTATCATTAATTTAACTTTTTAATCCAGAAGTGAAGAATTTCCTTCACCATGGGACAGCATCAGAACCAAGTGCATGGTCAATCTTCATGTTTAAAGGTTAAAAGTTTTAATCAGCAGCTTTCATCTTACAGTATAACAAGAGCATCATAATTTACATGATCAAGAGTTTTCAAAAGCATTCCTGTGCTTCTATTAGCAGCTAATTTTGATATACTTTCCACCTCTGTTATAACAAACTGTCCCTCTTTTTTATATTGAGCAGCAGGTGATGGTTTGTATGGAAGAAATGTTTTAAGAAGAAAAAAGAAAGTTGATCACCAGTTTTGCTATAACATCTGTGTACTAACAGACTACCTGAAGTTTATCCTAAATGAATGCAATAGAATAGAATAGTCTTTGTCCAGACTAAAAGATGATTGTATTTTATTACTCAGGTTGGTCTTACTGCTGTTTGTAAACTGTGTGCAGAGCATGTCACATACAGCAGCCGCCACGTGTGAAGATCTTACATGACTTTGAGGAATAAAATGAAAAATTTGTGTTTGTGTTGTATGATGTAGATGCATAAAATGTACACACATGTGCAGTGTTGTTGTGTTGGCATGTTAAGACTCAACATCCTCAGTGAGTTTCACAAGCTTCAGAACCAAACTGAAAAGTTTACCACAATAAAACTTTTAATTTTACATGTCACCTACAAGATGAATGACACTGACAGACTGAAGCTATGAAAACTATTAAAACATTATCAAGTGAAAGCGTTTTAAGGATACATGCTGCACGCTCTGCTACTATGAAACAGTCATCATTTTCTATGAAACTTTATTGCAAGTACCTTGGAGTTCAGCTGGACAACAGACTTGAGTGGAAAAGCAACACTGAGTACATTTACGAGAAAGGTCAGAGCAGACTCTACTTCTTAAGGAAGCTGAGATCTTTTAACGTCTTCACCAAAATGTTGCTAATGTTCTACAGGACTGTCATCTTGAAAAGAATTAACAAACTGATCAAGAAAGCCGGTTCTGTGCTTGGAGTAACTCTGGAGCCGCTGGAGTTGATCATCAAAAAAAGAATTCTGTACAAGCTGACGAAGATAATGGAAGATCCTTCACACCCTCTACACAACGCCGTGACGAAACAACAGAGTGTGTTCAGTGGGAGGCTTGTTCAAGTCCGATGCAAGACAGAGAGATACAGAAGATCCTTCCTTCCAGCAGCTATCAGGCTGAAGAACAAAGCCCTTAATTAATTAATGTGATTGTTTTACTAAAAAATTACTACTACTACAATATTGAATTTCCCTTTGGGATTAATAAAGTATTTTTCATTTCATTTCATTTCATTGTCAGTTACTCTTGACATGCTGTAATGTGACACACGATCCTTTTGCATGCGACATCATGAAACGATGTAATAAAGTGCAACAGCATGAGGTACCTTACTATGAAATGTAGACTGTCCACAATGGTTCCCAATCTGGGGTACCTGAACCCTCCAGTGGGTCCTCTAATAGCACAGGGTGTCCATTTAGATTGAGCAGAGAATGTGTAAAAATCAGTGGAGCGAGACTTTATCAGGTGGGTCATCATGTAGAACAGAAATTGATGTGTTCCTCTCTCTAAAAACACACACACACACATACACTACTATTATATGACATAAAACATTATAGTATCAAATGTGTCATAGCACAATTCATGTCATAGCATAATGTGATCTGTGTATGTGTCATGTTACATTATATGTCGTAATATGGGAGGAGTGGTGGCCAGAGTTCTCCAATTAAATGGTACTGGTGGTGGCCTAGTGGTTACAGAGGTGGGCATGGGTCTGCAGGACCTGGGTGCTTCTCCCCAGTGTCCCAACAGGGGTAAACCACTATGGGTCTGTCAGCAAGGCTCCTAACCACATACTATACCAAGACACATCCTTTACAATGCAATATAAAATACTGTGACATATACTATACTATAACACATTTATACATTAACACATTTTTTAAAATGTACAATACTATGATAAACACTACACTGACACTATAAAAACCCACATTTTATACTATAACATATTTTATGACTTATACTAACACACATATTTTATTATTATTATTATTATTATTATGACACATACAATATCACATGTTATACTATGACACATACTATATACATACATATATATATATATACATACACATACTATTTCCCTGAGGACTCTCCAAAGGGATTAATAAAGTATTTCTATTCTACATACTAAGCCATATACTATACTATAACACATTTATACAATAACATACTTTATGACATGTCAAATACTATGACACATGAACTCTGACATACTATACCCCAACATATTTTTATACTACAACATATTTTTTAATATACTGTACTCTGACACATATTATACAATACATAATACCCAAACTATAAAATATGTTATTGTATAAATGTAGTATAGTATATGTCATAGTGTAGTATATGGCATAGTACAGCATGTGTCATAGTATAATGTGTATCTTAAAATGTATGTGTCATAAAATTTGTTATAGTATAAAATGTGTCATAGATGTGATATTTTGTCTCTTGATGTTGTTCAGGTGTTTCAGGATGACGCTGACATCATCAACATGGGCGGAGCTAAAGGACCGAAACTCACAGAGGTCAGAAGAAACAGAAGAGTGACTGATGAAGATGAGTGATGACAAATTCAGAGGTAGTTAGTGAACCAAGGTTCATTTCATATATTGGCTTTTCTCCTGTGTTCTGCTTTCACTCACCATTTAGTGGCCAAGAATTTTACATAAAACAAAATAACATTACAGAAGTAGTTCCTGTCATTTCACCAATAATGCTAAGATTAGTGGGAGGAGGTAACAGATTTATCTCCCATCAGCAGCTGGACTTCATATACTAAGCTAATTAGCATCTTAGCCTGACAACCACTACGACACCAAGTGTACTGCTAATAGTTCCTGTAATTTTCTTGTAAGTTAAGATAGTGACAGAAGTTAAAGGGAGGAGGTGGATACTGCACCTTCTTAGGCCTAAAACTGGAGCGTCCAGGAGCTGAAACACTGCAGTTCGTAATGTTGATGCCCAGTGCAGCTCTTTTACTTCATGGTACCACGTCACACATTAGCAAGTAGAAATGGGAAAGAAGAGTTCTGATCTTAGCCTGACAGATGAAACCTCAGGTAGAATCTCCATCCTGTTTTAATAAGTTACTCTCAGGTCCAAATGTTGAATTAGTTTGTACATTTATTTATGTATTTGTTTATTTCTCCACAGATATCATATAAAACATCTATTCTTAGTGTCATGTTCTGGAAACATCATCAAACCTCCATGTTTTTGACCTGGACGATCCTTCTGACTGGATGACCCAGATTTATATTTTATGAGTGAGAACAGCAGCGAGGACGCTCCGATTGGTGGAAAACTGTTTTGATATTCTGTAGTCATGATGCAGCAGGCTGTCCTCTGCTGGAGAAACCAGATCACGTTTAAGAGCACGAATTCTACTGAAAACAGGCTCTGAGACAGTAGATGCAGCCAGTAACGCTGCTGGTGGCTGATGGAGATGTCGAAATAGAACTACATCTTTTTCCAGTTTTAAAACTAGTTTTGATCCAAACCATGTGACCCAGTCACTTCAAACCACAGGTGAGTTGAAGCAGATGACCATCCAGACATGACACAAGTCTTCCTAATTTTTTTCACCTCCTGTCATATTTTATATGAATAGATCTATTAAAATGATCAACAATCTCTACTGGGAGCCTGTTTATTGAGTATTTTCTAGCTGTGGTCCTCCTGCCCTCTTTAAAGCCTTATTATATTTATTATTAATCACTGTGAAAATGATCAGTAAATCCTGGTGGACAACTGTATTTAATTATTATAAGAAAGTATTTCAAAATAATATATTTGTCTGTCACACGACAAATTGATTCCAACACTGTTTTAATGTAAAAGACATTCAAACAATAAAACACTTCTGTTAAGCTGCACTTTCTTTTTCTACAGTGATTTTGTGGACGCCTTCTGTGTCTGTTGTTTGATGTGGGAATTATATCAGTTTTGTTTTTTATGGCAAGACATCAAACTCTGAGGCCCGTCCCCGCTATGCTCTTACTCCATGAAGTAAGAGGACAGATTCTTGTTGCTGAAGATGTGATCGAAGCTCTGAATTCAGCTCCTGAGTTAAAGAGTCAAACCTGCTTAGAAACCCTGCAGCTCCTGTGTCGAGGTAGCTCAGGATGATATTCAGCTGCAGCTGGAAGCAGGAGGTTCAGGTTCAAATCCTCTAAATGCTGTAGAAAGATTGATGTTTGTTTTTAAGGCCACCAGCCAAATATAAAGAGTGAAAAACTTCAACAAAGGTTATCAGTGTGACAGGGAGAATAGCTCACCCTGATGGGTGAAGCTCTGGATTATTAGTCGAACTGTGTTCAAAACCACTGACTGACTTCCTGTTTTTTATACTTTGGATGCCAAATGAACAAGTTAGAATACCTACAGAGGGTCTAGCTATGTATGAGAGGATAGCTCAGGGGGATGGAGACCTGCCTGAAGTTCAACAAGTTGTAGGTTCAAATCCTCCAGTGTGCAAGTGGTGAAATGCAGTTCTAGACACCTTGAGTTTATAATTTCTTAATTAATTCACAAGTCCAGTCTGAAGTTAAGAGCTTCAATGTGAAGTGTCACATGTCCAGAAGAATAGCTCAGGCTGGTAGGAGAGTACTCTGGAGGCAGGAGGACCTGGATCGAACCTCTTTGAACACATCAATTTTCATGGCCAATGGCCAAAATGAAAAGATAAAAGCACCACGAGAACAAGTCTGAGTGTGAAGGGCCTCGGTGGCGTGGTGGGGTTGGCAGAGAACCGTAAGTCGCCAGTGGTGCAGCGTCTAGTTCGAATCCTGCCCGTTGCCGGTACCTGGATCATAAAACCATCCTGCTCCGGTGGGTTGGGGAGGGGGCCGTGTCCCCTCCCCGTACTCTGGGGAGGTAGCAAGTAGGGGTTATAAATCAGAAAACTAGAACAGGCTAATATTTTACTGGGTACATGAAACACCAGATGTCCTGGGATTTAAGATCACATACAACTTTAGACAGTTGCTGAAGAGGAACCTGGACTAGCAGAGAAGACAACAAGCTACTTTAGACAGTTGCTGACCATTGGAGTGTTGCAAGATGTTTATGACTTATTAAGAAACATAGCACAAGATGACAGTGACAACAAACTACTTTAGATCATTACTGAAAGGAAGAACAACAACATGACTGGCTTCTCTAAGACAACAAAACTATGTTTAAGACAGATGGGAATAGGTTTGTTGTTGAAGTAAAACAGAAGGTGAAAGAACTTTAATGGTTACAGTCAATTAAAACCTCTTTCTGAGCTTCTATTGTAACAGAATCTTTCTACTAGAGCATACTTCACTACATGTTAAAAGTAAAAGAGGGTTGTGTTGAACTCAACTACTGAACACAGGAATTCCCTGCCAGCATCTCTCTTTCTCTCTCTCTTGTAAAAGATATTATGAATCTCAAAATTCAAAAATTAAAAAATAAACCAAGCCACTCAATAACCCTATAATGGGATATATCAACGTATGATGACACCTGTGGTGCAACCCTTTTAAGCACACACATACATACACACATACATACCCACATACATACCCTACCTACAGAACTGACCTATCAACCCATTACACTCCAGGCCTGTTATGTGTATTCAACATTCATCATTCAGATACATCATTCCAGACCTGGGGGCGTATATACTCTATCCAATCCAATCCTTCTATACATACGGCACATATGTACATACATCATCATATCATAGTGTCACAGGTGTCATCTGTGTTGATATATCCCTACTGTAAAACATCCTATTTCAAGGGGGGAAGTTAACTCCCCCTTGTGTTCTGGCGTCCTGGCTCCCCCTTGCCGTAGCATTTAGTGGCCTCACACCCAGAGTTGAACTCAGGTCTCCCGAGTGGGAGGCGGAAACCCCACCAGCTGAGCTAGTCAGTGGCTCGATGTGAAACGTTTGATCTGTGTACAAATCATCTACGGATAGATGTGTGTTACTAAAAATGGTTGTTACTATGGTATATAGATGACAGTTCCAACAAATTTCCCTTTGGTACATCCAAGGTCTCATGGAGTTCTCTGAGGGATTCTGCCCTGATGGGACACTGGGGACGTGAACTTGGTTCTTCTGGACCATAAACCACTGAGGTACCCACTACACCACACCAAGCATGCTGGAAACAGTTACTTTTAAAGCTTTGACTTGTGTTTCACAGTTTCTCTGCATAGTTCAGTCATTCTCCTGTTGGACTGGTCACCAGCTTCCTGGGAGGGGGCCACAAAAATGCTAGTGGGTCCACCAGTGGGACTTTCTGAGTGATTTGCCTTTGATGGAACACTGGGGACCTGAACCCAGGTCCTCTGGATCCAAAACCACTGAAGTAGCCACCACATTACCTCGCCCTGATTTCTGCTGTGTGGTAGGGTATCACATGATTTCCAGTTTTGACCTTTTTTATGGCATTATTTTCTGGAAACTTTCTCAATAAAATACCAAAAGTGCTGTCCGTTTGACTGTTTCTCTCTGTGTATGGAGGTGTGGCTGGACTGCTCGGGTCAATGCTGGACTCTTTCCTGGGAGCTCACATGCAGGACTCTGAAGATTAATTTGAAATATTCAGTCTTAGTCACACCTGTCAGGCAATTGAACTGACAGCTGAAAAAGAGGCACAAAATTTGTAGGAAATAGTTGTTTGGTTGGTAAATCCCAACTATTTCAGCATGAATTTGGTCATTTGTTCCCTCGGTTCACAGAAACACAGCAAACGTTGGCTTATGCCAGCAGGTTACTATGTATTAAATGGTAAATATTTGGTAAATCCACAATGAGTGATCCATGATAGCATGTTTGTCGATAGCATTTTCATACAAAGCATTGTGGTAGGTAGTGTCATATTTTAGCATCTGTCGTAGTAAATCTATCTTAGATGGAGATGATCGTCCATGCCTTCATCTCATCCAGACTTGATTATTGCTTAAGCAAAAAAATCTCTTGACCGTCTTCCAGTTGTTAACAACGCTGCTTCAAGGCTGATAACAAATCCTCCAAATTCACTCATGTCACTCCATCACTAATCCAGCTGCACTGGCTTCCCATAAACTACAACTAGTACAAAACACAGCAGCTCATATTACAAGAACGTCATCAACTTCCCACATCACACCGTCTCCTGGTCACATGTCACATTCAGTATAAATTAATCTTCACAACCTCGTTCATACATCTCTGACCTTCTCCATTTCATTGTTCCTGTCAGTCATCAGATCCTCTTCATCTATTCATCTCACTGTCCTCCCATTCGCCTCAGCGCAGTGGGAAGGAGAGTTCAGCCACTCTGCCCCCAACTGTGGAATTCACTACACCCCCAATCTTTACAACATAACTTCACTTCTAGTCAGTTAAAAACGCACCTGTTCAGGTTCGCCTTCTCTCCGAGTGGGCTATTTTTCCTTTTTGATATTCATTCCACTTTTAATTTATAAGCAGACTGTGTCAAGAAAGGCACCTATAAATAAATTATAGTATGTTTTAGTGCAGTGTCATAAAAAAATGGTGGCATAATATAGCATGTGATTTAGTTTTAATAGGAAAATAAAATATATTTTTATCCCCATACTTTTTTTCCTACAACTAGTTTTTAAATATTAAATGTCATTATCCCTTGACCTTGACTTTGTTACACACTGAACCTCTGAGGGGAAATTTAATCAATACGTCTGAAAATGTAACACACACTACTGGTATTAACATGAAAATTATTTTACTTCTCCTGAGTTCAAACTTCTTTCTCTGCTTCATAAAAGACTAGATAGTCAACTAGACAGTTATTTGCTCACAGATCTTTATTGCAGCACTGAAAAATAAATGAAAGAGTAAAAACAAATCAGCACTAAAAAACAAAAACAAAAAAACCTGTACATATTAACATTTTCTAAAAGTACATATTTATAAAAATCTGAAGTTTTATTACAAAATGGAGGTAAAAAGCAGGTTATTAAAGTTTATCTACAAACAACAATTACTGTAAAAAGTTAATGATAAGTTTGTGCATGAGTCCCAGCATGCACTGGGGCAGAGGTAGTGTCACTGCTGGAGTGTGTGAGCTCTGCCGCTGCGCTCAGAAGTCAGCATCCAGTCTGAAGGCGTTGTCTGTGGGACCCGACATCACGCCCATCCTCTGATACTCGCCAACCCGCTTCTCAAAGAAGTTGGTCTTTCCCTCCAGAGAGATGTTCTCCATGAAGTCGAAGGGGTTCTCCACCCGGTAGATCTGCAGAGAACACGCATACGACAGGTGTTTAAACGCACCTGGTTTGGCTGTAAAGCAGCACATGTGGACGGACAGCAGGTGAGTTCAGTCAGGCGTCTGTGTCGCGCTGCTGCTGGTCTGACAGAGAACCACATGCTCCCGATCAGCCTCTGCATCGGCGCTCAGCCCCCATCACTGGCTGAGGTCCGTACCCCTGCGCCACTCATCACTACACACCTACTGATCCCAGCTTTGATGCGTTTTACTGTACGGGTGATGTTACCTTAGAGAAGCCGAGCTCCAGCAGCAGTCTGTCAGCTACAAACTCGATGTACTGCTTCATCATATCGCAGTTCATCCCGATCAGCTTCACCGGCAGAGCGTCGGTCAGGAACTCCTGCGCGCACGCACGCACACACAAAAACACGCAGACATTAGAACCAGTGACGCCAGTGTGAGCAGCAGCAGAGAAACCAGAGCTTCCACAACCCACCTGCTCAATCTCAACAGCGTTCCTGATGATGCTGACAACCGTTTGTGAGGACGGCTTGTTCAGCAGGTGTTTGAACATCAGACAGGCAAAGTCACAGTGCAGACCCTGAAGGCAACACACAGTATTAGGGATGGACACTCTGGAATCAGTACTTTGACAATAAATAAATGACAAAATGAATCCAGCTCCATGATTGTGGGAGCCTAACAGATGCCACAATGTCACCATGACGCTAGTGTTGTTTTCACGTTTTAGGAGGTATAATGCAGGTTATTGAGCACTTTTATTTCTTTGTAAGAGCTTTAATTTTCAAATTTGTAATCATTTTAAAAATGATTTCCATCTGAATTTTATTTGATTACTCAATAATTGCATTTGGTAATAAGTTTATATCTCATATTACCCTTGTAATAAAATATTAATGCACACAATGAAATCATGTGATTTTCCTTTAAGGGGCACAAAGTGTTGGTAAAAAAGAAAAAGGTACCATAAACCAATAGTATGGTATTGAAAAGAAAAAAGTTGGTATCACTCATCCCTACATGAGATGAAATCACTGCTGATCAGTTACTGATCTGTGTGTGTGTGTGTGTGTGTGTGTGTGGTCACCTCGTCTCTGCTGATGAGCTCGTTGCTGAAGGTCAGGCCGGGCATCAAACCTCTCTTCTTCAGCCAGAAGATTGCAGCAAACGACCCCGAGAAGAAGATTCCCTCCACGGCGGCAAAGGCCACAACACGCTCTCCTGAGTGATGGATAACACACACACGATCAATATCAGCGTGGAGCAGCAGCATTATGTGTGATGTCACAGTGAGCGGGGCTTACCATAGGTGGCGTTCTTATTGCCGATCCAGTTGAGCGCCCAGTCGGCCTTCTTCTTCACGCACGGCAGAGTCTCAATGGCGTTGAACAGGTACTCTCTGAGGGTCATTGAACGCGTGGTCAGACAGAACAGAGCGGCAGAGCTCAGAAAAAGACCAATCAGAGAGCATCTCACCTCTCTTTGGGCTCCTTGATGTAGGTGTCGATCAGGAGGCTGTACATCTCTGAGTGGATGTTCTCCATGGCGATCTGGAAACCGTAGAAACATCTGGCCTCGGTTACCTGAACTTCCTGTGTGAAGCGCTCCACCTGGCGGTCAAAGTGAGAGAAAAGGTTGAAGAGACAGGTCGACCCTGAACATACCACCACATAACTGATCAGCAGCAGGTTCCTCACCAGGTTCTCATTGACGATGCCGTCACTGGCGGCAAAGAAGGCCAAGACGTGGGAGATGAAGTAACGCTCTTCATCCTTCAGAGTGTCCCAGTGCTGCAGGTCCTTGGACAGATCCACCTGGACAGACAGCAGCCTTGAACTCAACTCTGTCCTGCAGCTTCTAATGAATGAGTGAGAGAGCAGCAGGGCTCCTGCCTACCTCCTCTGCTGTCCAGAAGGACGCCTCTGCTTTCTTGTACATCTGCCAGATGTCGTGGTATTGGATGGGGAAGATGACAAAGCGACGAGGGTTCTCCTTCAGCAGCGGCTCCTCTTTCTCCATCGAGATGCTGCTCTTCTTCACAGCTTGGGGCTGAAATATTACAACAAATAAGCATGCAGAAGTTAAGGAGATCAGTTGCTGCAAACAAATGGAACAAACTGCCAGTGGAAAATAAACTTTCACGTAGACACTTAATAATCCAGGTTAAAAAATTTCTAGTGTGCCTATGCATGAAATCTGCACAGTAACTTAACTCTTCTTGCTTTTAATCATTTCAACTTGATCTATTATTTTATTGTGACTTTTGCCATTTGTTGCTGCCTTAAACTACTTTTAATGCTTTCTTTGCACCATCATTAATGTTCTGTGCAAATCACTTTGTGTAAATCGTCCTGTACATTCAATATGCTATACAAATAAAGACACATTGCCTTTACTTTCATGGATGGATAATGAACACAAAGATCAGCTGCATTTAGATGTAGCACATGTATTGATCAGTTAATCATGTCTGATGGAGGCTCGTAAGCTGTAAAGACAGCTGACGGTGCACACCCTTATTGGCGCCACATCCGCAATTTAGGCGCCACAACCAGCAGCACCAGCTGTTCCAATCATTCAACATAATCTTTTCAGCTAAAGTCATTCCGGAACATTTTCTGTGACTCACCGCGGCCTCGTTGAAGATCCTCCGCGCCGTTTTGGACGCCAGGACGCGGCTGCTGTTCAGACTCGGAGGCTGAAAGGAAACAAAAACCGTTCAAGAACTGAACAG
Organism: Melanotaenia boesemani; assembly: GCF_017639745.1. Classification (NCBI taxonomy): domain Eukaryota; kingdom Metazoa; phylum Chordata; class Actinopteri; order Atheriniformes; family Melanotaeniidae; genus Melanotaenia; species Melanotaenia boesemani. The sequence goes on along the minus strand of NC_055703.1, from coordinate 26,026,388 downwards.
GACGCTTTATCGATAAACACGTTGATCTTTGAGCTCTGTGTTGAACCGTCAGTGTTACGGCTTTCTGCTCTCACCGTGTTTTCTTTGTTCAGGGACATGTCGGTCATCTGAGTGTTGAGAGTATTTTCGTTCTTGACAGAGAGAGGAGAGCGCGCGTTCATCATCGTGACTTCTCAAACTAAATATGGATACAAAACGTAAAAGAAAATTAAAAAAAAAATAAACTAAATACTTAAAACACCTAAGACTAATCTAACAGCAGCACGGATGGACAGAGAGGAGAAAATGAAGCGGTTTCTGCCTGCAGTTCGCCTTTTTATTGAAATCCTGGCGCTAGAAAAGAGCTGACCAATGGAAACACAGCTTATAGAGTCCCTTTAAAGTGACGACGTGACTGAGCCAATCAGACAAAGAGCAAAGCTCACGTGATGCTGAATCTCGATGGGCTTTATCTTGCTTTGGTTACAAAACTGCCTGCAACAGAGGTTATAAAACTATTAAAATAAGCGCGGGAGAAACAGTTAAAATGTAACGAAAAAACGCAATATGCATTAAAACAAAACGGTAATACACTGTTAGAAAGATAAAATTAAGAAATCACCTGAATGAAACCAACAGAGTGGTTTTAATACCCATTCTGGTTTCACAGCTGTTTAAGAATGTATGAATACATTAAAATAACAAATGTCCCTGCTCGTGTTTTAATTTTATTTAGTGCTTTCAAATTTTAGAAAAATCCTTAAAAATCTGACACAAAACTAGATGTCTTCATCGACTTTTGTTTAGTTTCCCGCTGCCGCGTTTTTCTGCACGGTGATTGTCAACACGCTTTACTTACACGTCAACAACTTTATTTAGAAAATAAAATAAAACTCTTGACTTTACGATTGTAATGTGTATTTATCTGTGAGTTCTAAAACTTATATTGTTTTTGCCCGATAAGTTAATACGATCCAAAGCAGCATCTCTGGCGTAAATTTTGATATCGTTTCTTCCGCTCACAGTAAAGCTGGGTTTATGGTCTAAATGATCGAATCAATCGGTTTCCATCCATTTGGAAGTGCTGTACCTTTCATTAAATCGGCTTTCTATAACTGAAGAACGAACAATAGAGAAACCGACCCATTTTCCCTCCTGGAATAAGAACTTATCAGCTGTTTCCGGGAACGAGTATTCTCATTGGCTGAACAAGAGGCTGACGTAATGAACCTCTTAACATGAACAGCTAATTTCGCCCCCTTGCGGTCAGAACAGGCAAAGGCTGGATTTAATTGTGGGTTTTTGGTGGATTGTTTTATTTTATTGTATAACTATTTCCTTAAAGTTAACAATTACAAATAATCAGTTAAATAAAAAAAATATTAGTGTAATAATTTATAATAAATTACTCACGATTAATCTGTTATGGGAAAAAATAAAGACAAATCTTCATTGACTTTTTTCTGATGAAACTTCACTGTAAATTTCTAAATTATTGCTGAATAATACTTTCATAGCAAGTTAATATGGCCATACATTGAAAATTTTAATGTGTTTTAAAATAAAGTATATTTGAAGAATTAAGAAATTATAGCACCCTAAGAGTACTAAAAGTACATTTTATAAACTGACTCAGAGTCTTGTTTTCATCACATGAAAATTAAGAAAATGCAGTAAATCACAGGACTATTCCCCACAGATTCTTTAACCTTATTCTAAGGAAAGATATATAATATACCTGTTTACAGTTCAACATGACACTGAGCCTTGCATTTGTTTTTTCTCTCTCTTTCTGTTGTACCTATAGCTAAAATGCCTTTATATAAATCTGAGAATGACCAATTAATATACTTTATGAATTTCTTATGAATTATAAATAAAGGTAGGATGTATAAAGTTCTATTGATAATATTAATTTCATTCTTTCAAATTCAAAAATCTGTTAATATGACAATTTTTCTTGTCTTTATATTTTATAACATTCTAGAATATCTTAAATTTTACTTTTATTTTATGTATCTTAGGGATATGTAAAATTCTTTTTATTTTAATTTTTTTATTTTATTTGACCTAATGGTTTTATGTAGCAACACAATACCACTGTCATTAAAGTTTAATATTTCGCAGCCAAACTGACTAATTTCTTAAATAATTTACGACAAATTCTTCACTTACTACAGCCCTATTTGTATGTCAGAAACAGTGTCTACTGAGCATATAAAAAGGAAAAACTAAAATTACATTTAAATAATCAGAATCAGAATGTGCTGTCACGTACAACGAATTTGCAATGCCTCACCTACAGTTGCTGCACACATGCACAGTTATTTGGTACCTTCGGTACCCCTCCAACCCCAAACTTCAAAACAAGCAATAAAACATTAATAAATAACAAAATCAATAAAATGGCCAGTAATAAAAATTAGGAAATTACATTTGTATGAAAACAAACACATAATCATATTTTTCCCCCCTTTTTCCACATTGTGCGGCTGTACAATAAAATGACCACACAATGTCGCTGTTATCCTGCTCACGTTGCGTCCACCAGACTTCAGTCTTTTTGTTTATTTTTATGCATTTTCTGTGGCTTGTGCTGAATGTCGGTCAGTAAGGCAAGTGGGCGGGAACCTGACGCTCCAAAGGAACGCCCCTCACACGATGAGGCAAAGCGACGTGTTCTCCGATTGGTCACGCCCCCTCAACGCTGCCTTACGATTGGATGATAGTTGTTACCGGGTGGTGTGGGGAGAGAGCAGCGGAGGTCCGGTTGTATAACTCCATACGTCAGAGTCCCGCTGTCGTTAAGCAGAAACGTCATGAGCGAGATACTGTGTTTATATAAACCACTGCAGCTCAGAAAGCTGGATTGAAACCTGACGTTGCTGCTCAGCAAAGTGTTGTCAACGTTTAGGAAGCATTCAAAGAATGAGAACCAAAATTCAAGTTCTTGAGCACAAAAACAGAGAACCGGAACTTGATATCTGGGGAAGTTTTAGCAGTCCCCCCCATAAAATCTTAATTTTGTCTTTCAATTCACCTGAAATAAATTATCTGAACAGGGGCCCATTAAATCAGGAGGGCCCAATCTGATCTTATGATATATCTTCATGAAATGATCTACTTTAAAGATCGTGGAAAAAATAAAATAATTAATTAAACTACAAAACCTCAATACTGCCACCAGAAATGAATCTTAAATCATGAGTAATGGCCACAAATATATGTTAAAGTTTAAGGTTACTGTTTCTTTTTCTTTTTCTTTTTTTTTCTGTTTATTTTGTTAGAACTTTAATAGACTGAAATTGATGTAAAGGTGAAAAAATAAATAAACGAAAAAGAAATTAAACAGTCACAAAAGATGCAAAATGAGTATAATAGTAAATAAATAAATAAATAACTCACATGAAGCTTACACTTCATTTGTGTTTCCAGAGTTCCTTTTGTCCCGTAGTTTCAGTCAAGCATGGCTGATTGCCAGAGATATCCTGCTCTCTGGTCCTTTAAAAAGTTTCTACAAATATAATAATAATAATAATAATAATAATAACAAACAAAAAAAAAAGTCTGATAACTTTAAAATATCTTTAAATGAAAGTACAGATTGGATTTATTTGATAAATCTATATATTTTGTTAGAAAAAATGCGTTTTTGAGGGGGGTTTGACAGTGTTAAGATAACTTTAAGGCTCACCCATGCAGTTGAAGATAATATGATGCTCAGCACACACAGCAGACAACAATGAGTTCATTAGAGTCAGTCAATTTCTGTGAATCTTGATTTGTTCTTTGTTTTAATTATCATGTGAAAGCATTTCCACTTTTTCCAGTTTATGGCCAAAAATTTATGTTGAAACTTCATAAGACTTTTATCTGGGCTTGAAGAGGCTACTGGTCTGTGCAGTCCTGTAATGAACAACATGTGATGAAGTTTACATGAGATGAAAATTTATTGCAACAATCACTCAGATTTATAAATGAAAACATTTGTATGTGTACAAATTAATTTGGTAAACATAAAATATTACATATACTATCAGGTGGTTGAATTAAGTACTGCTGCCATGTATCTCCAGCTGACATGAACATCTTTAAATAGCCTACCAATGCATGTAATACAAGCTAGACTAGGTTAATCCTACTGAAAAGTACATTTTACTAAAACTATAAGACACATTACTTAATAATTGTTATAAAATAAGTTAGTGTGTTTGTGATTTAACAGTGTATGAAGGGTTAAATGAAATCAAGAACAACTATTAATTTAACAATGTTAAAATGCCAATACATGCACAAAAGGCCAGGCCAATCAGACTTAACTCCACTGATGTACATATAAAATAAATATTCCACCATCTTTAATGCTATCAGGTTTATGAAAAAAAAAACTAAGGCTGTTTGTGTATTAAGAGATTTAGCCTGGTGTGTTGCTATATAATCCATGGTTAAAAAAAGAAGCCAGGCTAGGTTAATATATAAATAGTTAATAATACAAACTGGGGCCAGTCTTGAAATGACAGTGATTAACAGAAAAAGTGAGTTAACCAAGATTTAAAAAAAAAAAAAAAAAAAAACATTCTCAAAACGTTCCAAATCTTCTTTAAAGAAACACAATGAAGCAACGCAAATTTTTATGGTAAAGTTTTATTATAAAAGCCATATTGTTCATTGTTGCCCACAAGCAAATGTTTAGAAATGGGAATATTCTAATATAAGCTGTTATTATTAGGGATAACATTTAATAACATGAGGTATTTTTTTACTGGCTACACTATGGGCCAAATCAAGCTATTAAAAACAGCACTTTTCCTCAACAAAGGTTTATTAAATAATAATAATAATAATAAAGATGTGTAAAGCAAAGATAGCAGGTAGTATCACAGTGATGAATACTGTCCACTGACATTTTAAAAATATGAATAACTCGTACTGTCAATAAATGGAGACTGGAATACACATAACATTCATATAGATATCAATATATTTACAATATTTACAGTCAAACAAATAAACGTATGTCAGCTAGAAAAAAAAGCACAATACAGAAGCTTTGGCAAACAATAAACAAGAGTGTGTACATTTTCCTAAATGTAACATGTACACAAAGTAAACATGATTATACATGGAGAGTATAAAAACAAGGAAGATTTTTTAAAAATCCAGTGCAATGTCAGGTTTTGTTGGTTTTTGTCCGTGGTTAAATAGCAGCCTGTCGCCTCCATATCCTCCTCTTGCGGTGAGGGTGTGGTTGTGGAATTAAAATGTCCTGAGCAGGGCGGAGAGCTTGCCGCCCTTTGCTGGTATTCCCAGCTATGAGTCCGGATTACGGCAGCACTCGGATCTTACAGATAACTTGAATTACTGTGGCATGTATACAAAGTAGTTGCCTACTTTTACTTGATTAAATGATCTGAGCACTTCTTCCATCACTCCTAGGACGGCCATCTTAACAAAAAAGTTAATCATTTGAGTCCACCAGGTTTTTCTGACCCTGTTCAGAGGTCTTGTAAACGTAGTCGGGGCCCACAGAGAGAACAAAAAACTTCCTCTTTATACGGAAGGTGGGGCTGATTGAAACACCCGGTCACAATTATGAATCTGATCTATGGCCCGCACCCCCATTACTGGAGTCCTGAGTGGGCCTTGTAGGCTCCATGAGTCAGTCAGTTGGGGGTGGGAACCAGCATGCCAACAGGAAGTGTAGGACTTCTGTTTTGGCCCTTGGGCAAGGCTTCTTTGCCAGGATCCCGGGTTTCAGCAGGCCATGAGGACGCCCTCTTGGTGGTCATGTGCCGTCGGGCGTGTTTGGTCAAATGGTCGCTGCGCATGAAACGGCGATCACACACAGTGCAGACAAACTTCTTCTCACCTGTGTGCGTTCGACGATGGCGAGATAGCTCATCGGAGCGAGCAAATTTTTTGTCACAGCCCTCCCAGTGACAGCTGAATGGTTTTTCACCTGCAGAGGAAGACAATGGTAATGTTAGTGGCTGGAGAAATAAAATAGAAAAGCCTGAGTGGTGTCAGGTGGATGGCTTTGCGACGCGTACCTGTATGAGTGCGCAGGTGAGCCTTCAGGTGGGAACTCTTGAAGTAGGTCTTCTTACAGCCGGGAAAGTTGCACACGTAGTTTCTTCTGCGGGAGAAGTCTGCCTGCGTGGCGCCGCCGTTTACTCCTGACGGCATGTAAACAGGTGCCGGGGCCAGGGGGAGGAGCTTAGTGTTGCCCAGGGTCATTACAGTCTGTGGGCCCTGTGGTGGCTGGGAGACGGGTGCCTGAGGCACCACAAACATGACAGTTCCCTGCGGTACAGCAGAGCCCACCAGTAGAGGCTGAGTGAAGCCTGAAGCAGGAGACTGGGGCAAGATGGGCTTGGGACCCCCCTGGGTCTGCACCTGAACTGGAGCCTGGACAAAGGCTGAGATCATCCCAGTCCGACTGCTCACTGGGAAAACCTGGCAGAGGACCGGAGAGGAGGGGACCGCAGAGGAAGACAGCGCAGTGGTGTGAGGTGGAGAGACTGAGGAGGGAGAAGGAGACATGCTGTCGGGGGTCAGAGGAGGTGCATGATTCTCCTCAGGAGGAGTGTCTGTGGCTGTGGTTTCCATTTGGATCGAGGAGGAGGTTTCTGTCAGCTGAGTGGAGATTGGAGGTGCAGGGGGGCTGAGGCTGTCGGCAGTGTGGCGGATGACACTAGTGGCCATCGCTTTGCTGGGTGGAGCCAAACATGACGACTTGGAGTGAGGTGGAAGTGCTGAGGTCTCTGTGGTGACGGAAGAGGAGGAAGGGGCAGAGGAAGGCTGTGGGAGGCAAGTATGGAAGTCGCTGAGGATGGCAGGGCAGGTGGTAAGACTGGGGCGGAGTAAGACCTGTCTGGGGGCGGGGCTCGGGGCAGAGGTTGTAGTGAGGACCGCTGTGGTGGAGGCCTCTGTGAAGCTGGGACTGTGAGGTGGAGTCATACACTGAGAAAGAACAACATGTCACCGTCACAAACTGAGAGCAGATGCAGCAGTTAGTAACAACGGGCCTCATTCACCAACCGTTCTTATGAACAAATTTGTGCTTTAAGGATCATTTATGCACCCTTTACCAACATAAATAGGTACATCTGTTCCAAATGTTACTGCCCTCATACTTTCATGTGTCCCTTACATTGCTGTGGTTGTCCACCAGAGGGCAGTGCAGAGTTCACCTTCGCACTCTGAAGTCCGTTTTAGACAAAAGCAAACATGGTATTGGTGGGGCAGATAATGACAATGTACATTCTCAGAAAGAGACATAAAAAGAGGCAGAGTAGTAGATGGTGGTGGTCCGTGAGAACATTTCATACATGGCGACTATTTCTCCATTTGCTCTGCCAGAGTATGCATCTGCAAGAGCCCCGATAATTGACCAAATTACACATGTAAAGACTGACAAAATGCTCCATATTCGTCTTTTGCGTAAAGTATAAATGGGCCTTACGTCCTTCTGCAAAGTAGGGCCACCTGGTCTGTCCTTTCAACTTATGTAGAGATTCACCAATAAGAGGAAAGATACGAACAATTTCTGGATTGTGAATCTAAGCGACGGTTTTTGTAAAAAAGTACAATTTAAGAACAAACTTAAGAAAATTTGTTAAAAAAAAAAAGGTGACTCAAGTCAAGAGTGAAAAAATTAGGGTTCATATGGACTTGTGGATGGAGCCCGATCAGGCCACTGGCGCTGACCAGTTAGAGTATACTGTTCTTTTAAGGACGGAGCTAAACCCCTAGCTTCACTGATGTCTTATTTCAGTGGGTTTCTTACCAGCGACGACAGGGCGATCAGGTCTTTGGGAGCATCGCCTCCCTCTGGGTGGAGCTGGATGGAGTCACAGGAGTCAGAGGTGGGGGTCAGTGGGCGTGGCTTGTGTTGCCTTTGACACCAGAAACTCATGCTGACGAGTGCCTCGGCGGCCTCCAGGTCGTGGTACTCGATGCACGACTTCTGCTCCATGGCCGCCGGTGGTTCGTTCACGTGGTCGACCTGCGAATGATTGAAAGAGGTTCAGCAAGTTTGTTCTTCATCTGGTTTTCCTCTCACACTCAGATTTGACAGGAAATGAACCAGCATTTACAACTAACAATAATTCAGATGCAGAACAAAGGCAGGAAAGTCATATGAATTAGTGCTGGGCGATATGAACCAAATCCTATATCTCAATATTTTTTACCTTAATCACGATATACGATATATATCTCGATATATATATATATTTTTTGTCAAGTAACCAAAGAAACAGTTCTAATTTACAGCCTTCGGTGCTAAATATACTTGTATTAAGGATCAGCAGCACATGTGCATTAAAATAGCTGACTGAAATTAAAGTACCTTCATATTAAATTAAATACTCCTGAAACAAAATAAATTAAAAGTACTTTTCAATGACCATAACAAAAATACAGCTGTGCAAAATGCAAAAGATGATTTTAACTCAAAACAAGCTATCTCGATATAAACGATATTCCCTCCTTTTATTTTACATCTGATACAGTCTTGATATATTTGAAAATCTCAATATATTGCCCAGCCCTAATATGAATCACTTTAAACTTTTTTATTAGACAGATTTATATGATTTCTTAAAACCGTAGGGATCATAAACGTTTTTTGTAAAGGGTGATGTTTTGAAGACAAATACCTGTCTAGCTATGACTTCTTTCAGCAACACAAAGCGGAATGATTGGTTAAATCTGTTCACAAATGCTAATCCGCTGATCTGAACAACAAAATGATATATCAGATTAAGCTCTTTTCACACATTGGTCGCCCTTCATCAGAAAAAAAAGGCATCCTCAATGACCTGCTGCTGTTCCTCTTTGGTAATCCCTACAAACTGAGGCAGATCAGCGCCTCATCAGAGTGTGTTTCCACTCATATAAGCTGCGGGTCAGACTGTGTCAAAAATACTAATTTTACAGGTCAGACCTGAAGGAATGCAGTCACGATTTGTAACAAAAAAAAGAAAGCAGAACATATCTGAAAGGGGCTTACGAGTGATGGTAGCTGTATGCGCTCATCCTCAGTTACAAACATTGAGCGAAACAAAGAGGTGTGCACACATGCTTTATTCAGCAGTCAAAATGTTTTTAAATTTCTTTTTAGTCTGACTGAAAGGCAACAGAAATTAGAGATGCAGTTATGCCCACAGCAGTCTCACTGACCAGACTTACTGCAGAGCAATAATTTGCAAACATTTTTATTGTTTACTGGATCCATAAAGTAAGGAGAGGGTGTGAAACGATTAGAGCATCTTTTCAGACAAATTATCTGCCTGATCAACCAGATATCACTTGTCAGCACAGTTCAGTCAGTACTGACACATCAGGTAATAACGCAGAAGCACATGCACAAACATGGGAATCTTTCCTATTATCTGCTTCCACCACTAGCGTGTTATACATCCCACGTTCTTCTTCTTCCGCTTCCTTTGGGGACAAAGACGCATACCGCACATCTAATTACCAATGATGCCACAATTTCCCACTTCCTCCTGAGCCACAACTACATCAGAAAATATATATATTTTTAAAAATGCAGAGGTGACAAATAAAAGCAAAAAATAAATAAATAGAGTAAGTAAAAGGCGGTGTGGCAGATGAGTTAGGGACAAAGGGTTCCTGGGTGCTCAGCAGAGTTGGCCGGCTGGAGTGAACGCTCATTGCACATACAGGAAGGGTGGAGGAGGAGAGCGAGAGACATACATGTGAACAAACACAGAGAGGCAAAGAGAAAGAGAGAGAGAGAGAGAGAGAGAGAGAGAGAGAGAGAGAGAGAGAGAGAGACAGAGAGAGAGAGAGAGAGAGAGAAAGCGAGGGGCCCCCTCTCCTGCATCTCACAAAAGCTGAGGGGGAACCTCCCTGCACCCAGAATAGATGATGGGAGGTGTTAGGAAAAAAAATAAAAAAGGGCCACGCCCCCTCCATTCACATTAACATGCACTGACTTGCCCAGTGAGAGAGAGGAAGCTGTCAACAGGAAGTCAAAATCTGCAACAAACACATCAACACTGCAATTGCCCCGCTGTTACACAAACACACCACACGGAACACCATTACAAACAGATTAATTCACACTTTAACAATCAGACACTGATCAGGATCACACCTGTTTTCTGTCACTCACACACACACCCCTTCATTGAATTTTGGGTCGTTTTTTTGTTGTTATTGTTGTTTGTTTTTCTTTAATGTGTGGTCATTGTCTTATTGTAAGCAGTCTGACCCTAAATTAGATTCACATATCAAACTGTTTGAAATTCATATGTGTACTCATTTGACCACATTTAAGAGTGAAAATCTTTTTTCCTCATATATTTTTAAGTAAAACATCTCATGCAACCTCAAAGATCTTCACATTAACTTGATTCCTGGAAATATTTACACTGTGAAAGGAGAACCTAAATCATGAGCATGTGACAAACTGTAAGGTAAACAAAAAGCAGACTGATTATTTACTGTCACTGCTTCATACTTGTTTGATATTAGAATAAACTTTGTATTGGTTTCAGTGATGGTTAGATAAAATATTCAAACTGAAATCATGAATTATTGTGTAATATGACATATTTCCCTGATAAAATCAGTTTAAATAAAAAAAAAATCTGCTCTGTAATCACACATCCAATAACAAAGAGCAGACCTGCTGCTTCACCAATTCATCTGCTAATTATTCTCTTCATTGAATGATTAATGTCTGAAAATGTTAACAAATAGCATGTTTAATATCACATCGATCCCAAAAACAAAACGATGAGAATGTCAATTTATGTATAAAAATAGACATAAAAAACAACGTGATAAATTGATCAGTTGTGTTCATTCTTCGATTAATCACCAGATGTTTGAGCTGGAACAAAGACAAACCAGCAGATGTGACTGAAGTCTCAGACAAAAGAAACCAGCGAAACCAGCAGCAGCATCACAACAACCAGCTGGACTCCATCACTCTAACATCTGCAAACTTTCTGATGCAGCGATGCATTGCAGGGATGCAACTGTTGTTAGCGCGCGCAAGCGGGATCCACAGACACACGTGCACACACGCGCGCGCTCTCAGGAGTCAACGGGTTCAGAGTGACCTCAGATAAACCTGGTGACAGCACCAAAATAAGACCAAATCAGAGGCGAAAACACGCGGAGCTTCAGTTCAGTCCCCCTCGCGGCTGCAGCTGACCCGAGACCCGGACCCGTAGGTAACGATTCTAACACGACAGCCAACTTTAAACAGAACCTCGCCGGACAGCCGGCAGAAGGCGGTCGGGACTCACCTGACAGAAGCCGAGCATGAAGAGGAAGAGGAGTTGACAAAGTGAGGCAGAGAAGAGCCGTGAATGAAGAGCGCTTTGCTTCTGCCAGTAGACCGAGCTTCAGCTGAGAGAGCCGAGGAGAGGAAGAAAAAAAAAAAAAAAAAAAAAACAGGAAAAAAACACAGAAACAAAATTCAGAGCAGTCTGGCGGGTGGTAACACGCAGCCAATCACAGCCAAAGGTGTAGCGAGCTCTGACCAATCACAAGCGAGGCGGTGCGTGATCGGTACGTGTCCGCAGCGGGATTGGCCCGCGGTGGGGTGCGTGGCTGCTGGGGGCGTGGCCGAGGAGTCAGCGGTGTCAGAGTAAACCCGATGAACCCGGCAGCGCGCTCGATATGGGGGAAAGGTTGGGGAGCAGACAGGCGCGAGGCGGGCCCGCGAGACTTTCGGGGACGCGCGCGACAGGCTGCAGATACACAATGAGTGACAAAGGAAAGATAAACGAGTAACAAATAAAGAGCAGAAAATTCTGAAATTCGTTCAGTTCCTGCGTCTCAGTGTCATTTAGCCTCCCAGTCAGCAGTTTTTTTTTCACCAGTTTACACCAAATATCAGGTAAAATGTCTAAAATCACAAAAGTTTAAACTGATTTTATTATTCTGACACATAAATAATTTAATAAACATTAATGAAATATATGTCATTAATAATTGTGAGTAAAACGTAGTCAAACACCTTTTTAGTTAGTTTTATGCTCTAAATCACATTTAAAATACTTCTCTGTAATTTTATTATCAAGTGAATAAGTAATTAATGTATTTAATCTCTCTTTTTTAAAATCCAGTTTTGTGTCCTTTCCTTGAGGATAATATGCAATAATAATATAACAATATGACTATATTTGTAAATCACCACAAAAATTATCAAGAGACCTTCTATGGAGGAAAAACATTCTGAATGCAGCCTCTCAGAAATATTAATCAAATTTCTTTCTTTCATGTCAGCAAATTCTATTTATGCAACCTTTACTTTATCAGATATTAAATATTAATCAATCTTCAAACAAACATTTTTATTATTTTCTCTGTGAGAATATTTAATCACACTCATCTATAAACATGTGTGTGCCGTAGGAGGTGGGCGTGAATCATCTGCAGCTTGTGTGCTGGTCTGCAGCACAGAACACATGAATGACAACAATGCAAAGTGTGTTTTTGTTCCCTCAAGGAATCAGAGACGGCTGCAGCTCCGCCTGCAGACAGAACAACAGTGGCTGAGTTTACATGCAGGACGTGAAATCTGCCGCAGGTCCAAGACAGGACAGTCCACAGGTCTCTCTTGTTTTGTTTTGGTTCTTTTTTTGTTTGTTTGTTTTTCCAGGTGTGGTGATGGTCAGTTGTTTTTCCACATTTTCCACTCTCCACATCAGTCATGTGCACTCTCCATATTGATAAAGATGGAAATGAACAAAGAAGGTGAGACAAAAGAGAGCACAGGTTTTGTAGCTCTGGAGGCCTTCACAATATTTCCTTTTTGTCTTCTTCCTGTACCATTTTCCTGTCTGTGACTCCCCCACCTCCCACCCTCCAGCCACCTCATCCCCTCCCCATCAGGCCGATGAACCCAGGGACTCCTATGTATTGAGGTTGTAAACAGCCTCTCCAGTAAAGAATTTCAGGGCGGGGCTACAAGGCAGCCAGGCTCGCACTCCCACCACCTTCCTCCCCCCACTTGTGCACACGCCAGCCCAGCACAGACTCCTTTGTTGAGTCTGCCTGTTAACCCTTTAAGCTACAGGGGGGTTCTGGGGTGTATGTTGCTATCATCATTATCATGGTTACATGAACAAACACATGAGCAGAGGTGGAGATAACGGAGGGTGGTGGGAGAATCTCTTCCTGTTTGAGACAAAGAGCTCTCTTTGTAATGCTTCAGGTTTCTGTGTTTGATTGACAGTAGACCCCTCATCCCACACGTCACCTGCTGGCCAGGCATACCTGGCAGTGGTGGCGGTGGACAGCCGGTTTTCCAGCCGCAGACGTCAACAGCTTTGTTTCTCAGAGTGAACGTGAGCTCTCCAGCTCAGAGAGGAGGCAGAAACTGGGGCAGAAGCAGGACCTGGCAGCAGGCAGGGTGACGTGAGTTCATTCTCTTTCCAAGTTCACTGAGGTTGTGGAGTAAAAAAAAGGAAAACACACGGGCGCTCCATCCATAAAAGCAGTTTCCAGGCAGAAAACACTCCCAGAGTTGTGCAGGAGGAAGTCAACGACTGAACTCAGCTTTTTGCAGCATCAGTCAGAGAAAAATCTGCAGCAAACCATGTACAAGGGGAAACATTTCTCTGGATTCACAAAACACTCTGCTATCTGCAACACACCTGAATAATGACACTGTTGTGTTAAAATGTATAAAGACATGATCATTACTGTGGTTCCAGACCTGCAAAATCATGTCAAAGGTAAAAAAAAATAATAGTAAAAAATCAGCTGTGCTGACACTAAAAATTTGGAAGCAAATCTGGAACTCAGCATTAAATACGGACCAGAGATGACAGTATATCTGGTAAAGGTCTGAACAGTGAGAATATTTTTAAAAAGTGAACTTTGCACAGGTAGCATGTAAACATATTAAAATGAAAAGGGTTTAGAAATTAGTCCTTTATGATGTTTACACTAATTCCAGAAGGTTTAATGAAAACTTAATTTTAATGATCACATTTAGTGTGGATGTTTTGTCCTGAGGAGGACATTTCTACAAAGTTGGGCTATTTTGCTCAGAATTAACAATTTTTCCAAGAAACGACACAGCTTCACCTGTTTTCAGTAATTCCAACATGTCTTCCACATGGATGTGTTAATCAACACTGATGAAAAGCCTCCGGTCAGTAAGGCTGTTAGATTGTCCCAGTGGTCACATGTGGTGTCCATATGTTTAACTCTTCCAGAACGCATTGGAAAAAAAGATCACAGTGTAAAATCCAGCTTATCTACTAAGATCCAACCATCTTTAGTGAAAAACAAACAAAACAAAGTTGTTTTTTGACATATAAAGTATAGATTTTATAATGTGCACAAAATATTCAAACCTTATCCCTCCCATGAGTCATCAGCTTACAGACAGAATACAAGTCTTTCATGTTGATATCCCATTATACTCCAAGACATATTGAAGACATAAAATGCTGAAAAAAATTAATAATATTAAGAGTACAAACAAAACTAAACTAACCTTGGCAGATTTTAGGAGGAAGCTGTAAATTCAGTCTAAATCAAAGGCAAAAAGCTTCAGTGTTCTGCTGATGACAAAACTGAACAGATACCAGCTATATCTAAATGAATCTGAATTAAGCTGCGATGAATGACTGGAAGTTTTCTGTGTTTTCTGAGTGTTTTGGATCAGTTGCATCCACCTTTTATGCTGGTCTTTCCCATCGAAACAGTGAAGTTATGTGAATGTTCAAAATTGAAGTTAAAATCCAGTGAGTCAGTGCACATTATTCCATATGATAACAATTTGACCATACCTCAGTCATTTAGTCATTGCAGTATTTCAGATTTTCCTTAATAAATGCCCACAAATCACGTGCACCAAATAAGCATTTCTCATTCCTCTATGGGTTAAGCTAAAAATGGTTAGAATGTTGTATTTATAGTGGTAATCTGAAAATATTTAACAAAATTTACCAGGACAAATGGTGCGTTCCAGTTGTCTCGGAATTCCGAGCAACCAAGCATATGTTACATCATTACTAGGTAGTTCCAGCTGCACCAACTAAGAAAAAATGGACGCCTCCAAAACAGCCAATTTGTGAACATCGGCTGGACCCTCTTCCATTCTGGAGTTGCTCCCGGTGAGAGGCGCCGAGCAGGTGTCGTGGAACAGTGGACCAGCTCTACACCCTCTTCGGGGTCTTTGAGGGGGCATGGGAGTTTGCCCAACCAATCCACATGTGTTTTGTGGACTTGGAGAAGGCATTCAACCGTGTCCCCCGGGGACTCCTGTGGGGAGTACTCTGGGAGTATGGAGTTCCGGACGAGCTGTGTACGAGCTGTCCGGTCCCTGTATGACCGGTGTCAGAGCTTGGGCCGCATTGTCGGCAGTAAATCAGAATCATTTCCAGTGAGGGTTGGACTCTGCCAAGGCTGCCCTCTGTCACCGATTCTGTTCATAACCTTTATGGACAGAATTTGTAGGTGCAGCCGAGGTGTCGAGGGGATCCAGTTCGGTGGCCTCAGGATTGGGTCTCTGCTCTTTGCGGATGATGTGGTTCTGTTGGCTTCATTAGGCCGTGATCTTCAGCTCTCACTGGAGCGATTCGCAGCCGAGTGTAAAGCGGCTGGGATGAGAATCAGCACCTCCAAGTCCGAGACCATGGTCCTTAGCCGGAAAAGGGTGGAGTGCTCTC
The DNA here is from genome assembly GCF_017639745.1 of Melanotaenia boesemani. Lineage (NCBI taxonomy): Eukaryota > Metazoa > Chordata > Actinopteri > Atheriniformes > Melanotaeniidae > Melanotaenia > Melanotaenia boesemani. Next base: position 26,010,732 of record NC_055703.1, on the reverse strand, counting down.
TCTGGGTCTGCAATAGGGTCCTGCCCCAAGTGGAGGAGTTTACGTATCTCGGGGTCTTGTTCATCACTTACTCATTTGTCAAAAATTCCTTGGGATTCCGAGTTCTGAGGACAATTTGAATGCATGATCACTTGCATGATAATTTTACACATGGACTGGCCACCACAGAGTCCAGACCTGAACCTCATTGAGAATCTTTGGGATGTGCTGGAGAAGGCTTAAACAGTGGTCAAACTCCCCCATCATCAATACAAGATGATACAAGATAAAAACATCTTGGGACTTTGCAGAAGCTTATCTAAACAATACTGGGTAGGGTAGGCTGGGTGGCTGTTTACCTCAAGCTTTGGTCCTTTACCAGAGTCCTGGGAGCTTGAGGGTCCTATGCAATATCTTAACTATTCTTACAACTGCGCTCTTCTGGATGGAGATGTCTGATGGTTTTCCAGGTATCTGTTGAAGACATTTCTCCGGTGTGGGGGGACACAACCTCCAGTGCTCCGATGACCACTGGTACCACTGTTGCCTTCATCTTCCAGGCTTTGTCCATATCTTCTTTGAGTCTTTGATATTTCTTCATGTTTCTTGTGTTCCCTTTTCCTGATATTTCCATCATTGGGGATGGCTACATTGATCACTACAGCTTTCCTTTGCTGCTCATCCATGTTCACAATGTCCACTTGGTTGGCTACCACCATTTTGTCAATCTGTATCTGGAAGTCCCACGGGATCTTAGCCCTCTCATTCTCCACCATTTTGGGAGGTGTTTCCCCATTGTGACTTAGGGGTCTCCAGTCCATATTCTGCACCAGTACATTATGCTGGCTACATGGTTCCATGTATTTTTTGCCTGCCAGTATCTTGCACCCTGCTGTTAGGCGCTGGATTATTTCAAGGACCTCTTTGCACAGCTTGCACCTGGGGTCCTGCCCGGAGTTGTAGATCTGGGTCTCGATTGCCCTGAGACACCGTGCTTGCTCCTGTGCTGCCATGATTAGTGCCTCTATGCTGTCCTTCAGTCCAGCCCTCTCTAGACATCGGTAGGACTTGTTCATATCTGCCACATCAGCTATCTGTCTGTGGTACTTCCCATGCAGAGGCTTGTCCTCCCATGATGGTTCCTCCATTTCATTCTCCTCCAGGTTCCATTGCCTGAGGCATTCACTCAGTGCTTCATCCCTTGGGGCCATCTTCCTGATGCATTCATGGAGCTTGGATGTTTCATCTTGGATAGTGGCCCTGATGCTCAATAGTACTTGGCCTCCCTCTTTGTGCTTAGCGTATAACCTCTGGACACTGGATTTGGGGTAGAACCCTCCATGCATGGTGAACAGCTGCAGCCGGGATTGTAGTATCATGACTTTTATTTTCCATAATAACTACTTTCTAGGAGGACGAATAAGCAGAGTAAAAAATTGTTTAGTCTGTGTACTGTGACAGAATGGTCCTGCCCTGTACTGTAAATCTTAAGCATGTTTGCATGAAATGACACAGAAACAGTTTAAAATGTATATTCATTATATGGAAGGTCCTGAAACTGTAGCCCCCAGTAAAGCAGAAACTTCGTATCAGTGTTAGTGGCAAACATGTTCTGGATATGTTCAGGTTTGTGTTCATTTTGGTTGTTCCAATCTTGTGGAACTGACCTTCGTTACTTCCGGTATCCTCATGAGGTTGTGAAAAGAGAGTGTTTTGAGGGTTTTATGAAGAGAAAAATGGAGAACCTTTGGCTGGGATCAAAAGGAACTAAGTTAAATCATGTCAGTCTGCAGTGATCACTAAGTGAAAGGTTTGGAAATAATTTTACTTCAGCTGTTTAGGACCCTTCTCTGTTAGCTGATAGGCTGGCGCTAAAAGCCGTAGCTGCTTTCTGGATTGACTCGTCAAGATTGCAGTTGCTAAGCAAAAAGTCAATACATGAACTAAAGTTTTTGCTTCATCCACCAGAATGTCCTCTTTCTGACAAAGACGACATAGACTGGACTCCTATGAAGAATCTAGACTACGATAGAGTGAAACAGTCTTTTGTGATTTATTTCCACCAAACACATCTTGCAATGAACTCATTTAAATGGCCATCAAAATCTGATAAGTAATTAATTATTGTAATAATCTGATCTGATGTAGTGTGTTAATCAGATTTCTCATAATCAGATGGCTGCCATTATCTGATAAAGGATATCCGGTTATGCTGTCTACATGATCACTTGAGTTACCACATAACTCCAAAAACAGACAATGTTTTAGGTTTTTGGTGTGTATTTAAACGGGCTCAACGGTGCTGTAAAAACACCACAATGTGTTATTCCAGGAGCAGAAGCACTGCAGGATTTGTCATGAAGGGTCTTAATCCCAACTGCTTTCACCATCCACACACCAGGACGGTCTAGACTTCCAGGATTGTCCATGTTTTTATCAGCTTCGGAAGCTGGTTTGAAGCAGCAGATTGTTCCAGGAACTGAACTGATGGACATTTCTACAATTCAAAGCTGAGATTTTTTTCTTGAATAATACAAAAGCATCTATGATATCACATAGACCAGCTTTTTTAGGTATCTATTTTTTTTTATTAATTTTCCTATATTTTTTTTTTTTTGGAAACAGCTGCAGTGATTTACTGAAACATACTCAAACATAAATATAAAAACATTTAATGAGGCAAAAACAGAGTTTTTTTCATTCCTAAGCAGCTTGAAAGTGAATATTTGGTCTGAGCAGCTTTATTCTTCAGCACAGCCTAAACTCTCTTAGACAAACTTCTCTGTCAGTTTTATCTGATAAAGGTTTTAGAGAAAATGTCTGAAAGTTGAAACTTGTTGGGAACAGTTTACGAAGGCAGGACTTTTTCACATGTTTCTACAAAAAGGATTTTAGGCCTGGTTGGGCTGTTGGCTTATATTGTGCAAGCAGGTCTTTAAATTTTAAATTAATTTAATGTTTTATTACTGATTTATAGACTGTTGATCATTTTAATGTCGGTGGAACTTGAAAAACAGTTTGGTTTAATGTTTTACAGAAATAAACTCTGGCTTGGGGGCATTGAAACATTTTTAGAAAGTACATTTCACAAAAAGTGGACATTTCTAGAAAGAAGTGATTTTGTTCCTTTGATTTTGGCTTTAGTTGAGATAGTTTTACAGGTAGGGGGAAATTTAGGAAGTGGGGATATTATTTATTTATGTTTAAGAAATTAATAACATTTTATTCATAACTTCAGTCGTCAGTCTTTACACTGGCTTCCTGTTTGTCAAAGAATTGACAGTTAGATTACAAAGCACTGAATGGTTTAGGACCAGAATCCATTCAGGATCTTCTGGTTCGTTTTGAACCAACCAGATCCCTCAGGTCATCAGGGTCAGGTCAGGTGTAGCTTTTATGCTCCTCACATGTGGAACAAACTCCCAGAAAACTGTAGGTCTGCTGACTTTAAATCAGGGTTAAAACTTTTCTATTTGCCACGTTTTTATCAAAACATTTGTTAATTCCTTACACTAAAACATTTTATTTCTTGCTTTTTATTCATTTCATTTGAGCTTTTTCTGGTTTTATTTAATTCTTTTTAATTGTTTTAAGTTTGTTTTTAATGTATGTTTTTAATGCTTCCTGCACCTGCTGTAATGCTTTTAATGTTTTATGTAAAGCATCTTTAATTGTCTTGTACATGAAAAAATGTTCTATACAAATAAACTCGCCTTGCTTATCAGGATAAGCAAGAAATAAGCAGAAAGTCAGTAAAGACCTCTTTAAGATATAGATAAAAAACATAAAAACCAAGACATTTTTTTTCTATAAAGGAAAAACATTTATGAGGGATAGGGCCTTTCCAGTTTTCGCCCCTACCCTTTGGGAATCTCTCCACATCAGAGACACCACAGACCCAGGCCCCTTCAAATCCAAACTAAAAACTCACCTGTTTCATGGCTCATTTTCTTTTAGTTGTTTTATCAGCTTGCTTGTATTTTGTCTTGTTTGTAACTTGTTCTTTTACTCTGTAAAACATCTTTGTGTTTGTGAAAAGTGCAATATTAATAAAATTTATTGCTATTATTAGTATTTCTAAAATGATCTAAAACCCAAATTAAAACCATTAAATTTTACACTTTCAGGATTATATTTATTTTTCTATTGAATTTAACTCCTAAAAAATCTGATAGATGAATAAATAAACAAACAAATAATTAATAAGAAAACAACCCAAAATCCAAAATTTTGAAAGGTCACTTTTTGGCTTTGTTCTTCCAACAAGAACAAAATCACAAGTGTAATAAATATTTAATACTAATAAAGAATGACAAACTATTCTGTTCTAAAATCATTTTTTTGACAGTTTAATATCTAATAATTTACGACAAACACAAACTCACACGGTTGCGTTTGGTGTGTTAATTTAGGATTTTTAGCATTTGCAGACAAAATCAAACAAACAAAAAAACAAAACATATTACAGCAGAGCAATATAATATTTTGGTTATTTTTTGTAAAAATAATTTGGTTTTGTTTCACAGCTGCAAAAAAGTGTGAAATTTAAAAGCAACTTTCAGCGCTTTAACTTAAATTTTCTCATTTAGTGAAGGAAATTTCTATTTTCATATTAAACTATTTCTCAGTAATTTTTATTTTATTTCAATGTTAAAATACAAAAAAAAAAATTATATATGAAATATAAACCTAAAAAATTAAAACATTACCATGAAAAAAATGTTTTTCTGTATTTGTGAAAATTAAATAATTGAAACTGTAAAAACAAAGTTTTATATAAACCCCTGGTGAGTTTTTTTAAATCTGGTTCACTGATAAAATCCTGATTTATTGATCAGGTTTTAAAATCCTCCACTCGTCTTCGGCCTCCATTTCACATGATCACCTGAAAATAAGAATTAAAAGACCAGAAACTTGGTTATTTCTTTAAACTATTTGCAAAAAGCAAGAAAACAGATGACAGAATGACTGACACAAGAAACAAGAATAACTTAATGAAAAGACAAACAAAATAAAACCTTCAGTAAAATCTGGAATAAGTGAAGTTTATTTACTGCAAACAGAAAAGAGGTTTTTATTATCACAAATGTAAGTAATGTGCTTCAGATTAATTTCAATCACTGATGTTTGTTTTCCTTAACAAAAATAATAAAAAATAAAACGAAGCTGAATTAAAAAATAATGTCTGAACATTTAAAATGTTTAGTTTGAATTCAGAATCAGATCTAAGAGGCTTTGTGTGTCGGAGGAAAATCGGTTTGAATTATTCTGCATATTTGTGGTCACAGCTGCTGGAAAACTGCAGCGCTGCGCCGTCGACTCCTTGCAACTAGATTACACACCAACTTTCCAGGAAAACTGGAAACTTTCCAGATGTTTCTATCAGCTGTCTGACAGCAGCAGCAGGAACTTTGTTTAAATTAGGAAAATTTGCTGTTTTCTTTCCAAGTTCTGGAGCTGACGTGAGCAGCTGCTCGCCTGTTTGAGGTTTTCCTTCAGAAAGAAAACCAGAACCGGACTGGTTATGTTACAAACCTGTCCACACATAAGAACTGTTACTTCCCAATATCGGAGAATAACCTGAAAATACTTTATTCTCACAAACACAATGTGGATGAATGTTAATCTGATTCTAGCAGTTTATGTTCTGTTGATAAACAAAGTTAAATATGGATTTATCTCATAGGTTTACTGAACTAAAGGGTCATTCTGCTCATTTCAGACTTCTATGTTTCCCAAGACTGTACGAGAACATCAAGCTGAGAAAAATGAAATGTAAATGTTTATCTGTTGCTAAAAGAAAACTACATTCCTTTCAGGGCAAAGCAGAGGATAGCACCCCAGTTCATCTAGGAATGAGTAATCCCAATTAGAAATGTCTGATGAAGAAATGTGCAAAAGTAGAAGGTAAAAAAAAGTGAGGCTTCGCAGGTTTCCAGTGTTTTAATAGGTGTTTTGCAGGTAAATATCTCAGAAAGCCTTCAGCTGATGTTAATGATGGGTACCTCTATGAACAGGAGAATCCAGGGATAGCCCTGAAATTCACCTTAGAAACACCATGAGGATCCAGAAAGAAGTGAAACCCAAGATAGTCTTTGATAGAAAGATGATACTTTACTTTAAAACCTCCTTCATCTCCATGGAAACTACCTGGCAGTCATAGGAGAACACATTAGCAGAGTTTTTAGAGCTGGAATCAAACTTTTTACCAGAAAACAGCAAAGAAAGACATTAATTCAGATCCTGGCTGCTAGCTCACACACACAACAAATTTAATGGGAGTAAAATCCATCAGCAGGACCACAACCTTCTAGAAAACTGGTTTGTTTATGAGCAGGTTACATCAGGATTGTTCTGTCTGACAGAAACGTCACAAGCTATCAGTAAGTTTGGAAAATGTTCTCACTCTTTCAGTTTGACCTCTCCTCCTTTAGCGAGGTTATTTCTCCCCCTGCTGGTCATGTTCTGCCACTGCAGGTCTTCATTCATATATATATATATATATATATATATATATATATATATATATATATATATAAACTTTGCTTAAAAAAAACAAAACAAAAAACTCAGTATAAAAAAAAGAGACATTTTTATTCACCCCTCACTTCGCAGTCTTCCCCTGGATTCTTGCTGGTCAGGATCCTTTTCTCATCCCAAAACCTTCATTGTCTCATTCTTTAATTTAGCCATGACTTTCTGCATCTTCACACACAACTTTTTTCTCCTCATTACACCTCTTTCAATCAGTGATAAAGACGCAGGGAAGATTTTTGCATTCATTAAAAAAAATAAATCTTGCTGTGTGTTTGGGGAAATTAACACAAGAAACAGACTTCCTACAGCTGCTCCTTATTTATTTCTCAAGTAACTGAACTGGACTTAGCTTTTTCCTCCACTTTTTTGAACTACCCTGGATGAGGTTCCGGTTCTGGTTTCAGTCCTTCTCTTTTTCTTCTTTCCCTTTGGGTACATGGCGTGTTTAGCTCCAAACACTTTCCTTTCCACCTCCAGCACCTCCTCATACAGATAGTAGGGTTTCACGTCCAGGATGAAGGAGAAGAGCTGCAGCAGCCAGACGAAGGAGCGTGGCAGCGTGGCCTCCACCTCAGAGTAATGACTCCTGCACTTCCTGCAGAGGAAGAAATCAGAATTCAGATTGTCTCCACCTTCCAGCTGATCCTTCACACACCTGAACTCTGACAGACTCACCTTAACGTGCTGCAGGATTTAAGTGCTGGGTGCCAGTACAAGGAGTTCTGGGGAGTCAGGGTTCCAAGTTTCTGGGTCAGAACTCTGTCTACCTTCATGTGGTGCAGACTGGGACCGTCTGATCCGTCTTTGTCCCCCCAGCAGAACCTGAAGCTGGATGGACTGATGTCCTGGACGCCTGCTGGACAAGAGGACAGCTTCTCAAAACACATCTGGACCTGCTCTGCATTTCCTGAAAACACAACAGACAGAAACATCATGTTATCCTGTCTTTCCCGCCGGGTCACTTTCCCAAGCCTCCAGGAGAATTTTCTTGGATTTCGTCTCTGGATGGAGGAAGATGAGACCCCAGAGTCTCCAAGACGAGGAAGAGTTGTCACAAAGCTCTCAGACAGAAAGTTTCTACTTTCTGACTCCAGGTCTGTCTACATTTCTCTCTAGTCAACTATCAGCAGGTCACGTCTGTGATGCTCCATCAGTCTGAGCTCTTCCACCAGGAACCCAGTAGGGCCCAATGCTGGTGCTGATGTCTGTTCTTTTTCTGCTGAACTAAGTTTAACCATCAAAACTCCGCTAGATAGCTGGTTTCCTCGAGTGCTATCGTTTATACTGTCGAAACTTCTCAGGAACAGTAGTGGTGTAACTCTGTGAGGTAAATTGCGATGGACAGCTTATCAAAGTTTTACAGACATTTCTATCCCGTCCAGGAGGTTTACAATCCAGCCACTAAATGTAGTTTTATTCAGAGACTCTATCTGGTAAATCCACAATGATCCATGATAACAGCATTATTTATCACATTTCACCATAAAAACATCACCATCACTACTATGTTGCTAAGAGACCTCTATTTAGACCTGGACATGATGATGAAGCCACTTCCTGTCAGACTTTCCACCAATCAGAGAGCTTAGATTGACGGTAACGTCCAATCAGGAGCAGCCAAAGATCAACCAGTGAGCAGAAAGTTCTATGTGTGTGTGAAAAGAAGAAAAATAATGCTCCTCTATGGCTGGAATAAAGCCAAGAAGACGTTTCTGATGCACGGTGGCGCCACAAAGCAGCTGAGCTGGAGTTGGTTTAGTGAGGATAGCAGGTAAATAGTAGCAGGAATAACTGGAAATGAGGAAAAAGTGGAAACATGGAAATAGTTTCTGTTGTGTGTTTGTTTTAATAACAATATTTTTTCTCCTGAAAACCAAGACTTGAGAGAACGATGAGATGAGAAAAGGTTTGGTCACTGTTGATCTGTGTGTTATTTCTACAAAGTTCTGTTAGTAATAAATTCTGCTTTCTTCTTCTGGTCGACCTTTATGCTGCTATATCTATTCATACATTCATTTTACATCATTTTAGCCTCATAATCTGACAGCTGAGGCAAATAGCAAAAAAAAATGGCTTGGAGTTTTAAGGGTTTTAAGGGTTACGGGAAAAATTAGATGAAGCTTGGAAGTAAAACTCTATGTGAACGTTTTATAGGAAAAACTTTTTTTAAACAACTGAATGAGTTGATGAGTTCTGTTCAGGCAGTCTCTGCTGGTTCTGGCGGTTTCCCTGAAAATTGTCATCTTTCTATCTACTTTGGTTCCGACAAGACGGATCATGTTACTAATGCAAGAGTTAAGATTTCTCATTTACACTGAATTCTTTTTTTTCTTGTTACTGTTAAGTAAATTTGTAAAGAAAAAATGCTACTTTTATGTTTATCGTCTACTCAAATTAAATGACTTTTTCTTGAAAACATGGAATTTGGGAAAGGTTAAACAGATTTCAAAGGTCCCTACATTTCATTAACTGTTACATAAGCTAGCAATCAGATCACTATACATTTCCTTCAGTTTGAAACTCTGGTTCTTACTTTTCCTCTTCATGATGAGGTTTTTCTCTCCCTTGCTCAGGAAAATTGGTTTCTTTGTCCTCCACTGTTTCCTGTGGGCAGCAAAGACAAACAGAGACAGAAAACAAACTAAATCAACATAAAACCAAACTGCAGGTTCACATCAAGGATCCTGTTCCAGAAGATCTGAAGCCACAAAGTTTTATAGTTTCTAAAAAGACTTTTTTTATTATTCAGGTTCAATTTTCACTGAACACAGAAGCTGCAGGTCCTGTGGATCAGAACTGAAACCTGGGGCCTCATTTATAAAGATGTGCGAAGCAAAGCAGTCTACAGGTGGCGCAAAAAAACTTTGAGATTTATAAAAGCGTGTGCATGCACCTTCTACGACTGTTTATAAATCAGAATCAACTTTAAAGTGGGCACATGTGAGGGAACGCTTTGCCACGCCCTTATGGTGGCTATAAATATATATTAATGTCAAGTGAACGCCTATAATGTATTTTCTTTAAATCATTTCCATGATGGCTCAGGAGGTGAAAAGAGGGAATAAGTTGATTTTGTTGGAATGTGAGACGAATATCCTGATGGACCACGTAAAAAGGTTTTATTTGGTGGACACGGCATGGGCATTACTTGGCTCAGAAAGGCAGACTAGCAGCAGCAGGTGGCTGATATCAGAAGGCAAGACACACCAGAGGCGGCGGTTGGTGTGTCCGGATATCTCAGTCAGCAGGGCATCCGTCTTCCATGTGGGAAACCAATGTTGGAATCCCACAGGATGAATATTAACACCACCACCACCACGGTAAGTCCCTTTGGAGAAAAGCATCTGCTGAATGCCGGTAATTTTGTCCTTTTGTTTTAATGTATAAAATAAATATTTACAGATACATCTGAGATTGATGGCAGTTTATTTAGTGTTAAATAATATTTCTTTCTAGTTCCTGGGTATTCCAGTCGGTGGTTGTGACTGGAAAGGGTGAGGCTAGAGACTCCACCCAGCACTGCAGCAGCCGTGTCCTCAGAGGACACCATCACTGCTGTGAGATGGCCAAGGAGTTGCGAGAAATGTCTTGACAGAAATTGAGACAACAATAAAAAAACATTGTCTAAAAATAAAAGGAAATCCACCTCTGGTGTGTTTCATTAGCGTTGCATCACTTCTAGACCTCCAGCCTGCGTCCTGCTCTGCTGGATCTTAGAACATCAGGAGGATCAGACCCTACCTGACTGAACACACGACCCAGCTCCTGGTCCAGGCTCTGGTCATTTCACGCATTGACTACTGCAACTCCTTACTGGCTGGCCTGCCTGCATGCTCAGTTAAACCTCTGCAGATGATCCAGAACGCAGCAGCACGTCTGGTCTTCAACCAGCCCAAAAGAGCTCATGTCACTCCGCTGCTAATTGCTCTTCACTGGCTTCCAGTTGCAGCACGCATCAAATTCAAAGCTCTGCTTCTGGCTTACAAAACAATAACCCAAACGGCTCCGGGCTACCTTCACTCCTTAATCCAGAGCTACACTCCCTCTCCACAGTTACGCTCTGCCAGTGAAAGACGCCTAGTGCTCCCACCACAACGTGGCGCAAAATCAGTAGCTAGACTCTTCTCCTCTGTTGTTCCTCGGTGGTGGAACGATCTACCAAACTCCGTCCGATCCGCAGAGTCCGTATCCACTTTTAAGACCAAGCTAAAGACTCAGTTGTTTAAGGAGCATTTCCACATTTAGCTTAACTAAATGAGTCAGAAAGATTTGTCCAGCTTTTTGGCTCAACCAAGTACTGAAGAAGCTGTGTGCACTTATGCCCAAGATGATATTGTGTGATGAAATCATGCACTTATGCCCAATTTGATATTATGTGATGAAATCATGCACTTATGACCTAGTTGATATTGTTTGATGAAATCGTGATCCTGTATTTAAATAAAATGACTAAAAAAAAAAAAAAAAAAAAAAAAAAATTATATGCACTGCACTAGCACTACATGACAGCACCTGGGTCCAACTGGACTCAAAAGCGGTCTGACTATCACTTAATTATGACGTCCCATCTTGTTTGAATTCATGCTTGTGTTGTTCTTCCTCTCAAATGTAAGTCGCTTTGGATAAAAGCGTCTGCTAAATGACTGTAGAATAGAATAGAATAGAATAGAATAGAATAGAATGAAGGATTCATTCTAAGGTTCATGCTGGCAGCAGACTGTCTGCCTTATTTAGCCTGAATGTATCTCATAACATGTAAGTTTTGTTTCACAATGACAGAACATATTTTAGCAGTTGAGGTTTTTATTAATATCATCTCCCTTTTTTTTTTTGAGCATGCACTCTTAGGAGTATTAATATGGAATGTGCCTCTTCATTCATTTTTGCAAATGGCTTTAATATCTAACATGTGGTGTGAAACGTAATAGTGGATTGTGCAAAAATGTCTCACATTTCACAGCATTTCATTGATTTTATTCTGTATCGTTGGTGTCGCTGTTTCTCGTTTTTCCAGATTTTGTCCTTACGGGAGGGTCATAGTTCCCGTGGAGGTAGGGACATTTTTCCATCAAGTTTGGTTTTTATAAATCCCAAAAGGAGACTATAACTGGGGTACGCCAGTTTTTGCTCCTACACCAGCTTTTTAAATGAGGTCCCTGGTCCTGATCTGGGTCAGTACTGAAGCCTGGTCCTGATCTGGATAAAAATTAAAACCTGGTCCTAATCCACAGCTCAGGTGAGGAGCTGCAGATGTCTCACCTGGCGACATCCTGGTCCGCCTTCTTCTGAGCCCGGATCAGAGCGGCCTGCATCAGTCGGTACCACCTCCTCAGGTTAAACTGGTCGTCTGTCAGCCAATAAAATATAATGACGTTGATTCATCGAGGTTCTGATCCAGACCTCATAACTCAGAGCACAAAGTTCTAACAAACACCAATGAGAAACCAACCTGAGTCGTCCTGGGAACTAACTTGATTGGATAACTCCCTGAAAGACACAGGAACATCACACAGGAGCAGCAGTGTGTGTGTGTGTGTGTGTGTGTGTGAGGGGGCGGAGCTACCACTCGGTGTGGTCATCCAGGCCAAAGATCAGCTTCATTGTGACGATGATGAGGGCAGCGGTCTGCACCTCGTACCGCGGCAGGATGCCGTGTGACTGGGGGTTGATGGTGAAGCCCCTCGGATCGGCCATTCCGGCTCGGTCCATCAGCCTGCACACCCACCTGTGGAGTTCATCTGACAAGAAACAGGAAGCAGAACCATTCAGTGGTACAGGTACCAGGGTCAGCCAGGTGTGTCAGCGAACATGTTACCTGGCAGGTTGGCGTCGGTCAGGAAACGGAGGCTGAGCAGAGCTGGGTGAAGCAGAGTTTGCCGGCTGATTGGAGGAAAAGCTGGAAGCTGCAGGAACTGAACCAGAGCCTGAGCCTCCCGATGCAAGGTGTTGTGAGACGGGATGCTCTGCAGAAATGGATCAGAACAACGTTAACGCAAGCAGAAGTTCCCGCTTTTAATAATCCTGTTCAGCTGGTTTGGATCCAGAGTTAAAAACAGCTTTTATAAACTAAACCGATTTCAAGACTTCACTTTGGAAAATGGACCAGAACCAAAAGAGAAAGCTACAAAAAATGTTAAAAAAAACAACGAAAACAAAAAAACACACAAAACAAAACAAATGAAACTGAAGTGATTTCTGACCAGCACACTGAAGAGAAGAGCATCTTTTCCAAACAGCTTCATCTCCTCCGGAAGTTCTTCGTAGGCGTTAACATACGGGATGTGACCCTCTTTCACCAGCCTGAAAACAAACACAGTCCGTTTGGTCATACAGCCGTAAAAATGGCAATAAAAACAAAATAAAAACAAGTTTAATAGATAAATACTAAAATCTCAGCTTCCCATCAGCATGCAGCTGGAGAACGGAGAGCTCTCCGGCCGAGATGGACTTAAGTGACCTGAAAGAAGGAAGAAGCCCGACCCATCTGGTGTTTGTTCGTTTTTACTTTAATTTTGATCAATAGCAAACAAATACAACAACAACAGTAAAAGCTTTCTTAGCTGCCAGAGATATATTTTAAAAAGACATACCTCTCTTTTATCTATAGTAAACACTACTTTAAATTCTAGGAGAGGCCAAAACAGGAAAAGTGTGATGTTTCTCAGCAGCAGCAGAATTATATGGACACCCTGATCAAACAGGCCTGCGCTTGTCCAGCCTACATGCATCGGGGCTCCAGACTAACTTTCTGGAGGCCTGCGCTTGTCCAGCCCACATGCGTCGGGGCTCCAGACTAACTTTCTGGAGGCCTGCGCTTGTCCAGCCTACATGCGTCAGGGCTCCAGACTAACTTTCTGGAGGCCTGCGCTTGTCCAGCCTACATGTGTCGGGGCTCCAGACTAACTTTCTGCATTGGTTGCACTGGGCAACCAGCAAAAAATGAAGGTACACCTTAATTATCACAGCATCGGTTCTAGCAGCACATTTCTTTTTGATAATTACCCTCATAGACTGATGGTTATTTAAAGTACTGTGTACAATAATGAGGTTTAGGAAAATGTTTATTTGAACCCCAAATGTTAGGTAAAAAAATATAATTATTTATAAAAACAAAGTAAAGTGCTACCTTCACTGAGGCGAATGAAACAAAATATTTTAAACTGAATTGGATCATGAGAACGAGCTGCTTCTGGCAAATTTCCCTCCACTGGATTTATGTTTTTTATAAGACTTTTCTACTTGGACTTGAATTTCATAAAAGGCAGCTTCTCTTTGGCGGCATTATAGGCCACGTTTATGTCTGCTCAACCAGCCAGAAGCAGTTTTTTCCTTTTCTTATTTTATATAAATAGTGTTTATAAATACTATTTTATCTTGAAAAGGGTCTGATTTATAATGACTTAATTCAGTGTATTCATTAGAAGAATAAAGTTATCAGGAAGTACTATCCATCAGAAAGGTGTTCTGAGTGGAATAAGTTAAACTTCATGGACATTTACTGGAGAATAAATTCCAATACAACTTTTTTAACATTAGTTCAAATATTTTTTCAATGACAACATTTTACTTTTCCAAAAATAAAACGAAGACAAGTGAAATCTGACTTTTATTTTGATTTTTCAAAGTAAACTGCCAAATTCAGGTGTGTGAGAATGAGGTCAAAACTGCATGACCTGAATTAGCATTTGCAATATCTTTACCTAAACAACCTGATATTTAATTTAAATTATAACTTGAACCCGAATAATTTTATAAGCTGATTAAATAATAAATTCTTTGGTTTGTATGTTTCACTATTGGTTGTCATGACACAAAGGAGGGAGAGAGATGAGGATGGTGTAGATGAAAAAAAAGGGAAAATAAAGCACAGTATAAGATAGATGATGAAAAGTAATCAAAGCAGACACATTAGTCATGTTCATTCATTAATTTTCTATATCTTTTATTCCAATTCGGGGTTGCAGGGAAGCTGTAGTCTATCCCAGCAATTAGCAGGTGAAAGACAGGGTACACCTTGGACAGGTTGTTAGTCCATCGCAGGACCAACACAGAGATAAACAACCACTCACCCTCACTCCTAAGGAGAATTTAGAGTGATCAATTAACCTAACATCATATTTTTGGATGGTGGGAGGAAGCCAGAGTACCTGGAGAGAACCCACGCATATACAGGGAGAACATGCAAACTCCACACAGAAAGGCTGTTCGAACCCCCCAAACCAACGTGGGACAGCAGTGCTAACCACCACATCACCACGCAGCCCACAATGTTGGAGGCTTGTATCAGGAGAACAGAACTGGTCCCAGTCCAGAACTATGTGGAAACCAACCGGGTAAACACGACTTCCACCTTCCAGGTGTGTGCAGGTGTTACCTGAGCAGGTCACTCAGCGTCAGCGCCTCACGGCTCCAGACCAGAGCCAGGTGGATCAGAGCCAAAGTCTTCACCATGGTCATCCGGCTTTGGCTCCGCCTCCGGCGGGATGTCAGGCGGCGAAGGTCATTAGTGGAGCTCGACCATTCGCTGCCGCTCTCTGAGGGTCAAAGAGGAACGTTTACGGAGGTAAACAGAGTTCTCATATCTAAACTCTCACATGACCACAACCGAATCTTTGTTAAAGGAAAATCAACTAAATTACAAGCTTCACTCTAAAACTGAAATATTTAACATCTTGTAGAAAATGTGGAGGTTGAATTTCTGTTGATGCTGAAACACAAAACACACCAACAACCTGCAAATATTTTCATCTCACTTCTACAGACTGAAAAACATGAAAGTCACCTGTGTTAGAACCAGCTGAGCTGGGCGGGTTCGACTCCCGGTCTGTCGCACTGGCCGACATGACGGACGACCCGGGGGCACTGTCCGAGTCCGAATCCCAACCTTGCTGGGGGGAGGGGGAGGGGGAGGGAAATGATGATGCCGTGTTGACTACAGACATTGCTTTGGCTCTTCACTCTCATAGTACAGTTACGACAACTTAGCACAAAACCAAATCAAACATTGTTTGCAAAAATAATAATAATCATAAACACATGCCAAAAATGTAAAAACATTCAAATAAAATGTAAAACTAAAACAAAAAAGAAACTAGGAAAAATAATTACACCATTTAGATAAAAAAGAAATTGTGCAATTAAATAGAAATTTAAATACACTAATGTCAAAAATTAACAGAAAGAAAGAATAATGGAAAGAATAATAAAAACAATAAAAAAGCAAAACGCTTGTTAACCCAGTGAAACAAGATGTTGCAAATTTGCGACAAACCACTTCTGGTCTTTTTTTATTTTAATTATTTTTATCTCATTTATTTATTTAATTGATTTGCTTATATTCACAGTTAATTTTGTAATCCTTTTTTTTTATTATTATTTACCTTTATTAATTGTAATTACTTTACATAATATTTAATTCTATTTATATTTTATTCTTGTTTTCCTGTATCCATTTTGTTTTTATATGAAAATATAAATATAATATAATGAAACTGAGATTAATAAATAAATAAATCTAGAAAACAGAAAATTATGAAAAAATTGTAAAAGATGAAAATATTAAAATATAAAATAAATCAGGATAAAAAAATAAAACTAAGACAGAGGTGGATAGAAGGATGAAGAGGACACTGACGGCTGTAAACTTTAAGCTGGTCACCGGGTTGGAGGTGTACGCTTGCTGGGTCTTCTGCAGGTAGAGTCTCCATAGCTGACACAACACATCGTCCTGGAACATTCAGAGAAAAGGATCAGACGGGTTCAGCTGACAGCGTTTGACCAGCAAGGGGGATGAAGACAGACCTTAAAGTGAGGACTGACTCCCAGTCTGAGCAGCGCATCGGCCTGGTTCTTCAAGATGAACTGGAATCCCTCACAGAGCATCCACACGATGCCGCCCTCTGAAAAACACCTGCAAGTTAACACGAGGAAGAAAATCCTCTTCCTTATTTTTATTTATTTCTTTTTTAATCAAAAAGCTGCAAAATGTCGTTTTTATTCAGACTCTATCTGGTAAATCCACAATGATCAATGATAACAGCATTATTTATCACATTTCATCATAAAAACATCACCATCACTACTATGTTGCTAAGAGACCTCTATTTAGACCTGGACATGATGATGAAGCCACTTCCTGTCAGACTTTCCACCAATCAGAGAGCTTAGATTGACGGTAACGTCCAATCAGGAGCAGCCAAAGATCAACCAGTGAGCAGAAAGTTCTATGTGTGTGTGAAAAGAAGAAAAATAATGCTCCTCTATGGCTGGAATAAAGCCAAGAAGACGTTTCTGATGCACGGTGGCGCCACAAAGCAGCTGAGCTGGAGTTGGTTTAGTGAGGATAGCAGGTAAATAGTAGCAGGAATAACTGGAAATGAGGAAAAAGTGGAAACATGGAAATAGTTTCTGTTGTGTGTTTGTTTCAATAACAATATTTTTTCTCCTGAAAGCCAAGACTTGAGAGAACGATGAGATGAGAAAAGGTTTGGTCACTGTTGATCTGTGTGTTATTTCTACAAAGTTCTGTTAGTAATAAATTCTGCTTTCTTCTTCTGGTCGGCCTTTATGCTGCTATATCTATTCATACATTCATTTTACATCATTTTACCTCCAATCTGACAGCTGAGGCTGGAAACATCACGTCTGATGCCGACAGGGATTAAAAGCTCCAGCTTCTGTTTGCACTTTTACATTTAAAAGCAGGCAGACAAAAACTGGCCTGGGGTTTTAAGGGTTAAATCATCACATGTTTTACAAACAGGAATCAGTGGCTCTCAGTGAGGAAGAGGAGGAAAACACTGACCCGGCCTTCTGGTTCTGGATCCTCTGCTGATGGTGGTGATCCTGTTGGACCCCTGAATAAAGGTTGTGTCCAGCACCTCTCTGGTTCTCTGAAGACATTTGGACATGTGTTTGAACAGGATCGTGACGCTTCTATCTACACATCACCACCGACAAAACAAATAAACCTCTTTCATTGTATTTGTCACAGTTGCTTAAATTATTATTTAAACACTACATTTGATTTTGCTTCTATAGTTTCTTTATCCAGATTGTTCCATAAACTCCTGACATAGAAACACATCACTCAAGACTTTAGTTTTGAATCAGGTTTTTCAAATATCTCACATCCTTTTAACTTATAATGGCTCTATCTTTCTTCTGAATATTAACTGATCAACATTTCTTATGAGCTTTATAAATTACCTGCAGAACAATGTAAACAACTAGATCATTGCATTTTAATAACTGTAACTTTGCAAATAATGGATCTGTATATGTTTCTACTAATGCTTCTTATCTCCTTTTTTTGTAAAATGAAAACTGTATTAATGTATGTTTTACATGCAGTCCCCCATATTTTAACAAGTCAGATATACAACATTTAAAAGATTATATAATAGATATTGTGTTTTTTTCCAGTGAATCCTTTACTTTATGTAACATAATTGTTTTTGTAACTTTTTTATTCTTATATTATAAATATGTGGCTTCCATGATACATTTTCTATTAATAATAACAGCAAAAAAACATAATTTCTCTTACTCTGTCAATTCTAACACATTCTATGTCCAATGACATTTAAATGTTATACTCTATTACTAAATACCATTAATATATTTCACTCAAAAAATATAATTTGAAGGATAATTTGTTTACATTGAACCCCTGTTGAATTTTTTCAGTCCTTTCTGGACCACCTCTTTTACATTTTCTATATCAGTGGTGGGGAACCCTGGTCCTTGAGGGCAGAAATCCTGCAAGTTTTCTATGTTTTCCTGCTCTGACACACCTGATTAAAAAAAAGGATCCAACAGCCTATTAAGTTCTGCACAGTGACTTTCATTTGAATCAGGTGTATTGGAGCAGGGGACCATCGAAAAGTTGCAGGACAAGGGCCAAGGTTGTCACCCACATAAAACAAAGTTTTATTATCTGTAAATAAAAACATTTTAACATACTGGGGTTTTTCTTTTGTTTTATTTTTTTAATATCTTGCAATCCATTAAAGTGTATTGTATCTCATTTGTTTCTCCTGTGTTTAATTTTTGGGAAGTTTGTAAAAAGAAATTAACAATTTTTTCTGAATTTGTTTTGACTGAACATCAGATTTTAATTTTTAAAAGCAGTCAGTCACTCAGTCATGTGACACCTCTGATGAGCACGCCGTGACTCCTGATGAGCACGGGCCCATTGATGCCTTGTTAGATTGTATTTTAGATATCAGAGGGTGGATGGCAGAAAACTTCTTGCAGCTCAACCAGGACAAAACAGAAGTTTTAATGACTGGACCTGAAGCTGAGAGAGAGAAACTGGAGGCCAAGCTGAAAACAGTAGCACTCAACCATTTTAATCAA
Organism: Melanotaenia boesemani; assembly: GCF_017639745.1. Lineage (NCBI taxonomy): Eukaryota > Metazoa > Chordata > Actinopteri > Atheriniformes > Melanotaeniidae > Melanotaenia > Melanotaenia boesemani. Next base: position 25,991,856 of record NC_055703.1, on the reverse strand, counting down.
GTAAAAAACCTGGGAGTGATTTTAGATGCAGATCTCAGTTTTGAGCCACATATTAAAAACATAACTAAGACTGCTTTTTATCATCTGAAGAACATCTCCCGCATCAGGCCGTTTCTCTCTCGAGCCAGTGCAGAGACACTGATTCATGCTTTTATCACATCAAGATTAGATTACTGCAATGCTCTTCTTTCTGGTCTTCCGAAGAAGTACCTGAACCAGCTGCAGCTTGTACAGAACGCAGCTGAACGTCTGTTGGTAAAGACCAGAAAGAGGGCCCACATTACACCAATTTTAAAGTCCCTGCACTGGCTCCCCGTCAGCTTCAGAATTGATTTTAAGATTCTTTTATTGGTTTTTAAGTCTGTTAATGGTCTTAGCCCACCTTATTTATCTGATTTGCTTTTATCTTATGAGCCCACTAGACCCCTCAGGTCCTCTGGTACTGGCCTTTTAACTGTTCCCAGAGTAAAAACAAAAACCCACGGCGAGTCCTCCTTTTATTTCTACGGCCCTCGTATGTGGAACAGCCTGCCTGAGGACGTGAGGGGAGCACCTAGTGTGGATATTTTTAAAAACAGACTCAGGGCTTGCTGCTATTGGGTTGGGGTTCTGGGGGATTTTACTATCTGTAAAGCACCTTGAGTTGCTATTTTTATGTATGAAAGGTGCTATATAAATAAAGTTTGATTTGATTTGATTTGATGAAATGAGCAACTTCTCAACCTACTTTCATTTCAATGCTTTGTAATTGCGTACATCTCTGGTTGACGTGTTAAACAGCATTCACTGAACGTTACATTATGCAGATGATAAACTGTAATAAATTTTAAACTTTATTTGACAGATAGTTTTGCTGTTCAAACATAACTGACTCAGCGTGAGTGCAATGCTTTTTGTTTAGTTGTCAGTGTGTAATATTTGTATTTTTATCCATTATTATTTATGTTTTAAATGGCAGACAGACTGCTACAGGCTGGCTAGATTTTTTCTATGCTTTAAAATTCTTTACTCTGATTTTAAAAAAAAAGGTTTAAAACCATTTTTATAATGTAGTTTCCAGAAAGAAGCCTCCCAAGTAAGTTCTGTGGTCTTTTCCGTCTGTTTACTCTGAGGGAAAAGGGTTAATTTGTAGGATTTATTACCTCTTGTTGCTGCTACAACAATTTAATTTCCCTCTGGGGATTAATAAAGTTTTCTGATTCTGAATCAAAAGACATAAATAAGTACATCTTAAGACCTATAAGGGATATTCACGTGATTTTACATGTCTACACTTCTGGTAAATTAATTAACACACAATAGTCGTAATGATCATAAAACCGTGATTGTTACTCTGGCAATAGTTATATCAAAGAAATCTATCATCACGACAGAGCTGCTGTCATGACCTGACGACTAACTTCCTGATCACAAACCACACACAGACTCAGATGTTGTGTGTGTGTTTACCTCGATGACATTGTGACAGGATCTGCAGTAGAAACGACCCTCATCTGAGATGCCCCAGTCCACCGCCGCACACTGGGCGCAGGGTTCCCTGTACCCGGCCTGCACACACACACTGGATATGAACATGTGATGGTAAACATACCTGAGCTGATCAAATCACAGCTGCAGAAATCAGCCAGCTAATGGAATAAGTAAAAACATAACTACTCAATCCCTTTTAAAAAATGTATTATATGTATTTAAATAATGCTGAAGAAAATCTGCAGAGTTCAGAACACTAAAAATGACATTTCTGACATAAATTATTGTTAACTAATTATTTGGAGGATGACAAACTATTTTGGAATTTTACACCAAAAAAAACAAAAACAAAAAAACAAAAACAGTCTAACTAATTTAACAGTGTAACCTGATAAATTCAGCAACATCATCTTTCCTTACACAGAGATAACAAACGACAGTATGGAAATTTAACATTAATTTTTCCTTTCCTTCAATCCGCGGTAACAGAATATACGCCGATTGTTTAACTGACTGCAGCAAATTCAGGCAAAGTTGTTCAAAGCTGATGAGTCCTAAATACAGATAGAGTTATCCCACATGTGGAAATGAAACCTATTTTGTTTATGGAGTTTGGTGCGAATTGATCAGCCAACACCAACGATGGCGCGTGCAACACAAAGCAGCCAAATGAACAGAAATGTGCATATTTACCGTGTCTTCTTCGTCCATGTTGACTTAAACACCTCCGCCCAACAAGGCTATTTATTTCTTAACAGCCATATCCAACATGTGGAACTGAAGGATGGTTGTAAATTCTTCTTCGTCTTCTTCCTCGTTTTCCGACTGACTGACGGCTCTGCTGCCACCCACAGTCCGAAACATGAACTACAACTTGTATTCAATCAAACTTTTCCTCAACTCCCAAAATCTTCTCTCAGTCCGACCCTCCTTTTATTTTTTAAATTCCTGCTGGCCCCTTTTCTTCTGGGACCTAGAGAGAGTTTGCCAAGAGAATAGGGACCACCTTATCTCTGAAAAATGAAAGGGCAGTGGCAGCGTGGGGAACCGACATTGTGCTCTAATATACTTTTGCAACTCTACAAAAGTGACCTTTTTGAAAAACTCTCTGGTTAAAACTCTCGAGAGTTTTAACAACATGACTGGACCACATTGAGCTAATGTTCTCTGGACCAGGGCTGTCAAACTTATTTTAGTTCAGGGGGCATATACACTGCAATTTGATCCCAAGTGGGCCAGAAATAACAGCAAAATAACCTATAAATAACGAGAACTCCAAATTTTCTGTTTATGTTTGTGCAAAGAAGTATAAGTAAATTATCAACATATGTAGATTTAATTAACTATCTTTTTAGAAAACATGTTATGAACAACCTGATAATTCTTGAGAAAATTAAGTGTAATACAACACATGTATTACAACTTAGAAATCACAACAGAGCCAAAAAAAAATCACAATTTCTTTTAATCACAGGTATCTGGAGCTGAAAATATAGCATTTCACGTTATGATTAAAGTCAGTTTTCAAGCACTAGAAGTTATGCACGTTCATGTAAATTTCTGTCTGTGTAGAAATCTTGACCACCTGAACTCGCTCACCTTATAATACAAACTAAAGTCAGATCTATTAATCAAGAAAGAAATAAAAAACAAAACAAGTTCTTGTAAATGCTTCATGTTTAACATAAATTCAACCTCACACCTACATATTAGGAATAAATTACTTTAGTTTTAAAAATTAGGAATTAGTTACTTTTATTAAAAATGCACTTAATGTCTTCTTTGTCCATCTATCCACCCATCCATTCATCCATCCATCCATCCATCCATCCATCCATTTTCTTCCGCTTATCCGTCAGGGTTGGGTTGTGGGGGCTGCCTAAGCAGGGAATCCTAGATTTCCCTATCCCCAGCCACATTCGCCAGCTCATCCAGGGGATTGCGAGGTCAGCCAAGAGATTAAGTCCCTCAAGTGTGTCCTGGGTCTTCGCCGGGTTATCCTCCTGGGATATGCCTGGAACACCTCACCAGGGAGGCATCCAGGCGGTATCTTGACCAGATGTTTAAGCCACCTCATCTGGCTCCTCTTGATGAGGAAAAGCAATGACTCTACTCTAAGCCATTCCTGGATCAACAAGCTTCTCACCCTATCTCTAAGTTGTCTATGTCATTTTTCCATTACTTAATTCATACAACTGGCCAGATTGGACCCTCTGTCCGGCTGGTTTTGGCCCATGGGCCGCATGTTTGACACTCCTGCTATGGAAATTTCATATTACTTTTCAAACCTTCAGAGAAATGTTAGCCTCGTTTCCACCAACGGGTTTGGGTTGGAATGCATTGTTTTGCGCTTCCAAAGACAATAACTGAAAAGGGTGGAGCTTGACACACATCAATCCATTGATTGGTGGAAAAATAGTCGATTCTTGCCGCTTTATTCTCAGCACCAAGAACAAAGCAGCAACAGTTCCATGTTTAAAAATCTGGGATTCTTTTGTTGTTTGAAACCACATGACAAGAAGAAAGAACACAAACTGCTGGATGTCCACCATTCTCCTACTTTTTTAATGGGCTGTATTTTTTGTTATAATTTAAGGAAAGTGTTGTATCGCTATGACATCATGCTATTATGTAGCTGATCAGATCAGATTTACTGAACCAAGCCGTCCCGCACCAACCTGGACCTTTTATAGCTAAAGTGTGTAAAAATAAATTACATCTAGTGGTAAACATGGGCTAATTACAGAGGGTAACATCGCTGTTCGTAGTCTGACCTAATAGCACAGTATGTCTCTCAGTTCCAACACTTAAAGGTACAGTGTGTGGCAGTTACTGACATCTAGTGGTAAAGGCAGGCACAGAACGTGCTTCAAATACCAAAAACAGTTGTGAATGGACGGTGGCTGTCAGTGGCCATAATTCTTCCTAACATGAACATGTTTTTATCTGTCAGTTGATCCACTAAAGCAGTGACAGTTACAGGACAGAAATATTGTGATAGATTTTGAGGATAACTGCAAAATTAAAATTGATAATTGATGATACAGATATAATAACAACACTTTGATCTCCGCTGGTCAAATAAAAAGATTATTAATTATAAATTTGAGCTTTGTGTATTATCCACAACTCCTTATGTGTGTTTCTTTTAGTGTAATTTAGCTACTAAAAGAAAAGAAGAGATGAAATGAGAATATGGTTTAAGAAAACTATATGTGAACAAGGAATGGAAGATCGAGATATCACAGAGTAATGGCTTTTGGGAAATGACAGTAGATTCACATTTTTCTGTTTTGGTTCTGTGCATACTGTGTGTATACAGGTGTCTACAACACCCATTTTCCCCAAGTGGGATGAATAAAGTTTTAATAATATAGGTGTTGACGATGTTCTGTTTGTGTTGTCTGAGTGCTAATTTACTAAAACACAGGTGAGCTTTTAAAGCAAATAATTTCATGCATTATTGTTCCTGTGTTTAGATGCTGCAGCTGTTCAGATTACAGGAACATCCTCATTTGAAACACTCAAGAATGAATATAATCTTCATGTCCACCTGATCGTTCCTTTTTCTTCTGCAAATCATAATAAAATAAAAACACTCCAGTGTTGTTCCCATGTGCTGATGTAAAATCTCTGTAAACATCTCTTCATTAATGCTGCAGAACCCCGATCCAACCCCCTACCATTACAGATCTGGAAATTTGGACTTATTGCTGATACTGCTTTTGTTCTTTGCTTAATTTCTTCCTACAAAAATATGGGACACTGATTTGTCTGACCACAATCCAGGCTTCCCCTGATGGGCCATCCTGGATACCTCTGAGAGAGGTTGAAGCAGAGTCAAGTTTATGAATATAACTTTGTTATGTAGACCATGATAAAGGTTTCAGTAATCCTTGGTCATGTTTCTATCTGCTGATGATGGTTGTTGATGCAGGTATGTCAAGGGAAGCCTTGCCAGATAAGGATAAAATTTAGAGATCCTTAGTTCTCATGATAACAATTATATTTTCACATTAGCCCATCTATTTGAAATAAAATAATTATTAATAGCTTATTATGATAAACTAATTTTAAACCTTAATTCCGCCCATTCCTCACAATCTGAATGTGTCACACCCTGAACTGAAAAAGTATATTAATGGGGGGAAAAAACAAAACAAAAACAAAAAAAACATTAAATATTCTTGGCAGAAATAAAATAAAAGTAAACGTTTAATGTTTTTCTGAATGTTTAGTGTCTCAATTGGACGTTCAGGAGCTCCATCGATGTCTGAAATTCAGTTTTCAATTTCCTTCTGTGTTTTGATCTCTGTACTTTGCTTTCAGGATGGTTCTGCGTTAGAGATTTTTTCTCTGTATAAAAGCGGATTTAGATGAGATCAGAGGTTATAAATAGACCCACCAGATGTTTCCGTTATTCTCTTACATAACGCAAAAGACGTGAATCTTTTTTTTGTTAATTTATTTTGTTTTTGTTCTGCATGTTTAAACTATTTTAGCGCGTAAAAATCACGACCACTTGTTCAGGTTCTTGTTTCCAGAAACCAGAAAACTCGCACCGTGACTCCGTCGCGAGTTCGTCGAGTGCGCAATAACATAAACAGGAAATGGGGAAGTAGTTTCAAAATAGAAGCAGCTCCTAAGGCTTTTCATTTTGTACTGTATAAATATAGCACAGATAGTAAGGATATATGTGTTTGGTCAATTATTTCTTTGTTTTTATGAAGTGCTTGTTAGCAATTAATCTTAAAACCACTGAGAAACATGTTTATTTCCATTTTTAGGCAGAGCCAAATTTGTAAGGAAGATGCAATTGTGGGATTAGCAGATGAATTTGAGAGTTTGCCCATGACAATTTTACCAAATCTTCTCTGCCAATGCCAAACAGCTTATCCTGCTATTTACTCGCTTTTTTTTCTTTATGGATTGGATGATTGAACACGGAAGAGATTAGACATACAGGCAATTTAATAATTGAACAAACAGTGGCCTTAGTGGTATGTGGAAGAACTATACACAAATGCTCATCTCACACATGCATTTCCATTACAAATGAGGCACAATTAAAAAGAAAACAAACAGGCTTCCAATGGTAAAAAACCTATTGTTAAGAAGCATTATAACGACAAAGAAAAAATCTATAAAGCACTTATATCCTTACTTTTTGTGCTTTGTTTACAAGCTGTGTTATTAATCATGCCCATAAAATGAAACTTCTACCTAAACCAGCTGCCTTTCCTGTAAAATAACAGGGGTTTTTACTTCCATCATTATATCTAAATACTATTATGTTTTCTTGTTTACTTTATATTTATATATTTTATACTATATCTTTAATTACATCTAGAACATTTTATTCAGTTCCTATTCACTACTTTGACCAGTCATTTACCCTCCAGGGACTAATAAAGTCTTCTGTTGCTGATTATTACATCTGATTTTGACATATGATCTCATTTATCACTTTTTATATTTAGCATTATTCATATATTTTTTTAATGTAATTCCGTTTAGCTTAGGGTATCCTCTGTGGTTTTGCAACCTTACTGTTGTACATGTCGAATACAACTTGAAAACACTGCTTTTACTATGAAGGCTTGCGAACTAACTTCCGGTTTGCCTTCTTTGTTCATGCTAGCTTTCCTCGCGGCTCTAGGTCTTCCTGGTTCCACGGACTGAAGGCGTTTTTTTCTACTTGTTTCTGGAAACAATAAAGATTCAAATTGGACGAGATTCGTTGAGTTTCCTCCAGAAATGTGTCAAAAAAGTGAAGTTTCTGCCTGAACTGCTGGATCCGGAGAGTGTTGGAGACTTGTAGCCGGGACAAGCTGCGACCTTCCTCTTCGCTTCTGTCCGTCCTGCTGTTCCACATCCGTCAGTCAAACTGTTCAACATGACACCGCAACTCACCCTTTTCACGGTTTTTATTGTTTTAACGGAGGCAGCCGTGTCGCCTCCCGCTGACACCGAGTTCGGTAAGTGTTTAAGGTCCATTTAATCACAGATTTCTGACAAAGTCCGTTTGTAAAGGACGAAAGTTTCCACTTTGAGCTGAAAAAGTTGATGGTTGAGGTAGAAGGAAGCCCACGTCTGACAGACACAAAAATATATAAAAATATTTAACGTGACAGTGTTCTCTTTCTTTAAACTCTTGTCATTTCTGAAGGGACTAATGAGATTTAAATTAAGGATGAAGACATGATTATCAACGCTAAACTAGTTTATAATGACATACATGTATAATAAAGCAACGAACTCTTAAAGAAATTCTGTCTTTCAAAGCCTCTTGAGATAATTAATTATTGGTCATTTAGGTGATAGGTCATACATTGTGCCTCTTTTCTAAAAAATCATGACCTGAGTTATTATTACTAACTTATAAGGCTTTTAAGTTCATATATTTCCATAACACCTAAGAAACAAAGAATATGCCTAATCTTATAGTTACTAATATGTTATTCATATGTGATGGAAATAACATTGAGAACACATTAGGTCCAAATCTTGACTCCTCATGTTTTAATGAGTCATATTTTAACAGTATATTATATTTAGATTAATCACAATGGTGATTGTAATTTTGCCTTGTTTTAATTTATTGGTCTATTGTACTTTCTTGTTAGAAACAAGTATTTTAAAAATGACAAACAACAGAGGCTCAGCTGACATATTTGTTTATAGTACCTGAAATAATCAAATATAAGCGTTATATTAATAACCTGCTGTTATTAATCCCATTTGTGTTTACATTGGGATTTTTCTGGAACATGTCAACAGTCTAAAACCAGGGCTTCTCAATTTGGTCCCATGAGGGCTTCATTCCTGCAGGTTTTCATTTGTTTTCCTGCTCCAACACACCAGGCTCAAATCAAAAGGATCCAAAAGCCTATAAAGTTCTGCATATTGACTTATTAATTTGAGTCAAGTGCGTTGGAACAGGGAAACATTGAAAACCTGCAGCCCTGTGGCCCTCGTGGGACTGAATTAACTAGCCTGGGTCTAGAGTTGTTTTACTCATAAAATGTGAATGTAGATGAAAACATGTGTGTTTGATGTCCGGATCTACATTATAAACACCATGATGAGCAGATTTCAGAGCGTCTTATTCTTCATATTTCCCATCTGTGGTGATGCAGATTCTCTCAGGTCCATGCTGGACGACTTCGACGTCCTTCCTTTCTCCAGCCTGCAGACTCATTCCATCCGCCGCCGTGATGTCCAAACTCAGACCCATGTGGAGAAGCAGCTGAGCTTCAACGCCCTGCACAGGTCAGTCTCCACATTTTACTCTTGCCTTTTGTGTGATTTATTAATTATGAACACATCCTCCTCCTCTGTGTGACTGCAGGCAGTTCAGACTCTACCTGAGGACCAACGACGAGCTCTTCACTGATGATTTTAGTGTCGTAGTTGTGAACGAAGACGGCCGAGAACAAAACTACCCCATTAACAGACACAACTACTTCACCGGGCACGTCATTGGTAACGTGGCGTTTGGACGATTCTGTTCGATGAGACGCCAGCTGTCTCACATCAGCTGAAATATGACCAGTCACAGCTGGTTTTTCAGCTCTGTTTTGTTTTTTCCAGGAGAAGAAAACTCTCGTGTTCAGGCTCACATCGACGACCATGAGTTCTCAGCTCACATCCTGACTGATGACACGGAGTACAACATTGAGGTAGTCTGCCAATAAACAGCAAAGGATTCTCAGAAACTTGTTTCAGCTGATGGATAAATCCAGCCTGCAGACACTGAATCAGTGGAGAAGCTTGACTTTTTAAAATGGGGAGGGGGTGGGGGGTTTAGTGGGTGGGCAAGACTTTATCAGGGTGGTCAGATACAAAGAAAGGAAATGATAGTGTTTGTCTTTCTAACACACACACACACACACCCACTGCTGTGATAACGTTGGTTACATTAGAGAGACATGAGAAATAAAATATATTTACATCACCAAGTAGAAAAATGTACAACAGCTTCTGAAAGGTTAATGGAAAAGTAAGTTGGTTGTTTTGGGGGGCAGTATGTGGAGCCTGATGTGGTGGTAGGGGGATCAGTTCTGGTTTACTGTGTTGGTGGTCGATTGGATTCTTGTGTGGTTAGTTCTACATGACTTTCTAGGTGCTGATACTGGAGCCGGGGTCTGATCTGTGTCCTTCCTCTTTACAAAAGTCAGAAATATCTCCCTTTCTCTTCATTCTTATATCTTATTTTACAAAATCAAACAATTTCAAGGCTATATTTCTCAAAAATTTCCTACTGTAACTACTTCAAAATCAGCTAGCAGTCTTGCTAGCCTCCCGTTTAAATGAAATTGGATCATGTAGCACTAGTTTAGTTAGCACTGAGTAACTTGTATGCGGAGGTACTCTTAAATAATTCTTTATCTTTTAGGTTTAGTATAGAAATCTTGATTAACTGAGTTTATGTGCAGCCCCTTAATACACTCACTGAAACCAAATATGACCTGGTTTCCCCAAATTTTCTAGCACTGCCATATAACTAGATTAGCACTGCTATGTAGCTTCAGGCTAACTATTTATACGAAATATTTTTAAAGGAAGACTAACTAAGAAAATACAAACTGGTGTAGTGGTACTGGTGATTCATGCAGGTCTGGAAAAACGTTTCTGTCCTCCTCCTCCAGCGGCCTGTCAATCACCTGAGGTGGCACTTGAGGTGTCTAGTCAGATTTCCCTCCAGTTCCGCCCCTATACTGAATCCTTCTGTCCTCTGTTCAGCCTTTGTGGAGGTTCACTTCAGCTCCCCCTGATGGCCGCCTCCTGATCTACCGCTCAGAGGACATCAGGAACATCAGCCGGTTGCAGCAGCCCTCTGTCTGCGGCTACGTGAGCTCTGACCCAAACCACCTTCTTCCCGACAGCGTCCGAGCAGCCATGTTGGATGAGCAGGAGGAGGAAGGTTGGTGGACAGAAAAACATTGAGAATCGATTTAGCCTCTTTGATGGTTTTAACCCTCTAAGCGCCAAAGTCGCAAAATTGAATCTTCATTGTGACACAATTGGGAGGTAAAGGGAGGTGAGGAGGGGGTTTATTCAAAGTATATGAGGAAAGGTGATGCAGAGTGGATTACAGAGCAAGCAGCAATATGTCGAAATGGTTTGTCACTTTTGATGAAGAACTTTCTCAGCTCTCAGCATCTCTGATTCTGGGAATATTTGCCTCCTGAGGATGACAATTGGTCATCTAGCGATAGTGAAAGTGATGCTTCTGTTGGAAATCACGGTGCATCCGTCTATAATAATAACAAACCTGAAGCAGCACATGTGGGAGATGACAACTCTGAGGCTTTACCTAACCGAGGTAAAGGAAGAGAGGCAGAATTCCAATATTTAAGAGGGTTTCTTGACATGGTCGAGGCAGTGGGGGCAGAAAACATAGCACTGAAACATCTGTGGGAGCAACAGAGGTCCAATTAGCGGTAAAAATATCCATGATGATGGCTGGGTGGATTTGAAAAATGAGAAAGTGCATCACAGGTAGTTAAACATTTTTTCTCATTTACAGTATGCCTTACAAAACTCAGGCGCCTAAAGGGTTAATGTGATAGAAATGTCTGATTTGCTGTGATGTGGGCTGACTGCGTGTCTCCTGCTTAGAGTCCACGTTCAGAGGGAAGCGTCAGGTCTACGACCACAAGAGAAACACCTGTCCTTTGCTGCTGGTGGCCGACTATCGCTTTTTCAAACACATGGGCCGAGAGGAGGAGAGCACCACCCTCAACTACCTGGTGAGAGCACATTGCTTTGTTTCAGCCTCTTCCTCCTCCTCACAGAGATGCTATCCAAACTCTGACTGTGTTTTCAGATTGAGCTGATCGATCGTGTGGACGATATCTACAGAAACACGTCGTGGGATGAAGAGTTCAGTGGTTATGGTGTTCAGATCCAGCAGGTGAGGGGGAAGATCTGGTTTACTTGGCTCTGAAAGCGAACTGACTGCTCCCACAGCTGACGTTAACACCACACATTTTCTTGTAAACTGTGTGTATGTCTGCTGTTAGATTATCATAGAGAAAGGACCAACTCCTGTAGACCCTGGAAGAAGTCACTTCAACATGAGAGGAAGTCCAGTGGAGGGACGAGATGTCTGGGATGTCAAGAAGCTTCTGGAGGTAAGACCTAACACCCACCAGGCTAAAAAGCTAAAAAGCTAACAGCAGTCATAGAAAAATTGATCTGTATATTACATTTCATGTAAACGAAAACTCAGAGTACTTTACATAAAACATTAAAAGCAAGATACAAAAGAAAGATTAAATATAGAAGAATTAAAATAAAGTAAAACAAATAAAAGAAATCAAATGGAAATAAAACAAGCTAAAATAGAAACAAACAACAGAATACATACAGTGTTACATATGATACAAAGATAAGGGGAAACACATCATCGTCCTTTCAACATACATACGTGAGAAATATATTCAGAAAAAGAAGAAGAAAAAGAAAAAACATGTTCATTAAACGCTGTGGCAAATAAAAGAAAAAGAACTAAGGTTTGGATCAGACTTCAGGTTTTGTGGTAGCTTGTTCTAGATATCAGGAGCAGAAAAACTGGAGGTTTAGTTTGAACTCTTGGGATGGAAAACAAACTTGACCCAGATGATCTTCAAAGTCTCTCAGGCTCATATAGCACCAGTAGAACGGTTCTATATGTTGAACCAGAACCATTCAAGACATTAATCTTTAGATGCTCATCTTCGTTTCCAAACACCATCATTTCAGATTTATCTTTATTTAGGTGAAGAAAATTTTGACACATTCAAGTATAGTGAAACCAGAGTCCCCTGGCTGAGACAGCAGTATAGAGCTGAGTGTCCTCAGCATTATCATGATCAGATATTTGCTTTGTTTCCATGAGCGGAGCTGGTGGGAGTATGTAGATACTCAACAATAGGGGGGCAAAAATTAAGCCTTGAGGGGCTCCACAGATCTAAAGTTACCAACTGATGTAAAAGTACTTCCTGTCTTTCAAGTAGGATTCAAATGAATACAGAACTGGACTGGAGACTCACACCCAATTTTCCAGTCGATTTAATAGGATTTAATGGTTGACTGTGTCAAAAGCAGCACAGATCTAGGAGCAGTTTTTCAGCACGGGTGACTCAGCAGCAGTGATGAAGTCTGACATATTCAGTGTAATTTGATGCTTGATGTGGCGTTCACTGACCTTTATGCTCATTTTTTGTCTTGCAGCAGTTCAGCGTGGACATCGCAGAGAATGCTTCAAACGTGTGCCTGGCTCACCTCTTCACCTATCAGGACTTTGATGAAGGAACTCTGGGTCTAGCCTACGTGGCCCCATCCAAACCTGACATACCCGGAGGTCTCTGCTCCAAAGGTGAGTCCTGCAGTTCCTCTTTTGACACACGAGTTGTTCTTCTTGTGTTTAAAGAAGCTGCTGTGGTGCTGCTCTGCAGGTTGTCCCTCAACTGCAAATGACCACGGAATGATCTACCTCAACACGGGCCTCACCAGCACCAAGAACTATGGAAAGACCATCCTGACCAAGGTGGGTGGGACCTCTGGAAGCAGCTGAGGGGACAATGAAAGCTGTCAGTACCTCAGTCATGTTCCTGAACTCAGTGAAAACATGCCCTGGAACCTCTTTCAGAAACAGAAAGTGACATTGTTAATGACTGTTGAAGCTCCTCCTCTCCCATCAGCAGTTTGTTGTCTCCGCAGGAAGCCGACCTGGTGACGACTCACGAACTCGGCCATAACTTCGGAGCAGAGCACGACCCGGACAACGTTCTGTACTGCGCCCCGCGGGAGGACCAGGGGGGTAAATATGTCATGTACCCCATCGCTGTGAGCGGAGACCACGTCAACAACAAGGTGCTGCTGCTGATCCTCCTCACCTGTACAGTGACTTTCGACAGTTATTCTCTGAGACCCAAATCTGAAAATGAACTTAAAATAATTCACATGTATTTTTTTTATGTGCTCGAATTATTAACTGTTACTGATTTGAGATTGTAGATGGATCTATAACTCCTTTTTCATCATGGTGGACTTCATGTGATCTTTCTGGATAAATGATTTGAATAATTAAATTCAGTCAATTCAGAATTTTCTGAAGCTTTAAAACTTGATGAAGACAAACATCATCTTCAACCTGCCAGAATAACTGAAGATGTGCTGTCTGTGTGTCCAGCTGTTCTCCAACTGCAGTAAACGCTCTATCGTGAAGCGTCTGCGTTCTCAGGCGGCTTCCTGCTTCAAAGAGAAGAACATTAACGTGTGCGGGAACTCACGGGTGGAGCTGGGTGAGGAGTGCGACCCGGGTCTGCTGCACATCAACTCGGACCCCTGCTGCACCCCCGACTGCAGGCTTAAGGAGGGGGCGCAGTGCAGGTGGGTGTGACCACAGTTTTGATGTGTGCGTGTTCTGCTGTGATGCAGTCAGCTCATCGTCGTCTCCATGTTCAGTGACAGGAACAGCGCCTGCTGCAAGAACTGCAGGTTTGAGTCCCGAGGGGAGGTCTGTCAGGAGCCCATCAATGCCACCTGTAAGGGCCGCTCCTACTGCACAGGTCAGCAGCACCAGTCACAGCATCATGTTTTAGGATCCAACCTCTACAACCATTTAAGAAATTATACATCCACTCTGCCATTCATTCAGCTTTATGTTTGATCAGAAATAAAACTAAACACATTTGACAGTTTTAGAGCAGAATTTTCTGGGTTTATTGAACATGCTAGGAAAAATGATGGAATCAACTATAAGACATTACAAAATAGTGTAAGTATGTAAATAAGTCTGGAGTTAAAGAGAATCAAAGCATTGGAAAACTAAAAGAAATATGAAATATGTTCAAAAGAAACGTAAAAACTAAAACAGGTAGAAACTGGACAGACAGAAACAGGTAAAAGGCCAGAGTGGATGGCAGTCATTACCTTTTACAGGAAGTGTCCAGGTGGAATTTTCTCATTCCATCAATCAGAAGAAGGCTTCAGTCCGTCCAGGATTTCTGGTTTTACAGCAGCTTTTGTAGCAGCTTTTTTTTCCTTTACATGATCTGGAAAACAAAACGAAATATTTTGGGGGAATGTTTTCCAAAGCTGGGAGGATCAGCTGTGAATAAAAACTGTTTTGTGTCTTATTTTTGATTTGTTTGAATAAAAAAAATTGTGAATCCGTAGTTTTTACCAGGAATTCTGCTCATTTATCTGGAAACAGATGACTAAAATCTACTGAATGTGTGTGTGTGTACAGGAAACAGCAGCGAGTGTCCTCCTCCAGAGAATGCTCCAGATGAAACGGTGTGTTTGGACAACGGAGAGTGTCTGAACGGAGAGTGTATCCCCTTCTGCCAGGCTGTCTTGAAGCTGCAGCCCTGCGCTTGTAATGGTACGACTCCCTTTCGGTCACAACCAGACGAGAGCTGAGATAAAATGTGATGAGATCAGATCAACACAGCCTGTCTTACATCAGGTCTGTGGATGAGGAAGGAATGTGGAGAATTTAAGGTCTTTCTCCTGAAAACACAGACACTTTGTGTCCTTCACATGGAAACCAAAGTGGTTTTCATTTCTTCTGATGAAGGTCAGATTGTTGCTGCTGTCAGAAATTCAGACTTTGGTTTGATTTAAAATTTTGATGCTCATTCAGACATGATGTGATTTAGAACAAGACAGGGCAGTTAAATAAATCCCTGTTTCTAACAACAACAACAAATCATCATCATCATCATGTTGTATCACAACACTTCAGACCATCAGATGAAGTCATTTTATAAAACACAGCAGTGTTGGATGGAAGCAGCTGAAAATATTGACCTCTAATCAGAAACTAAAACATTTGGTCTTAAAGTGTTTAAAGAAAGAGGGGGGGATGACATGCAGCTACACGCTGCCATGAAACACTTTCAGTTCTCTCTCACTCTTTTAATTCAGATGGAGAATGCATTTAACATTAACAGTGAAGTAGAAAATACCTGCAGAGGTTTTTCTTGTTGTTGCCGGTGAGTTAATTAATATTTTATTTTATGTCAAACATGTAAATATCGGCCAGAGCATAGAGTTAACTGTTGAACCACTTAAAATCCTGCCATTTTTGCCTAAAATGAGTTTTTATGGTTAAAAGACTTGTTGTGGACCACCGATTTTACTAGACCAGAGGTCCTCAACCCTGTTCCTCAAGGCCCACTATCCTGCAGGTCTTAGATGTCTCTCTGCTGCAACACATCTGATCTGATGAACCCAATCCCGAGGCCACCAAACTGGATTCCCTCAATGCCTCGGCTGCGCCTAGAAATTCTGTCCATAAAAGTTATGAACAGAATCGGTGACAAAGGGCAGCCTTGGCGGAGTCCAACCCTCACCGGAAATTACTCTGATTAACTGCCGGTGTTACGGACCAAGCTCTGACATCGGTTGTACAGGGACCGGACAGTTCGTACAAGCGGGTCCGGCACTCCATACTCCCGGAGAACCCCCCAAAAGAGTCCCTGGGGGACGTGGTTGAATGCCTTCTCCAAGTCCACAAAGCACATGTAGACTGGTTCAGCGAACTCCCATGCCCCCTCCAAGACCCTGAAGAGAATGTAGAGCTGGTCCACTGTTCCACAACCAGGACGAAAATCACACTGCTCCTCCTCAATCCGAGGTTCGAGTATCCGACGGACCCTCCTCTCTAGCACCCCTAAATAGACCTTACCTGGGAGGCTGAGGAGTGCGATCCCCCTGTAGTTGGAGTACACCCTCCCCACCACCCCAGTCTGCCAGTCCAGGAGAACTGTCCCCGATGTCCATGTGATGCTGCAGAGGCATGTCAGCCAAGACAGCCCTACAGCATCCAGAGCCTTAAGGAACTCCAGGCGGACCTCATCCACCCCCGGGGCCCTGCCACTGAGGAGCTTTTTAACCACGTCAGCGACCTCAGCCCCAGAGATAGGAGAGCCAGGACCAGCTACCCCAGACTCTGCTTCCTCACCGGAAGATGTGTTGGTGGGATTGAGAAGGTCTTCAAAGTATTCCCTCCACCGTCTCAGAACGTCCTGAGTCGAGGTCAGCAGCCCCCCATCCCCACTGTACACAGTGTTGATGGAGCACTGCTTTCCCCTCCTGAGCCTCCGGATAGCGGACCAGAATCTCCTCGAAGCCGTCCGGAAGTCATTCTCCATGGCCTCTCCAAACTCCTCCCATGCCCGAGATTTTGCCTTAGCGACCACCGAAGCTGCATTCCGCTTAGCCCGCCGATACCCATCAGCTGCCTCTGGAGTCCCACAGGCCAAAAAGGCCCAATACGACTCCTTCTTCAGCTTGACGGCATCCCTCACTGCTGGTGTCCACCAACAACTTCGGGGGTTACCTCCACGACAGGCACTGCCGACCTCGGACTTGCGGCCGCATGTCTTGGACACTCGGGTGAAGAGAGGGGCGTAGCTGTCAACTGATCACCACCTGGTGGTGAGTTGACTCAGATGGGGGGGAGGATGTCGGTCAGGCCTGGCAGACCCAAGTGTGTTGTGAGGGTCTGCTGGGAACATCTGGCAGAGTGCCCTGTCAGAAAGAATTTCAACTCCCATCTCCGGCAGAGCTTCAACCATGTCCCTGGTGAGGGGGGGGGGGAACATTGAGTCCGAGTGGGCTGTGTTCCGTGCCTCTATTGTCGAGGCGGCCAGCCACAGCTGTGGCCACAAGGTCGTCGGTCATCGGTGTTCTAATGTTTTGCTTGTAATTTGTGTCCTGATGTCCATTTAAAGCATAAATTTGTGTCTCACAACATTTCCTCTTAATTTGGTCTCTTAACATCTTCCTCTTAACTTCTGCTGCATGATCTCTTCCTCTTTGTTTCTCAGAAACCAACTCGTCATGTAAAGTCTGCTGTCGGAGTGGTAGCGGCACCTGCACCCCGTACCAGGACGATGTGGGAAGCTTCCTGTTCCTGCGAAAGGGAAAACCCTGCACTGTGGGATTCTGCGACGGAGCGGTGAGACGATTCTTCAGTCAGACACATCCTGGCTGCCCTGTGCAGCAACAGGAACTGATGTCCCCCTCTTGTGTGTGCAGGGGAAGTGCATGAAGCAGGTGCAGGATGTGGTGGAGCGACTGTGGGACTTCATAGATAAACTCGACATCAACACGTTCGGAAAGTTCCTCGCCGATAACATCGTTGGCTCGGTGGTGGCGTTCTCGCTGCTCTTCTGGGTCCCGTTCAGCATTCTGGTCCACTGTGTGGTCAGGATCATCTCACACCTCTCATGATGAAGCTGCTGCTGATTTTTAATGTTCAATGTTCGTCTGAAATGGTCAGAACCTCTGTGTTCTCATTCTTCATCTCTTTGTTCTTTCAGGACAAGAAACTGGACCAACAATATGAGCAAACCACCAAGACTCTCTTCTTCCCCAGTGTGAGTAGGAATGCTCTCAGATGATCCAGAAGTCTGAGAGGACATCAAAAATCTGTTGTCACTGACATGAAGAGATGTTTAAACTGATGTTGTGATGATGGATGATTATTGATCAGCTATCAATAATCAGACCACTAGGTTCAGTCACCTCATGGTCTGACGGGTCCAGTTTGGTATCATCTGTGCACTGCTGATACCGGAAGGATGACTTCGGACCTCCTTATGTTTAATGATTTGAAAAGAAAATAGTACATTTTTCATGCATGAGAACCAAACAGCAGGCTCAGGTCCGCTCCATCATCAGACTGACTGTAGTTATTTATTTTCCCAGAATGCCGAGCTCCTGAGCAGCCTGGATTCTGCTTCCGTCCGGATTTTCAAGCCGCTGAACTTCTCAGCTGCTCCACTGCGGTTCCAGCCGACCAATAATCAGCAGCCTGCCGGCCTTCCAGTGTTCAGCGCCAGTACCGAATCGGGCCCCACCCCCCCACCTCTGGACAGCCCCCGCATGGCCACCATCCAAGAAGACCCCAGCTTAGACTCCCACCTAGACGAGGAGGAGCTGGAGGAGGCGTTCGGGCATCCGGTGAGATCCGGGTCGACACGGCGTTCCTTTGAGGACCTAACGGAGAAAAATCCTACAAGTCGCAGCGAGAAGGCAAAGCTCTTCCGTCTGCATAGACAGCATCAGATCAACAGCAAGGAGACGCACTGCTGAGAAACACGTGGGAGGTGCCGTCTTCTGTCCGAACATGTTTAACTTTGAGCAGCTTTGAATGTAGTTTCCATGACAACAGAGCCTTGTGTTTCAGACCTGTCCCTCCTCAGGACCAGGGACCTCACGTTTACGTTACTTACAGCTACAAATGTATGAACATGTGGGTGGAGCCATGAGGTCTGGAGTAGCCATGAACACGGGAACCGTTCTGAAAACTGGATTCTGTAAATCCAAAAGTACATCCATTCAAAGATTTCCACTCCTGAGACTGTTTTGTTTGAAAAAGTTTGATCATTTCTTAGTTTCATATCAGAAATCCAAACCGGAGCTCATCTTTCATCAGTTTAAACTTTATTCATCCTGACTTCCTGTTCATCCCAACGTATCCACAGACAGAGGGGTGAATTAAAACTTGGTATTGGTTCTCTTTACATGAGGGACCTGTAGGTTCTTCCTTAGTTCAGTAAATCATATTCAGAGAGCACTTTGTCCAAACTGGTCCTCGGGAGTTAAAGGTGTGCTGTACTCATGCCGTTAACTGCTGTGCTCATCAAACTTAGTATCTGAGCTTTTAATTTTACAAACAAGTTTCCAAGCGAGCTGGTAATGGTGTCCCATGACACAGATTCTAGAATAGTTTTTGCCCTTTGTACAGGATAAAAACAGGCACGTTGCTGTAGGAATGTTGGAATTTTACGGTTGCTCTGTAAAAAAAAAAACAACATAATATTCTTACAGACACCAAGTTGGTGGGGAAAATGTAGACGCTGGTGGATTCTGGAACAAACACCTTACTCATTACCCCTGTGAACTTCCAGGTATATGTATGAGTTTACCTGCTTGATGTTATGAACATGTGTGGCCACGGAGCTCTGATCTCCAGCTGACCTCCCGCTCTGTGAACTTTCTCTTCCTGTTTACTGCTGATTAGATAATCTGTGACCAGAAAGGTGTTGTAGTTTTGACTGATGTTGCTGGACGTACTATGTGACTCCACCCTCTTTCAGTATGAAAGCTGCAGTCTTTAATACATGAAGCTTCTGGAAACTAATGTGTAGCTCTTATGTCCCACAGTCTCCATGGCTCTTGAACACCCCAGACTTTAAACAAAGCTTGTGCTCTGGTCTGTTCTGAGGCTCGCTGTGTGACAGCTCACACCCTCACCAGAAAAGAAAAAATGGGAGACAAATGAACAGCGTTACTGTCCCGCCACAGTATTTACCGTATTGCAGTCTTTTTTCTTGAGGTTTTGAGCCGAAGCGCCACGTGATGGTCAAACACTCACCGTTGTGAGCATGCTCAGAACCTGAAGAAGAAAACCGGTTCATCACAGAACATTTTCTATCCAAAGTTTAGTTTTTACTGTTAAACAGACTTTGTTCCAGCACTTTGCTGCCTGTTTGGTGTTTAAAACATCTTTTTAAATCCTCTGTTGACCTTGCAGTGAATCAGGTATTATTTTAGAAATGTACAGTTTGATTTGAAATGTGGGAATTATTATTTTGATGTTAGAGTGAATATTTTTGCTTGGTATATTGGGAGATGTTGTGAACTCTGCGATGAGTTCTGGTGTTTCATTCATAATGATTAAAGGCCATAAGCCTAATTCACAAACTAAAATAGCAAAATTAATTAAATTTTTTTAATTAGAGGTTTGATTACCAAAAAAAACCATCAGAACCGGAGACGGACTTTAAAAAAAGGTGAATGGATGGAAACAAACAGCTTTAATATGTTTTTTTATGTAAAAAATTAAAACTTGTAACAATTTTTCAACGGGTTTAAATGTCAAGTTAAATTCGACATCAAAGATGCTTCAAACCAAAATTCAGTCAAAAACTTGTTTTTAAGAAAACAAAACCCAAACCCCCCAGCTTTACTGAACCTGTTTGTGTCATTTTTTGTTTTAACAGAGGCAGACAGCTGCTTTCTCTTTTTCTGTGGTATTTGAACACACTTCAGTCAGTATTTTATAACATGCGTTGTGTTTTATGCGTTTACCTTCATTGTGATGTGAAGTCTAACGTTTGGTGTCATGTCGGAAGCTGCTGCTTTTTAATGAGAAATAAAGTTTCTGTTAAACAGTCCCACACTTTTCTGTTTTGATTGGATCACATGATCTCTGCAGGTAAACAGACCTGATGCAGGAGCACCAGGAATATTCTTTTCTTTTACACTGAAACAGATGCGATTCACTAATAAAGATAAAAATCACAGACGTCACTCTTTCCTGACAGTAAATGAAACAATGCAGGAAATTTAACAAATCAGGCTCTTTATTTTCCACATAAACAAATAATTCAGGTTTCCATGGCAACATCTTTACAGAAAATTAGTAAAAAACAAAACAAAACAAAAAAAAACCTGCTGAGAATTATGTGTCTGATGCGATTGGCTGAGTGGGCGGGGCCTGACAGAAGGTGGGGCTGAGAGCGTCGTAAAGGCGATGGACGGCGACTTCAATCATCTCCCTCAGAGACTCATCATCCGTGCACATCACCGCCTGCAGGACAACACACACACATCTTAGATTATCAGTCATCTCCTCATCACGTGACCTCTGCTGCTTCAAGGTTCTGTTTTAGAAATTTCCCTGAGGCTCTCCGAAGGGATTAATAAAGTATTTCTATCTATAGAGGAGGAAAATGCAGCGTGTGTTTTGCGTTGAGTGAACGCTCTGCAGCTTTGGTGATGATCAGGATGCATGACTCCGCCCACTTGTCATACTTACGCATGTCTCTGGGTCGACCGTCGCCGTAACTCCGTCCACAGTCACACACAAGTTTTTACTGTCTTTGAAATTCACGCAGTCGTCCCCGAACATGTCGCTGAAACACACACACAGAGTCAGGGTTAAGCTGAAAACATGAAAGGTTTGTTGGTTTTGACATGTGAGGAGTGCCAAGTGAGTGGAGCTTAACAGGAGATGAAGATGACACCTGCCCAGGCTGTGTGTGTGTGTGTGTGTGTGTGGGTGTGTGATGTACTCACTGAAGCATGAGCTCCAGCCGCTCTACAAACACCTCTATGTCGAAGATCTCCCTCTTTCCCTCCAGGACTGAAAAAAAACAAACAAAGGTTATAGATTCCACCGAGTCCCTGAACGCCTCATTGCAGGTAGTCGTGTTGCATTTACTGACACTTCTGGGCATTGGGATTTGACTGGACCTCCAGGATCACGGTGGTGACAGCATCAGCATACATGTCGTTGAGTGGGTTTGCGATCCACTGAGGAGACAACGCAGTCAGAAAACCTTTGTTGTTCGTAACCAAAAACTACACATGAGCAACTTCCTGAAGAGTTGGTGCGTGAGACACAGTCTGAGCTGATTATCAACTGAAGGTTTTCCAACCTTTGTTTTAATGAATTTGAAATTTTATTTCACTTTAATCACATCTACAAATGAATCAACATGTTGATAAACAGTATAGTTTACGTTTTTTTGAGCCTTTATGTTATTTTTTCCCCTCATTGTGGAGAAAAACAGGTTAATGAGAAAAGCAAAAAGAAAACTAAGAAAAAAAGAGGATTAAAAAACATTAAATGACAAAATATCAAAATATTTTTGAAAGATACACATTTCTTAAAAATGATTTTAGTGTCATTAAGTGTCTGAATATTTCTATATTTATGGTTTTATTTGCGAGTAGATCAGTGAGTGCATTGATCTTAATCACTGGAAACAGCTGCAGAAATAATCAGTCTGCTGTTTGGACTTTTAAAGATAAAAATATCTTTTGTCAGAAAACTTGTTAATGAGAAGAAATCTGAAAATCACCGAATTTTTTCTATTTTAAATTTCAAATCGGTGACTAGTCTGCTCAGACGGACTGCGGGTTGGTTCTGACCTCCAGCAGCACCATGCCGGCTTCATGGACCAGAGTGATGTTCTTGAAGATCTTCACTGTGATTTTTTCAGCCCCCTCCACCTGCTCCACGTCACCTGCAAACATGCAAACTGCACATCAACCCTTTAAAGCTCAACCCAAGAAGAAAGGGGGAGAAAATTCTAATTATTTTAATCTGGAGTCTTGATTAGGCCCTTTAAAAATGTAAAAAAACAAACAAACAAAAAAAAAAGAACATATTCATATTTTGTGTGACATGTCAAAGTTATTGTAGTGCATAAAGAGACCACCAGGGGGCAGAAAACAAGTATCGGATTGTGTTCAACAGGGTTTTGAGCAAGATTTCGAGTAAAAAATTTGACCATAAAGGGAGCTGTCGGTATCATATATGATAAATACAGCATTTAAGGGTTAAACACAATCAACTTTTCTCTCTTTTCCTTTTCACTTGTTCTTCCATTTAGCATTTTTTTTCAGTTTCTACTTTCTTATCTTTGTTGCTTCTTTTCTCTCTAAACTTCTCTCTAAACCAATGTTTGTCTCTTTTCATCAATGCGAAAACATTTTTCAGGGAAAGACTCCCGAACTAGTGCAGATCTCTTTTGGTTCAAAACACAACACTGTGCCTATTTTATCAAAATGTTGAACGAAAGCAAGACTTTTAAATGTAAAACATTTTAAAAGAACATATTTCAAACATATTGAATGTGAATAATCCATGAATAAAATCATGGCAAACTTTTTCTCATTACTACAAGCTCAGACCGTGTAAACAGAAAAATGTGGTAAAACATTAAAAACATCCCTCCTGTTGTTTTTGCTCTAAACTTTTCCAGACCAGGAAGTGTTTGTAAATATGGTGTCTATCAATGCTTCTAACTAAAGCAGCAAGTTTTCTCACACCTTGTTCAACAACTTCATCTCCTGCAGCAAACTCCAGTTAAAAGCAGATTTGAGTTTTTTTGCTATGTTTTTATTTCTGTTGCAGCATCAGTAGATTCATCCTAAAAACACACTCATGTGATTTAAAAGCGTGGCTTTCTGGTAAGATGTAGCTTCATGCTGTTAGCTACTTTCTCCCCATGTAATAACTCAAAGGCCTTGGGTGGGCTGCACACATAAATCCCAGTAAAAACATTTTCACCTAAATACTGACAGAATTTTACCGGTCCTCGCCTTCTTCGGCTCTTGACTCTGTGTTTTTTTCAACACTGATGAAACACTTCGACCAATTAATCCATTACAAGTTTTTCTAGGTGACAGTTGATTGACAGGTGGTCTAACTTAAGCTCTGCCAGAATGTGTGAAAAATACTGGTAAAGGTAACCAGAGAGAAGACTTCGAGGTGTTCCTGATCAGGCGAGCTCTTACCTGCCAGGTTTCGCAGCTGGCTGACCAGCAGGGAGATGGGTCCGGTGAACGGGATGGCCTGACTCTGAGTGACGGTGCCCACGCACAGATCTGTGTAATCTGAACAGAAGATATAGTCAGGAGACGCTGAGGAAAACAAGGGAGCCTGAACACAACACAGAGGGATGTGTTCAAAGGCAGGAAGACAGACACTGAAAAAAAGAACCAGTCTAGTCGGCTGTCTGTAAATCCACCTTTAAGCTCTCAGTAACGTGAACATCAGAAGCAAGTTCGTCCAATCAGAGAGCGCCTGACACAAGCCTTCTGATTGGACGAACTACACCTGAACTCACAAACTGATTCCAGAAACCTAAAACCAAATCTGAACCTTTAAACCCACAAAGACCTGAATTAACGCTAGGTGTACAGAAGGTCGGGAGGGACAAAATAAATCTGGAATCTTTTATGTTTCCTTATTTCTCTTCTCATCTGGAAAGCTTCTGCTTAAATGTTACTAAAGGCCACTTTCACCCCACAGAGTGAAGGATTGTGGGTATTTAACCACACAGACATGTTGCACAAAACACAATTATACAGAAATTAAATGTAAAAATGAATAAAACATCTTTTTCTTTGTCATTTTTTTCCTCAGATTTGTTGGCTAAAGCTGACAGACGGACGGACAGCTACTGACTGGAGAGGTCGGAAGGCGTCAGGATGTGGTAGTTGAAGTTTCTCTTGACGAGGATCCCAGAAACTCTCTCACCCTGACCGCACTTCTTGTCTGCAAGCGAGCCCATCACCTGCAGCAAAGCATGATGGGAGTTAAACTGTAGTCAGGTCCAGAGCTGCTTCCTGTGAGTCTGTTTGAACCAACCTTTGCCAGCTTCTCTCCTCTGAAGTTGAGCGTAACGGCCTCTGTGTTTCTCGGGTTGTGGACCTCGATGTGGACCTCGTCGTTGTCTTCGTACTCGCGGATCAGAGCTGCTTTCAGTCGGGCCATCTCATTCTGCTCACCGTGGACCAGAATCTGTGGATCCAGGATCACATTAACAGTGTAGCTCAGATAAAAGCAAACCATCAAATTAACTCCAGGTCAGTTTTCCATCGGTATGTGGTAGGGATGAGCAGGTGGAGCCTCATGAAGCTCTGAGGTTTTACTTCTAAGTGTGGCAGAAAAGATTTAAAGCTTTGAAGCTTCAGGATGATTAAAAAAACAGTGACATCTGGTGGCCGACAAAAGTCATAGCAACCTCTCAAGAGCATAACCGAAGGGTCCTTTTACTGTGCTGTTTTTAGTCATTTATACTAATAAATGACATCATCATCATCATACATTAAAATCTATTATTTGCTTGTTGTTAGAAGATACTGCTCTAAAGTTTTTGTTTAATGTTTTAGTCCAACACTTGAAAAGCACTGCAACACACGAAGTGAAGCAGTGATGACGTGATTACCACATGAGGAGGTTTGAGTGCTCTGATGAACTCGCTGGTCTGCTGGTAGTCTGTGTGGGCCGAGAAGGAGATGTAGTCCACCGACATCTTCAGAGGAAGCTTCTGACCTGACATGGTGTTGATCTCCTCCGGTTCTGTCATGATGTGCTAAAACACACACACACACGAACATTTAATAAATTTCACTACATTTTATAGTGGTGTTGTATAGAGTGTTTGAAACACCTCAGATTGTTTGTGTTTAACTTGCATGATTTGAGACTTCATTTTAAAACCAGACCCCAGAAACCTGAAGGTTTTCTCTAAAACTGTCTAAAATAAATAAATACATGAAAACTCAACCTCTGAAGAAACTAAAAACAGAAACTTTTATAGAAAAATAACTAGTTTGCTCTCATTTTATGTTGTTTGTGTGATTAAAAGACACTTGTGTTTAATCAGATCAGATAAAATCATAAAATCAGGTCTGAAACGCTTCACGATGCAATGTTTTAAAAAATATTTAAAATGAAAAAAGCATGGTCCTGGAGGGTTTTCTCTGGGTTGGGAATGATGTCCTGCCCCAGGTGGAGGTGCTTAAGTATCTCAGGAGTAAGGGAAGGATGAAGAGGGAGATGGACAGGCGGATCGGTGCGGCGTCTGCATCGGTCTGTCGTGGTGAAGGAGGAGCTGAGCTGAAAGGAGAAGCTCTTAATTTACCGGTCGATCTATGTTTTCACCCTCATCTATGGTCATGAGCTGTGGGTAGTGACCAAAAGAAGATCGAGAATACAAGTGGCCGAAATGAGTTTTCTCTGCAGGGTGGCCGGGCTCTCCCTTAGAGATAGGGTGAGAAGCTCGGTGATCTGGGAGGGGCTCAGAGTAGAGCCGCTCCTTCACATCGAGAGGAGCCAGATGAGGTGGCTCGGGCATCTGGTTAGGATGCCTCCTGGACGCCTCCCTGGTGAGGTGTTCTGGGCATGTCCCACCAGAAAGAGGCCCCGGGGAAGACCCAGGACCCCCTTAAGGGACTACAACCATAGACATATATACAACAAATATAAACAATTTTTCCTTTTTAAAACAATAGATATTTTTATTATAATCCTCTGATTTAAAAGAGGTCCCGATATAAAGTAGTAAAGCCTAATTTGTTGCATATTAATGCATCGTTAAGTAGATCTCTTTTAGCCTATCGTTAAATGGTTAACTGGCACAGAATGTAGATTGTACACAGTATTTTGAAACATCATACTATAAAAATGAACTAACAACGACCACTTATTAAAGGTTTTTAAGAAAGTGACCAGTGGGCAGAGGGAAGTCTGGGCGTCCCTGCTTAGGCAGCTGCCCCCGTGACCCGATCTCAGATAAGCAGCAAGAAAAAGAACGAATGGGTGGAAATAATACCAGATAATCTTTATGCAATATATTTACTCTATAAAACTATAGCTGAATAATTTTCTTTTCCTGTTGATCACTGAGGCAAACTTGGTAATAGCGAGCCATCTTAGGAACGTGGAAATAGTAATGGACACTTATGAAAAGGTTAACGTTCCACAACCGTGATCCAGCTGTTAGTTCAAGATCAGGATGCTGTTACAGACCCACAGCTTCATTTCTTTTGACCTATGATGAATCTCTACACTCGCCAGATTTAGGACTTTTGAATCATCTCTGGTTACATTTTGTTTTCTGAATCCATTTTTAGCAGCTTTACAAGCAGACCTGCACCACGAGGTTCTGTATGAGGACCACTGCTTTTCTTTCATTTCTAAATGATCCCAGTCGACTTCATCCTGAATTAATTAATAATTAGAAGATGATGCTTTGGTTTTATTTATTTAAGTTGTCAGATTATTTTCTCATAGTGAAACCCTGTAACGCCTCAGTTAAACCTGAGATTCTCTCAGCTGCCACAGCGTCTCAAAAACTCCTGGAATAAGAGGTGGTTCGGACTCGACTTGTGTAGAAACTAGGTTTTGTGTTGCTCACCTTGGCCAGCGTTCCCTCCACACAGTAGCCAGCGATGATGACTCCGTTTCTCTTATCGGTGCACCAGCTCTCAAACAGCTCTCTGGACAAGCCGCTCTGCATCATTCCGGGAGACGCCATCACGACGCTGGGGCCGATGTCGTCAAAGTGGTCCATGCTCTGAAACACACGAAGAACAACACAGTGATGCAGAGTCCAAACTAAGACAAGTCAGCCTAGTGAGCGCGCTCAGACCTTCAGGTTGCTGATGTGTTTAAAGACAAAGGGATTGTTGATGTTGATGGCCTTGCGGATCTTGTCGTTCATGGCGTTGATGTAGGTCTGGTACACGGCCATGCACTTCCTGGCCAGAGACGAGGCGTAGTAGATGGGAATGTCATGGAGCTCCGGATGGTTCTGCCAATACTCGTCTGGGTCAAACCCACAAAACCAGACTCAGAAATCTGAAGGTGCATCAGAAGTTATGTTTCACCCACTCAGAATGAAGAGTGAACCTCACCGAGGATGAGCAGCAGCTCCTGAGCTCGGCCCAGAGCGAACACGGGGATCAGGCAGCGGCCCTCCCTGTTCACGATGTCGTGCACCGTGTTGCAGAAACGAGCCTCCCTCTCCTCTCGCTTCTCGTGGATGTGGGTCCCATATGTCGACTCCTGTCAGACACAAACACACAACTTCTGAGTTTAAATGAACTTTAAATGACGCCAACAGACGGAGACTGTTCAGCTTTCAGGTGTGTCACCTGAGAAACGCTGGACCACAGCTTCAGGTTTAACAGTGTTTTGTCACAAACTCGTGTTGAATAAAAATTACACCCCTACCACCCTCTGCTGAGCTGTTTGTGAGCATGTGCAGACCACAGAAGAAACACTTCAGAGTCTGAGCAGGTGATTAAATCTGAACTAATTCAGTTTTTTTTTTTTAAACAGAAGCCACAGCGAGCTGCGAACAAAGCTCTGCAGCCACACTCACTGTGATGAGGATGTCAGGTTTCACACTCGGGATCTCTGCCGCCATCAGATGTCGGTCCTCCTGACGGGAGAAGTCTCCTGTATACAACAACTACACACACACACACACACATTTAGAGCAAGTAAGACGTAGACCATGACAAAAACAAACCAGAACATTCTGACAAAAGTGGACAATTTTTGTGATTCAGAACAAACTGTTGTGGAACGTTCGGAGGACTGAGACAAACAAACAAGCAGAGAAGAGTCGACAGACCTTCACGCCGGCGATCTCGATCATGAACATGGCGGCTCCGAGAACGTGACCAGCATGGTAACACCAGAACTTGATGCCGGCCACCTCCTTCACCTCGTGGAAGTTGATGGTCTCGATCTTCTCCATGCTGTCCTCAAGGTCTGTCTCTGTGTACAGCATGTCGTCGGCGGAGATGTTACTGCAACACAAGTCACACATCAACACAGAAACATCCAGGAGTTTTTCCTCTGTTCCCGATGTTTGGTGTTAAATAATTATAGGTGCAAAAAAACACTGCAAAGATTCACATGAACGCAGATATGCTTTTATCTGAAACTGACAGCAGTTGGTCTCAGTGTCCATCACCACAAGTCTGACTTTTGTTGCAAGAAACACACATTTTAGTGATTTAACAGTCCTACACAACTGAGAAAGCCATCAAACTCAAAAAGTCAACAATCATTTAAATTTTCACTTGGACGCAACTGAGACCAGAAGGAACTAAATCAAGGATCTCCAAGTCCGGTCCTCGTGAGCTACTCTCCTGCTGGTTTTGGATTTTTCCCTGATGCAACACACCCGACTCAAATCAGTGGGTCATTAACAGGCTTGTGCAGAGGTGTGTTGTAGGAGGAGACATCTAAAACCTGCAGGACAGTAGCTCACGAGGACCGGAGTTGGAGACCCCTGGACTAAATAATCTGTTCTGTCTCCTTTGGCGGGCTTTCCATGATGCAGTCAGGTACTGAGAATCACGATATGAACATGTTTGTCATGCAGATGTTTAACAGCTGCCGGTTCTGGTGTTCTGATTCAGTTTGAGCACAAAAGCAAGATCAGGTTCTTAAAAAACTGTAAGGACACACACACATTTAAAAATTCTCTGAACTGACCAATCCAGTTAGTGTGAAGATGTCCTGATGCTGGAAACATCACATCATAGGATAAAACACAGGAGATGATCGATACATCTGTTCTTCTTCCAAATAAATCATTTAAACCCTCCAAAAAGTGGAAACCTAGCCTTATGGAGAAGGGTATCTGCTTCACTCTGCCTGAACGTACCTGACTTTGACGTAGTCTGACAGCAGCCAGCGGTAAATGGCCTTGCTGGCATGTGTCATGAAGGTTCGTCCTTTAAAGCTGGTCTTCTGCAGAAACCAGGGCAGTGCCCCACAGTGGTCCAGGTGGAAGCTGAGGGGGGATGGAAGAGGTCAGATCCTGAACTGTTACCTGAAGTATCCTGAAATTTTAATACCTGATCTTTTCAGCTTCTGTTGTGAAATCAGAAGCTGAAGGAGGTTTACTGTACTCACTGACTGATGAGCAGCAGGTCGATCTCAGCCGGATCAATCAGGTCGATGTACGGCAGGGCGTCCATCCCCTCCAGACCAGGATGGATGCCACAGTCCAGCTGAACCACACAGACATAGACACGTTTTTACACATTGATGTTCACAGTTTACAGCTGAAGTGACAACAACACACTGTGTTACCATGATCTTTCTCCCCTTGAACTCCAGGATGATGCAGGACCGTCCCACCTCCTGACCAGCTCCTCTGCACACAAACATCCCATTAATCCACCAGCCATGTTTGACCAACCACCAGAATAAACAGCTGAGACCAAAAACTCCGAGAACCAATTAGTCAAGACAGTAGACAATAGATGGAAGATTAGTTGATTGGAAACAAGGCCAAACATTACGTGACTTATTGTATAACTACTGAATTAGAAGAAAATGCCATTCACTATGAAAACTGTTTATAGAAAGTTGAGAAATTTTTAAAAACTTCGTAAATAAATACTGTTTTCAGCCGGATTTAAATGCAGCTCTGATTATTTGCTGAAACTATTGAAACTGTTGATTTTTTATCAATGGATTAAAGAAATTAAGTAAAGAGGTGTTTTGTGACCGGAGTTTGGTGCGGAGCGGAACTAACGTGTCGCGCTTTGACTCACAGCGGGCGGATCAGCAGCTGGTCGCTCTCCTCCGCGGGAACCGTCACGTCTGCTTTGCGTTTAGCAGCCATGTTTACTGCGATAAACAAAACTAACTTCAACAAAAAAGCACGATCATCACGCCGTTAATCCACCTCTTCCCGCGACCGGTAACTACAGGTTTTATTGAAAGGCCACTTCCGGTTCCAGCTGCCTTGTCTCCGTGTGATACAAGACTTCAGAATAGTTCCGTCATTAGTGTTCCACGTGTTGCTGGATCCTCTTTCTATTTTCAGACTTCATGGTCTTTTCTTGACTCTCTTTACGATACCAGTTTATAATTTGCCTTTAACAAATTCAGCCTGCTTCATTTGCTTATGATAGACACGATTTTCCAGGTGGCTCCTATGTTTCTTTCCCCAGGTTTCAAAAAAGTCTTTCATGTAAAGATCTTCCTACACTTTATTCCCCTGAAACTAAACACTTTGATTTCCATTTGCCTCCCTTTTCTGACTCCTGCCTCAGTTGCTCCATCACTGCACAGACTTAGTGATGAAGTCTGTGTTGATTTTTCTTCTTGACACCAAAAATAATCACTGCTGCATCTTTACTGCTGCTATGGATCCTGTGAATAACAGAAATGGCTATTTATAGACTTTGATAGAAAATATTTAGTCAGTGCAGCTTTATTATTATTATTATTATTATTATTATTATTATTGTTGTTGTTGTTGTTGTTGTTGTTGTTGTTGTTGTTGTTGTTGTTGTTGTTATAATTATTATTTAATGTAGTCTAAACCCTGTTAGACTATTTTTATTGTAATTTCTTTAAAGAGTCTTCAGGAATAGTTCTTCAGGTATCTTGACGAACTTTTCAAAGCTCTTCTTTGGATTATGAATAAATGAGGAAATAAACAAATGAATATAAACAAAGATATAGACAAAAGACAACATTAAAACATTTACATTTATATCATTTTGTTAATTTATTTAGCAACATTTGTTTGTGATTTAAACTGAAATGTTTACTTATGTTAAATTACATTATGCTCTTGTTTCTACATTAACTTATTTAGCGATTTATTTATAGTAATTTAATTGCTTCGTGTATCCTTTTGTCTGTCCTCCTTCCTTTTCATTTTGCGTATTATGTTTATCTTATATTCTTTCTGAACTAGAACCGTAGGAGCCGAAAACCAATTTAATCGCCAGCGAGTCGGACCATGACTACACACACATTTGCTCTAGTGGTTGACTTTGCATTTTATTTTTATTTTAAATAGTTTTATTTTGGAAATCAAAACTAAAAGGAAGTTTGACTCATATGTAACTTCCTCAAACTTGATGGCAGTTGTAGTTCCTATCAGTGTCCACAAGAGGGCAGTAAAGTACTGTAACTAGGAGATTTCTGGTGCGATTAGATTCTACACCTGTCATGAAAGCCACACCTACATAATAATTAATTAAAATCATTAACATATAAGAATTATATCTCAGTATTCGTAGAAGATATAAATAGCCAATAACTGCAGTTATGGAAGGAGAACATTTTGTGTCAGAAGACGCTTTTTTTTAGCACGTGTGGTAACGAGGTTCTTATTGTAGTTTCGTTATTTGCCCACTAGAGGGCCATATTAAAACCCAAACTCTAGTCTTTTTTTTCAGTTCAGCTTTTCAAACTTTACTCCTTTATCACAAATGTTCTTATCGATCGCGTAACATATTTTTGTCAGACAGTTTTCTATTCGGATTTTTGGTTTTACTTGTGGTAGGTTCTACAAGTTTTCCTTGACGTCTGAGTTTTCGGAGGTGTGGATGTAGTTTCAAGTTGTGGCCGCTAGAGGGAGACAAAGCACGTAAAGTTAGCAACAATCACATCATGTTCTATCTTCCGGTAATGGCTTAACACATTAAAGTCTCAACAAACGCTAACGAAGTGTCTTTTAGTCACTTTTTGGCCCACAAACTTTAATTAAAATGCTAAACTAATTAATTCACAGATCTTTTACTACTGATAATCATTAATACTCAAAATTCCTCAGAACTTCAATGATGCAATTACAAAATTTGACCAGAGAAAGGGAGCTGGTTCCTATAGCAGCTTAATTTGCACCAGTCTGATTATTTAATAGTTAATAGAGTTAATGAAGGATTCAGGAGTCTGATTTAATTTGTAAAACCTGAGAAAATAATTTTGCTTGTAAATATGGTCTGATAATATTTAATACACACGTTTTATAAATATGAAGACATGGGCCACTTACATGTAAAAACTGCACCAGTTTTCATTATTAGGTGAAATATTTATGTAAAAATATATCATAGAAATAATTTCATAGCAAGAAATATTAGCTTTTTACATGATAATTTTTTTTTTAAAGTTTTGCTTTTTCCATTTCCATTTCCATTTTCCATGGCAAGAATCATATTGCACACTTAAGAGAAAGTTTTGTATTTAATAAATGCACTATAAGCTGTGTTTACACTCGTTTTTGTCAGAGGATAAAAGCTCTGGTCTTGTTTTAATTTCATTTTATTTCTTGATGGTCACATGGTGACCTGAACAGAAACCTGAAAAAAAAAACTGTTCTTTCAGTTATTTTACTGATAAAAGGAAGACAAGAAGTCGGAGAGCTGAACATCTTGGTTTTATTCCCACAAGGGAAGGGCGGCTGCAGATTTTAAAGATAGTGGGAGGAAATAAAAGCCAGATGGAGGAAGTAAATATTTAGATGAGACAAGAAACAAGACAAACTAATGCCAAAAAAGAGCAGTTTCATTTCAAGTGTTTTTAATAAAGAGAAGACAATAAAATCCTTTAGAATGTTCCTATTCTATATTTAATAAAAATAATCCAGTTTTCCTGCAGAGAACCAAATATTCGTTAAACAGCGACAGGTTTGATACCAGAAGCAGAACATGTCCAACCAACATCTCTGTTCAGGTTCTGGCCCATTTATATTAAAATATTATTTTAATATAAATAAAAATGAGCTTAAAAGACACAAAGTTGAATTCATCCAAGCTCCAAATACATCTGTGGTTTGGAATTCAAACCTTATTTTCTGTTGCTGTAGTTACTTCTCTCTGCCTGTAGAGGGCAGTGAGGTGTATCCAAGAGCGTTTCAAGGCACATTTTCTCCACGTTTGATCACAGATCTGCTGGAAACAGTCTTCTCCTGCTGTTTGCTTATCATGTTTCCACTCTGTGAAATTATTCAACTTATTTGTCCAGAAATTCCAACATCCAGGCTGATTTCAGATAAAATCCTGAGTGTTTGAAGTAAAGCAGCATTCAGTGCTCACATCTAACATCAGAGTCATCAGGAAGAAGAAACGTCTGAGTTTGGGTTGTTTTTGATGTTCAGCTCAGCCTGGAACCTCACGGCTGGTCCAGGATGAGGTTCAGGTCTTTGTCCTGACCTGGTTTGACTCTGACTGTGGCTTGAGGACGTGAGCACCATGAGGCCGTGACCGATCACTCTGTGATGAAGTGAACGAAGGTGATGGGAAACGCTCCTCGTCTGGTCGGCTCTGCTTCGATGTGACCGATCTGAAACACAGACAGGAGGTGGAAACGATCACTGAGGAACGTCGAAACAGCTGGTTTCAGACGAGTTTATTAGTTAGAAGTGGAGGCACTTCTCCTCCTGATGGTTTTATCCCACAGGAAGAAGAGTCGAGGTCATCGCAGCCTAGTTGCCATGGTGACTCATCCCAGTAAGAAGTGAAGCAGCATTATACAACCGAGGAAAACCTAGAAAAATCTATTATTATTCGGATAGATGAGTCCTTTCAGCCACCTTCAGCAACCGGCATGAGGAGGACAGGCTGTGTTTCAGGACAACATCTGAGAATTTATCTGGGATCCATCTCAAAAAAACATCTTGGAATATATATGGGAATTTATCTAGGCTTTCTAGTTTCTGGAGGTGGTGAGTGCAGCTGTGTTTCCAGAGCTGGAAGTGTTGGACACTCACCCACCACTCGCTGTCCTCCTCGCCCTCCACCACAATCACCTCGCCCTCACTGAACGTCAGCTCATCCGGATTATCAGCAGCACAGTTGTAGATGGCCTTCACCCTCTGAGGCTTCTGCTTCTATACACACACACACACACACACACACACACACACACACACACACACACACACGTTGATAAAGTAAACACTGCTGAGGATGGTGTTAAAGCTGAAGCAGGGACTTACGGAGAAGGTGGTTCTGGGTTTGGGTGCTGGAGGAGCTGAACTTTGAGAAGCTTTTGACTGAAGATCTGCAGAAGAAAAAAACCAAAGAAACTTTATGTCACACAACTCGCTGGACATGAAAATACAAACCAGAAGGTTTTGTGATGATTCAGGTCACTTAACAGCAGAACCCGACCGATATGGACTTTTTGAGGCTGATGCTGATTCGATATTTGGCAGAAAAAAATTCTGATAACCGATTGTTGTAAAACAACTTCTATTTAATTTATTTTATGCTGACTCTCCTGGTGAGGAGGGCCAGCTCAGGGACGCCCCCTGGACTCCGTGTAGGGGTGGGAAACGGGAAGATGATGGCTCAGCTGTCCTCCCTGTTAAACAACATGTCCCATCCTACAGGACACTAGCAGCTCCTCCAGGGAACGACTGGTTCATCCACGATGTGTGAAGGAGAGGAACCGCAGGTCCTTCCTGCTGCTGGCAGGCTGTACAATAAAGAAAATGCCTGCTAGTCTGCAGACAAACAAATTATTAACTAACTGGACTCTTGCACACTCCACCTCACCTCAATATTCATTTCACTCTTCACGTTTTTTCTACTTGGGACGTTCTATATTCTTACAATTATTCTCAGGCACATCCTCTCTCTGTACTGTGTCCAGATATAATTATAATTAGTTATAATTATTTATTTGATCTTTTATGGATTTTTATGCTAAATATATTTCATTTTTTATTTTATTCTGTGTTGCATTTCCTACTATTTATTTTCCACTGTGTGTCTTGCTGCTGTTATACGGTGAATTTCGCTGTGGGACTAACAAAGGAATCTGAATGATTTTAAATTTAACTGTGCATTTTTCTTTCTATGGAGCATGCAATAATAAATAAATAAAGACTTGCATTTTAAACATATAATGGTCACAAGTAGTCTGGAACTCATGTTACTCCACAACAGCACACACCTTAAGTTGCTCTTATAGCCTGAGTCACGTTCTAGTATTTTCTGACAAAGTAAAACTAGGAGTGACATCATGACAGCTGCTGAAGACAGAGAGAAATGTTCATCATTTTAACTTTCCCTCCTCTTTGTTCACGTCGCTCAACACGCAGCTGACGGAGTGATGAAGCTCGTTCCATACTCTCTAACATTTTGTACACTTATGTCATTTCTGCAGTTACTTACTGGCTTTTAAGCTGTTAACTAAAGCTATGCTAGGTTTGCATAACCACAGTGATTGCTAACATAAACAGACAGGGAGTAACTTAAGCTAGGTTAGCACAACTTTAGCAATGCAATGTAAATGAAAAGCATGACCGATGCAATGCAGCACGGGTTTCTTTTATGATACATGGCAAACAGTGTTAAACTGAAACTGGAGACATGTTGAGTCATTCTTAATTTCATGACGTGGTTATAAACGTACAAGCCCCACCATGCCTGTAGGGCTGCCTGGCTGTGGCTACTGCTGTACTTAATGACGGGGTGAGGACTGAATTTAGTCAGAGCTCCATTTAGTGGGCAAACGGCGCAACAACATCATTCTGCAGGACTCTGATGTATAACAGCATTTACTGTTTTATGAGAAGTTAAGAATACATCTGCATTTAATTTAAAACGTCAGCTGATTATGATTATTTTAAAAAGGGCTATAATCAACCAGCAGATCAATCGGTCAGGCTCTACTTAACCTTCTAGTGGCATTAATTGTTTTTAAGCTGCTTTAAATAAATATCTATAGTCTTTGAGATCAAATGTTTGAAGGAGTTGATTTTTATTCAGCGCAGTGATGCAGAGGAAACAGAAATCACCAAGAGGTGAATTTGGAAGTTGTAAATGAATTTTTTTTTTCAGTTATTTAAGTTTAGTTTACAGTTTAGTAAAAATTGAACTAATCTGACATAGCAATGCTTTTCTAAGAAAAAGTCTGCTGTAACTGATTGTGCTGAACATCAGGTCAGAAGACAGCCCTGATTTGATTTATATTTCCATGAAAACAGGAAACACTTGCAGTAATTTATTAAAACATGCAAACATAAATGTAAATCCAGTGTATGAGGCAGAAATATATTCATTACAGTCTGTAGGAGCCATATGTTGGGTTGTTTCTTTCCCACTTGAAGTATGTGTGCACTTGCGCAGTGACACCACCGGTGGTTGTGGGAGGCACTTTGGGTGAGTTGAGGTTATTAATGAGTGCACTCACCTGTGTTGGTTTGGGCCTGGAGCATGGAGACAGGGTGAGCATGAGCTGAAACTTTCTATTAACCGTCACCGTTACCATCACTGTTACCATCATTATCATAGTCACTGTCATTGTATAACATTAACATCAGTTAAATGCATTATTTTAATACAACCTTATGCATCCTGAAGCACATTAAATAAAGTAGTGTATGCTTCCTGAGATCGAGATACGGATGTAAAACAATAAAGCATTGTGACATGTATACTTTAGTGTGACGCGTCTTTGATAAAAACCTCAAGTATCAGCCTGTCGTGGCGTTTTAAGGTTAAAATTAAAGTTGGTGCGCTGCAATACAGTCTAAACCCTCTTAGACAAGCTTACTGTCATTTATTTAAGTAGGA
The DNA here is from genome assembly GCF_017639745.1 of Melanotaenia boesemani. Lineage (NCBI taxonomy): Eukaryota > Metazoa > Chordata > Actinopteri > Atheriniformes > Melanotaeniidae > Melanotaenia > Melanotaenia boesemani. The sequence goes on along the minus strand of NC_055703.1, from coordinate 25,954,716 downwards.
AGAGTTCTCCAGGCTTAATGAAGGACTTTTCAAAAGCTCTTCTTTGGATGTTGGTGCATTTTATTCTGTACTCTGTCCAGATGGTCCCACACTGCTTCAATAATGTTTAGTTTCAGGTTCTGGGGAGGATTCATCCTCCATCAGACCTGTTGCCACTGATTTTCAGTCCAGTTCTTGTGTCATTCAGCACCCCTCAGTCTTTTCGTCCCCGTTTCTCTTCCTTAAGAACAACTTTAGGTAAAGACTGGACTTAAAATGAGTGAAAAAGCAGTCTAAGGAAATAGTTTCACAGACCTTCGGAAAGATGGGGAACTGTTGATCAAAATCACTTTAAAAGATGACAACAAAGTCAGAGATGAAGAAATGAGGACTGGATCAACAGCTCGGGGCAGTATGTGGTGCCTCTGTGAACCTTATCTTTTTTCAGTACTACACCCTTTATGGTGTAAAATGGTCTCCCCTTAACCCGTTTTTATATATTAGACTAGAAGCACCATACTAAGCATTTCATGCAACTTAAAGCCAATTTTATTTGACATGAAGCAAAATCTAGTAAAGAAAAGAGTGTTTGTTTGTACCTTGTTTGGTCACTGATGCAGTCCTGACTGGAGGTCGCTGAGGATGATTTGTTTTTACTGATCTGAAATCAGAAAAAATAAACTCAAAACTGGATTCACTGAGGAACATTAACAGCAACACACTGGCTGTTATGGCCAGTACTGTTTGGTACTGGTCTTTTGTGAACTGGACTGGACCAAACAGTTTGATTCAGTGCATACTCGGCGGAAGATTTGGGGGACTTGGGTCGAGTTGGTACTGGTGGCACTGATGGTACTGGTGGTACTGGTGGCACTGGTGGGACTGGTGGCACTAGCGGTCCTGGTGGTGGTGGTGGTGCTGGTGGTACTGGCGGTCCTGCTGGTCTTTTGGCCTGGTGGCTTGGAACACTTGGGGGGAGGAGTGGAGCTTTGTAGTCAGGTGGTGGTGGCACTGGAGGTAGATGTGGGACAGAGGGGAGTCCTGATGGTGGTGGAGGCAGAGGAGGGAGGGGTGTGTTCTTGACAGACACAATTTTAGTTTCCAAAATGGTGGTCCTCTTGCTGGGTGGAGGAGGAGGAGCTGCTGGGAGCACTGGGAGAGAAGTGGAGACAATAAGTCAAGTTTCCACGGAACAAAAACACACTGAACCCCGAGTGCGGTCTGTCAGGGAGGCAGGCCTCCAAGTCCAGAACATGAAATCCAAAAATTGCTCATGAGATGACAACAAAGAGATGTAAGTGATGCTCACCATACATGGAGGAGTTCAACTCAGGTGTAAAAGGAATGGGAGGGTCGGAGGATGAACGCTGCCTTCCTACCGTTTCCATGCCATCAGGCTTACTCACTCCAGGTCCTGTGTGAACAGTGAGCCAGGTGTGACGTAAACGTGTCAATAAACAGAAACAAGACTTGGACAACGGCAAGTGGCTCTGAACACAACCTGACCTCTGTTTGGAGCCCTGGGAGGCAGCGGAGGGGTTGGCCCCAACGGCAGCAGGTTCAGGTCCAGCATGGTGCCGTATGTTTCGTTACTGAGTACGGTGCTCGGGATCGCAGGCTTCTGTTTATCCCGCGCCACTAAGGCAGCATCCCGGGCCAGTGCTGCAAGATTGGGCTGCAAGGGGCCGCTGCTGGACACGAAGCAGCTGACCGGACGGTCCTTTGAGATGGGCTGCAGGACACACAAAACACACACTTACATCCTGAATCACACCAGCGAGCACACGACGGCTCAGCCACTTGAAACTGACCGACCTTGTCCTCCATCTCGTCATCACTCTCGTCCAGCGACTCGTTTTGGAGACGCCACTCATACTCGACATGAACGTGGACATTGAACTTCCCCGTCTGAGCCTGAGTCAGCTGATGCACGATGAGGGAACAAGCATGAAGATAATCAGACACCAGCTGGTTTTTATTGATATTTTTAGTCTCTATTAAGAAGATGTGAATCAGAAAAGGTAAAACTGGAAAAACTTTCACTATTGTTTAATGTCCAAGTCTGTGTTTAATCCTAAAGATTACCCACATACAGCACTGACTTTCACAGGGATGTCTCCAGATTCTCTGAGTCTGTAGATGATGGAAGATTAAAAGTTTTCACAGTTTTACATTCAGGAATATTTTTCTGAGACTCAGTTTGTAGACGTTTCTGCAGATTACGGAACTTCTCTCCATCTTTCTTTTTTTTTCCTTTCCTCTCTTTTTGTACCAAATCATATCACTGGCCTGTTGCTGAGTAATTGCTAATAATGTTCATGTTCCTCCAGCTGTTTCTGTTTTAAAACCCCTCTTCTAGCTTCTTGTTGCTCCATCTCAACTTCTGTGGAATTATGGTTGAAATTTCCCAGACATTCCCAGAGCTAAAAAGAATTTCTAAAGAAGATCTTTTTCCATTTTCCTTCTGTTAATGCTGATTACAGTTAGTGTTTTCTGTTTTCAGTTAGAACAACTTCTTCTACTGAATGACAACCACCAGCAGCGTAATCCATACTTCCCCCCTCTGATAACCCGACACCAGCAAGTTTCTTCACTTTCCAGGGAAACGAGTCGGATTCGTGTTCTTGTTTTGAGGCTTTTCAAAAGATCATTCACTTAACATAAAAGTAGGAAATAACTCAAAACCAATGTGTCTGAAATAACGATAACACTATAATAAAGACACTAAACTAGATTTAATCTACAGAGAAAATCAGACAATATTTATTACTGCAGGTTTCTTTAAAATCCTTCACTTTTTTTCCATCTTTAGCCCATTTTACTTCAACAAAAAACAAAGTTATTCCCTGTAGCTGATGGAATCTGAACTGAGTTTATTTCGACATGAGGGAAATTTGAGGTAGTAAAACAAGCAGCAGCTTCTGAGCCGACAGAAAACTGATTTCTGATGTGACGTTGTCTCACCAGCTCTTCGCAGTTAGTGTGTCGCAGACGCTTCGCGATGTCCAGCGGAGTTTCTCCTGCTTCGTTTGCTGTGGAAACAAATGCTGCTGTTCAAACATTCAGAAGCAACACAAAGTAAAACTTCCATCTAAGGACAAATGTTTCATCCCGACATTAGCGCAGCCTCAACCAGGATTTTCTCCTCTGAAAACGGGATTTCAGCAGGTTCAGTAATAAAATTCTGATTGTGGCGGTTTAGGGGTAATAGCGGGTTTTATGTTGCAGAACGAGATATTTTCTCTGGATTAACCCTAAATGGATGAGTTTTTTATTATAGCATATAATATTATAGCAGGGATCACCAGCTCCAGACCTCTTGGACCAGCGTCCTGCAGGTTTTAGATGTTTCCCTGCTGCCAAACACCTGACTCAAATGATTGCATCATTAAAGATGAACTACAGAACGTTTGCAAATTTTCTCAGTAAAGCGCCCCCTATCCACGGCTAATTCGGCATCCATCTTGGATCTTACCTGTACTGTGAACTCTCTTCAGCCAGAGAAAGACAGTTTTATTTGGACTCTTGTTTTTATCTCTTCACTGTCCCTTTCTCTTTGTTTTCCTCTCTTCCTCTGATAATGTTTTCTAACATTTCTTTGCTGGGCAGCAATGGCTTCAAAAATGTGCATAACAGATGTCACTGTGCCATCAAACGAGTCCAGAACACAGAGTTTTAAGGTCAGGAAGTTACGCAATGCCTCTTTAAAAGACTTGTGCAGAGCTTGACAGCAAGCTGTTGGAGAAGCATTTAATTTTAATCAGGTGTGTTGCAGCAGGGAAACATTTAAAACCAGCAGGACACTGGCCCAAAGAGATCCAGAAATCTTCTCATCAGGGGAGCTCGTGTCTTTAATAAATTATGTTTTGTATAATCAGAACCTTTTACTGATTAAAAAGTATTTTTTATTTGTGGACACAAGGGGGCTCTGTAAAATAGTTATTTATGTAATAAATAATAAATTAATCTATTAAATAATTTGAGGATCGTTGTTTTTACATTTCTTCATGTTGACATGAATTATTCTGACGTCTGCTTCCACCTCGACTACAAGCTAACATTTCACTTTTAGGATGCTGGACATGTGGGACATGTTCTAAGGGAAGTATCAGGTGAGTTTGCTGAACGTTGCCAGTGTTCTTACTGGTGGAAACTGAAGCTTTTCCCCTCAGCAGCAGTTTGAGACACTCGCTGTTGTCCGTCAGGCAGCAGTAATGCAGCGCTGTGCTTCCTTTGGACGTCTGTCTGTCCAGGTTTGCACTGAAACACACACAGTCATAACACACAGTGATTTTAGGAAAATTCTCACAAATCTTCCAGCTGATGATGTACATCTGTCACCTGTTCTGAGCCAGGAAGTCCACAATGTGGAGAGAGTTTCTGTCCACCATCCGGACCGCCAGGTGCAGCACCGTCTCTCCAGGTTCCTGAAAGACACACCTTTTAGTCTGAATTTCAGACTCTGCGTGTTTGAGCGTTTGTACTTTTTTACTTTACTTTTACTGCATTTGTTATTGGAAAAATCAGACAAAACAAAATCAATGAAACATCATAAAAGGACAAGATTAAAAAACAGCAAAGAGACACAAATCTACAACAAAGACCAGAAAGGGTTTGGGAATTTTCTAATAGTCAACAAAAACTTCAGTCTTTATTAAATCAGTTTAAATGTTTAAGAGAAAATCCTCAAAAATATTTTCAGCATCTTCACTGACTGACTTCATTGTGTTTAGAAAGAGAAAAAAAGCCAAACACAACGAAGCAAAATGAGCAAACAAGAAGTCAGAACAACCAGAAAACCTCTGCGTCACTGAGCACGTTTACACGTTTCATGCGGTCATGTTGACAAAATCCAATATTCTTCATCAGATGACATCTATTATCTGATTATGAGTAACTGGATTAACACACGTAGATTTCTCCCAAATAACCTGATAAGGAACGTGGATGCTATTTAGCCGCCTACTAGCTCTCACATTGGCAGCTAAAGCTAAGACTGCAGCGCCCCCATGTTCAACCCAAATGTTTTGAAAATAATGATTATAGTCATTAGTGACATCACCACGCCCCTACATCGTCCAAAATAAATCCGATAATGGACTGGTAAACGTAAACACAGATTTTTAGAATATGGTATTTCAGAAGCACATGTAGATGTGTCAGATCAGATTATTACAGTAATCTGATTACTACCACAAATCTGATTTTGATTTCTCAGCTGTGCCTGTGTGTGTGATGTGTGTGTGTCTGTACATGTTCGTTGGGCTGTGGGAGGGACTCCATCAGGTCTACCCCCTCTGCGTAGACCCGGATGAGTGACAGGATGTCTCGGTTTCTGACGGCCTCGTACAGACGCTGCAGCCTGGACTCGGCGTTGGGACACACCCGGCGGGCGAAGCGCTTCTCCGTGTACTTGGCGGTGATGTAGTCCTTCCTCATCTGCCTGATGGACACAGAAGGAGTCACCACCACATTCAGATCCGCTTCCTTTGAAGCCGCCTCAGAAAAATCACCTGACAGCCCGTCACCTACATGCCGCTGCTAGGTTCAGGTTTGGTCACATCCTGCGCCGACAGATCTGCCTCCATGATCTCGTTGAAGCTGGCATTTCCCACATTCTTTGCCAACTAATACACAAACATACACACATCAGCTGTGCTGCGTTCATGTTTACTGACATCTGACAGGAAAACATTTTTCACTTTTATCACTTTTTCTCAGAATTCTGTATAAATATGAAAACATAGTAAAATAAAAAAATTGCTGCTTTGTTTATTTACAGGGGGCAGTAAAGTAGTCTCACCAGCAGCTCAGAGGTTCCCAGGACATCCAGGTCCAGACTCTGGATCCTGGAGTAGTGGACCCCCATCTCCCTGTGGATCCCCGAGCACTCGATACAGATCAGCACCCCGAGGTTGGTGGAAAGCCAGGTGGGACCTGAGGAGGAGGAAGAGGAGGAGGAGGAGGAGGAAGAGGATGAGGAGCCAAAATTTACTAAATCAGATTCATCTTAACCTCTTCTCGACTTTGCCTCCAGTCTGAATCTGGTCTGAACATTCCCAAACATGCTTGAAGTGAGAAATTAGCAGAAGCTCTAAAGTGGACAGAGCCGTTCTCGTGTTTTTATTACGTTTCCATATAATTGCTTGGGGTTTGAACTGTGTTTGGGCTGGATGCCAATGCTTGGTAGTCTTTTAGCTGTGTTTCTCTCCATCATTTTGGTACACTACATGTTAGGATTGCTGCTTCCTAGTGTGTGCAAAGATCTTCTGTACTGCACGTATTTCATCTCTGATCTGAAATGTGCTGCATTCAAAGACAGCTGCTGATGGACTGACAGCTTAGCTGAAACTAAGGAGAAGTTTACTTCCTGCAGTGGTAGTCTTCTTCTACTGAAACCTGTCTGAGGCCTCACACATGAGCAATGAAGAAAAAACTCAGATTTGCGCTGCTGCAGCATGAAGCCTAAAGCCTCCCCTCGGCCACATCTCTGCTTTCCAAGCTGCTGGCTACAGAAGGACATCTGAGTTCTTTCAGGGTTGGCGGCCCTCAAACAGATGGGACATCAAACACCACACATCAGCAGGACAACAGCATCATCAGGAGTAAAGTCCACATCCAGACCTGCAGCTCCACAGTCGCAGCAGCTGTCGTTGCCGCTCATCTTCTTCACCTCATCTACGATGGCTTTGGTCAGCTCCTGCACGATGTTGTTCTCTCCTTCGTCCTGGTCGCCTTTAAAGGCCTTGTTAAGCGCCTCCTCTTTACTGTTCTGCAGCACCGACACCCAGCTGAAACACACCAACAAGCGTAAGGACGCTGCAGCCATCAGCCGAGCCCACGGCAGGGCTCATACTTACATCTGACACTCGGCCTCATCCTCGGCCTGGAAGTGGTACGTTCTGTCGTCTGCAGGAGACACACAAGCAGGAACATGTTGAGAAAAACATCATGGAGGTTTGCTGCTAGTGGTGCTGTTGGATCTTTATTAGTTAATGGAGCGTACGTGAGAACAGGTCGAAGCTCTTCTCGTCTGGACTCTTTTTCACCTGGCAGGTGAGCAGGTTCAGTTTGGCAGGTGGTGCATTAGGCTGTAAGACAACGAGCAGGGAGAAGAGTGAACATCAGCTGGTTCATGTTGAAACCAGTATCGTGCAGAGCCGTGGACCGGATCTCAGTTCTGACATTTTATCTTTACATAAAAGTTGGATTTCGTCCCTCATAGTTATCCTCAGGATGGGAGCTGTGGAGCATCTACAGAGGACCTGGGACTGTTTGGGTCCAACGGAACATTTTAATACAGAAATAATCAGACCCTTGAAGGCATCATCTGGATGTTAGAGCTCAAATTTGTGAAATTTGGATACTAACATATTTATTATTTTCTAATGATTTACTGGGCTTTTCATCCTCAGAAGGAGCAAAACGGGAAGGGATGGGATGTGTCAGAGGGCTGTAGGTTGGGACTAAAACCCTTAACTTCATTCTCAACATGCTGAGCTGCCTGGCAACCCCAGGCTATCATGTTTCTATGAACTTTAAAAAACTTTTGCTGTTTACACCAAATATTTGTTAGAATTTGATCGTCAGTAAGTTGGGTGCTAACAGGGAAGATGCTAACTGGGAAAGGGGCTGTCAGACTAAAGGGGGAATTTTTATCTTAAAATTTTCAGACTATTATAACTCTGCAAGCTTTTTACATTTCTATTTATTTAAAAACTAAAGGAAAATATGTTAAAGTTGAAGCTGTTTTTTTTTAATTTGATGCTTTGTAAAACCTCTGTGCTGACTGTAAATTTGATGCAGCTCATTTTTCACAAACTCTAAAAAAGAAACATGATGCTGTCCCAAACAATTCGGAAAAGTGCTGCACTTTTAAAAGAAGGGGAAAAATAAATTGATAGAAAATAAAATGATTTTATTCTCAGATCACAGAGTTGAAGAGCAGAAATACTGAGAATGCGTCATCGCAGCGTTCCCTCCCAACCGACACCTGACAGATTTAAATCCAGACTCCTTTTTTCTTCCATCCTGTTCCATTATGCTCTTTCTTCCTTTCCACTGTTCAGCCATTTGACTTTTCATGTAAAAACTTCAACATAAAAGGAAGAAGGAATAATAAATATGAAACTAAAGTAAATGCTGTCTTTAACTCCAGCTGTTGCAGATGATAAACCTATAAGATGACTTCTTATTGGACATGCAGACAGGAGGGCGGGAGCTTGTCCTGCAGGACGACCAATAAGAGAGAAAGATGTTGTCTCACCGTGCCGTGGCTGATGGTCAGGAAGCCATTTTTCACAGAGCACTTCCTCTTCTGCCAGACCTTCCTGAGCCTGAGCAGGAAACACGGAAGGGTTTAAGGGTTACTGGAAGGATGATGAAGCTTTGGTTCTTTGTTGGGCTGCTTGTTCTTTTTTTCTTTGTTTTTTTCTTTAAAAAATGGATTCTAATAAATAAATATTAATGGTAAACGGTAAAAATCGAATGTAAAGAGAGGGAGTGCAGACAGCTTACCCCTCACTTTTCTTGTAGAGGACTCCGGAGCGCTCGGTGCCGTGGGCCTTGTTTCCCTGCAGCTGATGGAGGCTGTAACCTGCGTTCTGCTTCGCCTGAGCGTCCTGAGTTTCAAACACATCCTCTAAAAATCACAAAACTCTAACAGCAGAACTCTGATGGATTTAAATAAAGTTTACATCTTTCATGAGAACTGACACCATTTTTTACAGGTTCGGGTGAAGTTGGTCAAAAGTTAAAACAGGTAAATCTTTTACCTGTTTGACGCATCTTTGTGTTTTTATTATGATGTTTTTTCTTTCAGGCTTTTTAATGTCTGCAGCTAATTTTCTTCTCTGTGATTGATTTAAGTTTTGTTGTTATTTTCACGTGTGTATGTCTTTATGACCAGTTTGTATTCTTCACCTTGTTTCAGTTTGATTCATCTTAACTCATTCAAGTCTAACAACCTGCATAAACTTTTACTTTTTATCTTAAAAAGATTAAAACCAGGCCAAAGCCAATCATGTTCTAATTTACAATAAAATCTGAAGTTTAAAACTTTCATAGTTTTTATTTCATGTTTCTAGTCTCTTCAAAGTATTTTTAAATCTGAAGATTTTCAAACAAAAAGACCTTCAGACCATTCAGTCAATGCTGGATGGATTTCACTCCTTCATAAATCTGAGAATCATAAGAAAGCCTGACGGGATCGTTAACAGTGACTCCACTTTGTTTCTCAGCTTCAGAATCAGACAGATAATACTTAGTTGTTGGTTTTAAAAATGCAGAGAAGACGTCCTGGTCTCAGAGAAGCAGAGTGGAAACAGGATGGTCACCCTCCCTACACAACATAGATCTGGTTCTGTTGAGTCTGGATCCAGATGCAGGTTTTGTTGTTCTAGTTTAGTTTCCAACCTATTTTCCTTGGGGACCCCCTTCATGGTAATACTAAATAGCCGTGGACCCTGTGGTGAAACCATGCTTTGAAAAAAGAAAAAAAAAAGGGTATGAAAAATAAATAAATTAAAATAAATAAACCATGCTGGTTTTATGCTTTCAAAAGCGAGATTCTCACCATAAACAATGTTTTCTGGGTGAGTCCTGTCCTTTGATAAGGCCAAAGTGAAATGAACAACATGTGGCCTTACGTTTTGTTCTTCAAATAGGGACAATAATTACGATGGCTCTGAATGTTCAAAGCCTCAGGGAACTGCTGTGTTCTTTGGGGGACCCCTTTGGGGGGTCCTAGACCCTAGGTTTGGAACGACTGTGCCTAAGCACACAGATATTCCTTCCCAACAGTACCTCCATTTCCCATCATTAGTCCGCTGGTGACGAGCCAACATGTATTAGTGAAATCTAACTATGTGCAGGAGAAACCCAGAGACACAAGCATCCAGTGGTTTCTGACCTATCAGCACCAAGCACATCTGTCTTACAAAAGTCAAAAAGATTAGTTCAAAGTGGTTTAAATCAACCATTATTAAGACTGAAAAGTCATTTTTACTTAAAGAACTTAGACTACTATCTTTATTTTTATTTCCAACAAGTTCAGGAGTGGCTATCAGTTTTAGTTTCTTCCATTTCTGACTAAAGTCCGGCTGATTAGACTCACAGCTGCTGCTTCTATGTGAACTGAAGGTGTTTTTTTTAAAAGCCTTTGCAGTGTCCTGATTGGAATTGTGGCTGTCGGAGCGTCTCACCTCTTTCTGCTCGGCCTGCAGCGACGCCTTCAGGACGTCTCTGAGCTGAGCCAGCTGCTTCCTCTCTCCATCCTGAGTCTGTTTGATCTGAACAACAAAAACCACAAGAAGCGTCATTTCCCAGCGTTCAGTGCAGCTCCAACACTGCGTCAGCTGTCAGGAACAGCGTGTCCTCACCGCTGTCAGGTCGGTGGCCAGTTTCTCTACAGACGGTTTCAGACTCTCCACGGCTTTCAGCCCGTCCTGAAAGAAGCTGAACAAACACGTTTATGGAGGAGTTTTTCTAGGATCTGCAAAAAGTTATTGAATGTATGAAGCAATCATTTGTTTGTTCGTTAACAGGAAAAGTAAAAAATGATGAAACCTATCAGAGGTGGAACCAAACAAAGGAGGAACTCATTAAATTTCACATTATTTCCTATAAAAGAGTAAATAGTTCTGAAGCTGAGCTTCATGCTGTAAAACTGATCACTTGATCTCATCTGTTCATCTCGGATTTAAGCTGCTGGAACAGATGGAAACCTGATTGTTATAATTTTTCTCTGCAGGGGAACATACTTGCACTGAGCGTGGAAATACTTGATGAGGTTCTGGAGGAAGTCTGCACCTTTCTTCAGTTTGATCTCGTTCACTTTTATCAGATACTGCAGAAATGAAGCAGAAACGAGAAAAAAAGTCATTCGGTTTCTGTAGTAAAAATGTCAGAAAAAAATACAAATTCATGGGAATAAAAACAGCAGCTCTGACCTCACACATCTGCAGCTGGAACATCTGCCTTTCCTTCTCCATGTCTTCTGCAATCTCTCCGCCGCTGAACTCGGTCCGAATCATGCCGTGCTGCTTGGCGTGTTCCCTCTTCTCCTTCTCGATCTTCGCTCTGCAGGTGTCACAGGAAACGCCACTTCATAACCGAACCGGGTTCCTTTAAATCTCATTATTGTATCTGAGTTCAACAGAACCATTTCTCTACCAGCCACACCATCACTACAAAGAAGAAGGTCCCAGTTATCTGAGATGCAGCTGCTTCTAACTTTATTTAGCCTCGTCATGATAAGGCCTACTTTCTGCCTCCGTTCCTGGGGTTGCTGCAGTTAAAACAACAAACCCAAAGTAAATTAACTATCTTCACAACTACAAGGGCTGTATGTATAATGTATAATATAATAAGAGTGACTACTTCTCTATAAAACCTCCTTCATCTCCATGAAAACTAGCAGGATTCATGATTCATTTCACACTAAGGCACAGTCATAGGAGAACACATGAGCAGAGTTTTTAGAGCTGGAATCAAACTTTTCACCACACAAGGGAGGGTGGGGGTGTCTAGTCCAGAGGAGGTTAAATCTGAGTGAATCAACAACACGATTCTCTGAGTCTTGGATTAATTTGGTTACTTAAAGAGAAGATTTTCTTTCTTACAGCTTGGTCTCGTAATCCTTCCAGGCTTTATCAAACGGCTTCTTCAGGTCCTGAAGAAGAAGACATCACGTCAGACCACAAACACACACACACCAAGGACTTTGACTGCTGAGTCTCAGTTGAAATACTTAGAGATGATGTGTGTGTGTGTGTGTGTGTTTGTTTTCCACTGATAAAAAGTTCATTACAGCTGAGGTCATTTTCTCAAGTAATATTTTATGCTGCTAGATTGTTGTTAAAATGAAACATGATATTTATATATACGTGAGAGATGAGCTGGTTTCTGGTTCTGGTCCAGGTTTGGATTTCTGCATTTAGAGTTTAAATGAGCACCAACCACAAACCAAAAGGCAGAAACCAGTGAACTGGTGGTGTGCTGGATTTCTCAGCAGTGATGAGGTGAAGTGAGTTTGAGGAAAGAGAAACCGACCCCTTTCACTCCTTTCAGGTCTCCTTTCAGCAGACTGTCCAGAGGAAAAGTGATGATGTTGTTCATGTTCTGCAACTGAAAACAGGAAGTCGTGTTACAACACAGAGGTTTCTGGTCACAGAGGCGTGCATCACACAAATCATTCCTGACAAAACGAACACCAGCTCTGACAGACTTTTACTGTATCTGCATCAGTCTGAGAAATCAGACCCTCACCAGGTTTTTAAAGAGTCCTGTCAGCTCTTTGGTGAAAATGGCGAACTTGAGGAAGGCGGCACCAACTTCAGCGTCATCCCTGGACATGCAGTTGTCCCCAAACTTCTCCATGGACTGGATGTACTGCTCCTCATTCTCCACATGAGCTGCAACACAAAGAGCTGGAAGTCAGACATGCAGCAGCCACTATGAACTCTGGGTAAATTTAACTTTACTTTTGTTATTAACCAACAATCTGCAGCATTAATAAAAAAAAGTGGAGAAAACCTGAGCTGAAATTCAAGTCCTCAAATAAACATCATGCTTCAACAATATGACTTCAACCTCATCTGCAAGTAAATAAAACAAAATTTATTCAGAATAAATAAGAACAACATGAAAATGTTATTACAAAAAAAAAATCCAATGAATAAAAAATAAATTATTTTTTATTATTTAAACTTGAAAACAAAAACTAGAGAAAAAATAAAATTATAATTATGTTAAAATAAAATATTCATTTAATAAATAATTGACAGAAAAATAAATAAAACTGTATAAAAACTGCAAAGATTAAAAAAGTAAAAAAAAAAAAGACTTTATTTAAAAGTTTTTCATTCAGGCCCAACATAAGAGAGTCCCTGATGGGGAGCCCTAAAAATGGTTCACTTTCAGGTTACATTTAATTTTTCAGAAAAGTTCTTGATGTGTCTTGAACAGAATAACAATGATTTGTCAGCCTTGTGTGTTATTTATTTAACTTAAAATAATTAAATCCTCCAAATGTGATTCATTCTTCAGCATCGTGGACAGCAGCGTTGTTTGTAGCGTACTGTGAGCGTCCATACAAAAAAAAAAAAAAACTTTATATGCTTTCTTTTGTGGTTGTTAAAAGAACTTTCCGTCCCTGTTTCTGATATAAAAAGCTGCATACTGTAGCAGCAGAGGGTTTCTTTTGTAGGAACCATATTTTTGACCGTGCACACCTGACAAAGGTTCCCCCAAAAGCTCCGGTGTAATTCGAGCCCTGGAGATAATCATAACAATGTCGCTCTTTCATCAACATCATCGGATCTCCATGAGCAGATTTGGCTCTGAAAGCTTAGAACTGACATTTTATTTGTTCTTCTTCTCAGTCTGGGTCGGATGAATTGTTAAATTATTAGAGGTAGAGGACAGTTGATGATTTAATCTTCAATTTCTTCATCAGACAACGATCTCCTGCCGAGCTGCCGGCTTCTTCTGAGAAACCAAAACGTTTCTGTTCTGCTGACTAATGATGGTTGTTCCAGCTCTCTGACAGGAATGCTGAATAACGTTCATGTCTGTTTTAAACTTTTGAGTTTGTGTGTTTAGATTCTTCCTCTTTGCAGGAGGACGTGCCGCTACAGGAAGCAGCATGACAAAAATGCTTGGACTCCAGCTGCTTGAAAACAAACCCACCCATCAGCCTGCTGCCAATGAACCAAACGCACCCGCAGACATGCTGCCTTCAACCGAACGTAAATGTTGCATCTTATTGCCCTGAGCGACCACAGCAAGGCAGGCAGTGTGAGACTGAGTGTGTCTTTGTGGTGAGACGAGTTGGTAATTTTAGACAAACAGAGCAGAATCTCACCCTGACCAGACGTGTTGATGGCCTTCACAGACTTCTTGATCTTGTACAGAACTGACCTGTCCAGGTCCAGAGCCTGAGGACGACAAACAAGGAGCAGATTACGGAGGTTACCATGGCAACCGGTTCACAAGGGAAAGTCCTGTATTCAGAAACCATCTAAGGTTAAAGTACAAAACATCAACAAAAACATCCAACACAGTTCCCTGTGTACATTAATTTTTCAGCTAAGTTTCCCCTAAACCAGGGGTGTTAAACTTACTTTAGTTCCCAATAAAATAAAAGCATAATATAATATATAATATAATATAATATAATATAATATAATATAATATAATATAATATAATATAATATAATATAATATATAATATAAAATATAAAATATAATATAATATAATATAATATAATATAATATAATATAATATAATATAATATAATATAATATAATATATAATATAAAATATAAAATATAATATAATATAATATAATATAATATAATATAATACTGTCTTTACACAACACAATTAGTTACCTATAAGTAACAAAATACTTTTTTTTTATTTAACTACAAAGATGTATACTATTAAGATGTTTAGATTTAATAAACTAATATTTTAAAAAGTTAAATATATTGAATATTTTAATTATATGTTATATTTCTGTTTGATATTTTCATCCATTTTTGTTTTTTAATTATTTAATTGTACTTAAATATTTGATTTATTTCACATATTTGCACATTTAAATATTTACTCATTTATGTGCATTACCACTTACAAATCTACAAAATATTTAATCCCAGACATCTGGAACTGAAAAAGTACAGAATTCACATCATTATTAGAGTAACTTGTCAAGATTTAAAAGTTATTTTAAATGTCCATACATGTACATTTCTACATCTGTGTAATCCTGACCACCTGAACGGATTCACCTCATAATACAAACTAACGTACGATCTATAAAGTAAGAAAAATATAAAAGATAAAACGTTATAATCCTTTTTTAAAAATTTTAAAAAAGTTTCTCATGTACCCCATGGAGTGTCTCCAAGTACCCCAAGGAGTACACGTACCCCATTTGAGAAACACTGATCTAACAGAGCTGAGGTACAATAGAAGCATTACTGTAGGAACCAACACCAAGAGCCAGGGGCCAACATGTCCGGGGCCTAAATGAGCTGTAACCAACAAATACGGCAAATACTCAGTCATTAAAACAACCTGACAACGAGGTCCATCGACTACATAACAAAAATTACAAGATTAAAACTGTTGCATAAGAAAGAAAGAAAGAAAGAAAGAAAGAAAGAAAGAAAGAAAGAAAGAAAGAAAGAAAGAAAGAAAGAAAGAAAGAAAGAAAGAAAGAAAGAAAGAAAGAAAGAAAGAAAGAAAGAAAGAAAGAAAGAAAGAAAGAAAGAAAGAAAGAAAGAAAGAAAGAAAGAAAGAAAGAAAGAAAGAAAGAAAGAAAGAAAGAATTGTAAGATGCCCGCTGCTTGTTGCTAAATCAGTCCACACGCTAAGACACCGAGTCTCTTTATGACAGAGGACAGAAGCATTTAGACATAAATAAAACTAACGAAGGCTGAAAGAAGAAGCTGAAATAGAAACTATCAGTTAAAGAATCTTTGACCACAATCAACTTCAGTTTCCGCAGCTCTTTTTCCGTATGTCAAGTTGTAGTAATTAAAATCATACTAACACACACACACACACACACACACACATAAAAAGCTGAGCCGCTGAGAGTCTAAAAAAACACTTCACCCAGTTTGTGGCCCAACAGGAAGTTGCTCCTTAAACCGAACACCAACTGTTTGCTCTCAGCTGCACCGCGTTAAATGGAAATATGACAGAAAACAGAAAAGTTGATTCAGTAATTACAACTAGTCTGAGCTTTTAAACAGTTTCTGCAGAATGTGCTTTAGCATTAAATTCTACATTTTTCTATGTTCTTACCATCGCCCGGCTGAGAGGAACCTTGCTGGGATCTTTGACTGGTGTTAAATCTGACAGATCAATTCAGCAGTAAAACCTGTTTTTTAATAGACTCCTTAGTGAGATGAAGGCTTACATCCTCTCCAGCTCATGCTTTAATTACCTCTAACGTAGACGACTAATGAATATTTGTGGGTGCTGACTGGTCTGTACTTTGTCACCTGCAGGCCGAACTAAATGCAGCTGCCGCCTTCTAGACAGAAAACCACTAGTCAGTGAGGCTAATCGTAGAAAAAGGCTTCAGTTTGCTTGGGAGCATAAAGACTGGACTCTGGAGCAATGGAAGAAGGTCATGTGGTCTGATGAGTCCAGACTCTACTGTACTGTACAAGCTTATGGGGGCGGTCTATGATCTGGGGTTGTTGCAGTTGGTCAGGTCTAGGTTCAGGTCTAGGTTCAGGTCTAGGTTCAGCAACATGTGATGTGTCCAAAGAATGAGGTCAGTTGATACCTGAATATACTGAATGAGCAGGTTATTCCATCTTCCCTGATGGCACAGCCATATTCCAGGATGACAATGCAGGATTCATGGGGCTCAGACTGGGAAAGAGTGGTTCAGGGAATTTGAGATATCACTTTTACACATGGGTTGGCCACCAGAGTCCAGACCTGAACCCCTCTGAGAATCTTTGGGATGTGCTGGAGAAAGATTTGTGCAGTGATTGGACTTGATGAAAAATGAATCCAACACTGGATGGAAATAAATCTTGTGACATTGTGGAAGTTTATTTGAACGATACAGAGAATGTTTGAATAATTAAAGCTAAAGTCGGTCCAGCTAAATATTAGCATAGCAGATTTGCTTTGAATTTGAACCACAGCTGCATTAACTGGATGGTAAAAGATTGCTTAAACCTGAATGTGCTGGAGAAATTTAATCAGTTACTGATGTTCAGTTTAATCCCTCACATTTCCAAAATGATGTGCAGCACATCATAATTCATCACTAGCCATGTTTATATGCAGCAAATCTCTTCAATCCGGTTACAATTCCGGATCACACCTGGACTGATATTTTGATCATGACGTGCGTTTACATGAATCACATGTTAAAACAGAATAAATTGTTTTGATATGTGCAGAACTGCTTCGCTGTCTGACTTAAGACCCATTTATGCTAGACGCAGAAGATGGATACACAGACGGATGGACAGTTTTGTCCGTCTTCTGTGTCGGTTATGTGCGTAATTTGGTCCATTTTCAGGGAGCTTAGCTATTTGTTGCTTGATGTAAAAAAGGAGCAATACCACCAGAAATCACGGGGGCAGCGCTGAGCAAAATAGCTGACATGACCAGCGAAAGAAACAAACCAGAGAAGAAGAAGAGGATCAGGAAGGGGAAAAAAGCTGAAGAACCGAGATGAGACAACTGTAGAAATTGTGCAAGCTTTTGAGGAAAGACTATAGGCGGATTTATACTCGCACAGCTCTGCGTAGGTCCACGGAGCTGCACTTCAGGTCTGGAAGAGGTGCATGTCAGGCCTCCGTGGAGCTACGCAGCGCCTATAGCGGTGATGCAAACACTGTGCAAGTATAAATCCGCCTTAATATGCAGATGGTTACACGGAAGTACTCCCTTATGACCGGTCAATTTGAGATTACGAGTTTCCAAGTTTCTGGGTCTTCTCGCTGAATTTGTGTAGTAACCGCCATTTTTAAAAACAACACCCAATGGATCAAGTTGATGAGAGGTTGATCGAATTATTTCTCCATTTTTATCCACAAGCTAATAAAGACACTGAACCATACTGGATGCCATTGCTGTTTTAAAACAGAAAATATGTACCGGAATTAAAGCGAACCATCAAAAGAACTCCGACCTGGTGAGTTTACTGGCCGATACCACCCCTGCTGCCACCTTCAGATTAGGAGGAGAAACTGCAACACGACACAAAAACTACCCATACATCCTACGCTGGAGCGCAGGAGCACACTGACCAGCATCAGCTGCTGTAGCCGGCAGCATGCAGACGCTGTGAGCATATAAATCCACCTTAAATGCCAGTGTTTAGGGTGTGTTGGGAGGTTGGAAATAACTTTATAGCAACGAATTACTGCTGCCAAACGGTGTCTGAAACTGATGTTGCCGCGCTGGAGTGATATTTGACTTAACAACCATGGCAACGCAAAAAGATGCAGATATGACAGCACATATCAAAACGTATGAGGATGGCGACATATGACAATGCATGAAACAGACATCGCTATTTACATATGTAAGGGAGCATAAATGAGCCTTTAGTGGAAACAGCAGTAGAAGAAGAAAAGGTCTGCTGCATGTGTATCTTACCAATTTCAGTTTCTACCTATTAATAATTTAAAATTAGTTTAAATCACAAGCAGTGTATTAGTATCAAATACTAATTAGTTTGGTTCTTGCCTTGTGCTGTCTTCCACTACATGTAACTTCTTCTTTTTTTCCCCAACTATACTGAGTAAAGCAAACAGTGCAATGCAAGCGTATGACTGACATAACAGACGTGCAGTAAAGATAATTTCTACTGACATATGTCTTTTCATGAACACTGATCGGAACAAAAATTGGCATAACCCACACTTCTGGACTGGAATGAAATTGTTATCCGAATGAGCCTGATTGGATCAGAATCTTCCTATTGGTGTGATTACATGAAGCATTTTTATTCCAATCTGGATTTTAATCTGAATACTTGTGTCCATGTAAACATGGTGATTGTTTCTATCTGTGAAGGAAAGAAGTTTAAATTTTAATCAATTAAACATAAAAACATTAAAAAATTATTCACATTATTCAATTTTAACTGACTGTTTTAGAAACTAATGTTTTTCCAGATAAATGTGCAGGAACACGTGGAGAAAAATAAATTAGCCAGACATGGACTACCCTCTGCTGCTTATATCATATCACCATAAACACGATCAACCATCAGCTGTTCTCAGCTCAAAGTCTCACTGCTGGTTGGACCTCCTCATCAGTCACATGACCCCTTCATAGTGCACACCTGTCACCTTAAGCATTCCCACCCACCACGGGTGAGTCATGGTTCAGTGACTCAGTGACTGAAACATGCAGACAGTCCAGAAGCTCTGTTACTGTTTGAACAACACTGAACAAAGTCTGCTTCATAGTCGGCCTGAAAACTACAAGACGGCTGCTTCACAGGCCCAAAAAATCCTTTGGAATATCTGCAAGGTCCATAAATCACATGCAAGCGTGACGAGAGCGCTACAGAGAGGGACAGGTATGATGGACAGGTGTGCTACAACAACATTCCAGTCTGTCAGCATTAGGAGCTGCAACCGGAAGATGATATGACACTTAAAACAATTCACTTCTTTTAACTCTAAACTCAGTTAAAACTGAAACACGAACTGGTTTCAAAACTGCAAATGATACAAGGAAACACAAAACAAGTACAACCACAGAGACGACAGACCAAGAAGAGGAAGAAAACTACGCAAAAATTCCACCATCAGATCTATAGATAAACATTTTAGAGCAAATGTGCTTCCTGCAAGTGCAGGACTTGTTTGAGAATCTTCCCGTTTTTAGGTTTCCTTCAGTACGACACTCTTCCCCTTCAGATGTCTTTACAACACAGTTTCCGCAAATGGGAACTTCTGGTGGGAAATTCAGTTCCTTTGGTTGTCCCTTACCCCCCTAACAACTAAAACGGGTGTTCACAGTTTACAAATAGGGAAGAATAAAAGTGACCAGACGTGACCTCTGCAGAGGTTTCCTGAATTCCACCAGGTAGATTTTACCTGCAGACATTTCTATCTTCCATACAGGTTTTCAGATATACCTCAGCAAACCAATAACATCACAGCTGATGGCACGGCATTTTTTATTCCATATTAAAATAAATAAGCATCACTAATGTTTTATTGTTCTATCTAACAGGACAGTGTGTTAACTGGTGTTAAAGAACACACACACCACTTCAGGCTGACGAGTTGGAACATGACGCAGGCGGAGACAAAGAGACAGAAGGAATGAGGAGCACAGCAGATAAAAAGAGAAGAGATTTAACAGAGAGGAAAATATACATTTGAATCAGAGGGAGGATCGGGCCAGAAGCTTCATGTCGGGACTCGATCAGACCGGCGAGACTCTGTGGTTGCCTCGGGTCTGATGTCCCAGCATGCAACACCAACACATGATGTCCACGCCTGCAGTTTCTGCTGATCCAGTTTTTAACTTAGTGTTATGAAGTGAAAATCTTTAGAAATATTTCATTTATTAAATTCAATGGTGAACAAGTCAACATGGTCCCTGTAGATGATAAACAAACGTTTTCAGGTCCTGAATCTGCTCAGCTTGACTGACAGTGCCTAAAAAAATACCCGGAGGTCATTCTAAGGTTTCCTGAACTCTCCAGCAACCACGGGGAACAACAGATAGATCACTGAATGGGTCAGTGGGGAAGAGATTTGGGCCATGGTGGAGTGTGGATGATCTCTTTAGCTCCAGTTATCTGAATGTGATTTCATTGTCAATGCTGACTGAAAAATATATCTATGTTCAATACTTTATGGATCCAAACTGGGAAACTGGGATCAAGTTTCGATAGATGGAGAAAAATTCCCCACATGGGGCCGTTTCTAAGTAATTTTTAGCTTTAGCTCGCCTGTCAGAAAACAGGAATTCTTCTACCATAAGTCAGATACTAATCTGAATTACTTAACACAATCCCACTTTAAATAGAGCTTCTGCTTTTTACCACATCTCTGGTTACACTAAATAGAGAACAGTGGGCTACCATGTCCCAGTACCCAGGGAGAAGTAAGGGCCTTACTAAGGGGCCAAAAGTTATTTACTTTCAATGCCAGTCCATGGGCTTTAACCTGGGTCCTCTAGCCCAAGTCCATCTCTTTAACCACCAGGCCACCACTATCCCCTATTTCCACATTTACCCAGTAAAATGCCCACAAAGAGACAAAACGAATACGATGAAGGTACGAGACGACAACAAAGAGATGCAAACATCAGCAAAGTCACCACAAAGACATGAACCACTTGTTCTCCCTCTTGCCCACAGGTACGCACCACAGGTCTGTTCAGGCCTGCACCAGCAGACTAGCCAACACCTTTTACCCCAGACCCATACATTTACATCTTCCCAGGGTTCAGACCCTGCTGAACCCCCCATAATTTCTGATGATTATTCTCTACATTGAATATATATATATATATATATATATATATATATATACACACACAATATATATATATATTGTAGTGGACTCTTAAGTACATAATTCACCGTGCAGTAATATAGACTGGTGTTTCACATTATAGCAAGTTGTTCACTGTTGCCCGGTAACCCCAAGACTGTATCTGGGGTTTCCTGTTGTCTGTCTGTCCACGGGCGCCTCCATATTGTTTTCCAAAAAAGTCTGTTCTTCTGTTTTGAATAAAACAACACGAGTTGTGTAGTTAAAGTGAGAAATTGCCTCTTCGCTTCCTTTCTACAATTTCCACAATATATATATATATATATATATATATATATATATATATATATATATATATATACACACACACATACACACACACACACACATACAGTAACTGTTGTATTTATTTATCACTTGTCACTTTTTCTCCACTTAGCAATTTATAGATATTTCTCTCTTTTACACTTAGTTTCTTTGTAACAATAATAATAATAATAATAATAATAACAATAATAATAATAATAATAATAATAATAATAATAATTATTATTATTATTATTATCATTATCTTTCATACTTTATCACAGTGAATTGTGTCATGTTTTAATCTTGTTACACATGTATAATGAGAACAAAGGTATTCTATTCTATGAAACAACTATGACATGGCATGAAAAAGCCACAACATTAAAAACAGCAGGTCAAACCAGCCAGAGATGCTAAACAAACAAAAAGGCACACAACACCAACAAAAACATAAAAATGTACCACAAAGTTAAAAAAAAAAAGAACTACATGAAACTGAAAACAGACTAAATTACTTTAATGTGAAGCAGGCACAACATGTTTACAGCTGTTTACACTGCAGAACATCCTGCAGTTACACAGTCTGCAATGCGTCAACAGTCCGACTGCAACACGATGTGGCTGTATGGACTCATTCTGAAGCAGAAGTCATGAGGTCTAAATATCTTTCACTTGAATCAATATCAAACTGTTCAGGTCCAAGTTGTTTGTTTTTTATTTTAGATGATGGAAAAATTCACTACCTGAGGCTGTTTCTTACTAGCTTTAGCTCACAAATTCTTCAAACCTGGCACGCTCTGACCACCATCTACCACAAGTCAGATGCCAACTTATCCAGAGTCCTTCTCACAATCTCACTTTGAAGACAAATCCTTGAAGAAATATATTTCTTACACTTCAGAATTAAGATCATTGTTTACATTTCTATTAGTTCTATTAGTTAGTGCACACAGAAATAAACAATCTGTGCAGAGGATGAAGAAGAAGTGGAGGAATCAGTGGTTGTGAATGCTGTTTGGTGGGAAGTTTTAGGGAACACATCTGAGAAACAAATGATCTGATGTTTTATGTAATGAAAGAACAGAGTGTGAACAGACCGAGTTAAAGATGAGAAACATGAAGAAGGGACTTTTGGATGGATGAAGGCAGAAAAGAAGTAGAAACATGGGTGTTTTTCCCCCCACATGGAAATAATGTTGTTGGGGAGGTGGATAGTGTTTGAGATAGTTGCTGCTTCCAACTTGACAACTAGACAGCTGAAACTGCTCCACACCATTTCCCTTAATGGCTATCAGGCATGGGTCTGCTCCTTTGGAGAAGGGCGGGGCCACTTTACGTACCTGTGTCGGGGGCCTGGAATTTCTCAAAGCGTCCCTGCAGGACTTAACTTTTGACACTGAAACGCTGCTTCCTCTCTGAACTTCAGTTAACAGAATGTGCTTTATCATCAGAGTTGCAAAACAAAAAGAGGCGGTGGAGCTCGGAACTCTTACAAAACACGTCGACCCAACTGCGAGCTGCTGTTAAAGCAGGAGGAAGTGTGTGTGTGTGTGTGTGTCTCGGTTCCTGTTTTTTAAGTTTTTTAAATTAACAACACATCTGTGCACTCTCCAGATTTAAAACTCCCCAAGAAAAAACTTTAAAGCTCCTCAGTGGATACTTCCACAATGTGAGGAGTCTCCTAACCAATACTGTGTGTGCGCGCGCGCGTGTCCTCACCTCCTCCAGCGATGCCACCGTGTTTCTGCATTGGGACATCCGGGTGGTGAAGCTGGAGGTGGTCGGAGCTTTGTAGTCCTCATTGGTCTCCGCAACAAACTCCGTCACGCTGATCAGCTCCGGCATCGTGAGCTCCAACACACCGCAGCTGTCCCGAAGTTCAACAAAGTCCGAACCTTTACGCCGTCAAACCGCCGCCGCAGGTGGAGCAGCCACACCTGGACGACTCAGAGTAATGCGGACAGTCAGAAACCAAAGACCCGCTGCTGGTTCCTCATCCCTGTAGAAGGAAATCCGTTTTTAATCTGCTGCTTTTCTGTGAAAACAGAACCTGGAGTCCATGTTTGATCCGCGGAGGGAGACACCGTCACGGTCCTCACCTGTAGGAGCGCGCGGGGAGCCTGCTGTGCTGCGGTTCCAGGAACCAAAGTCTCTAACACACACACATACAAGCACACACTGCCACAGCAGGGCGTGTCTACAAGCCACGCCCATGAGCATAATTTTAACTGGGGTTATGATTAACTTACGTCACTGTTATAAGCTGAACTTCACTGTGACCCGCGTGCGTTTTCCTGACTGGAAACAAATCTGTAAACAAGTCCACCTTAAAGGTGCAGTATGTAACATAACTGGCAGTCACCAACAGAAAAAATGTATTTATCATTAAAAACTGTGTTACTGTTTTATAATTGCTTTACTAAAATAATTATGTTTTTATTCTCTTAGAATGAACCATTTATATTTACCAGCCGTCCGCATACATGGCTGCCATCTCAATATGTTATATGATAATGCAAAGTTTGTTCATTAAAAATAAAATACCAGCAAATCTAAGGCGGAAAAGCATTGTTAAAGAGAACTTCTTGGATGATGAGAGATTATCAGGGATCCTGCAGTTTAGTGTCAGTTTATCATGTAGTTAAAATCATACAAATTTTTAAATGTACACAGTCATTCATTTGAAAATCCGCTCCATATAAATCGTTATACCCATTTGGCTACAAGCATTTTTTAAATATATAAGTAATTTGTTCTTTGCTCTGTGTAGATAGCAACCATTTTCAGACTGCTGAAAAGTTTAAGACAAAACCAAATGCACAGCACATCCAGACAAAGTGAATGTAATGCATCTTTGAATGGATTCTACAAATAGATGTTGGTGCATGAGAGGACTGTCTATCACATCAGCCCAGATTCTGCCAAAGGTGTGAGTGGATTAAAACAGCAATCTAGAACTTGTTGCACACAGGATGGGTCTCAATATTTCTGCCAAAATTGGGTTACTTTTACATTTGTTCAGAGTATATTATCTATACAATATCAAAACAATATATGCATGCTTGTTCCATCATTTCAGGTTTGCATCACAGTTTGGTCTGAAATAAATCTATTCTTAAACAGTGTTAATTAACACTAAAACAAGATTTGGAGTCAAATGAAAGTTTCGATGGTAAGAAATCATCTTCCTCCAAATGTACATCGTAAACAGTAACATGGTAAAAACCAGCCGAGGACAACAAAGATTATAAATGTGACAGAGTTTGAACATCAAGACTGACCAGTGGAGTATGAAACATTTTCTTCGGTTCAGCACAAGGTATCAACAGAGTATTCAATCAGAAAATAAATCAATAGTTAGTATGAGAGCGCAGGAGAAACACTACAGGTTACTGTACAGGATAAAGTCATTCAAGGAGATTTCATGGTAATAATCTGTGTTTCTCAGCACAAAATAAGGCCGTCCAATCACAGAGAACACAGAGACACTGAAGAACCAGAGAGGGCTCCACGCCCAAACCCAAACCCTGCACATAGAGGGTGAGTGAATGTGGTGTTGAAGGTGTGAAGGTGGACCAGTGTGTCAGAGGAGACTCTGTAGAAGGACAGAATGCCAGCATCACAGTCCACATACACTGCCACTCTGTTAGAGTCGAAGGAGGACGGAGGAAAATGACACTTTTCCTCTCTTCGGTTGTGCCAGACAGAGTAATGATCCCTGAAGCAATACAAACACCAGGAGAGATCATTCATCCCAAATCCACAGGCATTTTTGTCTCCATTCCTTTTTATTTCTCTGTAAGTCACTGCTACATGAGCCTTTCCGTTACACTCGACTTCCCAGTAACAGCGGCCCTCAAGATCATTTTTACACAGCAGCTGCCAGAAGTCAAATCTGTCTGGATGATGTGGATATGACTGATTCTCTTGCACCAGCATCACCTTTTTTTTGTCAGACAGTTTAAGGTATTCATTTGCAGTGTTTGGGTCCAGTGTGAGTTCACATGCGTCTGTTGGAGATACAGCATGACATCAGTCTGTGATTTAACACAATAACTGTCTATTTTCAAGATATTTGCATTCATTATTGACATTGCACATTTAAACACAAATTTGGTACCAGTGAAAAGTAATTTGAATTAATATGTATGTCCAAAACTTTGACTAGTACTGAACATTAAACAAAGTGCTTCACAACATCAGATTTAATTCAAACATATCTATAAATAAAAACAAACAAGAGCCAAAGTAATATAAGGAACAATAATTTCTTAATACAGTTTATTTTAATAGAGTTTATATGGAATTCTGGGAAGACAACATATATTTACAATTAATATTTACATACTGGTAAATAATTTTCTATCTAAAGATTAATGAGGGACTGCATTACATAGCATTACATGTTTGAAAATACTGACTGTAAAAATATGAAAAGGGTTTTGGGCTGTTCTGGTATAATGAATTACATCAAATCCATACTTACACTTTTTTAGACCAGGTTCTAACCTCTGTTTTCCACCATGGTCCATCCTGCAGGAGGAAAGAGAGTCAGAATATTTTATGTTGGTTGTGGAAACAGAAACATGAAGCAGCCTCATCACCTGGACTGATTTCACTCTTCTGTCAGTTCTATTATCTGTTCAGCACGGTAAAATATGGTGCTGAGTCATCCGAGTCATGGTAATCCAAAGAGCTTGAATTGAAGACAACAGGACTTCTTTTCTTCACTCTTGAAGATTTTATTTTATTTTTTTACTTTTCATTGGAAAGTTTCTTTAACTAACTAGGTGATGGGAAGTTTCAGACTAATAAAGCGGGGATCCTCGATCCTGGTCCTCGAGGGCCAGTGTCATGCAGGTCTTTGAAGTTTCCGTGTTGAGTCAGACTTGGGTTTGGGCAGAGCTTGATGTCTCATCACCCATTAATTTGAGTCAGGTGTGCTCCAGCAGGGAAACTTAGAAAACCTACAGGACACTGGCCCTCGAAGACCAGGATTGAGGATCAGTTGTAAAGAATCAGCTTTGCCCAAATTCACATCAGCTTCTGTTGGTGGACATCACTGCCTCTCCAGTGCAAACATTTCTCTCTCTAACATTACACCTTCATTACACCTCCAGCAGAGACCAAAATATCACTAAGACACAGTGGTTCTCATCACAGCTGATTACCACAGTAAAATAATATTATCATGCTACAGCACCATCTACAAAGCTCTGAAAAACCCAACAAGCAGTGATAGGAGGAAAGTCACAAAATACCCACAAATACTAGTAAAAGATAGAGAAATCAACTGATTATTCTACTTCAGACTTCCCCCTGGAGAGGCCACATCAAGCATTTGTGGACTACCTAAAGGAAAAGCTTCTCTCTGTGGCACGAGAGCAGCAGCGCCTCAGACAAAAAGAGGAGGGTGGTGAGGACAGCCAAGAGGATTACTGAGGTCATGCTTCCCCCCAATTCAGGACCTGGCGAAACAGCGCTGCCTGATCAGGCCGGCGAAGATCATCAAGGACCACAATGATCCCTGCTATGGACAGGTTTCTGTCCTTCCCTCAGGGAGAAGGTACCGTTGTCTGACATGCAGACCTGGAAGGTTCCGGGACAGTTTTTATCCATCAGACTGCTCAACAGTTTAAACACTGGCTAACACAGTAACACATAGCAACATGAGGCAATACTGTACACTGGCACTATATTTATATTAATTTCTCTTAAATGGCATTTATATTTTTATAACTATTATTGCTTACTTTTAGCTTTTTACCTTTTTTTTCTTTTGCAATGTTTTTGTCTATGTTGTTTTGTGGGGTAGGTGCAATGTAATTTTATTCAGCAGTGCATCTCTGGTGTACCGTTTTTGAATGGCAGTAAAGTAGTTTTCTTCTTCTAAATAAAGAAAGCCAGTCAGCATTTATCAGAAACATGAAAAGCTTGGACAGTGTACATTTTTGACATTGTGTGACTGATAACAGGATGATTATTCACTCATACTTCTAAAGTTGTCTTGCTTAATCTACAAGCATAAAAAACTTATGTTTCCATACCAGAGAGTGTCCAGTCTCCAGCGCGGATCCTTCACTTTGTCAGAAAGAAGCTTCTCTCCCGATACTTCTGGATGGTTGTAGCTCAGGTCCAGCTCTCTCAGACTGGAAGGGTTGGAGGTGAGTGCTGATTTCAAAGATGCACAGCCTTTCTTTGTGACCAGACAACCTGACAACCTGGAGTTAGTTGTCAAAGGTGAGTCAACTACCAGTGAGTAATTGTTCTCTAGCATTCATATATAATATTAAATAGGAAAATAAGAAACTAAATTTCACACATTAAATATGGAAAGACTCACATCATTAAGCATGAGATTGTTGGCTTCTGGTTCTTTATTCATACTACCATTCACAAACTCAGTATAGTGCTAATGGTGATGTCTTTACTCATAAAAACCAACGGTATCCTGACCTGAGACTTTCCAGTTTCCAGTGCAGACTCTTCAGTCCATCAGATAGATACTCCACTCCTGAATCCTGCAAGTTATTGTCACTCAGGTCCAGGTCTGTGAGAAAGGAGGACTGGGAGCTGTAGACTGATGACAGAGTTTCACAGCTTCTCTCTGAGAGATTACAGCCTCTCAGCCTTAAAAAAAGATTAACATCAGATTATTCTTAAAATAGGATCTTATTGACATCAATCCTTCAAATTTATGGCATTTGGTAGAATTTTTTTCAGGCAATTAAAGTTTTTCTCAGTTTAGTTTCTTCTAGATTCTACTTATCAGTTACATAATGTCTGTAAGTGCTTGCTGTTGAAGCTTAGCACAAACACTTTGTTCACAGTTTTTCTCATTTTGGCTAAATCTGGAGTTACATTTAGAAAACAATATAAAACTTATAAAATAAACTACATCATTGGTGTAGAGGACTGAGTCCTCAGAACTGAGGGCAGAACTTCACAGCTTCGCTCTGAGAGGTTACATGCTGCCATGATATAAAATAAAATATTCACATGTGAAAATAGGACTTTCTATATCAAGAAAATGTAATGCAATTCCCTCAGTTATGTAAATCACTCTCCATTTTAGGTTTAAAATAGTTTTTTCCCTGTTAATGCATGTTTATATCTTTCAATGAGCCTTTAACATAAAGAGAATAAATGAAAACAATATATAAAATGATTGGTCAGATCAAATGTGCTTTATCTGACCTGATAGCTTTAAGTTTACAATGTCGACTCTTCAGTCCATCAGACAGCTGCTTCACCCCTGAATCCTTCAGGTTGTTGTTATTGAGGTCCAGTTCTCTCAGATTGGAGGATGGGGAGCTGAGAACTGAGGACAGAGCTTCACAGCTTCTCTCTGAAAGGTTACAGCCACTCAGACTGTGGAAGAAGTAACAGTGAAGACAGAAATAACGAGTAGTTTCAAATACTTAAACTTATAGATATTTTAAACTCAAATCCACCTACAGAGCTTTCTTGGAGACTTTGACCACTGGCAGAAGCTTGAGCAGAGCCTCCTCTGAAGCAGAGTATTTCTTCAAGTCAAATACATCCAGATCTTCTTCTGATGACAGTAAGATGAAGACCAGAGCTGACCACTGAGCAGGAGAAAGATTATCTGTGGACAAACGTCCTGATCTCAGATACTGTTGGATCTCCTCCACCAGAGAACGATCATTCAGTTCATTCAGACAGTGGAACAGATTGATGCTCCTCTCTGCAGACACATTCTCACTGATCTTAGTCTTGATGTACTGGACTGCTTCCTGACTGGTCTGTGAGCTACTTCCCATCTGTGTCATCAGACCTCGTAGGAGACTCTGGTTGGTCTGCAGAGAAAGACCCAGGAGGAAGCGGAGGAGCAAGTCCAGGTGTCCATTTGGACTCTGTAAGGCCTGGTCCACAGCACTCTGGTGGAGATGTTTTAATTTTTGTTTTATTTCAAGGATCCATTTGAATGTTTGAATGTTGTCTTTATTTATGATGATTGACCTCCTGGGTGTTGTTTCTTGTTCCACCATCAAGTTGTCTCCAGAGCTGATGAAGGTCAGATGGACGTGAAGAGCAGCCAGAAACTCCTGAACACTCAGATGGATGAAGCTGAACACCTTCTCCTGGTACAGGCCTCTCTCCTCTTTGAAGATCTGTGTGAACACTCCTGAGTAAACTGAGGCTGCTGTGATATCGATGCCACACTCTGTCAGGTCTGATTCATAGAAGATCAGGTTTCCTTTCTGCAGCTGCTCAAAAGCCAGTTTTCCCAGAGACTCAATCATCTTCCTGCTCTCTGGACTCCAGTGTGGATCTGTCTCAGCTCCTCCATCATACTTGAGCTTCTTCACTTTGGCCTCAACCACCAGGAAGTGGATGTACATCTCAGTCAGGGTCTTGGGCAGCTCTCCTCCCTCTCTGGTTTCCAGCACATCCTCCAGAACTGTAGCAGTGATCCAGCAGAAGACTGGGATGTGGCACATGATGTGGAGGCTTCGTGATGTCTTCATGTGGGAGATGATCCTGCTGGCCTGTTTCTTATCTGTGAACCTCTTCCTGAAGTACTCCTCCTTCTGTGGATCAGTGAACCCTCTGACCTCTGTCACCATGCCAACACAGTCAGGTGGGATCTGATTGGCTGCTGCAGGTCGTGTGGTTATCCAGAGGCGAGCAGAGGGAAGCAGTTTCCCCCTGATGAGGTTAGTCAGCAGCACATCCAGAGAGGTGGACTGTGTAACATCAGTCAGGGTCTCATTGTTGTGGAAGTCCAGAGGAAGTCGACTCTCATCCAGACCATCAAAGATGAAGACAACCTGGAACTCTTCAAAGCTGCAGACTTCTTTGGTTTCAGTAAAGAAGTGATGAACAAGTTCCACCAAGCTGAACTTCTTCTCTTTCAGCACGTTCAGCTCTCTGAAAGTCAGTGGAAATGTGAACTGGATGTCCTGGTTGGCTTTGTCTTCAGCCCAGTCCAGAGTGAACTTCTGTGTTAAGACAGTTTTCCCAATGCCAGCCACTCCCTTCGTCATCACTGTTCTGATTGGTTCATCTCTTCCAGGTGGGAGTTTGAAGATGTCTTCATGTCTGATGCTTGTTTCTGGTCTGTGTGGTTTCCTGGATGCTGTTTCAATCTGTCTGACCTCATGTTCCTCATTGACCTCTGCAGTCTCTCCCTCTGTGATGTAGAGCTCTGTGTAGATCTGGTTCAGAAGGGTTGGGTTTCCTGCTTTAGCGATCCCCTCAAACACACACTGGAACCTCTTCTTCAGGTTTGACTGGAGATTTCTTTTGCTTTCTGCAGCACAAGTTCCTAAATCATAAAAACAGTAAATGTAATTAGTAAGTTCACAGAAAATGTTAATATTTTATTCTAGTCTATTTGTTTTTGTCTAACTTCTTGTTGTATGTAGCACACCACATATTTACAAACAACTTGATACTTTTCAGTCTGGTAGAATTCATACTTCTGATGCAGATGTTTGAATCATATTAGCAGCGTGAATTTGGAAACTCCACTCTTATTCTACATTTCTTTTTTTGCCATCATTTAGAAATCTAAAATTCTCTTACTGCTCTGCAGTTGATCAGCCAGGTTCTCCTGCTTCATTTTCATCAAGAAGTCCACTGTGATCTTTAGAAATAAATCACTGTTCCTCCTCCTCTGCTCTTCATTCTCATTGGTGAACATCTCCTCATTCTCCCGATTCTTGAAACTTTCTGGGTGATGTGGACTCAATATCTTTTTCATCTTCTTTAGCTCGTTCTTCACAAATGTGAGAATGTTCTCCTCAAGCAGCTTGAAAAGAGTAACAGCATGTTTTAACTATAAGGATGCAGCTCAGTTAATTGTAAATTATAGGTGACATTGCAGCACAAATAATTTCAGCATCTAATTTTAGATTTTATTCTTTTTTAAACCTTGTCCTGTCCAGCATGGTACCAGCAGGATGATGGTCTGGCTGCTGTGTTGCGCAGAACAAATTTGCTTTGCCAAGATAAGCTTAATAGAAATAAGGCCCTACTTTATAATTTAAGTATTATTGTTTAATTTTAAATGTGTTTATTGCTGAATTTACACAACAACAACAACAACAACAACAACAATAATAATAATAATAATAATAATAATAATAATAATAATAATAATAATAATAGGCTACATCAAACTTGTATAATGGTTTTTGGACATTTAAAGGCACTTTACATATTAATGCCAGACTTGACAGGACCGTTGGGGGGAAAAGAAAGGAGAAAGAAAATGGAAAAGAAAAGGAAAGTGAAGAGAAGAAAAAAAAACCAAGAATACATCAGAAAGAAAGTAGCAGCTGTTCAATCTAAACAGTAAAAACAAAAACAAACAAACAAACAAAAAAACCAAACAAAAAACCAACCAAACAAACAAACAAACAAAAAACCAAACAAACAAAAAAAAAACAAAGCCTGGAGCAAGAAACAGAAAAACATGAACATAACTATAGTTGTTGTTGATTAAACCCACAAGATGACACAGTGACAGTCAGCATGCAGGTTAGTAAATGGCATGAACAATGATCAGTGATCATGTGACCAGGCCCCTGCAAAGATTAGAGGATGATGCATGAGGACCACAGCATGAATCTTGGCCGGCCCGCCACAGAGACTACCTAATTTTAGACTGATATAATAAATAGATGCATTTTAAAACTTTTCTGGATATATGAAAGCCTGAACACAGTGTCTGCTTCTAGTTACAACAGCAGGGCAGATTTATATGGCTGTAGGTGCAAATGCAGTGGAAAGATTTTAGTCTGATTAAACAAGGCTTTACAACTACCACATAACTGAAAAAGTTATTTAGCAAAACACAGAAACACAGTTTTGAGAACAAAGTCTTGCTGTGATTGTTAAGTTGTAGAGCAGTGTCTCTGAGTCCATGTCCACACACCATAAATATGGAGTCCAAGTCCATTTCATCTTGATGGGAAACCTGACCACTGGGAGTCTCTGAGTCACCTTTCTGTAGTCTGTGAGAGAAATATCAAAATTAACACAGTCATCAAAGAATGAATTCACAGTTCAGTTTCTGCACATTATATTTTTCTATTTTATTTCAAATAGATTAATCAATTTTAATTCAATAAATGCTATCTATTCATTACAGTTTTCTGTTATTTCATTGAGTTAAAATAAAATTACTTTGGAAAGCGCTTATCTTGCAATTTCTTGTAAAAACTCCTAATGGCTCCAGGTTTTTTGGATCCACGTCTGGGTGACTCCGTCATCTGGACCCTGAAGACAGCGATGAATGTGTAAAATAAAATGTGTCTAAAAATAACTCATTTTATTTATTCTTTTTAAATTTATTTTTTATACCTGTTTAATCCAATTCAGGGTTTGGACCCTTTCCCAGCTGCTAGGACTGGTCACCAGGTAAATCACACAGACAAACAACACAGCCACTCATTCTCAAACTACTTAATAGAGTTAATTTAAAAT
The DNA here is from genome assembly GCF_017639745.1 of Melanotaenia boesemani. Classification (NCBI taxonomy): domain Eukaryota; kingdom Metazoa; phylum Chordata; class Actinopteri; order Atheriniformes; family Melanotaeniidae; genus Melanotaenia; species Melanotaenia boesemani. Next base: position 25,921,956 of record NC_055703.1, on the reverse strand, counting down.
CATGGTTTAACCTAACATGCAAGTTTTTGGACTATCTGTCTCGAGGAAACTGGAGAAAACATGCAAAGCCCACATAGAGAGGCTCCAGCAGAGACTTGTGAGGTGACAGTGCAGACCACCACCACACCTCAGCCTCGGAAAATTATTCCACATCTTAAATTTCTTACACCAGTAAGGAATAATCTGTAATAACACCAATCTCCAAGCTCCCATTTATTCAAAGAACATAAACAATCTTTTCTATACAATTGCTTTTAAGAGCTGAAAACAACAACATTTGTGAGAAGTTTCACTCTGTTTTTTGCAAAGATCACAATGTTGAAACTGCACTTTTTCCAGGTAACTACCTTTTCATGACAGTTAATGATGGTCTGTAAAGTACAGTAAAGTTAATGTTATAGTCAATATAGCTAAGAGTCTGGTTCCTCTTTAAAAAGTATAATGTCCTAGGGGTTGTTTTAGGATCACTGTTATTTTATTTTTATATGCTTCCTCTTGGACATGTTATCCAGAGACATGGTGCTTCTGTTCACTTTTATACTGATGACACAAAGGTGTATTTACTTGTTATAGCCTCTAATCCTGGCATGCTGAGCTTACTTCCAGACTGCCTTTGGAATGTTAAAAACTGAATGTCTCAGAAGTATCTACAATTCAAGTAAAACTGAGATGGTTGTAACTGGTACCCATCTTACGACTAAACACATCTTGCCGTCTGCTGGAGCACATGGCGTCTGTTGTTGTTTGGTTTGACAGAACTCTGAGTTATGAGCAGAAAATTACAAAACCCATGCGATGTGTTTTTATCATCTGAGAAATATTTCTAAAATAGGATCTTTTCTATCCTTCAAAGACACAAAGACCATCTTACATGCTTTTATCATCTCCCATCTTGACTTTTGCATCAGCCTTTTTACATCTCTCAACCAAAAATCCATTAATTGACTCCAAAAGTGGAAATGTATTGCTGCCACTGAAGAAATAAAAACCACCTTAACATGTTTTAAAATGATATTTTCATTGTTGGGCAGATAATATACATAACAGAAGCAATGTATACATAATTATTGTTATGAGCTCTAAATATTTGGAGCATAATGCATTCTACAGAGATGTGATAGATTATGTTTGCCAGGGAAAAATATTTCAGCTATATTAATTTTGTTTCTTTATTTTGCCACAGTAGGAACATGCAACATGGTACGTTTTGTCCCTGTGTACATTAAGACGGTATGTGTTCGTGTGTTTGGGTTGTTCTTGGTTAACTTGTACCATAACTGCTGTGTGTCCATGCTGCTTCCAGAAAACCAAAATAATCAAAAACACATATGGACTGTGAGGAGAATAAAGTCCCATCATGTTTATGCTCAAACTTGCATCCCCATAATGAAATGAGTATATCTCTACAAAGCACAAATGAAAAAAGTTTCAGACTTACCTAAAATAATATAAAACACACCCAAAAAACAACCAAGAAAACAAACACTTTGGGCATGAAAAGTGTTGTATATGTCTTTGTACTGCATCATTACAATGACATATACATATACATATCTATTAAATCATGATAAAAATATATGAACATCTCTGTAAAAGCCAACTTTGATAAAGTGAGGAAGAAATATTTAAGAGGAATGTCGGTACAAATGGTTCAGGTGAGGTTTTCAAAATGGCAGTTGTGGCAGTTTACGGATTTCTTTTTTTTTTAAACCAAAATAAAGGAAAGAAAGAAAGAATGAATCTATTGACCAGTGACCTCTGAGGGACACACAGCTCCGTTTAGATCCAGAAAAATCACATGTATTAATAAATACACATGAACTTCTTTCAGAAAAATAAAATATTTCTAAAGGTTTTACTACAAGTAGGAAGTGAGATAAATTCTTACTTCTGATCCTCATCTTGTCTGTCTTTCATATTAACAGGCCGATCCATTGACCAGTGGCTTCTAAGGGACACACAGCTTGACTCTGGTCCATACTCAGGTTCTGGTCTCTGCTCCTCTGGGCTTCAACACAGCATTCACAGAGCTATGAGTGTGAATAATGATGGTTTGATGAATTGAGAGGAATGATGGAGAGTTTAAGGAGCTTCATCTCACCTCTGATTTTTGCCCAAATATTCCCCACACAGAGTGAATTCATAGGGATGAACTGCCTTCCCTCCATCCTCACACTGATCCATAACACACCTTAACACAGACACACACACACTTGGTCAGTAACTAAAGTTAAGTGGTTATAAATCATAAACATTAAAAAAAATCATTCTTAAATTTTTCTGGAGCGCTAAACAAGAAAACCCCAGATTGTGACAAAAGTCATCAGATTAGCCAAAAAAACTTCTCAAGTGTTTTTGACTTTTTTAGTTTTAGCCAACAGAAGGCCCCAGTGAGAACTGTGAGGAAAAGGTATATTACTTCCGAAGTGGCTGCAAATTTTATTGGCATTTTTAATTAAACTCCTGCTCAGATTTTACTGGCATCATGTGATTTTATGGTGGATCATTTTAATAGGTTAAAATGAGCAAAAGACTCAGCAGCTCCACTTAAAATAGAAACTTTAAAAAGCAAACTGAACCCAACTTGGAGAAAAAAGGAAATTAAAGAACTAAAACACAATTGCAGGAGAGCAGAGAGGAAATGGAGAAAAACTAAACTAATAATTCACAAGAACACTTCATTTTTCAACTCTCGTTAATAACAATAAGGACAATCCCAATTTCCTTTTTAAGCCACTGATCTTTGAATAAATACTGATTTTAACAAGTCCTCCATGCCACCGTCAGACGCTGCATGTGAAAGCTTTGCAGACCACTTCAAAAATAAAAAAATCAATACCATGGAAAATAAAATCAATACCATCTATTATCTCAAGAAAATGCTGATCTTAAGAGACTTTAACCGTTGTTTTTACCTGAGGAAACACTGCAGAGTTTTGTCCTGGTTGATGCAAAGATGCTTAGTCGAGTTTTCTCCCAACTGAACCCAATATTTTTTAGATTGAGTGATTTTAATTTTTATTTGCAAAAGATTTGAAAGTTTTTATCCTTATGGTTCATTGAGATAAAATTATGGGGAAACCTTTTAGTTTTTTAATTAGTTAAACATGTACAATAAGCAACAGAATATGAATATTTCATATATCATTTAATTAATCATAATTTCAAAACTCATTTGTATTTTTATTTGTTGTTGATGTCACAATGTGCTGAAGATGGGGACCTAAATGCAGGACGGAGAGGCACGAGGCAGAATGCAGGAATAAGGGTTAAAATAAAAGCTCAGGGACTACACGACAGGGAAATACAACAGGGGAAACAGGATGGACTGTGACAAAGAAAAACTGAAACCAAGATGAATAAATACACAGAGGAACTAATAGGGAGCAGGTGAAGTGCATTTGTAATTAAACCAGGTGGCCTAATGAACAGGAAGCAAAACACAATAACCAACTGGCATAAACTACAAAATAAAACAGGAAACCAGGCAAGACAATGAACCCATAAGGAGTAAAACTAAACAAAAAACATACAGACCATGACAGCTGATTGTGGAATTTTCACATCCACAATATACATCAATCAGATTATTGTATATACCCACTTATTCCAGAGCACAGTCAGAGAGGAGCTGAAGCCTGGTCCTCGGTCTACTGGAGGCCCAACACAGCGAGACATTGTTGGAATTTGTTGTTTATCACCAATAATCCTTTAATTTTAGTGGCCTAAAAATGTCATAATCTTGAAAATTGCTTTTCTCCTTCTAATGCTGCAAAGCCCCCAACATGTATTTGTTGGAATCAAAACATAATTTTAGTGACTTTATTTTTATTTTCTTAATCTCTTAATTAACGGTTGTTGTTTCAGTCCCGTAGTTTTAGATACAAACACCTACTGATCATTAATGCAGCCACAAAATATTTATTATATGTACTTCCAAAGTAATCTAAAATAATGTAGGAGGTTTATTGGTGGAAAAATCTTTGTTTATCTTCAGGAACTTAAATTGTGATAAAACCTTACTAACTCATAGACATTACTGTGTAATCAACTCAATTTAGATTATTAAATCAGATTAATTTAAATGTTTTTTTATATAACACACATTAAAAAAAATCACAAGAAATTGAATACAAACACAATGAAATACAAGCCGGTTCAGTCCACTTGTAGTTTCTCTCATTACAACCTGAATCTGTTCATTTAATAATATAATTCCAAGTCATAAAAGTAGCTTGAAACCATTATGGTGCATCCAAGGATTTAGTTACCAGGGTTTGTTTCTGTGTGTTTGTCATTCTTGGGGAAATTGAAATAGAAATGTGGACCAGGTGGTGGCCAACTAGGCTTGACTTTAAGACCACGCTTCTTCTGGACTGTGATCCAGCAAGCTTAAGCTTGTCATTACACATAACTCTGGTCCATCTAAACTTGATCTCACAGAATCTTTGATACAGAAAGATGCAAAACAAGCTTCAGGAAAGCCTGTCTTCAGTGTTGTGAAGTGAAACTGCTGTAACAGTAAAAAAAACAAACCCTACATAAACCAGTAGATCAAAGCTGCTCAACCAGTTTCTACATTTTCTGGATTTTTTTGTGGGTGACTGGAATTTGGGTTAAAGTCGCTGACAGAGATGCACATAAATCATTCTGCAATCATCATGAACTCCAATCTGTAAATATGTAAAAGTTAAATCTGTTGGTGTAATATCAGCATCAAGAAGCCTTTTTACAGTTCACTCAGTGACACATGCCAGTGTGATAAGACTGTTCACGCTGGCAAGTCATTTCCAGATTTCTCTGCTTGGATTCTTACCTGCTGAACTCGCTTCATGTCGACATGTTTCACCTCAGATGTTAATTCTCTCTTGTCAGTCCTGGTGTGTGTTTTAGTTTGATGTGCCAAACAACGTAATGTGGAATATCAACTTGTTTTAGAAATACAGCACAATTTGGATCATATTCCAGCGAATCATGTGAGCGAAAGACGCGTGTTGATTGGTCAGTTGAATTTCTGCCCTCAGCAGGTAGCTCAGGCAGCGCCGCACACGGTGAGTTTTTCACCTCGCGAGGCAAAAAATATCAAACGCGTTTGATTTTCACCTCAAGACCTCGTGAGGCGGAAAACTCACGGAAAATGAGGCGCAGACGGTGAGCTTTCTGCTGAGCAAACGGTCTCGAATGACTTTTAGCTCAGCAGAGAGCTCTCGTGTGCGCCAGGCTTTACTGAGACACAACATGAGGCTTATTCGTGCTGTTATTAAATTCTAAATATTCAGAACTAATTTGTATTAAGAAATTATGAAAGGAAATTGCTTGATAAATTGTAATTAGTTGGTTAAAAGGCTTCCTAGATTCAGCTGAGATTGATAATGATGGATGTCCCAACCACAATATGACAATTAAAAAACGGGAAAAGTTTCTCTAAACTGTCTCCAGCACAAAGTCCAGGTAACATGAAACTTCTGTCATGGAAGAAGGGTGAAGTTGAACAAATTTATGATGGTTAGAAGCGGTCTAACATTGGATAAGGCTGTTCATGCTGATAAGTAATTTCCAGATTTCTCTGCTTGGATTCTTACCTGCTGAACTCGCTTCGGGGTCGACACGTTTCACCTTCAGATGTTGGGAAACTTTTGAAGAAGCTGATAATTCTCTCTCGTCAGTCCTGGTGTGTGTTTTAATTTGATATGAGGATGCAAACACATCCTCATATCTTCAAAAGCCCAAGTGTCAAACTCAGTGACGTCAAAACCAGTTCAAACAGTAGCAGGTTGGAGTCAGCCAGAGGTTTGTTTCCTTATACCTGCTTGATTACTGTTGACTGTGTGCACAAACAGTATGCAGTGTTTATGATCTCTTTCATTCTGAATCAAATTTTTAGAAGTGGTCTAACGTTTGATGATCTGTTTTCTGCTCTGAAAAACTCCAACAATGATAAAAACATGTCATTTCAAAGCAATAAATCAGCGTAAATCAATGAATAAATTTGAATGAAAATAGTCTAATGATGGTGACATTACACAATTCATTAATGTGTACAATATTTTCAGATTAATTTAAGGTACTAAGGTAAATGTGTGTTTGATTTCACACACACATATATCGAGTGATTTAAAGACATGTAAAACAACTTTACACATGCACATGTCACAAACTGCACAGTCATAAATATTTGACATGATCAGTGTTGTTAGGGCTGCACGGTGGTGTGGTGGTTAGCACCGCAGCCTCACATCAAGAAGGTCGCCGTTTCCAATCTTGGCTGGGGGAGGTTCGAACCTCGAGGGCGGTGGCCTTTCTGTGTGGAGTTTGCATGTTCTCCCCGTGTATGCGTGGGATCTGTCCGGGTTCTCCAGGCTTCCTCTCACCATCCAAAGACATGCATGATAGGTGTAATGGAAAATTTTATACACATGCACTTTGTATTGTTACTACAATATTGGTTATTCTAAATTCTCCCTAGGAGAGAGTGTGTGTGTGAATGGTTGTTTGTCTATCTGTGTTGGCCATGCGACAGACAGGTGACCTGTCTAGGGTGTACCCTGCCTCTCACCTGTTAAAATGCTGGGATAGGCTCCAGCTCACCCGCGACCCGTAATGGAATAAGCGGTCAAGATAATGGATGGGTGGATCAGTGTTGTTGACCTGTTAATGACAGGACCGTCCTTTCCTTTTCTTTACTATGATCATTTGAATTTATTCTGGGGAGGACTTAAATGATTTTTGATGTAATGAGGTGACGCTGAGCCTGTTTCAGGCTTCCTGTAAAACAAGAGGTCACATTGTGACATTTTGAGTGGGTCAAGAGTGAAAGGAAAACAGTATGGCAACTTTATTCATGTAAAAGGCAAAGTGCCTCACATAAAGCATTAAAAACATTACAGATGGTACAAAGAAAGCTTTAAAAAGTAGTAAAAGGCAGAAACAACTAGCAAAAATCACACTAAAATTATAAATGCAATGAAAATGATTAAAAGCAAGACAAGCTAAAAGTTACCCTGCAGATTTCATGCATGGATACATGAAAAAACGTTAAAATAAGTTAAGTGCTTTAATGGTCTGGACTCTGGTCTAGACTCTGGCCTTAACTCTGGTCTGGACTCTGGTCTGGACTCTGGCTCGGACTCTGGTCTTAACTCTGGTCTGGACTCTGGTCTATACTCTGGCCTTAACTCTGGTCTGGACACTTGCCTTAACTCTGGGCTGGACTCTGGTCTGGATTCTAGCCTGTACTCTGGTCTGGACTCTGGCCTTAACTCTGGTGGGGACTCTGGCCAGTCTCTGGTCTGGACTCTGGTTTAAACTTTTGTCTGGACTCTGGCCTGGACTCTGGCCTTAACTCTGGTCTGGACTCTTGCCTTAACTCTGGGCTGGATTCTAGCCTGGACTCTGGTCTGGACTCTGGCTTGGACTCTGGTCTGGACTCTGGCCAGTCTCTGGTCTGGACTCTGGTTTGAACTTTTGTCTGGACTCTGGCCTGCACTCTGGTCTGGACTCTGGCTTGGACTCTGGTCTGGAGTCTGGTCTGGACTCTGGCTCGGACTCTGGTCTGGACTTTGGCCTGTACTCTGGTCTGGACTCTGGCCTGGACTCTGGCTTGGATTCTGGTCTGGACTCTGGCCAGTTGCTAGTCTGGACTTTTGTCTGGACTCTGGCCTGCACTCTGGTCTGGACTCTGGCTTGGACTCCTGCCTTAACTCTGGACTGGACTCTGGCCTGCACTCTGGTCTGGATTCTGGCTTGGACTCTGGCCTTAACTCTGGTCTGGACTCTGGTCTGGACTCTGGCCTGCACCCTGGTCTGGACTCTGGCTTGAAATCTGGCCTTAACTCTGGTCTGGACTGTGGTCTGGACTCTGGCCTGCACCCTGGTCTGGACTCTGGCCTGCACTCTGGTCTGGACTCTGGCTTGGACTCTGGCCTTAACTCTGGTCTGCTAGGTTTATATTCTCTGAACATATCACAGTATTCTGGACCTAAATCGTTCTGGGATGTAAACCATCAGAAGGGTTTTAAAATCTATTCTGTGACTGACTGGAAACCAGTGTAAAGATTTCAAAACTGGTGTGATGTGTTCAGATCTTTTAGTCCTGGTTAAAACTCTAGCAGAAGCATCTGGATGAGCTGCAGATGTTTACTGCTCTTTTTAGGAAGCCCTGTTAAAAGACCATTACAGTAACCCAGCCTACTGGAGATGAAAGCATGGATGAGGCTCTACTGGTCTTAATGGAAAATTGTTTCTGGTAAAAAGCCATCTGACAGCTTTGATGTGGCTGCTGAAAGTCAGATCTGAGTCTCTCCAGGGTACCGACCTGGACGGTGGTTTTAAGAGCCGAGTCTCCAGGTGTTTTTCCAACGCTGACCATCTTCTCTTCGCTACCAGACACAATAATCTCAGTTTTCTCTTCATTTAATTGTAGAAAATTCTGTCATCCAGGTGTTTATTTGCTCCAGACACAGACACAGTGAGTCTACTGGGCTGCAGTCGTCTGGTGGCAAAGACACATAAAGTTGTGTATCGTCGGCTGTATAACCCTTACCAAGCACACCGGGGAAAATAAAACACTGGAAATTAAATAATGGATGTTACACTGACCCAAAAATTGTAATGAAATGAAACATATAAAAATATATAAATAAATATGAAAACAATTTAAAATAATTAAAATAAAATAACAAGACACTGGAGGAAAAGAAAGGAAAATTGGTATAAAGGTTCTGCTTTTTTGTTTCTGCTTTTCATTTCTTAGGTTCCATCTTATTTCCACTCAGAGGGAAGACAAAGTATTTATTTAGCTCATCCGGATAAATAAATCTGATCACATCACATTCAAATAAATTTGAACTATAATTTATATTCTGTATTATTAGAGCTGTCCATCTAAAACACATCTTTCTTGTAATTTTTAAAGGTGATGAAGGTTTTTCTGTTTTCTGTCTTTGTTTTAATTGTAAAACCTCTAAACTATTAATTTCTGCTTTTCTACATCTGGGTGTTTGTTTCTTGGTGCAACGAAAGAAACTCCCAGTTAAAAAAAGATGACCAGCAAATCACTTCGTAACTTTTATAGGGAACATGATAAAGAGCAGGAAGGATGTGGACCTCCAAGATCACATGATCACTAAGAGCCATCTAGTGGACAGTTTACAATTTTATCCACATTTCTGCCTCAATTTAACCCTTTAATACTGTATGTTTCATATTTAATACAGTCTTCGAGACCTTTTGCTTCACTTTATGGTAAAAAGTTTCCTTAAAACGCTGCTGTACACAATCTGACCCCCCCCTTAAAGAGTTAAGCTGATTTCTACGTCACTGACGTTTCCTGTTCCTGAAATGTTTAGGATGTCACATGTTCAGACTAAAAAGGAAGAATAAACAGGTTCTACTCACAACATGTTCGCTCGTCAGACGGTTGGAACATGTCTGTAAATCAGCTTGAATTGGGTTCAGTAGGTAAGAATGTGGAAATATCAACAGGATCACTCAGTGTATTTCAGTGTATCCATTTTTACTTGTTTCACATAAACCAACAGCAGTGTGATGACACATTGACTCATGTCAAATGTCCTAAAAATCCTTTTTATATGAATCAGAACCATGTGGAACTTTGGGATTTGTGTAAATTGGCTCATATGTGATCATTTATAGCTGATTTATGGCTCTACTTGATTGTTTATTTGTTAAATTGGTTACAATGGTATAGAGTGGTATTTCTCTGCATCAAATGGTAGATTTATTTCTATTTTCTAAATATAAAGAAGCTGGTAAGTGAAGACTAAAACCAGCTTCTTTTGACTTCTGTTTAAAAAAGAAAACTTTATTTATCGCAGAGGGAAATTGGATTGTGTTTGTTGAATAAATAATCGAACTAATTAACAGATAACAGGCTCTTGTATTTGTATTTGTATTTGTGTTTTGTTGTATTTGTGAAGGTTGTGTGATGGATCAGTGTGGAGACCGAGAGGAGGGAGTCCATCCCCTGTGTGAGGAACATGAGAGCCAAGCTCAGAGGTGAGATGAAGAGCTTTAACTGTCCATAACTCTTCTTCACGTCAATAAAACATCATTATTCACATTTACAAGTTTGTGTATTGCATTCAAGTCCAGCGCAGAAGGAACCAGACTCTGCTGTACCAGAACCAGAACCAGAATCAGGACTGGCTGTCAGCTGTGTGTCCATGGAGAGTGACCAGTCTAAAGAAACTCCTCTTGGTTTTAAAGGACCTCATTCTGAAACAAAGTAAGTCAGTCAAGATCAGGTTTATTTCAGGGTTCTATAGATTAAGTAAAATCAGATCAATGATCAGTCTGTGAATATTTGTGAAGCAGATTTTCAGTCTGGCCTCATCGTCTCTGCTGGTGTTTGACCAGTTCAACCAGTTTTCATCAGCTTCACTGTGGGGGAATGAAACAGCTTCAATGACTAACACCTTTCTCTGTGGGCTGGACAGCTCATCATAAAGATTTATTTATTTATCTGTTTGTGTACAACAGAAACCAGAATCTGAGACACTGTCCTGAACCCAGCTGTGTGTCCATCAGGACCAACATGTCCAAGGATCCTCCGATTGCTTTTAAAAACCTGATTTCCTCTGAGACAGAGTGAGTTCAGTAGTAATATTTACATGTTTCTGTTTATGTTTAGTGCATGTTTTGTCTTCAATAGATGCAAATATATTTGCATATGTATTTACTAAATATATTTAAAAGTTAATATCACAGAAAGGTACCAGAAAGTAAAGTAAACAAGATTAAAAAATATATGTGCAGAGAAAATATTTAATGAGACAAAGTTTAAATCTGACATTTGATTTCCAGTTAAAAACAAGGTTCTTCTACAGGGATGAGCCGGTGAGTTTCTGATGCCTCATTTCTTCATTGTCCTTAAAGTGATGGAGTTACTGTAAATGTTGATAAATTCTCAACAATCCATAGTGATGATGGTGGTAGAGTTCAGGGCTAGACTTGGACTATGATGAGCTGGTCTGATAAATAAACACTTTCATCATGTGTGTGCTGATTTTAAGGCACCCGGAGCAAAAATGACCTTAGTAGGCAGGAAGAAAGCACAACTTGTTTATCTGTATAGGTCCTTATGAGAACTGTGGAGATGAGATTAACTCAAGGACAGTTTAGTATTTTTTCTTTGCACAATCAACATCATTTCTGTCTCCTCTGTTTCCAGCTGTTTGTGAAGAGTCAATATAAGTCATCCAGTGAGAAAAAGTGAAAGTGTGATGTGCTGTTTTTTTCCCCTCAAACATCACAAACAACAATGAGAAGATCATTTACAAAAGAAATCCTTTTGTTTTTTGACTGGGACTCATTGACAAACTAATAGCCAAGCTGTTCTAAAGTTGACTGTTTTGCAGAATTAACCAGCAGAGCTCCGAGCTGCTCTGTGCTCAGCCTGTCACTCAGCACCAAACACAGCTAGACTCCACATTTACAGTAAGAACACCACTAAGATTCAATGTGAGATTCATTTTACAGAAGTTTTCATTTACACATAAAACAGATGCTCAGTGTAAAATGACCAAATCCATTCAGTCTAATTAATCCAGTCTTTAGAAATGCAACAAACACAAAGGTTAGATGGTTTTATTATTTAGTGTTTGTTGTGGGTTAAATTGTCATTGTTATCAAATAATAATGATGTTCACAAACCAGTTTTTCCACTTGATTTACTCAGAAATCTAAAATCACCTTAATTCATTACCTCTGTACCAAAGTAACCTTTATACCTTTTGTTCTTCCAGTTGCTGGAGGAGAACATTATCAGTTTTACAAAGAAAAAACTGAAACAATTCCAAAAGATTCTGAATCCAGATTACCCAGAATGCTCGGAGAGGCAGACAGAGGATGAGGAGGAGCTGTGCGGTGAAGATGAAGATCAGAACAGCAGGGAGTGGTTTCTGAAAATCACGGTGTGCTTCCTGAGGAGAATGAAACAGGAGGAGCTGGCTGACCTGCTGCAGAGCAGTAAGAGACACCTGTAACGTCAGGAAAGAGAGCAACATGGGAGAAGCTTAAATTTCCAAACTAGCTGAGTTTACTTGTGAGAAGTTAAGTCTGCTGAGGATCAGCAGTCGCCTACTGGCAAGTTGTAAAAATAGCTACATATATTTAATAAACCTGACATGGAGAAATATAAAATAATAGTATAAGAAATGAATGAATGAAAGTGTGGTGGCCTTCAGCTCAGAGGGCCCATGGCATGGTAGATTCTGAATTTAATTATGAATCCAACATGTGCAGCTGGATTTGAGTAGATGTCATGGTAGAAAGAAGTGTTTTGCTCTGTTCACAATTTGTAGTAGCTTCTAAACGGGATGTGCAGGTTGATGAGTCCCCATCAGCCCTTTTACCCACTTCCTGATCAAACCTCCAGTATTCCAGTCAGTCAGAAGACACTTCCCCCAAATCCTCCTTGTTTTTAGGAGAACGCTTTCCCCTGGAGAAGGTTCTCCCTCATGTTGAATTAATTACAATCTGTTTGGAGTTGTGTTGGTAAAAGCTAATTTAGAAGTAATTAGGAAAATTAAATGACTATATGATCATGCCAGGTCAACGTTGAGAACAGATAAAGAAATACTTAATAAGTGCAACTAGGGTATGTTAGGATGCTTATGAGGAACAGGACCTAAGACGGGTCTTAGAAATGTGCCAAAAGGTCATGATTAACATGTGGATTTCATCCCTATGTTTGGCCACTCTTGGGCCTTAAGATCCCTTCTGTTCAGGATGAAGTCAAAGGCCACGGTTCTTTACCATTAGCTACATTTACATGGACAAATATTTCATCCTTCCAAATGAAATCAGTCTAATGGTAGATTCCAGTTGACATGTTTACAAGGACACTGGATTAAGTGATCCTGTCAGTTGTATTGACATGGACAGATTTAATACTATCATAACACTTTTGACATGCATGGTGCCTACTAGTTGGGAAGAAGTGTTTTCTTGTTTCTTGGATGTTCAATCGGATTAAAGTGTTCCATGTAAACGTAGCTAGTGTTTAGAAGAAAAAAATAAAAAAAAACAAATAGCCTCCTACTTATATTAAGTGGCTGGAGAGCAGGTTCTCTCTTCGGTTTTTGGTAGTTAGTAACAACTATAATCACATAAAGTGCATAATGCCACAACTATGTCTCTTGATATACTAATTCTGACACGGTCGGAGACCGCGGTACAAAGAAGCAGACCCAAATGCAGAACACTTTAGTGAGACAAGGAGTGAGATGCAAACAATGTTTATTTATAATAAATGTTAGTGGCTTGGTCCAGGTCCGGGAAGATCTTCCTATGAGAGGGCAGAGGATTAATGTGGGTCTGAGAGGGTGCTGGGTTATGTCTGCTATAGCAGCGGCTTACTGTATTCCAGAGGAAGACTGACGGTGGAGGAGTAAGCCAGGTGATGGTTGCTGGTGGAGGTGGAATGAGTTTGTTTGCAGGCAGGGCGAGCAGGCAGGCAGTCGACTTGGCATGAGGGACAGTCTTTATCCAAGGTGCTGTGGTGATCCAAGGTAGCAAGGTCTAAGGCTGAGGAATTAAGATGACAAGATAAGTTTACTGAGAACAAGGCACAAGGTAAGACTTAGAATGAGGCCTGGTTACCACGCAGTAAAGTGTGACAATCTGGCGAAGACTGGAGCTCCTGCATGATCTTAAATAGCTGGGAGGTAAGCTGGCTAACGAAGGTGCTGATGCGCTGCAGGTGGGATCAATTGTGGTTCCAGCCTCCGCCCTTCATCCCCATGGCAACCTGCTCAACCCTACCTGCAAAACTCAGACACACAGAACCATGACAAATTCTAGAGTGTATTAGTTCAGTTTTAAAAAATTTACACAACAAGCACAAATTTTAAGTATTTATGAGAAGCACAACAGATTCAACTTCCGTTTTCTTTTCAGTTCATTCTACTTTAATCTGAAATTTAGAAACATGCTTAGCCTGTCTTTTGCTAGAAATAAAATCAACATGTGACAAAAGTGACATCTTTGAATATTTATCTTATCAGTTACAAAAACAACTTTATATCTCAGTGGTTCCCAACATAAAACCGAACATGGTTACAGCAAGGGTTGGGCAGGGGGTGCATGGCTTTTTAGTATTTGCATGAAGGGGGTCTCCAAGGAAAACAGGTTGGGAACGACTGGTATATCTTACTTTTAATGACCTCGCTGGTCCTGTGAGAGAAGGAAAACATCACATTTAGGAAAGGGTACAAACTTATGTAAATAATCCAAAAGATGATGGGTTGTATGTATGGATGAGTGGATTGAAGGATGGATAGATGGTTAATTGTATGTATTGTTTGTTCATTCAGGGGCTTCCACAACAGAGTTTCATCAAAAACACAAGTCAAACCTGAAGAAGAGGTTCGAGTGTGTGTTTGAGGGGATCGCTAAAGCAGGAAACCCAACCCTTCTGAACCAGATCTACACAGAGCTCTACATCACAGAGGGAGAGACTGCACAGGTCAATGAGGAACATGAGGTCAGACAGATTGAAACAGCATCCAGGAAACCACACAGACCAGAAACAACCATCAGACATGAAGACATCTTTAAACTCCCACCTGGAAGAGATGAACCAATCAGAACAGTGATGACGAAGGGAGTGGCTGGCATTGGGAAAACTGTCTTAACACAGAAGTTCACTCTGGACTGGGCTGAAGACAAAGCCAACCAGGACATCCAGTTCACATTTCCACTGACTTTCAGAGAGCTGAACGTGCTGAAAGAGAAGAAGTTCAGCTTGGTGGAACTTGTTCATCACTTCTTTACTGAAACCAAAGAAGTCTGCAGCTTTGAAGAGTTCCAGGTTGTCTTCATCTTTGATGGTCTGGATGAGAGTCGACTTCCTCTGGACTTCCACAACAATGAGACCCTGACTGATGTTACACAGTCCACCTCTCTGGATGTGCTGCTGACTAACCTCATCAGGGGGAAACTGCTTCCCTCTGCTCGCCTCTGGATAACCACACGACCTGCAGCAGCCAATCAGATCCCTCCTGACTGTGTTGGCATGGTGACAGAGGTCAGAGGGTTCACTGATCCACAGAAGGAGGAGTACTTCAGGAAGAGGTTCAGAGATAAGAAACAGGCCAGCAGGATCATCTCCCACATGAAGACATCACGAAGCCTCCACATCATGTGCCACATCCCAGTCTTCTGCTGGATCACTGCTACAGTTCTGGAGGATGTGCTGAAAACCAGAGAGGGAGGAGAGCTGCCCAAGACCCTGACTGAGATGTACATCCACTTCCTGGTGGTCCAGGCCAAAGTGAAGAAGGTCAAGTATGACGGAGGAGCTGAGACAGATCCACACTGGAGTCCAGAGAGCAGGAAGATGATTGAGTCTCTGGGAAAACTGGCTTTTGATCAGCTGCAGAAAGGAAACCTGATCTTCTATGAATCAGACCTGACAGAGTGTGGCATCGATATCACAGCAGCCTCAGTTTACTCAGGAGTGTTCACACAGATCTTCAAAGAGGAGAGAGGACTGTACCAGGAGAAGGTGTTCAGCTTCATCCATCTGAGTGTTCAGGAGTTTCTGGCTGCTCTTCAAGTCCGTCTGACCTTCATCAACTCTGGAGTCAATTTGATGGAATAGGAGCAAACACCATCTGAAATATTTGAACGGAATAAAAAATATAAAGAGCCAAAGCTCCACCAGAGTGCTGTGGACCAGGCCTTACAGAGTCCAAATGGACACCTGGACTTGTTCCTCCGCTTCCTCCTGGGTCTTTCACTGCAGACCAATCAGAGTCTCCTACGAGGCCTGATGACACAGATGGGAAGTAGCTCAGAGACCAATCAGGAAGCAGTCCAGTACATCAAGAAGAAGATCAGTGAGAATGTGTCTGCAGAGAGAAGCATCAATCTGTTCCACTGTCTGAATGAACTGAATGATCGTTCTCTGGTGGAGGAGATCCAACAATATCTGAGATCAGGATGTCTCTCTACATATAAAATTTCTCCTGCTCAGTGGTCAGCTCTGGTCTTCATCTTACTGTCACTGGAAAAAGATCTGGAGGTGTTTGACCTGAAGAAATACTCTGCTTCAGAGGAGGCTCTGCTGAGACTGCTGCCAGCGGTCAAGACCTCCAAGAAAGCTTTGTAGGTGGATTTGTGTTTTAGATATCTGTAACTTTAGGTATATGAAACTAATCATTAATTTGTCTCCACTGTTACTTCTTCCACAGTCTGAGTGGCTGTAACCTCTCAGAGAGAAGCTGTGAAGCTCTGTCCTCAGTTCTCAGCTCCCCATCCTCCAATCTGAGAGAACTGGACCTGAATAACAACAACCTGAAGGATTCAGGGGTGAAGCAGCTGTCTGGTGGACTGAAGAGTCCACATTGTAAGCTAGAAAATCTCCGGTACAGTTCTTTATTGATCACTTAAACCCCTCACATACATGTTGTTGTATGTGTTCAACATCTGTGGTGCTATATTCTTTTCCTCTTTGGTTACGACACTCTAATTCCAGGTTGTCAGGTTGCCAGATAACAGAGGAAGGCTGTGCTTCTCTGGCCTCAGCTCTGAGCTCCAACACCTCCCACCTAACTGAGCTGGATCTGAGCTACAATCATCCAGGAGACTCTGGATTGAAGATACTGTCTGCTGCATTAGAGTATCCAAACAGGAGACCAGACACTCTCAGGTATTGACTGATAAAGAATTCTTACAACTTTTTACAACCTAGGAAAACTTTTATATGAGAGATGAAGAGTTAAAGAGCCAGAAAAAACAGAAATCTAGTTGCCTTTATTCAAGCACTTAGATGCATTTCATTCTTGGACAGAGGTAGTTGTTTGCAGCACTCTCAGCCTCCACAGATGGACATATTTTCAACTGAGACTGACAACGTGCAGTCTTTAATAAATACTACAGCACAGAGACCTCTGACCTGACACTACACATTGGTTGAATGCTAACTGGCTAAAAGTTAGCTCAAGCCAGTAGGGTCTGACTCTACTGAACAACAGCTGATTTAACTTCCTGAGTCCTAGTGTCCTCATACGAGGACATCACATATTTGGTTGTCTGCACCACAACACTAGATTCTGTAGAACTGGAACATGTTGAACACTTACACTGCCATCTGGTGGTGTCAGGAAAGACTTTGTTTTTCAATTTAAAATTCTATTTATATTTACATCATATAGAAAAAAATATGTATAATCATTAAAAATGTGTATAATCACACATTTCTATATATTGATTCCTCCTAACTCCAAAAATCTGTAACACAAGTCAAACTTAAGCTCAGGTCTCAGGAGCAGCTACTGGCTGGGTGGCAGAGTACATCCCGGACAGGTCACCACTCCATCACAAAGACAAACAATGTTTCACATTCACTCCTAAGGAGATTTTAGAGTGAACAATCAGCCTTTTGGACTGTGGGAAGAAGCCAGAAAACCCAGAGAGAACCCACACATACACAGGGAGAACATGCAAACTCCACACGAAAGGCCCGACTCAAACCCTGATCATTTACCACTGTTTTCACAAAATGCTGAGTAATCTGCACAGTTTGAATCTTAATAATATTATTATCAAATTGAATTCAACTCTTGTTTTCTTTGGTCCATCAACATCAAACAAAACGTTCTGTACTTTTGATTTAAGCTAGCAGCAACGCTCCAGGTGGCCTAGTTTTTCTGTTGCAGCACTGTGAGAATGTCATATGATCCGATCCAGCTGATGAGATCATGGATCAAGGATAATGTCTCTGCCTTTACACTCTGTGATCTGTAACCTGGGAGACTCTGTGATAAAGGCTTGTCTTTACTTGTTGTCATAAAAACAACAAAGAAGGATGGATAGAGATTTAGTAGGAGGATCCTTCTCATCAGGCTCGTCAGTAACAGTTTCTCCACTTACTAAACTGCTAGTCAAAACACACATTTTAAAATTAACAGACATTTTTCAAATACATTAGTGTGTGTATAGAATGTTGTTACTTCCTAATGCATGAGAGGGACAGCACAAACGGATCATGTGACGTTTTCACATTGCTGAAACAGGAAAAACCAGGTTGTCTGGAACATTGCTGTCACTGGAAAGTTCAGATCTGGAATTCTTTCCTTGTTTGACAGTGATGGACGACATAAAACTGATTCAAATGAATGAACTTCCTCATCAAGTTCTTTGCTGCTTGTTAATGAGCCATTCATTTAATTCAGGTGTATTAAAATTGGGTTACTTCTAAAACACGCAGAGCAGTGGGCCCTGAAGACCTGGATTGAGAAACGCTGTTCTACATAATGGTGCCAAAGTTCAGCCAGTCATATAGTGTGAGGCCTTTGGCAGGCGCAGGGCCCCGAGCAGATCTGGTACTTAAACCAGTACTAAAGTTTTAAAACTCAAAGGGTTCTCACTTCACACAAAGTTGTTTGTCCATTCAGAGCTGCTCATTCCTCTGAGTCGGGTCGTAACAAAGACACTGTAGTAAAAAATGGTGGCAGCTGCCATGTAAAATAGATATAAACGGCTTGTTCTAACGAAATGAAAACATCACAGTTATTTTAGTAAAATGATTAGATACCAATAGAAACAATTTTAATAATATATTACATTTTGACCTTTGATTTTGCGACATGCTGCACCTTTTAGACACGAGTGTGAAGCATTGTGTTTCTTCCTGCAGGGTGGACCACTGTGGAGAGCAGTGGTTAAAACCTGGTCTGAGAAAATGTAAGTTTGTTTAATGGTTTGGGTATTTTAATGTTTTTACATTTATTGTTGTTGTTTTTGCATCTTGACTATACCCTTTTCCTCCCAGGCTGTATTATCTTTGGCTCTTGTGCGTTATCTTGATATCCTGGCCCATATCTTTTTTACATCTTGCTTTCCCATATTAATAACAAATTGGTAAATAATGCAAGTTATACAATAATACAAATTAGTCTGCTGTGTTTTTCTCTCCCTTAGATTACTTTAAACCTGAACTGGACACTAACACGATAAACACAAACCTCAAGCTGTCCTACGACAAAAGGAAGGTGACAGTGGTGGAGGATGAGCAGCCATATCCGGATCATCCTGACAGATTTGGCTGGTGGCAGCTGCTGTGTAGAAATGCTCTGACGGGCTGTTGTTACTGGGAGATTGAATGGAAAGGAAGAGTTCACATATCTGTGAGTTACAGAGGAATCAAGAGGAGAGGATTCAGAACTGACTGCAGGTTTGGAGAGAACGATCAGTCCTGGAGTCTGAGCTGCTCTGACACCGTTGGTTACTCTGTCTGGCACAATAACACAGTAACAACTATCTCCTTCTCCTCCCCCTCTTCCGAATCAGTCTCTAATAGAATAGGAGTGTACGTGGACTGTCCTGCTGGCTCTCTGTCCTACTACAGAGTCTGTGAGGAAAAACTGATCCACCTCCACACAGTCAACACTACATTCACAGAAGCTCTGTATCCTGGGTTTGGGTTCTGGTCATATGGTTCCACACTGTCTCTGTGTTAGGAGGGATGGTATCTGGAAGTGACAGGTTGCTGTAAATATTGGGATGTTTTTTTTTTTATTTTTGCTTTGAGCTAAGTCTTTGAGGTAGAAATAATCTGCTTTCATGTTTTAGTAAATCAAGTGATACAAGTGAATATTAAAATTATTTGTGAGAAAGAAAAAAAACATGTCCTTTCTCTTATTAAACTTGTTACTTCTTCACAGATTAGCAAAAAGAATAAACTGACTAATATCTGTGTTTTTACATTGTAAAGCACACACTGCAGTTTATTTTCAAGTGCACAACAGTTAAAGTAAATCTGGCTTTGTGTAAGAGGCTACTGCAGACCTCTACAGCTGCTTGCAGAGCTGCACTATAACTAGATGTATAATAACAGTGAGCAGCATTAGAAACGGTATTGCTGTGATTCTGTTTCATATGGTTCATATGGACCACATCTCCTCTATAAGGGGCTGTTCTTCCTTTCATCACATTTAACTTCCAGTAAGAAACTTTTATCTCAATTTCAGCATCAGTAAAATAAATTCAGAGGCTTGAGAGCTGTAACTGAAAAATAATGTTGTAGCAAATAAAAATGAATAAAAAAATGAATAAGCAAGTAAGCGTCACAATCCCATAATCTCTATGGTTGACTGAAGTTCTCATACATGGGGCCTCACAGTAAGTACTACAAGTGGAAAATATTTAATTTCATTTTCTGTATCTGGACAGTTTGGAGTCTGCAGGTAATAAACATCTCATATTCAGCATGTCACTCAGCGGAATAACTGCTGGATGGAAATGCATCCATGTATGCAAGACAACACTGACAATAGATATGTTTTTCATTAATAATATAAACAGAAAAACAAAATATCATACTGGTGTTAATATATGAAAAAAATATCTGTTCCATGACTCAGGAAAGACTAATTACCTGCTGGAAATTAGTAGGTAAACTAATAACCACGATCAACACATGCAATCAAATCAATTAACATAAGAAAATTAAGAAAAGTGTCCCATAGCAGGCTATATGTAAGAGGACTTTTAGTTGAACATTTCCTCTGATTAAAACCCTGAAAACCGGGACTCCCAGCTCAGCGTTTGTGTTGTCATGAAATCTCCTTGCTGTACCTGTCTGACAGCTTATCTGCAATTTAATTTTTTTTTCCACACAAACTTGTCTAGGCGCTAACCCATCACATTCAATGATGACGGATTCTCTGCGACTCCTTTCCTACATTTAAAACACAAACATGATCTAATCTTTCCTTCATTTTTTTTTACCTGATGTCACCATTTTTTTTTCTCTTTATTTTATAGTGAGCTCATTCTTATGGAAGTCCATTCCCACCACAAATAAATTCAGTTAAATTAAGTGTTGCATAACTATGAGATTTAAAGTCCTAATTATGAGAAAAATTAATTAATATGAGATTAAAAATCATAATTATGAGCAAAAAATCATTTTGAGATAAAAAGGCATAATTAAGTAAGTCAATAAGTTGAGATAAAATTGTGATTGTTTAAAATGCTATAATTATAAATTTAAATCTCATAATCATTAAATACTTTGTCAAAATGTTTTATTTATAAGTGGCAAGGAATGGGCTTCCATAGATTCTGCTTTAAACATGCTGTCAGGGATCAGCGCCATCTAGTGGACAGTATCTGTAGCGCATGTTGGTTCTACAAGTCAGGCCGGTTTTCCTGTTGTTCTAATGTTCTAACACTTGGCCTCTTGAGTTATGAGGATATGATCATTTGCACACAAGCAGCAGGAATGACGACGGAAAACTGCAGCTCCTTTGTTCTTCTTCACACGGTGGCGGGGAGTTTCTGTAAGTCGGCTTGAACTGAGCTGAGCAGGTGGGAAAAAATTCTGAGAAATCATTGAATAATTCTGACCTGTTTCTAATTTCTGTGTCATGCTGCTAAGAACACTGCAGCCTGATGTGTTTACTTATGTAAGTTGTGCTGACTGTGTATATGTGTGTATGTGAAAGTGTGTGTTCTGCGATGGATCAGTGTGAAGACGAGGAGGGAGTCCGTCCCTCTGAATCCAGAGAGAGTGAAGATCAGAGGTGAGAAATGATCTCTCAGTATTCACATTAACAAACCTTTTTACTCACATCACAGTTCTCTGTGTGTCTCTCTCTTCAAGGGCAAAGCAGCAGGACAGAAGAGACTCTGAAGGATTGACACCAGAACCAGAACCAGATCCTGACATTGGTCCTGGACCCAAACCCAACTGTGTATCCATGAAAAGTGACCAATCTAAAATCATAATACCTGATTTCAAAGATCAATCTCCTGCAGAACCACAGTAAGTGTGTCTATATGTCTGTGGTTGAACTTGAATGCATGTTAACAAGACGACACAAAGTTGGGACAAATATAAATTTCTCAGATAGAAACAGAATTTTATTCAGTTAGAAACTTTTAAAATTTAAAATTTAAAATTTGGTAAATGTTTTACTACATTTTTTCCAGCATATTTTATTATATTATGATTCAGAAGACAAATAGGTAACTATAAAGATTATTTATGTTTGTCACCATCCACCTAATTACAAAGCAGAATTGATAATATGATGCATAAATACAATGCTGTCGTCTTGTCCTACACACTTTTATCACTGTGTAAACTAAATGCTTAAACCTGACAAGATCACCATCTTTTTGTTTAACTGTCATGTCCGTTTTTTATAAACAGTGCATGTTGGATGCAAACAAGGCTATCACTTGAGTATCTTATTTAACTTGCATTGTGATGGTTAACTCAGGATCCATTGGAAAACACCTGCCTCCTCAGCACCCAGCTGTGTGTCCATGAAGAGTGACAAATCTAAGCTAATGTTTGAGGAGTTTAGAGCCGAAAACCAGTCTCTTTATGAAAGGTGAGAATGTAAACAGCTGGATTTTATTTAGTCGTTGATATCACATTCCAATATAACAGCTTTTCTCAAAGTGGGGTCCCGACCCCCCACTGGGGGTTGCCAGATCACTGTAATAAAAATCTATATATTTATAAATTTGGGAATTTTATTAGGCCTTTCAAGATTAATGGAGCAAAGTTAATCTGTGCTTTGTACTTATTCTTTTTAACACATTACCACATAAATAACCAAGTTATTATGCCATATTAAAAATATGAATTTGGCATTATCTGGACATGTAGGTGCTTTGTCACAGTGGTGAAAGAAACCACTTTATCTTCTTTATTTATGAAGATTCTGACAGTCTTCAAAGCTTACAAATATATTTTATATATTATTATTATATATATTATTGATATATTATCATTATAGACTAATACCGTTACCAAACTGTATATGTGCTGACAGTAAATGTTTTTTCAGAGGTCACAAACAGAACTCAGATGCATTAAGTGGACATTTGGCCCCTGGGAATCAAGCAGGTGTGGACTCCATATTCAAGGTGAGAACAAACCAGCATATAACACTTTATCGTAACATCAACTTGAAAGAAACTTTTACATCATAGGACGGGACAGGAAGGAAATTTATTGTGATTTTGTGTCTTTTCATTGTTTGTTTTTCTAACCCCAATGTTTTTACAAGATGCATGGATACTGTCCTGGGACATTTGAAAGAAGGTCTCATATTCTTATTTGTTTTGACTCTTGCCTTGTCTGTGTTTCCTTTGGCCCAGCTCCTGCAACACTTGTAACAGGCTCCATTCTGGCCCCTTATGACAATGTTCTTTGAAATTAAACCTCTACTTCAAGAACATCCTCTGTATTTACAGTTCGAAGAAACCTTTATTCCATTCCATCAAGGTAATTTTTGTTGAACTACAGAAGCTAGTAGCAGATTAGATTTGCTCCTGTGAAGATTATTTCCTCTAGACCATGGCTCTCACAAAAAAAATGGTGTAGAGTGATGATATTTTCCTTCAAAGTAAGGCAACCGTCATTGTAGGGTACCAGAATGGCCCTGCGTCCAGCAGCATCTCACCCTTTTCTGACTGAGGACTTCTCCGATTTGAAGGTGCTGATCTTTAGGCCTGCTGCTTTGCACTCAGTTTGCATATGTATTTGTGAATAGAATAGAATAAGAAAACTTTATTAGTCCCTCAGTTCTTTTTGTCTGGGTACACATTGACAGTAACCTCTCATTCAAACTTAAATCCCCTACAGAAGCAATTGGTTATGTATCTCTACAACTGAATTATGGAGAGATTTTCGCAACGAATGCTTGGTTGCATTATAAACAAGGATCCAAGAGACAGGGTTTTCTCTCCTATTCAAAATTGGTCAGACAATCTTTTCAAATTGGGGTTAAATGGTTGCAAATAAATATGTAGAACAACAGGTGATGTCTCAATATACAGTATGTAAGCTTCTCTGTAGAATTCAGTCCCTGTGCATACAGGATACACAGGAAGTCATTCAGAGAAGCAGGCGGAAGATTAACCACCTGTTATTGTTGAAAAGGAGGACTAGAGAAGCTATCGGCGCCTCCACACAAAAACAAATAGACACAATTGTGATTTTGGACTCTATAACAGCATGTGAGGATGGCAAAGATGGAAAATTTAACACTTTTTGATACTTCAGTCAGGGAACTGACAGAGGTGTTTAGACCATTCTGTCTTCACATCCAGATGGTATGAAGATTATTGTCCACACAGGGTCTTTTGATATTCTGAGGAGGAAAACTGGCTCTGAGATCCTGAAGAAAGACTTTTCTCTGCTGTTGGAGAGACTGTGTCAGTTTGGAGCACCATGTTTACATTTCAGGACCCATTCCTACAGCGGGTAAAGGTATTGAACTTTTCAGTAGACTTCTTGGCCTGAACACATGGTTATCAAACGCATGTATCACCCATGGGATAAAGTTCATTGATAACTTCAATATCTTTTGGAACTGTAAGGAGCGATTCAGACCTGATGGTGTCCATCCAAATCTAACTGGATGCAGATTACTTGGTGCACACCTGCGTCATGCTGTTGGGACGGCAAACCCAAACATGAGTGTACAGATAAGAGCGAAGGACACAGCAGAGAGGAGATCAACTCCCAGCTGTCCGCCCTCACCAGACCCTCTTCTCCACATCACCCAAGGTCTTCAAAGGATGTCTCTATCCAGGTCTGAACCCCAGCGACCACCATCTACCAAGAAATACAGGGCTGCCCCTCCTCCCCTCCTCATCCTCCTCTTAGATCATCTGTCCTGGCAGAGCAGGGCATGGGAGGAGGTGCAGGAGGTTCACAGAGCAGCAGAATTCACAACAAAGATAACATCCATGATGCGTTCAGGGTCCTTGCTGTAGTTTTGCTACTACTGACAGCTGTTCTGAGATCAAGCCTGGACCCAGTAGGATTCCTGTGTTAGTAAAATAAGGAATCAAACACGGTCAGTTTGTGGGGTGAATCGATCTAATCTGTTAACTGTACCTTGTATAACTCAGAATACAACCAGTGTAACCTTCATAAAGCTGCTGTACTAAATGTTAGATCTCTGTCCAGCAAGTCACTGTTAGTTAATGACTTCATCATTTCTCACAGTTTAGATTTTCTTTTTCTGACAGAAACATGTTAACAGAAGACACAAGTGCTACAGTTCTTAATGAAACACACCCCCTCATTTTAGTTTTATGAATAAATGTGGAAACGGGAGGAAAGGGGGAGGAGAAGCTGCCTTATTTAAAGATTCATTCCAGTGTAAAGAGATTTCATTTGCTGATTTTACTTCTTTTGAATATCTTAGTTTTATTTTAAGGGGCGTTCCTAAAATCCTATTTCTAATCATCTACAGACGTCCAGGACACTGTGTAAATTTTATTGATGAACTTTCTGAATTATTGTCGGTTATCTCTACTGATTTTAACCATTTCATCTTAACTGGGGATTTTAATGTTCACATAGATAACATGATGGATGGTAATGTCAAGGAATTTTGTTCCATATTGGATGTTTGGTTTGTGGCAACATGTAAAAGAACCGACCCACATTCAAGGTCACATTCTGGACCTGGTTATTTCAGGGTGTTGATATTTCTTTTGTTGCGGTCACTGACTCGGCCTTTCTGACCATTTTTGTATTTTGTTTGATTTACTGATCACTCAGAATGTCCAACCAACCTGCTCCTCGGTTAGGAAGAGGTACATTAATGAAAGAACAAGTGCTAAGTTTGTGGAGGCCATAGCTATGTTACCAACAACCAGTGCAGAGTCAGTTGATGGACTCCTGGATCATTTTAATCTGAAAGTCTTGAATGAAATGGATGCTGTTGCACCGATAAGAATCAAGAGCACTTTGAGCAAACAGAAAACACCATGGAGAAACACCACAAATTCACTATTAGCTGTACAAACAAAGCCTGCGTAACTATAACAATGAGCTGTGCAAGACCAGAGAGCTGCATTTATCTGAAATGATTAACAGGAATGTCAACAATTCTCTCTGTTTGCTATGATTGAAAAACTTACAAATCCTCCTATACAGATAAGCCCAGAGCTCCTTTCCACTGAGAAATGCAACCAATTTGCCAACTTTTTTAGCCAAAAAATTAAAACAATTAGGCAAAATATTAATTCCACACAGTCAAACAAGAAAATTAGTCTGTGTCTAAAACCCGGAAATAATTCTGATGTTTTGTCGCAATTTAAAATGGTTGATTTAAAAATCCTAAAAGAAATTTTTTGGCATTTGAAATCAACAACATGCACTCTGGACATGATACCATCCGACTTTTTAAAAACAGTTTTTACCTCAGTAGAAAGTGATCTCCTACTGATAATTAACAGCTCACTGGCATCAGGCCTTTTTCCCAAGTCACTAAAGATGGCTGCTATTAAGCCTCCTAAAGAAAAGGACTCTAGACGCCTCTATAATGAACAACTATAGACCGTCTCTAACCTCTCATTTATTTCCAAGATTATTGAGAAAGCTGTATGACTTTTTAAATAAAAGTGGAAATCTTGATAAATTTCAGTCCGGCTTCCGACCTCATCACAGCCCTGAAACAGCTCTGGTCAAAGTGTTAAATGACATTAGGTTGAATACTGATTCTGGTCAAGTATCAGTCCTGGTTCTGTTGGATCTCAGTGCTGCGTTTGATACTGTAGAACACAGAATCCTGTTGCACAGGCTGGAAAACTGGGTTGGACTTTCTGGAGCGGTCCTTAACTGGTTCAGGTCCTATTTAGAAGGCCGGAGTTATTTTGTTACGATCGGCAGCTATGAATCCGAGCGAGTGGCCATGACTTGTGGAGTCCCCCAGGGGTCAGTCCTTGGACCTCTTCTGTTCAACTTGTATATGCTCCCTTTGGGTAAAATATTACAGAACTATAGCATTAATTATCAAAGTTATGCAGATGATACACAACTTTATGTGTCTCTGTCACCAGATGACTGCAGTCCAACAGACTTATTGTGTCAGTGTCTGGAGCAAATAAACACCTGGATGAAGGAGAATTTTCTACAATTAAATGAAGACAAAACTGAGATTATTCTGTTTGGTAGCAAAGAGAAGAGGGTCAGCATTGGCAAACATCTGGAGACTCGGGCTCTTAAAATCACCAACCAAGTTTGCAACCTTGGAGTGTTGATAGACTCAGACCTGACTTTCAGCAGCCACATCAAAGCTTCACTAAGAAGCTTTTTACCAGCTCAGAAACATCAACAGAATTAAAAGTTTTGTCTCCCAGAAAGACCAAGAGAAACTCATTCATACATTCATCTCCAGTAGGCTGGATTACTGTAATGGTCTTTAAACAGGACTTCCTAAAAAGAGCATTAAACATTTGCAGCTCATCCAAAACGCTGCTGCTGGAGTTTTAACCAGGACTAAGAGATCTGAACACATCACACCAGTTTTTAAATCTTTACACTGGCTTCCTGTCAGTCAAAGAATAGATTTTAAAACCCTTCTGCTTGTTTACAAATCCCAGAACGGTTTAGGCCCAGAATCCATCTGTGATATGTTCAGAGAATATAAACCTAGCAGAGCTCTTAGATCCAAAGACTCTGGTCAACTAGTCCAGGCCAGAGTCCAGACCAGAGTCCAGACTAAACATGGAGAAGCAGCATTTAGCTGTTATGCTGCAAGCAAGTGGAACAAACTGCCAGTGGAGATTAAACTTTCCCCAAATGTAGACATTTTTAAATCCAGGTTAAAAACATTTCTTTTCTCATGCGCCTATGCATGAAATCTGCACGGTAACTTTTTAACTGATCTAGCTTTTAACCATTTTATTGTAATTTATTATTTTATTGTGATTATGTGTTGATGCCTTTTACTATTTCTAAATATCTGTAATGCCTTTGTTTTATGTAAAGCACTTTGAATTGCCCTGTACATCAAATGTGCTATACAAATAAACTGCCTTGCCTTGCCTTGTTGTCTGCAACACACTCCTCAGTGCATTTACGTGGAGATCTGAATGTTTCTGCATATGTATTTTATAATTAAAAATAAAATTCTATACACATCTCTCTTTCAGCTGTTGGAGGAAAAACTTTTCATTTTTATGAAGGAAGAGCTAAAGAAGTTCCAGATGGTTTTGAATGCTGATTACCTAAAATGTTTTGAGAGCCAGAAAGAGCTTGAAGACATGTTGGAAAATGAAGATGAAGAGCAGAAGAGGAGCTGCAGGGGTTCATTTCTGAAGATGACAGTGGACTTCCTGAGGATCATGAAGGAGGAGGGGCTGGCTGACCAACTGCAGAGCAGTAAGAGGATTTATATATATATATATACACATGTTGCTTCTAAGCTTTTTCTTTTTTGCTGATACGATAATTTCATTCAGCCAGGATCATTACATTTCATTCACTCATATAAAGTTCCACAGGTGTGCCCCAGGGTTCTGTCCCGGGGCCCCTGCTATTCATCATTTACATACTTCTACTTGGTCGTAACAATATCACATCAACTTCCGTTGCTATGCGGATGGTGCCTAGCTTTACCTCTCCTCCACACCTGATTCCACTTGTATCCCTTGCTGACTATAACCATGAAATAAAGTCCAGTTCGCATTCAACTTTTCTCAAATTAAAAAGCGATTAAACTGAAATGTTACTTTTCAGTTAGCCAAATCCCTTGTTTTCACAAATTCCATAGAAATTTCAGCCATCTCTCCCTCCACTCGGGTCAAGTACGAGGGTATCATCCTCAATAGCATGTTCTCCTTGAATTTCCTCTTTTCTGTTTTTATATCTTGACTTATTAGTCTCAAACAATTTTGCAAATGCATCTAAACAACTGCACAGTTTTAAGGCTCCCTTTACATACGGTACATTCCTTTCAAACGTCAGTGCCCTTATGCTTTCATGTGTTATAACGTTAGCGTGGTTGTTCTGCAAAAAATCCACCAGAGGGCAGTAAGAGTTTTGACTTCCCTTTCAATTTCCAACACCAGTTTTTCAGCCAACAATCAACATGATGTTGGTGGAGATCGTAATAATAATTATACATAATAGTCAGTGTTTAACAATGCCCCCTTGGTTTCCAGTGGCATTATGTGGTGCTACGTTTATTCTGTCAGGGAAAAAATGAGCAAGGGTCCCAAAAACTGATCAAATTACACACATTAAGAACACATAAGATAGGTGAAATTTTCCGTGTCCATCTTTTGCATAGAGCAATGGGCCTTTAAATGTTCACTTTCTTTCACTCTTTCAACTTCCCATTATTTTTATTGGTGGGAGAACTGAGCTTGTCCTGCCAGGATTTAAAACCTGGACTTAGTCAGGATCAATCTTATACACATGCTCATTCTAGGTGAGTCTGGAACAAGATTTAGTTATTTTTAATAACATTGGGTTAGAGTTTTATATTGAACTTTTTTGCTGAAGGCTCTCAAAGTGCTTACAGTAAATCTATTATTTATTTAAACCACATTCACATTTAGTGATGGAAGGCTACACGTGCAGCCACAGCTGACCTGGGGCAGAGTGACAGAAAGATAGCAACCAATCCATGCCACACACATTAATGCATCCATGGAAAAAGAACCACCAACTTTCCATTTGTAGAACAACCACTTGTGTAGAGCAGGTCGGCAAGTCAAATTGTGATGTACTGCAACATATCGCATCTCATCTCTTCCACTGGAAGTATGAACAGAAATTCATCTGTCCATTATGCATTCAAAGCTCTGTTTTCACAATCAACTTTTCTTCTTTTAAAGAGCATCATTTGTTCCTTACTTTTCTCTCCCTTCCTCTGTCTCACGCTTCTTTTTTTTTTACCTTACTAATTACATTTACTGTTTTTATCATTTAGGAACTTATGCTGCAGAAAGCAAAAGAAATCTCCAGTCAAACCTGAAGAAGAGGTTCGAGTGTGTGTTTGAGGGGATCGCTAAAGCAGGAAACCCAACCCTTCTGAACCAGATCTACACAGAGATCTACATCACAGAGGGAGAGACTGCAGAGGTCAATGAGGAACATGAGGTCAGACAGATTGAAACAGCATCCAGGAAACCAGACAGACCACAAACAAGCATCAGACAAGAAGACATCTTCAAACTCCCACCTGGAAGAGATGAACCAATCAGAACAGTGATGACGAAGGGAGTGGCTGGCATTGGGAAAACTGTCTTAACACAGAAGTTCACTCTGGACTGGGCTGAAGACAAAGCCAACCAGGACATCCAGTTCACATTTCCACTGACTTTCAGAGAGCTGAACGTGCTGAAAGAGAAGAAGTTCAGCTTGGTGGAACTTGTTCATCACTTCTTTACTGAAACCAAAGAAGTCTGCAGCTTTGAAGAGTTCCAGGTTGTCTTCATCTTGGATGGTCTGGATGAGAGTCGACTTCCTCTGGACTTCCACAACAATGAGACCCTGACTGATGTTACAGAGTCCACCTCTCTGGATGTGCTGCTGACTAACCTCATCAGGGGGAAACTGCTTCCCTCTGCTCGCCTCTGGATAACCACACGACCTGCAGCAGCCAATCAGATCCCACCTGACTGTGTTGGCATGGTGACAGAGGTCAGAGGGTTCACTGATCCACAGAAGGAGGAGTACTTCAGAAAGAGGTTCAGAGATAAGAAACAGGCCAGCAGGATCATCTCCCACATGAAGACATCACGAAGCCTCCACATCATGTGCCACATCCCAGTCTTCTGCTGGATCACTGCTACAGTTCTGGAGGATGTGCTGGAAACCAGAGAGGGAGGAGAGCTGCCCAAGACCCTGACTGAGATGTACATCCACTTCCTGGTGGTTGAGGCCAAAGTGAAGAAGGTCAAGTATGATGGAGGAGCTGAGACAGATCCACACTGGAGTCCAGAGAGCAGGAAGATGATTGAGTCTCTGGGAAAACTGGCTTTTGAGCAGCTGCAGAAAGGAAACCTGACCTTCTATGAATCAGACCTGACAGAGTGTGGCATCGATATCACAGCAGCCTCAGTTTACTCAGGAGTGTTCACACAGATCTTCAAAGAGGAGAGAGGACTGTACCAGGAGAAGGTGTTCAGCTTCGTCCACCTGAGTGTTCAGGAGTTTCTGGCTGCTTTTCACGTCCATCTGACCTTCATCAGCTCTGGAATTAATCTGATTGAAGAGGAGCAAACACCTAGGAAGTCTAAAGTCTTTAAAAACAAACTAAAAGTAAAACAGCTCCACCAGAGTGCTGTGGACCAGGCCTTACAGAGTCCAAATGGACATCTGGACTTGTTCCTCCGCTTCCTCCTGGGTCTTTCATTGAAGACCAATCAGAGTCTCCTGCAAGGCTTGCTGACACAGACAGGAAGTAGTTCACAGATGAACCAGGGTAAACTGAAAGATCGGTTGACACAGACAGGAAATAGCTCACAGACCAATCAAGAAACAGTCCAGTACATCAAGACTAAGATCAGTGAGAATCGGTCTGCAGAGAGAAGCATCAATCTGTTCCACTGTCTGAATGAACTGAATGATCGTTCTCTGGTGGAGGAGATCCAACAGTTCTTGAGTTCAGGAAATCTTACTACAGATAAGCTGTCTCCTGCTCAGTGGTCAGCTCTGGTCTTCATCTTACTGTCATCAGAAGAAGATCTGGAGGTGTTTGACCTGAAGAAATACTCTGCTTCAGAGGAGGCTCTGCTGAGACTGCTGCCAGTGGTCAAAGCCTCCAAGAAAGCTCTGTAAGTGGCGAGATTAACCATTTCAATCATTCCTAACTTCCAAATGACAACCTTTACATTATTTTTGTGTTAATTACTTATTCTTCTACAGACTGAGTGGCTGTAACCTCTCCGAGAGAAGCTGTGAAGCTCTGTCCTCAGTTCTCAGTTCTCCATCCTCCAATCTGAAAGAACTGAACTTGAACAACAACAACCTAGAAGATTTAGGGATGAAGCAGCTGTCTAGTGGACTGAAGACTCCACACTGTAAACTGGAAACTCTTAGGTCAGACTGCAGTTGGTTGATAGGCAAAGAGATACAAAAATAGTCTTCATACCAAGAGCAGTTTTAACCGTTTTATTTCTTATTCCAGGACAGCTGACTGCAATCTCTCCCACAGAAGCTGTGAGATTCTCTCCTCAGTTCTCAGCTCCCAGAACTGCAGCCTGAGAGAACTGGACCTGAGTAACAACAATCTGCAGGATTCAGGAATGAAGCTGCTGTCTGTTGGACTCCAGAGTTCAAACTGTAAACTTAAAGCTCTCAGGTCAGATGAAACATGTCACATCTGTCCAATCATTGTACATACTTTCCATTTATTCTCTTTATGTTTTAGGCTGACTGAAAAACTGACAGTTTGCATTTCTAAGCAGATATGAAAAGACATATTTTCATGATGAACATTTTATTTTACAGCATGGCAGCATGTAACCTCTCAGAGCAAAGCTGCGAAGTTCTGTCCTCAGTTCTGAGGACTCAGTCCTCTACTTTGACAGCACTGAACCTGCTCAACAACAACCTGCAGGATTCAGGGGTGAAGCAGCTGTCTGTTGGACTGCAGAGTTCAAACTGCAAGCTGGAAACTATTGCGTCAGTATTCATTTTATTGTTAAGTGTCATATTTGTTTCTACGTGTATATTTAAGGTTAGTAAAATGAAAAAAAAGCATCACCAGAAAGTCTAATGACAATGTTTAATGCATTTGTGGTAAGGTTCAATGGCAAAGCACTAACATACATCCCTGTTAAAGGGACTGTGGCAGAAAATGTGTTTCTTAAAAATTTCTTAAAACGACCATTTAGAGGAACTGCTGTCAAAGATTTAATTTGAAGAGTAATCCAATGTCTTGTTTTTAAGACTGAGCGGCTGCAAACTCTCAGAGAGAAGTTGTGAAGTTCTTTCCTCAGTCTTCAGCTCTCAGACCTCCATGCTGAGAGAGCTGGATGTCAGTGACAACAGCCTGAAAGATGCAGGAGTTAAACGCCTTTCCGCTGGACTGGAGAGTCCCCAGTGTAAACTGGAAAGTCTCAGGTCTGGATACAGCTGATTAGTTACATCATGCTTCATGTTCATGTTCCAGAAGTTAAACAGCTGTAGGGTTTTCTTCATTTATGATATATCTGATTCCAGGTTGTCAGGTTGCTTGGTTACAGAGGAAGGCTGTTTTTCTCTGGCTTCAGCTCTGAGCTCCAACCCCTCTCATCTGAGAGAGCTGGACCTGAGCTACAACCATCCAGGAGACTTGGGAGTGAAGCTTCTATGTGCTGGATTAGAGGATCAGCGCTGGAGACTGGACACTCTCAGGTATGGACAGACAGAAAGTGCTTACAATACAGGTTTGTCTTAGATATAGAAAATAAGTGTGACCATGTTTCTTCCTGCAGGATATACCATGGTGGCGAGCAGAGGTTAAAACATGATATGAGGAAGTGTAAGTTTGACTTATTATGACAAAACTTGTCATCAATTTCTCTTTAAATTTGAAGATGCTTGTTGTATTTTTCATTAAGACATCAGTGACCAGAGAAGCTGGTAAAGTGTCCTCATTAGTAAATAAATAAAAAAACATTAACCTGCCACTTGTGCCAAATATTTTTTATTTCTCTCCATCAGATTCCCGTGATCTTGAACTGGACATAAACTCAGTAAATAGAAACCTCAAACTATCTGAGAACAACAGGAGGGTGATGGTGGTGGAGGAGCAGCAGCCATATCCCGATCATCCAGACAGATTTGAGCACTGCTGGCAGCTGCTGTGTGGAAATGCTCTGACTGGTCGCTGTTACTGGGAGGTTGAATGGATAGGAGGAGTTTTCATATCAGTGAGTTACAGAGGAATCAGCAGGAGAGGAAAGAGTGAAAACTGCAGGTTTGGAAGGAATAGCCAGTCCTGGAGTCTGGAGTGTTCTGATGTTTTTGGTTACTCTGTCTGGCATGTTAACAGAGAAACGTCCATCTTTTCCTCCTCCATCTCTAACAGAGTGGCTGTGTATGTGGACTGCCCTGCTGGCTCTGTGTCCTTCTACAAAGTCTTCTCAAACACA
This sequence comes from Melanotaenia boesemani, assembly GCF_017639745.1. Lineage (NCBI taxonomy): Eukaryota > Metazoa > Chordata > Actinopteri > Atheriniformes > Melanotaeniidae > Melanotaenia > Melanotaenia boesemani. Next base: position 25,888,077 of record NC_055703.1, on the reverse strand, counting down.
CTGATCCACCTCCACACCTTCACCGCCACATTCACCGAGCCTCTGTATGCTGGCTTTGGTTTGTGGTCTGGTTCCTCAGTGTCCTTGTGTCCTATCTAGAAAACAAGAGTCGACTGTGGCTTTTGCTCCAGAAATAGTCTGGGTCAAAAAAATGGCCTGGGAATTTGTTCCTGGGCAACCTGCTCGCTAGAAAAAGAGATTTTAAAAGCTTTTTACAGGACATCAAACAAATGGACAACTGAAACACTTTTTCAAAATAAAAAGATCTAGACCTCTCCAAGAAAACGAACATCCTCACTTCAGTCTTTTAGCGGAAGAGTTCACAGAGGCTGAAGCCTAATACATGTGGACCATGCATCCACGATTTCAATGTTAATAGATCAATAATCTAAAAAAAATGGACCCATTTATTTGGTATTGTCTGCTAAACATGGACTACAATAATACTGCTTTACTACCAGGTATGTTCTATTAAAGCCATAAAAATGAAAACTTCAGCTGTTTTAGACTATTTAAAAATAAGAAAGTTAAAATGATAAGTATACAAACTACCATAAAAGCTTCTAATGTTTGAACGTGTATATTTTTTATGTATTGCTGTAGAAACTAGCTACTTATTAACTGATTCGCTCCCCTCTGATTGTTGATATGAAATGCAGGGAGTGGTGTGTTTCCTGTTCTTTTAGGACCAGGCTGGCTTTATCTCTGGGGCTGAGCTCACTCATCTCAGCCGTCTGTCTCACCTTTGTTGTCAGGCTGCAGCTGTCAGTATCCTCAAAGCTGCCTCCATACATGGCAGAACAAGTCCTAGCAGCATGGACGTTTGTTATTTTCACTTTGATGTGCCTTCCGTATTTTTAATCTTTAAATTTTGAAGTAAGATGTTTCTGTTTGTTGTGATTTCTATTTGTTTCTACTGTTTCTGACAGATTAGCAGACTAGGTGTTGGAGCTGATCTACCCGACTGTGATGTAGTAATTATAAGGTCATAGTCTATAATATGAAATCACTACTGTCCTCACGGTCGAACTGTTAACTTATTTTCCTGCTGCAAGGTCTGTTGCCCACGTACTCCAGCAACCCACACAGAGATCTTACAGCACCCCTGATGGAATCCCAGATGTTTTATAGACTTTTGTCATTTATTAAATATTCCTTAAAACTCTGAGCTGAAAAAAAAAACCGTTGTAACCTCAGTTTTGTTTTTTTTTAACTGAAGAAAGATCAGGCAGATCCAGTCATTAATCTTCTCAATGCGCTTACTAAGAGCCTGTATGGGGCCTCGATCTCCTGGTGACACACACACACACACACACACACACACACACACACACACACACACACACACACACACACACACACACACACACATATATATATATATATGTGTGTGTGTGTGTGTGTGTAGCTATGGTAACTAATGTTGTTTTTCTTTATGACATGTGCCAGTGGGAGCATGTAGATGTTAAACAGAAAAAGCTCCAGGATGGAACCTTGGGAAACTCCACATGACTTAAACTTGTAAAGTTACCTGCAGACACAAAGTATTTCCTTTTCTCTAAGTACGTTTTGAACCAGTTTACTACAGCGCCAGAGAGGCCCACATGGTTCTCCAGTTGTTTGAGTAATATATTGTAGTTTACTGTATCAAATGCAGCACTGAGGTCCAGTAAAACTAGGACTGACATTTTTCATAATCTCTGTTCAAACATGTGTCATTAATGACTTTGGTCATTATAATCTGGATCATTTCACAATGAAATGTTTCACTTTATTTCTGATCAGGATTTCAGCTGATCCTCCTTCGTTGTATTTCTGGTTTCATGATGTTGCCATTGCACGGCAGGCCTGTGTGTTTCAGTTTCATAGTCTTTACTACAGAACCATACTGTTGTAATATGTTCAATACATGGTTTTTAATGCTAAAATAAGTTTTGGCCTGTTATACACACTGGAGACAAAAGCACTCTCCTGTTAAGCTCATATGTTTTTGTGTGTTTGCAAAACATTAAATGATCAACACTGCAAATGTCACAATAAGAATTATTAAATGAAGCTTGATGTTGGGTTAAATGTTGGGTGTCATTTAAAGGGATCAAGGTAAAAAAAATATCTAAGAATCTGACTAGCTGGTTATTATATGATTTATTGATTCATTGTTATGTTTTGAACTGGAATCTGGTACAATTATCCAATAAGTGACCATGGACATGCAAATGAAAAAGTTGTAAGTTTATTAACCTGATGAAAGTTGGATGGATGAAAACATTGTTACTAAAGATAAATAAAGAAAAGAAAAGTAACTCAGGCTTATTTTAATTGTTTCACAATCCTAGACAATAAAATTACTCAGACAGATGGAAAATTGGTCTCTTTGTTTGTGCAAGTCATGCAGAAACAGCAGGTTGCAGAAAGAAATGTCACCTTTTAAAACAAAGTGTCTGAAGATGAAACCAACTCAGAGGAACTTCATGATGCATCCAATAAAATTTTACAGTTTTAAGTCATTATTCCAACTGACTCAAATTAAATGGATCCAACAACGGATCTGCACAATGATTCAATAGTTTAAGTCAGGTGTGCTGGAGCAGGGAAATTTGGAAAACCTGCAGGATTGTGGCTCTCTAGGACCGAACTTGCCTACCCCTGGTTTAAACTGTTAAAATAATGCCATAACAAATACATACTGTCGGGATTACATACCCAGAATAAGCAGTAGAGATGGCTCAGGCAGATTTATTTCCACACATTTCTAATTAAATTCATTATAGTCACCATTAAACCTTTAATTTTATGTATGTGTATTGTATAGTGTATTTTACTGCGCGGTGTGTATCTGCTGTGTGTGTGTTTGGAGTTTGTGTTCAGATGTAATGAGTGTGTGTTAACCTGTGTACATGGACTCAGTCTGAACAAACAGCTGCTGAACTTTGTCCTGCAGACTGCAATCAGTCCGAGAGTTTCAGCGTAACTTCAGGTGGACGAGCGGCTTCTTCCAACTTTCTCTTTACTCTTTAAGATTTCAGGATGGCTGAGAGGAGGATGACGGGAAGGACTGAAGCAGAGCCAGACTTCTTGCAGTTTAATGATCTGGCCTGTGAGACGGTCGGTGGGAAGGTGAGGCAACGCTGCAGACTGAAAGAATAATTATTCATTAACTAAATGTGATTTAAGCAGATTTAATTTCAGCTGTGGATCTCTGCCATTAAATCCCGTATGATACCAGCAAATCCAAAAGTAGAGGGTAAGATGAGAGACTCATCTCAGTGAAAAAGAAAGTTTAAAGAACAATTCACTTAGTTCATTTCACTGTTATTTAATTCCATCCTGCTTTTCTTTCTTTCTGCTCTTCTTTCTTTGTTGCTGAGTCTCTGAAATGTGGAAAAACACAGGCGGGACTAACCCTGCTGTCAGGGTGGCACCGGCCCTCCCTGAACCCTGCTTGTCACATATTGGGTCCATAAGGACTTTAATTGTTTGATTGTTAAACCTGTAATGTTTCAGTGTTATTTACTAGTTTTTGTGATGTTGGATTCTGACAAATTTCCAGCTTTCCATGGTAAAAATTCAAGAATAAACACCAACAAGAAGTTGATTAAAAATGTTAAAAATCTTCTGCTAATGATTTATAAGCTCATTTTATTCTAAAGCTAATGATGATAATCTGTTGTTTATAACAAAAACAAATAAAGGAGTCCTGATTTCCCATCACTAGAGTACAGTGACTTAATTTATCCAGTTGGTATAGTCTCTTTATACACCCAAAACGTTTAAGCACAGAAAAAGATTTAACCACAGCTTATATTTCAAAAAGCACCTTCAGTGGTTTTCTCATAGAACTGCTCATTATTTTAATTTTCCCCTGAATGTTTTAGGAACTGTTTCCTCATTTTACAGCTTAGGGTTGAAAAGCTCTGATGGGAGTAAAAGTTCATGCAAACATTAACACATGCGACCCGTGTGAACTCTAAATCACCACAGACACTGAGAGCAGAGAAAATGATGAAAAACCAACAAACAGTACGTTTTACTTGGCAGAGCTAAAATCTATTTATATTTGCTTTGAGTTTTTCGGCTCTGATTGCCATGCAGAACTTGTAAGAAATATAAAAATCAGAATTGGTAACCTGTGACATGAAAAGAAATGGTGATCAGTAAAACATTAAATTCTTAATATAAGCTGCTTTCTATATTATAATCTGTTTCCTGTTGTGCTTGCAGGTTATTTTTGCAACAGACGAGTGGTTTGCTCCTGCCAAAAACCTGCTGAAGGTACAAATTTTATTATACCAGCAACACAGGTGATGATCAAATTTCTGACTGTCAGCTCTGAATTAACGGCACCTCCCTGTACATATTTAAAACCATCTCACACATAAAGTTTAAGCGCATTCAAGGACCTTATCATGTCCAACGCTGCTCACGTTACACAGAAACCTACAAGCATTGACTGAGTGTAGAAAATCCAAAGTTTATTAAAACATGAGGTCAAACTTGCACCCGGTCAGATAGAACATCTGCACAGATGGGGAGAAAAACAAACAACAACAACAACTACAACAAAAAACAAGAACACAAGAACAGGCAGGAAATTGCAGGAACAACATGGGAATAAAAATGTGAAGTTCTCACAATGGACATGACAAGAAGTGTAAAGCTGAATTTTGTGACATTTTAACATGTGTTTGTACAGAGAGAGCCGCCACAGTTCATCGCTTCTGCCTTCACAGAGTTCGGAAAATGGATGGATGGATGGGAGACGAGGAGGAAGAGAATTCCTGGTCAGAGTCCAAGTTCATGCCAGTCTTACCAGTTGAACTAAAACACACGATAGTGAAATGTTGACAGATTTTAGCCTCCTGTAGGACTTTCGTGGTACAGACAGATACTGACTGAAACTTTTTTCAAATGAAACATCAGGTAAAAGAAACAAGAATTAAACACTGAAATTTGTCTACATTTTCTTTAAGAATGATGTGCAAGCTTAGGCCAGGAAGGAGTAGATCCAAACCATGTTGTTGGCCACATCAGACTCTTTAAAAAAAGTACAAAGATTGAAAACTTTCTATTATAACAACTAAATTATGCTTGTATGATAATTAAAATGCTGGCTTCATGTTATCTAATGGAAGTATATAAAGTATCGGTCCAAGCACAGAGCCCTGAGGAGCTCCATAACTGGTGAATATGCCTTAAATCAGCTTAAACCAACATATCTACCACTGATCTCCTTGTGACAGTTAATTATTGTTTTTTTTACCTCCTACAAGATTAACCAAAGATCATCTTTCTTAAAGATGCACTATGTAACTTTCTGCCCTCAACACTCTGCGTTCTAGACCCGTCTGATGGAGCAGTGACATCTGTTATGCAAATTTGTGGAGATGTTGCTGCCCAGCAGGATCTAGAGACTGAAAAACCAGCCAGCCAGCCAGCCAGAAAGAGAAAGAAAGAGAAAGAAAGAGAAAGAAAGTCAAGAACTGTCTTTTACGGGCTGGAGAGCTCTCACAGTACAGGTAGAATAGGGAAACTTCAGTATGAACAAAAAGCAGATTTGATTCTGATGTTTATTCGTCTAATATTTTGCTTAAGGTCATGACTGGTGCATCATCCAGCTGGGAGTTCCTGGGCTGATTTACGGCTTCGATGTCGACACGTCTTTCTTCACAGGAAACCACTCACCTTACATCTCTATTCAGGCCAGCTGTCTGGGTACCATCAGCTCTGTTTTATCATCATCAGTGTTTACTTCTGTATTAAACCAGCTTTAGGGTTGGTAGAGCTATAAAACTCGTCCTGTTTCCAACCAGATCCGATGCCCTCCTTGACCCTGGAAGGAGACCGGACCGGGATGTCCGCTTCTGAGAGTCAGATGGCTGCTGTCGCCAAGGTAACGGTGACTGCAGGATGTTGACTTAATTCTGGTTGCAGGGAACCTACAGTCAATAAGTTGGTCACCATGGTAACATGATGGGTGGTTGACAGAGCACTGATGTGAAGTTTGATTGACAGCTTGGTTCGGAGGCGTGGCCAGAGCTGGTGTGTGTGTCGCAGCTGCAGCCTGGATACTCAGACTGCTGCCACAACTACTTCAAGGTCCACTTTAATAGTAGGGTCACACACTTGCGCCTCAACATGTACCCAGGTAACCACACACACACACACACACACACACACACTGAAATGATAGCATGCAACACGTGGTTTGTGTGTCCTCAGATGGAGGCATGGCCAGACTGCGGGTGTATGGCATTGGCCAGAGGGACTGGTCCTCCATCTCCACCAATGAGAACGTTGACCTGCTGGCTCTGACCAATGGGGGAGTATGCCTCGGTTACAGCGACGCCCACTTTGGACATCCACGCAACATGATTGGTTCAAATCAGCTCAAACCATTTGTGTCATTTAAATTTGTTCATGTCAAGAATAATTCAGTTGTGAAGAAAATCCAGTTTCAGATCTGATGTTTTTACTTACCGTCTTCATTCCCGTGGATGTAGTTTTCCACACAGTGTGGTGTTCATGTTACTGAACTGTAACACCTGGTTAGGAGCAGGATATTTTCATGATAATGTCCTGATACATAAAACCTGAGTACTGAAAGATGGTGGATGTTCTTCTTACAGAGAGTTCTGCTGACTGATCTGACTCTGGGTGAACTGGTTTCTCTGGTGTGATGCGTTTGCAGGTCTTGGCCGAGCTGCCAACATGGCTGACGGATGGGAAACGGCCCGCAGACTGGACCGACCCAAAAAACTGAAGGTTTAAACACAAACTCACATTAAGTGTCATGTACTGTAGGTTGTTCTTGGAAGATGCTGAAGATCAGGAGGGACAGGATGATGAGGAGCAAACCAAACTTTTAAAACCAAACCATTTTTAAAAGGTGCTGTGAGGCCGACAGTCCACAAATAAGAAAACAAACATCTGATCAGAGGCAGATAAGATCTGAAGCTACGTAAACAACGATGAACTGGTTAAAACTGAAGAACTTTAAATACTTGCAATGCTGATCAGTTAACAACAACCAGGTCTGAGTAAATCACCAACACAGGTGAAACCTGAAGACAGGAAGCTACCTGCGGTGCAGCAGGAAATCAGTTTTACAAGAAAACATGAAGTAAAGGCTACAGAAATTTAATGTTTAACATTAACAGGTAGTAATGAGGGAAAAAACAAAATAATTTAGTTTAAATAGACAGTTATCAGTAGTTTCCTGAATGTCATTTTTCTAGACTTCCCTAAAAAAAACCGTAATTTATAATAAATGTCATCATATTTTATTCTAAATCTCAACTTTTTTCTTCCAAACTCTTCCATCTTTTGTAAATGTCCTCATTTAATTTGAAAAATCTTCTTTATTGACCAAATTCACTGCAAATAACCAAAAATGTTTAATTGGAAAAGTCACAAAAACACATTTTCGAATGTTCATTCCAAAATTTCAAAAATTGTTTCCTAAAAATTCTTTTATTTTCGCCTTAAAAAATAAGCTCCTCTTTTGATTTATTTTAAAAAGTTTAAACATATAATAAAGTTCCTGTATTTATAAATTAAACATGTCCTCAGTCTTTGGTTTTCTGTTTGCTATATTTTTATTTTTTTTTGGCAGAATCGTTTCAGTCTAGAATTTTCTAGAATCTAGAAACTTTGGCACCTTCAATTTCTCCTTCTGCTGCACAATCACCACTAGGTGGCACAATTTCTCTGTAGATCCCTTCAGTCTGTAACATGCACATGTTGTGGACAGGACAATGTCCAAAGTGTCTTTATTTCCAGTAGTTTGGTCCCCTCACGTCATTTTCTTCCATTACAAAATTGATCAAGAAAATCTCAATTTCAAAGATGTAATAAATTTCTTAAAACTGTTCTTATCGTCCAACAGTGTCCCCACACCACATTTAGGATAAATTCTCCTCGTTTTCTGCCTTCCCTTATTGTAAAATGTAAACTTCCAGAACTTTCCTGTTTCCATAAAACATTCTCACCGTCCACATGCATGGACAAACAGTTTTAATGGCCGACCTGGTCATTTCTGGGTTAAATATTTTTCTGCCGGTTGTCTTACAGGCGGACCGGCGTGGGATCCTGCAGGTTCCCGGTTGGGAGTGGGCGGTGTTTCGTCTTGGTCATTTAGGACTGATCAGCAGCATTGAGGTCGACACCAACCACTTCAAAGGTGGAGACACATCTTGTCTGCTCTTCTTCTTTTTCTCTAAATTCAAACTCACTTTCCGTCTGATGTTCATCCTTCCAGGTAACTTCCCAGACTCCTGCCGGATCGAAGCCTGCCTCCTGAGCCCTGAACAGGAGGCTCAGTGCTTCAGAACCAGGTGGAGTTCTGTGAAATGGGAGGTCCTTCTCCCCCCTCAGAAAGTAGGTTTCCATCATCTGTAACTTTATAATTTGAAGCTTCCTGACAAGCTTCCTCATCACCATTTTCCTCTCTCTGCTGCAGCTCCGTTCTCATCACAGGCATCACTACAGCCAGATGGACCTGACTCTGAGCCGTCCTATCAGTCACATCCGTCTCACCATCGCTCCAGACGGAGGAATCAGTCGCCTCCGGCTGTGGGGTCGACCCACACCGATCACTGAAGCTCCAGCCAATCAACAGACACCAGCATCTAAACTCTGACAAACCTCAGAGCTCATCTAGTATCAGTTAGCTAAAAATCACAGTGGACACAAAAATGTTAGACTTTCACTCTTTGAATGTCATTTAAAGATAAATAAACTTAGAAGAAAATACTCAGTGGCAGTCTTTTAATGGTTTGATGTTTCTTACTTAAAATACGAGACATTAGATGAGACAAAATTATTATATATTTCATTAAAATGATTCATACACACAGACACCTTCATCAGGTCCACCTTACTGGTACCAGGTTGGAACAAAGTTGTGGAAACCTTCCTCAGAGATTTTGCTCCTTATTGACATGATAGCTTCACACAGTTGCTACACATCCATGATGAGAATCTCCCGTTCCACCACATCCCAAAGCTGCTCTACCAGACTGAGATCTGGTGGCTGTGGAGGACGTTGGAGTCCAGTGAACTCATCGTCATGTTCTAGAAAGCAGGTGGAGATGATCTGAGCTTTGAGACATGGCGCATTATCCTGCTGGAAGTAGCATCAGAAGATGCTCCACTGTGGTCATAAAGGGATGGACATGGTCAGCAACATCACCATGTTTTTATGTCTTTTCCACAAAAACTGAGACTCATCAGACCGGCAACGTTTCTCCATCTTCTGTCCAGTGTTGGTGAGTGTGTGTGAATTGTAGCCTCAGTTTCCTGTTCTTAGCTGACAGGAGGCACCCGGTGTGTCTTCTGCTGCATCCTGGTCCACCTGCTTCAAGGTTGGATGTGTTGTGTGTTCAGAGATGCTGTTCTGCAGACCTTGGTTGGAACCAGTGCTGATTCGACTTCCTGTTGTCTTTCTATTTCCAACCAGTCAGCCCATTCTCATCTGACCTCTGACAACAAGAAAACATTCTGGTCCAGACAACTGCTGCTCACTGGATATTTTCTCTTCTTCAGACCATTCTCTGTAAACCCTAGAGATGCTTGTGTCTGAAAATCCCGGTAAATACTCAACAACCATGCCACGTTCAGAGTCACGTAAATCCTCTTTCTTCCTCATTCTGATGCTCAGTTTGAACTTCAGGAAGTCATCTTCACCATGTCTACGTGACTACATGCTGCTGTGTGATTGGCTGGTCAGACATTTGTGTTAACAAGCAGTTGAACAGGTGGAGCTAATAAAGCAGACGATGAGTTTGTTTGGATTTGAAGACTTTATTTTTCACGCATTCACATCCTGAGTTTGAGGGCAATGAAATACAAAACGAAATATTTTGGTTCTTTAAAATGTTTTTCCAAAATCCTGAAAAGCTTCTATCTCCTTCAAATGTGATTATTTAATAATTATTATTATTTAATCCAGTGTTTCTCAATCCTGGCCCTCGGGGACCACTGCCCTGCATGTTTTAGTTCTGTCCAACTCCAACACATCTGATTCAGATTAATTAAACTGCTTGTCAAGCTCTTTGTAAGCCTGCTAATGAGCCATTCATTTGAGTCAGGTGTGTCAAAGAAGGAAACCTCTAACACATGCAGGGTAGTGGTCTCCGAGGACCAGGATTGAGAAACACTGATTTAATCACTGCACCATCAAAAATGTACATAAAACCACCTCTTTAAATAAACGTAAATAATTTTTTGTAATCACATTCACACCAAGTAAAACTGTTCTCTGGTGCATCGGGAAACATTCACCTGTCCTTCAGTAGCTGAGCATTTCCTTCCTTCCTTCCTTCCTTCCTTCCTTCCTTCCTTCCTTCCTTCCTTCCTTCCTTCCTTCCTTCCTTCCTTCCTTCTGTCCGTCCGTCCGTCCGTCCGTCCGTCCATTTCTGCCGCTTATCCGGAGTCAGGTTGCGGGAGCAGCTGCCTAAGCAGTGAAACCCAGGCTTCCCTCTCCCCGGCCATATTCACCAGCTCATCCCGAGTGATCCCGAGGCGTTCCCAGGCCAGCCGAGAGATGTAATCCGTCCAGCGTGTCCTGGGTCTTCCTCGGGGCCTCTTTCCGGTAGCTGAGCATTTCTTCTCAGTTAATCACATGAAAAACTAATCAGATGTCGGGGTGGGGGATTGATTGCTTCTCCGCTCTCCTCTTCCTCAGAAATGAGTTATTTGAGAAAAATTAAAGAGCCATTGAGCTCATTGATTTCCTTCAGTCATCTCTACTGTTCCTGCTTTCTGCCTCTTCTCTGCCTTCATCATCCTCACACAGCCCTGATTCTGTTCATGTTTGTTTACTCGTCTGAAGCACCACCCCCTCCATCACTCACAGCTCTGAGCCTGAACCTGACCTCTGACCCCACCTGGGCAGCCTCAGCAGTGAGGCGGATGTGTGTCAGCCCTGTGTGACCTCTGTGTGTGTGTGTGTGTGTGGCTGCTTCAACCCTTCAGTGATTTGCCACCTCAGTGTGATTTCCAACTGATGGCCAGCAGGACTGAACATTTCCTGAAATAGCTTCGTGTTTCTTCAAAATCTGTTCTCTGTGAGACGGATCGTGTTACAAAAGTGTGGTGATGCAAATAAATGATTTATAAATTAGTGTTCTGGAGGCAAAATTAAATAATACGAAAATAAAAATTGAATAAAATGTTTTAAAAAATAATAAAGACATCTGTGTTTAGAACTAAACTTGCAGAAATGTGTTGAATGGCTCCCTCTGGTGGTCATAGACACATGTAGAATTTGTATTAAAATAAAACACGCATTAATGCTTGATATGGCGCGGCGTGGCTCAGCAAGGTAGAGCAGTCGTCTTATAACCTGAAAGTTGCCAGTTCGATCCTCGGCCAAATCGAGTTCATGTCGAGGTGTCCTTGGGCAAGACACCGAACCCCTAATTGCTCATGATGGGTTGTGGTTGAGTGCCTTGCATGGCTGTGTGTGTGAAGGGGTGAATGTGATGTATAATAAAATATAATATTGTTCCAGGTACAGTAAAAAGCGCTATGTAAATACAGACCATATACCTTATATGTATTTAACCTTCGTTCTTTATCTTTGGTTTGATTTCCACCATGCTGGAAACAACAGGGTCAAATACCAGAAGGATTCCTGGACTTTATGGCAGGGATTTTTTAGATGTTTCCCTCCAGCAGCATCAGAACTGAATGTGGTCCCAAACAGAGAGGAAACAGCTTCTTCAAGATAATAATTCAGCACGGAGCATGGAAGAAGATGTTGGCTGTTCCCAGTCAGCTGCCAACATTTGAAGCAAGTCCAAAAAAATGGGAAGGTTGTAAAAGGGAAACATACAGGTGGACCGAGGAAGATGACAAAGCAAATAAAAGTTTAAGTGATTTTCACCACACAGAAAACTCAAAGCAATATGACTGAAAATAGACGATATCCAACCAAAGAAACGAAAAACAAATTAACAGAAACAGAAGTTGATGAAGAAACTGAAAGAAAGCTGGAAATTAAATGTAATTCATCACTAACAGTTAAAACCAGGTTAAACTGGGCTAAAGAGAAGGAGTCACAGACTGGTGCTGATTGGACAATCTGCAAGGAACAAGGAGATGATGCTGGAACCTTATTTAGTGAAGGTTTAATGAAACATTGAAAGATGACCATTGGCTGAGGGGAAGGGTGCAGCCTCGATGTGCCACCAGTCCCTCACAGAGACAAACAAGTATGTAATCTCACATTCATCCTCATTGTCATCCAGTTTAACCAATATGCACATTTTTGGAAAGTGAGGAAGCTAGAGAACCAGGAGAGAACCCATACATACACAGGGAGAACGTGGAGACCAGGATCTTCATTTATCAACCCATCTGCAGCTGGAGGAGGACAGAACCAGAACTTCCACTTTTGCGTATTGTATTGTTGTCCTGTGTTGCTCTCTGGTTAACCTTGGTTGGTTTAAAATATCCTAAAGATAAAGGCGACTTTATTTGACGTGACACACACGTTCCCAGCATCGAGGTAGCTCTTTCCTGTTTGATTTCAGGCTGATGTTGAATTGTTCAGCAGGATCAGAGAGTCTTAGGAAATGTCATCTCCTCTGCATGCCATTAAGCTGATTTGAAGCACCACCAGACAGAGAAAACCCCCCACGTGGCTCTGAGTGGCAAACTTAAACATAAATAAATGAATAAACATAATAAAATAATACATAAATACAAGCAAAAAAGAAGATAAACTTCATTACGTTCTTTTAAATGCACAACTAGATTTTACTGTACATTGTTGAAAGGACAAATTTTTTCTGAAACCAGAGTAACACAAAGAAAATTAATCAAAATCCAGATTTCACTTCTGTCTGATAAAAAGTGTAAAATTCAGGCTGAATGTGTCTCATGATGATTGATGTAATCTTAAATCCTCGGCTGCAGTTCCAGAAACAGAACTGAAACTAAATGTTGCAGCAGACGCAGCACAAATGTTTGCAAATGAGAACTGGTTCTCAAAACATTTTTACCTGGTTAAATAAAGGTTAAATAAAAAATAAATAAACAAAGAACTCCAGGAGGAAACAAGTTGATGGTAAGATGAAAAACGTTGTGATGCTGAGAATTTACACCCGTGTAAACATACCTGGAGATCAGACCCCTAAAAGACTAAAATATCAGAACCAGCTGGATTCACACACCAGCAGTGAGTCCTGAACCAAACCCGGACCGTCCTGAGCTCCTTCAGACCAGACTGAATGTGAGCTGACCTGGTTTCTTCCTCTGATCATCGACCGCTCTGACGTTAATAAAGATGAAGCACACAGAGGAAATTAAAGCCCAGCATCTTACTTGTAATGAGATCAAATCCATCATCCTCTGCTCTTTAACCCGCTGTACACACACACACACACACACACACACACACACACACACACACACACACACACACACACACACACACACACACACACACACACACACACACACACACACAAACAGACCTGGTTCCATCTTTTTCCTTAACGCTCAGGTCTTTGAGATAAACAAACTTCTGGTTGTAGCATCAGATGAAGCCTGCAAACCTTCAACACAATGACATTTATTCACAGAAGGAAAACAAAAACCTTCCATTTAAATCCAGTTACAAGCATACCTGCAAACTCAGACTGCTGTGAAAAAACAAACCCAGACAGGTGAGATGCCCCCAGAAAAATGTGTGATTTATCATGTAAATAAAGATAAAAAAAAAAAGCTCATTCATTTAGAATATGTACTAAGAAATATAAAACATTTGTGGATCTTTGAAAATATGTTTTTCTTGTGGGAGACCTGAGTTTGAATCCCTCAATAGACAAATAATAAAACCTTACAGATGGGTCCTTAGGCAAGACCCTTAACGCTACTGCCTAACCACCTTCAAAAGATAGTCACGTTGGAGCAAAGCGTCTGCTAAATGACTGTAGAATAGAACAGAAAAGCATCACAATAAATACGGTGACAGTTGTCTTTTGAGAGTCAATGCAGAACTTGATCACTTATAAATGGTGTGTGTTTTGTGGCTGTTTTTCATTTCCAGTCTGAAAAGATGAATCATAACAGTCACTCTGGCGTCTAACACATAAAAATGTTACTCTCAGACAATTTCATCCTTTATTCTTTCCAAAGCAACTTTAAAGTAAGGAAATATTAGGGGTTGTGTGGCTTTTTGGAAGCAGAAGTTGCAGTGAAATGAAGAGATGAGCAGCTGCAACTTCATTGTGTCTCTGAACGTCGTCATTATGGTTCAGAACACTCCACTGCACCATCATTTTGATGTTTAACGAAGCACTACTAAACTTTGGCCAATTTCCTCAGCAACACATCCCAAACAACAGCTATTTTAGCATCAGTCTTCACCCTGTCTCTTCTCTGAGATCTTTCCAGCCAGTAGAAGTCCGTCCAATGTTGACTCTTGTCTTATCTCTGGCTCTGTCCCTTTCTCTCTGTCTTATCATCTCATATTCCAATGATGTCCTCTTGGATTTCTTTGCTGAATTAGCCATTGTGCGTTTTGAAACGGCCGGCATGTTGGTATCTGGTTGCTAGCATGTTATGCAGTGTTGTAAAGTGATGCAGCATCCCGAGGGGAAAAAAGTTGTTAAGTGTGGTTCTTCTGCCTCAGGATGCTGCAGGGCAACAATGGCTCCAGCAATAAACCTCACTGTGCCTTCAAAATGAGTCAGAAACACATATTTTCAAGGCTGGGATGTTATGGAACGGGTAGACAATGCTGTTCTGTCGGGTTTTCCTTTAGACCGTTATTTATTATGAACTGGCTTGAACTGATTTGTCTGAAAAGTCAACGCTGCCCCCATCAGGTCAGACTGTGAACTACATTGTTTCCCTCTGTAATGTTGGTAAAAACGCTTTTCATTAGTTCTGCAGGTTCTGTTTAAAGCTCTGCGTTTCAGCTGCTGGTGGAGAACAGGACAAAACAAATACAAAATAAATATAAAACAAAGAATAGATGATTAATTCAGAGAAAACCAGAACTGAAGCTCATGATGAAGCTGCTGGACAAATATGTACCATCAGGGGGCAGTAGGGACACAGTGTGACTCCTGCAGACACAGTTCCTCCATAGATGAGATTTTATGCAATTGAGCCTCTCGTCTTATCTGATCCTGGTGTTTCCCTTTCTGCAGGGAGGAGGAGGAGGGTGTGACAGCAGAGAGGAGAAGAGCAGCATAATGAAAAAAGGCTTTTAAACTTAATAGGAATGCAGTTCAGAAACATCATTTGAAGCCTGCAGAGCAGAAAGCAGCATGAGACGCAGTCATCAGCTGCTGGAACAACACTCAGATACCTCCAAACAACGCTTCATTTACCCCCGAGAGCAGTCATTAATGTGTCTGTCAGGCTGAAGAACTCAACCTGAAAAACACTTACAGGATGTTTGACCTCTGAACAATTAAGCTGCTGATTTCAAGTCCATTGAAAAAATCCCACATTATGCAGTTCTAATGTTTTTTTTTTAGTTTTCTAAGTGCATTTAATGCTTTTTCTGTATTTATTACTAATTCTCTCATTTCAGAATAAGCTCATTAACATATTCAGTATATTTAGCCTCATATGTGGTTTATACATGTCATGGTGCATGTTAGCATGCTGATGTGTTGTTTTAATGCTCAGGTGAGTCTGAATGCCTCACAGAGCCGTTAACCTGACTGTTCTTCAGATAAAACCGTCCCATGAGCCTCTGCTGCAGGCCACCATCTGATCGCTTGCTGACAGTAGCCTCATAAACGCCAGCAGACTCTCCCTTAGCGTTGCTGTGAGTCCTCGGGGGGGCGGCGTCCCTCAGCTGAGCTGGACCCTGTGCACATTATTGCTCCGTCTAACAGGCTGAGGATATTACTTTGCCTGAAGCAGCAGCTCACACTCTTATTTCCCTTGAGA
Organism: Melanotaenia boesemani; assembly: GCF_017639745.1. NCBI lineage: Eukaryota > Metazoa > Chordata > Actinopteri > Atheriniformes > Melanotaeniidae > Melanotaenia > Melanotaenia boesemani. Next base: position 25,872,159 of record NC_055703.1, on the reverse strand, counting down.
CTCCTGAATCACATCTCCAACAACCCTCGCTGGAGAAATCTGGTAAAACCGTGGTGGTGCGAATCCCCCTGAGACAAACTTCATTAGCATAACGGTGAGTAAATGAAAACCACAGCGAGGAGGCCAAGTCGGGCCCAGCAGGTCTAACCTCCCCCATCTACAAGCAGACAGTCTGGATTCACGTTACCTGAATCCAACTGGTTATTTATAGGTAAAATATGTTTATTATGACCCAGAGTTATTTGAACATACATATTATAACCATTGTTTGCTAGATTATTTAAATTTGGGGTTATAATCCAAACAAATAGACTGTCTATGTTAGATTTACATGAGCAGTTACATGTTACTGGTGAGGGTGTCAGGGTCGGGTATGAAAACAGCATCCACCAAAGGTTTGGTCTTTCTAAGAAGGATGGGTTCAACATTTTAGTTCAAACTCCTTCAGAGAATCATCAATACGTTTAACATATATTTTTCAATGACAGATTGTAAAGAACTTTGGACTTTCAGCTTCTGCAGAGCAGAATACTGAGAAAAGATTCAGGAAACCTGGGGGAACCTTAGTCAGTGCTTTCAGACAGTCTCAGAACCGTGGCGCTTTCTGCTAAATCAGCCTGCGTTCAAAACAGTTTGGAAAAAAGTGGGAGGACTTTACTCAGTGGAAGTAATTGCAAAAGTATAATGGCAGATAATTATTTATGAGCTTTCATCCTGTATGGAGGCAACAGTCTGTCTTTATTTGTGGAAGACCCAGGGGATGGAGGTGGTACTCGGTCAGATTCTTCAGTTCTGGCTGAATTCTGCACCCCTAATTCCTGATTTGATGGACAATCACATGTCACAAGTTCAGCAGTTTGAGAGATGGACATGTAAAACCATGTCCAGCTCCACTTTTATCCAAGTCTTCTTAGTGTTGCAGTATTCCTTCTTCCCTTTCTAAAGCTTATTGATTATGTGGTCTGTCATTCAGGCTAATCCATCCATTGATGATGTCATGGTTAGAAAAGAACCGCTTGAGAACCGACGAAACAACTTTTTTTAAGTCTGAATGGGTCAATTGGGTTCAAAATTGCATTTGGGAACCCACACTGGCATGGAGCCCTGAAGGTGTGAAAGGGCTAAGCGTCTTTAGGTGAAGGACAGAAACCACAGCTGGATGGTCAGGACCGTCCAGCCCTCAGGCAGCACTGCAGTAAAAACTGTCATGACACAATGATCAGTACAGACACATGGACTCAGGTGGACCTTGGAGAACCCTTTTCACTCAACAAAGTCCATCACTGGATCCAGAACCAGAACCTAAAACTAGATTACATAAGGAGGAAGACTTACATAAACTCTGCTGGGAAGCAGCACTGAGTTCTCTGAGCATCAGTTCATCTCAGATGGACAGAAGGACAGTGGACACATGTCTTGTGGGCAAAGGAGTCCACAACGTAGCTGCTTTTGAGGAAAACTGAGGTCTGCTTTTATGTTCTGATGATGAGAAAGATCATCCAGGCTGTTATCAGAGAAAGATGTGGTAGTATGAAGGACATCAGAGTCCATGGAAGACTTTGGATGGATGTTAGAGGGATGGTGGATGCTGGAAGGTGAATGTTGGAAGTTTGGAGTGACAAGCTAGATCCATATCTGAGCATAATGAAAACGGAAATAAGAAGTTTCGAAGCCGAAATCTTGGATTCAGAATGGACAAAAGAAAAGTTTGAACTGCTCTTAGATTCATGAACTCCTCTTTACAGTCCTTCAAACTGTTTGAACTGACCTGATGACTTTCCAGGTTCGTAGGCCTCTGGTGTCACTCTGTGGTAGTGGGATGAAGTAAAATGATGGAGGTGATGAGTATGGATGGCTGGGACTCCACCAGCTTTCAGTCAGAGCTCACAGCACCTCTGAGGTGTCAGATTGATCGCTGAGACTCGACTCCGTCCCGTTCAATAAAGTCTAAATGAGTTCTCTGATGCTGCTTCTGTCACACACACGACTGAAAAGCTGCTCTTCTATCAGGAGGGATATATTAAAATCCAGCAGGAAGCCTTTCACCCCTGCTCAGACTGACTTCTTTATGAGACACACAAAACACTGACACTAACTTACTTTCTCTGTGTGGCATGAAATAACCTTTACCTGACATACAAAATGGGAAATCACCACAGAGCTGATCTTGTACAGGTAATTTAGCTGCAGCAAAATAAGACAACACAGAAAGGAGCCCCAGTACCCCAGAAGAACAAAAACAATACAAATACAGAAGTGACTACACAGAAGGGAATGACACCGAACCACTGGTTCAGATATGAGGATGACACCAAGGTCAGAATGTAAACTAATCAAGAAGAAGCATCTTCTGAACACAACATCTCAGCTGATGAGGATGTGAAACACATCAAGCTGCCTGTTTTTGGGCTGAGTTCAGCACAATGAGCAAGGTTTACTGTAACTCTTAAGAGAAAGCTAGCTTGGTTAAGTTTAGGCTCCTGCAGTTTCAGAGATTCCATCTTCCTCCTTAGAGAGCTAGCTGAGAGGTTGTCCAGCTCAGAACTCAAGCACAAGCAAGCTAGCTCTCCAGTGAATTATTCTGGACCTTCAGAGACCCCTTCAACTGGGTCCTGGCCTGGCTACCTTGGCTAGCTCGTGGCTCAGAAGGTTCTCTTGTTTACCTGCATGTAAAGCTAAGGGTCTGTCCCAATCCGCGCACTTCTATACTTCGAACACTACATTTAAGTGCTTAGTGCGCTGACACAGAAATTTCAGTAAAAACTCTGCACTGAAAGTACCCGGATGCTGCCCTAAACTCGGCCAAAAATCTAGTGCAAAACGATGGACACTACACGCACTAAACGGACGCCATCTTGCTGACGTAGCGGAAGGGGAGGAACTTTCAACCAGTTTTTTAGAGCTGGCAGCCACCGACTCAGCGGTACCAATGCAGGCGGAGGGTATTTTCTACTGTTGTAAGTATGAAGATATTTGATCATAATATTAATATAAACTGCAGCATGCTTCTTATCTCTTCTATCCCTGATGACAGTTTTGGATCTGATCATTTGTTGGAGGCTGCAGTAGAGTTAGCAACGTAAATGTTAGCAGTTTTATAGACGATTTCGCGGATGTAGATGGGCTATAAGTGTTAAAAATGATTAATACTATAGGTTCCGTATGTTTATTCATGATAGTTGAACCTCCAGATTAAGCACTGTGGGGTCTCTGGCGTAAACGAAATGGTCCTTGATCTGAAAACTAATTAGGAAACACCGCTGGTTAGAGAACCGGTCCGTTTCCATGGTAACGCTGACTAAGCTGTAGCTGATTGTACATCACTTTAGATAAGCATCTGCAAAGTACCCATAAAGTACATAATAATGTTTGCTTTTATATAAACTGCCATTCTGTGGTCACCGTAGGTCACTGTGGCATCAAACTACCGGGCCAGCAGTGGCACTGAGGCATTTACCACCTGCGGGCCAGGACGCTGCTGTGGAGAAGAGGAGGCAGCAAGAGAGAAATGTTTTAATAAAAAGTTTAAATAAAATGTTTTCTGCATCCCTGTTTTAGCGTCTTCATTACTGCATTTCATATTTTAAATGATGGTTTCTAGTAAAATCGGTTTCCTGTTGCAGACGTGAACGTATCGGTGTAAACACCAATGAAAACAGATGTATAATGTAAAGTACTTTAATTCAGTTAAGATATCTTTGCTTATTTAAAAGCTGTTTTTTAGTGTTTTAAATTGCACTTTATACTAACAAGTATGGGGGAGACATGCAAAGACAGATGAACGTGTGCTGATGGTTTCTATTATCAACTGAGATAGATTAATACAGTGGAGGCCACGGTTCTTTGTTTCACTAGTGAGGCCTTTTAAAAGGCATTTAATAGCATAAAAGTATGATGACATGCAAACACGTATGTTAACGGGATTTTGGAAGAAAAAAAAGTATATTAACAGAGCGGTGCTGCTAAGCTGGTACGTCACTACCGGTAAGTGCAGGACCCTAACCCACATAGTGTGCACTACAGAAGGTAGTGCTTAGTGCGCACTACACACTACCTTCCAGTGCACTCATGTAAGTGCGCGGTTTGAGACACACTCGAAGTATTTGGGAGATCTAACCAAGTACTCAGTAGAAATAACTTTAGCCCTTTTGTATCACTTTATGGTAAAAACTTAGCTCAAAACCCTGTCGTCTGCCCCCTGGTGGACACTTTTTGCACTATAATAATTTGACATATCGAAAATAATCTGTAAATATACTTCTTTTTTTTTTTTTTTTTTTACATTTTGTTAAAAGGCCAAATAAAGGCTTCAAAAATAAATAAAAAAAATCTCACCTAATTTTTCTTGGGTTGAGCTTTTAAAGGTTATGTTAATGTGGTCGTCCAATTGGGGGTTTGATTCCCACTCCCCCAGTCATCTGTCGTTATGTTCTTGGGCAAGACACTTCACCCTCCTTGTCTCCAGTGTTGGCACTGCTGGTGTATGAATGTGGATGAATGTTCGGTGACGGTTGGAGAGGTGGATGGGCTGCCACATTTCCATCAGCCTGCCCCAGGGCAGCTGTGGGTACACATGTAGCTTACCATCACCAGGTATGAGTTTGAAGATCTTTTAAGACCCAGCTATGGGTGTCCAGAGAAGCGCTATATAAATCAAATCCATTATTATTATTACTTGATGTTGTGTTTTCCTGGCTGCCATACACTGAATGAGATATTTTTGGGTTAGTAAAAGCTATGGCAGGAATGACTTTAAATCTTTGAAGTGATTTTTAGCATCACTGTCGTCATCTGATGGGAACACAAACTTTTCGATTTGTTGCTTCTGTCGAACGTCTGCAGACTCTCTTTGTGTTTCCTGCAGATAACCCTCTGCAAACTGACAGTTCTGAGTAATAACTCTCAGGGCAGCGGGCTCTCTGCAGGACACCAGGGGTTACAGAAACAATGAAAAATTCATACAGCTGAATCGCTCACATCGACTTCCTCCTCCTGAGTGTTTTCTTTCATCGCTCTGCAGTGAAACAGCCAGGAACACTGACAAACGTGGCCTCTGTGCTCTGCTGACTCTGCCATTCTCAGCTTCATCTGTTGTATTGTGTCATTTCGAGCGGTTTCTGCTGAAGGACTGCATTCAGTCCAAGGTGAGAAGGATCAATGGCAGCAGTCGGAGCAGGAAAATGGGATCTTTACGCTATAATGAGATGCTCCTGTAGGACAGAAGAAACTCAGACAATCAAAGCAGGAATACTGATCGACAAAGGGTCTCAGAGGCCCCAGGTAACTGTGCTAATGTGGCTCCCAGTATGCTTTGTGTGGAGTCCCCCCAAAGCCTTTTAAGGTCAAACTGATGCAACATGTTATATGTCAATGATAGACCATCAGGGACACAGAAGTTAGAGCCTATCCCTGCTGAAAGGTGAGAGGTGGGACACATCACATGGTTACGGTGTTCATGAGTTGCTGCTTAGCCTTTTCACGGCACAATGCTGGTGCCTGAAGCTATTTTTAAGCTGGCCGGTGTATTCACAGCGGAAAAAGTTGGTTCAGGACCTGAAAAGTCGGTTCTCAAACAAAAAATAACAAAGAAAAAATAGTGTTTCTCAATTGAGGACCATAACGTCATCAGTGGGCAAAAGCTGTGTTCACCTGAAAGCCAGACCGCTGGATTACTTTTGTTGCAATGAAGACATAAAAAGCAAAATTAGCCTCTGCTTTTGATCAATATTTACACTAGCAGTAGTGGGCAGTGATATACAGCACCCAGGGAGTGTAAGTGTGTGTGTGTTTCTCAGGGGAATTGAACCTGGTCTCCCAGACCCAAGTCCACTTCTCTAACTACGAGGCTACTTCCCCCCAAAAAGCCATCATATAGTCCACATTAGTCCAAATTATAATAACTGTGTTCATATAAACTAATTCATAAAAAATAATGACCTACCCAAGAAAAATTAATTAGTTCATAAAGCGGTTCAACTTATTGTATATCTGATGTTGGTGTTGTCATTCGTTTTTCTTATTTTAGCAGGTATCAAGAGTTATGGTGTTTGTTGACCCTCTTTCCTGTTCTCTCATCCTAGTTCTGGTTCTGATGGAGGTTTATTTCTCTCCACTGTCTCCTTGTGCAGCTCAGGATGGAAAACTGATTTAAAGATTTGATGCTATCTGTTGGTTAAGGATATGATAAAGAACATGGTGAGAGTGAATACGTGTTTTTATGTATTTTATCATGTCAGTTTCGCTCCTATCTCCAGGTTTCTTGTGAAAATGTGTTTTATATGTCAATGGGGTTAAATCAGGGGCGCCCAAATCCGGTCCTCGAGATCAAGCATCCTGCAACTTTTAGATGCCACCCTTCTCCAACACACCTGAATCAAATGACTGGCTCGTAATCCAGGCCTCTGCAGAGCTGAATGACATGCAGATGACATCTGATTCAAGTGTGTTGGAGAAGGGTTGCATCTAAAAGTTGCAGGATGGTAGATCTCGAGGACCGAACGTGGGCACACCCTGTGTTAAATAAAGAAAAGAAAATTTGTTAATTAAAGGTGTTTCCTATCAGCAGAAAACAGAAATGAGTGACCTTCTGAGCAGAAGGATGGTTGGCTTCATGTGACTCTGCAACTTCTTTAAAAACCACTTGCGAAACATTTTATTTTGTTTTACTCATAAAAAAAGACATTTTACTCAATTTGTTAAATCGATTCACTCTGGAGGCATAAAAAAGTCATGTGACCACATCCAGAGTCCCTCTCAGCTGGTTGTGCGTCAGCGTTATCTGCTGGCTTTCTGTGAGTTTACTGCAGTGGAGCAAACCGGCACATTTATATTTCAGGATAAAGTTAAACTGCAGGAACTCATGTGTCTGAGCGTTTGTGTTCATGAAATCTTAATGCCTTCAGACGCCACCAGGGACGCAGCCAATCAGCAGCCAGAATATCCTCCCCTCGTTTGGTGTGCTTTATGACAGATGGCCGATCAGTATGCAGAGCACACACTCAGCCCTCCACCACCTCCACCGCTCTTCTCACTTCATTTCTTCGTCATGCTCGGCTGGCCTGTCGACTGGCTCAGGTCTGCGGCGTCTGGAAATGAATGAGGGTGAGACGGAGAGGTGGAGGCAGCGAGTTCAAAGGGATCGACATTTTTAGAAGAAGTGATGGAACAGAGGTGGGGGAGGAGATGGCTGCAGTGTATTTGTGCTCCCATTACACCCAGTCACCAGCTCATCACCCAGTCTCCTGATACATAAACACACTGAAACAAATCGTCACAACACTTCCTCCTGGTCAGAGGACAGTTTAACACATTTAAAACTGTTCTGAATGAAGACAAAAGTCTACAAAACAAGCATGTTAAACGGATGATATTATCATTAAATCAGACAGATTGGAAACAAAACAGCAACCTGAAAACACAAGTTAACAATATTTCCACTGAGAACCAGAACCAGCGTCTTTTCAGTCAACATCTGCATCCTTTCCCTCCTTCTGACAAAATACTAAATATTTTCTTGGATTTGTCTATTTCCTGAATTAAGTGAGAGATTCCATCTATTCCACACAAACAACACAGTGTTAGTTGCTCTGGGTGGTCTCTATAATCCAACCTCTGGTCTCTGACATAAGGAGTCTTAGACCCGTAAAGAGTTGATGTTAATCTGGAAGCAGTTTCCCTGACTGACAGCTGGTGTTTTGGTTGGTGAAATACAGAAAACTGGTCACAGATCAGGGACTGGCTGTGAAGATGGAAACCATCAACAGGAAAGCAGAATGGGAGAAACTGATGGTTCTGGTTTAACAGCTTGAGCTGTGCAGGTCGGTCAGGAAATATAACTTTATGTGATATGTGTCTGAACAATCCAGATAACAAAACTAAAGACAAATGCATTTTTATACTGAAGAAAATCTTCTGAAAAGGCTAAGAAGTTTTCACCCCAGAAGACCTGCATTAAAACCTGGGACATCTTAAGAGATCCTGTTCTTCTGACAACTTTCTACCTAAGTAAGGCAACGGAGGAACCATATTTCATCAAATCAGCACCAGGTGGTCATCACCAGCTTTCTACCTGCTATTTAGCGCAGTCAGCTACAGCAATGAGGGCAGCTGAAACTCTACAAAACACCCCCCAAAAAGGGGGTTTTAGATGAGGGATGTCTCGATTATAGATTTTCATTGTACTATTATTGTTAAAGGTAATCAGGTAATCAGGATTTTAATGATTATTATGCATTAATTGATTTCCCAACACTATAAATGTGTGAAATCACATTTTATTTATTTCTATCTTTTGATGCCAACATAAAAAAATAGCATAGAAACCAAGAAACCTGATTCCATCTAAATCCCCTTTGGTCTGTAAAAAAATAAATTAATCCTACATATTGTTAACCGTTCCTGCTTGGTGTCCAGACCGTGGTCAGAAGACAAGGGGATCTATCAGGCCGAGGCTGCAGGCAGCTTCGGGGTTAAGTAAGCAATAATGCCTGACGAGGTGTTCTATATAATAAATTAATGGAAGATGCGAAGGCAGGCACCTCCATGAAGTCCATAAATTTATGATAATCGACACCTCGAAGGGCATTATCCCGCTTATACCATGGTCACTTACGAAAGAAAAAAATATTAAATAAATTATTAATGCGTTAATGTTGTTTTTACCATTAAAATAGTAGGTTTTTCACAAGAAGCGGCTGAGTGGACTATTTCGTTCGTGACACGTTGCCAAGGTAACCGGCTCTGACACAGAACCTGCAGCTCGGTCGGCTGCAGTTATGTTGGGTGACAACAAGAAACATTTCAGAGGGCGGGTGCAGCTCTTACAGCTTGCGTGTGTACAGAGGATGATGCAACATTTTGTTTCAAACAGTCAAAGTCCAAAGATGGTTTCCTACATTGTTTTTATTGCAAGAAATATTATCCACCATTCACCATTCTGATCATTAAATGTATATCAAGCAAGTCAGTCTATTCTAAATCGTTTTTATAATGTTATCCACCATTCACTCTGTTTAAAGGTCCCATATTATGCAAAATTCACTTTTTAATGGTTTTGGAACAGTCATACTGGTCCCCCCGCATGTGTAGGAGACCCGTAAGTGTGAAACTCTTTCAGGCGCTCTCTCTCCCCCCTGCTCCACCTCTAGGGAAGTAAGCGCTGAATTGAGCGAGTTTGAAAGCCTGTACGTTAAGACGTCATAAGGGACAATAACCACTCCCCACAGAGCGATGGACCCGCTTACCGGCTCTCAAAGCCCGCCCTCTAAAAATCACCTAGCGCCCAGTGTTTTTCCTTTTCGGCAACCCTCGTTAGCGGACATGGCTAAGCGACAGAAGCACTGTTCTGTTTGTGGCTGCATAAATGAACACGAAAACGTTTTTTTACTTCCATCCACTGAACCCACGAGGACTGAGTGGATTAATTTTATTTTTGGAGGAAATGTACCCGGAAAACTTCCAAAGGTTTTGCATGTCTGTGGCCAGCATTTCAAAGAGGACTGTTTCCACAACATGGGGGCATGGAAAGCAGGCTTCACCAACCGTTTGAAGCTGAAGCCAGGTTCAATACCAACTGTCCGTGACACAGCTGGAGAGGTAAGAGCTGGCAGTTATTTTATCGTTTCGGCCTTATTAGTCTGATAGCTTGAAAATATATTAGCACTGTTGTAAATGTAGCCAAGTCACTGTTTCTACTGTTTGTATCCGGTGCCATTGTGCATCAGATTGATGAGCGTAGCTAGCTGTGTTCTCCGTGCGTCGCGGTTTGGGTCGGTAATGGGGGCTTCAGGAATGGGTTCCGGTGTTCCGGCGTTTGTTTATCCTTCACTACGCTGTAATCAGCGTCTAGTTACCGCTAAGGCCTAACCTGTCAATCACCTCATGACGGGCGATGCGATGGGCGGAGCCAACAGCTGAGCTGCTCCACCAGGGTTCCGCCCACCATAAACGGCACATTTCTGAAGCTGCTAAAAAGAGGGAGGTGAAGAGAAGCCGCTGCACTCAAACTGAGGGTCGATTTGTCCATACCATGGCGGAAATATTTCATTTAGATATTAATGAATGGTCTCAGATTGGGAATAAAGTGTATAATATGGGACCTTTAAAGTATGTGAGGTATCTAAGCATAGCATTTGTATGGTACACACTTAAGTCTTTACCATATAAGGTTCTCTGTCCTACAGACTGGACTGACACAAGAAGATGCATTCCATGCAAATGAGCATCCTATAGGCAAACTCTATGATTGGAGGACACAGGACTGTTTGTTTAAACCCTATATAAGACAGAATGACACATCAGGTCTTTAGGTCTTCGTTCTGGCTTTGGGACCTCCAGATTTTGCTGCAGAAATCTGTTTTGATGTCTGAACTTTTGTAATAAACTTCTTTTTATTATTCAAGTCAGCGTCCAGAGACGTTTTTGCCTGAGAGCCAATTTTTCCACATCTCCTGATCAAGATACATCATATGTAAGTAAGGTAATCAAGAGAGAAAGACAGGTGACGACCTGTTTAAAATTAAATGTAACATGGCCGTTGATCGTGACATCTCATGAAGATACTGGCATGTCCATAGTGGTGTTTGAAGGACGGAGATTTAACGTTTGTGGATCCTGACCACTGCTGGTTGGAATGTTGCGGGACGACAAAATGTTGCTCCATTCTCGTCTCTCCTGGGCTGACGGGGCCCAATAAGCCTGCAAAATGGTTTCACAGCAATGCGCCGTCACAGACATGGCCTGTGTCCGAATGTGCACCCTACTCCCTACATAGTGCCCATTATAGGGGTCACGCCATTTTGTCGGAGAGTCCGAATGTCCAGAGAGAAAAGAGTAGGGCACTCAAAATTACACACAATGCATCTTGAAAAGTAGTGAGTATCGATAGTCACTAGACGGGTCAATATAGACCACAATGCATTGCGGGCAGAAGCTCAACATGGTGCAGGGAGGCGAAAAAATTGAACTGCGCGAAGTTACCTATAAGCAAATGAACAAAGAATAAAATACAACATAAGGAATAAAAAAATATATTTACACACAACTTTGGATTGGATTTGGAATGACATCTTGACGTGGGTTGCGGTTGCCATGGTGACGGCTGTAGTCACGTGGTTTGCGGTGACGAAAAAATAGGCAGCTTCGTGTCCGAATCGCCAAGAGAATGAGTCACTATGTAGTGTGCTATGTAGTGGAGCCCTACGTAGTGAAAGAGGGGTTAGGGAGTAGGGTGGACATTTGGACACAGCCATGATCTGGTGTGTCTGCAGCCCAGCATCTGAGTTCTTTCATAGGTGTCATCTCTAAATTCAGAAAGTTCATTTCTTCAACTTCTTTCTCCAGATGGATGAAGGTAGATTTCCAGCAAATTCCTCCTTCAGTCTCATCTTCTTTCTCTCTCTGAGTGTTGCTGTGTTCCAGCGCTGAAGATGGACCAGCGGAGAAGAACAACGCCTGGAAGCACCTGAGACGTGGGATCGAACCTCAGCTGCAACAACCTGAGGTATGAGTGTGTGTGTGTGTGAGTGTGTGTTGGGGGAACTAAAAACACAAAAACAAAACAAAAACTTCAAAACCTAAAAACACAAAACATCTAAAACCAAAACCTGAAAACTCTGCGAGCATTTCCCATCAATAATTTCCGCGGAAATCGAGCATTTCCGGTTGCGAATATCCGATATTCGTCAATTGTGACCTTCAAGATGAAGAAGAGCAGCTGAGTCAACGGTAAGTTTTACTGCTTGCTACGTATAACTTATATCAGTTGGTCCTTTCATTGACTTAAAGCAGAAATTTGAGCCTGTGATTAAGTGAAGAAACACTGAAATGATGATTTTCTTCTCTAAAAGGTTCTCCAGGATTCAGGCAGCAGACCTGTGAAACAGGAAGAGCGAATCTGAGCCTCACATTCGCTCTTCCTGTTGGGGTTCCTCCTCAAACTGGTGTATGTGGATCCTCATCACTGGTTCCAATCAGCTCTCTTAACATCATTTAAGGTCCTTTTCCTCAACTGTGTGACTGAAACATGACAACAGGTTCATTTGTGTAATCAGACCTCGGCCTCTGAGTTGGGTTTAACTCTGACACATGTTTTGTTGGTGGTTCTGCAGGAATAACTACTGGTGCCATCAGTCCACTGGGCCGGCTCCATGAAGTCCTGCTAGACTCTGATATCTGCGATAAACCTGTAGAACCGCAGGAGGGAGGAACTTTTTACATTTTTATTTAACTTTATTTAACTTTATTAAACAGACTGTCAAGTTTATAGCAAACAATTAGACTAGTGGTTTTATAGATGAGAAGGAAAGTATGTTTTCCACTGACAGCTGGATCAACAGCTTTTTAAAGCTGAAAGATCCCATTTCTCCCATGTGATTTGAATGCAGCAGTTAGTGTGTGAAGCACGTCTCTGAAGCCACCACAGTTATCGCCTACAGACAGCAGACACTTAACCTCTGAGAGCACGTCAGGGGGAAACACCTCAAGCCCTGTAGATGATGATGATGTTTGTTTACTTTAAACTAGTCCATCTGTCCAGTAACCAGTCCAGTAGAGAAAAGAGACAGAAGATGTTTTTGCTTTGGAAATGTTTTAGAATCAGAATAATCATCTTGTCAGTCGGAGGTTGAGGAGAAAATATGATCATTATGTGAGTTTCCGAGCTGCAGAAAGAACTTTGTTTAAGACTCAAATGTTTTTTCAGCATCTTCATCACTTCAGAAAAGCTGAACGCGGATCACGTTTCTGTTTGTTTTCACGGCGCAGTTCACTGAGAGCAAGGTCAGAGGTCGATGAAGGCAGCGCCGAGGAAGAGGAGGGGTGGATGGGGGGGATTGGGCCACCGGGGGAGCCTGAGGAGGCAACATAAGCTGCAGAGCAGGAAGGAGTGACAGAGGCTTAAAACCAGACAGCGGTTTTCTGTCAGCAGGACAGCAGGCAGAGAAAACTACTGAAACCACAGACACTTCCTTCAAACCGACTATATCTGGTTTCACTGTTAAATAAAAGACTAAACTTTTATTTACTTTAAAAAGATACATGTCTACTTATACTCACTGGTCACTTCATCAGGTCCACCTTCTAGTACCAGATTGGAGCCCTTTTCTTCCAGAACTGCTTTAATTCTTGGTGTGATAGATGAAACAAGGTGGTGGAAACTTTCCTCAGAGGTTTGATCAACATGACAGCATCACACAGCAGCTGCATCCATGATGAGAATCTCCCGTTCCTCCACATCCCAAAGCTGCTCTACTGGACTGAGATCTGGTGGCTGTGGAGGCCGTTGGAGTCCAGTGAACTCATCGTCATGTTCTAGAAAGCAGGTGGAGATGATCTGAGTAACAGATTGTTATGTTCTGTTCAATGTGTGTGAATGTTGAATTGAGGTGTGTTTTAAAAACAACAAGCCTGACTGAGAACTAATGAATCTTAATTACATCTGGTTCTTATTTATCTGTCACTATGTATTGGATGTTCTAGCTTAAGGACACACTGACTCAGATGATTTTATTAAAACAAACGTTTTAAACATTAATAGCAGAGCTAAAACAGTTCAGAATGAAAGCAAGTTTTACACCAGCAAACATCTTTATTCACGCCCAGATTCTTATTATCAGGATGTTAAATGTTTCTGAAAAGCCTCCAATTGGGAATTAATTCATGAGAATAAGCATCAAAACTCACATTTCTTCAGTTTTAGCTTCTTTTTATCCGGTTGGTGTTAAATTCAGAAGAGAATTTAAAATTGTTGTCTTCAGAGTCGACTCTGGATGTTGGGACTCATCCGTCTTGGGGTTTCAAACTGTGGAAACTCTGTGGCGTAATGGTGGCGTGTCTGACTCCACATCCCAAGGTTGTGTGTTCAAAACACATTAGGGTCATCTGACGTGTTTCATGTGTAATCTAAATATTTCTTACTGTTTCTAGCGACAATATTGATATAAAAGAGGATTAATCTGCAGGATTTTCACCATGTAACCTCCCTGTAACTGACCAGAAATTCTGACATTTGCATCACAAATAAAAGAAAAACCTACGATTTTAAAATAAAACGTTCAATGTACAGTTACAGTGAAACACAAACAATAGAAAATATAATAACACTGCTGGGCAGCTTTCTAAATGCAGGTCTCCAGTATTATTTATTTGCCAAACAGCAATTATTCTGCTAAAAGCTAGCTAGATGTTTTTCCTCTGTTTCTAGATTCTTTTCTCAGTTTCAAAAGAAATGTTAAAAATAATAATAATAATAATAAAATTATAATATATATTTCCAAGTCCAGGTAGAGGTCTTATAGCCTTTTCATCTGTTTTCTCCAGAGAAATCCGTAGTTAATTTTGTTATAAGAATGGCACTGTCACTTTAAGAGCTGGTGAGAAGGGTGAGAAGGGTGGAGCAGCAGGAAGAAAGATGGAGACATGCAGCGTTGGAGCATGCTGCATGAGAAAGAGGGAAAGAGAGCTAATTCTGTGTGTTCTAATCAGAGACGTTTGTAACTTTTTTTTGAGAGTGATTGTACAGTTTTTGGACCCGATCTGAGCAATAAATGCCACAGCCATCCTTAAGCTGCTCTTTTGTCTGGGTTGGCGTGGCTTAGTGGGTCGCGTGGTTGTCCTGTAACCCAGTGGTTGCTGGTTCAATCCCAATCTGACAAACTCATGTTGTGTTCCTGAGCAAGATACCAAACTCCTGATGGGTTGTGGTTGAGCGCTTCAGCTTTTGCCATCAGTGTGTGAATGAATAATACTATGTAAAGCGCTCTGGGTGCCTTGAAAGGAGCTGTATAAATCTAATCCATTATTATCAGGGTGGAGGGGTTTGATCATATGAGCTCAGCTGTCTGCTTGTTTTTTGCCCCTGGTAGGGTCACATAAGACAAACATCCTACATGAGAGACAGGACCAAGAGAGGTTCAAAAAGACATCTAATGAACAAAACTATCAGATTCCACTCTCTCTTGCCTGGATGCAGGTCACTGCAGGTCCCTTCTAGAGTCAGATCTGGTGGTGGAGCAGACCAGGTACAACCTGAAGGGCCCCTCTCACAGTCATCCATGAGGGGCTCAGAGTAGAGCAGCTGCTGCTTCACATCAAGAGGAGCCAGATGACGAGGCTCAGGCGTCTGGTTAGGATGCCTCCTGGACGCCTTCCTGGTAGGGTATTCCAGTCAAGTCCCACCGAGAAGAGGCTCTGGGAAAGACCCAGGACACCCTGGAGGAACTACGTCTCTCAACTGGCCTAGGAACACATTAAGATTTCCAGGTTCTGGACCTTTCCTTCTCTTTATTCTTGATTAATTTCTCTGACTTGGAATATTTATTTAGCTGCTGAATCCTTTTGTTTTACTCTATTGATTTCTCTTAATTTAGAGCTGGTGAGACACGAGCGTCTCTCTGACTTCAGCTGTCCACTTCAGACTGACTGACTGCAGAAACTACAGAAGAAAGGTTTCAGGGTTAAACAGGCTGTAAACTGATCTGCTTTTTTATTGAGTGTTGTTTGTGGGAAATTATCTTCCAGTGAAACCAGAAAGCTCAGTCTTCATCAGTCATCACAGGGATTGTTTTACAGTCTGTACCAGCAGCTGGAGATCATCATCAGAGCTGGATTTCAGGTAAAAACCAGAGTCAGTACCCGGACTTGTTCCTGACAACAGTTTGGATGCTTCTTTTCCTCTGGAACACTGATTGGTCTGACGATGGTCCATCCCAGATGCCTCCGAGCCCAGAGAAGTCAACATCTCTGGACTTCCGGACCAGGTTAACATGCGGCTTCTTTTCTTTTCAGTTCTGGACTGTGAATCTGTGAATCTGTGAAATTCTGGATTGTAGAGCTTGATGAAGTAATCCTTGTTCTGGTGGTTCTATCAGCTGGAGATGAATGACGGGTTTCAGTTTCTCCAGGAATTTCTGATGTTGGGTTTGCAACTGTTAACGCAAATTCATTATGTCTTCACAAATTTATTACGTCTTTGTAATTATGTCCAGCTGGGGCCTTGTTGCTGCATGTCACCTCTTCCCTCCTGCTTTCTGTCTAATGAAGGGCCCAGACCCGGAAATACTTTCCTAGAGCTGACCATGAAATAGACGAAAAAAACAAAACAAACAAAAAAAAAAAAAACATTTTTCTACCTCAAAACACCACCAGAGAAGGTCTGATATGTAAGACCCTCTCTTTCTTTTTATGTGCTATTTTTATTTTAATCATTTCTTGTTTTACAATAGTTGCAGCTTTAAGAGCCATCACAACTTTTGATGCACTTTTCACTACAGGTGTCTCAAAAAGTACTGGGATCTTGATGCAGTTGACTGAGGCATCAGAGATGACTCGCTCCTTTGTCCTTTACACACTGAAAATCCTCAGATTGACTGAATGCTTTAATGATATTCTGATTGTAGAAGGGAGAAATATGAAAATCCCTTATATCTTTCTTTGAGGTGCTTTGTTTTTAAAGTGTTCAATGATTTTCTCACAAACTGGGATCCTCTCAACATCCTCCTCATTAAAACGTCTTTTCAGATGCAGGATTTTATATGTTCAGTAACTTGATTGACAGCTTTCAGATGTTTCATCTTCCTTCACCTCCTTGCAGAGAAGGAAAAACTTCCAGCTCTTGTGTAAATGAAAGTAGAGATCCTGAAATCAGCAGCTAAGTGTGACCTCCACCCTCCTCCTCCTCTGTGGATCAGTATGCAGAGCAGGTGTCACCTCTGCAGAAACCAGCTGATAATTATTGATTGTGTCTCTTCATGCATGAAATAATTTGGGACGTCCCTTATTTGCATGCAGTCCAGGAGGAACCAGCTGCATCTGATCTCAGATCGACTGTAATCTCTGCTGAGGGGATTTAATATGTGATATGTTTCCTGCCTGGAATTAGATTTAATAAAAGGCAGAACATAAACTGGACCTTTCATCAGGTTTTTTTTAGGAGTGGTCTCATGGCTGCTGCAGTTAACGTGTCCTGGTGAAAAGGACCAGGCACATCTAAGCCTTGGGTAATGACCAAATCATTTAACAT
The DNA here is from genome assembly GCF_017639745.1 of Melanotaenia boesemani. NCBI lineage: Eukaryota > Metazoa > Chordata > Actinopteri > Atheriniformes > Melanotaeniidae > Melanotaenia > Melanotaenia boesemani. Next base: position 25,855,142 of record NC_055703.1, on the reverse strand, counting down.
GGAGACGTGCTGCAGACGCCGGCGTCCTCACATCGGCACTCGGAGGGGTTCATTAAATCCTCCTCTGGGCCCTTCAATGCTGCCGGTCTCTGAACGCATCATTGTCCTTTTAATGAGATCCAAGCCTCTGGTTGCAGTTCAGGTAGCAGAGCAGCTGTGGAGCATCATGTGACACGTCCCTCAGGTTCGACATGACACATATCTGGTAATATCAAGATTTTAAAAAGCAGATAAAATATTTATCATATCATGCATGTTCATATTCGGACATTTATTTCCCAATTTCCACAACCAGTAAAAACGTTATGTAAAAGAGGCAAGCAGTAAAACTTACCGTTGACTCAGCTGCTCTTCTTTCACTTGAAGGTCACAAACGACAAATATCGGAAAGTCGCAACCGGAAATGTTCGATTTCTGCGGAAATTATTGATCGGAAATATTTTCAGGTTTTGGTTTTAGATGTTTTGTGTTTATATTGTTGCGTTTTTAGTTCCCCCAACACACACTCACACACACACACTCACTCATACTTCAGGTTGTTGCAGCTGAGGTTCGATCCCACGTCTCAGGTGCTTCCAGGCGTTGTTCTTCCCCGCTGGTCCATCTTCAGCGCTAGAAAACAGCAACACTCAGAGAGAGAAAGAAGATGAGACTGAAGGAGGAATTTGCTGGAAATCCACCTTCATCCATCTGGAGAAAGAAGTTGAAGAGATGAACTTTCTGATTATAGAGATGATTTTATGAACTGAGGACATGAAGTTGTGGAGCTTCTTTGTTGTTATTTAGGAGAAGAATAAGATGAGTGTGTTGTCTGTCCTGCATAGATCAGTGGTTAAACTACAGATTTTAATGCAGTTTATCCAGGTTCAACTCTGGATTCTGATTTTTTTATTTTTCTTTTACATGTGAACCACTGGAACGTTCCTCTTCTTAAGAACTAAAGTTCATGTTTATCAGAGAAATTTGGGGTTTCACAGTTTTCTTTCGTCTTTAAGAAGAAGACCAAACTTTGTAAAAGTTTGGCCTTCGTTCATCTGCAGTCTGCAGGAAGTTAGTTGGACTATCGATGGTGTTACCAGTCTACCATGCTTGTGTTTTCCTCTTTAAAACATCTATAAATATCAAACCTAAGTTACTGAAAATGTCTTGTAAACTGTGCAGTGTGAATAAAACTCACTCTTCATTTGGTCAGAAATCTGTTTCTGAACTTTTTTCTCTACATTATGTCAGTAAAACCTTTTGCCCAGAAACAGACAGAAAAACATTATGAGAACAAAGAATATTTTCCTACCATATCACATTCTGATTGATTAATTAAAGAATTAATTTATGTTTTAGCTTCTGGAGGTTCATTGCAACTTGAGTTCACAGATAAGTTTTGTCTTCATTCATATGTAAATTTTAATGAGTTTATTTGTTCCGGTGGAAGTTTAATGAATCAGATCTTTGTGCCTCTTTGCCTTAGATTTGACTCCAAGCCTGGAAAACTGGAAAATAAGTGTATTAACAAAGAAAGAAAAAATTAATTTCCCTGAAAATTATATGGTATGAAGAAGAAAAGCTTTGAAAGACCTCAGATAAGCTGGAGAACATTTAATCAAGACCACTTTAAAAGATTAAACTAAAGTCTGACATTAAACCAGTGGAAAAAAATCCTCTCCGGTCCTCGTTTCTTCCTGCTTGTGTTGATTCCACATGTTTTCTTTTCTCCAGTTTCAGAATTTTTCTGAACAATAATAGAGTTAATGCGACTGACAGAAAGCAAGTAATAAACACACACTCAGCGATGTGTTTCATACCTGCTTTAAGTGCGACCGACTCTCAACGTGTCACAACTCATCTGTCAGCCGGAGGTTTATCATTTATAATGCAGGACGCTTCCTGGCTTCATGCTCCACTTTAATCAAAAGATTGCCAGAGTTAAGGGAACCTCCTCCTCTTCTTCACGCTGTTCATTTTATATCTCCTCTTCTCCAAAGACAATAAGGGAAACCATGTTAACACCTTCAGCTCCAGGCTGGTTTTTAGATTTTTCATGAGAAGGAAACAGTGTCACTGCCACGGTAAAAACTCTACAACCGTGATGTAGACACCGAGAGTCTCCATCAGATGATCTCTTATTTCTTAGGTTCTCTCAAATACTCATTCATTAAAAGTCTGTTTTCCATCAATCTTCTGTATCGACTTGTTCCAAGGCAGGATCACAGGGGCCGGAACCATCCCGGCTAGGTGAGAGGCACAAACAATCATTCATTTAAACCTGAAATCTTCTTGCTGTGGGGCATCGGTGCAAACCGTCACACGCCAATACAGCCTGAAATTAAATTAAATCAATGACATGAATTCAGGCGGTGGTGTGGTGGTTGGCACCGCAGCCTCACAGCAGGAAGGTCGCTGTTTGTATCTTCGGTGGGTGAGGTTTATTGGTGACTCTGAAGTCTCCCCAGGAGTGAGTGGGTGAATGGTTTGTCCCTGCGATGGACTGGTGACCTGTCCAGGGTGTACTCTGCCTCTCACCTGCTAAAATGCTGGGATAGGCTCTAGGTAATTGACTCTGTGGTAGAGAATGAAGAAATGAATTCAAATACCCTTTATGTACAGGTTTGCCTTAAAACTGAACTATCCTGAAGCACACTTAGGAGGTAGTGCCACGGTGTTCATGTACTCACTGCTTTGTCCGGGGTTGTTAGCTGACATAATTGACTGTGAAACAGCCTGTGATGATGTTGCAATTGAAAAATTGTTCTTAATAATTAAGATGATAATTAAGGGGCATTTGAACTCCTTGATGCAGCGTTCCTGGTTGCACAGTGGCATGGCGTTTCTGGCTCTAACCTCAACGTTTTGTGTGGAGTGTATGTTGCATGATTGCTTGTCTCTTTAAGACCACTTTTAAAATTCATTCAGCAGCTAAGTTTAGGCAGCTTGTGAACTCTGTGAGTTCTTCTAGAGTTACTGTTTTCTCAAAACAACGTAGAGTTTATGCTAAAAATTCGTATCAAGCTAACAAACAGGCAGCACTGAACAGTTGATGGAGCAGCTGAGAATATTTCCTTCAGAGAGCAGAAGCTGCAGCTCAACAACCAAAACTGTTTTCTCATGTTTTAGCCGATTAAAACAATAAAACTGTGATGGAGGAAAGTTTGAGCAAAGCTTTTATTGATTTATGAGAAGCTGTTGCATTAAAGGGTTGAAGGTGATGTGACTGGACCCAACAGAGTCAAACTTCCCAGAGAGCACCAGAAGGGTCACTCAAGCAGGACGCTGTCATGTTCAGTTGCCACCAGGTTAATGGAAAGCCTCGCAGGTCTAACAGAGCGCTCAGACTTAGACTGCTTGTCAATCACTGTGATATTGGATGCTGACACCAAACTTCACTCTGGACTTTTTATTTACGAAGATGTGACACCGTCCTCACACGGGAGCTGAAAGGAAGGTCAAAGAAAGTCACACAAGGTTCAACCGTCAGAGTATTTACCACTCCTTCCTTTTCATCTAACTTTCTGTTTCACTGACTGGTTTAAACTGGTCTGTGAGCAGATGGATGTAACATGAAACCAAATCCCACAGACGTCAGAGGGATGGCAGGTGGTGTAGAGATGGAGGAGGAAGGTGATCACCAGCAGGGATTTCAGTGTTGATTACCATCATTTAAATCATTGCTTCAGTCGGAAAGAAGATATATATCAGAGTGAAGTCACTCTGCTACAGCAGGCCAGGAAAGTCAAAAGGAAAAGAGTTTTTCAAGGAGCAGCCTCTTCATCCCTCTGGGATTCTCCTCTTCATTTTCTCTGCAGGTCTATGAGGATCCTAATGATGCAGTTCGGTTCAGGGCTTAAAAGCAACTGTTTTTGTTTATGTAAAACATGGAAGAATTCTCAAGAAAAATTAACTAATTTATGAAAATGAGCTTTATGATCTCAAGACAACAACAACAAAACCATGGACACTTTCAGATGTTTCTGACACTCAGACTTCAAACAAGTCTGCATATGTGATGCCATCAGAGCAAGAAACAGCTGAATTAGTTTTTAGTTAGGGTCGGATTTTTGCTTTTAACCCTTAAAACTCAACTAGATTATATCATCACCAGTGTCTCAGGAGCGGTAGTGTGTAGCTCTGTGGGGTTAACTGTGATGGATAGCTACCCTTTAGGTGATCTGCGGAAGTTTTCCAGACATTTCTATCCCGTCCAAAAGGTATAAAATGTCGTGTTTGTTCAGAGACTATCAGGTAAATCCACAAGGATCCATGACAACAGCATTTATTATCACATTTCATCATAAAAACACCACCATCACTACTATGTTGCTAAGAGACCTGTTTAGACCTGTTTAGACCTGGACATGATGATGTCAGACTTTCCACCAATCAGAGAGCTTAGATTGAGGGTAACGTCCAATCAGGAGCAGCCAAAGATCAACCAGTGAGCAGAAAGTTCTATGTGTGTGTGAAAAGAAGAAAAATAATGCTCCTCTATGGCTGGAATAAAGCCAAGAAGACGTTTCTGATGCACGGTGGCGCCACAAAGCAGCTGAGCTGGAGTTGGTTTAGTGAGGATAGCAGGTAAATAGTAGCAGGAATAACTGGAAATGAGGAAAAAGTGGAAACATGGAAATAGTTTCTGTTGTGTGTTTGTTTCAATAACAATATTTTTTCTCCTGAAAGCCACAACCTGAGAGAACGATGAGATGAGAAAAGGCTTGGTCACTGTTGGTCTGTGTGTTATTTCTACAAAGTTCTGTTAGTAATAAATTCTGCTTTCTTCTTCTGGTCGGCCTTTATGCTGCTAATTCTATTCATACATTCATTTTACATCATTTTACCTCCCAATCTGACAGCTGGAAACATCATGTCTGATGCTGACTGGGATTAAAAGGGTTCAGCTTCTACATGTAGTCATACATAAACAACTAAAAATAAAACAAGAGGTCAAAAAACATTAAAAAACATTGCTTATGTAAGATTTTTCAGTTATTAAAACTAAATAAGTTTTATTAAGAACATCTCAGAAGATGGATTCCACGATGGGCGAATCTATTCAGCCGAAACAAGTCCTGACCTCAGAGGGTTTTGTCTGATGTGAATTGCTAATAGTGAGTTTTAAATTAGGGGGAGTGGCAAGCACGCACGCACGCACGCACACACACACACACACACACACACACACACACTTTTAATGAGGCCCTGCTTGTGTTTGTGCAAAGAGAAAAAAAAGCTCAGACTTGGGCTCCTGAGAGGTTTAATGGGCGCAGATGTTCAAAACGTCAATGCCTAAATTACTTGGTGTGTATTTGCATTATTTGTGTTGCAGTGACATAAAGCTGCTCATGCAGTAAAACTCATTCAATAAATGGTCCACAACTCAACACAGATCAGTGTTTAACAATGTGATGCAGTCTGATTTGATTCAACTCATTTTCTTTTATTTACCACACAAACAGAAGCTGATTTATTTAAACTAGCTTCAGTAATAATAAAAAAAAAAAGAATAAATACATTGATAGATTTGTGATGGATTAATGGCTTTTATCACAAGTTGTAAAGATATATTTCATATCCAGTCAGGAGAAAAAGTCCATCCTAAATGCCCGTACTTATACAGCTCTTTTACCCAAAGCTCTTTGCATATACGTCACATTTACCCAAACATTCACACACTGATGGCAGAAGCTGCCATGCACAGCACTTAACAACGACCCATCAGGAGCAACTTGGGGTTCGATGTTTTGCTCAAGGACACCTCGACATGAGATCTCCGGGCTGGGATCAAACTGGTAACCCTTGGGTTACAGGATGACCACTCTACCCACTGAGCCACGCCACCCCATCCTCTTCTAGTTAAATGTTTTCATAACAGAACATAATAAAACAGAGAACTCGGCCTTAGATGAAGCAACATGACATAATTCACCGTATCATTATCTACCAAACAGAAACTAAAAATCACAATCAGTGTGTTTTAACACCATGCCAAGAGGAAAGACAACAGCAAAGATCTGAGCGAAGTTAACATTTAACTTGCCTCAGTTAGCAAGTTAAATGTTCAAGATAAAGTTAAGAATGCAATGCTCAGAAAAAATAAAAAAGACGTACCTGAAGCAGTGTGGACTTCTCTGGATTCTGAAGCATCTGGGATGGACCATCACTGGTGGATTGGGTCGGATCGGGGTGCTGTGACGGTACAGGGTTGGATCGGGGTTTTGTGACGGTACAAGGTTGGATCAGGGTTCTGTGATGGTACGGGGTTGGATCGGGGTGCTGTGATGGTACAGGGTTGGATCAGGGTTCTGTGACGGTACGGGGTTGGATCGGGGTTCTGTGAGAGTACGGGGTTGGATCGGGTTTTGTGACGGTACAGGGTTGGATAGGGGTTCTGTGACGGTACAGGGTTGGATCGGGGTGCTGTGACGGTACGGGGTTGGATCGGGGTTCTGTGAGAGTACGGGGTTGGATCGGGGTGCTGTGACGGTACGGGGTTGGAATGGGGTTCTGTGAGAGTACGGGGTTGGATCGGGGTTTTGTGACGGTACAGGGTTGGATCGGGGTTCTGTGACGGTACGGGGTTGGATCGGGGTTTTGTGACGGTACAGGGTTGGATCAGGGTTCTGTGACGGTACAGGGTTGGATCGGGGTTCTGTGACGGTACGGGGTTGGATCGGGGTTTTGTAAGAGTTGTCAGGGCTGCACCTCGTCCTCCGGCCCGCTCGTCATCTCCCGAGTACTAGGACTGGACTACACTATCCACAACGCACCGGGAGTTGTCATTATCAGGATCACCTGCAGGCCCTCATCAGACTAATAGTCTTCACCTGGACACAGCCCTATATATATCTTCTGTTTACCCTCATTCAGTGTCTAGTCTTGCTTTTGCTTGTGCATCCTATCCGCTGACTGACTTCATTAAATCATCTTACCTGCAACCTGCGCTTGTGTCCAGCCGTCCCTGTGTCAGCCGTTACAGAAGACTAGACCAACCATGGACGCAGCGGGTTGTTCTTCGTCCGGAGAACCGTCTTCAGCCCCAGCTTCGGTTCCCGATCCAGCCACCGTCCTGCCTCAGTTTACGGCAGCCATCCTTGCGCTGGAACGGAGACTGGGAAGGCAGGAGTCCGTGATGGCTGATCTTCTCCAGCATCTCCAGATCCGGCATCAACCACCACCGACAACTGGGGGAACCACGGCTCCACCTCCGGCACCGGAGGCGGCTTCCTCCTCATTGCCTCGAGCTGCCGTGTCTCCCGTCAGACTTCCGGAGGCATACCAAGGTGGAGCTACCGACTGCGCGGGATTCCTGCTTCAGTGCGATCTATACTTCGCCTACCATCCGGGTCTCCAGGATCGGGAGCGGATCGCCACTGTGATCTCTCTGCTGGGTGGACGTGCACGGGAGTGGGCCACCGCCAGCTGGAACGAAGGCGGAAGCAGCCTGTCGTCTTATCCAGCTTTCCTTCGGCTGTTTCGAGCCGTCTTCGACCACCCACCGGAGGGTCGAGAGGGTGGTGAACGCCTGCTTCGTCTCCAGCAGGGTTCCCGCTCTGCAGCCGAGTACGCCCTGGACTTCCGCACCACAGCAGAGGCAAGCGGATGGAACGAGGCGGCGCTCACCACCGTCTTCCGACAGGGACTCCGCCCCGCTCTTCAGAAGGAGCTGGCTTGCCGGGATGACACCCTTTCTTTGGACCCTCTCATTGCTTTGGCCATCCGTCTGGACAACCTGCACCGTGACAGACATCTCGCCCATAACTGCCCCTCGCAGATGAGGGACTCACAGGAGGAACCCATGCAGTTGGAAAGATCCAGGTTGTCCACAGCGGAGCGGCGCCGCCGCAGAGAGAGGGGTTTATGCCTGTATTGTGGTGAGGAGGACCACCTTCAGCCGGATTGCCCTCACAGACCTCGGTCCGGAAGAGATAAGCAGGACCGGTCCGCAGTTCCTGCTCGGGTGAGTGCATCTCCTCCCTCCTACTGCTTGGATCAGTTTTCCATCCCCGTGCATGTATCCTATGGTAACCAGGACTGTTCTCTCCCTGCTTTAATTGACTCCGGCGCGGCGGGCTATCTCATCTCCCCTATACTGGTGAATCGGCTCCGCCTACGGCTCCACCGCCTCCCTACTCCGGTGGCCATCCGAGCTATCGATGGGAGACCGATCAGCAGTGGGACTGTTACCCACTTCGTGGGCCCTCTCCAGCTCTCTGTTGGCTCTCATCGGGAAACGATCACCCTGTTTGTCCTCCCTCAGTCCCGTCACCTCCTGGTTCTGGGTCTCCCCTGGCTCCGCCGCGCCTCTCCCACCTTTCAGTGGGGGTCTGGCGCTGTGTGTTTCCCTGCCACGCTGCCGGCTCCTCCTGTGACTCTGGACTGCGCTTCCACCTCCGTAGAAAGCCCGGTGGTGACGTCGGCTTCTGCGGTTCCCAGGGAGTACCAGGACCTGCTAGAGGTGTTCAGTAAGCAACGGGCCACCTGTCTTCCACCTCACCGTGCCAGCGACTGCAAGATCGAGCTTCTCCCGGGGACTTTACCACCGCGCAGTCGCATTTATCCCCTCACACAGTCAGAACAGAGGGCCATGGAGACTTATGTGGAGGAGGCGCTGCGACAGAAGTTCATCTGTCCTTCTTCTTCTCCGGCTTCTGCCGGTTTCTTCTTCGTGGAGAAAAAGGATGGGGGACTTCGGCCCTGTATTGACTACAGGGGTCTCAACGAAATCACCTTGAAGTACAGGTATCCCCTTCCCTTGGTGCCCAGCGCTTTAGATCAGTTGCGTGGCTCTACTATCTACACCAAACTGGACCTCCGCAGCGCTTACAACCTGGTACGCATAAGGGAGGGCGATGAATGGAAGACAGCATTGAGCACGCACTATGGACATTTTGAGTACTGCGTGATGCCGTATGGTCTGGCCAATGCACCCTCCGTCTTCCAAAGCCTCATCAACGATGTGTTACGTGACATGTTGGGCAAGTTCGTGATTGCTTATGTCGATGACATCCTCATCTACTCTGAATCCAGGTCTCAACATGTTAGGCACGTCCGACAGGTTCTGGACCGACTTCTTGCCCACCGATTGTTTGTCAAGGCGGAGAAATGCCTATTCCATTCTCCAACCGTGGCGTTTCTGGGTTACGTCATCGGCCCGGAGGGTGTGAGGATGGATCGGGACAAGGTAGAGGCTGTCACTGCCTGGCCGACTCCACGTACTGTGAAGGAACTTCAGCGGTTCCTAGGATTTGCTAACTTCTATAGACGCTTCATCCGGAACTTTAGCTCTGTGGCTTCTCCCCTCACCTCTCTGCTCAAAGGCAAGCCTCGAACACTGGTGTGGAACCCATCTGCGCAGGCGGCGTTCGTGGACCTTCAGACGCGGTTCACCACGGCGCCAATCCTTCGTCTACCAGACCCCAGTCTGCCTTTTGTGGTGGAGGTTGACGCCAGTGAATCGGGAATCGGGGCGGTCCTGTCTCAACGCTCCGGTGAGCCACCCAAGTTACACCCCTGTGCTTACTTTTCCAGGAAACTGACCCCGGCTGAACGCAACTATGACGTGGGGAACCGTGAACTTCTGGCCGTGAAGATGGCTATGGAGGAATGGCGCCACTGGTTGGAGGGGTCTTCACAACCATTCCAGGTCCTCACTGACCACCGGAACTTGAAATACCTCCGCACGGCCAAACGCCTGAACCCCCGCCAAGCTCGGTGGTCTCTGTTGTTCTCACGGTTTGACTTTACCATCTCTTACAGACCGGGGAGCCGGAACGTTAAAGCCGATGCTTTGTCTCGCCGTGATGTCCCAATGGCGTCTTCAGAGGAGCCCGTCCCCGTTCTCCCGGCCACAGTGTTCGTCGCTCCCATCGTATGGGACCTGGATGCAGACATAGAACGGGAATCCTGCCTGTCACCTGCTCCTCCTTCTTGTCCGGCAGACCGCACATTCGTGCCTCAGTCCCTGCGTGACCGGATCATCAGGTGGGCTCATACATCCGCATCTTCAGGCCATCCCGGATCAAGACGCACGGCTCAGCTACTCACCCAGAAGTACTGGTGGCCCAACATGGTTGCGGAGATTGACCAATACGTCCGGTCTTGCTCCTTGTGCGCCACGATGAAATCACCGCGCCATCCGCCGGCTGGGAAACTGATGCCCTTGCCTGTTCCCCTGAGGCCCTGGACACATATAGCGGTTGACTTTGTCACTGACCTACCGGTCTCAGAGGGGCATACGGTGGTGTTGGTGGTCGTAGACCGGTTTTCCAAGTTCTGCAAATTCATCCCTTTTCCTAACCTCCCTACTGCCTTCCAGGTTGCTGAGTCCATCTTCGACCAAGTGTTCAGGAACTTCGGCCTGCCAGAGGACATCGTCTCTGACCGGGGCCCCCAGTTCATATCTCGTGTGTGGAAGTCCTTCCTCCGTCGCCTGGGGGTTTCGGTCAGTCTGACTTCTGGTTGTCACCCGGAATCCAATGGTCAGGCGGAGCGCGCCAACCAGGAGTTGGGGAGGCTGCTCCGGGCTCATTGCGCTCGTAACCAGCATGACTGGGCCAGGTTCCTGCTGTGGGCGGAGTACGCCCAGAACTCCCTCCGGAACGCCTCCACGGGTCTCACACCCTTCCACTGTGTGTTGGGCCGTCAGCCCCCTCTGTGTCCCTGGCATCCTGATCCTGAGGGGGGCCCTGCTGTGGATGACTGGTTCCGTCGGGCAGAGCGGGTCTGGGGCTCGACCCACCACCAGCTGTGACGTGCCGTCCGCCATCAGAAGATCCAGGCGGACCGTCGGCGTTCGGTGGCTCCTGTCTTTCGCACTGGGGACCGTGTGTGGCTCTCCACTCGGGACCTGAGGCTTCGCCTGCCCTGTCGGAAGCTGAGTCCCCACTTCGTCGGGCCCTTCAAAGTCTTGCGCCGGGTTAATGAGGTGTCATACACTCTGTTGCTCCCCTCTCAGTATCGTATTTCACCTACCTTTCATGTTTCCCTCCTTAGGCCGGTGGTCCGGGGTCCCCTCGCTGATGAAGTTCCGCTGGATGACCCTCCCCTGGCCTTGGAGATTGAGGGCTCTGTGGCGTACTCGGTCCGGTCTCTCCTGGACTCCAGGCGTCGTCTGGGCCGGCTCGAATACTTGGTGGACTGGGAGGGTTAGGGTCCGGAGGAGCAGAGTTGGGTCTCCCGGGAGGACGTCCTTGACCCGGACCTTATCCGGGACTTCCACCAGGCTCGCCCTGATCGCCCTGCCCCTCGTCCTCGCGGCCGTCCTCCGGGTGCCCGGTGTGGCATGTCGGGTGCCTTGCCTCAGAGGGGGGGCTCTGTCAGGGCTGCACCTCGTCCTCCGGCCCGCTCGTCATCTCCCGAGTACTAGGACTGGACTACACTATCCACAACGCACCGGGAGTTGTCATTATCAGGATCACGTGCAGGCCCTCATCAGACTAATAGTCTTCACCTGGACACAGCCCTATATATATCTTCTGTTTACCCTCATTCAGTGTCTAGTCTTGCTTTTGCTTGTGCATCCTATCCGCTGACTGACTTCATTAAATCATCTTACCTGCAACCTGCGCTTGTGGATCGGAGTTCTGTGAGAGTACGGGGTTGGATCGGGGTGCTGTGACGGTACGGGGTTGGATCGGGGTACTGTGACGGTACGGGGTTGGATCAGGGTTCTGTGACGGTACGGGGTTGGATCGAGGTTCTGTGACGGTACGGGGTTGGATCGGGGTTCTGTGAGAGTACGGGGTTGGATCGGGGTGCTGTGACGGTACGGGGTTGGATCGGGGTGCTGTGACGGTACGGGGTTGGATCGGGGTTCTGTGACGGTACGGGGTTGGATCTGGGTTCTGTGACGGTACGGGGTTGGATCGGGGTTCTGTGACGGTATGGGTTGGATCGGGGTTCTGTGACGGTACGGGGTTGGATCAGGGTTCTGTGATGTCAGGGTTGATTTGGGTCTGTATGAAACTTAAAAAATGGGAGCCAATGCCATTACTTCAACAATCAGATGGGAACCATCTCTGTTATTATGTCAGCTGTTCTTCCCGCAGCACGTTGACTACACAAGCTTTTCTGACAGCTGAATCCTGCCTCTTCTTCTCAGGGATGTTTTGCCTGCTGAACCAGAACATGCAGCAACAACAGGAATTTTTCTTCTTCTGTGGTTCAACCTCAGTAAACTGTGCAGTGTCCTTCTCTTTCTCAGCACCCTTCCATGACATGCAGTCTAACAATCTCACTGCTGACTGCCTGAAGTTCCTCCAGGATGGTCTGAGATCAGGATGCTGTATATTGGACCCCTCAGGTGGACATGAGTCTATACATAGGCTAAGACTTCAGGGTGAAGACGTTTATATGTTCTTGAAGAGAGGTCAGAGAGTTTTCAGAGCCCTGAGACTGTGCAACAAGCTGCCTGAATAAATCAGGTCAGAGGAGTCAGTGACCTCCTTTACAACATAATTCACCAGCAAGCTGGATTTCAGATTTCCTTCACATCAATTTGGTTTGTAAACTGTTTGTTCAACAACTTATGGTCTTAACAAAGTAGCTATAAACCCAACCAGATACTGGGAGCAAAATAAATGAGGAAAAATATTGTTTTATTTTCAGTAAAACCAGAGAAAAAGAAGCCTGAGAAGAATTTAATGCATTGTAGCCTGTTAGTAGTAGTACTCTTTCCCAGCTGTTAATAAAAAGATAAAGAGTAAAAGACATAAAGTAAGTAATAACCGTTTTACTATAACCAATAAACCTGGATGCAAGATTTACTGTACAGAAAGACCTGCGTTAAAACCAGGAGTTTCATGCCTGAAGCCGCCATGTAGAGAAGAAGGTTCAAAATGTTTATGTTGCACTGTTTACAAGGCATTTCAGGAACTTGGGGTTTAATCTTACTCTGTAAATGATTAAATAAGGAATAAACAAAGCAGCTGTTTCAATTTTAAGTTTCAAATCTGTGGACTCAACTAACAACTTTCCACCAAGTGAGGGAGCAGGGGAGCCACATATCAGCCAGTCAGCATCAGCTGTTCATCATCTTCTTGCTGCCTGACGTGCAGCATAGTCAGCTACAGCAACGAGGGGAGAGCTAGCTGGAACCCTGCAGAACCCCGACTCCCAGTCCCTGACAGACCAGGTTCTTGGATCTGGACCAGCAAAGACTGCAGCTCCGCTCTAGAACCAGTTTTTCCTGGCTTAAAGAGGCGGATCTAAGTCTCAGAAACACAAAGAACTGGTTCATGACATGAAATTAGAGAAGAGATTTATGGAATTTATGGACTCAAATAAAAAATTATACTGAGTGAAAAAGCATGAAAGCCTGAACCCAGAGCTGAACCCAGACAAACTGCATTAAAGGCAGGAGTTTAGCCACTGATCTATGCAGGACAGACACCCTAGTCACCTTGTTCTTCTCCTAAATGTGGAGTAAAGAAGCTCCACAACTTGATGTCCTCAGTTCAAAAATTCATCTCTAAAATCAAAAAGTTCATCTCCTCAACTTCTTTGATGAAGGGATGAAGGTGGATTTCCAGCAAATTCCGCCTTCAGTCTCATCTTCTTTGTCTCTCTGAGTGTTGCTGTTTTCCAGCGCTGAAGATGGACCAGCGGTGGAAGAACAACACCTGGAAGCACCTGAGACGTGGGATCGATCCTTATTTGCAACAACCTGAGAGGTGTGTGAGCGTGTGTTGGGGGAACTAAAAACCCAACAAAAACTCAAAACATCTAAAACCTGAAAACTCTGCGAGCATTTCGATCAATAATTTCTGCTGAAATTGAACATTTCCTGTTGTGACTTTCCAATATTTGGTGATTGTGACCTTCAAGTGAAAGAAGAAGAGCTGAGTCAGCAGTAAGATTTGCTTCATATAAATTATGAGTTGGTCATTTCATTGACTTAAAGCAGGAATTTGAGCCTGTGATTAAGTGAAGAAACACTGGAATGACTGACAGATTTATTCACACACATTAGAAACGATCATCCACCAACATGTCAGGTATTGTGAGAACATCTGAAGCCACCATGTAGAGAAGATCTCATCACGCAGTGTGTCCTCAAAGTTTCTGAGGAAACTAGATGAATAGAGAAGAAAAGAAGAAGTTTTAGGACTAAAAAAATATCTACGGCAGATAAGCAGGATTTGAAAGTGACATCTAAAAGAAATACGAACAAATCCATAAAATACCTGAACCAAGGTGTGTAGTTTTTCCATCCACTGTTGGCTGAAGCGTCATCAGAAATGGTCTCTATAGACAGGTGGTGGTTGTCATTCTCTGGGAAAACACAGAAAAGTTCTTTACCAAAGGCTTTTCTAAAACAAAGTACTTAGGATTCTGAATCTTTTCTAAATGTTCGATCATTAGGTTTAAACGTCATACTTCATCTTTATGTTCTATTGGTTCTAAAACCACCGAGACAAATTTTCTATTTATTTATTGAAGTGAGTCACTACAAAGCCATTTTTTAACAATGCCGTGTTCTGGAAACATTTGTCCTCAGGTGAGTTGAATGATCGGCGATGAAGTCCTCACTGTCAGTCCATGCTGTTGTCTCGTCCCGAAGTCCCAGAGTCCTGCCTCGGGCCTTTTTCATTTCCATCCAGTCCATCACATGACAGTGCCTCTCCATCCTGAAGACAGAAGTCATTTTGTTGCTCTGAAATAGAATAAAGAATCCATTATTCATGTTGCAGCCCTGCAGGAGCTCATTAAACTGCACACAGAAAGCGCGGAGGACAGCCTCGTATTGAGTGTGTCTGCTCACTGAGACGAGGCGTCCTCGCTTTGATGTGACGGAGACACAGACAGAATCAAACTGGTCAGAGTTCAATTATCAGCCACCGAAAATACAGTCAGCGGTTTTCAGACAACCAGCTGAGAAAAAAAACAAAAAAATATGGAAGAATTCATGAAAATATTTGTAGAAATAAAAACAATTTGGGATTTAAAAATATTTTGTTATTTAGCGTTATTTTGTTTCATCGTTATTTCCTTTTACTGTCATTTACCCGTTTCTTCTTTTTAACATTATCATTGTTATTTTTAATAAAATGTTTTATGCTTTGAAATGTCATTCACCGGAATCTAATTCATATGTCATAGTGAAGAATATTTCCAAAATGTCTATTTTGTTTCAATTTTAAAGTTTCACTGTATGTTTGTTTGTTTCTCTTGTACACTTAAGAAGTAACAATAAAAGCTATTCTATTCTATTCTATTCTATTCTATTCTATTCTATTCTATTCTATTCTAATTAGTCCTTTCAGTTTGTTAAGGGCTGTCAGGTCATTTCCAGACAACCTGGAATCCATCATACTACAGTGAGAATGATTTAAAACAGCTGCCATTCTTCCCAGAAGTCGACATCCCAGCAAGTTCAGCCCAACATCAGACCCTGAAATGTTCAGAGAAACTCAGTTAGCATGTTTATAGATCATTACAGTGCAATACTAAAAGACTGAACAAGTATGGCTTGTTTGGAGGGGTTGCAGGACAAAGCCTCTTCTCTCTAAAAGAACATGGCAAAACTGCATCTGAACAAACCCCAAGACTTCTGGAACAACAGACCAGACCAAAGAGGAGATGTTTGGTCAGAATGGAGAAAAAACCAAACACAGCATGTCAACACAAACACCTCAAAGCAACTGTCGGTGGAAGGATGATGATCTGGGGTTGTTCTGCCGTATTTAGCCTTGTTTCTACCAACTAGGGTACCCTAATAACAGACCCGACCAGTCCTACTTTTTTGGGACCCTTCCGTTGGGGTACCACTCTAACAGATCCAACCCAAAAGGGTGGAGCTTGACACATTGCAGTCCATTGATTGGTTGAAAAAAAAGTCACTTTCCATGCAGCCCGGCATAAAAACAAAGCAGGAACGGCTCCTTGTTCAGAGCAATAAATTTTCTTTTTGTTGATTAAATCTCTGTTTAAAATGGCATCACGAAGTGCGTTTCATGGACATCCGAGGAGGTCCACACTTTCCTCGGGATTATTTGGAAGGAAGAGGTCTAGAGAGAACTTCACGGGTCCATTCAAAACTAAATGTTTTAGTTTTAAGGATGCTGTTGTGCTGCGACAGCGTCATGCTGTTCTGTAGCTGAGGCATCTATCGCTATCCGGCTGATACTCCGCCTCTCAGGTAAGGTTGCAGTTGCTGTGAGAATGCGACGAGATTATAGTTTACAAACCTCCGCACCCTAACTGCCCCGACCCAACCCACACCCACTGGTGGAAACGAGGATTTTGAGTGGATCATGAACTCCTCTGGGTACCAAAGTATTCTAGAGTCAGATCTGAGTCCATCCATAAACTGCTTAAACGTAGATTTTTGGAGGAATAGGAGTATTCAAAGCACTGTGTCCATCCTGGCAGAAGAGGTGGAGTTGGTGGAAGACAAGAGATACCTGGACAACACACTGAACTGTAAATACAACACAGAAGCTGACAGAGCAGACTCTACTCTACGAGGAAGCTGCACCAACATGTTTTTATATTTTCTATCAGTCTGCGGTGGGGAGTTCAGTCTGCTTCGCAGCATCTGTTGAGGGGACTGATCTAGAGCTCCTGGCCCTGCCTGTCCAAAGAATAAATAAGATGCTGTACATGAAGGACAATCCTTCACATCCTCTACACAACACAGTGTGTTCGACTAGAGGCTTCTTCAAATATGCTGCATCTACAGTATCTGTCCAGACAACCAAGTACTTTAGCCTAACAAAAATGTTTTCTGCCCCTTCTCTTCATTTATTCTTATATCAGATTTTTTATTGTGGATTAATTGTCTTCTGGAATTTGTAAGGAAATTTTCTGTTGTTTGAAGTTTCAGTAGGAATAAGATCGGTTTTAGCTTTAGCTGCATGTATGACAGAGTGAGCAGAGCTCTCAGCTGTATCGATGCATTTGGTTTGTGTCTTTTATGCATATCTTTCTGTGGCAGCAGCTCTTTCTGTAACAGCTTCTTTGTGTTATGAACGATGTGGATGCCGCTGAAAGAAGCCGGGCGGCTGCAGGATCTCCCTGACAGTCGACTCAGGATCCTCCATTCTCTCAGGGGAAAAAAAAAGTTCTGGCAGAAGCGAGAAACTTCAAACACCGACCTGTGGGTAAACTTGGGTAAACCCTGCTGCCCCAGCAGGGATCCGTTCTCAGCTAATTAAACATGCGTGGAGGGGGCGGGCCCCTGTGGTGCCAGAGTGTTTGAAGTTCTGATGCTGGGAGGCTGAACGTTGGACCATTCAGATAACAGAGGAGAGAGACACTGGGAAGATGCTCTCTGAGTCCGTTAGTATGAGAGATTAACTTTACACTTTGCAGGAGTTTCAGACAGAATGAGGTTGGTGACATGTTCCATACAAGTTCTACAGGTAGAAGCAGAGTACACCTGTAAATCGGCAGGTGTCCTGAGTATTGAGGTTAAAGTCCAGCTGCAAGCCGGGTTTAAATCCAACCTGTTAACCTGTACTTAACCTATGAATCCAAGACCTTCTGTTCTCATCAATTCGGATTTTGTTTCAGTAAATCTTTTTACATTAACCTGAAGCTCCTGAGTTAAACATCAGGAGTTAAAGGGCAGTGGTTCTGTGCCCCTGCAGAATAATCTTTAGACCAGTAGCCCCCAAATCAGGAATCAGGAGTGTCAATTTACCTTTAAGTTCGAAGGCCACATACAACTCATATATCTCAAGTAAAATTGCAGCATATCATCTAAATATCATATGAATAATATCATATATCGAATAAATAATAAAATAAATAATATTCTAAATAACTTGAAATATATATATATATATATATATATAAACGTATGGATGAATTGCACAATGTAAATATATAAAAAATAAATTGATATATTTTAAATTTTTTTTATAAAAACCCAAACAAATTTATAATTTTTTATCTAAAATCTAAAAATTTAAAAGTAAATTATCAAGATGTTTAGATTTTATCTTTTTACAAAACATAAATAACCTGAAATTACTAGGAAAGAAAACATTATTTACATTTATAATATTGATCCATTTGATATATTTAAAAAAAAATAAAAGGGCATTAATTTGATATATAAAATATATTAGGCTATATATTTTATTATTATATACGTTATATTTGTATTAGATATTTTCATATCTATGAACTTTTTTATTAATTATATTTTTATTTCTCATTTTATTTATTTATTATATTTATTTAATTTACACATTTACACATTCATTACAACTAGATCACAATGCATTTACAAAATCACATTTCTAGAAGTTTTTCTAGAAGTTAAACGTACACACATGTAATTTTCCACATGTGTGTAGTAATCTTGACCACCTGGACTGACCCACCCCATAATACCAGCTCAGATCTGTTTGTTAAGAAATAAATAAGAGGTAGAACAAGTTGTCTCCTTCATTTATTTATTTTATATACCGCTTATTTGGGGAAGGCAGAGACTATCCCAGCAGTTAGCAGCGGAGAGGCAGGTCCACCTGGAAAGGTCGCCATCGCAGGACCGCAGCAACCTTCTCCCTGCGAGGCTGCAGTGCTAACCACCGCACCACCATGCAGCTCCACCCAACCTGAACATGAATCTGTTCTTCAGGAGGCCTCCAACATGTGACGTCAGCATCCATCTGCCGGATGTTGAAGCTCCTCCGACTGTGTCTGAACTTTAGAGAAAAGTTGACTAAACTTTGTTCCAACAATAACAAGCTCCTCAGCTCCTGTTTTCCCTGTGTTGCCTTCATCGGCATGAACCCCTGCAGGTTTCTGACAGCACGACCTTTCCCTCTGTGCTTAGAGGTGGTGGTAATGACGGGCCGTTCATCTCCAGCAGGATACGTCTCACCTGGGGGGGGCGGCTTCACAGTAGATACCCACCCCATCCAATCCATCAGCGCAGCAGGACAGGACCAGATCTGCTTAGCCTGAGGTGCCCGCCGAAGAAACATCCATCTTTATTATCCCAGCTGACCTTTCCTCTGAGTCTACCATCACATCACAGTAAGTGCTCCGGTGGAGTCTGAGTGCAGCCACTCAGTCAGTCTCACCAGGACTCCACCACTATTATAAATAATCAGCCACATCTGATGTTTAATGTGACTTCATGTCCTGATTGAGTCTGAACACTAGCTGTTTATTTCAATCTGATGCTTCTCTGATACGTCAGTGACCAGCTGTCCTCTGCAGATGTTGGACTTTAAAGACACATCTTAGACACATCTTATTAAAATAATCACCTTTTCTGCATCAGAACAGAACCAGCCAGCCTCCATCTTTGTCTCCACCCACAACTCTGAAGTGGGATGTTGAGTCTCGTTTGCTTTTGCTTCACTGCTATGTTTAATGTTTTATATATAAAGACAAGAAAACCAGACATTTTCTTTGACTTTAAACTTTTAAAAGTTAAAAAAAATAAAATAACATAAAATAAAAACCAACCTACCAAACAAAACAAAAACAGCCAAGTTCCTATTTTTATCCAGTGTAGGCGACTAAACCTGAAATCTGTGAAGCACCACTCAGTTTTTTAATCTTAGTTTCTGCGCTGACCTGATTTTGACTTGTCTACCACCTCCTGCTGGTTGTTATGTTCCTGCAGCTTTCCTCCCTGGGTTGCTTTCACCCTTTGGCTGGCTTTAACCCGAGCCATTTTTTTCTGCTATGTCTGGTGTGTTCTTTTCATTTAGAACATCCAGACAAAGAGTTTTCAAGACAGCTTCAGTACTTGTCAGATTATGAGGCTAAAATTATGTAAAATTAAATTTTCAATAGATGTATTTCCAAGATGGCGGTACATGTCAGCTATTCCCACCACTGCGCTGGCCAACGTATGTTCTTTGAGCAACAAAATGGACTATTTATGTCTTCTACGGACAACTCTGTAGGAGAGTCCTGCGTTTATGTGTTCATGGAAACTTGGCTCAATAACAACGTCACGGACCAAGCCATTCATCTCGAGCTGCTAACCTGCTATCAGGCGACATAGCTCTCGCTGAGCAAGGGAAAAGGCAGGTGTGGCATTTCAACGATTATAACAAATCAGCGATGCCTGGTGTTGTAACACTGCTGTGGTCTGCAAACACTGCTCACTTTCAGTGGAGTTTATGGTCATTGAAACAACTCACTGGATCAGGTTTACACCACCCAGAGAAACCCTTCCCCTCCCACACCTCAGCTCCTCTGACCACATCACTGTCATGTTAATGCCAGCATACAGACCACTGGGTAAAGTCATCAAACCAGTTCTCAAAGAGGTACGTGGGTGGCTGGAAGGGTCCCTGGAGGTACTGACTGTTAAACACCACAGACTGGAGTGTGTTTAAACAGGGTCCCACCTACAACAACAACAAAGACCTCCAGGAGTAGACACAGATGTTGTCACTGCCTACATCACCAAGTGCACTGATGATGTAACAGTACTCAAGACCACAACAGACCATTCAGAAGCCATGGCTGACAGGGGAGGTCCACAGGCTGCCTTCAGAGCAGGGGATGAGGAGGGCCTGAGGACAACCTGTCACTCAGCATCAGAGAGACAAAGAAGCAGGACTCCAGGAGGATAGCTCATCGCTTCAGCGACAGCAGAGACACACTGAGCCTGTGGGAGACCATCATGCACTACAAGCCCCCACTGCAGACCTGGAACAACTCCACCTCTCTGCTAAATGAGCTAAATGGCTTTTTCACTTGTTTTGAGGCACACAACACACACACACACACACACACACCCTGGAATCTGACACCCCCCATCAACATTTGAACTTTTTACACCCTCAGGAACAAGCACACAGCCACTTTAACCACTTTAACCAGACCATAAGCTAACTCAGTGTGCTTTTTACACCATAACCATAAACACATCTTGCTCTCACTGTAATTTGCTTTGGTATTTATTGTTGGGTTTTGTTTACTCAGTGATAGCTCTTGTTGGGTTATTTTGTTTATTCGCTTACATTCTTGTATTTCATGCACCGAGGTTTGAGAGAACCGCAATTTCAATTTTCTGTTCATCTAGTACATGATGCAAAACTGACAATAAAGCTGACTTTGACTTTGAAATAGACAAGGCAAGTTTATTGGTATAACATAATTCAACAAGGGCGACTCAAAGTGCTTCACAGAAACACTGACACCTCAGAAAATAGGATGTATAATTTAAAATTAAAAACAAAAGACAAAAGAAAAATAATTAGCATTAGATAAAAACAATATTAAAACATGATCAAGTTTATAGCAGCATAAAGGTCGACCAGAAGAAGAAAGCAGAATTTATTACTAACAGAACTTTGTAGAAATAACACACAGACCAACAGTGACCAAACCTTTTCTCATCGCATCGTTCTCTCAAGTCTTGGCTTTCAGGAGAAAAAATATTGTTATTGAAACAAACACACAACAGAAACTATTTCCATGTTTCCACTTTTTCCTCATTTCCAGTTATTCCTGCTACTATTTACCTGCTATCCTCACTAAACCAACTCCAGCTCAGCTGCTTTGTGGCGCCACCGTGCATCAGAAACGTCTTCTTGGCTTTATTCCAGCCATAGAGGAGCATTATTTTTCTTCTTTTCACACACACACATAGAACTTTCTGCTCACTGGTTGATCTTTGGCTGCTCCTGATTGGACGTTACCGTCAATCTAAGCTCTCTGATTGGTGGAAAGTCTGACAGGAAGTGGCTTCATCATCATGTCCAGGTCTAAATAGAGGTCTCTTAGCAACATAGTAGTGATGGTGATGTTTTTATGGTGAAATGTGATAAATAATGCTGTTATCATGGATCATTGTGGATTTATCCAGTCTCTGAATAAACACAACATTTTGCGGCTGGATTGTAAACCTCCTGGATGGGACATCTGTAGATCACCTAAAGGGTAGCTATCCATCACAATTTACCCCACAGAGCTACACACTACCACTCCTGAGACACTGATGATAATATGAGAGATAGCGCTAGGGCCCGATGGAGATCCAGTAATGTTATAGATTTATATATAGATATATAAATATAGAACCTGGACTAGTTCAACATGGGATTCATGATGAGATTGTTCATAAAAGATGGGTCAAAACCATCTGTCAGATGGAGCATCTGCTTGTTAAAACAAACGTTAAATAAATAAAAATGATCAGAGGATGAGAGACAGGGACACTGGAAGAGATCAGACTTTTATTGACTGGAGAGAGCTCAGAGAAGAGACAGGCTGTTGTTAGGGGATGCCACAGAACAAAAATCTGACTAATTCAGTTGAAATGCTTTAAATTAGCGTTGGATATTGTCTCATATTGATCACTGGATTAACAGACTGAATTAAATTTGAATCGATTCAAATTCATTTTAACCCAGCTCTAATTATCATCATCAGATTTTGATAATACTTCAGAAAATAATCTGATCTTCTTTTCAAAATAAAAGGTTCAAACTACAGATGTTTACTGTCAAATGGTTATAATTATCTTATTGTCTGTCAACAGGATGTAGAGGTCTGATTGTTAGGGAGAAAAATAAATCAAAGTATGAACAAACGAACGAAAAGAACCTATTCAGAATATTCAGTGTCCTGACAACAAACACAGTTAATATACATCATCATACAGATGTCCATATGATGATAAACTACAGAGAAGATGATAATGTGCATCAAAAACAAGCTGACATGAAAATAACTAGATAATTCATCACCATCGCAGGTCAAACTGGAGCAGCCACAACATCTGCCACCAGATGTTTCTTTTACAGCTGCTGAATGAAGTCAGTTTTTTCTGCCAAGTTGCAACCTTTTTTCCAGCTCAGTGAAGATCAAAGGCAACGAGACGGAACTTCCTGCATGTGTCTGAGTAATCTGGGTCTGGTTTTACAGCCGTAGGAACCATCACCATGCTGAAACACCAGTTTCAGAGTCACACATGTCAGAGATGTTTGTCACATCATTAAAACCTCTGTTGTTCTTCTGGCGCCACCTTCAGTTCAAACTGCTGCCTGCAGAGGGCGCTGATAGCACTTTACCTGCCACCTGCTGCTTCTGAGGCGAGGCAGTGACATCATCAGTGAGTCAGCGATGACATCAGCACCTCTGGTTACTCACACAGGTGTGTGTTGTGGTTTCAGGCAGGTGAGTCAGTTCGTTGACCTGAAAGCAGCAGCTGAGTCATCGAGCTGAAGACGAGCAGAGACACGTTCAGCGTCTCAGTCAAAGCCTCAGCAGCAGTCAGAAAACTGCAGGTTGGTGTTCATTCCACCATCAGTACATCAGATCTGTTTCTGTTCAGGTTTTCTTTTAACTCCAGTATTATTTTTATTCATCAGCTTCAGATCTGCTTCATAAACAGACTGTAAAGAAGTTTGAATCTGAAACGGGTTTTTTTTCTGGTTGGTAGCAGATATCTCAAACTGAACAACGGTCCTTCATAGAGTCATTTAATCACATCACAGAACCGGTGTTCTAACTTTTTATCCGGCCCATTGAGACATCTGCCCATCTTTTCTGCATGTGCACACAACATGAAAACTTAATTTCTGTGTGTGGTTGAGATGTGCCCGTAAATCCATTCAACCCTCAATGCAGTGTAAAGAACAACTGTACCAGCATGGTGGTGCCTCAAACCAGCATAAATGGGATAATTTACACTGTCGAAGAATCTTACCTACAAAATTTATTTGCAGTTTGATTTTTGAACAAGGAGGAGAATGGTGGGCATCCAGAGGTTTATATTCTTTCTTCTTGGCATGCAGCTTTAAACAACAAAAATCTGCTGTAAATACACAGAGCTGTTCTCGCCTTGTTCGTATTTCTTGAGGAGAGTGTGTGGTGTTCCACACTTTCGGTGGATATTCTGGTTCTCTTCCCAGTTTTAACCTGTGGAAATACTAAAAATGTAAACCAACCCATTGATGGAAATGGGGCTTTAAAGGCATAAAAACCTGGATGATTTTAAATGTTCTCCTTCTAATCTCAGGCAGACTGAAGTTGTTGTCTCTGGACAACAACAAATAACTGTAATCACTCTGGATTGGCTTCCGGTACTAGAGTAAGGAACCTAGCAGTTATTCAGGATCTGTTCCTCGTCCTCCAGGGTACTGATGGTGTTTAAAACTATTCTGTCAGAAAGAAATAACCTGCTTCAGGGGTCATTTAATGGAATCTGAACTCAGAGATTATGGTGAAGAAGAATGGATCATAAAACCTTCTGCAACAAATCTGTAACACGTGGATGGAAAACAGCTGTTTGGTGTGAAAGAAATTTTGCTGCATATGGTAATCACTCATATATACTCATATAATAATCACATGTATATTCAGTTTTCTTTATTCATTTGTTATTGTTAATCTATTCACTTTTACATTTTCATATTGTGTGTTCTCATTCTACAGAATACTGAAGTTACAGTTTTCATTGTGTGTGTGTGTGTGTGTGTGTGTGTGTGTGTGTGTGTGTGTGTGTGTGTGTGTGTGTGTGTGTGTGTGTGTGTGTGAGGTCAGACTGACCACTTTCTTCCAGAACTCTGATATCAATCAATCAATCAATCAAAACTTTATTTATAAAGCGCCTTTCGTACAGGATTGTGGCTCAAAGCGCCTTACATTTAAAAACATTCCGGTCCAATCACCCTCACCCCCCAACCCCCATACAGGCACACACACTCCTTCAGCCTAGAATAATTCAAAGTACATGATGCCAGGTGCAGATGGACAAATGAGGAAACCTCATCAGAAGGGGATCCATCTGCACCAAGGGTGGGACAGTATTCTGCCAAGTTTCTGCAACTGCAGGGACACAGGAGCACGGCGGCCCGGGGAGACCTGGCTGAGACACCAGCCCCCACCGCCAAGACGTACGTCCCACCGCACCGATCAGCCACAGCCGGACACCACCCCCAGTACAGACGGACCCCCGTAGAGGAAACACTGGAAGGATCCAGAAACAATAAAAGGCAGTAAAAGAGCATTCAGTGTATAAAACGTCAGAAGTAATAAAACCAAATATTACGAAGCTAATTAATACTTAAATAACTGAATATCAACTAAAAGCTAAGCTGAATAGATGGGTCTTCAACCGAGTCTTAAAAACATGAATGTTCTCTGCAACCCTGAGGTCCTCCGGCAGACTGTTCCACAGGTGAGGGCCGCGCCACTGGAACGACGCCTCCCCGTGGGTGTGTGTCCTGACCCTAGGAATGACTAAAAGTCTACTGCCGGAGGACCGCAGGGATCGCGAGGGTTCATAGGGTAAAAGCAGATCTGAGAGATAAGAAGGTCCAAGACCATTAAGACATTTAAAAACTAATAAAATGACCTTAAAATCGATCCTGAAGCACACAGGGAGCCAATGCAGTGATCGTAAAATGGGTGTAATATGGGCCCGCCTTCTGGTCTTTGTCAGGACACGTGCTGCTGAATTCTGAAGAAGTTGTAAACCTGATATGGCAGAGTTGAGACTGGTTTTCCACCTGCTAGATAGCAATAGTTGTTTGGGATATCAGCTTGTTGTGGTGTGTGGGCTTTGTCTGAAAACTCAGTCGTCTATTCCTCATTTATTATTTTGCTGTTTGACCTTCAGCTGGAGACCAGCTGAATAAAACAGTTTTTCTCTGATGAATCATCAGAGTCTCTCCCGACTTCACGCGAGTCGGGACGATCACTCTCTTTACTTGCAAGTGATTCTTTTTTCAATACTTTTCCTGTAAATAAAACTTATATACTTTTACTCATTCCAGACTCTTGGTAATTTTTCTACAACATTGGACATTTGGATTAAAACCTTTTCTCACATAGTTCAGTAAACTTCAGGAAACGTGAAAAAAAGACTATTTAAATACATCCAAATGTTTTAATCATTTTTGTTGCCTTTGATCATTTTAAATCTGCACATCAGCTTCAGCAAATCTGCTGATGTGTTGAGTAAACTGTTTTTCATTTAACCATGTCACATCACCGTGACAGGAGGCTCTAAAGTGGTTTGAGATGGAATAAATCAGGCTGACGGAGCTCGAAATGAACAGAAGTGACATGTCAGAGTCACTAAAGGTCCCAACCCTGTCAGGCTGAACTCATTTAGGAGTTTTCATGTTTTATTAAAACTTTCATCATCCCAGCATGACTCGTAAATTTAGTTTTCCCTGTAAGAGAGACGGATCTTCTGTTAGTAAATGTTTCTTTATTGTCTGAATGCTGAAAACTAGATTGATATAGGATATTAGCAATAACCTTTAAAGAAAAACCATGAGCACAGAAAACATCTCTCCATGAAGAAGAAGCCCTGCGAGAATCTGTGGTTTTGTCAGTTTTGTGTTTAATGACGCAGGTTTTTCCTCTGACTCCTCTGAAGAGGTAATGCATCAAAGCGACAGGCCAATCAGCGGCCGCGCCGCTCTTCATCCAACATGATTAACTGTAATTAATCTGCTTTCTGCGTGAGGTGTGGCGAGCGCCTCGTTCATCTTCGTCGGCGTCCCGCTGCTCGGTCGTCCTGAAACTCAGACATCCGCAGGAAACAGGAAGCTGAACTCTTCTTCTGTGCTGAGACGAGGACGAAGAAGCTTCAGGCTCAATCTGAACCCAGAACACCAGATAAGATCTAACACGCCCGATCCAGACCCAGAACGTTAGAGTAGGTCCAACAGGATAGATCCAGACCAAGATTAGATCCAACAGGCCTGATCCAGACCCAGAACATTAGCTTAGATCCAACAGGACCGATCCAGACCCAGAACATTAGCTCGATCCAGACCCAGAACATTAGCTTAGATCCAACAGGACTGATCCAGACCCAGAACATTAGCTTAGATCCAACAGGCTCAATCCAGACCCAGAACATTAG
The DNA here is from genome assembly GCF_017639745.1 of Melanotaenia boesemani. Taxonomy (NCBI): domain Eukaryota; kingdom Metazoa; phylum Chordata; class Actinopteri; order Atheriniformes; family Melanotaeniidae; genus Melanotaenia; species Melanotaenia boesemani. Next base: position 25,828,345 of record NC_055703.1, on the reverse strand, counting down.
CTTAGATCCAACAGGACCGATCCAGACCCAGAACATTAGCTTAGATCCAACAGGACCGATTCAGACCCAGAACATTAGCTTAGATCCAACAGGACCGATCCAGACCCAGAACATTAGCTTAGATCCAACAGGACCGATCCAGGCCCGGAATATCAGATTAGGTCCAGGTCTTTAATACTGGGGCCTGAAGTCTGAATCTTTCTCATAACCTGCTACATCACCATGGTAACTGATACTGAAATGTTATCATGGCTGATGATCAGTCGACTTTAATAACTTTTAATCCATAAAAAATGAGCCTCTAGAAACCTTTTGAAAAAGATTTGAAAATATCTATCAGCCATTAATAAATTTCACATTTTAACCAACCAGATAAACCAACCAACCAAGTGGAACCACATCCATCCACATCCTGTTGCATCCAAACCACCTGGAATGAGTCTGACTATCTGTCATGCATCATTCTCCACAAACCTGCAGCAGGACTTCTGTACAGTCCTACCTCAGTGATATTGAAGTTGAAATCATTTTAAACACCTCAAGGCAGGTGTAATGGGGATGTGATGACATCATAAAACCACAGCAGATGTTCTCTTCTTTAAAAATCAGAAGCAACTGCAGCAGCGTTTCAGGTTCAGTGTGAGGGAACAGTTGGTCCGTCTCTTGCTTCTTGCCATCAAACGTTAATGTCACTGAAACATGAGGCGAATACACAAGTTGATCCTGACATAACGGAGCTATAAGTCATCTTTTTATGACTGGTGATAGTGACAAGCAGGTGGAGGGATGCTGTGCATGGAGAAACGAGACAGTAAAGCTGTGAAGGTTTGGCCTTCATGGACAGAGGTCTGATGGATCTCTGTCTGCTCCCAGTGTCTGTTCCTTGCCGCCATCAAGCTTTACCAGAACGCTGTTTACAGACCATCCGCATTCAGCCTTAACAACACGCGGCTGCAGCTGTAAGAAAAGTGGAAAATGCCAGATTAAGTGTTTAATATGAAGTCAATAATTTAAAAAAGGTCAGTGGATATCATGGTTTAACTCAGAGTGGAACGATGAAACATTTCAGAGGAAGAGGAAAGTAGTGTGAAGATCAACATCGAATCCCCCAAAAATGTTCATGTTACAACAACTGAAAAAATAGTTGTTATATTTGAGAATATTAGTCAGGAATTTTACAGCTGATGTGCGAGTCTCAGCACGGGAGGAGAATTCATTTGGGCTCCTGTTGACTGATGTCCTCCTCCTGATCCAGCAGCTTGTAGAAGCTGCTTTAGCAGCTATAAGTTGGTTTTCTGGATGATGTTCTCAGTCTCACATGGTTGTGGAAGAAGTTTGGTCCCCTGTTCTTTTCAACATTGCTTCGGTTCATTGATGTTTGGGGCTCTTTGAAGGTCCCACCACAGCATCTCAGTCAGGTTGAGGTCTGGACTTTGACTGGACCATCTCAACACATTGATTCTGTTGTAGAGCTGCTGCTGTTTTTGGGATCATTGTGCTGTTGCATGACCCAGTTTCAGCCAAGCTTTATTTGTCAGACAGATGGACTCATTTCTCACTCTAGAATACTTTGGTATCCAAAGGAGTTCATGGTCTACTTAATGATGCAGAACAAGCCCTCATCATACCTCCACCACCGTGTTGACAGTTGCTATGAGTTTAGTTTTTTCTGCACTGCGACCAAACATCTCTGCTTTGGTCTTGTCTGTCTAAAGGACATTGTTCCAGAAATCTTGAGGTTTTTCAGATGCAGTTTTGCCAACCTAAGCATTCTGCCATTTTTTAAAGAGAAGAGACTTCATTCTGCAGCCCTTCCAAACAAGCCATACTTGTTCAGTCTTTTTTCTAAATATATACTCTCACGAACTTTAACATTTAACATGCTAACTGAGATCTGGAGAGTCTGAGATGTAGATTTAGTCTTTGTTTCTCTGAATATTGCAGGGTTTGATCTTTCTTTGAACTTGCTGGGGCATCCAGTACTGGGAAGACTGGCAGCTGTCTTGATTCTTTCTCTCTGTAGAGTGATGGATTTTAAATTGCTTGGAAATAACTCTTAAGAGATTGATAGACAGGACATTTGAGCACTCTGCCGCTGTTTGGCCTGCTTTAAACAAACCTTGGTCCATTTCCATGGTTAGTATGGTTAATTTGAAATAAGGTGACGGCAGAATTCCAATATTCGGAGAGTTTCTGGATGTGATCGAGGCAGCAGGGGTAAAAAATATATAGCACTGAAACATGTGTGGGAGCAGCAAAAGTGCATCATGGATCAGTTTGAAGAGACAGATGGGTATCTTTTGGAAAATAAGATTTGATAAATGCTAAACCCACTAATTCCCTAATTTATATATATATATATATATATATATATATATATATATTATAGTCAGCACTCATCAGAGGAATAAACTATACATGCTTTCACGTCAGTCTCCAGAAGTCTTCATTAACACCAGATAAGGTTGCTAGATTTGTCACTAGGCACTTATTTAAAATAGAATAGCTAGAGAGGTCTGAAAACTTGCTAAATATGGCAGCAAGTCTCTAAGTTGTTAGCCGAGCTCCAGTACCAGTGTATTGCGGGAACTCATACACTGACAAAGGTTCTGCATTTATCGGAATTTAAACAGTGAATAAATGCCTTCATTTTTTTACGTGTTCATTTTTTGTAATTAATTAATCGCAATTAATGCATTAAAGTCCCACCCCTTATATATGTATACAAATTAGAGCAGCCCACCATAAATAGACTTGGAAAGCATACAAAACAAAATTTTCTATAAATTTACCACCAACAAAGTGTTGGCTACACAGCTGAGAGCTTTCAGACAGTTTCTAGTTAACTCATTTGACGACAGCAACACATTTAGCTGTCACCCAGGGTCAGCAGGCAGTCTGGACAATAAAATCCCATCCTCGGGATGTCGATTGGAACATCCAGAGGCACAACATGGATTTACCATGATCTTTTTCACGCAAAAAGCTAGCTGTAGACCTGAGCCCCGTAGCAGTACGCCTACTTTGTTTCTGTTTTTGCCACCCATGAACATTGGCGACATGCAAGTCACATGATCATTACATTGTGTAACACGATCAAATATATCTTTTTTTTTTTCTCTCTCCTCTTCCTCCTCCTCCACCTCTCGTTTTCCACCACACAGATGGTGAAATTAACTTTCTGAACTTCCTGCCAGTTAGAAATTGAGGGAGGAGGCAGGAGCAGATGGAGAGACATGAAAGGAGGCATCCTGCTGTGTTCGGAGGAGGCAGATCGTGTTGTAAACCATCAGCATCAAACTCCCGACTTCATCGCTCCTCCCTGTCATTTCTCTGTGTGTTTGTAACAGGGCCAAACCCCCCTCCTCCTCGTCTTCCTCCATTAACAGGGAATCTCTTCATCCCTGCTCAGTTCAGGTTTTCTTTCATGGTGAGAATCTGCTGATCTGATGCTATATTCATCTCCACCACCATGACAACAACTGATGATGTTCAATTAGAGACAGCTTGTGTTTTTTAATGTTAGTGTTAGCATTTCTGTGTTTTCTCTGACAGGAGATGACACATCAGGACTGAGATCATCCTACATGTCTCTTGTCTCACCATCATCTCCTCCAGTCTGAATATCTGATCACAGCTCAGAGCTTAAGTCATCATTTAGCGATCATTCCAGAGAGAAACAGAGAGTTATTTATCCATAGTGTTAGTTTGGATCGCTGCAACCGTGAGTCTGCTGAATAAATCTATATAAATCAATAGTTCCAGCCGTGAATAAACAGAAACAAAGCTGCAGCTCATCATTGACAAAACAGCAGCAGCTCCTTCAGATCGGTGGACATTTACACCCCACACTGGAGACCTTAAAACTTATAGAACCTGTCAGGAGCTTCTGAAAACTTATGTACAAGATGGTCTGACTCTAACATCAAAGTATAACATCTAAGCTCCAGCTGGATACTACCGGATTTATTCACAACAGAGCATAAAATAAATCTTACTGTTTCATGGCAAATATCAGCTCATTACATCTCATAATGTCATTCCAGGCCCAGGTATTTCCTTTACGGTGCTTTCAGACAGATACTGTTCTGGTTCAGACTCTGGGTTCATTCTGGAATCTCAGGATCTTGTTGTTTTCTGGCAAACTGACCCACGTTTACACCAGTTTAACTCTTTCAAATCCTACAATTAAAATGGGTTTTCATGTATAAAAAACTTGTTGTGGACCAACTATTTTACTGGACTACTGATGCAACGAGAGTGTTTAAGTTACAGCATCATCTGCTACTGTATGGCTTTAAAGGTAAAGTGCATCTGATCTGAAAAAGTGTTCACTAAATCTACAGCTCTGATTGTAGTCTAGAATGGATTACATCATTCACATCTCAAGGATCTTAGCTTTCCATTGGTGTGCATGTGTAGGTACTTGGAAGGAAGTAAAATACATATTTATATGTCATGTCCACCCAGGGGACGTCTGATAGCAATGGGTTAACAATTGACAGATCAAAAGTATATGATAATAATATAATATCGTCCCGATTGTGTAATGCCTGATCAGCTCTATACCCTCTTCAGGGTCTTGGAGGGGAGATGGCAGTACTATACCAGTACTATATGGACTTGACAAAGGCGTTCGATTCCTGTGAGGTGTGCTCTGGGAGTACTGAGTGTTGGACCCCCTTATACGAGCTGTCCAGTTCCTGTACAACTGGTGCACAAGCTTGGTATGCACTGCTGGACATTGTAGTTGGATTCGTTTCCAGTGAGGGTTGGACTCGGCCAAGGCTGCCCTTTGTCACCGATTCTGTTCATAACTTTTATGGACAGAATTTCTAGGTGCATCCGAGGTGTGGAGGAGATCTGGTTTGGTGGCCTCAGGATTGGGTCCCTGCTTTTTGCAGATGATGTGGTTCTGTTGGCTTTATTAGGCTGTGATCTCCAACTCTCACTTTAGCGATTCACAGCTGTGAAGCAGTTGGGATGAGAATCAACACCTCCAAATCTGAGACCATGGTCCTCAGCTGAAAAGGGTGGAGTGCTTTCTGCAGGTCAGGAATGAGTTCCTGCCCCAAGTGGGGGAGTTCAAGTAAGTCGATGTCTTGTTCACGAGTGAGGGAAGGGTGGAGCAGGAGATCGACAGGCGGCTCGGTGCGGCATCTGCAGTGATGCGGCATCTGCATCGGTCTGTCATGATGAAGAAGGAGCTGAGCCAAAAGACAAAGCTCTCAATTTACTGGTCAATCTACATTCTTACCGCCACCTATGGTCATGAGCTGTGGGATCCCAAATACAAGCAGCCGAAATGAGTTTCCTCCGTAAGGTGGTTAGGCTCTCCCTTAGAGATAGGGTGAGAAGCTTGGTCATCCGGGAGGGGCTCAGAATAGAGTCGCTTCTCCTCCACATCGAGAGGAGCCAGATGAGGTGGCTCGGGCATCAGGTTAGTATTCTTCTTGGACGCCTCCCTGGTGAGGTGTTCCGGGCACGTCCCACAGAGAGGAGATCCTGGGGAAGATCCAGTAGACGCTGGAGGGACTCCATCTCTCAGCTGGCCTGGAAACACCTCTGGATCCCCCCGCACGAGCTTGCAAATGTGGCCGGGAGAGGGTAGCCTGGGCTTCCCTGCTTAGGCAGCTGTCCCTGTGACCCGACCCCAGATAAGTAGTAGAAAATGGATGGATGGATCAATTATATGGAATATAATATGAATAATGTGTGATATCAAACCAGCATCTTGCAGATTCAGTCCTGAAAGTATGGTTATGTCTTTTGTGTCGAGCATAAATGGGCCTTGTTCTCTGGTTTTCCATCAGACGTTCTTGAGTTCAGGTTATCGTTTCAGTGTTTCATACTGTTGACTTATGACTGTTTGTGTGAGTGGTCTTTGCTCATTGTATGTGAGGATTTGGTGTTCTGGCTAAGTCAAGTTTATTTATAAGAACTTTTAAAAGAACAGATGTTGACAAAAGCCTAAATGTCAATAACTCAATCTGAGTTAAGAGCAAAGGAATAAATATGGTTTTTAAATGAGTCTTAAGCTGGAGTTACACTCTCGTGGTGTCTGCATCAGGTCGAGTCCGTGTAGCTGATGCAGATGAAATGTGCATATATACTCGAGCGTAAGGTAACAGCGTCATACTGCAGTTTCTTTTCTGGATCTGCAGGTGGCAGTTGGGCTGGAATTGGCTGGTAAATCAACAGGGCGGAGTTTCTTCGATGGTTTGCTTCAGTTTCACAAATATTTCCTGTTTCAGAACAACAATGGCGGCCGACATGGTGCAGTGTCTTTGAGAGATCGTGGAAGCAGATAAAGAAATTATCCATCTCTTGTGCATTTTACAGGTCAAACAAATGAGAAGAAAAAAGAGACGTCGTTCCAAAAACATCCAAAAATCCGGAAACACGTAATCACAAACTGACCATTGGATTACTTCCATGTTGCCATGTTTGCATAGCCGGACTGCAGTTTTTTTTTTTTTTTTTACAGATGTTCTTACCTCTGGTTCTATAGCAGGGATCACCATCTCTGGACCTCCTGGGCCACTGTCCTGCAGGTTTTACATGTTTCAATTAAATCATCTGGTTGTCCAACAGCTTGTTGTTGAGCTCTGTCCAGCATTTTGATGACCCATTAACTTGAGTTGTGAGTGTTGCAGCTGACAAACACTTAAAACCTTCAGTGGTCCTCAAATACCAGAATTTGACATCCCTGCTTTAGGGGTGCATAAAAGTTAACATTAGCTAACATTTTTGTCTGTTTTTCTTCCTCTGTTATCAGGTAGTGTTTGTTTATTCAGTATGGTTTATTAAAGCAAACTACAGGTGGCGTCTGTGCCTCAAAAAGGAAATGCGGCACACTCTGATTTATTTGGGGTGTTTTTTTTTGTGGGGAGGGGTGGGGGGGGGGGGGCGGTGAGACTGAGATCCTGATGGACCACGTTGAAAAATGTAAAAATGTTTAACTGGTGGGCACGGCATGGGCAATACTAGTGTCATAAAGGTAAAATAGTGGCAGCAGATGACAGATGCTGTCATCTCAGTGTCAGAAGGCAATACACGCCAGAGGAAACAGATCCGTCTGTCATGCAGGAGATCGAAGTTCGAATCCCCCAGGGGTGAACAGTAACACCTTTCAGTTGGGGCCTTAGCAAGACGCTGCCACACAAAGTAAATTGTTTTGGAGAATAACGTCTGCTAAATTAAAAATAAATATGTACAGATACATCTGAGATTGGTAGCAGTTTATTTAGTGTTAAATAATATTTCTTTTTAGCTCCTTGGGTGTTCCAACTACTGCTGCAGCTGTGGTTGGAGAGGGTGAGGCCAGAGACTCCACGCTGTGTCCTCCGATGAAGTCCTGCAGGTGAAGAGGGACACGATCACCGCTACTAACAATGTGGCCAAGGAATTGCAGGAAATGGAGACTGTCTTGACGGAAATTGGTACAAAAATTACAAAAGGATTGTGTAAGAATAAATAAATAGATAAACGAAATCCACCTCTTGTGTGTTTCATAAACATTGCATCACTTCTAGACACTGCAGTCTGTCCCACTCTACTGGATCTGAAATGACCGCATTTTCTCTTACTGACTGGAAAATGTTGGCAGCAGACTCTCCACCCCAGTATTTCTTTGATTTTATTCTGTATTGTTGGCTTTGCAGTTTCCCGTTTTCCCAGATTTTGTGCATATTCCATTGTCAGAGTTTGGTTTTCATAAATCCCAAAAGTTGACTATATTTGGCGTATGCTGGTTTTTGTACCTACACCAGCTTTTAAATGAGGCCCCTGGTCCGCAGTGCTGATCACCACACTTGCTCCTTATTTTGTCTCCAGCTTCCTCAGTAATAACACTTGTTAGTTTCCTTTTCTCATCTTGTCCTGTCCTGGTTTGTCAATAGGGCTTTCTGGGTCTTTTTGGTCAATTTGTGTGTAGTTTGTTAGTTAAGTTTTGTTATTTAGCTTTGGTTAGAGTACTTTGTTAATCCTGCCGTTGCATTGACTGGATTTTCTTTAATTGAGGTGATCATTAAATCTACCCACCCGTATCCTGCAGTACTCCTGTGTTTACGTCCTCCATCTTCTCCCAGCCATAGCTAATGCCATTAACATTGGCTTGCTGAAATATGCAAGGCCTTCCCTGAAAAAGATGCCATCTGGATGATGATACAAGCTTTGAACAGAGAGCTGATATCAAGCTGGATGATGATTTCTAATAAGATCTTAGGTTTGGACTCGGTGGGAGGGCGGAGTCAGCTGTGTTCATTCTGATTTCCACTGAAATTAATCTGCCTGATGAGGCGTCTTCCTCTTCATGCCTCATCAGATACTCCTCCTCCTCTTGAACATCAACTCCTGAGAGCTCCACATGATGGAAACCATAAATGATTCAGAGGGAATCAGATTATAGGAAACAAAGAGAGGAAGTCCCTTCTTTCATCATCAATCTGCAAACTAATATCTTTCACACAAATTTCTTTTTGTCCATTTGGACAATAAATCAAGCAAACAGTGAAGCTGTCTTTTCAGCTCCTTTACCATGCAGCTCTGATGGGGGCGGAGCTTTATGATGGATAACAGACACAGGGTCAATATGTTGAAAAAGATTCAAAGTGTTTCTGTGCTGTTAGTTTGACTGACTGCATCATGTGACCTGTTTCCAGGCTGAGACAGAGCGGAAATGGTGGATGTGGAGCTTGGTGTCTCCTGTGCTGGCGTTGTGTCGGAGCAGAGCAGCAGTGATGAAGATGAGGTCGTGCAGCAGGTAGTTAAAGTGTTTCTTCTCCCTTCATTAATCAGACACGGTGAATGTGGCTCGGCTGTAAATCCTCGTGATGCATCGCCTTGCTGGAAACTCATATAACCAGATAATCATCAGCTGATAACTCGGCTGTCTTCATCCGTTATGCGCCCGCCTCCCCACACTTCATAAATAATCATTACAACCACAATAAAAACAATATTTATTCTTTTATGGAGAGGCCAACAAGACGTTTACACCTGCAGGGAGCCTGATGGAGGAGAGGAGGAACGACTGGAAATGTTTCCTTCAGAATAACTCATGTTACAGCCAATGAGGAGCCTGAAGAAAGTTGATTGATTAATGATCATTATGAACAAATCATTTCCTGATTATTCACACTGTTGCTTCTTAGAGTTTAATTTTAAATTATTCCAACTTCAGCCTCGTTCTTGTGGAACTGAATATGAAAGAAACACTGAAGCAGATGAATTAATGTGAGTTATGCTTCTTCGGTGGGTCCATTTTCTCTTCTCTTCTTTCATCAAACACAACAAACACATGAGAAGTTCTGCAGGTTTAATGCTTTAACTTTTTGTAAAAGTAAGATTTATATGTACCTTCTATTTTTTGAGAATTAAAAGTTAAATATACAATCTTTGGGGCATCCAGCAGCAAATGACTGTGTTCTATTTTTATTTTTGTTTCTATTAATTAATCATTCCACATTTTAACCTCCCAGAACATCAGTCTGCATCTGGTCTGAAGCCTGTGAGTCAGTTAAAGAGTTCCAGTTAAACCTTTCAGCAGAATTGGGAATTTTACAGTTTGTTGCAACAGCCTGAAAACCTGCAGATCGACATGCAACACTTCCTGCAGCGTCCTGAGCAACTAACTGTCTTTAATGAGCTCATGGTGCAGAAAAAGACGTGTCACATCTTACATTTTACATCCTCTTACATTTCTGTTCTATCAGTTACCAAACATGTCCCCCACCCTCCGATAAAAAGCGTTGTTCTGATCCTGCAGGACCTTTAAACCAAAGAACAAAGAGAATGGGTGAGCAGATGCTGGAGTCTGACTGTGTAGGAGAGAATACTCGGGAGTTTACATCCTCTCAGAAAACAGAGGAGGAGAATCTAAATATTCATCTTGTCAAGTTTAATGTGTCGTCTGAATCTCAGCAGGAGGAGCAGAAGAAGAAGAAGCTGCCTCTTAGTCGACCTCATTAAAGTGCAGAAGAAGAGGAAGAAGTTAGGGAAGAGTCATCAGAGGAGCAATGAGATTCAGTGTCGACAGTTACCTGCTGGGTGAGCTGTCAGCCAATCAGAAGAGAGGACCAGAGGATGACATCAGCGCTGTGTAAATAAAAACACACTCTTCAGAAGAGAAAAGTGTCTCTCCTTTAACACTTCATTACAGACCAGCTGGAATCTAACTAAAACAAATCCATCATGTCAATCCTCAGCTTCATGAGGAGACAGTGGAGAGGAAAACCTCCACCAGAACCAGAACCAGGGAGGAAAACCTCCATGAAAACCAGAACCAAGAATCAAAACTACCATCAGAGCCAGAACTTGGAAGAAAAACCTCCAAATGAACCAGAACCAGGAAAGAAAACCTCCAGCAGAACAAGGAGGAAAAACCACCATAAGAACCAGAACCTAGAAGGAAAACCTCCAAAACAACCAGTACCAAGAAGGAAAAACCTCCAAATAAACCAGAACCAGGAGAGAAAACCACCATCAGAACAAGGAGGAAAAACCACTATAAGAACCAGAACCTGGAAGGAAAACCTCCAAAACAACCAGTACCAAGAAGGAAAAACCTCCAAATAAACCAGAACCAGGAGAGAAAACCACCATCAGAACTAAGAAGAACGAAGTGAGAAAATCTCCATTAAAGTCCGATAAAATAATTGTTGACATTAAAGTAGCACTATGTAATCTAAACCTCCATGTTTCTGACTTATTTGGCACAGAGACATTTATTATGTCCATTCCTGGAGCCCTGCAGCATCTCGAGGTTGAGAAGCCGCACTCGTACTTATACTTCCAGGAAGCTGCATCACTTTACAGCTAAGTTTAGCTTTATGTACAGCGACACACGCTAGCAACAGACACACTGGCTGAATAATTTCTGGGTCTCCAAGCCATAAATAACAACAAGATTTATCAGAGAGGAAAGGTTGAAGCCTGATCTTGGTGGGGAGGGGTTTCTGTTTTCTGAATATGTTTAGCTGGTTCCGGTGTGAACACATGATGAAGTCTCGTTATTCTGTCACATTTCCTTCGCTGCAGGTCAGCAGAAGTTAAACTTTCCCGCCTGCTGGAGGAAAAACCAGACATCCTACCTGAGCTGTGTGGAGTGTAACACATGTTGCTTCATGACGTCTCTACAGCTTTGTTTTCATGTCATTTATTCATAAACTTGATTTGATTTGTTGAAGTTTTGTGAAACATCTGTCTTTCCTGTCATCCTACTTTTTCTTATTCTTCCCATCCCTCATTCCATTTCCCTTTTTCCTTCTTTTCTCCTTCATTCATTTTTCCTTTCATTCTTCCAGTGTTTATTGTGACTATCCTCATAAAGATTTTTCTATTCTTCTTTCTTTTATATTTCCTTTCTCCTCTTCATCTTTCCTCCCCATCTTCCTTTCCTCTTTCCTTTTTGCATCTTCAATGTTTCGTTTGCTTCCCTCCACTTTTTTTTTTATTCCTTCATTTTTCTCTTGTCATTTTCTGCCATCCTTCTTTTTCTTTCTGCTACCCTCAGATGTGTGAACTTTAAATCTGCTTTAAAAACAGATGTGATGCGTTTAAGTGTTCATACAAACATGGAAAATCAGAGATTTGATTTTTTTGTTTGAATATTTTTTTGTTGAAGTGGAAAGTTTTCTCTGATTGGTTGGACAGATGCTCGTCTCTCTGCTTTTGTGTCTTTGTGTTGTCTCCACCGCTCGGACCTGAATGTGTGTGTGTGTTGTGTTCAGGGTGTGTGTGTTATCTTGTGTTTGCAGAGCGACTGAGGATTTCTTTCTCATGTAAATCTTAGCTGTGAAGCTGTGAAGCTGTGTGGCGTCAGGCTGCTTTACCACCTCTTTTCTGATGATTCTCTTCTATTTGCTGCTATCGGCCCTCATAATCAGGTTGAAGAGCCCCGGGGCCTCAGGGGCCCCTGAAGTCCAACCATGCTGTAGCAGGATCAAAAGGCCAGATTATAATTTCACAGATGGAAACAGGACAACATTTCTGAGTTCTCTGTTTTCAGATCTTCCTTTTTTGACCTTTCTTCTTAATTTATGTTTTCTCTTATAATTAGGTAGTTGTCTAATAGAAAGACATCGTTAGAATCAGATCCTCCTTCATTACCCCTAAAAACCCCACCAGATCTCTGCTGTCCCCGAGCGCAATCACTTATATAATCAACAGTTTTTCAGCAACAGTGGTGTGTAACTCTGTGGAGTATATGTGATGGATATTTAACCCTTTAGCTGATCTACGGAGGTTTTCCAGGCATTTCTATCCTGTCCAGGAGGTTTACAATCCAGCCACTAAATGTAGTTTTATTCAGAGACCCTATCTGGTAAATCCACAATGATCCATGATAACAGCATTATTTATCACATTTCATCATAAAAACATCACCATCACTACTATGTTGCTAAGAGACCTCTATTTAGACCTGGACATGATGATGAAGCCACTTCCTGTCAGACTTTCCACCAATCAGAGAGCTTAGATTGACGGTAACGTCCAATCAGGAGCAGCCAAAGATCAACCAGTGAGCAGAAAGTTCTATGTGTGTGTGAAAAGAAGAAAAATAATGCTCCTCTATGGCTGGAATAAAGCCAAGAAGACGTTTCTGATGCACGGTGGCGCCACAAAGCAGCTGAGCTGGAGTTGGTTTAGTGAGGATAGCAGGTAAATAGTAGCAGGAATAACTGGAAATGAGGAAAAAGTGGAAACATGGAAATAGTTTCTGTTGTGTGTTTGTTTCAATAACAATATTTTTCTCCTGAAAACCAAGACTGGAGAGAACGATGAGATGAGAAAAGGTTTGGTCACTGTTGGTCTGTGTGTTATTTCTACAAAGTTCTGTTAGAAATAAATTCTGCTTTCTTCTTCTGGTCGACCTTTATGCTGCTATATCTATTCATATATTCATTTTACATCATTTTAGCCTCAGAATCTGACAGCTGAGAAACATCATGTATGATGATGATGATGAGGGTTCAGCTTCTACATTTACATTAAAAGCAAAAAAAGTCTTGGAGTTTTAAGTGTTAGAGAGAAGCTGCTGAGTCCTCTCACCTGTAACCGGTTAAAGACGTCATCTTGGCTGAAGCTGGTTTGTAGCTGATCAGACTTTTTTTGTTTTTGTGCAGAACTGATACAATGAAAGACGAGCCACGTTATTCCCGAACGCTCGGCTGCACGCAAACACTTCTCTGCATTATAAATGACTGTGTGGAGGTATAATTACATCAAACCAGAGCTGAACCCACAAACGTTATTATGTCACAATTAGTTTGTTCGGTTTTATTGGTGTGAGGAGAATGTTTAATGATGATGCTTTGGGGGGAGGAACAAGGTTGGCCAGCAAAGAGGAGATAATAAATACAATGCTCCTCCTGAATGGGCTCTTAATTAACTCAATGAGAATCATTAACACATTGATTCAGGAGCACATGTGTGTTTCGGAGATAAACTGACCTGATGGTGTTTATGAAGCTGAGGTTCACCTGGAGGCTGGAAACTGATTAGGAGGAGCTGTTGACCAACGTCAAACCATCTTCAGAGACATATCTGAGGTTTTCAATATTGTGCTCCCCTCAAGCACCTCAGCTCTGAGGGGACTATACTATCTAATGAAAGATGGTAACTTGGACGATTGAAAAATACCCCAGTAAACCACCTCAAAGGTAAGAAAAAATCTGGGCTAGTTGCAAGCATTCAATAGTACCTTAAAACAAGAATAACTGAGTTTTAATAAGGAGAAAAGATCTCCTTATGGAGAATTCTAAGGCTCTGGAGTGACAATTCTTAGGCCGAGAATTAACTTGCTTTTAAACTTTTTTGACTTGCTGCGGGAAGAAATGGACACACTTGTCTCATAATTATTTTATCTGGTATTTTTCTAAATCTGGGCGATTCAGTAGTCGACAGGGGGAGCATGTCTCCTACAATGAACCTGCAACTAGCTTGTTGATTTCTGTCTTACCGGCTGCTGCATTCCAGGTAATGTTGAGAAAAGCTTAGCTTGTTTAGGCAGGTCGGCTGCGTGTTTAGGCGGGTTGGCTGTGTGTTTAGGTGGGTCGGCTGTGTGTTTAGGCGGGTCAGCTGCTTGTTTAAGCAGGTCGGCTGCATGTTTAGGTGGGTTGGCTGCGTGTTTAGGCGGGTTGGCTGCGTGTTTAGGTGGGTCGGCTGCATGTTTAGCCGGGTCAGCTGCTTGTTTAGGTGGGTCGGCTGCTGAAGGACTCCTTCCACTGACCGGTGAGAAGAATCTTTCTTCACAAGTTTGGACTGAAACTGAACTGACCTGAAAATAATGTGATTATCGTCACTGACCAAAAGCCCGTATTTCCGACTCTCCAGCTACATTTTGCTTTCTCTTTAGTTGCCGCACAATCAACTACATCACGCAAATCAATCTCTATGGCAACGTGCCCAGGCAAGCACACACAAAGGCAGCAGCATGCGCGTATCACTTAAAACAGATCAGAACTTTACACATAGGCAAACACGGCTCGAGTAACACAGAAAAACACGTTACTGTAGTCCAGTAAAGTCATTTTATTAACCAAATTTTAAGTTTAATGCACTACTTTACTTCGTTACCCAAAAAGTAATATCGTTACTCCCAACACTGGTTATATTGTATTAACACACTGGACTGAAAATCACACACAAAAAAGTTTGATTTTGTTTGGTGTGAAAACCACAAACATGTTCAACGAGACATTAATAAAACTTAGAATTCACATATTGATAATTAATTAAAACATGTAGAAATGGTACAAACTACATCAAAATGCAGCGATGCAGATTTGAAACTATTTAAAAAACACCATTAGATGCCACATGAATTTGTCTCTCTGATGTCCTCTCTATCCACTAAAGGACAGAGAGGACATCACAATGTGGACATTTCCAGGCTGTTGGTCCTCCTGTCCACCAGGAGGCAGCACTTCAGTCTGCTTTAGGTGGATTTTGGTCACTCCCACATTTTCCTTCTCACAATGTGACATAAAGTTTTGATTGATTGGTGTGATTTTTTCACCTAAAGGAAAGAGTTTGTTTTCTTTTGTTTTTGTGTTTTGCTTGCGAGCATAGAATCTGTCGTTTTTATATAAATTACACAGTATATTATGTACAAATGTTATGTAATAAACTGTATGTGAACCTTGTGTGCTGCACATTTTTGATCATAACTGGTTTTACTTGGTCTGTCGACACTATTTAAAAACTGGTTCATAGTTTGAAGTTCACACTGTTGAACTGTTGAAACAGGGACGGCTTAAATAGCTCATGCGATTTAGGTGTACCGGCACGTTCATTGAGGGTTAAAGCCACATACCAGGAAGAAAGAACACAAATGGGTGGATTTGTGTATAATTCAGTGAAGGTGTCACACCTGAATGATACTAAATGAAGTCAGCAGAATTCACAAATAACTAATCTGACATGTTAATTTACTCCATTCAGGTGAATTAAACACCTGTGATGACTGAACCATCGTTAGCATGGACACACTGATTCATTCATACATGGAGGCAGGTAAAATGGTGAATCCTCCAGGGGATCTTAGGAACATTTATGAGATGCAGTGTTTCCATAAAACCAGCTGAAATCTAAGACTTGAACCTCCTCTGTTCTGTGTGATTAGTTAACAAGCATAATCCAGCAGGAGGATGTGATGGCTTTCCCTCCAGCTCTGCCAACCTCTCTGTTCAATAAAACCACTAATAGTGTAACAGGAAGTCCTGTACTGTGGCGGACTGATCCATAATCAGGTTAAATCCTTTTTCTGGTTGAAGCTGCTCATTGATCCACTCGGCTTTCCTCCTCAGTGGGAAATAGTTTTCATCTGATTGCTTCAAGATTCACTGTGGGGATTAAGTTCAGTACCCTCACATCATCAGAGTTTTAATAATCCAGACAATTTCAACACACTGGAAAATATCTCCTAAATTCAGAACTGTGATCACACACAATCAAGTTACACTTTATAATGTAATCAGATCTTTACTCAACCAAATGACGTCTCAATGCGACAAAAAAAACCCACTAAATTCTGACCTATAAGCCATTCAGGCAGGAAAAGGCTCCTAACTCAAGGGATGAACCAGAGTTTGGTCAACACATGACAGACAACTTAGAAAAAAACTGTTTTAAATTAGGTTCTTTGTTACTGCAGCCTGTCGCGAAGACATAATTTTTTTCCATTTCTGTAGTTTTATCTGTGAAAACCAGCAAAGATCAGACAGAAAACAGGATTTTAGCAGCAACAAGGTGATTCCCAAACAACTGTTAGCTGGAAACTTGGCTTTTCTCAGCATGGAGGCAGAAACTGGACATGTGGAGGACAAAAGAAGAAGAAGTCAGAACTAAAAACGCTATCTACAGCAGATGAACAGGATCTGAAATCCAGAAAAGACCTGAACCAGGACACGAGAGATGCACCTGGACCTTCACTGGATTCATCTACTGTTGGCCGATGCCTCATCAGATATGGTCTCCATGGAAACCAAGAAGCCATTCTTAAAAAAGGAAATAGGGAGAAAGGGCTGAAGTATGTCACATGACACAAAAACTGGACATAACAATGTTATCAGGTCTAAAGGAGGGATTAATCCTCCCCAGAACCCGGACCTCATCAGGTCTGATGGGGGGACGAATACTCCCCGGAACCCCAACCTCAGAACCCGGACCTCATCAGGTCTGATGGAGGGACGGATCTTCTCAAGTACCTGGACCTCAACAGGTCCGGTGGAGGAATAGATCCGTTTCAGGACCGGGACTTTAACAGGTTGGATGGAGGGATGGAACCTCCCCAGAACCCGGACCTCCTCAGGTCTGATTGAGGGACAGATCCTCTCCAGAACGGGACCTCAGAAAGCAGCGTGGAATCATCTGGACAGAGAACGTAAGAAAAGGCAGAAACATCTAAAGAAGAACTTTGGAAAGTCCTTCAAGAAGCCTGGAGAACTGTTCCTTAGGAAAAAAATACGGTACGCTTGTCTAAAGCTCTATCTCCACCAATGGATCTGAGTCGGTGGTTATTTAAAAAAATATTTTGTTTGTTTAATTATTTTTGCTTTACCAGGAAAACACTAGAAGACAAACCTCTGGATGTCCATTATTCATTGTAATTCAAGGAAGGTGTTGCAACGCTGTTACATAGCTGACGCATCTGGCTAATGCTGCCTACCAGGTAAGGATAGCGTTGCTGTGGAAACAGCAGATATCAGGATTTACCAAACACAACTGTCTCATCCTTATTCAAACCTCTTGGTGGAAACCTGGCTCAAGAAGGTTCAGGCTGTGTTAAAGAATTAAGCTGCTCTGACCACATATTCACTTTCAGGCTTCTGAGAGTTAAATAAACACGTTATAAACTGGGTTTATGAACATGTTTCCGTAAATCTGCAGCTGTTTCCAGTTTTCATGGAAATACAGAAATAAAGTCAGGAAACCAGAATTTAAATTTCCACGTTTAACCTTGTAAAATCTGTTCAAATCCAACATTAAGATTTTTCCTGATTCCAGAATTATTTTCCTTTATATTTTAAACTTTAATCCAAACTAGTGTGAAGTTTAATTTGCATTTGGAGGCCTCAACAAATCCCAACATGAAGCTCTGAGTTTTGTTCTGGTGAAGAGGGGAAACCCTCAGGGACCATTGTCCCCCACCATCCCTCTCTCTCCCTCTCTCTCTCTCTCTGGACCCTCACCATCTGCCACAGCTGTCGCTCGCCCCAACCGCCATTCTCATTGACAATGAACCCAAAGGCGCGGCGATAATTACAGCCGGCCGCTTGGCAACTTCTCCGGATTTCAATTCCTGCTTTTCAGGATTCATCAGGCCCCCATCTGCCGGGGCCGAGTCTGGCATCTGCCTCCCTCCTCCTCCCACCGCCTCCCCCTCGGCCTGCTGGGGGTTTTGTGTTGGTGCTTATTAGCGAGCTGGCCTGTAACCCTCAGAGGTGAAGCACTCACTCTGTTTGTTCAGCCACAGAAAGTGGCAGAAGAAGAAAAGAGGCCTTGTAGTTTCCTTGTTTTTTTTCTCCACCTTCTTTTCTTCTGCTTTCGTTCCATCCTCTTTTCATCGTCTCTTCCTTCAGTCGGAGCAGCCTCATTGGAGCCGTGTGTCACCAACAAAATGCTCAGAAATACATAAAAATCTCTTCAAACTAAAGAAAATATCCACTGCCAATCTTTTAAAACCTTGACACATAAAAATAATGTTTCTAGTGTCTTTTTAGATTCTAACTTATTAATCTGGTGATCTGAATCTTTACCTCAGAATCTAAAAATTTTGTTGAATTGACTCATAATTTTAAAATAATTTGGTTTTTGATTACTGATTTATTGATTGGTATTCCACCGATTGCTGATGAATGAACTAATCAGCTTAGTGTTCGCCTCCTCACAGGATGTGATATAATATGACCAACAAAGCCCATCATCAGTTTCAGACTCTGAGGTTTATTCTCTTTGTCCTGATTTATTTAAACACTTTGTTTTCTCATGTTTGTGTAATAGAAATGATAGAATGTTGTGCTCTTTATGATTTTGGGATTATTCAGTCAGACTTGTGTCCCTCCAGGGCTACCATAGGGAAGGCAGCTTGTACCCGTTTATGTGGGATTTCAAGTTTTGGGGGTGGTTGGTTGAATGATGTACCTGGTATCCATGTTATGCATCACTTATGCGTGGCCAGGACTTACTGACCTCGTCCCCATGCGTTAGTCACACGTTGCAAAGTGGTACCAAGTAGAATATTAATATGTTTTCTATTCATGTCACCAATTGGGCCCCGTAGTTCATCCTGTTGGCAGAGATTCCTGCTGATGCTGAACAAACATGAAGACGGGCCATAGGCAGACGAGGCGGCCATATTGCTCCAGGAAAAGCGCCGCCTCCTCATACATTAAAGTCTACGAAAGCGGCTCACAATGTCCAGCTGACACGTTTACGTGGGTGCTACACAAGGTTATAATAGTTTTGGATTTTTTATTAGTTTTAGTTTTTATTTCGTTTTGACTTTTTATTTTCAAATTAAATTAGTTTTAATTAGTTTTTACAGCAAATTCTCAAGTTTTTATTAGTTTTCGTTTTTTAAAAATGCTTAGTTTTAGTTTAGTTTTTATTAGTTTTCGTTTTTTAAAAATGCTTAGTTTTAGTTTAGTTTTTATTAGTTTTAGGTTTTTGTTTGTTTTTTCTAAATTAGGGTGTTTATCAGGTGCAAAATTCAAAATAATCAGAATAAGCACTCTATAATAAAAGCTTAACAAGATACGATTTTTAAAAACTGTATCAGGATGAAACAGGAACAGCCATCAACAAATCAAATACAACAGCCCATAAGATCGCAGCCTTAAGTGCTATGTAAAAATCAACATAACCAACATACTAAAGACACGCATCAACATAACATGAATCCATACAAGAGACAGTTCCCAGTCCCTGACAGCCAGGAGTCTAAAAGAGCTCAATCTGACTAATCATGAACAACCTCAACAACCCAACAAACTCTAGACCAGATGTTTCATTTATTCAGATGAAACTACTCATAATTAACTAAATACAGAATTCCACTGGAGGCGCAGCAGCCTTAGTACAAATCACTGCAGCTGATTATCAGTACAGGACCTCACATGTTATACTGGACATGATAAAGCAGTGAATATTTTAGACACTGAAAGTGAACGTGTCTGGTAGCCAGCAGCTGGTTAAGATACTGGTGTATCTCAGCTGGATGCTGATGTGCTTTTCTTTGCTTTTCACAATTAAAACTTTAGTCTCCCAGAAAGACCAAGAGAAACTCCTGCATGCATTCATCTCCATTAGGCTGGATTACTGTACTGGTCTTTTAACAGGACTTCCTAAAAAAAGCATTAAACATCTGCAGCTCATCCAAAACGCAGCTGGTATTAACCAGGACTAAGAGATCTGAACACATCACACCAGTTTTGAAATCTTTACACTGGTTTCCAGTCAGTCACAGAATAGATTTTAAAACCTAGCAGAGCTCTTAGATCCAAAGACTCTGGTCAACTGGTCCAGACCAGAGTCCAGACCAAAGTCCAGACCAGAGTCCAGACCAGGGTCCAGACCAGGGTCCAGACCAGAGTCCAGACTAAACATGGAGAAGCAGCATTTAGCTGTTATGCTGCAAACAAGTGGAACAAACTGCCAGTGGAGATTAAACTTTCACCAAATGTAGACATCTTTAAATCCAGGTTAAAAACATTTCTTTTCTCATGCATCTATGCATAAAATCTCCATCCTAACTTTTTAATTCATCTTGCTTTTAATAATTTAATGTATTTTATTATTTTATTGTGATTCTTGCCTTGTGTTGCTGCCTTTTACTATTTCTTAATATCTTTAATGCTTTTGTTTTATGTAAAGCAATTTGAATGGTCCTGTACGTGAAATGTGCTGTACAAATAAACTGCCTTCTATGCTAAACATACATAACCTGCTGTCCAACATTGTAAACAAAAACGAATTTAAGCCTTTCAAATTCAGCTTTTCAAGATTTTGTGTGTGAGTGTGTGTATGTGTGTGTGTGTGCGAGAAGTTAGCAGGTACAGTATGGAATCAAATGTAGTTTAAGACGCTTTCACTTTCCAATCTATTTGCCTTGTTGTTCTTCATGAACATGTCTATGTATATAATCCGGTTTAAGCTCCTGTCTGTCCAATTTTGATGATTATGTTTATGGCTTGTAACCATGGAAACAAAATGGTGGTATTTTCAGGTTTATTATGAAGTTTTAAAAATGATCATTTTGGGTTCCACATGGATAAATCTTATAAAACAAAACTCCTAACATCTAAATTCGACTCCATGTGGACTTGGTTTATAATAACAATGTTTTCATTGACAACTTTATAATGTTTCAGAACATTAATAGATTAATAGAAAATATGAGTTTGGTTTTAAGTTTTCCTCTAACACATTTTTCAGCTGTGAACTGCATGAAACAAAAGATGCATAAAGAGTCGTAGTTTTAAGGTTTTATTGCTCACAGAGTGCAAATCCAGAGAAGATCAATAGGAACTTGTCAGTGAAGGAGACATTCAGCAGCGTCAACAGTGAATCAACCAGAGAACTGAGTCGTGTGTCACAGCTCGTCGGGGGTTCGGTTCAGAAGAAGGAGGCTGCTTTGTTTCCCTGAGCTTCTTTTACTTTTTTAGCATCAGGCTGCTTTTTGTGTCAGAAGCCGCCTGCTGTTTGTGAACGCATCTCGATGCTGCAGCAGCACAAAAACCTGCTCAGTCTGAAGCAAACTGCATCAAACCGACTGCAGCTGGTGAGGTCCGTCTCTGAGGGGAACCAGCAGCTTTTACTCGTCTGTAATGCAACAACGTTCACTCTGTGTTTGACAGTTTTCACCAACAGTTGGTTTTCTGTCACCAGGCCTCCTCATGAACGTGTTTTTTTTTTCCACTTTTTCTCAAAAAATAAAGTTGGCAGGAAGCTGAAATGAGACAAATAAAACACGTAGCACCTTTTATTTATCAGCTCAACAATGTAAAGATATCGTTTGTCTGATTTAATTCTAAATAAAAGTAATTTGTGTTTTACTTTTTGCAAAAGAATCCCAGTTTATCACATAAAAGTGTTTCTGTTTCTTACATGTAAATCAAAGAAGATTTTAATCATTTCAAGTACAGGTTCAACCAAAATGTTCTCTTGTGTTGATGTGTATTAATAACTCAGCATTTTGGGATTTTTTACATGTAATTTATGCACATTTTTAGCTTTTGGTTTCATTTTAAGTGATTCAAAATAACAGCTAATGGTAAAAGTAAAGGTAAAGCCAAAGGGTTGTGTCATCCTCTCACACACAGCATTAGTAGATGCTACATGCTAAAAAAACACACATTGCATAATTGTTCATACAATAATGTCGAGAGTGAGCTGCCTCGGCTTTAAAAGGCTTATAGTTTCCACCAGAGCGGTGATCACAAACCCAAACATGGGGCAGAAAATCACTTCCACCTAATCCACAGTGGATTAATATTATCACTTTATTAGACATCCACGGCAAAAACAGAAATTTGTCTTTGATAAGTCTTCATCACATCAAAGACCATAAAGACAGTCGCACCAACAGATATACCAGAAGGGATGAACGCTTTCTTGTAGATACTTTTCCAGGCCTCTGGGCTTCTTTATCATCTGTCTGATGGTGGTAACATGAAAGAGTGGTGAAGGGGTCCTCAGTGATGAAGGTGGCTTTCCTCTCCACTGAGCGCTGGTACAGGACAGTCAGAGGGAGGTGGGATGTTCTGGTTGTCTTACTGGCCTGATTTATGATGCGAGAGAGTTCTTTGTTTTGGTTGTAGTGGTGAGGAAGCTGAACCAGGATGTGATGTTGTATATGAGAGTGGATTGAATGAGTGATCTATAAACGAGGGTTCAAAGGTCTTTGTTAATGTCAGCGTGCGGTAAAAAGAACAGGCAGGAGTCAATGTCCATCCCATGACACTAGAAAATACACAGACCACGACTGTATGCTCAACTAGCTTTTATTGCCAAACCGCAGCATTTTTTACACAACATACCAGCGGACCGTGGATGCTGAGCAGTTGGAACAAGTGTTCTGAGTTTCGCCATTAGGAATGAGCCGGCATCCTGCTCACAATTAAATTAAAATACCAAGAAGTTATTCTGGTTCTGATTCTGGTTGTGGCACCACAGAACCAACACCAGCAGCTGAATTCTTCCCTTGGCTTTAAAGGTTCAGTGTGTAAGATTTACTGACATCTAGTGGTAAAGACGGGCATAGACGAGTATGGTGGCCATCAGTGGCCAAAATTCTTCCAGACATAAAGATGTTTTCGTCTCAGGTGCAGCAGTGACTACACTACAGGTAACTACTTCAATATTGTGTACTGTCTTCTTCTATGGTCCTTTTAAAGGTGTGACTTATCCCAAACGGTGCTCAAGCTCCTATTAAACAAAGCTGGTACTGTGGTTTTAAAACTCGGAGGGTTCCTACTTCACACCCTAAAAATGGTTGTAAAAATATGGCAGATCCACGGCAAACATTTATTTATTTATTTATGGCATAGCCCACATTAGCCAGATAAACTACTGTGGTCAAGACAGCATAAAACCCAAATAAAAAAAAAAGAAAAAAAAATATTTAGCTGTAATTTTATTTTCACAAATAGAATAAAGTAACAAAATTTTACTATTATTATTATTATTATTATTATTATTATTATTATTATTATTATTATTATTATTATTATTATTATTATTATTATTATTATTATTATCATTAGGACCTGAAATTAAATCAGAATATGTGTTTTAGCTGTGTATTTGTTTATGCCATGCATATTTCAGTACATTGTTAAAGAGTTTTCTATTTGTGTCAGTTCTATTGTTCCATACTCAGACGGTTGGTTCTCCACCCAGACTCTTATCCTGAGGAGGAGGAGGAGGAGGAAGGTGGCCTACATCCTTCCCCTCCCCCACCGTCACCCCTCCCCCTCTGCTCAGAGCGACACTGATGGGAGGCTGAGAGGGGGGTCCAGCAGCCCGGTCTCTGTGTCTTTAGAAAAACCAGCTGCTTGGCTCTCAGACTGAAAGCAACTTCAGAACATCACAATTCATGATGCAGACCGATGACCTGAACCAGATCTGGTTTGTCTGGGTCCTAGTCCAGATGCAGTTTTTCTGGGTTCCAGTCCAGATGCAGTTTCTCTGGGTACCCGGTCTAGACCAGTTTCTCTGGGTCCTGGTTCTGCTCAGATCTATCAGGGGTTTGGTGCTGGTCTCAGCTTATTCCTGCGTATTCTTGTCTTCATGTGGAGATGATCTCTGGTCTGGATCATTCCTGGTTTGTCTTCGTAGGTCCTGCTTAAATCCCCAGTTTGTCCCAAATTAATTTAAAATCTGTTTCCTGTTTTCAGTTGTTAATCCTGAATCTACCTTCTTATATTCCACCTGATCTGTTTCCAGATAATCCCAGATCCGATCGTGTTGATTTCTGCTCTGTGATGGGTTCATTCTTGAGTTTGGTTAAATAAATCCTGTTCTATGTGGTGTTCTGAATCAGATGGAAAGCCGATGAATTCTACATTTTGGGTCAGAGCTGGTTAAATCAGTGGGGGATCTGCTCACTGAGGGCTCATGTTCAGGATAAATCCTACTTTATCCCCAAAACATATAAGCAGATAATCTCAGGTTCAGTCCAGATTATTTTAATCTTAATCCTTGGTTTTCCTTCATGAATCTGCTGAGATGATTCCTTCTCATCCAGGTTAGTCTCAGGTCTTAATCTGTTTCACTTTGTTATGTGGTGCTCAGTGCTAGAATTACACCGGAGCTTTTGGGGAGCTTTCGTCAGGTGTGCAACTTGACTTTGCACATCATGTGCTGCACGCGCATATATATTAGTGTGCGTAGCACGGTCAAAAATATAGTTCCTACAAAAAAAAAAAAACCTCTGCTGCTACTGTATGCAGCTTGTTTAATCAGAATCAGGGATGGAAAGTTCTTCAAACAACCACAAAATAAAGCATATAAAGTGTTTTGTATGGATGCTCATAGCACGCTAAACAAACAACGCTGCTGTCCACGATGCTGAAGGAAACAGAACAGATCACATGTGGTGGATTTAATTAATTAAATTAAATAAACAAAACACAAAGCTGATAAATCTTTGCTATTTTTTTAAAGACACATCAGGAATCTTTTTGAAAATTAAATGTAACCTTAAAGTGAACTATTTTTAGGGCTCCCCCTCAAAGTATCAGTTGAATGTCTTTAGGGGAGCTCCTGTGCCTTTCAGGGGAGCCGAGCTCCCCTTAGCTCCCCCATAATTCGAACCCTGGTGGTGCTGCTGTTTGTTCTGGTTTAATCCCTAATCTGTGCCATTTTACTGCGCAGCCGGTCAGTAGGTAAAATCTCTTTTCTTCTTTGTTTATCCTGGTTTGTCTTGGTTTAAATTTAATCTGAAACTAAGTTTAACAAACCAGATTAAAGATTATCTCTTCTGCATACGCTGGATGAAAAGATAAAGTCTGTTTTTATGAGAAATCTCCTTTTTTTTTAATTTCATTCATCTGTATGTAAATCACCTTCCCATCTCCAATTTAACTATTTTCAATCAGACATTTTTTTAATTTGCACCTCCTAGATGATTTCCTCCACCTGCTGCTGATATATTCATTTAGTTCTTCTTCTGTTGTTTCTGTCTTTGTGGTGATTGCAGTCACAACGGGCGTCATTTCCCCGAGCTGTTGGTAGTTAATCCCCTCAGAACGGAGCTCTTGTCAAAGCATCCGTCCAGTTGGCAGAAATGTCCTCAGACGGGCCGAATCCATCAGCAGCTCATCTGGAAACCTGGACGCTGTTACAGCTGTGACAGCTTCTGTTTGGATGCTGTCACAATCCATCGTCCTGCCCTCCATCAGACGCCACCGCCGACGTCCGGCTGCTGATTTAAACAGACACATATCTGATTATTCGCAGACGCCTGGTTTTGCGGGAATATTGTTGGAGGTGAAAATGTTTTAGTGTGGCAGAGATGACGAAGAGTCCAGGTTCAGAGAAAGTTCTGCTTCTACTCCAGCAGACTGAGATGGAAACCAGAAACAGTCCCAGTATATTTAACGGCTCAGATGAACGGCTCATTTCCAGGCCTCTGCAGAGCTCAATGACTTGCGGATGAGGGTATTCAGTCATTTAATTCAGGTGTGTTGGAGAAGGGAAGCATCTTGCAGAATAGTAGACCTCGAGGACCAGACTCGGCCACCCCTGGTCTAGACAGTAAGGCCTTGAGAGTCTGAAATGTAGTTCTTGGGTTTTTTCCAGGCTTTGATCTTGAGCTGAACTTGCTGGGACGTCCACTCCTGGGAGGATTGGAAACTGTCCTGAATGTTCTTCCACTTTAAATAATCTTTCTCTCTGTAGAATGATGGACTCCAGACAGTTTGAAATGACCTGATAAACTTTTACAGATTAATAAGTAGCAACAGTTTCTTCTGTAACATCATTGCTGATGTCTTTCCTCCTTGGCATTACATAACACCTAAATGCTGCAGAGCAGGAAACTATTAAAACTTATGCTTGTATAAAGGAGTTCAAACTGATGATGATCAGTTAATCGGTGCATTGATCAGCAGCACCTGGATGCTGCTGATCCTCTGAATTCTTCTGGAAGCTGTGAGTTTTTCACACACTGACTGAATCACACAGTCTGTGCATTTTCTTCATTTTAACCCCTGATCAGATACTAATACATAAAAAAGACTGTAGATGTACTGATCAGAGCAGAGATGACCAGACTGAACCTCCTGCTCCATCAGACCCAAACTTCATGTTCTCAGCTGCATAATGATGTTGGAGCCTTGGCACAGACGGTCAGGCTTCAAAGCTCTGAATAAAGGTCCAGGCTCAGCAGGGAGTCACTGATGATGAGGGAGAAAGGAGGAGCAGAGTGACTCCCCCAGCGTGGAGGATGGACGCAATATGGCAGCTCTCCCAGCGTGCCATGGAAACATCAAGATCAAGAAGTGTTATCTTCATCCAGCAGCAAAGTTCAGTCCTCTTTGGTAGAAATGTAACTCAAGAGTTGCATGTGTGGATTTTATTTGGATTGTTGTCGTTTTGAAGTCATGATGATGATGATGATTATGAATGATGAAGTCACATTTTTACCAACAAGCCCAGATGAGGAATGGGGTAGTTCATTTCTCCAGTTTAGAAGTTTGTTTCCATCAGAATAATTCTGACTTTCCAGAGTCACTCTGCAGTCACACGACCAGTCACATGACATGCAGATGAGGCTCAGCCTGCAACAGCAGCATCAATACTTAAGCTGGATTTGTACTCATCGCTGGTATAAGATGGATTTGTGCTCATCGCTGGTATAAGATGGATTTGTACTCATCGCTGGTATAAGATGGATTTGTACTCATCGCTGGTATAAGATGGATTTGTGCTCATCGCTGGTATAAGATGGATTTGTACTCATCGCTGGTATAAGATGGATTTGTGCTCATCGCTGGTATAAGATGGATTTTACTCATCGCTGGTATAAGATGGATTTGTACTCATCGCTGGTATAAGATGGATTTGTACTCATCGCTGGTATAAGATGGATTTGTACTCATCGCTGGTATAAGATGGATTTGTACTCATCGCTGGTATAAGATGGATTTGTGCTCATCGCTGGTATAAGATGGATTTGTACTCATCGCTGGTATAAGATGGATTTGTACTCATCGCTGGTATAAGATGGATTTGTACTCATCGCTGGTATAAGATGGATTTGTACTCATCGCTGGTATAAGATGGATTTGTGCTCATCGCTGGTATAAGATGGATTTGTACTCATCGCTGGTATAAGATGGATTTGTGCTCATCGCTGGTATAAGATGGATTTTACTCATCGCTGGTATAAGATGGATTTGTACTCATCGCTGGTATAAGATGGATTTGTGCTCATCGCTGGTATAAGATGGATTTGTGCTCATCGCTGGTATAAGATGGATTTGTGCTCATCGCTGGTATAAGATGGATTTTACTCGCGTGGCGTCTGTGTATGGTTTGACCGGCGTGGCGCTGGTGAAGTGTGCTGTCACACATGTCGAGTGTAGGGTTATGGCGTTGTGTTGCGCTTCCTCTTCAGGTTACTGCACAAATTTAGTGAGAAGATCCAGAAATCCGGAAACACATGATCACAAATTGACCAATCACAAGGGAGTATTTCCATGTAACCTTGTTGTGTAACAGGGGTGCAGGTCAGGTCTGGAGGCTGTGCAGCTGGGGGTATAAGCCCCTGGTAGCTCGGGAGTGGTCAGAGTAAATGCCCATTTATACTCTACGGCAGATATGGAGGCTTTCATCCATCTTTGGCATTAATTATTTATGTAATTTGGTCTGTTTTTGGGGTCCTTACGGAGCAAATGGAGTAGTACCACTGGAAACCAGAGGGGCCAGTGCTCATCCGTATAGCTGATGTGTGACTGGCGAAAGGAACAAAGGAGAAGATGTTGTAATACTTTTATCCAGATCACCCATGTATGCTACACTGCTTGTTTTTGTGTGTCTTTTTGAGAATGTACATTATCATGACTTTCACCAGCATTGCCATGTTTACTGTCACAGCACTGTTTCACTTCCAGTTTGAGGTTCAGACTGTTGGACACATCTGTGAAACAAAAACAAAGTAGTGATGGGTCACTCGTTCCCAGCAGTGCAGCAACTTCCTCTTTCACTGTGGATAACACGAACACTAACTACAAAATTTCACCATACCAGAAAATCCAGGAACAATGACGTTATAGTGACCAAGTTGATAAAAAAATTATGTAACTGAGAGTTTGAGACTTTTAGTTACTTTGTTTTAGCCTTGGGTGATGTTTCAGGTGACTATAATGCTGCAGAGCGAGATATAAAACATGGACTAACATGATATGGGCCAGTTAATTATGACTTTTCACAGATGTTTACAGTTTTTTTCTGGTGTTTAGTTCATGTGATCAACCATTAGCATCTCATGCTGCTCTGAGCTCAGGAAACCAAGCAAGCTGAGCTCTAATGACGCCAAAGCATATTGTTCTATAAAAAGGAAACTTCACTGATGTCTTTAAATTCTCCTTAAAAAGACAAACTGATTTAACCAGCGGTCCCATCTGCTGTAACAACAGCTGCCCCTCATTACCCATCATCCCCTGGGTGTAGAAACCAGCCTTCTTATTGTCAACAGGAAGCCCTGTTCAGATATACGTCATCACACAGTCAAGTTTCCATCTGTTCATATCCATAAAAATAAAAAACAAACTTATATATATGAAATTTTGATTTGTATGTTATAAAATATACTAAACATTTAATGACACAACAAAAAAAACTCTCGTTACATGAATGCACTCATGCCAACAAACATCAGGACATAAATAAAAAACAAATCACATGTACAGTAAACACACACACTTTCACACATATGGACCCCCCCCGTCCCGTCATCTTGTAGCTGGTGTTGAATTTCAATGAACATCCATAATGCATGATGGGATCCGTTGCCGTGGCAACATAAATCCAAGGTTACACCAAACCGAACCCAACCCCCAACCCGTCCTGAGACATAATTGGTCGTCACGGAAACTGGGTTGTTCTGAATTCTCCTCATGGAGGGGATGCATCTATCAGACACCCCCCCTACACACACCGTCACCCCCACCCCCACCTCTAATCAGCCCCTTGCTCCCAGTGTGATCCTGGGAGGAGTGGGAGGAGAATCAGGTTTCAATGTGAAATTTCTCCATAAATTCTGATTCCTGATGACTCCTGGTTTCTGTTTCCATTTCTTATTCTATCTTTATTTCAGATTTCATATTTTAATCATTATTAAACACATTTGTCACTTTCAGATATTCTCAAGATTTAAAGAATATTAAAACCTGTTTTCCTCCCAAGTTCTGGTCTGAGGTTTTCTCTTGATCCATCCATCCATCCATCCGTCCGTCCGTCTGTCCATCCGTCCATCCATCCATCCATCCATCCATCCGTCCGTCCGTCCATCCATCCATCCATCCGTCCGTCCGTCCGTCCATCCATCCATCCATCCATTCGTCCGTCCATCCATCCATCCATCCATCCATCCATCCATCCGTCCGTCCGTCCGTCCGTCCATCCATCCATCCATCCATCCATCCGTCCGTCCGTCCATCCATCCATCCATCCGTCCATCCGTCCATCCGTCCGTCCGTTCGTCCATCCATCCATCCATCCACCCATCCGTCCATCCGTCCATCCATCCGTCCATCCATCCATCCATCCGTCCATCCGTCCATCCGTCCGTCCATCCATCCATTTACTGCCACTTAATCAATGTTGGGTTTACAGTCATCCTGTCATCCTTTCAGGGTGACCCCAACCAGGCCCCATGGGCATAGGCCCGGCCAACATGCACCACCTCCAGACCTAGTTCTAGAGGGGCGTCGTGGTGGCCCGCGTCTGGGCAAGGAAAACCTAGGTCCAATGCTGTTTTTTGTCTTAGGGATCTGTTGAGCTGAACTTTGTCTGGTACCTTACCTGGACACCTGTTTGCCATGAGCGACCCTCTTGTTCCTCGATGAAGAAGCTTTCATCCTGCTGTCGCAAATCTTCAAACATCTCTATATTTTCTGAAATATTTCCATATTTTTTACATATGTCTCTGTTTTCCATCAGAACCCGACAGAACCGCTCAGTCTTTTCACTGGTAAATAACCAGAACATCACTGACTTGTGTGTGTGAGGTCAGAAAATCTGATCCTTTACCTGCAGGCGGATCAGCTGTTCACTAGTATTAATCCAATCTTAGCTCCTCCTCCTCAGGTGTTTCTGGCCATGCCCACCTCCCCCTCAGGCTGCTGCAGAGGTCAGACCCTTATTGACCCTGCAGGTAACAGACCAGAGGTCAGATCTCCAGGTGTTTCCATGTAGCAGGTAGGAAGGATCTCTCTGATTGGCTGATTAGCGACATGAAGCAGGTCTTCATGTTTCTGATTCACGTTCAGAAAAGTTTGTTTGAAGCTTCCAGAGTGAAATGTTTGTCTCCATCAGCGATGATGTCACAGTTATCTGCATGAGGTGCTGCCTCAGGTGCAGCAGGTGGAGATGTTTGTCGACTCATTTCTTCTTCTGTGGTGGAGAATCGGAAGCACCTGCTGCTGGTTCGAGGCTCAGTTGAAGCTCCTCAAAGTCTGATGTGTTTTGATTCTAAGCTGAGATTCACGATGAGTTCAGGTAACATTTTCAGAGCAGGTTTCACACGGAGGTTCTGAAACTAACAACAACGCACAGACCAGAAGACACGAGAACGAGGGTTCGATCAGAACATTAAACTGGTGTCGGAGAGTCATGATTATCAGAAATTCCAGCAGTGTAACGTTGGGCCGGTTCTGAACCCCTCAGCTTCTAAGTTCTGAAAGACTGAATCAGCTTATTTACAAACCTGTTAAAAGACTTCAAGAGTTTGGAGGGATTTCCTGACTGCTGTTCCATCTGATCTAAAACATCACAATCTTTGTTGGTCTGGATCATAAAGTCACCTCAGTCACCATGTTGGAGTCATGTGACTGTAAATGATCAGAATGAAGACATATATACATTTTTAGCAGTTCCAGGTCTGCTTTAGTCAGCTCCTTATCAAAAACTGGTGCTATTTTTAAAATAAAAGTAACGTAAAATTTTATTTATATAGCACCGTCAAGATAAAAATCACAAAGTTCTTCATGAAGACGTACAAGACACAAGGAAATCTTAGAAAAACAACTAAAAAAGCTCGTTTTAAAAGATGGTTTTCAGCTGTTTTTTTAAATCGATCATTGAGTCCTCGGATCTCAGGCTCAGAGGACGGGAAGTCCAGAGAGTAGGACCGACTGTGACAAAGACCCTGATCACATGATCTCATGGACCTGGGGGCACATGGCATGTAAGGCTCTGTGTGTTAAAACTTGTATTTTACCTGAACTCTGCAGTGGATGAGGAGCCAGTGCAGGTGAACAAACAGCAGTGTGACACGACAACAGTTTGATGATTTCGTTAGAAGCCTTGCAGCAGCCTTCTGAACAACTTGTAGACGATCCTGGGATTTTTTTAATCGGACAAGTTAACAATGAATTGCAGAAATCTAGACATGGTGAAATAAGAGCATGCAGGATCATTTCCAACTCAGGGTGAGACACAATGTGACTCAGCTTTAAATATAATTTTATACAATGCTGCAAAGATCCTAACAAAACTGTCAAAGTATTTTCCTTCTTTTCAAAGGTGAACAAGCTTAAAAGAACCCAAAAAACACACTTTGTCCAGAACTTTCTACTTGAAAAACTATTCTTGTATTTTTAATTTTGATGTGCACTGTGTGCATGTTGATTTTATCACTATTTATTTATTTATTTATTTATTTACAGTTACTTTTATTGTTTTTAAAGCTACTGCCATGCCCCATTTTTAATTGCCCCTTGGGGAGAAATAAAGTAATTAAATTAAATTAAATTAAATTAAATTAAATTAAATTACATTTTATTTAATTTTAAAACATGAGCGAAGCAGCAATTTTACACGAATATTGAGAGACTCTACTGATCTATCAGGGGCACAGGCGAGTACTTCAGTTTTCTGATCATTAAGTTGAAAAAGAATTTTTAACCATCCAGTTTCTGACAGAGTCCAAGTATCTGAGCAAGATTTAAACCTCATGAACATTATGGGGTTTAAAATAAATATACATCGGGATGTCATCAGCATAGTGGTGATAAGAGAGCTTAAAATATGCTGAAGAGGGAGAAGATAAAAGTAAAAAGAAAGGTCCCAAAACAGACCCTTGCAGAACACCATAAGTAAGGGATGAGGAAGAGGAAAAACATTCAGTAAGATAAAAGGAAAACTGTTCCAAAGGAGATCCAGATCTGATCTGATTTTCAAAGCTGTCACCAAGGCAGCTTTTCACCAACTCAAAAACAACCGAATCAAAGGTTTAGTCTCCCAAAAATGACCAGGAGAAACTCATCCATGCCTTCACCTCCAGTAGACTGGATTACTGTACTACTGTATTAAACATCTGCAGCTCATCCAGATGCTGCTGCCGGAGGTTCAGCTTGTCCAGACCAGAGTCCAGAGTCCAGACTAAACATGGAGAAGCAGCTGCCAGTAGAGATGAAACTTTCCCCAGATGTGGACACGTTTAAATCATTTCTTTTCTAATGCACCTAAGCATGAAATCTGCATCGTATCTTTCAACTGGTCTGGACTCTTGTTGCTTTTAATCATTTTGCTTTGAGTTATTTTACATGATTTTATGTGATTTTATTATGATTTTTGCACGTCATGTTTAAAATGATTATATTTCTCTTTGTTTGTAATGCTTCTTCACCCTGCTGTGATGCTTTTAATGTTCTATAAAAAGCACTTTGAGTTGTCTTCTGCATGACATACAGAGAAACGTGCCTGATAGCGCGGATGTTCTGTATGTCTACATCAGCCAACAAGCAGGTAAACAACGATGCTGTAAAAACGACCAAATGTTTGGTCATTTTTACAACAGCAGTCATGTTTCTGATGTCATTATGACCAAATCCACACACATTTGAAGTTGAATACTATTATATATTCATAGAAACCCTTTCACAATATTCAAGCACACATGCAACGAACCCTGGCCTGTTCGTCCGGATGCTTTTGGTCCATTTGTCCACACATGGAAGCCATGAAAATTCATTTTTACCATGACAATAAATTCCCCAATCCTTTAAACATCTGTAAACCTCGATAGCAACAGAAAACAATCTGACTTGCAGCTTCCACACAGTTTTCATTGGAATGCATTTTTGTCACATATTTGACTTTTTAAAAGAAGTTAATTTAATAATACTGACAGTTTAATTATTTTTATTAATATTGGTATGATTTAATGTTACGTTGGTGTTTTTCTGTGCTGGTGAGTTCAATAATTAATTAAACCTGATTAATTAAACCTCTGTTTATGTTTGGGATGGTGTGCGTATTTCATATGTCGTGTGATTCTTTTCACTTCAGTCTGATCATCATCATCATCACTTTATTTATAAAGCACTTTAACACCAGTCTAGGCTGCTGTACGTCTTCAGAACAACGCTGAAAAACATTTACTCTGAATCCTGCTGACCTTCCTCCTCCATCTCAGATCAGACCCTGCACCTGCAGCAGCCAATCAGCATGAAGCTCTCTGTTGCCATGGTATCCAATAATTGATCAGTGACAGCTTTTCTTTTCTTTTTTTTAGCTTCCTGTTTCCACCTGAAGAGTTCTCACCTCTGCAGCAGCTCGACCTCTGACCTCTGACGGCCCCTACAAAAACCAGCACATTCCTGTAGAACGGCTCGGCTCATCAATATGAATGGACACACACACACACACACATACACACACACACAAACACTGAACAATGGCAGCTCTGACAGCAGTGATTGTCTCAGCAGCTGCAGTTTATTTTCACATGTAAAAACCTGATTTTACTGCTGCAGCAGCAGATTAATGGCAAACTAGTGCAGATCAATACTGAATGTATGTTTAACTTGTGTTAAAATATATATTTACTAATTTAGGGCAAATATGTAAACATGTAAACAACCAGGGATTGACAACATGAAGTTTTAATTTTCTTCTCTGGAAAACCTGCAGGTGACGCCCTGTGACCTCACCTAGAAGCCAGAGAAATTTTTATTTCCATATAAAAAATACTAGACACTTCTGAGTTTTCTTCTAAAGTATTCATAATAAAATATTTTATCATTTATTTTTATTGATTTTATTTACATTGTTATCACTTACATGTACGTTCAGTAAAACTCAGTAAAAGTTTGACAGATTCATTCATGGTGGGAGACATGATGTCAGAAACTGTACATGTAAACTATGTGATGCTGCAGCATCTTTGGGTGGCTGGATGCTCTCTGACCACCAACAGCTGCAGGACGTTTTCAACATCATCACATCTGATGGGACCAAACATCTGCTGGCTTCACTTTACTGCACAGGAACTCGTGGAATCGCCTTTTCATTATCGTATTTGGATAGTTTTTTTCTAAAGAATGAATGAAATTCATGAAAATAAATTAAAATTATCATTATTTGTACATTTGTTCGCACCGTGAGTGTTCACACAGCCTGAACTAAACAGATAAAAATTAGAACATTTATGCTAATTTGTGTTTACTTTGATCCAGAGACAAGTATCGATTTTGTGATTGAGGGTCTTTAAACAACAATAAAAACCGTTAAATATGGATCAGTTTGACTGTAATGGCTTTACTGGTGAAATAGAAGTAAGAGCCAGACGCCTGTGGGCGGGCACGCAGAGAGCGCTAGAGAGAGAGAGAGAGAGAGAGAGAGCGCGCGATCTGAAGCTGTGATTGGCTGAAAGCTCTTGGGAGGCGGGAAAGTCTTGAAGAATGATAACGGTGATTGGTTGAGGGTCGCGCGCATGATCAGCCGGTTAATTAGACACCGGTTTGAAGATTCAAACACAGTGAAGATCTGCTGCGGTGCTGAGAGGAGCAACGTGGCTGGAAAAAAGGGACAACAGAGAAAGTAGAAAAACCAGAACAACTTGAAGGTCGCGGTGGATTGTTATCACAGTTTGACACAGTCAGTCTCAGATCATGGTTCAGCACACCAATCCTGCGGGGGCGGGGATTCACACCGGGTCCCGCGAGGCGACTGATCTCGAGGAAAGCGAGCCGTTAGCAGCTTCAGCCTGCAGTCCAGCGCCGCTGAAGCCGGACTGGTGTAAAACAGCCTCTGGTCACATAAAACGACCCATGAATGCGTTCATGGTGTGGTCCAAAATCGAGAGGAGGAAGATTATGGAGCAATCTCCGGATATGCACAACGCGGAGATCTCTAAGCGTCTCGGGAAGCGCTGGAAAATGTTAAAAGACACCGAGAAGATTCCTTTTATCCGGGAGGCGGAGCGGCTTCGGCTAAAGCACATGGCCGATTACCCTGACTACAAGTACCGGCCCAAGAAGAAACCCAAGACGGACGGGTGTGCCTTTCCTGCAGGGAAGTCATCCGCTCAGTCCCCGGAGAAGGCCAGCATCAGACCGGTCAGTAAAAATCCCGCCGCCGCCAAGAAATTCTCCAAGTTGAAACCCAGCAAACCGGTGGTCGGGTCCGGCAGGGCAGGCGGCCACCTCCCGCAACACCAGCATCCGGACCCCCGGTACCGGTACGTGTTGACCACCAGCTTTAAAAGCGTTAAACGGGATTTCACTGACGACGAAGAGGAGGAGGACGACGAAGACGACTCCTCTGAGGAGGAGGAGGAGGAGGAGGAGGAATTCAAAGTGGAGGAGGATGATGAACCGTCCCGGTACAGTCTCGCCAAAGTGCCGTCCACTCGGAATCCGAGCTCCACCGAGCCGGACGGGACCAGCATGTCCGGTCGGCTCTTCTACAGCTTCAAAAACATCACCCGGCAGGGCGCCAGCACCTCCTCCTACCCGGCCTCCCTCTCACCAGCATCCTCGTCCCGGTCCGGCTCCACCTCGTCCTGCTGCGGGGAGGATTTGGACGACATCCCCGCTGAGGGGGCGGACCTCGCCCTGAGCTTCGTGGGCGGCTTCAGCTCTTCGTCCGACCCGTGGAACTGCTCCTCCAGCGCAGCCACGGGGAACCTGAGCCTGTCTCTGGTGGATAAAGACTTGGACTCGTGCGGCAGCGAGGGCAGCCTCGGCTCCCACTTCGACTTCCCGGATTACTGCACCCCGGAGCTCAGCGAGATGATCGCCGGGGACTGGCTGGAGGCCAACTTCTCGGACCTGGTGTTC
Source organism: Melanotaenia boesemani (assembly GCF_017639745.1). NCBI lineage: Eukaryota > Metazoa > Chordata > Actinopteri > Atheriniformes > Melanotaeniidae > Melanotaenia > Melanotaenia boesemani. Next base: position 25,792,046 of record NC_055703.1, on the reverse strand, counting down.
ACTTACTGAACCACTCACTGGGGGGGGGGTTATCATTTTCACCCGCCTGCCCCGGAGCCGGTTCTGGAGGGTCACGGAGATCCAGAGTCAGTCAGGGGGCGGGGAGGCGTGGCCGCTGCTGTCCGGGCTCAGCGCACGCGGGAGGGTGGGTTACTTTCAGCCTGGACTCGGATTTACTGCAAAGATTAAGAAAATAAAATGACGCCAACAGGGTTTTATGGATTTCCTTTTTGTGTTGTTGGGTCTGAACCAGCACCCGGACTATGCATTCCCACACAGACCCACACCGAACTGTTAGCAGGACTTGAGGATTTTCTGTTTTTTTAATGTCATATTTTTGGGTTTTGCTGCAGCTCGTGTAAAAACCCAAAGTGAGCACAGGTGTGACAAGAAGCAGTTTTTTATATTTCCAGAACCAAACATACCTCATCTTTTTAAAAATATTCAGAATAAAACTATTTTCAGGCTTATTTTTGTACAGTCAAAGGGAATGTCAGGCACTTCTTCTTCCACTGTTACCACGGATATTTTTTGTTACTGAGCATGTGAGGGTCCAACCCCCGCCAGCCTGCCTTGCTTTAATGCCTTGCAGTTGTTTTAAAGAGTGTACAGACAGATGTTTACTGGGAGGACTGGTCAGACTGTGTGTGTTGTGTCAGATAGGTCAAGCTTAGGACTTAATGTATTTGGATGTGAATGAGTCGGTGACAGCAGAGAGAACCTGGGTTTTCTGTTTATTTTAGTATCACTTCATCAGCAGCACGTTTGTTTTTGCTCATTATTTTTGTGCAATATAAAAGAAAAAAGGGGAAAAAAGTGAAAGATTCGTTCTGAGTTTGTTTGTAGCAGATGAGAAACTGCTGAACTTGTCCTTTATGATAAAGTCTGGATGTGAGTGAATAAATCAGCTGGAACTGAGTCTGATTATTGATCCTTTGTACACCACAGATGATTGGCTGCTTCATCCTGGGCTCTAATTGGCTGCCTAGTGCCTCCTTAAAGGGCAAGGTAGGCCTTTCATCTTCAATATAAAACTGATTTATTTGGGCTCATTTTTACTGAGTCTTAGATTTGGGTCTGTAAGAAACTGGATGACGATCCGAGGCCATGAGGAAACAAATGAGGGTTTATTAACTGCTTCATTTACACCGTAAATTCCAACAAATTGGCTTTACTAAAAAAAAAACACAAACACATCTCAGAAAATTAAGTTTTTGTTGCAGAATGTAAATGAACCTGATAAATCTGAGTTTGATGGGGTAAATTCCAGATAAATTAGATGACTTCTGGTCCTCCTGACTTGAACTCTAAACTGTTGTTTCTTTGCAGCTGGAGCTGTGGATGTGGTTTTAGCTGAAACTCCAGAGGTGACCAGTAACTGGAGAGCAGTCACATGACACCAACATTCATTTAAAGAGTTTTTATCTTCGTCATCAATCATTATTCTAACAGTAAAGTGGATTTTTAGGTCTAGAACATGTTGCTACTGAACCGATGGTGAAAGGTGGAGTTTTCATGATGGAGACCAGAAGAACGTTTTCCTGAGAACTGGTTTCCTCACACCAGCAGGTTTGGAGCTGGAGATCATCCAGGGTGACATGAGAAGATGTTTTTATTCAGTTTCAGCAACCTTTTGATGTATTTGAATGATTGATAAGAAAAAGTAAAAAAAAATAAAGTACTGGGTCATTTCAGCTCCCAAAGTAAAAGCTGACGTCTGATCTCCCTCCAGGACATTCATTTATCCAACTTTTCACACGTCATTCATTTAAGTTATTTAAGATTAATAATAACTAGATTAAAATGAAGTTATGTTAAATATATTCTGTTTATGCTAATATGTTTTTCCGTTACCACGGCAACCAGAGCCACTTATTTTATTTATGGTGATAATTGAATGAGTTCAGTAAAGTTGTTGATTAAAATAAAATTTTAAATAAGAAAATAAGATAAATTTTAAATCTATTTTTTTACATTTTTGGTTTGAGCATGAACAAAACTCAAATAATGAATCTTTACCAGAATTTTTTATTTTTGTTTAGGAAACAAAAACAGGAAGAAGAAGTTTGAAGTTTTTTTTTTTTTTTTTTTCCTTCTTCTTTTTTTTTTATTCAAAGGAAGAAAACAAATCTACTGAAAGTTCTCTGACAGATCTGGAGCTTTCTTTTCCAGCCTGATCACATGATCTCCAACCAAACGTACCTTCTCTCTGCAGGAGACCATCCCTGTAGTCCTGCTTTCTCTTTCTCAGCAGGAATCCTTGGCTCAACCCTTAAAACCTCAACCATTTTTTTCTGTTTTTGGTTTGTGTTTGTTTTTTATGTAAAACTGATGTAGAAGCTCAACCGTTTTAATCCCAGTCAGCATCAGACATGTTTCCAGCCTCAGATGTCAGATTATGAGGCTAAAATGATGTAAAATGAATGTATGAATAGATATAGCAGCATAAAGGTCGACCAGAAGAAGAAAGCAGAATTTATTACTAACAGAACTTTGTAGAAATAACACACAGATCAACAGTGACCAAACCTTTTCTCATCTCATCGTTCTCTCAAGTCTTGGCTTTCAGGAGAAAAAATATTGTTATTGAAACAAACACACAACAGAAACTATTTCCATGTTTCCACTTTTTCCTCATTTCCAGTTATTCCTGCTACTATTTACCTGCTATCCTCACTAAACCAACTCCAGCTCAGCTGCTTTGTGGCGCCACCGTGCATCAGAAACGTCTTCTTGGCTTTATTCCAGCCATAGAGGAGCATTATTTTTCTTCTTTTCACACACACATAGAACTTTCTGCTCACTGGTTGATCTCTGGCTGCACAAATAAAGATAAGTTGAATTGAATCTCTGTGATCATCTTTACAAACTGGGGTGTTTCTGACGGGTGGAGGCAGACTACCTGCTCTTCATCACACCCGTCAGCTCACAGAGAGGAAGAGGAGTATCTTTGGGAGGAAAGAATGAGCAGAATTCAAGATGTTTTCATCAGTTTTCATTTCTTTTCTCAAAAAACAATTTTGACTCAACATTTAAAAAAATAAAAAATAAAATAAATAATCAGGTGTTAAATGTTGATGGAGGAATGTCTGTGTTTCCATCCTCTTCCTCCTCTGATGAAGACCTTTCTGAAAAACAGGTCTGCAAAAAACAGTCTGCAGCCAATGTTACCCACAATGCAATGCTGCAGCCGGAGTTAAGTCTGAGGAGTCGAGGGGTCACCGCAGCGATCTCAGTCTGTTTGAACAACTGCAGCTGATTATCAGGAGACGGAGCCATGTCTGAGGAAGACCAGCAGAGAGCCTTCATCGCAGGAGAAGCTGCTCTTTCTGTTTTAATAAAGCTGACGGGAAAGCTGCAGCTCAGCAGTTAAACGAGTTCAAACTCAGGGAATCCTCCGAAGCCTCACAAACAGCTCGACATTAATTCTGTTTCTGTCTTCTTGTAGAATAAATTTTCCAGCTTCATCTGATGTTTTCTTGTTCCTGCTGCAGATCTCAGGTTCCCCTGAGACCCACAGAGACATTTACACACATTTGGAAACACTTGAGCTAAATATTCAGAGCGAGTCAGAGGGAACGGCTTCAACCAGCAAACCCAGTTCAGGAGTCAGGTGAGCTGGCCGTTCCACCACTTAATCCGACCTCCAGGTTTAATCAGGCTAAACAGAAAGTGCCGACGGAGCAACTTTAAGTTGAGCTTTTTAAAAGAAAAGAACCAGACATCCACCTGATCTGAGGCTAGAGACAGAAACTCCAGCCTCAGATGAACATGGCAGGTCAGACTGGCTCATTATTTACTGAGCAGAAACTAAAAGCCAGAATCCATCTGAAAAAGTCTGTTTGTCCTTACTGCTTCCATGAAATAAGAAGGTAAGGGTGAAAATTTATTTACAAATTATTTGGAGTCATTTGATTACAATGAAGCAGCTGCCAATCTTCCAAAATGTGGATGTCTTAGCAGTTTCAGCCCAAGATTTGTCTCTGCAATGCTGAGAGAAACCCAAGAGCTACATATCAGAGTCTCCAGGCCTCAGTTAGCATGTTAAATGTTAAATTTCCTGTAAGTCTAATTAGAAAAAGGTTGAACCAGTGATTTATTTGGAAGGGTTGCAGGAGAAAGCCCTTTCTCTCTAAAGGCCCATTTGTGCTCTACGCTAAAGACGGATACAGAGCATTTTGTGATTGAATACCCTGGCGGAGCAAATAAAGTAGTACCACCAGAAACCATGAGGGGCAGTGTGTTGCTGTATAGCTGAATAGCAACTGAAAGAAGGAACAAAAAAGAAGTCGGGATGCATTTAATGGCCACATAGACACAGCGTCACTGTGCTGCCTCTTTCTGTGTCTCTTTCTGAGAATGAACATTATCATGATCTTCTTCACTGCCGCCTGTTATGAATAGACCTCCCGGAGACAGATCAGGATGACAGCAGGTTTATTCACTCCCAAACATGATCAAGGGAAAGAAGCTAAATCAACGGAAAACAGTCTTACACAGACAGAGTCCAGGAGTCGGCTGGGATTCCTTAGAAAAGGATAGGGAAGCAGGATAGTCCATCCGAAGCTTAACGAGGTCCGACGGCGAGTGATCCACCAACCGTGGTTTAAAAGGACCTCCCAGTGACAGGTAACAGCTGTGGACAATCAGTATTCAGGGGACTTGCTTCGGCGGAGCGTGGCAGGATCTGATGCAGGTGTGACACCGCCATGTTTGATTTTTTTCAGTTTCCCTCCGGGATTGATAAACTATTTTTTTTTAACTCTTCCTGTCCAGCTTCATAGCAGCAGAATGATGGTGTAGCTGCTGTGTTGTACCAAACAAATTTGCTTTGCCAAAGTATTTCTGTTTCTGAAACTGATGTCGAAAATGGATCTTAAGGTTACATTCAAACCAGGATGGTCCGGGTGGCTCGGTTCAGTTGGGTAAGGAAAGCAGAGAAATGCTGCACCTTTCTTTGGTTTGGTTTGCTTTCACACTGTGCTGTACTGAACCGTCACACAGTTACAACAACTGCTCACTAGGGGCGATATTTCCTAAAATGTCCACTGACCAAAAAGAAGAAAAGCAGAAGGAAGAAGAAAATCAGGCTAATTGATTGGCCAGGATCGAAAACTGCTTGTTCACCGCCAGTGAAGAATAGAACAACAATAAATATCTGCAGACTAGGAGTTTCTGTTTTTATTTTTGGTTAATAATCTGTCTAGAATGAGCCGCAGGAGAGGCAGCGAGATATCCAGTAATTTGTCCTACGTCATTCCCTCTCTTTGGTTCACTGGATGTTTGCTTTCACACTGTAAGCAAACCGCACCAGGGTTCACTTGCAAAGACTCCTGGTTTTGTTTGTTGTTTGTTTATCAAGTTTTTTTTAAAATAATGGAAGAAGGTATTTTCTTTCAATTATTGTGGTTCAAAAACAGGAATAGACAGAAGAAATAACTTTTCAAGGCCAACCCATTACTATTTTTATGTTTCTATATTAAAAGGGTGTACACCAAAGAATATTCAAAGTATTGCACAAGAGCATGTAAATAAAGAAGTAAATAGATAATATCTGCATCCAAACAGCAACAAGCAGTTTGTGTAAAACATTCATCGACAAGAACAAAAGACAGGGGTGGAGGGATGATGATCTGGGCTTGTTCTGTAGTCACTGAGTGGGCCGTGAACTCCTCTGGATACCAAAGAGTCAGAAGTGAGTCCATCTGTCCAGCAGCTAAAGCTTGGCTGAAACTGGTTCATGCAGCAGGACAATGATCCCAAACACAGCAGCAGATCTACAACAGAACCAGGTGTTGACCTGGTCCTGTCAAAGTCCAGACCTCAACCAGGTTGAGGTGCTGTGGTGGGACCTTCCGAGAGCTGCAAACCTCAATGAATTGATGAAAAGTGGTTTGTTGTTTTAGCTTCTGTTGTTTCCTGTTTCCTGTGTTTTAGACTTCCTGTTACAGCAATATTCTTTTTTTAGTAACTGAACCATCTGTTCAAGGTGGAGTTTGATATGAGTTAACATTACCATTATTGTTCTTTCTGTTTTAAAATAATATCCTTCCTGTTTTTAGTTAATAATTTTATTAATATTTCACAAACAAAATGATTCAGAAATTAATCTATAAATGAAAAAGACTCAATAAGAGACAAATAATTAAAGGTGAGACACAGAAATCCAGATCTTTGGCTGGAAGTTTTAGCAGCTCAGTTTCAGGGGAAGTTTCTCAGAGCCTGAAGGTTTTCACGGTGAGCAGCAGTGAAACTTCTCTGCCTGACTGACGGGTCGATATGAGCCGGTTCTGGACCCGTTTAAAAGCCTCTTTAAGGGCTCGATGACGGAGAGGCTCATTTTACCTGCTGAGGAAGACAAAGACTTAGTGTCTGACTGCGGTGAGGTCACAGAGCAGAAACCACATCAGAAATATCAGCTGACAGCAGAAACCAGCCGGTACCATCCCCTCGGTGATGACACGGTGAGGATCCCACATGGAAACACAGCTGCTGGGACAGGACCACTCAGAGAGCTGAGACTGGTCCCAGTCACAGGGAACCAACCGGGTTGACCCTGGACCACTGTTCAGAGACAGTGAACTCATCACGTTGATCATGTCTGCCCTCCAGACTGGGCTCAGGTTTTTAGTTTGATCGGACTTACATATTATTTTTCAGTTTTCAGAGCTGAAACAGTGTTCTCACATCTTCATTAACAGCTGGAAACAAAAGTTCAAACCGTTTGTAAAGAAGCGCAAGTCTTCCATTTTTCTGGTCACTCGTAGACAGCACCTCTAACCTAGACCCTGAACCAGGTCTAAACCAGGTCTGAGTCAGCTGTGAGTCTGAGAGGAAAACGTCTTCAGAGAGGCAGAAGTTCATGACTCGTTCCCACAGCCTGAGGCAGCCATGGGGGGAGGGGCGGGACAGGAAGCAGGCGCCTGGCCCCATCTGACCCCGTCTGGAGTCTGAGGACCAGTTCTCCCATTTCACCACGGCCTTCATACATACATACATACACACTCACACACACACACACACACACACACACACACACACACACACACACACACACACACACACACATATATAGATAGATAGATAGATAGATAGATAGATAGATAGATAGATAGATAGATAGATAGATAGATAGATAGATAGATAGATAGATAGATTCTCATACATTTTCATACATTCTTTTATGTTCTCCTCTGTTCTTGTACGTTCTTTTATGTTCTCGGACGTTCTCGTGTGTTCTCCGGCTCCTCTGACACATTGGACCATCCTCCATCTGTTACACTGTGATGATGAACAAACAGTCAGACACAAGTTTGGTGTTTTTTGTTGATAATTCTCAGTTTCGTCCAGTTTCCATTTCAGCTGTTTTTGTTATTTTGTTTGGTGTTTATGTTTTTTTTTGTTTCAGCCTGGGATGTTAAACTCATTTTAGTTCAGTGATAGCAAAGCTTAGTCCCTTTTAAAGAGCAGCTTGACAGGCATCGATGACATAATGAGGCCTTGGTTGGTGTGGCCATGTGACTTTTAAAAACAATGTTGATAACACTTCCGTTTCATAAGATGAGTCAAGCAGAACATCACCAGTATGACCACATGACATAACTTAGCTGGTAGCTAACTTTAGCTTGATAAGTTAATGCTACACAGATGCTAACAGAAATGGTGCAAAGTCCCAGAAACATAACATGGCCTAAGTCATTCAATTCAAAAAGCCAGCTAGATGGAGAAGAAAAAAAGAAATGCTAATTATTTTTACTCTGCGTGCAAACTGGGTGCCCCATACTTATTAGAAGGCATGGCTACACCATGACAGGCGGTGCAGGCTTCAGTGCTGCTAGAAGAAGTAGTTCTCTAACAGGAAGCTAACTTTGGTGAGAATGGAGAGAAATCATGTCAGAGTACATCTGACGTTAACCCCTTTAAGACGCATTACATAACTTTCATACTTTAAAACACAGCATTCCTGACTGGTTTGATGGCACGGTGGTATTTATAATGCAGATGTCTGGAGCCATCGTTGCCCCGCAGCATCTCAAGGCTGAGAAAACGCACTTCAAAATTATTTCAACTGAGTTTCACTTTATGCACCACATCACACGCTAGCAAGTGGACATAAACACACCAGCCGTTTGAATGCAGGGGAGGAAGAGAGGAAGAGAAAGAGCGAAAGGGACAGTGCAAGAGATAACACAAGAGTCAAGATAAGACTGTCTCTTACTGTCTGTAGAGATCTTACAGTGCAGGTGGGATGCTGGTCGATAGGGGATGCATCACTGAGGAAATCTGCAAGTCTTGTAGTGCATCTTAGAAATCCTGCAATTTTCACCAAGAGATTGTTTTTTGATAAAAAAAAAACTTATGGAGCAGCTATTTTACTGGACTACTCTAACTGGGCCGTTTCTGATGTAACAGGAGTGTTTTAGTTGCAGCATCATCTGCTACTGGACGACAGTATGGCTTCAAAGGTAAACTGCACTTGCAACTGGTCTGTTTACTGAAGTGTTTACTGAAACTAGTAATGATTGTAGCCTGGAATGGTATAGATCATTCACATATCAAGAATCTTAGCTTTCCAATGGTGTATAATGTGTAGGTACTTGGAAAGTAGACTAATTAAAATACATATTTATTCGTCATATCCGGCAGAACTGGCTCCATAACCAGCACTGGAAGCACTTTGGTTGCAAAGAGGGTATCAGTCAACTTCTAATGCCTGAGGTCCCCCAGCTGAGGGACTTTGAGAACAGATGGTGCCAAAATGCCTCTGAAATGCCTGAACTAAAGGTCTTCCATTAAATTCTGCTTCACTTAATCAGGGTTTATCTTTACAGAGATGATGTTTACATTGTGTTCTACGATCTGAATAAGCACACAGCTGAAAGGCTTCATTGCAGCGTGATTCTTATCTGAAGCTCCAACAGGTCCGACTGGCACTAAACTGATCATTCCCACGTGGTCCAAACTCACCGGGATCTTCAGGCCCAGACAGAAGAGGTTCAGTGTTTACTGCTGGTGTGTTCAAGGTCTGCGGACATGTTCATGGGAAAACACAACCAGTGAATTTCCTGCTCAGTGAGTGTGTTGAATGATCACTTCCTCCTGTTTCATATGAAGCTCTTTGGTTCAGCAGAAAAACTTTATTCAGGCTTGAAAGACAGACACATTTTTTTAGGTTATTTGAACTCTGTTTTTAAGACCTGGGACCACCAATGAGAACTAGCTCTTTGGCTAAATCTGGCATATTTACAGAAATGTTCTGTTTTAATTTGCTCTGTCCCTGACAAATAAACAAGTAAAATAAAAAAAATCAGTTCAGCTTCATTCATATGGCACCCAAAAACAGGAAATATAAAAAGTTCTACAAAACTCACCACAAGAATTTACAACCTCAAACATGAAGCATAAGATTCTGTAATAAAGCTAAAATTTTTATTTAATATTAATCTTACAAACTGGGTAAATTCTCAGTATTTAGACATCTGAACATAATAGAAATCATCAGCTGTTAAAACTCAGAAAATCAACATGACAGATGTGTAAGAACAGCATCAGTTTTCCTGCTTCCTCAGACGGTCAGTGAACGCAGCACCATGAAATCAGTGTGACTCTTCTCTTGTTTGCAGCGTTTGTGTGGGCCCATCGGTGGACGCTGCCAACATGTTTTCTTCCTGGTTTTTCCGTCCGGGGTGAGCAGTCAGCTGCTCTCATATCAGAGGAAACGCTGAAGCGATCAGATCTGCTCAGTTTTCCATCTCTGCTCTCTGATCAGATGTTTAACTCGGCTGTTTTCCTGCCTGTAAAACACTAAACTTTTCTTAACATATGGAAATGAAAGCTGGCGAGGCTCAGATTAACAGAACAAAGCCGGACAGCAGGAGCAGGACCCCCCTCCCTACCTCCTCACAAATCAGACCAGACCCCCAGCTGGCTCAGAGAACTAATTTATTACAATCACTGAACCGGTCCATGAGGTACTGACCAGATCTGAAGCAGAACCTCGGGACAGAATCAGAGAGCCGTCAGTCCAGGTCCTGATATCTGGATCTGTCTGCTGCTTCAGACCAGCTTCTACACGACCAGCGTAACCCTGCTGTATTTTCCCTGTTTGCATCCCACTCTGCTGTATTAATCCCAGCTTCCGGTCGCATTGGGCATTGGTACGCCACTTCCCACACGGGTTTGCATCCACTTCCCACACGGGTTTGCATCCACTTCCCACACAGGTTTGCATCCATTTCCCACACGGGTTTGCATCCACTTCCCACACGGGTTTTCATCCACTTCCCACACAGGTTTGCATCCATTTCCCACACGGGTTTTCATCCACTTCCCACACAGGTTTGCATCCATTTCCCACACGGGTTTGCATCCACTTCCCACACGGGTTTGCATCCACTTCCCACACGGGTTTGCATCCACTTCCCACACAGGTTTGCATCCATTTCCCACACGGGTTTTCATCCACTTCCCACACAGGTTTGCATCCATTTCCCACACGGGTTTGCATCCACTTCCCACACGGGTTTGCATCCACTTCCCACACAGGTTTGCATCCATTTCCCACACGGGTTTGCATCCACTTCCCACACGGGTTTGCATCCACTTCCCACACAGGTTTGCATCCATTTCCCACACGGGTTTGCATCCACTTCCCACACGGGTTTTCATCCACTTCCCACACAGGTTTGCATCCATTTCCCACACGGGTTTTCATCCACTTCCCACACAGGTTTGCATCCATTTCCCACACGGGTTTGCATCCACTTCCCACACGGGTTTGCATCCACTTCCCACACGGGTTTGCATCCACTTCCCACACAGGTTTGCATCCATTTCCCACACGGGTTTGCATCCACTTCCCACACGGGTTTTCATCCACTTCCCACACAGGTTTGCATCCATTTCCCACACGGGTTTTCATCCACTTCCCACACAGGTTTGCATCCATTTCCCACACGGGTTTTCATCCACTTCCCACACAGGTTTGCATCCATTTCCCACACGGGTTTGCATCCACTTCCCACACGGGTTTGCATCCACTTCCCACACGGGTTTGCATCCATTTCCCACACGGGTTTGCATCCACTTCCCACACGGGTTTGCATCCACTTCCCACACGGGTTTGTATCCACTTCCCACACGGGTTTTCATCCACTTCCCACACAGGTTTGCATCCATTTCCCACACGGGTTTTCATCCACTTCCCACACAGGTTTGCATCCATTTCCCACACGGGTTTTCATCCACTTCCCACACAGGTTTGCATCCATTTCCCACACGGGTTTGCATCCACTTCCCACACAGGTTTGCATCCATTTCCCACACGGGTTTGCATCCACTTCCCACACAGGTTTGCATCCATTTCCCACACGGGTTTGCATCCATTTCCCACACGGGTTTGCATCCACTTCCCACACGGGTTTGCATCCATTTCCCACACGGGTTTGCATCCATTTCCCACACGGGTTTGCATCCACTTCCCACACGGGTTTGCATCCATTTCCCACACGGGTTTGCATCCACTTCCCACACGGGTTTGCATCCACTTCCCACACGGGTTTGTATCCACTTCTCACACGGGTTTGCATGTAGGGCTGGGCAATATTCAAATTATGGTATCAATCCGATACCAAGTAAATCCAAGTATCGCTGATACCGATGTTTTTTGCTTGAAATTTCACAATCATTTAATGATTTTGTCTTTAATTATTATTTTCATAATCAAACACAGTATAAGTATTATTGTCAAATAAAACTTTTTATTACCAAACGATGACGTCGATATTTGGATCGATCTATCCAGCGTGGGGTAGGAAAATCTTATGTAGATGTTTTGCTTTTCAGTGTGACTGACTGATAAACCTTTCAGTATCCAAAGTGTCGGATCATTTCAAGTTGTACAAACAAGGAGGGAACTGGTGAGTGAGACGTTTGTTGGCCTGGATACTGATGCTAGCCTCCGGTTTTGCTGGTTTGTGTTAGTGCTGGCTAATATGCACTTAAACGGAAAAGCCCTGTTTATGTATCTTGTATTTTTATTGGAGAATGAGTTCTATGACCTGGATTTAACTGATGAATCTTTAATGTCGGGTACATGTAATGTTTATGTTGATTTATTGATTTAGGGTTTAACTATGTTTATTTGGAAACTCTGCCTGTGCGGTAGGAGGCTCGATATCCTGCCTTCTTCTCTGAACTTCACAGTTTCTTCGTGTCTGTTCCCAAACAGACACGAAGAAACCCGAACCCGAGAACTGAAACAACCTCTTACTGTTACTGGATTATTTAGTGTGACTAAATTGTTGTATATACTGTAAATTTGACTTGGTACACTGTGAAATACACTTATTGCTCTCTGCAGCTACTGTCTCGTGTTTTAAACACGCTCCCTGAGCTTGTGACGCACATGCTGCACCAAACAGATGGAAACATGGAAAATCTTGGAAATCTAGACCTTTGTGTGGAAAGTTGTCTGAATTAAGACCCTTCATGACAAATCCTGTACTGTTTCTGCTCCTGGAAGTACACGTGATGTTTTATGGCATCATTGCTACGTGTGTTTGGCTGTTTCATCTATCATAGCCTAGAATCTTCGTAGGAGTCTAGTCGAAGTCGTCTTCCTCAGAAAGCTTGCTAGGCCATCTAGGTAGATGAAGCTAACATATTAGCTCATGTTAATAGTTAGCTCAGTCTTGAAGAGTTAAACTAGGAAGTAGCTACGGCTTTTTTGTCCTTTAATTTATCTCCAACATCTGGTCAGCTTACAGGGACGGATGCTGACCAGCTGAAGTAAAGATCTAACTCAGCTCCTTTTCATCCCAACCAAAGGTTCACAAGACGCTTTTCTCTACGTCTTTTAGTAAAACCCTCGGGTTACTTTCCCTTTTTATGACTTAATGAGGAACTCTGAAGGAACCTCCATCAGTTTCATGATGGAAACAACGAGAAACAACAAAAACATGAGGAATTTGTCAGAGATCAAGAACACCTTCACTATGACCTGGCTGACCACTGATGAGGAGGATGTGACATCATATGAATACAAGCAATGAATAAAAACAACAGTTTTTAACAAAGTTCTGTCCTGTAAAGTCCTGATCCAGAATCCTGATCTAGAGTCCTGATCCAGCTATTTTACAGCCAACATTAACTCTGGTCCATAATCAACTTTTTTTCTCTTTTAAAATATGATTTAAAAACTTGTAAATCTCAGGAACTGTGTGACAACTAGAGTTGCCACCAGTCCCGTTTTTCCCAGAATTGTTCTCTTTTTTTACAAGCTGTCCCGGGAAAAATAAAATCTCTCCCGGGACACAATTTGTCCCGGTTTTTCGGGGAAAATGCAAAAACCTTATTTGATTTCCTTCGTTCTGTAGTCTACAGATGTCCTCTGTGTTAATGTGGCTGTACGTCACACGCAAGTGACGTGCCCAAGCGCTGAAAGTGGCCCGCGCAAGCCAAGCAGGCCAGGGAGGGAAACTTGATGGAAGACAGACAGCAAGCTGAATCAGGCGTCCGTCTTATTTTCGCCAAGTTTTGGAGTCTTTAATTAAAATGGGAGGAGAGACAACGGACGAGGAAGGAGAAGGAGCAAATTCATGTAAGCCACCGGCAAGAAAAAACGATATACTCGTTACAATCCTCAACATAACATCTGTGTCAGAGAGACAACCTGGTTCACAACAAAGAGGTAAGCAAAGAAATTAGTTGTTCCACTGTGACGTTAGTATATCTTCACATTTAATCATGTTTTAATAGGTATGTTTATCTATTTATATGTAATGTAGAAGATGGCAGCAGCAGGCCAAGGGACTCCAGATCAAGAGCAGCAGATTCAAGAACATCTGTGTCAGAGAGACAGTCTGTGTCAAGAAAAAAGCAAAGGTACAATAAGGGGCAACAAGGAGTCTTACAACTTTGTATAGCCTAGATTACTAAATCAATGTAGTATAGTTTACCTATCATTGTCAAAGCAAATATGCTTCTGTTAGATCTTCCACTGCATATCTCTCCTGTCATGTCTCTCTCTGTGTTCTAGTGTGTTGGCATGGCTGCTCAACTCGGACGTCTCAAATATAGGGTGACTCATCAAAATTATCAGCTGATATCTACTCTGTTTTGCCTAGCAGTCAGCATTGTGTATGAGAGATTTTGATCCGTAAAAAATTAAAAATATTAACAGGACTTTGTCTCTGTCTCCTATGTCTGAATTTCATGTTAATTTAGTTTGAACTGATAATAATCCCCGATTCCTCTGCCCCAAAGTTTATGTCCAGTGTCCCTTTTTTCCACAAATCCAAGGTGGCAACCCTAGTGACAACCCATGTCTGACAGCTGCTTCAGGACAAACTCAGGGTTTCTGTATGATGAACCTGCCAGCGAGTAGGTTTGCTTCACAGAGTCAGTTACCATAGTAACAGACTTACCTCGATTTCTGAAACAGAAAACACAACTCTGGGTTAACAAACTTAGAGTTTCAACATAACCTGCTTTCTGGAACGGGCCCCAGATTTCACGTGCGGTGGTATACATCCGGTACTGCCACCTGCAGACCCTGACTCAATCAACTCTAGATTTATTCTACATTAATGTTTTTATTGTTACCATGAGGTCAACGTGTTTTTCCACCTACAGCGACGAAGAGGCTCCAATCAGGTGAACATTTTACCTCCCAAACACAGTCATGCTAAAGTTAGCATGCTTAGCTTTGATTTGGCTGCATGTAAAGATGTGTTTTCATGTCAGAAGTTTAATCCTAAGTCGCTGGTTTGAGTCAGAACTGGGAGCAATGTGCAGCTGCATCCCCGAGCTGTGCTGCAGTTTACCTCAGCTTCTTATCAGCTTCCTCTCGCTGCTATTTGCATATTTTCACTGTACCTCAAAGCGCTTTTATCTGCAGATACACAGCAGGTCAGGAGAACCGTCACACGTCATTTTTATCTGGATCATCTTTTCCAAACAGCAGCAGGTTTTTATTTTTAGATCTGAGAGCCTTAAAAGCAGCAGCTTTACTATTCATGTGATGCATTCTCTGACATTTAAACACTGACACCTTTACTGGCTGCTTCTGAACTGTGGTGAAGTAAAAATTTGGTTTTTGTCTCCTCCATGTAGCTTCCTGCATTTCCCATCATGCCTTTCACATCCTGTCCACCTGAGAAGAAGGAAACTAGACTTCTGTTTTGTTTTCAGTTTATTGTATCTTTTATATGAATAAACGTATAAACAAAACTTCATCTAGAACTTCACAAATATTGTTTACATGCTTTTTTTTTTTTTAGCAGGTTCTGGATTTGGGACAGAATATTCCATCATATGTTTTTTTTATTTCTTATGAAACATTTCTTCCCTGGATGTCAGCTGGTCTGTGGCAGACATATATAGATGCTGCTCCAATCCTGCTGGCCGCTAGCAACGTGCAGATTAGGTGGCTATCTTGGTGCAGTGCGTCTCCTCCATTTATTACATTACATGTGAAGGAATCACATTAACTGTTAAAATTATTACAAATCGTTCAACTGTCTACTTATTCTTTAAATGTTATTAAATACAGGCCTAAGTTCTTCTTGGACGAATTACTTTGCAGAGAAATAAATAAATAACCTTTATAATGCCATCTCACTGTAAATATATTCACAGATAAAGTGAAATCCTATAAAATTATATATAAATGTATAAAAACCAATAAGTTAGCTTCCAAAGGGATCAATAGAGCATTTCTGGTCCCGAGTATTTCTGATTAAGGCTAATGTATAATATATATATATATATATATATATATATATAAAACTTCTACTTAAAGCTCTAATGACCCAAAGACAATGTATAATAAACCATATGGATTATATATTTATTTAAACTACTTGAACTGACTGAAATCTAATTTAACTTTATTTGTCAGCATTTTAGATTTGTAGTTAAACATTTAATCAAATCAAATAGTCCCGTTCAAAGGGGTGAAGTTTTCAGTCAACCAGTTTGCCTGGAAATCAGTTGAAAATTTGATTATTTAATAGAGATTAATATTGTGTAACACTTTCCTCTACTGTCACTGGCACCGTACCAAGATGGCCGCTCTGTCGGCACGTCTCGCGCCTGCTCACTCGGCGTCTGTGGATTCATGTCTGTGGTCTGTGGCGCCACCTGCTGGACATCCACCCCCATCATCCCCTCTGTTTCCGTCACCTGCAGAGACAACAGTAAAACTACAGAAAACATTCTTCATCACAACTCATCGTTCAGTCTGTCGACCTAAAGAATCAAAGTAAATGTACTTGGAAATTAAAAAATGTTTTGTTTATTTATATTTATTAAACCAATCAGTTTGCAGACAGAAGACATAAACGTTTACTGTTGAACATACGCTGCAACACAAAAAGAAATAAACCAGGATATTTACAGTGGCTGTGAATTGCAAAACTATATTACATTAAGTGAAACACTTTTACATGTTTGTGACACACATTTACATCATAGAAACCATGTTTACATTTACAAAACTAAAGTACAATGCTGAAAATCTTCTAACAGGTGCTAAACAACGTCACGTTTCAGAATAAAACAATTACAAAACGTGAAACACTTTTACAGTCCTTGATGCAAAACATACATTTGCAACTGCAAAACATTTTACAAAGTTCTGAATACACTGAGGAAATACTACCAACAACAAAGCAACTTTACACTGATGTGAAAAGATGGTTTTATATCTTGCAAAACACTTTCACATTTTTACAGAAACACTTATAAGTTCAAGAAACACAATTACAAAGATATGACCCAGCCGGTGTTACACCAAAATCTGTGACCTATCAGAACCCGTGACCGTGATAGTGTACATTTCTCTGCATGTATGTCTTAGAAAAAGAGTCTTGAAAACGCTTTTATTGAAGTCTGAGTTCATTATAATGCAGATACAGTTAATTCACACACTCTCATAGCTTAGAAATGGTGACCTCTGTATTCCCGCTATGTGAGCGTCACCTTATGTTAGAAGAGTCCAGACTAAAGGGGAAACATACATCACCATTTCTGATAGCCATCAAAATGTGTGACAGAATCCTGAACTGTATGAGAAGACAATGGACAGGAAAATCTCCATCAGAACCCGGAAGGAAAACCTCCATCAGGACCAGAACCAGCAAGAACGGCCATCTGACTGGACCGGTTGGGGGTGGAGAGGACAGGAAAGAGCAATCACTCTAAGCCAGGAATACCTGCTGAGAAGGAAGAAAAGAAACACAGATTAATGACAACAGCATCAGATATTTCTACTTGGAGATTTAGGAGAGCAGAGAGGAGCCCAGTGCATCATGGGACGTCCCCCAGCGGCCTCGGCCTATAGCAGCAGAACTAAAGGGATGGATAAGGGTCACCAAGTCAGACCTACTATAAGATTTATCAGGAAGGAAAGTTTGAAGGTGATCTTAGAGGCAGAAAGAGGAGTTTCTGCTTCCTGAAACCGAACTGGGAGC
Organism: Melanotaenia boesemani; assembly: GCF_017639745.1. Taxonomy (NCBI): domain Eukaryota; kingdom Metazoa; phylum Chordata; class Actinopteri; order Atheriniformes; family Melanotaeniidae; genus Melanotaenia; species Melanotaenia boesemani. Next base: position 25,774,572 of record NC_055703.1, on the reverse strand, counting down.
TGCTTACTCAGAGAGGCAGATCTGTGGAGCTGAGCTGGTTTCAGTTTCAGGTGGAACCACATTAACCTGGTCCTGATGCTGCCGGTGCTGGATCAGTCTGTGGTTTTCTTATCACTGTGTGGACACCTGCAGCTTTCCTGTAAAAATAATCTGGACTTATTCAAATGTGAGGAGAGTTTCCGTTACTGTGAGGATATTTTCATACCCGATGACACGTCGGCACAACGTGACACAACCTGCTGCTGTTTGTCTTGCAAATGTCCCACAGACGGGGGAAGGGGAACTTCCTCCATCATGTATGTGAAGTTTTACTCTAACGCTGTAAACCTGACCAGAGCTGCAGGTTCATCAACAGACATCTATTCCGTTTTAATTTGATCAGTAATCAATAATCTTCTGAGTTTAGAACATTGAGCATCTTCAGTTTGTTTCTGTCTGAAAGATTAAACATAAAATAATAATAATATTTTCTGCATTTTCAGTCTCAGCAGCTGTTTACACAGACAGGTAACAGGTGTGTTTCTGCACCAATCAGCTGTCCTAAAGCCTTTATTGACGTACAATCGGAGCCAATGAGAGCACAGCCCGACACGCAGGTGTTGGCCAGCTGATCAGAACCGGGACTCCGTCCACCAGTGATGAGAGCCGGGTTGATGGTGTTGCCTACGGACAGACAGAGGAGCAGCGGCGGCCTACTCAACATCAGGGAGGAGCCGCCGGTACTACTGCAGCCGGACATGAGGCTGTATTACCGGCTGCTGCTGCACCTGGTTCCTGGTCCGTACCGATCTGGATCCGTCAGCAGGTTGGAGGTCCTGCAGCGAGTCATCGACTACATCCTGGACCTGCAGTCCGAGCTGGACGCCTCCACCGCGGCCGCAGAGCAGCAGGAGCCCCTGTCAACGCCCACACCTGCAGGTAGGAGACTGATCCGGACTTCATGACTGATCAGCTCATTTAATGAGTTTTCAGGTTTCTGCTGTTTTAGGACTAAAAACTCAACAAGAAAGAAAGTTTGTTAAGAGTAAAAGTAAAAGTATTTTTATGTTCTGTGTTCATATGAGCAGAAAATAACGAGAGGAGCTGAAAGTTTCACACATTCACATAAAAATCAAGAATGAATAAAAGATAAAGTAGACTGAGGTGGAACCTGAGCCTCCGAGCCAGGAGAGGATCTAGAAAATTTTACATAGGTTGGCAAAAGTCGGGTGGAAACCCCCAATTAGAGCAGATCTGAGTGACATGAGGACTGTTTTTGTCCATGCAGGGTGTGACGGGTAACACTGAAGTGGAGGAAAACGGGTGGCTCACAAGGTGAGAGAAACAAACGCACCCTCATGAAAAGAAATAATCCACCAAACACAAACTTTTACTTTTTACACCACTTTATTTCTACACCGAAAATATGACGTAAAAACAAACGTTTTAAAACAAGTAAAAGACTGAAACATTTTATTTTCCTTCCTCCCTCCATCCCTCCAACATGGACCTGTGTGTGTTTTCTGTAGATCTGCTGACAGAGGAGCAGGTGTCTTCCACCTGAGACAGACCTGGACCTGGATCTGGACTTTACCTTTCCAGTCTCATTCAGGTGGAACCACGTAGAACCTGGTCCTGATGCTGCTGATAGATCAGAGTCTGGTTTTCCTTCTCATCGCTCCACCGTTAAAGACTCTGACGTCTTTATTTGGACCTGATGAGACTGAAACCAGAACTCAGGGAAGGTTCTGGTCTCCATCCGGTCCTTCAGCTCCTCTGATTATCTGGTTTCTAATCAGAAGTTTTTACATGAAGTTTAGTTTGGAAACAGTTCAGATAAAAACTATGTGAAGAAATTATTTTTGGATTTCTTGTTAAAATATCAGCAATTTGGTATGTTTTCCGTTATGAAATCAGTCCACTCTTGAAAACTAGTCTATGTATTATTTATTTTTCTATCACTAAAAGTAAATATTAATATATTTTTGCTTTAATTTATTAAATTTATTAATGTAAGAAACAATTTCATCTTTATTAAATTTATTTGAGACACATAAAATTCAAAAGAATTTTCAGTTTTTTTGTGAAAACTTTAATGGTTTTCAAAGTAAAAAAAAAAAAAAAAAAAATATATATATATATATATATAGATAGATAGATAGATAGATATACACACACACACAAATTAGTTGTGGTTGTGGACCCTGTCTATGGAGTCTATGGATTTGTGAAGAGAAGATTTGATGCAGTCTGTTGGTTTCTTATCTTTTTAAATGAATACAGTCAATATAAATTGAACTAATGTGGATTCAATATAATCTTAATCAATAATTTTAATTGAATAAAAATTCATTTAACTGAAAAAAGGACCAGAAAAGAAATAAAGAAAGCAGAATTAACATCTAGATTTTATTTGTTCTTTAGTGAACAACAAGTCACATGATCACAGATGTTTACACACAAACATCATCAGGACTCTGTTCTTTCAATAAACACCGACTGGCTGGTTAACACTGATCAATCACCAGAAACATCAAACTGGCAGCTTCAACCTGACGACACAAACAACAAACACCTGGAACTGGCGGTGCTGACCAATCACATCATCATGCAGGGGGGTGCATATCAGGGGGTCATGGGGTAAGAAGAGACATGAGAAATAATAACACCTTTACATTAATAATCTGGATCACCAAGTAGAAATATTTGCAACATGTTCAATACTTTAAACCAGCTAGAAGGCTTGCTAGCCTCCTGTTTAAACTGGATCATGTAGCGCTAGCATAGGTAGCGCTAAGTAACCTGGATACCAAGGTACTGTTTGAGCATCTTTATACTTTATTTTCAGCTCCAATGTAAAAACCTTGACTGAGTAGATGTGTAGTCCCTAAATACACTCACTGAAAACTAAATATGACCTGGTTCCCCCACATTATCTGAAAACTAATTTAGTGCTAGAACTAGGTTAGCACTGCTGCGTAGCTTCAAGCTAACATCATAGCCTTACATGACATTAGTAGTTGTACCTGCACAGGGACTAAATGTCTTCTAGAAATGTAAATATTTTTAGATGATGACCCATTAGTAAACTACTTTAAAATGTACCTCAAACTGGTGTAGTGATACTAGTGATCCATCCCAGATAGCAGGCACATTTGGGCCTAATAGATTACAACAGTTTCTTTGTGGTGGACGTTGAGTTTTGACAGCCACAATTACAAGGAATCAACACCGAAAGTCAAGGCCAAATACGGCGCCAGATGTGGGCCACATTTGGGCCAAACATGTTGTGCTATCTGAGATGTGTCTCCGGAAAGGAGTTTCTGTCCTCCTCCAGTGACTTGTCAGTCATCTGAGGTGGCACCTGGGGTGTCCAATCAGATGTCGGAGGTGTCAACCTGGCCACCTGGCTAGCTCCTCCCCTGGCGTCATGGTAACACGATGTCACAACAGCAACATGCAGAAGCTTCTAGTCACAACAAAACCTGAACACCACTGAGCTTCATCTACTGACTACAGAGCATGCAAGGAGCACTACTGATGACATCACAGCTAAGTCACAAGGACATCACAGATACGACTACACGTCTACTAGCAGCCACCCTCCTCTTCTCCTGCTCTTCCTCCTTCAGATGTTACAGCCACAAATACTTATTTTTTACTTCAAATCAAATTTCTCGTCAGCTGCTTCTAATTGGTCGAGGCGGTGGCAGTGGGAGGCAGCTCTTCATCACCAGCTCACAGGATGCTCTCGCGCTCCTCGCCGAAGGTGACAGTGTCGGATGACACGGTGCAGATCTCTGGCGGGTCCCCAGGCTTCAGGCCCCTCTTCAGGTGAACCACTCGGACGTTCTCATTGTTGGGGCCCGGCCGGGTGGAGGTGGAGCTCGGGGGGATGATGACGTCAGCAGTGGAGGAGGAGGATGTGGGACCCTCTGTTGGGGGGCGGGGCCGGTTGCCCTGCTGGGCGTTGGTGTTGTTGTTCAGGGTGACGTTACTGGGAGTGCGGTTCAGGTTGTAGCTCCTGGAGGATGGCCAGCTCTCCTCGGGGCTGCTGGCCAGCAGGCTGCACTGGTCCTCGGAACAGATGGACATCCGGGCCACCGCCGGGTCCTGAAGACCGCTCAGGCTGCTTGGAAGGCCACGCTTCCGGGCCAAGCTCTCCTCGTCCAGCTCGATCAGGTTGCTTCTGTCCAGCTGCGACAGGTCTGCCTCCTCATCCTGCAGCGAGTGGTTGGGCGAGCTCTCGTTGGAGCGCACGCCGGAATCGGACGAGTCCTTCTTGTCCAGCATGGCGTCTGACAGGTAGTCCTTCCCCTTCAGCGCCAGAGAGCCGCCTGGCAGCTTCGGGTCCGCCGTCTTCTTGCCGTCTTTCAGCAGGGGAGCATTGTCGGACTCTTCGGACTCCTCGTCGTCGCTGGTCAGCTTCTGGTAACGCAGCCCGCCGCCGGCCTTTAGCTTCAGGTCGGCGGCACCCTGGAACAGCCCGCCTCTCTCGCCTGACGTTTTGCGGGTCAGCAGAGACTTGGAGGATCCGTGCTCGCCCTTCTCGTCCTCCTCTGTGATTGGGTCCAGAGTGTCGCTGTTGGAGGCGAAGTCGGTGCCGTCGGCTGCCGGCTTGGTGGCACTCTTCTTGTTGAAAGACTTGCGTCCGTCTTGCTCACTGCCGTCTTTGCTTTTGTCATCAGATGATGATGATGATGTCATGAACTGCTCCGGCTGTGGTTGGACAGGCTTCTCCCCGCCACCGCCGCCCATCTCCAGCTGGGCCATCTGGGCGATGTACTCCTGGTAGGCAGAGCGGTACTCGGCCTGCTGCTTGTCCGTCAGCTTGGAGATGTCGTTGGATGATTCCTGAGAGTTCAGGCTGGTCATGCTGGCGGTCCGGTGGGCGGGGCCCTGAGGATAGAAAGATGGACGCTAACAGGAAATAGTTCAAGTTATCGTCCTGGCGACTGTGCAAGAGGAGAACTTACCATCCATGGCATGTTTCCGTGTCGCGGCGCTTCGTCCAGTCCCACACCGCTCAGCTCCTCGAAGCTCAGGTTGAAGCTGTACATGGCGTCTGGGTTGGCGGCGCCGGCATGGGGGGGAGCCGCTGCTCGTCTCGGGGCCTCGGCATGACCTCCTATTACGCTGCCTTGCTCGCTGGCAGCTTCTTCATGAAGCACCTGGCTCTCTATGTGGCGCATGTCCAGAACCTGCAGTGGGAAGGAGGAACCAGGTCAGAACTGGATCCGGTTGTAAGTTTGAACCAGTTTTCAATCTCAGAGGACTCACCGTGGCTCGGAACAGCTGCCAGTCTCCGAAGTTCATGTTCATCTCCTTCTTCAGCTCGTCGATGTTACACTGAGATAGAACCCGGCCGTTCACATTCGCCTGGAAACCAGAAGAACCCAGTTAGAATCCGGTCTGCAGCCGGTTCGGTCGGGTTTCTGTGTTCAGACACTGACCTTCCTTATGGTGGCGGTGTACTGAGCCACCATGTTCTGATCCATGCCTTCAATCTGCCGCACACGCTCACACACGCCGTCCGTCGTCATGGAGCTGAGGAGGATGGGCGGAGCTCCAGACACGACGGAGGCCGAGCCCTGAACACACACACACATGCATAAACATTAATGAGCTCAGGACGGGTCCAGCATCTGAGACGATAGTGATGAAGATGAGTTCTACGTAGTTCTACAAACTAACTTATTGATCTTCATCGCTGTTTAACTAAACCTGAACAGGTCATGATGTCATAAACTTACATAGGAAGTGATGTTATAAATCTAAAGAGGAAGTGATGTCATAAACTTGAGCAAGAAGTGATGTCATATATTTCGAAAGAAAGATGTGTAAGAAACCTTTTACAGAAAGTGATGTCATAAATCTGAACAGGAAGTGATGTGTTAAATGTTTAAATTCAGGATCTCTTTTTATCTGTGACTGGATTTTAGTTTCCAAGCTGATGGTTGAAACCTGTTTTGTTTCCTGGATAAAAGTGTGAAGCTGTTTGTGCTCCAACATGCAGCATTTTAGGCACCCGTGAAACTTTATAATTTCTTATGTAAAATCAAAGCAGATTTTTGTTTCTCAGTGCAGAGATGGTGAGGGGTGAGGAAGCTAACTCAAGTAGCTAAAGATGCATGCTGGGAGATGGATCACTACCCCTTTATGTCCACAGCATCCGGCTGTGCTCCTGCTAAGCTCTGGCTCTGTTTGCAGACGTGTTTCCAGTTTGCCAGAAACACGTCTGCAGCTTGTTCTGGGTAAACTGGACCAACATGTCACATGACTGCAGTAAAAACCTGAAGCTGAGTGGTTATCCTGCTCAGATGGTTGACAACATCTGGAGATACTTTAGAGAAGTAACTTGATGAACACCAGTTCAAGGTGACGGAGCTGAAATTCGCCATTTGCTGTGGACATTATAGAGAAAGAGGGGATGGAGGGAAAGTTCAGTACCTGCTTCCTTTTCAAAGATGAACTCTGACACTGCAAACAGACAGACGGGATGAAACCATCAGGAGAACAGATGAGACACAGACAGGAAATGAAGCTGATTGACAACAAACAACAGCAGCTGTTTGGCTCTTTGACAAGCACAGAAGAAGAGTGCAGGAGGTACAGGATAGCAGAAGAAGAAAAGGAGAAACCACAAACTGTTCCTCTGGAGAGTCATTAAAAGCCACTGAGCTGCACCAAAACTTCAAATCATCTGCATCACGTTCGATAATCGACGTATTTATCATGAAGAGAAAATCTCCATCCTCTCAGATACGTGTTCAACTTCCTGCTCATACTTACGGCTGTGGCGGCGGCCCTGCTGACGGAGATTTTAGGAGGCAGACATGGATGAAGGTGTGGTGGAAAGGAGGCCACGAGTGGGCGTGGCAGCTGGTAAAGGTGGTGGGGGAAATATGGCTGGGGGGGCGCAGAAAATCAAAATAATGTTCATGGAGTAAAAAACTTAAACCACAACACAAATCACTGCTGTCACATGACCCTGCAGGAGGTTGGGTTTAAATCTGAGCAGCTGATTGGCTCTGACTGTGGAGCTCACAGATGACTGGTTGATTTCCTGTCAGCTGATCATGTGAAAGCAGAGACTCACTTTAAAATCAAATCATAATGACACATGAATGATGAACATAACCAGGAGATTACATGACGTGATGACATCACAAGACCGCCTGCTCCACCAGGTAGGCATCAGGTGAGGCCAGTGGGCGGAGTCTGTACTCACCCTGTTGTAGAAGGGGTGCTGCGGGCCGACCATGCCACTGTAGTAGCTGCTGTGAGGCTGTGGGGAGATGATGCTCCCTGGTGGCTGGTTGAAAGGTCCGCTAAAGGAGGCAGACGGCGAACAGGTGGAAGACACCTGACTGTAGACCGAGGTGGGGCGGGGCTGAGCTTCAGGTAGGGGGACGGCTGGATACGGGACTCCGCCCATGTTCATCTGCTCCCGAGCTGCACGAACATCTGGATGAGAAATTTAGACAAACATCAGGATCAGACGAAAAAGAAAGAAATTTCTGGATACGTTGGGACAAGAAACATCTGGAACAGAGAGGAACATTTAGAACTGAGATGTTTCAAAACATCTGGCTTTGAAACAGAATAATCTAGATCTGAGACAGAGGCATCTGGTTTTCGGACAAACTTCTAGATCTGCGTGAAGAACATCTGGAACAGAACGGATCTCAGACAGAAACATCTAGATCTAAAACAAACACCTGGTTTTGAGACAAACATCTGTATCAGACAGGAACTTTTTCAGCTGGGAAAAACCATCTGATTTTGAGAAGGAAACATTTGGATCTGGGTGAAGAATATCTGGATGAGGAGTAACATCTGGATCTGAGGCCTAAAAATCTTATCAGAGCCTAAAACCTCTGGATCTGAGAGACACACATCTGGATCAGAGATGAAAAACATCTGGATTAGATGCAGGTGTGGTATCACTGACCCAGGGGGACCATCTGTCTTACCTGCAATGATCTCTCTGAGTTTTGGGTCCAGGTTGACCGTACAGGGCAGGAAGGTCCGGATGTCTCTGGCTGTCAGGACCGGTGTCCGTGACGACAGGAAGACCTCAAAGCTGCGGACATCTCCGTCAATCTCCAGCAGCGGCTCCACGTCCTTGGTGGTCGGGATGTTCTTTGACACTCTGAAATATGAGCACTTGCTGGTGGATCGGTTCTGGATCTGTTACAGACACAAGCCAGTGTGACGTCTCACCTCTCATAGATGGTCTTGAGGGTGACCTGGTCTGGAACTCCATCGGTCTCCTCCAGGTACAGGATGAGCCAGGAAGTCCTGTAGGGCCACTGTTCGGTTAGGTTGATCCATGACGCCAGGCGGTCCCAGTTGAAGCTGATCTGATTGGCTCGCAGTAGACGACCTGAACACACCAACAGGAAGAGGCGGGTTGATTGAAAGCTACTAAAACGTATCCAGGAGTAACTGGGTGCCGAAGAGGATGAAGACTGGAATCACCGGTGACAGAGACGATGTTGAGCAGCCTCCTCATGGTCTGTGGGCTGATGTCATTGAACCAATCCTCCGTCACCATCAGTTTCGTCAGGTCGAAGGACATCTGACGAGTCACAGAGCGCTGCACCTGACGTCGCCGGTACGTGTCCTGAGCATAACAAAGGTCACATGACCATAAATATTGGAAGAACTACAGACCAGAAAGATAATTATACAAAAATATTTTCTTTCACACAAACACACATCCAGCCTCACCCGGCGATTTAGCGTCGTTTTGCTTCCAAACTTCGTTAATTCTCCCAAACTGTGCTGAGACAGCTTCCTGTCCAGCTCCTCGTGCCAACCCGCTGAGACACAAAAACACATTTGTTTACTTTGTTGATGAAGAGTTTAAATAGAGAAGCATGCAGAAGTCGGTCTTTTTCATGTTTATCTTTGTAGACATTTCAGATCTTAATAATAATTATAATTAAATAGTTTTAAAAATGTGACTTTATAAGTTTCAGGTTTTCCTGTCACAGTGAAAACCATCATCATGGTTACCTTCAGAGTTGGTGGCATCCCCGTTGGTCGGCGCGGCAGCACACATCTTCCTGGCGCTGGAGAGTCCTCGGCTGTTGAGGAAGACGGGCAGGTGGACAATGTTCCTCATGTAGTCGTGTCCGTTGATGTTGGAGTCTCTGAGGACGCTGTTAAGATTCTGGTTGATGGCTTTGATGATGATGTGAGGGTCGCTGGCAAAGATGGAGATGAACGGACCTTTGGAGAATAAAACCCGGACCTGCAGGACCAGAACGCCTACATGAGTTTACTGTTTTCACCTGAAATCGACAGAGCGATTCAAGAGCTGTATTTAGTCCCGCGTCCTCACCGTGTCGAGCATCTGCAGGACTCTGTCCTGTTCGCAGGAGTCCAGACCGTCAATGACGACCACCAGCCGCGTCTGATGCTGTGTGAAGCCGTCGATGGTCTTCGCCATCCTCGCCATCAGCTCCACCTCGTTTTTCAGCACCTGCAGAAGAACCATACATGAAACTAACAGCTTTGAGATCGTTTCATTATAAAAAGCTGAAAAAACTCCAGCAGCACGTTGGCGAACGTTCACTTCCTGTAGATGTGCTGTAACTTCCGCTTCGAAGCGTCGCTCACCTTCATGAAGCCCTCGCTCTTCAGTTTGTGCATCCTGTTGGCGGCGCTGTGCAGCCTCTTCCTCTGAGAATTCAGCACCGAGTCCGTCACCTGCCACCACGTCTTGCAGTTCAGCAGCACGGCCAGACCCACCACGCTGGCGATGGCGATCAGAACGGCGTTCACCGTCTGGTTCTCGCCGTCCACCTTAAAGATGGCCAGAAGCGCCATGCCGGTAATCAGGCAGGCCAGCACCAGGACGAAGAGGACGAAGGACGGGATGCAGCACGTCTTCTTCCACTTCCTCTTACCTGAGATAAAGAGAAGAAGAAAAACTGCAGAATTTCATGTGTTTGTGTTACCTCCATTGTGGGAACGCTAATGTCCTGATAAGGGGAATCATTTCAGGGACTTAAATGAACTGTTTGGTCGTGATTGGAAAGGTTTTAATGAGCTTTCAGCAGGAACCACACATGCATATATTTGCATATCAGTTATTATTCGTTCCAGTTTCGATGAAGTGATCCTGCTTTTCCAAGCAGTGAACTCGTAAGTTTCAGAGGACCCTGAGATCGCAGATTTAAAGATGGCTGCGCCCAGTACCACTTGTAGACCACTGCTCTCTCTGTTAAAATCCTTTAAAATATATTTTGTGTGTGCTAAGTTTCCAGTGTAAACAGCAGTAAGTCGTTGTTATTGATGATCGCGTTGTTAGCCATTGTCACCAAATCCGGCTGCTTTTCTCATGGTGACATTTTTTAACGGGTTTGTGATTTTCTAGTTTTATAGAGCTTTGTAGATGCTCACAGATGTTGTGTTGTGTTTTGGAGGCGTCCATTTTTTCCAACAACCTGGTAATGACATCACATTTTCTTGGAATTCCAAGACATCTGGAACGCACCATTAGACCCTATGAAATTGGACTTTATGTAAACAAGTTACATGCAGCTGGATCGCCCCCTGGTGGCAGGTCGAGGTACCTTGCGTCTCCTCAGTCTTGAACACTCGGAACAGACGCGTTGCCAGGAAGCCGAACTCTCTCTCGCAGGCGTCCGACAGCGTCGCGATCATCTCCGCCATGGATGTCTCTCCTCCCACGCTGGACAGACGGTTGTAGTCTGTGAACAGGAACCTGTGGGAGACACGGGGGTGACATCTTATCTGCCCTGGTTTGTCTTCACAGGTGAGCAGATCGTCTGCAGCGTTACCTGACAGGAAGAGCTCTGGTGCTCTGCTCCGGCAGCTCTGGCGGGTTGACGAACATCAGCTTCAGCAGCAGCTCCAGATACCCGATGTGACGGGCCAGGCGGGTGCTGAGCAGCCACGCCCAGGTCCAGCTGTCGCCCTCCCTACGCCCACCGAAGTACACCACCACTGAGGGAACGTAACTTTATTTATCCAGCAGCGCTGACAAACAAGAACATTTAACAAGCCACAAGAGCGAAAGCAAAGTCGTCTCACCGAAGAGAAGGTAGAGCAGAGCCAACAAGCTGAGGGAGACCGCCATGGCGAGTTTCGGGTCGACGGTGAAGCCGAGGACGATGGCGATGGAGCCGCAGAGGAGCAGAGACAGGAAGACGACGAGCCAGGAGAACTGAAACAACGGCTCGATCTGCTGCCCGGCAAACGTCTTCATCTCATCTGAGGAGGAGGAGGAGGGCGTGAACAGGTGTTAACAGGAGTTTGCGCTCAGTCTGGCGGCGTGTCAGACTCACCTTCCAGCTTTTTCAGCAGGAAAGACTTCCCGCTGCCCCACTGAGCGTACAGGCCCACGCAGATGGGGGGCTGCATGGTGGGCTCGCTCAGGATGTCGGCCAATGCAGAGCTGTACAGGTCGTAACCCAGCATGTCCCCGTCTGTCTCTGTGGGGGACAGGTGACCTGCAGGGGGCGGAGTCACAGCCAAGGACAGGTGTTTACTGACCACATGGTGCAGGTGAGTCTTTACTTTCTTTACGACTTTGAGCTGCAACACACTGATTTACTGATGTTGAACATATTTAACTACCAGACGGTTGTTTACTCTTTTATTTTTAGTTTTAGTCTAATTAAACAGTTTTAAATAAAATCTGCTAGATATTTCTAAAATGTCATACTTTTAGAAATTGGGCCCTTATTTTTAAAACCTCATTTTTACTGTTAAAAGTCAGTTTAATATTTTCAAAAAGTTTCATTTAAACATTTTATGTATTTATTTATTTTTTAATATTGTAAAACACCATTTAATATTTTCAGAAACCCATTTTGCAATTTAAATAGTTTATATATATATTTATAATTCATAACTTATCAATAATATTTTTATTATTATTAATATATATATTTATAATTTCTTTGATGTTTTAGTGTATTTATAGATAAACATGTTTTGTAAATGATTTGTTGTTTTATTGTTCAGCGCTTTGTTCAACAGTTTTGTCTTTAAAATGCTCTATAAATAACGTGGACTGAAAAGCTGCTGTTCTACCATGTTTTATGTAAAGCATTTGTCTTGTATATGAAATATGATAAAACAAACTTTTCCTTCTAAAAATCCATTCTGTATTTTTATAAATCAGTTTATTATCCATTTTTTTAGATTTTTAAAAATGCATTATACAATAAAAAATCAATGAAATATTTTCAAATATTTTATATTTTAAGATTCAAATGTATATTTTTTTTAATTCTTTTCATGTAAAATATCTGTTTTTTTAAAATCACAATTAGAACTTGTTCCAATCAGAACTCATTAATTAAATTAAAACCCACTGGCATTAAATACAAGACAAATGTGAAGCCTGCAGTTGCCATGGCTACCAGTGTTTGTAGAAAGAGGCTTCAAAGGCAGGGCTGAAGCAGAGCAGAGAGGGAGGCATCTACAAGAAAACTGCATTCCTGTTTTTACTTTGTTTAACAAGTTGAGTAAACGTGGCAACAGACTGATCCTGGTTTCATTTTGAAGCTAAAAAATGTTTTTATATAAAAAAAAAAAGGTTTAATAGTTTCTAATCTGTTTTTTGTTTGTATCTTTGTTTTTTTTTTAAGTGTTTGTATTGTTTTAATCTATTTCAGTCCCATTTCCATGTAATAAGATGTAAAAATACATTTAAACTGTAGCAGTAAACTAATAGCGGATTATTTTTGTTTTATTTATCAGAGCCATGTTCTTCTGTTTCTGACTTAAAAGTTTCTGAGCTGATCTGGAAAGAAATGGAGAGAAAACAGGCAGAAACCAGGAAGAAGAAACCAGCGTACGCGCTCCAAAGATCTGGGTGAGGATGCTCTTCTGGTGGCTGCAGTCCACGTTGTACGGCGTTTCTCCGGCCTTGTTGGGGCGGTACAGCAAGCGGCCATCTTTGGGGTTCCTGAGGAGGAGTTCGGCCAGGCGGCGACTCCGGCCGCGGATGGCGATGTGGAGGGGCGTGTCGCCTCTCTGGAAAAACACAGCAAGGACTGAGTGGGACAGACAGCAGCAGGAAGTCGACGGACTGTTGGAATAAATAATCTCATAATAAAAGATTTCTTTTAAACTTCTATAAACTCGCTGACTTTCAGCTTTTTAAGCTGCCAGAAGTCTGAACGCTGCAGATGTGGTTTTAAAACGTGACTGAAAACAATGAAAAACAGTCAAACCTGTTTTATTGATTTGAACTAATCATGTTTCCAGCAGCTGTTTCACTTTACATGAAACAGAAATTACAAAGTTTTTACACATAGAAGAAACCTGGACGTGATGACGCGTCTGCCTGGAGGACACATTGTTTACAGTGTTGTCATCTTAGCAACTTGTCGCTATAATTAGCGAGTTTTAGACCCCTCTATCGACTCTAAAAAAACAGCGACTAGCAACAAACTCAGCGAAGTTTTCTGGTGTTACTGGAGACTTTGAGACTGACTGAAAACCCTGATGTTTACTCTTCAGGCGCTACCACAGGCCCCGCCCCATCCAGAGGCTCGTCCTCGCGCTGCAGGAGGACGCGACCTCTTCTGCTCCATAACCAGCCTGAAAATGACTTACAGATACGGTCAGATATTAATGCCTTCTAATGTAGACCGTAGACTAACCTTTTTAAATGTTTGTTAATCATCTAATCTAGTTTTTAAAAATAAATAATCTTAACTTGTTTGTTTGTTCTGTTGTTTACATGATCTCATTTAAAGTACTGTGAATAAGTACACTAACTGTTTTTACTTTAGTTTTGTACTTTGCACCACAGTAAACAGCCTGAGAACACGGAGACTGTATGAAGACTCATAAACTAATAGAGCTTTAAAATAATGTACTCGTTTTACATTGTTAGTCTTTTATTTATTAACATTTTTGTTGTTTAGATTGTTGTTTTTGTGGTGTTCTGACTTTGGAAAGAAAATTTTCCCTAAACAGAATGGAAAACAGTATCGAGTATTGAGCAACATCCTTGGTATCAGCAAGTTTGAAATTTTAGTATCGTGACCAAATCAGAAACGTTCAGGGCTGAAAGCCCCGCCCTGTACGTCTCACCTTGTCCACGGCCGACACTTTGGCTCCTTTATCAAGCATCAGCTCCACGATCTCTATGTTCCTCATCTTCGTGGCTTTGATCAGAGGAGTTTCTCCATCCTGACAACACACACATCGTCACACTTCCTGTTTCTGTGGAAAACTGCTGCTTCAGGCTGTTTTTCAGGAACTGTCTCACCTTGGTGCAGGTCTCCGTGTCGGGGTTACACTGCAGGATGTCTCTCACCATGGTGGCGTTTCCTTTCTCCACAGCCCAGTACAGAGCCGTCTTATTCTCCTGGAGACAGAACCACACAGAACAGCGTCAGCTCTGTTACAGCGCCACCTGCTGACGGAGACAAGGTGTCTCCTCCCGCGAGCTCACCTGCCCTCTGATGTCGATGTCGGCGTACTTTGACAGCAGAGCTCTGACGATCTCCACGTGGCCGCCCCTCACCGCCCCAATCAGCACCGTGTCCCCACTCTGAAACACAAGGGACAGAGTTCAGGGACGTTGTCCCCTGCTGGACAGAAACGGGACTCTTTCTGGTCGACGTCTCACCCGGTCGGGGATGTTGACGTACGTCCCAGCGTCCAGCAGGTCCTGGACGATCTCGGTGTAGCCCTCCTTGGCAGCGATCATCAGCGCCGTGTTTCCGTCCTTGTCGGTCATGTTGACGTTGGGGTTCCTCTTCAGCAGCTCCTTCACCACCTCGGTGTACCCGCCCTTCACGGCTACGATCAGAGCCGTCATGGAGTTCTGAGGACACCAAACACAGTTTAAGGATTTTCGTCTGTTTTTTCTGTTTCTTCTGGATTTTATGTAGCAGAAGTCGTCGTTGGTGTTTAATCGTGACTTCCTGTGGTGTCAAACAAACCAAAATAACTGATGTTCAGGAAGATGTGAGACTTCCACCGTTTACATGTGAGATGAGTTCTAGATTCCTTAAAAAGCTGATCTATGTGACGTCACAGATCCTTTCTACGGTATCCAGGACAGACTCATCACTGAATCAGTTCATCTGGAACTATCTGCTGCATCAGACCAGCTTCTACGCGGCCAAGCAGATGGCAACATGGAAGATCTGGGAAGTCTAGAACTTCCTGGTGTGTGGGTGGTGAAAGCTGTTGGGATTTAAGACCCTTCATGACAAATCCTGCATTGTTTCTGCTCCTGGAAGTACACATCGTGGTGTTTTATAACGTCGCTGCTACGTGTGTTTGGCTGTTTCAATCTGTCATGGTCTAGATTCTTCATAGGAGTCCAGTCGATGTCGTTTTCATCAGACAGACTGCTAGGACGTCCTGCTGGATGAAGCTAACACACTAGCTGGTTCTGGTTCTATGGTGCAGTAACCATCGGTGTGTGTGGTCGTACCGCCCCCTCCTGGTCCACGTCGGCTCCGTTCTCCAGCAGGTGCATCACGCAGTCAAAGTGTCCTTTCCTGGCGGCCCAGATCAGAGGGGTGGTACCATACTGTACACACACACACACACACACACACACACACACACACACACACACACACACACACACACACACACACACAGAGTTTACAGAGTGTTTCTGCAGATTTCACAGTTTATGAGATTATTTCACTTTATGTTAAATCATGTACAATCATTAACCAACTGTTTACTTAACATTTTCATACTCTGTATATCATTACTCTGTATAGTTTTATAACCAATAATTATTGTTATTGTTTTATCATATACAGATAGATATTTGATCTAGATATAAATATAATTGAAAGAAATCTCTTCTGTTACCACCAGATGGCAGTGTAAATGACCACGCTCGTGTACACAGGTTCCAGTTAAACAGAATTCAGTTTTATGGCTCAAACAACCAAAAATGTGACGTCCACATACAAAGTTAAACTGTTTTACTGTTGCATTTTATCTTATTAAATTTGCTGTTTACATTTACCCTTTTTGTACCTTTGCTTTGTGTGTCTTTCGTGTGTATTCTACTTTAACGGCTGCTTATGCTTTTCAGCTTGTTTCTTCTTGTTTTTGTTTTAAACTTTAAACACGGTGAAAAGTAAAACTACTGTGTGCAATTAACTGCCCCTCAGGGTAAAATAAAGTTTTTTTAAATTGTCCAGTTTCATGTGGAGTTGTTCTCAGTCTGATGTTGGTGTGTGTTGTTTTGTGTCGTTGCGCGTCACCTTGTCCGAACAGTTGACTTTGGCGCCGTTGTCCAGCAGCAGTTTAACGATGTCTGCATGTCCTCGACCTGCAGCCCAGATGATAGGATACACACTGTACTGCTGCGGTGAAGGAGGAGGAAGAGGAGGAGGAGGTCAG
Source organism: Melanotaenia boesemani (assembly GCF_017639745.1). Taxonomy (NCBI): domain Eukaryota; kingdom Metazoa; phylum Chordata; class Actinopteri; order Atheriniformes; family Melanotaeniidae; genus Melanotaenia; species Melanotaenia boesemani. The sequence goes on along the minus strand of NC_055703.1, from coordinate 25,758,210 downwards.
AATACAAAGCATAACAATAAGGCGCCCTTCAGTGAACACACACTCCTCCTGCGTGTGTGTGTGTTACCTGTCCGGTGGTGTTGGGGTTGGCTCCGTGCTCCAGCAGCAGCTTCGATACCTCCACACGTCCTTTGTAAGCCGCCCACATCAGAGCCGTCCAGCCGCCCTGACACACAACAACAACAGTTATTCCGCATGTTGTCTCTGCACGGGCTGTAACCACTGACTGAACTACATTTCCCATCAGCCTTTGCTCCCACCATGTCTCTGTGCTCAATGTAGGCGCTGTTCTCCAGCAGTTCCTTCACCACATCCACGTGACCCTCTTTAGCAGCAGAGATTAGAGCCGACCAGCAGTCCTGCCAACGCACAGAGAAGCCACGTTACCATGGAAACAGCAGCTACTCACCCTGCCCGTCTCCCTAGCAACCAAAGAATCCGAGTGAGGAAGGCAGAGAGAGGTTAGCTTTAATTGTTTGAGATAATCTTTTTTGTTTCACACAAACACAAACACAAACAAAATGAAGGGTGAGGGAGCGCTTGTTCTGCCCACCACATCGTCCAGGTTGACGTTGGCTCCTCTCCTGATGAGCTCCTGGACGATCTCCAGACTGCCCTGCTCCGCCGCCAGCATGAGAGGCGTCTGACCGTTCTGCATGCAAAACACAGAGAAACAAATAAACAGAGGAGGAAACAAAGTAAGCAAAATGTAAACGAAAAACACAAGTAAAAAAAGCCTGAGGCATGGAAACAAACAAACAAAAGCATCAAACCAAAAAAAGAAAACAAAGAAACGCAATCTAAAAATGTAAACAAGAAATACAACAAGGCATAAAACACATGAACAGAACTAAATCTGATTCACAAACACGACGAGCAGATGACACGTAAACAAATAACAATCAGAATCATTTTATTTTGTCAAGTCTGTACACAGAAAACATGAATCTGACTCCGGGAATTTTGCTCTCATTGTACGATCAGAACAAAAAGTAAAAAAATAATAAAAAAAAAAAGCAAAGAAAAAATAGAAGCAATATGGATATAAATAAAAAGATAACATTAACATCGTATTTACAGGTTGAGGTAGTGCATGTATGTAAAACTATGCATCAGCGTGGCTTATTGTTCATCAGGGTGGTCTGTTTGGGGTACGATGCTTTGTAGCACCTACCAGACGGGAAGAGTTTAAAAAGTTTGTCTGCAGAGTGATGGACTAAACAAACACAATAAACAACAATTGACTAACACTAATAAAAAAACAACAGATAAAAAAACATACACAACAAAAAACAATTAAAAATTCTAAAACAAATAAAACAAGTATCATCAAGTCAAGGAGAAACTCAAAATAAAGATGTAAACAAAATTAAAAACACCTAAAACAAATAAATAAATGCAAACAGATCTAATTCATGAACACAACAAGGAGACGGTGAGTGAACAAACAGGAAGCAGGAAACAGGAAGTGCACGTACGTCGCTGCGTCCGTCCACCTCCTTGAAGCGGTCCAGGTGAGCCTTCATGGCGGCCAGGTTCTCCTCCTCCACGTAGCTGAACAGGTTCTGGATGGCCAGCGTGGTCATCTTGATGGACGTGGTGGTGTCCATGTCTGCGGTCGGTCACAGCGCCCCCTGCTGACGGAGGAAGTGTTTCAGACCAGGATCACAGGAAAAACCACAAATCCACCACAGAAAAAGAAAACGGACGAGGACAGAAAAAGAGGAAATCAGCAGGAAAGTTCAAACTGTCAAATAAATATTATCAGAAATAGAATGATAAAATAAATGTGTGTTTTATCATTTATTCCACATTTTTCCAAATCTGCCTGACATTTACGTCCTGCTGCTGCAGATTTAGTAGAATGTGGTCTGACTGAAGTCTGATGTCCATCACGTCTCAGAGATGAGGTCTAGGACTGACCTCAGGTCAGCGTTCAGACGCTGCTGTCCACAGATAAGACTTCAAACCGAGAGCTGACAGAGGCTCCGTCTCATTTCACTCACGAAGGAAGACATTCTCCTCAAAGACAGCTAAGATGTGCAGCTGTCGCCATGACAACAGCCTCCATGCCACGCAGTCCACCAGAGAGACGAGAGACTGCAGGAAGGTTTGTGTATTGAAATGAAATAAAATAAACGTGTGACTTTAAACTGACTCACATCAGATCAGAACGCTTCCAGTTCTGGTTCAGGTCCAGAGCTGGAACCGGGTACATACTGGTTCTTTAAAAAACTGTTCTGGTTTTCCTCAGCTAGAGAAAGTCCGAGTTTGTAAACTGCGGGGTAACATGAATCCTAGATGCTGGTTTCCAATCAGCTTTGTATGGAGGTTTAATTGGTGTATTAATACCTCTATTAATCACTCTAATGTACAGATGTATGATTTAATTTAACTTTCGCAGTTTTAACTACCTGTTCGATATAAAGATATCAATCAATCAATATTTAAACCTTTTCATTCCTCCCACCTGTCTCTGCAGCGCTGCACCTGTTTTTATCACCTGTAATATCATTGAAAAGTCCTCATTTTAAAGGATCCTAGTCAAACATTATTAAAACCACTGCTTAAACTTTAACATTAATTTAACACCGTTTATTTTCCGAACTTCATGAAACTGAATATCAACAGTTTTCCTTGTCACTAATGAACCGATGGAAATAATTACAGGATAGTAACGCTGTTATATGGCTGCAGTAACCGGAATAACCTTCATTTCAGGCTCTGATATGCGGAAAACCTGAAATTTAACCAACATTTTACCGTTTTATATTATGTATTGTACTAAAATAGACACATTAGCAATTTGTCCAGATTTATTTTAATGATTCGGCAAAGTGTCAAATGCCTATCAATAATTAATCGATGAAAGCAAAAGGATGCTACCGCTGAAAAGGAGGAAGACAGCTTTTATTTTACCTTTAGAAGATAATTAGATTGAGTTTAATTGGTTTGGCTTCGGTCCGGGTGGGTTTCGATGTCGATTGTTCAGCGAGTTTCGATGCGTTTCCTCGGCCTGCGTTCGGAAGACAGCCTGTCTTATTCTCCATCCCCGACAACAGCAGCCATCTTTGATCTGAATAACAACCAAGACAACAACGCAGCCAATCACGACACGCCCTGCGTCAAGTGCGCCAAAACGAGGCTTTCTTTTCCGGTTTAAGCTGCAAAATTAAAAGCCAGGGAAAACAGTTTCCGGCGAGTTACAAAATAAACCCAACTGCAATAGCTCCTGAACCCCAGGCAGACAGACTGAGTAAAGTAACGCATTCAGTAAAATATCATGACAAAAATAGTTAAAATACTGCAGATGTAAAGTGAAAAAACTGCTCTTTCTGGGTAATAGAGATATTTTCTAGTGTTGGCACTAAACTGTAATCAGCAGACACATTATTATCCATAATATAATCTTAAATTAAAATGTAGCTGCAGGGAAACTCTAAAACCAGGATTTAGGATCACTGGCATGTATTCTTGAGCCTCCTTGTGCTGTTCATTTTATAGCCAAGCATCTCAAGAGTAACTGTTGCTGTTGTGTTCTTAATAAATTAAATAAATATATATTTTAAATTTATTGTTTTTATTTCAACCATAGATTAAATTGGAGTGCATTCATTAATATTAACTCAACCAAATCTGCATAGAAAACTGGTTGTCTAAAATGTTTAGTCTTGATGTTTCATGTGTAACATTTGTTCATGTCTGCAGTTAGCTGAACTTTCGTAGAGCCACAACATTAGTTTATCTGATAATAACAAGAATGCAGAGCATCAGCAGAAATCTTCTCCATATCAGTTAATGAGGGTGTAAAGTGCAGTGAATTGGCAGGAAGTCAAGTCTTAATAAAGTCCACAGTGAGTATCAGTCCATCGCCTCCACCCATTGATTGAAACCAGTTGGTACAAAACTGAAAATAACTGACAAACCAAATCATCAGTTTTTTTTTCTACTGCTCACATTACTTCAAATGCAGATTAAAAATGGGATGATCAAGTCACATCACAAAACAAGCAGACAGACGGGATAGACAGAAACACCAGAACTTGCCTTATTAAAGAAAGGAGATACGTGTGTCTCACAATTTCTTTCGAAGTGATGAGGATTATATTTTTTTCTAGCAGTACTTACTGTGATTGTGTGGATTAATATGGGAACACCAGGGTGAGCAGAAGATGTATTTTCTACAGCAAACAAATTAGTTCAATTATAACTTGTTTGTTAAGTATAAGGTGCAGTTTTCTTATCAAGATGTTAGAGAAAATGGTATTTTAGGGGAGTGACTGAGATATTCTGTATTACACAGAATATTTCAGTTTACATATTGCTTCAGCATACCTTTAATTTACTTATGGGTTTTGTATTTTGTATATGGATTATATGAACATCTCAAAGGCAAGACAGACATTACCTGCAATCTGCCGACAAAATTCCCCAAACAGTTGGAGCATGTGTTTCTTACCACCATGTGGTCCAAACAAACACATCAAACCTGTGGATTGTTGTCTGGTTGGTTGTCCATTATTATCATTAGCAACCTTATCTCTCCAACCAGTGTCATAAAATAACCCACAAGACATGCAAACAGTAAAACATACAGCTTTATTTTGAAAGACAAAACATGGCAGTTACTTATGGAAGGTAAAATACTGGGCTACAGAACTGTGTTCAGTGGTTAAAAGACAAACTGAATTAAACTGTTTAAATTAAACCAAAACTCGAGCTTGTCTGAAAATCATATTTAGGGCTGTTGAGTCCTGTTTGCTAACCTTCCCTTTAGCTAACCTGCTGAGCCAAACCTTCCTGCTAGCTAATCTGCTGAGCCAAGCCTTCATGTTAGTTAAAGTGCTAAGCCAAGCCTTCCCATTAGCTAACCTTCTAAGCCAAACCTTCCTGCTAGCTAATCTGCTGAGCCAAGCCTTCCCGTTGCTAACTTTAAGAGCTGAGCCTTCCCTTTGGCTAATCTGTTGAGCCGAGTCATCCTGTTAACTAACCTACATTGAGTTAATCAACATGAACTTGTTAGTTTTTATCACAGTCAATGTTAACTGAATTAAACTTAGATAAAATGAATCCAAACTGTTTGAATTTGACTGTTTAAGTTTCCAAGATGAACTGTTTGCTAACAACTGTTTCTATCTAAACTGAACCATTAGCTAACATGATGTCAGTGTTTGAGGCGGGACATGGGGCTTCTTTGTTTCCATAACATTTCAGACTATTGGCAAGAAAATGTCCAAATCAGACAGATGTGTTTTAATTTCAACCAACGGTCGGAATAACAGGAAACAGCTAAGAAATAAAAACTGGATCCATGTTAACTGCATTTTTTCTAAAAGTTATGTTTCATGGCGGACGTATCCAACTACAGTTTTTCTATTTGTTAAAACTAATCCTCCTGTGACAGTTTCAGGAACTACTGTGAGACTGTATGGATGTGATTTTAATTGTACATGTAAAAATCAAGTTTCATTATGTAAAACAGTTTCAGAAATAACCCTAACAATATAAAGAACTGTCTTAATGTAAGTAAAGTTGGTGAGTTTCATTGTGATAGCTATGGTTAAACATTTTGACCTCTTTTCTCTGTCTTACTTTCATACAGGCAGTTCATACAGGTAGTTAAAATGTTGGCGACTGTTTTCACTACTAAACTTCAAAACTAAACCATTAGCTGAATGAAAAGTAAACTTTAAGAAATTTCCTTTTATAAAGGATGTGATATAAAACGTGATCCTAACATTTTAGTTCACATCTTGAGAGTTTTTTTTCGAGTTTCAGCACATTTCTTAAAGTTTTCTCTCTGTTTTGGAAGAAATGAAACAACTTCAACCAAAACTGACATCTACAAATGTAAACACATTGAGATAGTTAATACTTTTTTTTTCCTTTTTCTTGTACAAATCCAAACAACTAAGGCGACTGAGTGAAATGATTATTGGCACTTTCTCCAAAACTACCTTCTTCTTTTAACACTATGATGCTGTGGTTTAATCAGGCTGACTTTTGTTCATCCTACTCATTTACATTTATGTAGTTGTTTGGTGTATCACTCAAAATTTGTGACTTCATTCATTCAAATACTTTCTTCCTGTGACAATAAAGAATTGGTTTAATACCATGGCTGATTACACACAGCTGCTTCATAAAAACTCACATTATGTATTTATGTCCTCCAACACTGACCGTTGGTTTCAACCTTCCAGCTTATAGTTCTGGCAGTCGGACTTCCTTTCAAAGACAATACAACCCACGACCTGCTTTCATGTACATCTCCGACTGAATCCAAATAATACAGTTTTGGGTATTGATCCAAATCCAGTCCAGCAATAAGGTCCCTGGGCCTGTTTGACTCCTTCTAAACAACTCCATGGAAATGTGACGTACAGGATTAGTCTTTGTCCTGTCTCATGTAGTTTTTTCCTTCTGGCTGTAGGTGGAGTCTGCTGCCTCCAGGGGGCTCTGGACTTGACCTTGGTGGCAGGTCTTCTGGTCTTTGAGGCGCAGATGTCTCGGTTTGACAGGTAACATCACAGCGAGGAGAACGCAGCCGATGTGGAGGCTGAAGCACCAGGACCTGGAGAGAACGTGGGGAGTGGGTCATCCTAAATTAATTGATCCACCAACTGAATGATAAGAAATGAATTGACCATCAACTCTTTTAATTAACATACAGACATTGTGTTTTCAGCCTCAGTTGTCAGATGATGAGGCTAAAATGATGTAAGATGAACGTATCAATAAATATAGCAGCATAATTTATTATGCTGCATTTATGCTACTATTTACCTACTATTCTCACAAAACCAACTGCCACTCCACTGCTTTTGGCGCCATTTATTCCAGAGCATTATTGGTTTTCTTTTCAGACACAGAGCTTTCCTCTCACTTGTTTATCTTTGGCTGCTCCTGATTGGACATTACTGTCAATTTAAGCTCTCTGATTGGTGGAAAGTTTGACAGGAAGTGGCTTCATCATCCTTTCCTGGTCAAGATAGACATCTCTTGGCAACATAGTAGTGATATCGAGCTTTTTTATAATGAAAATGTGGTAAATAATGTTATCATGGATCATTCATGGATTACTCTGAATAAACACTTCATTTTGCAGCTCGATTATAAACCTTATAAATGTCTGTAAAATTTCTGTAGATCACCTAAAGGGTAAGCTATCCATCACAATTTACCCCACAAAGTTACACACTACTGTTCCTGAGAAACTGTTGACAATATAAGAAATAGTTCTCTGGGGCGATGACAATCTAGCAGAGTTTTAAAAGTTAATTACTTCAGTTTCACACAACATGAATTAAGTCTAAATGAGTCAGAGTTCAACCTGAATGACACAAAACAAACGTGACAAACATACCGACCTGTAAAACTTTAATGACGGGCCCACGGACAACAGGACGAAAGGGACCACTGTGTAGCAGATGGCGATCTGAGTGGCTGCCCACGTGATGACATCATAAACCAGTTTGTGGGTGGTGGACTGTAGGAAGTATGGCCGAACGTTGTGTCTGACCTGTGAGGACAAAGCACTGCAATTACTGTCTGTAGTTACTTAGGTATCTTACAATTTAGCATGATGCCATCTTCATGTGCTGTGTTCTGTTACATAGATGAGCACCAACAGAGGGCGCTAGGGGACTGCATGCTGTGAGACAGAGGTGAAGAATAAAGTTGGGAGTGAAGCATAGTAACAGTCTCCTGTTAGTTCTTGTACACGTGCTACTAAACACCACATTTTGGCGACGAGGATGGCCATTTCCGTACCTTTATGTCCTGTCCAGTCCAACCTGCTATCGTCTTCACTACGTGGTTGAAGATGTTTGAGAAGTACATGCTAGTTGTTGGTGCTACCAGGGACAGTTGGCCATGACGCCAGGACACACCATTGTTCTCCATGTGCTTGGCACTGAAGGGCAGAGACTGTTTTATACTTTGCCGGATACAGGTACATCTTACGCCTCTGCGGTGGAGGAACTGATAAAGCATTTTGTTCCTAAAGTAAACGTGATTGCAGAAATTTTGACAGAACACAGAGACGTGGTGAGTCAGTTAATGAGTTTCTGGTTGCACTACGTGAGCTTGCTGCTGCTTGTGAGTTTTCTGGAGGACCAGATGCTTCATGATCCATTACCATTACATGAAAACGAGCCAGACTGTTTCTGGAATCCGACTTGCTTTACAAACTGAAGCTGGCACCACCAATTGATGCTATGGCACCACCCAGCAGGATCACATTGCCAACCTACGGAGTGCTGGATGCTTTGAATGAAGCGGGACTCAAACTGAATATGAGTAAATTTAAGTTCAGTCGGGCATCTTTGTCTTTCCTAGGACACACCATTGCAAAAGATGGACTCTATCCCAACAAAGACAGAGTCAGCGCAGTGGCTCATGTGCCTGTCCCATATGACACAAGCTCCTTGAGATCATTTCTTGGTCTAGCTTTAGGGTACAGGATGTTCATCCCTAATTTAGCTACTGCTGTTGAACCACTACGTGCCACTCAAAGACTATACTGACCCGAAGTTCAGCTGGACCACTGAGACTGAGTACAGCTTTGCTGAAATCAAAAGACTGATACTGGAGAGTCCTGCCCTGGCACTATATGACCCTGCTTAGCCGTACTCACACAGACCCATCAAGACAACACAGAGGGAACAGCTGCCTTTGCATCCAGGACACTCTCCCCTGGTGAACATAAGTATTCTACTATTGAACGTGAAGCACTTGCTTGTGTTTGGGCAGTAGACTCAGTAGTTACTGCATGCTGCGTACTGACCACCAGGAACCAGTACACTGACAAAACTGCAAAAACTGCACCTGCACCACTTATACTTGTGGATCTTCCTAATGGTCCATGGGAAAAGGTGGACATTGACATTACAGGTCCTTTTAAGCATTCTGCATGGGAATGCTGCTATGCCATAACTCTTACAGACTATTATAGTAAGTGGCCTGAAGTAGCATTTGCCCCTACTGTCACTACTGATGTAGTTATTCAGTTTCTGAGAGTCTAACGCACCTGCTGCTGGAGTCTCGGACTGAATAATATTGGTTTATGTTAGAGTGTGATGTCTGTCACTAATAGACAATCTTTGCATGTACGTGTCGCGTTGTTTGAGCGTCGCAGTCAGAGCTCATTGCAACATGTCTCCTGTGTGTGTTCTTTAAGTTACTACGTAAGATTCACTCCATATGTGTGAGGGATGTCTACATCGGCAGAGGCATCGGAAGGGAGCTCATTCATTCACATTCACTCTGCAGCTCCACACTTGGACTGAATGTTACAAACTTTATCACATTTATTTTTTTCAGTGATTGTCGCACCCAGTGTCATTTAATAAACTCATCACCTGTCTTTAAAGGGCTAGTGCACCCTAAAATGTGTTGTTTCAGTTGTAAACAACATGTGATGAAAACCATCTATACTGTTGATAAAATGTATAATTTTTTTTTTTATTTAAAAAATGGGATTTTGTGGGTCAAAAATGGCTCATAATGCCCCCTACAGGGTAAAACCAGGTTTTTTTTCTGCCTCAAGAGACGGATAGCTCAGCTCCCTGAAAACGGACCAAATTACGCGCGTAACCTACGCAGAAGACGGACGAAACTGTCTTCTGCGTTGAGCATAAATGGGCCTTTAGAAGTTTTTAATTTCCGCCTGTAGGTCGGGATGAGATGAAGGACAGAGCGATAGGCGTCTTTTAAAACAATGCAGCAGTGGTCCAGTGTGTTTGTGTCACTGGTGGGACACTTTATACGCTGTCTGTATTTTGGGAACTTGTGTTACACAAGGAGGGATGTAGACGCCGACCAAAACAAAAGAAAAGAAATCCTGCGGTGAACAGAATTGATCCAGACTTTAGCGTTGGATCATGGAAGCAGTGGAGATCAGAAAGTGAACCCACACAGCCATGAACCGGGATGAGGGGGCTTTCCTGCTTTCACACACCTGGAGCAAAATCCTCCAGCAGCAAGCCATCAGCAGGGGGCGGCATCAACCTGTTGTTCAGATGAGCCGTATCAGGGGGTCGTGCGGCCTCAATGAACATCAGCTGATTTGTACATGTCACACACCATCCAGTGACATCACTGATGAAGACGGAAGACCGCTGTCGAAACATGTCAGGTAGACTTATGACAAAACTGTCTGCTAACATAAATAAATCAGCTGTAGAGAATTATAGACACTTTATTGAATTAGAATAAAAATGAGTCATGTAAACACAACAGCTGATCCAAGTGACCTCAACTGGAAAGAATTTTCAATCCGAACAAAATAGGGGTTTTAAACGTTTCACGATGGGATCAGCAGGAAAATATAACCATGTGTCATTCTGATGGTTTCTGTGGTGGATGTTGTTTCTGTGCTTGCTTGAACCACGTTGGGCTGAGTTTAAGGACAGATGGCAGCAGGTAAACAGAACGGGCCTGTGGTGGATACGTTTAGGTTGAAACTAAAAAAGTTGAGGATTACTGAGCATCACGACAGTTAAAAGGTTCAAAATTAAAAAAAGCAAACCTTCTTCATCTTCTTCCAAATTACTATGCACACACACGTCAAAAGCGTTACGATCATATTAAATCTTGCAAACACAACTGATGGGATCATTTTATCCAGCGTCCATGTAAACATGTCAGCTGGACTCTGATGGGATTGATGAAATAAACATGGCTACTAATCTGTTATACCGAACTTCATCGCCAGCATACCGTAGTTTTTCTATCACTTTTTCAGCCATTACTGAAGGAATAGTGAGAAACAAGAACCAAAAAGTGACCAACATATGAACGGCTGAATGGCTTTGCTTTAACTGAGTTCTGAAGCCAGTAATGTCACGTGTCTCATGTGAAAAGGGCTCAACATTCATATGGATTGGAGGACCAGAGGTTTTCCAGGAGAACATTAACCGAAGCCTCAGCAGCAGGCTGGGCTGTTGTAATGAGATGACCAAGGTTTTTTACTTTACCGTTTAGTGGTGGTAATCTCATACATGAGGAGTGTGTAGATATAACTGTGTGGCTGTTAGTAAGCTAAGCTAACAGCTAGCAGGGGCAGCTCACCGCTCTAGCAGCTAGCGTTATGACGATTCCGGTGAGGAAGGTGAGGTAGTATCCTGGATAGGCTCCGTGCCACATGGCAGACAGGATGAAGGTGGCGGCTGTCGGGTGGTAGGGACATCGCTCATAACACACCCTGTTTACCAAAGATCAGAAGTCAAACAGAAACATGCTTGATATTCTATACAGCATGACACATGTTAACATTCAGAGTGGATTAAATTTTCAGACGGACCTTTTGAGCCAGTGTGCCGTCTGAATGTTCCAGTTGTCCAGGAAAACTTTGAAGCTGGTGGCAAACTGGAGAAAACATCTGATCAGACTCCCTGCTGTTTCAGATGTTACACTGGTAATAAACATTGTTTAGGTGTTAGAGGCAATTCTCACCTCTATGTTGAGGATCCTCAGGTTGGAGATGAGGTCCCAGCGAGGAGAACCATTACTGTCGTAGCCGTTGAAGCCGAAACCGGCAGCATTGTTGATGGCATCAGCTGTTATTCAGGTGAGAGATTCATTAGACTTTCTAACAGTTTTAGAAACTATCAACAAACTGTTGTCTTAACAACAAACAGGACAAAGGTTTCAGTCACCCACCGAGCGTCCACACAAAATAGTACTTGGGTCTGGTGGTCACCATGGACAGATACAGGTAAACCACCTGAGCGTAGAAAGGTGTGTTGGCAATGAAGTCGTCCTCGATGTTCCGCTCCACGGGGAAAACCTTACACACCGACAGGAAGACCAGGAGGCAGAAGAAGGAGGTGGCCACTTTACGGACAACTTCCATCTGAGGAGACACACATTTGTTCTGGTTTAGTTTTCTCTACCTTCTAAATCCAGGGAGGAAACAAACCTGCAAGTCAACAAGCCAAAGTCCTGTATCTGCAGTGCACCCTGGTGGCCAGTTATAGCATCAGTCATAAACCCTAGGCTAAACGCTCCCTTAACGACTCAACATACTCATCTCACCGCGTAATTTTAGCTAAGTTAAATATGTTTTTATTTTAATCCTCTACGATGTTAATTAGCAGCTCCTACACAGGTTAATTTTTCAACAAAGAGCTGAGGGGGACTCCACAGGGAGGAAAGTAATGTTTTAATCTTCCAAGTCTGAGTCTTTATTTGGTTCATTAGCAAAAGGTAACTAACTAAAAAAAAAAAAAATAAATAAATAAAATTTTATACGTACCACTATTACTGTGTGATGTCTGAATTATTGTAGTACAAAAGGTACCCACCAGGGGGCAGAAGATGAGTATCAGATTGTTTACAACAGGGTTTTTACCATAAAGTGATGCAATAAGTTTCAGAAACTACATCAGATATGAGACTTTGGGTGTTAAAGGGTTAATAAAGTCAGAGGTAAGAAGGGGTCCACATGATCATTTCTTTCCAAGCTGTTCTAGTTAACTTAGGTAGCCAGGGAGATGCCATCAGATTGACTACATGGTCAGATTGTTTCTAAGGTGTTTGGAGTTAAAACAATTACTGCAGCTTGATCTGAATTTAACTGTATTAGTGACATGAAAACAACCATGTGACCTACGTTTGGTGATGGTTCGCTCTGGCTCATCTTGCTCTTTGACTTCCCGTCGGTGGTCTGGTCTCTGTGGCGGCGTGGGTCTCCTTCGATAAAGGCGATGTAGTCGTTGTAGGAACAGGTGGGTCCAGCCAGGATCCCCATGAAGTTACAGTTGTAGCTAAAGTACTCGAGCAGACTGGGCATCCGCCTGAAAACAAGAACAAACTGGTTCTTCTGTACCTTCAGACCAGGTTCCTGATGCTGCGCCAGAACTCATGGAGACAAACCTTATGGCCAAAATCTTCTGTCCTGCAGTCAGGTGCTCCTCCTTCCGAGCCATTCCTGTCAGAAAAACAGAAAATTTAAGAGTAAAATGGAAGTCTGAACATCAAACCTCCACCAGCCAAAAACTACAGTCCCAGCTTACCGTCATGGATTTCAAACGCCAGGCTGGTGATTTTCTGAGTGATCACCATCATGGGGCTGAAAGAGAAGAGCAGCAGTGAGTCAGACTCCACCAACATGATGCAAACCTATTTCAGGTGTAGCTGTCTTACCCGGTGAAGTCTGCAGAATACATGCCATAGTCGAAGACGTAGACCCGGGTGATCTGACACAGACTCAGATAGCTGAGAGCCACCACGAGGCAGTACCTGCAGCAAGCCACAGACATGACTGTCAGACCATCATCATCATCATCATCACCGTCAACGACATTCCTTATTTCTCCAGTAGTTCATTTCTACCCACACCATCACAGAACCCCGACCCTTAACCACCACAGAACCCTGACCCTTAACCATCACAGAACCCTGACCCTTAACCATCACAGAACCCTGACCCTTAACCATCACAGAACCCTGACCCTTAACCATCACAGAACCCTGACCCTTAACCATCACAGAACCCTGACCTGACCCTTAACCATCACAGAACCCAGACCTGACCCCTAACCATCACAGAACCGTAACCTGACCCTTAACCATCACAGAACCCTGACCTGACCCTTAACCATCACAGAACCCTGACCTGACCCCTAACATCACAGAACCTAGACCTGACCCTTAACCATCACAGAACCCTGACCTGACCCTTAACCATCACAGAACCCTGACCTGACCCTTAAACATCACAGAACCCTGACCTGACCCTTAACCATCACAGAACCCAGACCTGACCCCTAACCATCACAGAACCCTGACCCTTAACCACCACAGAACCCTGACCCTTAACCATCACAGAACCCTGACCCTTAACCATCACAGAACCCTGACCTGACCCTTAACCATCACAGAACCCTGACCTGACCCCTAACATCACAGAACCTAGACCTGACCCTTAACCATCACAGAACCCAGACCTGACCCTTAACCATCACAGAACCCTGACCTGACCCCTAACCATCACAGAACCCTGACCTGACCCCTAACCATCACAGAACCCTGATCCAGCCCCACACCATCACAGAACCGGTCTTTTAGACTTTTTCCGAACAGTCTGGACATTTCTTTTCCTCTTTGCTCCATTTTTCCAACAAAGATCTGGAACACTGATTTGTCTGACCACAATCCAGGTATCCACTGTGTGATGGTCCATCCCAGATTCCTCCGAGTCCAGAGAAGTCAACGCTGCTCCTGGCTCAATAAAGTCTGAAGTAGCATCTATATTGTAAAGTTTGATGAAGGTTTCCACAGTAATCCTTGTTCATGAGCTTCTATCCGCTGATGATGATGATGGTTCTGGATGCTGGTTCATCTGAGGGATCAGAGATCACGGTGTCCAGCTTGAACTTGCTTCCTTGTCCTTTAAACACTGAAAATCTCCCAGATTGTTTGAATGCTTTAATAATATTCTGACTGTAGAGGGAGAAATATGGAAATCTCTTTGGTCTTTCTTTGAGGAACTTTGTTTTATTGTTCAATGATTTCCTCACTTTTGGAGGCAAACTACAGATCTTCTGAACATCTCTGGTCCTCAAACCACCTGTTTGGAATAACAGTGTTATCACTCTGAACTGCTCCCATCCAAACATGTGTGGGGTGTTTTAGGTCTGAAATGTAAAAAATAATGAATATTTACAAATGAAGTGATATGAACTGTAGCTTCATGGCCGTAATGAAGGAAAAGAGGAAAAAAATAATTATATTGTTTTTTTGTTTGTGTGTTTTTCAAGCCATCCCAGCATGTTTTAGGGTTCCAACTCCTTTTCTGTCCACCTGGGAGATTAAAAAGGATCTAACTGAGGTTCTTTTTCATGGGTCCTTCAGATCCTGCAAACAAAGACGCCATCAAACCTTCAGACTCCACACTGATCTGTAAAAACTATATGAAGCTCACTTGTGCATGTGCTCCACTCCGGTCAGGATCATGATGCCGTAGGTGAGTCCACTCTGAACCAGGAAGTGAAGCGCGTACCTGCAGAACATAACAGAAACAAAAAGTCCTACATGATGAAGGAAAATTTCATGTATAAGACAATTCGCTTTACATAAATCATTAAACGCTTTAGAGCAAACTAAAACAGAATAAAAGAAATAAAATAGAAACAGAAAAAGGTAAAACAGAGAGAAACTGTTAACAAAATATATACAGTGAGGTACATATTCTGCAGGATCATCATCATCATCATCATCATCACTGTTATTGTACAAGATATTATGCAAGATATTATCTTAAAAACACAAATAAAAACTCTCAAATAAAAGCGGCTGAAAATAAAAGTTTAGGACTCGATTTAAAAGAACTAAAGTTTGGATCAGAATTCATGGTTTCTGGTAGTTTGTTCCAGATATCAAAAGCAGAAAAACTAAATGTTTAGTTTGAACTCAGGGTGGAAAGAAAACTTGGCCCAGATGATCTCAGAAGTACCGTAAACTCTGTGACAGTAGTTAAGACAACTTACAATAGAAGTTGAAGAGGTTTTTTCTAAATCACGGTGAGCCATCAGGCCACTTATTCTGGATTTATTCTTCAGCTGGTAAAAAGCTGATAAATGAGATTTTTTGGATTGAGCTGTTGGTTTTAACATGACTGAAACTGGGTACTAATGTTCAGATGCTCATCTTTGGTTCGAAACAAAATAAAAAATGTTGCTTCTTTATTTAGCTGAATAAAAGTCTAAAACATCCAAGCTTTGCCTGGGACCAGAGTCCCCTGGCGAGACAGTGATATAAAACTGAGTGTCGTCAACATAACTATGATCACATATTTGGTTTGTTTCCATGATCTGAGCTAGTGGGAGCATGTAGATGCTGAACAATAGGGGGGCCAACATGGAGCCTTGGGGAACTCCACGTCATTTTTTGAGTAGATCTATAGTTACCAGATGGTACGAAATACTTCCTGTCTAACAGGATATTCTGGTCGACTGTGTCTAAAGCAGAACTGAGACTTCTGCTGCTGTCTGTGCTTAGATGGCTGTTGTTTAAATGTTGTTTAAGACTTTGACGAGGACAGTTTCAGTGCTGTGATGTCCAAATCCTGACTGACAGACATCAAAACAACTGTTAAGCAGCAAGAATCTGTAAAGCTGTTAATAAAAAAAATTCCTGCAAATTTTACTTCTGCAGACAAGCACACTGATGCTTTTCTTTACTTTTCATTTATTCTAACTTTTTGTTATTCTATAAAAATATTTAAAACATAGTATTCTGCCATTTTTACATGATATAACTATTCTAGAAACATATAGCTGGATCATTTCCTTTTCCTGTTTATCACCGAGGCAAACTTGGTAATTACAATATATGTACATTAAATTTTATATTTATTTATTTTGAGAGAGTGGCAGGACGCTGAATGACTGACAAATGTCCAATGAAGATATTAATGTGCAAATATACCATCCTTTACAGTGTTTAAATAAGTTTCACTGTAGTGGACACTGTGTGTAAAAGGGTTAAAGAAGGTTATAGGGAGAATATAAAAATGAAGAGAGGAGGATGATGACTTATTTTCACCAAAGTTTTCTGGCTGATGGGCTTAAATTTGGACCTTCTGTCTGTTAAGGGGATGCAAACAGAATGGTGTGAGGGTTTATGATGATGAAGATGAAGAGTTTCAGTCTTCTAAAGCTCTGAGGCTCAGAGGAAGAAGACATTTTCCTGAGTTTGTTGTTTTGTGGTCTGGTGAGAATTTCTGATGCCTGCGCTGAAGATCGGAGTCTTCCTCAGTCTTACCAGCCGAAGCAGAACAGAGCGAAGTATATTCCTAGCACAGTCGCCACCACATGCCTGATGAAGGGACTGGTTTTACTGGGATGGAGGAAGAGCCGGAACCAGAAGGCCGAGATCAAAGCGCAGAGCTGGCACACCACGAAGTTCACCTGCAGAGGGAACAGATCAGGTGTGTGAGGAAGAGGAGGAGGAGGCATGAAATGATCAATTTACAGACCGAAAGCTGAAGTCCAGACGAGGAGGAGGAAGAGGAGGAGGCGTCATCTGGCTGGAAACATGAACAGAGCTCTCATCCAAAGTGCCTCACCACGATGCTCTCAGTTACACATCAGAAACCATTTAATCTCATTTCAGACCCGTTAAAGAGTCCAGTCCACAAGGTGCTCCAGACCGGGGAGGAACCTGATCGTCCAGACCTTCATGATCAATAACTGCAGCTCACTTCGCTATGATCAGGATCAGACTGCAGGTGGGAGATTTACTACAACATCCGAACACACCGCCAGTCACCAGCTGCTGAGGAGGCTCTCCATCACACTCCACGCTGCGTTCAGGAGCATCTGATGCGTCTGTAATCTGAGTGTCAGTGCGTGTCATGAATAATGGACGGCGTGTAAATTGAGCGATTACTCAGCCGAAGCTCCGCAGAGAAACCACAGACACATGGACTTCAGCCCAAACAGAACCGGAGCCGAGCAGGTTCAGACCTGGCTCTCAGCCAATCAGAGCACAGTACCTGTGACCCTGCAGGTGGATCACCTGTTAAGAATTTACTCCATCCGGAGGTGGAACCTGAAGTGGATCCAGTTTAAACTTCTGTCTTAGACTTTTTTTTAAATTATATAAAATATACAACATATATCATAATTTTTATTTCTTTTATTACTCAGAGAGGTGTTTTTATTAAATATATTTATTAAATATCTCACACAATTAACCTCTTTTAAAAGAGGTCTATTTCTCCTGTCTGAAACGATATACCCAAAACAAATAAAGTAAAAGGTCTAAAAAGAAATGTGGTATGTGGTATTACTACAGACGTATCAGAATCACAATATGTGTTACTGTGTACTTTGCAGGTTAGTAAAGTGATATCTGATGAGAAATTAGTAAAAAGTTAAAAAGTGAACCTGAACAGTTCAGATTTAGGAGAATTCAGAGATCTAAATTCACCCTAGAAACACCACGAGGACCCAGAAAGAAGAGAAGCCCAAGATAGTCTGATAGGAAGATTGAATGCTTCACTATAAAACCTCCTTCATCTCCATGGAAACTAGCAGGACCTTCATGATTCATCCCAAGCAAAGGCAGAGTCAGATGAAAACACATTAGCAGAGTTTTTTTTAGAGCTGGAATCAAACTTTTCACCACAAAGTGAGACATGATGCACGAGGCTGCTAGCTCTCTGTCGGCAGTGATGAGACATCTTGATGTGACTCCTTGTTTGTGTGGAGAAATTAGCAGAAGCTCTAGAGTGGACAGTGCTATTATCATGTTTTCTAACATCCCCATGTAACTGCTTGAAGTTTGAACTGTGTGTGGTTTGTGGTAGAGTATTTTAGCTGAGTTTCTCTGTCTTTTTGCTATGCTACGTGTTAGCATTGCTGCTTCCTAGTGTGTGCAAACATCTTCTGTACTGCACGTATATCATGCTGACCCCTGTACAGGAGGCTCTAGTCAAGAAGAGAAGAGTATTCTTACTGACAATCAGAATTCAATCAATAATCAACAGCTTCACTTGTTTGATAATAAAAAACAGCTCATTTGTTGCTTTTCTGTCTCTCAAAGCAACGTTTAAAGCTTCTTTTTCTTCTCCTCGTGTCACAACTTCTCTTTGAGTTTCTGATGTCCAGTTATGCAATTTTACTGTTTCTAGCAAACAGGCCAGCACGTTTCCAGAAGTTTCCTCCACATGATTGATCAGCTAACAGCAGATAATTTAATGATCTGATCATCGGTGCGCTGATTAAACTGAGTGATCTGTAAATATGTGGCTCAGTTTAACATCAGTAACACGATGCTGCAGCTCGAGATTGAGGATTTAATCAAATGAGTCTCTTGCAGCTTCTTCCTGCTGACCCTGTGGAGGGGCCCACAGGACTGAAGCAGCTAAGATTCAGAAAATATTTTGTTTATTTGTAGCGAGTATTTCTTTCAATTTCCAACCAGTCGGTTTCAGCGTGTTAGATTCATTTGACTGGACCAAGTGTCAGATAATAAACGGTCCGATTATTGATGAGCTCTTCCTCCTCCTCCTCTTCCTGAATTCGGATCGCTGTTGTGTAAACCTTTTGCTTTCAGTCAGATGCTCGCGTTTATTCCGATTATCGCCTCCAAAGAAGCGGCACAAAGACGCACGTCTTCTCTGCCGCGCACGCGCACATCCACACATATGCACACACTTTTTGTTTGTCATTAGAAAACATCATTACATCACAGACCTGGATTCTGCGCGCGGCCTCCATCCATAACAGACCGCCTTGCCTCGGATCGGAGATCCGGTCCCCGCCACGGAGCTCCGGAGCGGCCGCTGCCGGGCTCCGAGGCTCGGCCCCGGGCTGATGCTGGGGAAGATGCGCCGGCAAGTCTTACCTGGTCCAGCGGCAGGTTGGTGATCTCGCTGACCGGCTGCAGGAGGCTGGAGCCGGTGCAGGCCGTAAATTGGGCGCTTTCGTCGGCCATGGCTCCGGGTGAGCTGCGCGTGTATCCGGCGGCAGCAGCAGCTGTGAGGCGGCGGCGGATCCTCCAGGAGTCTGGTCCTCAGTCTGTTTGTCTATCTATGCGTCGTCCTCTTCCTCCTCCACCCAGTCTGGCTGTCTCCCCCTCCTCCCTCTGAATCACTCTCTCTCTCTCTCCTCCCCCTCATCCATCTCTTTAGGTCCCTCCTCCAGCTTTTATTCTCACTCTCCCCTCACAATTACCCTTTCTCCGGCTTTTTATGCTTTTATCCCTGTGACCTCCACCCTTCGCCCTCCTCCTCCTCTTCTCTGGATTTTTGGCGGTTGTATGACGTCACAGACTTCTCGGTTTCTTGTTATCGGTATTTGGACGTCCACACATTTAAGGCCTCCATATTCATTTGTACTTTTTGGCTCAGAGGTGAAGATCTGATGCTCTGCATTAAACTGGATTGCTCAGACCTTAGATTTACCAGTATTTAACAATTTAACAAAGAGAGAGAGAGAGAGAGAACCCCCAAATTCAAATTTTTAAGATTTTCTGATTTAAATTTATCATTAATGCCTCTTTTTTCTAAATACTTTGCTAACTTAATCCTTGAGCAAAGAACAAAAACACTGATCAGCATCACGTCCAAAAACCAAGTTCTGATATTGAGTCAGTATTCTGCAGCTTTGAAAGGTTCACCAAGAATTTACAGCATGTCATCAGCACCCCACAGCTTTTTCAGAGACATCCAACGAGACCATGAAGAACCACATTCATTATAGCAGTATTACTGAGGAAAAAGAGGATACTGCAGTCACAACCTGTCCCTAGAGAGTGTTGGAGAATTTTAAAACTACCTTGACCCTGCTGAACACCTAAAGATGTGTTTTTAGGAATGGGACAAAACCACTTGAAACTTTTCATCACCTGGTTTCCTCATTCTCAAAATGTCATAGTGTTGGGAGGAGAAATGGAATTGAAGATAAAAGATTGACTGAACCAGCTTTTTCTGGTATGCACTGCAGGTCTGCGATGTTGGCTAAAAATGGATGAATTTAAAAAAATGAAGATGAAAAGACACACAATGAAAAATGTTAAGTTCATTGTCTGTGCAGTGAAATAAAAGTCAAAGGAAATTGAAGAATAACTGCTTCTTGTTCTTTAAGTGATTTTTTTGTACTTTCTCAACTTATTCAAATTCAGGGCAGATAAGATTAAATAAGACGAAACAACTGAACAAAGGTAGTAGAATTAAAAACACTTGAGTTTTTGAAGAGGAAAATAATCAGTGTTGATTAACGTCATGTGGATAAAGAAAGCGCTGTTATAAATTAAATTAATTAATAAACAGAACAGTTTTATTTCCACGTCGACTACCGTCTTTTCTCCTGTAGATGGCGGTAACACGCTGATAAGACCCGGATGAGAAGCAGCAGCAGAAGAAGAAGCGTTTCCGGTCTGTTTGTTTTGGTCTGTTGTCCTGGTAGCAGAGGTTAGCTTACTATCTTAGCTTCAACTAATCATGTCAGCCGCTGAGGACGACACGGAGCTGAGGGACCTGCTGATCCAGAACCTGGAGAACAGCGGAGTTCTTAACAAGCTGAAGGTCCGAACCGACGCCAGAACTTTGTTCCGAATAGCTTTGATAGGTTCATGTTAGCTTCTTAGTTAGCATGGCTTAGCTCCTGATTGCTAACGGATGGCGAAGTTTCTGCTAACTTTTTATGTGGAAGTGTCAGAGGTTTAGTTTATCTCACCGAGAGATAACAGTGTCAGCTAGTTGTGGTTAGTTACTGGTTCATGCTGCTCTTCAGAATGACTTCATGTTCATCAATGCAGACATCTGACGAGTTGTCTGCAGCGTTGTCTGAGCTGTTTCCTCAGCAGCGGTGTCAGATTCGGTTTTTTGTTTAGGATGACTGGATGGACGATGATGTTACCTGATACTGTTATTTTCAGACATGTGCTTCATGATTATTACTTACAATACAAAATCCCAAAATGTTGTGTTATGAGTTAAAATGCCTAAATTAGTTTAGTTTGGAAGTTGTTCCTTCAAGTGATTTATAAGAATGTGACATTCCTGACCGCAGGACACGCCTTAACCCCCCTTTACATAACAATGGGTAAATGCATACACAAATGTAGACAGAAATAAATACACTTCGAGAAATAAATGCAAGCGGGAAGAAATGCAACTTACACAACTTACATCATTTTAGGGAGAAAAATAAAAGAAGAAAGTTTAAAAAAAATCTGTTAAAAAATAAATACAACTAAAATCAAATGGCAAAGTATATAAATAGTTGTGTTTATACAGAGTTAAATTAAAACATTTTAAAATTAAAACAGAATTATCAGTTCATGTGGCATTACTACACCGTCTTACTCTCTAGCTTGATAAGGAAAGTGATGCAGGAGAGCACTTTCAGTAGTCGCTCTATTCCGTGTTGCTGCCCACCTCCAGGCAGGAAAGGACAATGTACGCCACATGAGGCATGATAATGGACACCTCAATCTCCATGAGCTCTATAAACACCTCCATAGCCTCACTGGCTTGATCCTGATCGGCCTTGATGAGGTGCTTTAGAGCAACAATCAAATTTAGGATGATAGACTCCATCAGCTTAATTTCATCTGTGCCAGTGTAGCTGTAATCATGAGGATGCAGTAGTACAAAGCTGTTGGGTTGTTGAGGTCCTGCAACACAGTAGGGAACAGCTGTAGCAGTTCACAGTAATGAGGCTTGAAAGGTTCAGGGTTGGACTCTATCACCTTATTCAGGAGGCCAGCCTGTCTGTCATGAGGGTTGGTGCTCTTAGTTGACTGATTAAGAAGCTGCAGCAGGGCAGGCCAGCGGTCTGGTGTCTCATGGACTAAGTGGTACAGATAATGAATGAATGTGGCATTACTGTAAATTACTTGATGGAAAAATGAATATTTCAATATTTTTTGCATTATTTATTAATGCATATTAATTAGTTTGTTGAGACATTTTTATGTTTCTGTATTTATTTTCAATTTAGGCAGTTTCAGTCCTCCATATTTGGGTAAAAATAAATAAAAACAATAGAAAAAAGAAATAATTTATTTCATGAAATAAAAACAATGTAATAATTTGTAGGGCGAAACAAACATGGGAGATGCTTTGCTACAAGCAGCAGTTGCAGGAACTACGCTACGGTGGTCTTTGAGCAACCGCATCAGTGGAAACCCTTCTGCATCGTCAGCAGGGACCTTGCAGGTGTTTCCCCTCCTGACCTGTACTCATCGCCTGAGTGGGGCAGGAAAGACTGATTAGACTTCACCTGCAGAAGGGTTCCCAGTGTGGGCGCAGACACAGCCATCTTGAGCTGGACTCAGCTGCTGCGGCTACTGCATGTCTCCGGTGCTTTCTTAGTTGTTTCTGATCCAGCCCAACCCTCTGGAGGAAGTAACGCACTGATCTTGCTGGAAGCTCATAGCATTGAACTTCGGAAACTAAAAGTATTTTTCTTATGATGAAACATGAAGCATCACATCCTGTTTAAAATAACAAATGTTTTGAACTTCAGGTTGATTCTCAGCTGAAGGTGAAGAGAGCGACAAGTTTATAAACCTGAAGTGATGAGAGAGGATTTCTGTTTCTGTCTCCTGCAGGCAGAGATGAGGGCAGCTGTGTTTCTGGCCATGGAGGACCAGGACCGGCTGGAGGTGAGTCTTATTCTGTTTTCATCCACATTTCAGATCATCGTCTGTCTAACAGTATCTGTTGTCTTCAGAACAAAACCCCTCTCGTCAATGAAAACCTGAGGAAATGTCTCGACACCAAGGATGGTGAGTTTGTCTCCGTCTTCGGTCCTGTAGTTCCTGTTTGTCACCACAGAGGGGTGCTACTGGCCTACAGAGAGGTCACAGCTCAGCTCCTAAACCTGAAACTGAACCAGTTATGTTTCCCTGCAGGCCGGCTGGTGGCCAGTCTGATCGTGGACTTCCTGCAGGTCTTCAACCTGGACTTTAGTCTGGCCGTGTTCCAGCCGGAGATCAACTCGGTGAGTTTCTGAGTGTTTGGGACACACCCGTCCTCTTTGTCTGAGCTCGCTGAGAAGGTTTCAGAACTTCCTGATGGAGAATCATGTAGTTCCAGGTGGAGTGAGTCACATTAATATAAAGCTTTATTTATAAAGTTTTTCACAGCAGCAGATTATTCAATTCAGTTCAATAAACTTTAAAGCAAAGACAACTACGGGAAGAGCAAACAAATGTACATAACGTAAGAAAACAAAATAATAAGTAACACTGAGATGTACACATTATAAAATATATACAAGGAATGTGCATGTTCAATAAATAAAATCAACTCAAACTTTATTTATAAAGTCCTTTAACGCTGAAGGCAACCGAAGTGCATACATGATAAAAAAGCAATTAATTCAAATTAAAAATAAAACAAGCCTTCACACACATCAAAATAGATTTTATCCCCACGAGGAAAACGCTTGAGTTAAAACGAAGATTAAATAACCTTAAGAAACAATAAGAACAACTAAGGATGAGTGAGCGAATGAATAAAAAGTAATGCAATTAAGATCAAATAAATCTTTATAATAAGGCAAAATCATAGCTGCAGAGACGATAAGGTGCATGTGGTCAAAATATTCCAACCTCAGATCACATGACTGGAACAGCCGGGACGTGTCGGCGACCGTCCTTGGGTCTGTGGGGTGCTTGTTCTCTTTGCGTCCCGCACCTCAGCACCCGGTGCCCGCTGGGCCTGCTCATCGTCGCCCTTTGCTGCTCGGTGCCCCGGGGGGCTCCGCTCGGGGGGCACCGGTCGGGGGGCACCGGTCGGGGGGCTCCGGTCGGGGGGCTCCGGTTTGCTCTGGGCTGGCTGAGGCCGCTGCTCTCTCCGCTTTGGCTGTCCTGGGCTCTGTGCTCCGTGGGCCTTCCGGGCCTTTGGGGTCTCGGGCTCCTTCCTGTCTCCCCCTGATGCTTCGGGATGTGGTGTTGTCACAATCCCCTCACTAGCACACATTTCATCCTGGTTGCATCTTCATATGTGCACGTTCACACGTGCATGCTCACAAACATGCTCGTCTCTCCATCTGCTTTCGCCTAGATGTTGCTGATGTTTGTGTGTTGGTACGTTTCTCTGCAGGTACGTTTGATGACTGTTGTACTTTTTCATACCATCATTATCTTATTTTCTTTATGTATCGTGTAGTACTGTGGCAGCTTATATTTTTTTGTGAATACTGTATTGATGTGATTTAGGCATCCTAGACAACTTTTACTTCCACATTTCAATTCTGTCCTTTTCTCTTCGCCTCTCTCTGTTTTATCTTTCTGTTCTTCTTTTTTTTTTCTCTTCCTCCATCTCCTCTGTCAGGTTCAGCACTAATAAAATAAGATTACTAAAAAAAAATGTCTTGTTAAAAATATTCCAACCTCGACGAGACGGCGAACAGACTCTCGTCCGAGTTAAGACGCTTTCATCAGGAAATCCGTGTGTGTTTTCTGCATCAGAACATGATGAGGTGGTGAAACAGACTCTGAGATCAGATTAGATCATCGAGAGATGTCACGTGACCACAGTCTGACTTAGAGATCCGTCTCTGTGGTTTGTGGCTTGTGTTTTGTCCAGGTCACCTGATTTTTGACACACTGTGGAGACTGCTGTGTTGCGTTCAGGGACTCTGATCTGAGCTTTGTGCTTTCAGTCTCTTAACTGCAGAGAAAACCAGAAGCAGGAGCAGTTTAATCCAGGATCCTGTCTTTATTCTTTCTGCTGGTTCAGGTTTTCCAGAACCCAGACTGTTTCCTTACATGCAGTTTCATTTAATTACAAACAAAGCGGGTCTTTTCTAAACCTGGTCCGACTTTTACAAACATCTTCAGAGACGTGATGGATGGAAATGATTTTCAGAGTAAAAGCATCTTCGTCCGTCCGCAGCTGAACGGTCTGGACAGCCGGGACCTGGTCTCCAGGGAGCTGGGTCTGAGCGAGTCGAACCTGAACCAGAATTCTCCGCTGCTGCTGGAGCTCGTCAGGCGAGGACGACAGCAAGACAAACGGTCCGACGCTGCTGAGGTGAGACGCCTCTGCTCGGGCTGGTTCTGAGCCGGTGATGATACCTCAACCTGATGCCTGTGTTTGTGTCTGCAGGGCCACAGAGGTGGAAACGTCCCGAAGGTGAGTCCGGACACCGTGTCCTAGTGGGACGTCTGGATCAGACGTGTCCTTTCATTGGACCTCATTCACTAAAATCTTCCTAAATTCTTTCTGAAAATTTATTCAGAAATCGTGACGTCAGATTCACAAACGTGAGAAACGTTCTTGTCTTTTCAGTTTCAGATCAGAGATGTCGCCATCACAGATTTTCTTAGTGTGATTATTGTCCAAGAAAAAAAAAGATTTTACGATTATCTTGATTGTGATGCATTAATTAATTTCCCAACACTACAAATGTGTAAAATCACATGAATGCTTCTTCTAAATCTTGAATTAGGGCTGTCAAAATAAACACTTTAATGCAAAGAGATTAATGTTTGAAATTAACATGTAATTATTTTACATGTTATGACATAAACAACAGTTATTACTCAGAGCATATGAAAACCAGAATGTGGCATTATTTCAGCAAGAGAAGCTTATTTTTGGCATGTGGGTGCTTTGTCACAGCTGTGAACTAAATCCACCAAAAAGTCTACAAGTCGGATTAATGCTCATCATATAAACTCCTTATCTGTAAAGGCCTCACACCACTCTCCACCACTCCTGGCCGTGACTTTGTACCCACGTTTCTCTGTTCAGACGTTGCTGCCGCTGCTCCACAAAATGCCATGGCCACAAATCTGGCTCTCCTCTTTTGTAATCTCCTCCCTAAAACGATGCCATTAAAAATGTGCTGGACAATAACCTTAAAAACTGCAACATACGCTCCGCTGTTACCGTCTATGTTAACCTCTGTAAACACGAAACGTCACACGCACGCTCACCTGTCACGTCGTCGTGTCTTCTACGCATGTGGGACACTCTTGGTTTATACAGGAGATCACACACAAGTCACATTTAATTGGAAATGTGAACGAACTCTCAAAAAATCAGATTTCACAAAAAAATCCAAATTGAGCATTATTAGTCTGAACGTAGTGTTAATGGCCTCTTTAAGAAACAAAGCAGACAATCATGACGAGCACCTATAAGAAAAACACAAATAACAGCACCAACAATATGACTGAAAACAAAACTGGAGCTACAACACAGTGACTGTACAAGTATGCACGTTAATGAGTGTGAGTGCATCGTGGGTTGAATTTAAAGTTGCAGTATGTACGTCTCTCTGACCTTTAAAACTCTGTGTTTCTGACTCGTTTTGATGGCACAGAGACGTTTATTATGTACGTTCCTGGAGCTGTTACCCTGCAATTTTCCAATGCTGAGAAACCACTTTACAACTTTTTTTCCCCAGGAGGCTGCATCACCTTCTGCACACCGCATCACATGCGAACAGCTGGATATCAACACACTGTTTTAAATGCGCACAATGGCTGATTCAGCAAAGAAACCCAGGAGGACATTAATGGAGGAAGAAAGGAAAAGAAATAGAGACAGAGATAAGACTAGTTAAAATAAGACTAACTTTTATTGGCTGGAAAGATCTCAGAGAAGAGACAGGATGCAGGATGGATGCTGAATTAGCCGTTGTTAGGGGGCGCCTCACTGAGACATTCTGCCAGAGTTCGGGCTTCGTTAAGAATGACTTTGCTGGTGAATGAGGTCTGATGTTCCCCATGACAGATCTCTGGTCGGCTCCATGTCGAATGATTCAGCAGCTCCTTCATTTACATATTTATTAGACGGCAGCTGATGTCATTTTTATTTTCCTCTGTTTCATCTGAAAAAGTCCATTAATCACCTCATGTTTGGAGGCGGTTCTGCCAACTCAGATCAACCTCAACCCACGTTGTGCTTGTGTTCCTTCACGCGTGACGTGTTTGTGTGTGCATGTTCGCAGTGATCTGGGTCACGGACTGTCTATAGATGAAGAAGGAGGAGCGTTGGTTTCCTGTTGATTTCATCGTGTCCTGGTTTCAGGATTATTCTGAGACCAAATGCACCACACAATCTGTCTTTGTGACAGGCTGCTAGTAACAAAGAGCCCAAAGATCCAGTTTAACACTAGAAGTCCCAGAGAGGGGTCAATTGACCAGTAGGATTTTAGCTAAAATCCTGTCTTAAGCTGCGAACAGCTTCTTTTGTTTGTAGACGAGTCAATTACTGGCACACCCCAGGAGGGCGCATACTTAGGGGAGACACTGTAGACTCTTGAAACTGGACTGTCAACTTTTGCCCAAAGCTTGGCTTGAGACACTGCTTGGTCCCCTGAGTATGAGATTGGAGTAGACCTCAAACAGATTCAGAAAGGTTTTCCTGCATTCTAGTATATTTCAAATAATTAAAAATATATTTGATATGATATATGATATATACCTCCTCGACACATTTGTGTGCTTTTAGAAGAAAAAAAAAAGATAATCATTGTGGGCCTTCAATAAAAAAGCAAACAATTTAGAATGATATGACAAAATGATGAATTCATATTTTTTTTAAAAATCACTTTAAAAGGTCCAGCTCTCCTCTTTTCATACAAATGAAAAAATACAAATTTTTCAGAATTTTTTACCAATTTTTCAAACTTTCTAACCCAATGTTCATGTACCTTATGTCCAAAAAGCCCAAGCAATGAACAATTTTGAATATTTAAAATGAACATTTTTTGATTGTGGTGGTACAGGCAGGGTCTGTGAGTAAAATGTCCAGAAGCATTAGTGTCTAAGTCAAGAGGGCATAAATGTCAACATGACAAAGATATAAAAGAACAACTGTGAATTTTTTCCAATGCTTTTTATTTTTGTCATAAAAAAAACAACAAAACAGTTAAAATAATGCAAGTAATGAAACAATTTCACAAATATTTACACAAGGCTACAGTGGCATGCCCTTGTGTGAATGGCTTTTCTGCTCTTTCAGCAGTCCGTCTGTGCTAAGTCCAAACATGCTTGGCACTTCCATGGTATCTCCATCCTGCATTTGCCACATGTGTATTTGTAGCAGTCAACACATCTTACAGTTGCGCAATTGTTCTTGCATCGATGGTTGACCTGACATTTTGCCCTTTTCCCAGGGCTAGGTGTGGGAGGTTGCTGCTGAAGCAGTTGCTCCTTATGTGCCTTCTTCTGACTCACATGAGAGTTGGCCAACTCTTTCGCGAGCTCAACCAGGAAGTCCACTCTTCTCTCCTGCACTCCGGTGCATTCCTTATGAAGAACATGAGCGTTCCGTGCCGCCATGTCGATCATGTTGTAGAACACGGCGACTGGCCATCTCCGTGTTCCTGCACGCACGCTGTACTCCCGCACCATCTGGTCCATCACATCCACACCACACTTTGTGGTGTTGTATTGTGTGACAGTGTTTGGCTTCCTTTTGGTGGTATTCTCAGTCTCAACCACATTGTGCATGCTGCTGAGAAGATAGACAGTCTTTTTCCGTTTCGGCGCATATACTGTGAGTGTTGCACCAGTGGTGGAAAACACTCGAGTGGTGAATTTAGTGTGGTCCTTCAGTCTAGTTGACTGAGGAATTTCCCGGCGAATCTTGTTGACTGTGCCAAGGATGGTGGTTTTCCGGCTAAGCAGTCGTTGCGCAAGGGACAGCGATGTAAAAAAATTGTCTGTTGTTACAGTTCTGCCCTTATCCATGAACGGCTCCATCAGCCTCATCACTACACTCTCAGAGAGTCTCTCTCCACTGGGACGACTGGGGTCCTTGCCAAGATATGGCAGGATATTGCAAATGTACTTTGATTTCAAGTCACAAGCCAGCCAAAACTTAATGCCAAATTTGTCCGGTTTTGTTGCAATGTACTGCAGAAAACTGCAGCGAGTCTTTGTCGGGAAAAGCTGTGCATAAATAGTGATGTGTCGACCAGGGTTATAAGATCTGATGCAGTTATTGACAAAAGATTCCCACAGATTAGAAATTGCAGCAAACTTATTTGTCTCCACTCGCTCACTGCGTGTGAACATGTTATCAAAGCGTAGGTGTTGCATGATGTTTTGGAAGCGGTTTCGGGCCATAGTAGCAATGATTCGTGGGTTTCCCAGCTCTGCTGACCAATTGTCACGTAGTGATGGAACTTTCTTCACCCCCCGCAAGATAATAATTGCAATAAATGCCATTAGTTCTGGGAGGTTCATGAACCAATCTGCCTGCTCCTTTTGCCGTGCATGCTGAATGGTCCATTCTTGAATGCTACGAAGCATTTCAAGTGTTATAAAACAGAAGAAGCTTTGAAGACGAGTCCGGATACTTCTTCTGGCCTTAGCAGTTGGCTCTCCATCTGTGCCGTATGGTTCTATTGGGGTGAAATTGAGACATGTCCCCAGCTGTTCTTCATGCCACACTGTGCCATCTTTAGCCATCTCTGTCCTCTCACTTCCCAACCGAGCCCTCTTTTCTGGCAGTGGAGCAGTCTCATCATCTGCAAGGTAAACAATTTCACAATTTCAGAGGACGAAAATAGGATGTTTTGGAAATAAGATTAAAAAAATCCTTTATTTGTACCAAAATGGAGAAATTCCAGTGTTGCAACTCACAGTACAGGACAAAGCAGAAAGAAAGAAATTTGTCATACCAAAAAGTTCAATAATAGTTTCAAATCTTACCTGAAGACTGCTCAGAGTCAGAGTCCGAATCCAGCTGAATTTGTATCTCTTCTCCATCTGAGTCACAAGGGTTTGTATCGCTGAGGATCAGGTCCAATGCCTGCTGAGTTGTAAGCCGCCTCTGCATTTTGCTTCCTTCTATTTGTTCGAGGTGAAGCTAGCTACTATTTATCCCCCTCAGCCCACCATCCCCCACTGCCACAGAATTTACCAGACGTTTCAAGGTAACAAGGAGGGGCTGGATGCAATGGGTGCATTCCTCAGGTAATGGCTGCATTTACAAATGAAGAGATGCTAATTTTTGCCAGCAGAGTCGTCAGTTTGGACTAAAGGTCTTTCGACCCTTCTCTGGGACTTTAGGGAGACATCAAAATTCCTGGGACTTCTAGTGTTAAAGCAGCTTCTTTGCTAAGTTGTTTGTTATGTGTCGACACTGGTTCATTCATTGAGTTTGGGTCCTCATTCAGTTTCTGATTCACAGAATCTGTCTCCCTGTTTCTGAGCAAAAACACAAACATGTTTAAACGTCCTTCTAGGAGAAATTAGCTAAATGTCAAACGGTGTGAAGGATCAGTCCAGACGCTTAATCCGGCCTGAATCCTCAGCTTCTTCACTGTCTGATGCAGGAAACCCTCCATCCTCTGACTGGACTCTTCTTCTGTCCCTTTCATGACAGGAACTGTCTCAGAAACAGATCACACATGCCCGCAAGAGGTTTGATCTCTACGACAAGGTGAGTGTGACGTCTGATGACATCATACAGGCAGGTAACAAGTTTGACCAATCACAATCACAGTTTAATCTCCACCTGCAGGACCAGAGCGGCTCAGTTAGAAGAGACGATCTAAAGAACGTCTTCAGTGATTTGTTTCCAACATTAAACAAGTAAGAAGTGCATGATAACGAGTCTGGTTCAGAATCCAAATGATCCAACACAGCGGCGCTCTGACTGCTCCTCACCCGTCCGTTAACTCCAGTCAGAACGGAGGAGTCGGCTGGTTTGTGTTACAGATGGCAGCTGACGTGAGTCTGAGTCCAGACTGTTTCCTGAAGATGAGAACAGAGTCACTCAAGTTTATTTCTGAAGCACATTTAAAAACAACCTCAGTTTGACCAAAGTGCTGCACAGTTCTGGATATGAAGAAGCAGCATAAGCAAAATATCAAAATATTAAAATAAAGAGTAAATATTTTAAAGAAAAAGATGAAGTTATAAAAATAAAATTAATACATAAATAGCTGAGGTATTAACCAGTGCTTGCATGTTAAGAAAACCAGTATAAGCCAATCAACTGTGTTTTCTGGAAAGAAATAACAAAGAAAAACACTGGAATAAAAAAATACATTTAAATAAATGAATAGCAAAATAAAGATGGCAGATGAATTATTTAAAAATGAAGAAATGAGAATTAATTAAAGCAAATAAATAAACTAGTTTATTTTTTTTTTTCAAGGCCAGAAGTGATTTGTCACAAATTTACTACAGCAGGCATGAAGGGGTTAAATCTACTAGAAGTTAGTTAATACACTGATTTTAATGCATTCAGATGTAAAATTTACTACTCCTTCAGGTCCTTAGAGGACAAAAATGTACTAAAGTTATTTTTTTAAAGAAAGAAAAATCCTCAGAACCATAACAAAATCATTACAGAGCATAAAGAAAAAGCCTGAAATAACCACTTTTATGTGTTTTATTTTCTTATAAACAGTGACGTGTAATCAGATTAACATTTTAAGGGTTCACAGATTTTGTAGTGTAACTTGAAATAATGTTGATTGAAAGATTTAAGCAAAAAAAAGTGGGAAAATATTAATTTGTAATGTTTTTAAAGCAGATCTTTGGACCCAGAATGGTAGGAAATCTGTCCGTAGTGTCCGGTCAACCTTAAAGTAAGAGTGGAACACGGCAAAGATTCGAAGAAAAATGACCTGAAAGGACAAAAACCTCCTCAGCGATAATGAAAAAATAAAATGGCACTGACCAAACAAACAGAAGCAAAACTCTGAAGATGAGAAGGAAAAAGATGTTTGACTGAAGTTTGTTTCTGCAGGAACATGTTGGAGAGGTTCATCACCGATGAGCTACGAGCTGCAGACAGACGTAAGACTCGTCCTCACACCTGCAGCTCACCTGTCCGCATGTTTACCTGCTGCTCTTCGTCTCGAAGACGATGAGACGCTGTCTGAGCTGACCAACTGTTTCCTGTTTGTCTGCAGTGGTGGACTTCCAGATGTTCCTGGAGATGTACAGACGTCTCTTCTCTCAGTGCAGATCTGTGGTGAGTCCCTGTATGTTGGGTTGAAGTATGCAGCTGTAGAAAAAGTCCAAACACAAGCTGGTTTTCCTCAGGAAAGAGATTTAGATTTAGAGATGAAAGAAATCGGGATGGATTTTCCTTTTGGGTTATCTGATTGATGCGGAAACAGGAGAACAGGTGGTTCCGGTCCAGATGTGATGCTGAGGTCTGTCCTGTGGGATGTTGCTGAATAGAAACCTTGTCCTGTTCTGTGTGTAGGTGGTTCAGGACTCGGATGTTAGCGGACCTCAACACCAGTTTCCTGAAGACAAACTCACCGCTTCACCTGTCAGCAAGGTGCGTTCAGATCCAGCAGCTTAGACTCTGTAACGTCTCTAAGTCAGTATGACTTCATCCAGATCGGTTTTTACTGGAGGAAGATTCGTTCTTTTTGGAGAACTTCCAGACGTCCACATCAGCTGATGTTCAGCCACATCTTACAGCTCTGTTCAAACAGCTGGTTTCTGACTGATCCCCTCCTCTTCATCACCTTCCTCTGCTGAGATCAGACAGAACGCTCTGTGTTGCCGTGGAGACAGAAATCTGGACTAAGTATTCTCTGAAGAGATGCGGTGTAAAGATCTGATCTGGGCTCAGTTTCAAGTCCAGGTCTGAGCTGAGATCAGTTTTAGGTCCAGATCTGATGGTTTGTGTCCCTGTCCTGCACAGATTCCCAGATATAAAGGCCAGAGGAGTCAGACAGCAGTGAAGGTAACCAGAACCAGGATCTTCATGCTAACATCACAATGATCAGCAGCTGAGTTCACTAACTCTGAGGGTCAGATCTGTTTCCATCTGGTCTCTGGTCTCTGGTCTCTCCTCTATCAGGTCTTATTTCAGAGACAGAACTGATTAAACTTCAGCTCTAGTTCCTGTTGATGGGATGAAATCTGAATCTGGAGTGCAGAAGTCTGTAGAACCGCTATTCATTTTGCCTCGTTTTGACACAAAGAACCCAGAACGGTAGGACATCAACGGCTGGAACTTTCCTGAGAGATGAGGAACTTTTAGAGGGTTCTTTTATGATCCACTGAGTCTTTTCCACAGGAATCAGGAACTCAATGAACGGGGTCAGCAGCACAAACCTGAACCTCAAGCCAGAAACAGACCCAGACCGGACATCGCCTTTCAGAACTGTATAAGTTCCAGGAACTTTTGTTAAAATGAGCCCAGACATGTAGTTTAAACCAAAGTTTCTGGCTCTTTTGTTCTCAGCAACTTTTTCAGGGAGCTTATGTTTGATGCTGTGAAGACTTGACCAAGCCCCGCCCTGAAACTGCCAGTACTCTAGGTCCTCCTGGTACTCTGTTTACTTCCTGGTTCCTGCAGGAGGTCCAGCATGGTGCAGCTTTGAACTTTTTAAAATCCAAACCAAACAGGAAGCTGAGACACAGGATGTTAAAATCCTGCCACAGACTGTTGATCATAAGTTCTGTTAGAGGAGACCAAGACCAGATCAAGAATAAAGTGTTACCATGACAACCTGATTCATCCCTCACAGACTGACTGTAAAGTATGAGGGAGCTCTGACAGGAAGTGATCCGTTCTCCACTCTGCTGTGATTGGCCACACCCACTTCAGATTGACTCTAATGCCACCACTTGTGTCGGTCAGGGTGGAAAAAACTCGGTATGCAGTCCGGCTGTGAGGAAGAAAAACTTCCACCTGAAAGTCACCTGATCCACTAACTCACCTGTTCACGTTCAGATGGGGTTTGATTAATTTCTGAGCAGGTTTAACCACTTCCTGGTTCGGTTAGTCTCCCAGAACCATAAATCCCATCTGAACGGAGCCGGAGCTTCACATCGGATCTGCGAATTCTCAGATAAAAGCTGCTCAGATCGTAACATCCGACATTTTTACCTGCAGGTTCGGACTCAGAGGCGTTTCTGAAAAGTTCCAGAAAACTGATGATAAATGAACAAAGTGAATAAATATGATGCCAAAGAGGCAGAAATATTTTTAAAATGTGAAGATTTAAACCAGCAGCTTTTATCTGAGAACTGACGAACACAGTGAAGCAGATGATAAATGATCAGTCAGCTGATCTGCAGCTGATCCACGTTTTCCTGCTCGTCCCTGAACTTGTCTCCGTTCAGGACTCAGCTCCAGTGCCCTCTCTGGGTAAAGACGACCTTCAGCAGCAGACGTCCAACAACAGAACCTCCACCTCAGCTGTGAGCAAGGAGCATCTGGACCTGGACCTGGAGGCGGAGGAGGACCTTGATGAGGGAGACTCGTTCTTCGATGACCCGCTGCCCAAACCGCAGAAGACGTATGGCGGGTGAGACGTTGGTTCTGTAAGACGACCCGGTCCGAGCTGCTGCTTTTTACCGTGTTCTGAGCAGGTGTCAGCTTTCTATCATCCACCAGGATTAAAGATTCAGCTCTGATCTGTGTTCCCGTCATTACTGCTCATCCTCCGATGGGAACATTATTCATCAAATTCAGACAAATTAATTTAATAAATGTGAGAAAAATGATCTCTTAGAATAATGAAGTAAGGTTAAATAAAAAAATTAATTCTCCATCAAATGGAAATTATAATGACAATGTATTAATTAAATATAATAATAAAATGAAAACACAAAGAATAATGTTTAAAAG
This sequence comes from Melanotaenia boesemani, assembly GCF_017639745.1. Classification (NCBI taxonomy): domain Eukaryota; kingdom Metazoa; phylum Chordata; class Actinopteri; order Atheriniformes; family Melanotaeniidae; genus Melanotaenia; species Melanotaenia boesemani. Next base: position 25,723,163 of record NC_055703.1, on the reverse strand, counting down.
ATTCTTAAAAATACAATTTAAACAAAACAAACATAAAAAAATGTTTCCAAAATATAAAAATATTTATTTATTCTGTACTATCATTATATTAACATAATTTTAATAATTAAACCCTTTCAAAATTCCTTATGTTGTCTGATGATATTTTAACAGGGATTCATTATTAAAATATAATATAATATAATAAAAAATACCTTTTCATGTCATAAAATTATTTTTTCCCCAATTCCTACAAAATGTTTTCATAAGTTAGATTAGTCCATTTCTGAAGAGAAGGTCAAGGAAATGACAAATTCTCAAAAAAAAGTCACTGAAATCTGCCCGAAAAGAACCAACGTTTTAAATAAAGTTAAACTGTCCACGTCAAAGACACTAAGTGCTGATAAAGTTTTAAGAAAATAAAAGAGAAATTTCCTTCAGATTTAAAAGCAGCTGATTTTAACAGTAAAACTGATGATGATGAAGCTTCACGTTTCTTCCTCCGTCTTTGAACCATGACCCGAGCAGATCAGAGGTTCTGTAGGAACGTCTCTGATGTGTCCCCGAATGGACTCGGAACCAAATGAGTCCTGAATGTTGTGTCTCTGCTGTCTTCTGTCTCTGCTGCCTCTGAAGTCAGAACTGTCCGGTCGGAAAAAAGGACTCCGCAGAGAGGACGGACGTTCCCGAGGAGTGAGTATCATCCTACAGGAAGATGCTCAAATGTCCGTCCATCACATGGAGGACAAAATGAGACACAAAGCTTTTGTCTTCTGAGATGTCCTCTAAAGTTAAAGAAAATTCTGGGGTTCTATCCTGTGGTTTTACCTGTCCACATCCTTCACACCTGAACTGTCCACGTCCTTCACACCTGAACTGTCCACATCTTTCACACCTGAACTGTCCACATCCTTCACACCTGAACTGTCCACGTCCTTCACACTTGACCTGTCCACGTCCTTCACACCTGAACTGTCCACATCCTTCAAACTTGACCTGTCCACGTCCTTCACACCTGACCTGTCCACGTCCTTCAAACCTGACCTGTCCACGTCATTCACACCTGACCTGTCCACGTCCTTCACATCTGTCCACGTCCTTCACACCTGACCTGTCCACGTCCTCCACATCTGTCAGTGTCCTTCATACCTGACCTGTCCACATCCTTCACATCTGTCCATGTCCTTCATACCTCACCTGTCCACGTCCTTCACACCTGACCTGTCCGCATCCTTCACATCTGTCCTGTCAATGTCCTCCATGCCTTTTTGTCCACATCCTTTACACCTGTCCTTATCTGTCCTGTTCATGTCCTTTACACCTTTCCTGTCCACATCCTTCACACCTGTCCTGGTCTGTTTATGTCCTTCACACCTGTCCATGTCCTTCACACCTATCCATGTCCTTCACACCTGAACTGTCCACGTCCTTCACATCTGTCCACGTCCTTCATACCTGACCTGTCCACATCCTTCACACCTGTCCATGTCCTTCACACCTGTCCTGGTCTGTTTATGTCCTTCACACCTGACCTGTCTTTTCTTGTCCACGTCTTCCACACCTGTCTTGTCCTTTCCTGTCCACATCTGGCCTGTCCTTTCCTTTTCCCCCCCGTCTTCCTGCTGCAGACCGGTCCAGCTGAGTGAGGACGGTGTCTCTGGACCGGTCGTCTCCTCCATGAGACGAGGCAGAAGTCTGAGCGAGTGAGTTTCTTCCTGTCATTGTGATGTCATAGGGAGGCGGAGCTTCATCAACACACATCTGCATGTTGATCAGCTGATCATATGATCGTGGTCGTGTGACGTCCTGTCAGACGAAAACGGAGACATTCCATCAGATAGCCGATTAATACGAGACTGATAATCGGCTGAACCTTCATCGTCATCATGGCAATGGTTGCCAGACCTGACCCTCCTCTCTGACCGAATCATCGATCCATCAGCTGATGCTTCCTGCATGTTGTGGAGTTTCTGTGTGTCAGTCTGTAACACACACACACATACACCTGCCTGTCTTGGATTTCCCAGCATGCATCGCTCTGCCGCCAGCTCCGTGAAACTTGAATGATGTTTGGCTGAAAGTGGTTCGCTTAAGCAGGACAGACCAGAACCGCTCAGACGTGAAGCAGATCCATCAGGTCAGGTTCTGGATCTGATGGATCTGAGCTTGTTCAAGTTCAGAACAGCGGATGTCCTCATAAGAACAGACCTGACTCTGTCTTCTCTGTCCTCTCTTCTTCTTCCTCCTCCTCCTCCTCTCTGGTGTCAGTCTCTCTGTCCTGGCTTCTGCTGATGATCCTGGCTCTGATCCCGGTCTCAGCTCTGAGTCCAGGTGAGCTGCAGGTCTTCCTGTCTCTATCTCTGGACGTCTTCTATCAGGTGACTGACACTGAGGTTTTGTGTTCCGATCTGCTGGAAAAGCACCAGAACCTCCAGGAAGTCTGGTGGTTTTCCCGCAGGTCTGTTCCTGCCCAGGTTTTCACTGTCGTTCAGTTTCAACCAACAAAACGTTTCTCTGAAATAAAAACGTAAAAAAACAGTTCAGCCACGAGACAACAACAACAAACAGCTCCAAGCATCCTCCGTGTTAAACGTTCCAGATGTGGGATGTTTGGTCCAACTCCAACAGAAACATCTGCAAAGATCCTGAAATGCTTCCAGGAGTTTATCCTGCTGTTCACCTTCAGGATCTGATCTGACACCATAGTTCAAAAGTTTGCTGTGCTTTTGTTTGTTTACGGGTCATGGTAACTTCCAGACTCGATGTTTGTGTACAGAGTTCAGCCAATCAGAAGACACTTCCTCCTTCTGAAATAACTACTTCCTTTTTGGTGGTCTGATTCTGCCGAGCCGATGTTCGAGTGGAAATTATCACGCTGGGTCCAGTTTAATATTAAAATTTGACTTTGTTAGCTCAGTAATGAGGATGGGAGTTTATTTTTATCACCATGGGGACAGAAACTGAAGCTGAGCCTGTTGATGTGAATAGAAGCTGCAGATTTACAGACTTCATGAAGCCACTGGTGCTTCTCTGTGGTCACATGACCTGAGGTGTTTCTGTCGTGTCCACTCAGATCAAATAATCCAGTCTAGTCAGTTAATCTGAAACTGAACCAGAACATTTTATTCTTTAATGTTCTGGACTCAGATTTGAGGTTTGATCAGATGTTTGGTTGGTTTTCTGACGGTGTGTTTTAACTACATTTCTCTGGACCGGTCTGACCCACAAGGAGGTTCAGTTGTTCTGGTCACTGATCCGCTTCTTTGGTTAGTTTGTCTTCTAATGAGAACTGGTTCTGGTCCACAGGAAGGTGGACACACCTGGAACCAGAGGGAGTCCTGCAGGATCCGCGTCTGAGGCTCAGAGACCAGGAAGAGGAGGAAGCAGTGCCTCAGAACTGAGCCACAGCAGAAATGGTCAGTTTGACTCTGGACAACATCTGGAACATGTGGAGCATCATCACAGGCCGAATTTTATTTTTATTTATTCATTTATTTATAAAAAAAAAGGGACATTTGCACATTAATGAACATTAGCACAAATGTGCTACAGAATTAGCCTAGCAGCTAATTAGCATCTGATTGGCCCTCAGCATTGTTCTGTTCATGGGAATTCTGAGGGATTTTAAACCGGTCCGTTTCTGTAGCAGGCTAAATAAATCCTCTAAAGCTGTGTTTACGTTCAGAGATCTGTTAGCTCTCTTCTTGTTCCTGTGGTTCTGAAATGACCCGGTTAACCTGGAGCAAGGGAACCAGCTGTTATCGTTTACATGTCGATTCTGAGAAAAGATTAAAGATGCTCCGAGTTTTGATCTGATGGGAGTTCCGCCGTCACCGGTCTGACTCAGACGACCCGTTTCAACATCCTCCTCTTTCTGTCCTGCAGGAGCGTCAAGAGACAAAGGTTTCCGAGCTCTGAGCGACAGGATGGGATCGCTGCATTTAGGTAGGAGTTCTGAAAGTCCAGACTGGTGAACGGGTATCAGCAGAACTCTGTAACGTGTTGAACTTTGCTTCCACAGATGATGACGTGGAATATGACGACGACTTTAACAGGTGAGACCGATGACGAGACGTTTGTTCGACCCAACTTAACGCCTGCAGAGTTAACGAGTTTGTTTTGGCTCCAGCCACCGATCGGACCTCTCGAAGAGCGAGCTGAGCATCGGAGAGGAGATCGAGGAGGTTTCTATCGAGGGTCCGGACCACAGCGATAAGGTGAGGAGGCGGTCTGAGTCTGAGCTGCTCTCAGGTCAGTTTAACATCAAACCGATGTTTGTTTGTTTGTTTGTTTGTTGCAGTATGATGGAAGCACACAGGACCTGAGCATCTCTCAGCTTAGTCAGAGTCACGGCGCAGACTACATGGAGGATGTAGCCTGAAACTCCCATCGTGCACCTCTCTGTCTGACATTGTTAGTCTGTACAGTTTAACGAGACTATAAACGGTTTGTTGCTGTCCAGCGCAGATCGGTCTGTCTGCTCGGCTCTGCTATGGCGTTACATCTCTACCAAATAGCTTGAGGGAGCGTATTTATCAATTCAACCGTGCTTTTCTTAATCAAGAGAGCACATTGCTCTGATCGCAGGAGTTTTTAATCAATCGTGGGTCGTGAACGCAGCACAGCGAGCTTAAAACACGCCCCCCACTCATCTTTACGGTTGGCTGTTCTTCTTCTGTTTTTACGCAGAGTCCCGGTCCTGATGTATACATATTAACCTTCACCTCTGTGTTGTTTTTATTTCCTAAACTGTTATTTAAAACCTTCCTGGTGGTCCCATAAGATTTTCGCTTATTTTCAGTTTAAACTGTCATGTTTGTAAATGTTTCTGTACCTTGATGCAATAAAGTTGCACCAAGCTCTTAAAACATAATGAATAGAAGAAATAAATAAAGCGAAGTCCTGCGCTGTCACCAGATTTGAGCTTAAAATCCTGCCAATCAGATTAATCAAAGAGTTACCTCCCCCCACTGACAGACACGCCCACCCAACTGTCCAGACGAGGGGGGGGCGTGTTTTAAGCTCGCTGTGCTGCGTTCACCACCCGCAATTGATTAAAAACTCCTACGATCAGAGCAATGCCCTCTCTTGATTAAGAAACGCGCTGTTGAATTGATAAATACGCTCCCTGAAGGTATTTGGCTGAGATGTAAGGCCATAGTCTGTATGGATGTAAACTGAACCTCTAAGACAGAATTTTTACTCCTTTTTGGGACATTTTCTGTTTTCAGTCGCGTTGTTCTGAGTTTTCTACCCTGATGTTGGTCCGGCGGTATGTTTCCTTCCCAAACTTGCGGTTTTGTTTGTTCCAGGTGTTAGACACAGCTGACATCTTTTTCTTCTCTGTGCTGAATTCTTGAAGGAGTTTTTATCCTTCCTGTTGTTTCCACCATGTTTCCTGTCAGTCAACAGCTCATTAAACTCTGCAGGAAGATTCCATCATTTTTTTCCCTCTAATTTATTTGAAAATGTATAAAATAAAAATAAATATCTTACTGAATAAAAAGCTCAGTGAAGGTCGCCCAGGTGTGCTTTTTTGTCTTCAACAAGTATCAGGACAATTTTCACGATTAACCTCTGAAACTCAGAGATCTCCAGCTCCCCGATCGCTATCATTTTACCAAGTTTCTATGGTGGTGTGTAGCTCTGTGTGTAGCTCTGTAGCTCTATGTGTGTGTGAAAAGAAGAAAAATAATGCTCCTCTATGGCTGGAATAAAGCCAAGAAGACGTTTCTGATGCACGGTGGCTCCACAAAGCAGCTGAGCTGGAGTTGGTTTAGTGAGGATAGCAGATGAATACCTGGAGGAAACCTTTAGGTGGATGGCGTACAGGCCAGATGCTGTCCAGTTCTGATATTCTTTATTGGAGATCTGCCACAGTGATGGCTACTGGACCTGGTTCAGACCTGTGGTCCGCTCTTAGATCTTTTAACTGATATGTGATGCTTCTTTCTCCAGCGTCCTGCCTTGGTGGGTTAGCTCGTGTGGTGTTCTCCTACAACTGTGTTGGTGGAGAACTGGCCTCCATTTCTCTCTTGTTTCTCCTCAGTCCGGTGGGCAAGGCTTGGAGTTATAGTTTGACAGTTTCAGAGGCTCAGGTAACTTCTAAGGTAGCTGTGCTCTTTCTGGTTGCATCTCTCTGGAGTTCTGAGAGTTGGCTTACTTCCCTCTGTGTTGCCTTGGTTTTGGCCTCCAACCTCCTCCACCATGGTGCCTCCATGTTGCCCTTCACATTACCAATACAGTAGCCTAGCATCTCCAGGATCACTGTTACTGAACTGTATGTCAGCTCAGTGGCTTCAGTTGGGATTGCTGCAAAAACCCATAAAGAGCAGGGAGGGTCTGGAGGGTGTCCTCTGGCTGGGTTGGTTTCTGTGGGGCTGCAAGACAAAGAACACTCACTAGAAACTTTTAATGATGACAGTATTTTAGGACCCACCAAAAGATAACAGAGAAATTAGGGAATGAGCGCAGTCTGATATCTAAATTTAGAGCTAGTTTTAAAATTTTTCTTCTGTTTATTAATATGTTGTTGGTTTTTATATTTTTATGTTTTCATTAACTTGTTGCTGGTTGTATATTTGCACTTTTAAAACTGCAGAAAAATCATAAACAAACTCGACTTTTGACATTTGAGTCAAAGAGGTGAATCCTCAGCAGCAGACTGATGCAGAGAAGCTGCATCAACACTCTTTCACCACCACACCACAGAAAAATCACCCTGGATGGTTAAATGATGCGTTCACTGCAGGTGTTAAACAGCTGCTGGTAGTTCAGACTGCACACGAACACGCCGTCACACTGTTCCAGCCCTATCCTCAGAGAAATGCTGGAAGGATGTGGCTGTAATGATCAGAGAGGACCAGAGAAAAAGGCTTCGGTCAGCTGATGAAAACCCGCTGAGAGGAAGCTGAGAGGCTGAAGAACTTCTGATGGAAGTCAGAGGAGGAGGAAGTGGAAGACGTGATTAGAAGTAGCGCAACCGCACACTCGTATTTCCTTTGATTGTCAGAGTGACATCGATGTGGAGCATCAACACCTGCACCTCAGCATCTCCGGCACCGACCAGAACCAGCACCGCGCGGTGAGTCTGCTCTGTTTAATGAAACCGTCTTTAACCTCCTGATCACACTTCTTCTTTTTCTCTTTCACTGTTACTTCTTCTTTCATTACTGTGCATGAGAAAAACTTTTTTTTCTGGCCTTTTTTTTTGCCGATTTGAACATTTGCGTTGTGTTCAGATTCAATAGCTGAACGAGTTTAGTTTTTAACTTTGAGCTTAGACGGAAGATAAGATCTACCACATTTATCTGATAACACCTCGCGCCGCCTACAGAGTCTCTTTAATCTGTAAAATTAACACCATTTATTCCTCCTAAATATCAGGAAACCACAGAGTAATGGCAGAAAAGCCACGTTTCAGATAAAAACTGCAGCAGCAGCGTCTACGTTACAAAGAAACGTCAGAAATACTCGTTAAATTCAGCCTCAAACATCAGGACGAGTCAGAAACATGGTTTATTTGTTTTAGGATTTAATCTATTTTATGAAACTCCTCCTGCAGATATACAAGTTCACAATTACACTATTCAATTATTCACTTTGCATTTTAATATTCTAATTAAAATCTTGGTCATTGTGGTATTTTGAGATGAACTTTATTTCTTATTATTTTGCACTTTAACCCCTTTCTGCTGCTGCAGATGAAGATGATGATGATGTTTTTATGTGGCTGCATCATCTGCTAATGGTCTGAAGATAGAAATATTCTCTGACTTTAAACTTGCATATTCATAATTATTTGTTTATTAAACTGCAGTCTCTTTTTCTGAATGAATGAAATAAAACAAACTGTTCAGATTATAAAATAAAATAATTTAAGCTGTAAAAATCTTTAACTTTGAACTCTTAAACATTTTACACGTTTACACTTTACATGTCTTTTCCTCTAAATGAAACATTTTAAACCTGATCTTTAAACCCCCCAAACTTTAAAATACTTCAGATTGGATAAATGACTAAATGTAAATGTCGGTTTTAGAAATGAATCAGTGGTTGTAAATCCCAGGTTTAAATTTTGAGCGTTCGTCCGTCTGTCTGCTTAAATCTGACATTTCAATCCGGATTTCTTAACTTTGGATTTTAGTCCTCGCCCCCAAACTTGCTCTTTAATTCCAGGTTGTAAAACATTCGCTCTGAACTCGGTGAGCATCCTGACCTCTGAACCCGCTCCTTCAATCCAGAGTTTTACATTTTTAAAACTTAAATCCAAACCTGCTTTAAACTTCAGCCAAAGTTATAAATAAATGGTTCTACACGCTGATCCTTTAAATGCTAACAGTGACATTTCAGACAGAAGAAATGAGGTGATGTTTAAAAAAGAAAGTTCCTCATGTTCTTATTCACAACTTCTGCTCAGTTGATGCTCGTTTGAACTTCCCGTATTTTAAATGTCACCTGCAGAGAGACAGAAACATAAACATCTGACCCTGACTTTCTCCTTGTTTAACGTCACAAAAAACTATTTTTATGAACCGGTTTGTCCTGACCGGGCACACAGGAAAGCCTCCTCTCAGACTCCAGAACTTTCCTCAAATATCCAGCTGGTCTAAGATGAGATGGACTCCACTGGTTCTGGATCAGTTTGTTGGATCCTCAAACAAAAGAAGAGTCAGATGGAGGCTGATGATGCAGATCTCAACATGTTTGAAGGATTCTGCAGCTGCAGAAGTTAAACGAGGCGAGACATCCATGAGAAACACGTCAGGCTGAAACAAAGCAGAAGTCAAATCTTAATATCTGATTTATTATTTTATGTGTGCCGGTTTTAGCTGCGCTTCATAAAACTCAGTTCTGAAAACAGAACTGCAGCTTCTGCAGCTGAACCATTAACGAAACTGGTTTTCTATTAAACACGAGCTTCAGTTTCTAAATGTTTTACATTTTGATGGTAAAAACCTTGTGTTCAGTCAGTTTTAATGTTTTCTGTAGTAATATTTACCCTCATTGAAAAGTCAGTTTCAATTTAAATGCACCTTAATCTCTTTGTTTGTTTACCAGTTCACATCATGTTTCTGCTGCAAGATTGTTTGAACTCTTAAAATTCTGTCTCATGAGCAAGAAATTAACAAAACTGTCAAAACACTGGATGAAACGGTGATGCTATCTGACTGATTTTTTCCCCCAGTATACCTGTTATTAAATGATCCCGAAAGGCCACACAATGCGATAAGAAAGAAAATATCATTGTGTGCATAAACTGTTGTGCTGCTTTGAGAGATATGTATGCGTAGTCTTATTAAATTGAAAAAAATTAAGTTTGTTTTGACAGTTGTGCAAAGTTTTAACGTATCAAAGCCAATGTCACACAGCAGATATTTGTTTTGGGGGTTTTTATTTTTCCAGACACATAAATGACTGTATCATCTGCATACATCCTGCATGGGGCCCTTTTCCAGCTTCCTGGTAAACCATTTAAATATAAACTAAAAAAGTAAAGGGACTAAAACTGTGTCTTGTGGAACCAGTCTGAAAAGATGATATTCTGACGCCCTGCTTGCTTTGTTCCAGATATGAACCAAACCACGTTACTGCATCATTTCACACATTCAGGTTTAGCTAATTATTTAAAAATTTCATGATTCCCTCTATTAGAGGTTTGTTAAAGTCCAGCTGTGCTGCCACCACTACTTTGCCCTCATTAAGTGACTGTTTTATTTATAGTTAGGTCATGTGCACAAAACACTGTTCTTTAAGTTAAATCTTAAAATTTCACTAAAACAGGATTTATTTATGGTAAATTCAGTTAAATAAATGTAATAATAATGAAAAACAAACACATCTGCTGTGTAGCAGAAAAAATAGACTGGAAATACCGTTTTATTTTAGTAAAGCAAATAATTCAGCAATAAAAATGTGATAATATTCAGATTACTTATTAAAATGTTAGTAAAGACATCATTTATTATTAAAGGTAGTGTGTAAAAAGTGATCATCTCTGAGGTGAAATCATGAAACTGAGTCATCCGAGGTTTCGGTTCTTCTGATTTGTGTGAGAAGATAACAAACCACACATGAACTGGGTCACTGCAGTCAGCTGACCTCTTTTCTGCAAACTTCCTCTGAGACACACCTGAGAGCGAGCTCAAGTCACAGCTTCACCCCCTGATGGACCACAACTAGCACATCTTCATGGGAAACCACCACCGTGTTTATCAGCAGAACCAAACCTTCGAACGCAGAAGCTCCTTTCAGATCATTTACATTTCTAATGTCAGAGTTTGATGCTTCTTACATCGAGACTCAATGAAACTGTTAGAAAGTCAAAGTGAGAAACAGAATTTCTGTCATGAACAAAGTGTGGAGGCTGAAAAATGCCACTGAGAAACATCTTCTGTAGCTTTGGTTCTAATAATGTTGGTGCAGCTGCACCTGAGACGACATATTTAATATTTAGTGACAATTTTCAAACCGTGTGCTGCTCTGTTGTTGTGGGAAAACGATGAAATTCACATGAAGAAACATCAGTAATGAAAACTTCTGCACTATGACAGGAAACTTCTTTTCTCTGTTGTAAATGAGGTCGTGGTTTCAGGGTCTTTACTGTATTTCTGTTTATAAACATGTGAAAGATCCAAATTCATCTCCAGAGGAGTGACTGAAAACATTCCTGTGACGTGTGGGAATAAATGTCAACATTTTTCTTTTCCATGTTTCACCATATTTTCCTCTTATAATGACATAAATAGTCATAAAAACATCAGAAACGGTCATAAAATATCAAGATTAGTGAGTGAAGTTCCCATCTTTGTTCTGCAGGGTGAAACCTGTTATACTAGCAATAAAAATATTCACATCAAATTTCAAACTTTAAACTGTTTTATAGTTAAAATTTAGAAAGTGTTTTAATTTAAAAGGGTAAAACTAGTCAAATAAAAATGATTAAAAATATTGGTATTAAAAGGATTGATGTTTGGCCCACTCTCGCCGGACGGCTGCTATAAGGCTGAAGGTGACAGAACTTTTTCTTTTTAAATCATTATTAAAACACCTTTTCTCACTGGCTTTTCCTCCAGCTTGAGCATTTTAATTGAGTTTTTATTGTATTTATGTTCTAATGTGTTTTATGTCATTTTGATGTAATTTTACTTTATTCTTATTCTTTGTTTTATGAGATAAATTGGTTCATTTTATTTTAATGGGCATTTTATCTGCTTTGCTTTGTACAGCACTTTGGTCAACTGAGTTTTTTTTTTATGTGTTTTATAAATAAATCTGACTTGACTTCACCAACAGGACCCATGTTCAGTTGTGTACCTCAGTATCACGGGGTGTTTATCACAGTGCAGGCCCACCACAGGTGGATGAAGCCCGGGTGTCCGCCGGGTGGCCCAGGTGGTGTCGCTGCGCTTCAGCCACAGCCAGTGGCTGGTCCTCTCGGCAGTGGTGGCCAGCTCTGTGACAGCCTGTCCCTGACACCGACCTCCCTAAGGAGCTTCGTTGTTGTGCTGGCTACGAAGCTCCACCCCGCCTCCACCCGGCGCACCCCTACCTTCCAGCATCTGCCCTCTGCCTCAGCTGCTTTAGCGCCGCTTCTTCTGCTCAAACGCTTCATCGATGGCGTCCTTCCAGGGAAATGTCAGGTTTATTATAAAATATTAACATAAAGTTTTCACTATTCAATATCAATATTTATATGTAATAACATTTTATAAATTACTACTTACATGATGAAATAATGTAAGTAGTCATTTATAAAATGTTATTGGATTTAATGGATATTCTGGTCCACCATCTGGCAGCTCAGGAGGGGGATGCTGTGAACTATCACCACTGTGTACAGTGGGCGCTGCTGATCTTGACTCAAGACATTGTGGGTCTTTGGAGGGAATACGTTCTTCAATCCCACCAACGTGTTAAGATGAGGAAGCAGTGTGGGGACTTGGGGGTGCGCTCTTCTACTGTGTATCTGGAGCTAAGGTTCATTATCAAGTCTTTTGAATCTACCATCATGTATTGATTCAATACATCATTATTCAGTGACTCCAAAGGAAAAGCAGATGGTCTCTGGACAGTTTGTTGTTTCAGTGTAAAAGATAACCATGGTCTGTACCAGGAGCTGGTGAGAAACTAAGTCAGATTCAGTCATAATCCTTGTTTCCACCATTAGGTCTAGTTTGGTAGAGGATGGGTCAGTATGCTTTTTTTCTTTGTTTTTTGCATTTCCACAAGCAAAAACTGGGAAGGCTACCAGAATATTTGAGCCTTCCTACTTGTGTTTTATTGGACTTTTCCATAGGGGTCCTAATCTCAATAATCCAACCCTAAAAGATGGAGCTTCACAAATAATAATCAGCTGATTGGTCAAAAGAACAGTCACTTCCCGTGCGACTCTGTAATGAGAAAAAAAGCAGGAACAAAACCATGTTTAGTATGGATTTTTTTTAAAGCCACATGGCAAGAAAAAAGATCACAAGCTGCTGGATGTCCCTCATTCTCCTTTGTGTCCGTGATCTCCTTTGTTATAATACCAGGAAGGATTTGCGTGGATACAGGTGGTGTGGTGTGGTGGTTAGTCCCACAGCCTCACAGCAAGAAGGTTGCTGGTTCGAGCCTTGGCTTGGGGGAGGTTCAAACTGTGGCCTTTCTGTGTGGAGTTTGCATGTTATCCCCGTGTATGTGTGGGTTCTCTCCGGGTTCTCCGGCTTCCTCCCACCATCCAAAGACATGCATGCTAAGTTAATTGATTACTCTAAATTCTCCCTGGGTGTGAGTGTGAATGGTTGTTTGTCTCTCTGTGTTGGCCCTGCGATGGACGTACCCTTTCCCCTGTTAATTCCTCCAGCTTCCCTGTGACCCTTAATTGGATGAAAAGGTACAGACAATGAATGAATGAAAGAATGAAAGGATATGCGTGGACATCACATCACGCTTTAACGTAGCCGACACACCTATAACTACTTGGCTTACCAGGTAAATGTACTGTTGACTGTTGTAAAAATGCAACAGAGACCAGGGTTTACCAAACCATCCCATCCAGAGCTGGAGTCCTTGGTGAAAGGTATTTAGTTTAAGGTGATGTACCTTCATTCATGTGGAAATCTCTGACAGACGAGATTCCTGCTGAGCCTGTGAGGTCGTCTGATGGACTGAAGGGTAGAGTTTGGTATCATCTGTGTACCTGAGAAGCCATGAGAAAGGATGACTGGTCCCAAAGATGTGGTGTGTTGTTTTAAAAAAGGAGTCCCAACACTGTACCTATTACAAATGGAACTTCTTTCTCTACAGAATGTCCTTATAAGAACAAACTTTGACCAAATTTTTCCTATCTGTAGTGCCTGTACGTCCTCCTCTCTTTCCTCCTAAGAGCAAAACCTTCGCTTTAAACTTCAACAACTTTAACATCAAACTACCGAATGAGTCCTCCACAAATTTGAATAACCTTTTTTTTTTTTTTTTTTTTTACAGTGAAAGAAGATGAGTGACTCAACACAAGACCCAAAACTCAATGACTCTACGTCATACAGTGACTTTTCCGATTACTATAACTATACCGAATACCCAGGAGAGTTAGTTCCTCCTTGTCTTTACAGTATGAGCCACAGTGTGAGCAGTGCTCTCGGCCTGTATGTTCACCCCATCATCTGCATCCTGGGCTTTGTGGGGAACAGTCTGGTGATCATCACTTACGCTCTCTACAAGAAGACTAAGTCCATGACTGATGTCTATCTGCTCAACGTCGCCATTGCTGACCTCCTGTTCGTGCTAGCACTGCCTTTCCTCGTCTACAACGAACGGTCTTCCTGGTCGATGGGGCCGGTGGCCTGTAAGCTGTTGCGTGGCTCCTACAGTGTGAACCTGTACAGCGGCATGTTGCTGCTCGCCTGCATCAGCACCGATCGCTACATCGCCATTGTCCAGGCTCGTCGTAGCTTCAGGCTGCGCTCGCTGTCATACAGCCGCCTTATCTGTGCCGTCATATGGACCTTTGCCATACTGGTGTCCGTCCCCACCTTCTACTTCTACCAGTTTTACCAGCCAACGCACTTCCGTCCCTTCATGATGGTTGATGATGAAGATGAGGACCAGACTTCCTCGCCTCCACGATATGTCTGTGAGCTGAGGTTTGAGGACAGGGACACAGCCCTGAAAGCCAAAGTGGCCATCCCCAGCACCCAGCTGGCTGTTGGCTTCTTCCTGCCGCTGTTCATCATGATCTTCTGTTATGCCTCCATCATAGTCACCCTGATGAAAGCCAAAAACTTCCAGCGACACAAAGCGGTTCGGGTGGTGCTGGCAGTGGTGGTGGTGTTCATCGTCTGCCACCTGCCCTACAATCTGGTTCTACTATGCGACACAGTCAAGATGTTCCAGTTGGATGCCTGTTCAGCTTTGGATGCTTGGAAGACGGCGCTGGCGGTGATGCAGTCCGTGGCATATCTGCACTGCTGCCTGAACCCGGTGCTGTACGCCTTCATCGGGGTGAAGTTCAGGAACCATTTCAGGAGGATCTTCCAGGATCTGTGGTGTGTCAGTAAGAAGTACATCACCCCACGCCGCTTCTCCAGGGTCACTTCCGAGATCTACATGTCCTCAGTCCGTCGCTCAGTGGACGTATCCAGCGACACCGGCTCATCCTTCACCATGTGAGGACACCCAGCTGGTGGATCTATGGATCTGAGCTTGAGGCCTGAGAGACTCAAGTCTGAATCTGATTCTTGTCTGTTAAACAATTGCAGTAATCACAAGATAAAAATCAGGGTTCTCAGACTATGTAAAAAAAAGTTCCAATAAGACCATAAAATGCTTCTCATTTAATTTGCTTCTCTTTTATTGTTTTTAGTAAATATTGTACTGCAGCGTCACGTTGGAAACTGTAAAATTTGGATGGGGGATACTCTCTGACATGGCACTAAATTGGATCAAGTCATATTTAAGAGATAGAAATTACTTTGTGGTTATTGGCAATCATATGTCTGAGTTCACAAAATTGATACGTGGAGTCTCACAGAGATCTTTTCTGGGACCTCTTTTATAAAATATCTACATGCATCCAAGATCATGAAAAACAATTTTTTACCACAAATATGCAGATGATACTCAAATATAAAAATATAATCTGAGAATCTAGAAACTAGCATGCCTTACAAAATTTCACTAAGTGTGCATTCACACTGGCGCTGTTTGGTCTGCTTTAAAGAAATGCTGGTCATCATTACCTATGCTCTCAACGAGAAGACTAAGGTCCATGACAGATGTCTACCTGCCCAACGCCATCACTGCCTCTTCTTGTCTACAATTAAATAAAAGATAATCAATACAATACAAAAATTAATGCTCAACAACTTGCTTTAAACAGGCAAAATACCCATCATCATCATCATTAATACTAACAGCATTATCATGACGTCATAGACTGATATCATAATTGTGTATTAAGGAACACATCCTGGCTGGGTTTCCTGGCAGGGTTGATGTAACCACATGACGTTTTCCTGTTGGTTTGGTCCACTCGAGTAAAGTGCATTGTTTTTTTCAAACCACGTCCCCCAGACCATCCAGGTGTGAATGTACCCTAAGTGTCTTGCACAAATAAATAACTGGAGGCTCCGTTTATTGTTTTTCTTTAAATTAGTTGTTTTGTAGAGTTTCAGTGTTTCCCTGCTCCAACACACTTGACTCAAATGAAATGGGCCCAACAGCTTATAAGGTTCTGCACAGTAGCTACGTTCAGATGGACAAATATTTCATTTATCAGACTGAAATCAAACTGATCACAGATTCCAGCAGACATGTTTACATGGCGCTAGATAAAATGACCAGTTGTATTTACGTGATGGACAGATTTAATATGACTGTTGCTTTTGACATACGCAGTGTCTAGAACAAGTGTTTTTTTATTTTGAGCCTTCTGAATGCCGAAAAGCACAATACTTGTTCAGTTTCTAAGAAAAATATTGTATCTGCCAGTCCTGTTTTGTTTTGCTGTTGCCATTGTTCACATCTTCCCTGAAACTCATCACGTCACGTAAGCCCCATGTGGTTCAAGCACGAGCAGAAACAACATACACCACAGAAACAATCGGAACAAGTGTAAACATGGTTATTTTTTCCTGCTGATCCGGTCATGAAAAGGTTTAAACCACCTCTCTCAAGGCCGATCGGATCAGCTGACATGTTTACATGACACATCTTTATTCTGATTGTAATTTTGATCAGATTAAAAATGCTCCATGTAAACGTAGCTAATGACTCATTAATTTGAGTCAGCTGTGTTGCAGCAGGGACACATTGAAAATTGAACATTGGCCCAAGAGGTCTGGATGTGGAGATATTTGCCCTAAAGAAAGAATATTGGACCCTACAAAGATCCCTACTGCCATGTAATGTTGTTTCATGCCAGAATATAAGTAATCACATAGTGCCTCTGATGACTATTCATTTTATGAGTATTTACTTGAAATATTCTCTTATAAGTGTTTACACCTTAAAAAGTTGTAAAAGTAAGGATTGTTGGGTTATATTTTTTTATTTCATCGCTTCAAATAATGAGCATACAATAATGTGCCTTGTGTTTGACTGTATCACCAAATAAACAGGACACAAAGGTTAAACACACACCTAGAACAAAACAGCTTGTAAGACCAACCAATTAGAGCCAGTTCTGTGATTAGAGGGAACAGTGCAGATGGTATGAGGGTGATGGATAAGAAGGAAACAGTGGTTCTCCACTACTGCCAGACAGTAAGGCAGATAATGAGAGGCAGAGTAGGTGTCTTCTCTTCTGGGGCGCTCTCATCCATGACTGGAAGGAGACCGAAGGCGGTGTGAGCCAGAGGCAGGGAAAAGCTTGTGCTCCAACGAAGGAAACTCATGACCACTCACCAACAGTTTAGTCCTATCAAAGTATTTTATTATCATCACCTTCATATATCATTCAGAATAAGAGTAGGGTGTATTTTTTGTTCTGCACCCACATCAGGGAGGTCTGGTTTCTGGAACTGACTGAAGGTCTAATGTGGTTTACAAACAAACAATACATAAATGCTTTTTTAAAAGGGTACATTTGCATTTTTATAAATGGAATAAAGTTTTGACAAATCAGAAACTGTGTGTTAATGAATCTTCATGCTCTGTAGAAAAATTCTGTTCAAATATAAACATCCAAAGTCTTACAGTTTTTCAGCAGGACTTGGTCTAATGTGGTGAAGGTCCCCTAAAAAGCCTTAAAATCCCCATTTTAGCATGTCACAGATCAGAAGCTAACTTCAGCTGATGTCTCTGAACACTTCCTCTACAAACAGTGAGGGACAGTGTTTAAAAACTAAACAACCACATTTCATTTATCATATTTCTGACTCTACATGGCTGCACGATCAAAGTTCTCCACCCCAATGTGGACAGAAAAGTGTCCATGCACATGCAGCTGAGAACATGTGGCGTAAATAACAGATAATAACCAGGGTTCACAAACTTACCTTCCATCCCACTAATAAACTGAACCTACCTACTAAAGCCTTCGTTTACAGCTATTCACCAACGTCTCTGCTGTATCTGTGGTGTAGCATACATCTAAGCTGCATCTCTCAAACACACATTTTCCAAGACCAAGTTCCGATCTTAACTTCTGATTGGTTATCAGTGCATTTGATTGAAAGCAAAGCTGCGTTCCTCTCACACTATTGGTAGATTAACTCAGTCAACAGTCGTGCACACATCACGTTATTTTCCTTCATATTTCTCCAAAACAACTCTCCACACCGGAGATCTGAGACGGTGTTGCCCTGCCTCCAGCTTCCATGGTTATTCCTAAATATGTATGTTTTGTTTTGGTCCATTCAGAAGTTGAAATGTGAGCGTTTATTTAAACAGCTGTATCTAACGTACAGAAAGTGACAAATTCTGAAACAGTTTCTCTTAAAAAGTTCTACTTTCATTTAAGGATGACGCCACATCAATGAGCTGTTTTCATGAACTTCTTTATTTAAACATCACTCTTCTAATGAACAAACAAAAGATAAAACATAGGTTAACTGACTAAATAATTTTCTGTCTTTAAGAGAACGCAACACAAAAACTGGAAGTGCATCATAAAAGATTTTAAGAACAGCTACTTTAAGATACTGATATAAAGTGTAATTACAAAAAAATATTTTAGTTAAACAAAGCAGGGATAAAAATAAAAGGCAGTAGTCTGATAGAAACTAAAACACCACAAGACAATGAAGCCACCACTTCTTATAAAACGCAATGCTGACAGCTTTTTTCTCTGTTTTCACTCAGTTCTGCTTTTGTTCAACACTCACAGCTAATTTTCACACTTATCTGCTACTATGCACGTCTTAGTCTGTGTTTTCTGTATGCTTAAAGACCATACAGATATTTAAACTTCACCCAAAATTCACAATCAAGTCGGTTTCTCTCCTGTGTGGACTCTCAGGTGTCTTTTAAGATTACTATGTACTGTAAACCTTTTCCCACAAACATCACAAGCAAATGGTTTCTCTCCTGTGTGGACTTTTTCTTTTTCTTTCAAGGACTTTTTCTTTACCAAACACCTGGATGACCTGTTTCCTGGATGGCTTCTCATGTGTCTCTGCAGAGACCTCTTAGAGAGAAATTCTTCTCCACATTCAAAGCAGCTAAAGACGATTTTTACAGTGTCACATGTTGTATGATTATTTTCACCCGACATCGGTGCCCCGCTCTGCTTACAATCACTGTCATTGTCTTCGGTTTCAGCTCCAGAATGTGACAAAGGTTTCTGCCATTCCTCATCACTGGAATCTTCATCATCACTGACTTCAGTCTCAGATGATTCAGAGGTCTTTCCGCTAGTATTTGGACTTGGGTTTCTAGATTGTTCGTGTGTTTCATTTGTATTTACATCTGATTCTAACTGAATCTGTTGAACTGAGCAGCTGGTTAGCGAATCTTAAAGAAAATGAGCATGTTACTACCTGATATTATGTTTCTCCATAGAAGTTTGTCATTTGAATTATTTGACGTTAAAACCAAAAAGTATTGCTAAACAGCTGCTAATTTTCACAGTTACCAGCTTAAAAATATGTCAATCAAATATAATTTAGCAAGCTAAGCTAGCAGTTAGCATAGCTCCTCAAACACACAGCTAGTCAGATGCTAGCAAGCTACCAAACATTTAACTTAAACTAACAGACTTAACATGAAAAGTGAAAAGTCACAAACCTAATCTGTACAAATGAACTCTGGGGTTGAAAACCGCATCCGGGATTTTGTTGCTAGGTTACCGCTCTACTTTCAGGTATCAAGCTAACCTAATGTTAGCTAATGGTGCTCGGATGTTTTATGAAGAAGGAACTTTAGAGCTAAACAACTGACCTTTACTTATTTGTCTCTAATTTTTGGTTAGATTTTATTGTTAAAACAAATTTTTTACAAATATCATTCAAAGTCTGAGAGATTTTGGGGGCATATCCACTCAAAGTTTGGCAGCAGTGAACTTTCAGCCACACCTGATTCTTCAATTTACTTTTGCTTCTTATAAAACTATTAAATTTTACCTATTGTTCATAATTAACCAACACAACTGTCTCCAACTCTTCCAGCCCCAACTTCAGCTCCACCATAGAAAGAAAACAAAACCACAAGACACCAACAGTGATCAGATTTGTCCGTATGCTAACTCTCTTTCTAACATGGGGGTAGTTCCAGAAAGTGGGTTATGTCTTCGCAATTCGAAGTGCAGGTTCGTCTGCTATATACATCACAGTGGCATGCCAAGCACAGACCCATTTGGAAGGCGTCTCTGAATCCACCTTGCAAACCTTCCCTTTGTTTGGCCTGTAGCGAAGGCTACTGGTGGAGGATCCTTCGTGGCCTCTTTTGTCCCAGAATTAATTTTGCAGAAGATGATGTTCTGAAGATGATGACCTTTCTCGTTTACCTCACTTTAGTAGAAATCTAACAAATCCAAATACATTAAATCACATATTTAATGGTTGCATTAAAATCATGTAATATTTGATATTTGTGGATCTTTAAGGGGGTAATGAAGAGTGTACCTGCTGGAAAATAACAGATAGCCTCAGATAGCTTTTTTAAATGTATTACTTTAAAATATTGTTTAGTTAAAAAGGTAAGATAAAACCCACTCAACCTGTGTTAACGATGACTACAGTATCCTATGATATGCAAAACTTTGGAAATTCTGAGTTTTAAGTGATTCAACATCCTATGTTGCTGCTATGGGAAATTCTCATTGGCTAGGTGGGCTGTCTCATGGTACGAGCGTTCGTGCAACGACCCTCCCTAGCCTACTTATTATGAGCAGTCCAAAGTGTCTAGGCCCTGAATTGGGACACAGCTACTAAGTATGTTGACCCTGAGTCGAGTGAAACTTGGACTTGAGCCTGAGCCTGTTGCCATGGTAACTGACTCTGTCAAGAAACCCAGAGTTTCTGCATGTCTCCTCTCACCTGAAGCAGGAAGTCAGGCATGTCTTGTCCATCCTGTATACAAACACACACACACACACACACACACACACACACACACACACACACACACACACACACACACACACACACAGCTGTCTGACCAACTGAATTTTGCAGCAAAACCATGAATACTCACAAGAATGTAGTCCATTGATTTGTTCTCACAGACTCGACTTTCTGCTGTTTAACACAGAAGAACTATGTAATAAAAAGATTTCCTGTTAAATTCTAGAAATTGTGTAAAATAACTCAGTTTAATGAGAATTAAAGACTTGTGCCACATTAAAGAGGCTTGCTGAGATTGGGCTAATATGTTGCTCGGTATAACATAATTCAGCTGCTGATAATCATACATTTTTGCCCGTGTTCTGTGGCTAAATCTGCAATCCTTTTGGTAAAAACAAAATTCAGCTTTAGCATGCTTCCTCATGTGTTTCTATAGTCTATAAATGTGAATCTCTAAGGCTACAGATGCTGTAATGTGGCTAAAGCTCCTCTGCTTTGCAGCATCGCTGCAGCTAAACACTGAGCAGCAGCAGAAGAAGCTGTTTTATTTCCTCAGAGTCCCTGATGGTTGCTCAGCTGATTGTCAAGAAGATGAATAAAGTGAGACTGGAAACCAAACATTGTTTTGTTTTTCTGATTTTGTTCAGGTCAAACCTTAAAAAGAAAAAACTGCAACATGAAGGCTTGATGTGGGGAAATGACGAAGCTATGATGAAGGCAATGCTGAGAGTTTGTTCTGGATTCAGGACGCTCTGATCCACAGACATGGGAAAAAGCAGCTGATCTCAGCAGAAATCGGTGCAGAGTCACAGAGTAGCTGCAACACCAGGAAGCTGCAGCTGCAACCTGATTATTCACAAATGAACAAATCTACACTCAGATTTATTGGCATTTCATTCTGGTTCAGAATCAGACAAAGTGAAGAGAAGTTATTGATCCTGCTGCAGTAAACGGACTCACCTCTGCAGCTTCGGGACTCTTCAGGATGAACCAGAGGGACAAAAACTTAAAAATATTGAATAAAAACCCTTCATGAGAAAGGCAATGAGACAATGTGTGATTTTAAATTTTATACATGCATTATTCTTCAGCAGGTTACCGTGAGTTGGATGACTAATGTCCAATAAAGTCATTAATTTGCAAATATGCTGTCCTCACTCATGCACAGAAAACAGGTTTGTTGTTTGTCAGAGATCAAGGGGTTAAATATAGTTAAATATATATATATATTTGATTTGATGCATCACTGGTTAGCAGTGTCAGATTTAAATTTTACCACACTTTCAGGTCCTTGGAGGACAAAACAAGTCAAATTACCAAAAAAATATTCATAATAAAAAGATGTGAATAATTGGATATTTGGTTGTTTTCACAAAGAAAAACATTAATCTGTATATTTTATAGCTGTCTTGGGGAGGGGACTGCTCTGTCCTGAAAGGGTAGTAAATTTGTCCCCAATGTCCTGTTAACTTTTTAGAAAAATGAACCTTTCATTCTTAAAAAAAATACATGCATGGGTGAAGATGGTATATTTGCATTTTAACCACTTCACTGGACATTAGTGAGTCATCCAATACATTCATTGTGTAAAATTTAATACTTACATTCATTACCAATTTACCTCACAGCTATATTTTTGTAAAATATTTAAATATAATATGAATTCTTTCAGTCTTGCGACAGACTGGTGTACCTGCCTCTCACCTGTTAAAATGCTGGGATGGGCTCCAGCTTACCTGCGACTGGTAATGCACTAAGTGGTCAAGATAATGAATAAATGTATTCTTTCATTAATTGAAATTAAAATAAATAAACTAAATAAAGTCAAATAAGACTCAAACTAAAAGAAGGCATCATGTTTGAAGAAGTAAAATATTGTATGTGAACTGTGTGGTTTTATTTTTTTAATAATTTATGCATCAGAGGATTATTGGAAAGAGAAATCCTTTCTCACTAAAATCCGTGAAACCAAAACGGTGGCGTTTGACATAAAAATGATCTGAAAGGAAAACTTTCTTTATGACCCACAGGTGGCCGAAGAAAATCAAAAATGAACAAATGACTGATTTAACTTCTTGTTGCATCTCTGAAAAACTCCCCACCTTTTGGACGATGTTTGGGTTCTGCTGCAGTTGTGTTGTTTCTGTTTGGGGATAAATACTCAGATTTATTTCATGCCAGTTGTTCACTGACTGAGCTCTTTGTATGCTGGGATGTGATCAGCATCACGGAGGACGGAGTGGGTGGAGGTGGAGGAGTACATGAGTTCTGTATGAATAAATAAATTTGTTACACAGTTTGTCCTGTTAATGGTTCTGCTCGTTGTGGAACATGTGGAAACTTCTGACCAGTTTCTGATCACTTTATTTTCCAGGTCTTTTGGACAGCTGCTCCACGATCAGAACCACGGACAGCTCAGCCATCCATCAGACTTCAGGTTCAGGTGTTCCTGAACTCTCGGGTCTAAACACAGAGATTTACAGCCCATGTGAGGTTTTAATTCTGCTCGTGTTTGCTGATTGGGTTGTAAATCTGTTCTGGACGTATCGAACCTTCTGTGCCACGTGACCACTGCCACTGTTTTTAATTAACATTATTCAAATTATCAATAAAAAAACAGAAGCTCGTACAGTGACTCCGCAGCGCGGTTCTGCGGCGGTTCTGGAACCGTGCTGCGGTTCTGTGTAGATCCATTGTTCCTCAGAGTGTTCTCCGGGGAGGACCCTTCGTGTCACAGGGCGTGACAGAGTCCAGCGTGGAGCTTCGGGAAGAGGAAAAGTCCAGCGGACACTGGTTGTCTTTGTGCCCGAAGACGCAGCGAATCGAGCCGGTCAGCAGGCGGGAAAGTTGGGCAGCAGGAATCACCGCGGCCCGGCGGAGGGGCGGAGGATGGAGAACCTAGAGGAGACTATTGTTCCGAGAGAGGCGGGTCAGAACTGCGCGTGAACAGGAAGAAAAACTTCTAGCAACAGGAGGAATAAAGAGGAGCGAACAGGGCGTCGACTGTGGCGAGAAAAGACAGAGTAGACAGAGGTCTGGATCTTCAGATGCATAATCTGCGCTGACCGGACCCGTATCGGCGCAACCTGCCATGATGCAGGCTGGTGGGGGTCAGGAGGCAGACTTGTCCTCTGGGGATCTTTGTTCAAACCTCGGATCAGCAGCTGCGGACATGTCGCAGCGGATCAGCGCAGAAAACTGCTGCGAGCTTCTGACAAAAGCAAAGCGCGAAGGCGCGGAGGAGGAGAAGCGGCGAATCTTCCGCTACATGAGCGACCACTACCTGGAGGTGCTGCGGACCCCCGCCGCATACGGACGGCTGGCGGCGGGGGAGAGGGAGCTCATCTTGGCACAGAGGTTGGAAGGGAAGAAGGTGCTGGCGGTGTCCGAAACCTGTGAGGTGTACGACCGCGGGGGGAGCCGAGAGGGCAGCCGACCACAGAGCCCGCAGCTGCCCGTCCCGGAGGACAACGCCCCGCGGCGGGTGTTCTACCTCCACCCGGACACGCGGCGGTGGGAGGTACTGACCAGCCTGCCAAAGGAGGTTCCAGCTAAAGGCTCCGGGATGTGCACCATGTACAACTACCTGTTTGTAGCGGGGGGCATGAAGATGCACGGAGACGGCCGCCCCGCAGCGTCGGACCGAGTGTTCTGCTACAACCCGTTGACCGGCCTGTGGAGCCAGATCCGCCCGCTAACGCAGCCGCGCTGTCAGCTCCAGCTGGTCTCCATGGACGGATACCTCTACGCCATCGGGGGGGAGTGTCTGTTCACGGTGGAGCGCTACGATCCGCGCGCAGACAGGTGGAGTCAGGTGGCACCGCTGCCCAAAGGTTCCTTCGCCGTAGCGCACGAGGCGACCTCCTGCGGCGGGGACCTGTTCGTGTCGGGTGGCTCGCTCTTCTACCGACTGCTGCGCTACGACTGCCGCCGGGACGAATGGGAGGAGTGTCCATTTAACGAGAGCCGGCGCCGCTCAACGGACATGGTGGCGCACCGGAGCGTCGCGTACCGCTTCGACGTGGACCGGGAGCGCGCGGGAGTGAGCGTGTATAGGTACAACACGGTGGTGAAGGTGTGGCTCGGCGGCGCGTTCTTCCCGCTGGAGAACCCGCTGCCGTTCCGCTGCGCGGTGCTGGAGGATCGGATCTACTGCGTCAACAGGAGCCACGTGCGGCAATTCGAGGTGCGGGAGGAGAGGGAGGGGTTCCTGTCGGAGGTGTTGCCCTCCCCCGCGGAGGCTAGAGGAGCCCTGGTGCCCTTTGTCCTCATTTTGAGCCGGACCAATGAAACACACCGGAACTGAGACAGAAAACCGGAGAAACTCGAATCGTTTTCTTCCCGCCGCGGTGCCTTTTTGTTGCTGCTTGAAATTCGCTGTTAGTTCCTGTCTGGGGTTGCTGGGTTGAATCCCAGCACAGGAAGTGAATGTGTTAAACACAAGTTTTTATCCAGAGGCTGAGCTGCAGCGGGCGGAAGGAAAAATGACTGAATCACGGTTTGGATGAACATTAGAAACATTAGAAACTCAGCTGAGGAAGATCACGTGATCTGTCTGGAACATGAACATTCAGATCATTTCTGCAGCTTTCAGCCACTTCTGCTCTTTTTCCTTATCGATGAAGTTTGTGTGTTAGCAGGTTTGTTTATGCTTCAAATAAACAGCTGGAGAAAATAACGTTTCCTCCTTTTGACAGATTTATTTTTGGTGGAAATTGTCATCACATTTAATTTGTAAAACATCATCCAAGATTCAGAAATTAGCCCAACATGACAGAAGCTCTCTCGCATCACAATGATCTTTTCTCAGAATTTAACAGGAAAATCTTTATGATGGAAAAAGTCAAGATGCTCTGCAGCTGAGCCAGAAACAACAACAAAACAATCTCAATTAATTCCATCTAAAGATTTTCTCATGTTATATTGTTGATACTCGTCCAAGTGAATTAAAGAGAAATGTAATGATAGAAGAAAGCAGAAAAGAGATGACCTCTTTATGTAGCACCAGAACTGCAACTCAGTGCTTCACATCAATGAAAATAGAAGAATTAAATAATAAATACAATAAATGTAAATAAATATAAATGAAATATAATAAAATGAATAAGGAAGCAAAGATAAGCAAATTAAAATGTTATAATGAAATTAAATCTTTATTTGTCAGCATATATCTTAACCCATCCCTTGTAACTGTAGGATTTCCTGCCATTTTCCAGCACCTGGGCAGAAGTTGGGGGGTTAAGGGCCTTGCTCAGGGGCCCACAGTGGTTCACCTCTGTTGCCAGAACCCAGGTTCTCCAGACCCAAGTCCACATCTGTTACCACTCAGCTTCCATTTAAAAGTGGAACTGTAGAAAAAAATAAAACTAACAACATGCTGCACATAGTAAACTCTGAACCAGCTGAGCTAAACCTCCTTAAAAGCCTCATCTTAAAAGTAGAGACAGAGTCCAGATCCGGAGCACGACTGGTAGCTGGTTCCTCAGGAGTCTGATAGCTGAAGGTTCTGCCTTCAACGGGAACCAACAGGGTGTTGTCGTTGGGCCATGTGGACCAAGGAGATGTAGCGAGATCAACACCAGCTTTATATGTAGGAGCAGAACTTCAACCCTGGAACTCAATAAGAGAAGCAGGACTGGGGAAATGTGATCGCTCCTCCCCATCAGTTGGAGGCTGTTTAGAGAAGCTTTAGAACAACAAACCAACACAGAATTAAAGTAATCTAATCTAGAAGTAACAAACCCAAGAATTCCCTAAATCTTCCCCATTAATGCAACATTTCAGAGATGAAAAATAAAAAAAGAAGCAGTTTCAGTGTTTATAAGTGAGTTAGGCGACAGTAAAAGGTCAAAGACAAGGACACAGATACACTCTGAGATCTGGAGAAAAACTCAACATACTTCATTTTTAATAAGGAATGTCAGCGATTATGTAATAAAGAACAGATTATACTAAAGAAATAGATTATAAACAAATACAGACACACTGGAACAAATTAACAGGAAATTACCAAGTTTTCTTCTGTATTCTTCATATGTTTTTGTATTAATTTAATCAGTTTAAATCAAGTACAAACATTAAGTGGAAATTTAAGACTTTGTCGACCTGATCTCAGCTCCGTCTCTGGAACCAGGAAAAGTCCACAGACTGGAGAAATTCCTGCTCAGTATGTAGGAAACTGAAACCCATGTGGATCTGAATCCAGTAGTATTATTTACACTGTAAACATAGTACTCTTTTTTACCAGGACAAAATGAGTCTCCGGCCATATGCAAAATGATGAAAAGTGTTGAAATGAAAAGTTTTCAGGAGGTTAAGGACGCATCTGATCTAACAACCACAACCGGTTCATGTGAGACTGTCATGAAACGCAGTGAAGACGTATCCTTCAGTAACGTTTCATCCCAGATGATAAAACTGGAGTCAGATGACGTGAAGCTGAACCCATGAATGTTTCATGTTTGTGTTACTATTTATTTTATTTATTTATTTTATTTTTTTGCTATTTTTTAATCTGGATATTTGTTAAGTTTGTTTTCATATAATTCATTTAATTTTATTCTGATTCTTGTCTTATTCTTTCATGCTGCTGTAACGTTCTTGGTCTGATTCTGACTGAGCTGAGCGCCAAACAGGTGAACTTTTAATCAAACAGCACCACCTGCTGGAGAACAGTCATAATTACAGTCACAGCAACCGCTTCTTTTTTAGCAGCTTTAACAGGAAAATCTGAAGGAACACGACTTCCAAACAGACAAACAACTCTACAGCTGTTCACCACGTAATTAAAATTAAATTTTCAGTTTTAAGATGGTTTGAATGAGGTTTAATACAGTCCAGTTAAATCACTTAATCCAGCCGCGTTTCTTTCTGTAGATATTCAGAGATTTACTGAAAAGAAAAATAAATATATCTCAGAAAAAGAGTTTATTTAACTCTAAGAAGCTTGAAAGAGAATATTTGGTCAAAGCAGCTTTATTCTTTCTGTCTCTTCACTTCTTGAAGAACTTTCCAAAGCAGTGATTTAGATGTTTTATATATTATCTATATATTATTTAGATGTTTGTTATATATATATATATATATAATTTTTAGTTCTCCCCCAACACACTACTTTTATGCAGATGGCTTACCAACGAGGACTGTGATTGATTCAGCTAAAAAAAAGGCAAGAAGACATTGCTGGCGGCAGAGAGGAAAAGGCCGATAGAGCAAAAAATAAGAGTGAAGATCAGACTGAGTTGTTCTGGCTGGATGGAGCTCACAGTGCAGGCAGGATGCAGGATGCTGGATCAGCCGTCGACGGGACGCATCACAAAACAAAATGGCTGACATTCCCTGATCCATGTGAAGAAGTGTCATAAAGAAGTCAAAGTTTAGATGCAGGTGATTGTGTTTGATCCCACCAAGATCTCTCTCTTTGTGGCCGTTTGTAAAACCAGATTTTACAAATCTCTGTAAAAATGGTGATTTTTAACTTGATAGAAAGATTGTTCAGAGTCTCACCAGAAAACATTTACGTCTCATAAACAAAGTGTTGCCTCAGTTCATGATCAGAAACTGAGCAGGGTAGGAGGAGGTCATCAACCTGAAGGTCTCGGACTGTTTCTGAACCCCCGTCCCAGCTGATCAACCACTCATCACCTCTTCCATGAATGTTAACGAACATCAGATGTGAGGTTCATGTGGAACCAGGTGGAACAGAGAGAGCCAAACCTGATTCACAGCGAGGAGGAAATGTGCTGGAGGTGACAGGAACCAGGAATTAGACCGGACCAAGAAACCAAACCCTTCCTGTTAAAACTCATCAGAGATTAAAGCAGATTAAATGATTTCATGGATCTGCTGAGTCATGGTTTGCTGCACGAGCTAAACTCTAAACTCATTTTAGAGCTTTTAGCTTAGTTTATGCTCATGTTCATGTTTATGTTTATTTTTCTTTATACATCATGTTTATATTCTACATGATTGTTTCTCACACGTTGTTTTCGTCTTCTTGTATTTGATTATTCCAGATAAAAACTGTTAATCCTGAAGTTGTCATGAGTTTATTAAACCTGCCAGATTATTTCTTCTCTGCAGGAAGTGACGTCATGAATAAAAATTAAATTAGGAGAAACAGAAACACCAGATGATTAGAGCTCTGAGGTCCTCACAGCTGCCTCTGGGGTTCCTCAGACCAGATGTTCGTGTCTCCAGAGGTGAGAGTTTCCTCAGACGTGGACCAGAACATGTTAGAACATTTTCAGTTTGATTTTAAAACTTTGCTTCAAACCCACTTTTTTTTTGCTCTGTAGAGATGTTCATTCCTAGCAAGTACTCTAATTACCTTTAAGTATTATATTCTATTTGTGTTTTTATCTTTTAAATATGGTTTTTCTTGTATTTATTTAAAATGTTTTATTGTTGTGCCTGTTTGTGCGACTGTGGTCGTTGCTATAGAAACGTGCTGTAGAATAAACTTGAACTTTGCTGATGTTCAGTCAGAATTACAGGCGGACGTTTTCATCTTCTAGAAGTTTAATCACTGAGACGTTGGTGGAGAAAACCTGGTTTTGCTGATTTAAATCTGTGTGTGAAGTGTGTGTGTTTGATGCTCACAGAGAAAGAAATAAAACCTCAGACGAATTTCAGACACACCTGCTTCATTATTTCTTCTCTGCAGGACGAACCTGAGCTTTTACCTGGAAGCGTCTCTGCAGGCGTCAGTTAACCCCCCAATCAGTCCAGTCTAACTCATGAAGAGGTTTTCCATGGAAACGACCCCTTCCCACCTTCTAATCGCTCCGATTTAACTCCATGAATATGGAAATTTGTGCCATAGCCTGCAGACCTTCACACTCTGCTGCTCCACAACTGAAAGTAGATACACAGGAGACAATAAAGTTAATGCGTTCATCAGTGTGTGAAGGTCATTCAGTCGTTAATCTTCCTCATGGCTTCGTTCACACAGAACATCCAGGGAAGAACTCACAGGGTCCCGAGGCAGCCTGCATCACATCATCAGTTCCTTATTAATGAACTGGAAGCCTTGACATGAGGAACTGCTCTGCAAACAGTGACAGAATCCAGCGTGGAGCTCTGGCTGGAGGAAGAGGACGAGGAAGAGGAAGAGTTCGGTGGTCACCGAACATTTTTGACATGACCCGGTCCAAACCGACAAAGGATGGAGGAAGTAAACATTTATAGAAGCTGGTTATAAGAACCACGTCTGACGATCTCATCGTTATTCCTCATGAAACAAATCCACACGTTCTTTCTGCAGAACGTCTAACAGATGAGTCCTGGATGATCGATGCTGTTGGTTTATTGATGTATCGATGCAGATCCATACACGCAGTCAGAGTGAGGAGGAGGAGGAGTTTAGACTCCTGACTCTGCAGCCATGATGGTGTTTTTCCCTCCATGTTGACCAGTTAAGTCCAATAATCTGCTGCAGTGTAACACCCAAAGAATGTCAAATCGTACTTTTCCTGCATCTAACTTCATTGATCTTTAGCTTAAACTAATTTAAGGAGTCAAAACTAATCACAGCGAGTTCATCTGAACTGGTTTCATCTCTGGAGTCATTTTTCACTTTATGGTTCGTTGTTCTTTCAGTTTTATCTTCATGATGCATTTCTTCGTCGTTTTTGTGTTTTTTATGCCTCTTTTGCATCCCTAAGTCTTCATGAAAGCTGCCGCAGAACATTTTAAAACAGGAGAGAAAAGCTGCAGAGTTTGGAAGTCTCCCTCTTTGTGAGAATATTTATCATGAATCTGATGAAGCGACATCTTAATTTATACAAAAGGAGGAACACTGCAGCGATGATATGCAGCCAGAAGCAGCGCCATGCTGAATTCTCTCATCAAAGCTCTGATGGAGGAGCTGAACTCCAGCTGAACCCAGCTGTCTCCACTTTAAACAGACCTGTGATCAAACAGCAAGTGATCTGTGGCTGCAAGAGGCACCTGCAACAGGAGGAAGATGCTCCATTAAAGAAATAACAATCTGGAAACCAGCGAGTTTATGAGGAAAGAAGTCAAGGGAAACACATTTTAAAATAGTTTTCACTTGAGAATAAAGATCAGATAAAATCTGACAGATTTAAGAACGAAAACTTAAGTGATGAAGAAAAGTTCAAGTTGAAGAGGAAGTCGTTTCACTCCTCGGTTGTTTTGGGGAATATCGCCCCCTAGTGAACAATTGTTGTAACTGCGTGATGTTGTCCAGGCGGTTTGGTCCGTTTGAGTAAACTTAGAGTAACCAGACGTCCTCTTTTACGCAGACACGTCCTCACGACATGTCCTCTCAGCCTCAGACATGTTTACATGGTATTTGGGTCGCCTACGCTTGGTTGGAGCTCAGGAGGAAGAGCAGCTATCTAGTGGATCGATTCCTGGCTTCACCTGATTATGTGTGATAGTGTTCTTGGGGAAGACACCGAGCACATAAAACATGCAGCTGAAACATGGACTCATGTGTCCACAGGACATGTGTCCACTGTCTTTCTTCCATCTGAGATGAGTTGGTGTCCAGAGTTCATATCCGTCTTCCTCCTTGTGTAATCCAGGTTCTGGTTCTGGACCCAGTGGTGATCTGGAGTTGTTTCTGTCTTTTTTAATATTCTGCTCTGTAGATGCTAAAAGAGCAAAGTTCTTTACAATCTGCCATATTGAGAAATATTTGTTGGACTTATTGATGATTTTTCTGATGGTGTTTGGACCAAACTGATGAACCACGATGTGTCTCTGCCTGGAAAAAGGAAACATTTGGTGGATGCTGCTTTTATACCCAATCCTGACACCCTGACCTGTCACCAGTTAATCTGCTGGATATCCTGTATCTCCTTGAACCAATGTTCGTATCAGTTCTGAGGTCAATGGGTTTGATGGGGTTAAACTCAAACTGTGAACACAAATGAAAAACTTTTTATCAGACTCTGATCTTTATTGACACGAATGAGACGAGGCGACCCACTTGTACATTTCCATGTTTCACACACTTCTCTTTAGAAATTATTAGAAAACTGTACAGTACAAAACCAAATAAAAACCAAACATCTGGATCTTTTATTAAAGGTTCACATCAGTAACTAAAAAAAGTTTGTGAAACAACCCCGGAAATAAACGACATAAAAAAGGAGAAAAGTTTTCATGCAGCAACTTTAAAAAGAGCCTGAGGTTTGAACGCAGAGCGACTTCCAGAGGTGCAAAGAAATACAAGTTCCCGCTTCAGCTCCGCCTTTTCTCTTTTATCCTCTTCTCACGATCAGGTTTAATTGATCAGAATAATGATCACGATTCTGTTTGTCTCTGAGCCAGAACCAAATTACAGCAGCACACACACCGAAGTCGACATGTTTCTGCACAGCTGGATTACAGCAGGTCACACACAAGCCTCCAGCTCAGAGCTTGTCCACAAATCCACAATGATCCATGATAACAGCATTTTTTATCACATTTCACCATAAAAACATCACCATCACTACTATGTTGCTAAGAGACCTCTATTTAGACCTGGACATGATGATGAAGCCACTTCCTGTCAGACTTTCCACCAATCAGAGAGCTTAGATTGACGGTAACGTCCAATCAGGAGCAGCCAAAGATCAACCAGTGAGCAGAAAGTTCTATGTGTGTGTGAAAAGAAGAAAAATAATGCTCCTCTATGGCTGGAATAAAGCCAAGAAGACGTTTCTGATGCACGGTGGCGCCACAAAGCAGCTGAGCTGGAGTTGGTTTAGTGAGGATAGCAGGTAAATAGTAGCAGGAATAACTGGAAATGAGGAAAAAGTGGAAACATGGAAATAGTTTCTGTTGTGTGTTTGTTTCAATAACAATATTTTTTCTCCTGAAAGCAAAGACTTGAGAGAATTTGGCAGATGAGAAAAGGCTTGGTCACTGTTGATCTGTGTGTTATTTCTACAAAGTTCTGTTAGTAATAAATTCTGCTTTCTTCTTCTGGTCGGCCTTTATGCTGCTATATCTATTCATACATTCATTTTACATCATTTTACCCTCATAATCTGACAGCTGAGGCTGGAAACATCATGTCTGATGCTGACTGGGATTAAAGAGGTTGAGCTTCTACATGTAGTTATACATTAAAAAAAAAGCAGATGGTCAAAAAACAGCAAAACAATGGCTTGAAGTTTTCAGGGTTAAAGCTTTTTTTGCTCCTATATTAAAACAACCCGTTTATCTGGTGGCAAACTGGATCCAGCTGTGAGGTGACGTACGCTTTTCTGGTTTTATTAATCTAATCATTTTCTGTTGGTACTGACTTCTTCGTGTGTTGCTGGGTGAAAGTCCAGGATGGGAACTGGAGCATGCTCAGAGCGCTCAGGCCAGTTTCGCTCCGGCTGAATGTAAACATGCAATCCAGCAAGATTACATAGATTCCGTGATTCAAAGTAAATAAATTAATTAATTAATCACATTATCAAGAGGAGCCTTACCCATAGGGCTCCCCTTGGCAGAGCAAATTTGTTCAGCACGATACAGAAACCAGATTATCATTTTACTGCTATGATGCTGGACAGGACAAGTAAAAAAAAAAAAAAAAAAAAAAAAAAAAAAGAAACTGATGTGGGTTTAGTTGTGTTTAAAGTTTGTAAGAAAAATGCAATAATTAGAACTTTTAACGTGGTGAATGTTTGATAGCAGCTGATCAGCAGCAGATCGGATTAAAACTAAACTGCAGCCAAACAGAATAAAAGCTGAAGTTTTCCTTCGGCTAACGGCGACTCCCCCGGAGTGATTCCGGGTTTACGTTGCTCCTGCAGTTTCAGGTGGATTTCAGCAGCATTGTGTGCAGGTTATTACTCAGATACAACCGGAATAAAACTAAAAAGCAGGTAGATTTCAGGCTGGTTCTGCAGCTAAAGGAGCATCTTTATTATCACATGAGAATGAATTAGTTTAATGTTCGACTGCGAGGATGATTTCATCTTCCTCACTCAAACTGTGTTGGTGTCAAAGGCAGTTAAACCATCCGTTTTATTCTAATAACAATATCAACTCTTCTGATGTTTCCTCTGATCTCTCTAAACCTAAAGCCTCTTTTATTTCTAAACTCTCATCTTCTACATCCTGTTGCATAACAAATTTAATCAGATCAGCACCATAGAAACATAAATATGATAAATAAGGAAAAGAAGACTTAAATAAATAAGTTTCAGTAGATAATAAATAGAAAGGCACTTCCAGAGCTTCTGTCCTGTTTATCTTCTCTGACCTGATCAGGACCAGCAGCTGGTTGCTCGGCTGTAACACAACAAACATCCGTTTCCATGGCGATCCAGAAAGAGTCCATCAGTCTGTCACAAACATGCTTCTTCTTCCACGTCTCTGTTAATGGGTGGATGAATGAATCAATTGGACGTCACGCCTCCATCCTCTGCTGGCCGCCCGGCACCGCAGCAGTGGTTGTCACGGCGACGTCGAAGCAGGTTTCCATCATCACACGGGACTTGCAGAGATTGACACAGAACTCCAGCTCTGACGTCACCTGAACCAGAGCATCCAGGTACTCCTGGGAGTCCCGGTCCAGGTCCTGGTCCACGTCAACTGGAGGCAGAGGAAACAGACAGGAGATGATGCAACGTTTAAAAAAAAAAAAAAAAAATACGGGAGAAGGAACCTCGTCTGTAACACGAGTCAAACTCAGCAAACCAAGCAGCTTTATTTCTGTAGGAAAGTCTCCAGGTTCAGAAACTCGTCTCCGTTAACGACGGGCTAAAATGTTCTGAGGCAAAGTGGAAAACTGTTGGTCAGGTGGTCAGGTGGATGGTGGATGTGTTCCTATTTTATCCGATCAGATTAATGATCGTTCTCGTCGAGTTCTTTGCAGCCTGCTAACGAGCCATTCTTTTCATTCAGGTGTGTTAGTTAGAGCTACATCTAAAGCATGCAGGGCGGTGGGTCCTGAGGACCAGGACTGAGAAAAACTGCTGGAAATTCTCCCTACGAGTGGGTGTGAGTGGTTGTTTCTCTCTCTGTATTGTCCTTGATGGACTGGTGACCTGTCCAGGTGTACCTGCCCCTCACCTGCTAATCGCTGGGACAGACTCCAGCTTCCCCACAACCCTGAACTGGACTAAGCGGTATAGAAAATGAATTAATAAATAATTTTAGTTTAATTTATTATGGATCCCCATTAATCTTCACCAAAGTGAAGACTACTCTTCCTGGGGTCCACATCTTTTAAAAACATATCATTAAAAAAATAAAACTAAATATTTAAACATAAAATTTAAATAAATACGGTTATGGTCTGTACTTAAAAAGCTCTTTACATGTACGTCACATTCACCCATTCACACACATTCACACACTGATGGTGGGAGCTGCCATGCAAGGCTCTCAACCATGACCCATCAGGAGCAATTAGGGGTTTGGTGTCTTGCTCAGGGACACTTCGACATGAGCTGTCCAGGCCGGGATCGAACAGGCAACCCTTGGGCGACGGAACAACCGCTCTACCCACTGAGCCAAATACAGTAAAAAGAACCAAAAAACTAACGGAACAATTCAGAAATGTTTGTAAGATTTCTGCTTCAACTCCTGGAGCTGCATCAGTGAAGCAGAACTCTGTAAAGCTGCATCGGTTTGCTGTAAACCGGGTCTGTCGGCTCTACTCACACTCTCCGCTCCACTTGCTCGGTTGGAGCATCAGCCGGTTTTTGGCCTCCTCCAGCTCCACCTTCAGCTGCTCGTGTTTGCTCCTCAGCTCTCTGATCTGCTGCTGCCTCCTCTCCAGCATCCTCAGCCGGGCGTTGAAGTAGAGCAGACCCTGTGGACCAAACAGAAACCGGGTCAGATCCAGAACCTTGCAGAGTCTTTGTGCTGCGAAGCTGCAGAGTGTCGGGTGATTTAAAGAAGGGAGGAGGAGGATTACGAAGAGCGGAACGAGGGCCTCTAACCTGCTCTGAGACTTCAATCTGTGTCCACAGATGGATTTAATTAAGAGTCAGCCAGAGATAAAATTAGCATTAATCTGCAGAGTTAATCTGCAGGACGGAGACGGAGGATTAAGGACAGCAGGTGGATCACAGGAAGCCTTTCTGCTTCACACGGGTACAGCTGTGGAAGTGGAAGTGTTTTTACCAGGAGGCATTTACATTTTATTTTAAAAACACTGCAAATAAAAATAAAAAATATTTCTGTCTTTGGTTCTAAAAGATGAACATTTGTTCTGTTTTAAAGAGCTGAAACTGACCAGGTTCTGCCTCCCGGTCCATAAATAACCTTAAAATTAAATAAATAGGAATAAATGGGATTCAGTTCTGAGCAGGGTCAGTTCTTGTTCTCCTTTGTTTTTGCTTTACAAAGAAAAATGAGTGAATTCATATAAACCTGATTCATGTCACCTGCAAACATCAGGAAAACAACCCTCACCCTGCTGGACCTGGGAATCCTATCACTCAGCTTCCACGCAAATATTTGTGGAAGCTGCTGAAAAATCCCCAAAACATAAATGAAACTCTTCTTCCTTTATGTCTCTGACTATAGACGAGCCACCGGCCAGAAATCCAGAACAGGTTTCATAGCTGGAAAATGACCCATAAAATGTTACTGACAAATTTTCTGTTCTCAAACGTCATCAGAGGAGGATGAGGAGCTGAGTTCTGCTGGAATAAGCAGCAAAAAAAAAACCCGTCCATCTAATTTATGGACTGATAATAACCAGATGAGGTGTGTGTGAGACTATAATGTCTGAACATTTATTATTAGATCCATTAGTTTAATTATTTTAGTTATTAAATCTATATTTTATCTAATGTTAATTTAATTTATTATTTAATGTGATTTATTTTTCTTTCCCACTGTTTGATGTTGTCAGCATGCATATTAAAAAGTTTGAATTAAGAATAAATTGAATATTTTCAAAGATAAACATTAGAAATTAAAGTTAATCCCAACAATAAAAACATTCCTGAAAATCCCAGGAAAATTTGTTCAGCTTCTCTCAGTTTAATAAAATTCAGTTTGGTAGTTTTCGTTCATTTTTGCCGACAGACATGCAGAAATAAAAAACTCAGAAGGAATTATAACATAAATTTATGCTGGAAAAATATGTACATTTTTCGTGAGCAGATAGATGTCAGATTTGGTTTTGGGAACCAACAAAATGGTGCCCTGACACATAATGCAAGTTATGAATAATTGAGACTGGCCTTCTCCTCAAAATGTGTTCAGGATTGTATTCTACATGCTTCCAGACATGATTGACTATGAAAAAAAACAAACAGAAAACAACCAAACAAAAACAAACAAAAAGAAAACAAATAAATAAAACAATGACCTCCGGTGGCCATGAGAGGAACTGCATGTGAAGGGTAAAATGCTTTCCATGACGGCTGCATCGTAAGAAGAATGTAGTTTACATCAAACTAAATATTTTTCTTATTCCACTGAAGTTTCCGTTTGTTTAAATCCAAACAGGAAGTGATGAATTGTTTCTGACTGAACTTCTGTTGGTTTTCAGCTCACAAAGTCTCAGTGTTGTGAAATTTAACGTAATGTATGTTAACTAACAATAAACCAGTTAGGTGTTTAGTTGAACCCTTAGAGCCTGATTGGCATGGATCTTTACCACAACTGTGAAGCTCTAGAAGGAAAATACTTCCTTATTAACATTGTCCATCTCCGGGACAAAAGGATGAGATCTGGACACCACCCTGAAGTTTGTTTCAGTGTCCTGGACCACAGATAATTAACTCATCTTAAACATGCACATTTTCACACGTCAACAGGCTGCAGTCAGGACAAACAATATATCTAAGTATTTTTCTGTACTAAGAGGAGCAAGGAAGGCTGCCCCCTATCTCCTTTGCTTGTTGATGTTGCTATTAAACCCCTGGCTGTGTCACTGAGAGAGGATAGCAATTAGCAGAGGAGGATATATACACAAATTTGCATTGTATGCTGACGATCTTCTCCTTTTTCTGTCTGATCCCTGTGATTCCATTCCAACTGCTATGAAAATTATCACAGATTTTGGTCCATTTTCAGGTTATAAAGTTAAAGTCAAATTTTTCCAGTCAATGATAAAGCTGATCAAAGAGCAATGGACACTTACCCAAATCAAGATAAGCAAAGACAAATTTACTTATTTGGGTGTATCAATAACCAAACATTATACGGACCTCTTTAAACATAACTTCAAACCAGCTCTGATGCAGCCCAAAAAAGATGGACCGTTGGTCAAGTCTTCCCTTGTCAGTGGCACAATACATAAATTCTGTCACGTCAAAATGACAAAAATTTTATTTCTTTTTCAAAGCATTCCTGTATATATAGCATAGTTTTTTTTAAGAACTAGATAAAGCTACCTCCCTGTATGTTTTGAATAAGAAGATAATGTGTATCAGGAAGGAGTGCCTGGAAAGACGGAGGGAGCTGGGAGGGTTGGCCATGCCAAGTTACATGTATTATAACTGGGCAGCTAACACATTTAAACATTCGGATTTAACCTCCTGTTGGAGAACGAATGCGGCTTTGGGCACCTATGGAACAGTGTTCCTACAGCCCTACAGCACTGAGTTCGTTAATCTGAGCTCCATTGCTAATCAGTAAGGGATCAACCTGCCATAACCCAGTGACTCTAATAAGAATCTAAGCTAAGAATTCACGTAGCGTTAACTAAGCTAGTGCTACATAATCCAGTTTAATTTAAACAGGAGGCTAGCAAGGCTGCTAGTTGGTTTTAAAGTAACTACAACATGAAAATATGAAGAAATATATCCTGTAACCAGTCTGAGTTTGTATGAGAAGATATAAGAATGAATAGAAACTGAGATATTTCCAACGTTTTTGTAAGGAAGGCCACAGATCAGACTGAGACAGACCCCAGCCCCAGTATCAGCAGCCAGACAGCCCCTAACATGGAACTAGCCTGATAAAGTCTTACCCACCCTCTCTTCCCATGACATGTCTAGCTCGGCCAAGAGGATTCTGATGTTCAACCTCCAGTCGGACAGTTCAGTTTTTGCTTTCTGACACAAAAAAACTGAGTTGAAAAACTTTCTCTGTGGATGGAACATTTGTTTCTGGAGGAACTCACTTTTTTCACATCGTGGAACAGCTGCTGGGGAACAACAGAGAGAGAAAGCAGAGTGAGAATTTACTGGAAACATGCCTCACTCATCATCATCTTCCTCTAAGTGAAAATTAATCAGAGCTGCTTCCTCGCCGACACTGTTCAGCGCTCTGCAGCTGAGGGTCAATGAGCCGTTAACATCGAGAGGCGGAGGCCATAAAGAGCAAGCTGCTTCATTCATCACTGCAACCCTCCTCAGCTCAGGTGAAGATCAGACTTCTTCTCCAGACTCAACCCATCTCATTTCATGTCCTCACCTCTGAACCCGTCACCGCCTCCCTCCTCCTCTGCAGACGCTCCAGGTCATCGATCTCATACACCTTTATCTCAAACGGCTCCTTCAGGGCGCCGCCTAGCGAGGGAAGGTCCACCCACTGACCCCCCACCTTCCTTCCCAGCGAGGAAGAGTCCGGAAGGGGGGCTGGGATCAGCCGCCGCCGGAGGAAGCCT
Organism: Melanotaenia boesemani; assembly: GCF_017639745.1. NCBI lineage: Eukaryota > Metazoa > Chordata > Actinopteri > Atheriniformes > Melanotaeniidae > Melanotaenia > Melanotaenia boesemani. The sequence goes on along the minus strand of NC_055703.1, from coordinate 25,684,166 downwards.
CCTGGAAAAAAAGGAGGATTCAGGATGTGAATAAAATCCAGCCTGTGTTTATAAAGGCTGGTTGGATCAAACTTGGAAACTGGAAGTTTGAAAGGTGGGACAAAAATTACATTTAATCCATTTTTATTCTATTTATTACACTACTTATCAATTAGAGATGTGACTCTCATGAACGAATAGATTCTTTTGAACGGCTCTTTTAAATGAACGAGGTGCAGTCGCGAGCTAAAATTCTCCACGCTGCTTTCACGTGACACGTGTGTGCCATCATAGGAGCCTGATGTCCAACACGCTCCATTTATGTGAATGCATTGAGGGCCAGAAAGTATCGACTGGAAACAAATATTGTGAGCTCTATTTCAAAAGTTTACTCAAATTTGCACTGATGTCGCTTCACTTTATTCTATTTTCTTCTATATTTCTGTATTTTTCCTGTATTTTTTAATCTTGTTTAGTATATTTTAATTGAGGCCTACTTAGACTCATTTACTGACTACTGCAGCACATCCTTCCTGGATGTTAGGGAGAATGTGAAGAATTTATTGATCAGGAGATCATTTCTGGAAGAATCAAACCTTCTGTGGTTATCAGATTGTTGATGGTGTTTAGCAGCAACTCAAATACTGCATCTGGTCACAGTAACGAACAAAGAGTTTAACTTGTGATGCAAGTTGCAAACAAACAAGCTGACATTCGAGCCTCGAGTGGAAGATGTTTCCAGAGAAGCCTATCAGCATGTGAACTTTGATCAGAACTTAAGCATTTTAATGTTGCTAAATATTTTCATGGTCTCTACAGGTTGGAAATGAGGTCCTGCCCCAAGTGGAGGAGTTCAGGCATCTCAGGGTCTTGTTCAGGAGTGAGGGAAGCCTCACACACATTTACCTCTTTATTTACACTTCTAGATTTCTTATCCTGCGGCAGCAGTTGGCTTAATTTAAGTGGTTGCTTTAACCCTTAAAACTCCACCAGATCTCCTGCACCTCCAAGAACTATCGCAAAGATGGTCAGCAGTTTCTCAGGAATGGTAGTGTACAGCTCTGTGGGGTAAATTGTGATGGATAGATAACGCTTTAGATGATCTACGGAAGTTTTCCAGGCATTTATATCCCATCCAGGAGGTTTACAATTCAGCTGCTAAATGTAGTTTTATTCAGAGACTCTGTGGTAAATCCACAATGATCCATGATAGCACCATTACCTATCACAAATTCATCTTAAAAAAGATTACTATCACTACTATGTTGCTACAAGACCTCTATTTTGACCCGGAAATTATGATAAAACCACTTCCTGTCAGACTTTCCACCAATCAGAGAGCCTAAATTGACGGTAACGTCCAATCAGGAGCAGCCAAAGATCAACCAGTGAGCAGAAAGTTCTATGTGTGTGTGAAAAGAAGAAAAATAATGCTCCTCTATGGCTGGAATAAAGCCAAGAAGATGTTTCTGATGCACGGTGGCGCCACAAAGCAGCTGAGCTGGAGTTGGTTTAGTGAGGATAGCAGGTAAATAGTAGCAGGAATAACTGGAAATGAGACAAAAGTGTAAATAAGTAATTAGTTTTTGTTTTGTGTTTGTTTCAATGCCAATATTTTTTCTCCTGGAAGTTCTGTTAGTAATAAATAAATTAGTAATAAATTCTGCTTTCTTCTTCTGGTCGGCCTTTATGCTGCTTTATCTATTGATACATTGATTTTACATCATTTTAGCCTCAGAATCTGCCAGTTGAGGCTGGAAACATCATGTCTGCATGCTGACTGGGATTAAAAGCTTCACCTCCTATAGACTGGTTTATACTGTGTATTTTAACATTTAGAAAAATATCAGATAATCAAAAAATAGCCAAAAATGGCTTGGAGGTGTAATCTGACAAACTAACCAGGAGGAAGAAAGAGCAACACAACAGATACCATTGAAGATTAACATCCTGACTGAGGAGGGAGTGTGTGTGTGATAATTGGATATGTACTCTGGGAATCGGCCTCATGAAACATTCATGATGCAGAAATGAGTTGATCTGACGGTAGGAGGATCACACGAGCACAGATCCAACGTGCACTCCTGGATCTGCAGCATGAATCGTAATCAGCTGGAGGTGGAGGACGCTGCCCCTGCGTTGACGTCTCTGCAGACAGATGGATTCATTGTGCAGCCATGATTTCTTGCATTCTCAAAGGTTCCATAATATTGTTGTGAAGAGCAGCGTTCATCCTATCATCACACCGATATGGCAGCACAATCTGGTAAAAGTCATCAATATGTTAATTTCTCTCTTTGGCTTCCAGAGAAGATGTGTTTCATGGCTCTTAGTTTCGGACTCATTTGCAGACTTTAACCATTAAACCTCATTTTAAAACAAACCCGCTCAGATGAAATGCACACCAGCTTTCTGAGAGGAGCTGATGTTTCATTCATATTTCAGACCTTTTCAAAAAGCCCTCTGCTCTATTAAAAGTTAATTTAAACCTTCAGATAACTCATCTTTATGGTTTTTGTGTCTTATGTTACAAACAGAGCAGCAACAATAATGTCTTAGCTCTGCTTTCACCTTGGAGGAGGAACAGTGGGTTCCCACGCTGCTCTGAGAGTTGAGAAAACTACTTTTTATTCACCATCAGCTCAGACTCATCCTCTTTAAATATCTAAAAGACGCTTTTATAAACCAACTTTGTTCATCATCTTTGACTGCAGGAGGGCAGTGTTCATCGTGGTGAGAGCTGTATGCTTCTCTGTGTCACAAAAACACTTTGAGGTCTGTACAATCTGAGCACAACTCCCAGAAAGAAAAGATGAGCAAGGCTGATAACACTTGCAAAAATATTAAAATCATGATATCAAGATCAACCAAAATATTGGACTCCTGTCTGTTCTGGTCCTGTTGGATCTCAGGGGATCAGAAAATTCTGCTAGAGCAGCTTGAACATGCTATTGTGATTAAAAGAACTGGATTCAGGTGGTTTAAGTCCAGCTTGTTCATGTAAACGATGAGTCTTCTTTTTACAGCAGAGTAAGTCATGGAGTTCCTTGGGGTTCTCTACTTGGGCAGATACTTTTTAAGTTGCACATGAGTCCATTAGGTATTATTATTAGACAGGATGGAAGAAATGTTTATAGTTACGCAGATGATACTTTGATTTGTTTATTCATGAACCCTTCAAACCAGGGATGGGAAACTCCTGTCCTCAAGGGCAACTGTCCTGCCATTTTAGATATTTCTCTGTTCCAACACACCTGATTCAAATCAAATGGATTCAGCAGCTTATTGTGAAGTTCAGCACAAAGACTGGGTGACTGAAACAGGGGTTTTAAAACAAGGAAACATATTAAACCTAAAACACTGTGGCCCTCAAGGTCTGACGTTGCCTATCTCTGCTTTAAACCTTTTTGTTTTTTTGATAAAGCTAGGGCTGGCTTGGGGACCCTAACCCAAACCTTTAGTTATGCTTATATAAGCCAAAACTATTGAAGGATGTCCCATGATGCACCTCTCCTCACCGTGGAATACCTGGGTTAGAAATAGATTATTTACTTATTCAGACCTATAATCTGCTATGAGATGACTTTTGTGGTGAATAGGGGTTATGTAAATAAACTGAACTTAATATGGACAGTCATTTTTGAAATCTGTGGCACCAATTGTTGATTTTAGTGGCTCAATGTTCTTTCCTCCTAGACCATTATCAGGATCCACATTTTTATCTCCACAAAATAACTGAGAGAAGCATAAGAGTGACAGCATCCATTATTACAGTTTATCTTCACGCCTCTCTAGGAGGATGTAAGCATGGACATGATATTAAAAACTGTGAAAGATATTCTTATGGCAACCTGCAGAGGCCGTTTGCTTTGAATCCTGAGTGAAATCTCCAAGTTAAAGTTGCACCATGCAACCCTGATCTTTAAACTCCTTCGCATTCCTGACTAGTTTAATGGCAAAGTGGTTAATTCAACAAACGTACAAGGATATTATTGGAGAAGGAGAGAAAAAAGAGAGAAAGGGACAGAAGAAAAGATAAAACAAGAGTAAATATAGAACTGACTTTTACTATGTGGTAGGAGCTCAGAGTACATATAAGATGCAAGATAGATGAGGGGGGTTCAGTAGTGCCTCTTTCAAGTGTTAAACTGATCAGCTATGTCTCATCTCCACCAACGAAATCACCATTTTAACCTGAAAAAAACATTTCTGCCTCTAAGATATGGACTCACCATTTCCTCTCTTTTTGGGTGATTTGGAAACTCTGCCTCTGTTGGACAATGATGCTCCACTCTCACTCATAGAGTCATGGGCTGATGAGGTGCTGCCGGTGGTCTCGCTGTCTCGGATCATGCTCTCGTAGCCGCTGCTGCCTCCGCTGTGGTAAAACAAGGCGGTGCGGCCCATGGCAGGGGGCAGCTCCCCACTGAGGATGCTACTGTTGTCGCTGCCATGCCCACTGCTGTAGCGCTGTGGCCTCCGAGGTGCCGTAATCTTGCTATAAGGCGATGGCAGTGGTGTGCTGTCAGGTCCAGACCCCTGACTCAGCTGCTTTCTAGGGCTCCCAGCAGCCAGCTCACTGACCCGGCTGTTGGCTGCCCTGTTGATGGCCTGCTTTGTGCCCATGATGGTGCCTCTCCCAGTCTTGGCTCCAGTTCCAGAGCGAGCAGGGGACTTGCCAGTTGGAGGCAGGCTGACATTGCGTCCAGCTGCATGATCAGGAGGTTTTGGGGAAGAGCTCGGGCTCTTGGAGCTGCTTGCAGACATTGTTCGAACCTTTATCCCACCTAAAGCAGCTGTTCGGGAACCTCCGCTGCCTCGGACTTGACCCAGTTTACTGGAGGTCGCAAAACCAGAAAGAGAGACTTGAGAGGACAAGACTGAGGTGGAGGCTGGAAGCCCAAGTCTTGGTACTAATCTAGTGGCCCTGGTGCTGGCGCCTGAAACGACACTACTGTTCTCCTTCAACACCTCAGATTTGGAACCAGCTGAAGTTGGACTTTCACATCTCTCCAGAGACATCAGACTCCCATAGTACCTGGAAGAATCTGCTTTGGCCCCTCTGGACTTCAGGCTGGAAGATGTCTTAGTAGAACCGTGATCGGTCTTTAAACTGGATGTCCTATGGCTGAACGAATCAGCTCTAAGCCTGACTCCGAATTCCTCCTCTGAAGCTGAGGCTTTAGGGAACGCAAACTTTCCAGTGTCGCCGCTGGTTTTTAAGGCACTTGGAGACCTCGTCTTTAGATCTTGACTGGACTGTCGGACAGGTGGAGATGGAGGAGAGATATTTCCAGATCCAGACTTGGAGATTGTGCTGCTCTTTTGTCCATTTGACTTTTTTCCCAGCGATGAAAACCTCAGTGTGCCGATCGCTGATGGGGCTTCATGACTCCATTTAGATTCAAAGCTCTGAGGGGTGGAAATGGTTCCCAGAGTTGTTGCTCCTCGGGTGAGCCTCGGCAGCTTGATGAGAGTATCTCCTCTTCTGCTGGACTTCTCACATCCATCCACGACCCTCTGAGCTGAAGAGGAGGCTTGTGCCTTTGGAGGCCGAGGTACACTGTTGCTGTTCCCTCCAGACTTCTTGGAGGAAACGATAGTTGTGCCACTTCTTGGTGGTTTACCTGCAGAGAGGAATTCAGCCTCTCTGGGATCAAAGTAACTGCTTCCCTGAAGCAAAGTATTTTCGTGTCTGCCTTCTTGCCGGCTGCAGCCCACAGCTGCAGATGAGGTAGGCTTGGTTTTCCAGGGAAGGCTGGAGTGATGGGGAATCTGTGCTGACACTGCAGTGTTAAGGGTGCTAGCTCTCACCTTAGGGGAGCATTTGGGGGAGGCTTTGGTTGAGTCAGGGGATGGCGGGCACTTGGTAAAAGGTGGTTTGTTTGGGGTAGCGGGGTCACTGTCCAGCTCTGAGAAACAGATGCCGCTGTCATTCAATGAGCTCTTCAGGCCATGCTGCAGAAAAGGCTGCCTGTGGAATAAACTTGGTGAGGTCAGCATGAACGAACTCTCTGCAGAAACCGTCTCATCACTCAGGAAAGGCCTGCCTGTCAAACGGCTGCCTTCACTCTCAACCGGCCATGAACTGACTGACGGCTGCCACTCCAGTGGCTCAGCTTCATGCTGTGATGTGTATGCATCGTACTCATCGTTGATGCTGCTAATGATGCTGACTGGACCAGAACCAGAGGCTAAGGCCTGCAGAGATAGGTCAGCATTAAAGTTGAGGAGGTTGGAGGGACGGCCGTTGTCTGGAACCAGACCGTGAGGAAGCTCCTCAACGACAGTGAACACGAGCTCATCCTCCCCGTTCAGTTCCACAGGCTGCTGCAGTGTGACGGTGGTCCTCAAAAAATCCCTGTCCAGGCATCTTCCCAACAGAGCTGCCCGGAGGTTGCTGACTTCAGCAGGGTACCTGCTGGTATGATGGGCCCTGTCCATGTCAGGTGGCCGAAGAGGGAGGCCTTGATAGCTCATCCCTACTGGGGGAATCCTGCTGAGAGCCTCTTCAGGCTTAGGTGCTGCCCTGGAAGTCCTGTGTAGGGATGGTGAGGCTGAAGGCCTAGGCACACCTTCTCTAAGGTAGACCTTCTCACGCACCACAGGTTCTGAGTCCTGGCTGGAAGCCCAGCTGGGCCCCATCAAGCATGGCTGAATGGGGGTGGCTGAGAGTTTTTCCCCGTCTGCACTTGTCCTTTTGGAGGAGTCCTCGAGGCATCCACCTGAGTGGAGCGTGAACTCCCTCTGATCTGGTGCGAATGTTGTTGGTATACTTTCTGAGAGGCCCTGGGAGGAGTTCTTGTCATGTGTGGATGGCAGCATCTCCTCTACAGGTTTAGCAGATCCGGTCTTCACTGCTGGTGCCACTGCAGTCTCTGAGTTGAATGTGGACGGGCCCTCACTGCCATCGATGCAATCCAGTCTCTCCTGCAGCTCTGCAAATGTGTTGCACTTAAGGTGGTTGCTATCAGTCCTAGGTGCTTCTTTGACCCTCTTTTTGTTCAGGGAGGGGATGATGGGGACAAAGGAAGGTGGGCCCTCATTGTCGCTCAGCTCTCGGTCGGATACTGCCATCCCTCCAGGCCCAACGTAGATGACGGTGTCACAGGACTGTTCGCTGCTGGAGGAATAGTCTGGATCACTGGAGAGCAGTAGGGGGATGTCTGGGTCCAGGGCCACAGTCCGAGGGTGGAAGGGCCGAAGATGAGGGGGCCGACGGGTTGGGCCTTCCTCGCAGGAACTCTCCCCTCCAGAGGAGCTGGAGGCATACTGCAAGTAAAAGGGAACAACTTAGATTTAAAAGGCAACCCCCATGTTGGAGAACTTGGTACAGTCTGAGGTTAAAAGTGCAGAGTAGACCTGAATAAATTTAATGTCAGTCAGATTAAATTAACTCCTGTGTTTATGTAGCTTTCAGTCTCTGAAATACAAATACAAGCTGTCAAGTAGATGAATAAGGGGGAGAGTGCTTCTCTTCCCACACAGAAACAACATCAATGATTATCTGTCATATCATGACTCACTGAATTATGACTGCAGGAATCCCTGACCTGATCTGTATCATAACCCTGGCCTCCGGAAATCAATCCAAATACCACGAGACGTTTCATTCACTGTTACATTGTGGAACCAGAAAGTAAAAAATAACTGTGAGTACGCCACAATCAGCTGCTTTCTTTGCATATTTAGTTATATTTTGAAGTTTCTATATTTTATCTCACTCATCTAGATACATATCATCATATGGACAAACTAATATTTGGTCTGTCAGCCTGCAGCCGCATCTTTATATGGGGCTGATTTATGTCAATTTAATGATCAATAAACCAACAGTTTGACCCAAACAAGGAATAAGGATCAAACATAGCTACAATAATCATTTGTAAGATGTTTTTAACCTTACAGTTTGTTTCTCAGGATCAGCAATGATGTTCCTGGATCAATTCGACTTTGAAAATGTTGAAAACCTTTTTATTTTCTTTGGTTTTAACTCTAAATCAGTTGATGCTTTTATGTCTTTTAAGGTTTGTGTTTGGCAGCGTTTGAATTACTGAATGACAGATGAGCTCCCCGGAAGAGATTCAGCTGATATGTTCAGGGGAGCCCTAAAAACGACACGGATGATAGGTTTGGTTTCCGTCAGCATCGTGTCCAGCAGCATTGTTTGTCTGTTGTCTGCTGTGAGCATCCACACAACCACCTGTTGTGCTCCTTTTTGTGGTTAAAGAACTCTCTGTCGCTGTTTCTGATTAAACAAACTGCATTCAGTAGTTTTTTTTAATAGTAGCCATATTTTTGACTGTGCACTAATATAAATGCATGTGTGAAAATAAGGCTCCTCCGAAAGCCCCAGTGTAATCCGAGCCCTGGTGTTTGGCCATTTTTACATTTAATATGGTTTTTACCTGTGTTTTAGTGCATTTAGATACACATATACATTTAAATATTTGGACTTTGTTTTAATATAAACTACTGTGGTCGACATTGTTGAGTTTCTGGTGCTTTATAAATAAATCACACTGGATCCAAAAGTCTCAGAAACCAAATAATAATAATAATAATAATAATAATAATAATAAACATTGTTTTAATATCTCTATTATTTACTAACCATTTCAATTAATATTTGCTGCAATAGCTTTTCTACCTTTTCTAGATTATGGTTCAAGGACGATAATCACCTTGTTTTACATAAAAATACATTTCAAGATCTTTCTTAATGCACATTTATATAAAATACAATAGTTTTACATTATATTGATTTCTCATTTTATTTTATATTTTGATTTTCATTTTGACAAGAATTTTGTCTTTATTTTGATCTGGACATGGCCGGCTTAAAAGCTGACTTAATGTCTGTTCCACCAGTCACAGCCATCGTAGCACTGTCTTCACAAGGTTTTCTGCAGAAAGTTAAACATATACATATATTTGCGGATTTAGCTCAACATATTTCACCATGTTTGGTTGCAAACATCTAGTGTGAAGAAAAAAGTTTCTACATATAGTTCAAAAACAAAATCATGACTCAGAATTGACCTAAAGAAATAAAAATAATGATAATAATAACAATTGTCATTATAATAGCAAAAATATATGTAATATATATAAAATATGTGTGATTTGATATAAATAGTAGTGAATGTATTAATCCCTTAATGTTGGAATTTATTTTAAAAAAATAAAATAAAAATCAATACAGTAAAAAAAGAAAAACAAACTAAATGAAAAAAACACCGGAATAAAATAAAATACAGTCAAATATCATGTTTTTGTCTCATACTGATGGCTGTTTTTTTATTGTTGCAGAATTTGTGATAATCATTGAATCACTATTACTGAATCAATAGGATTTCCTGTCCTGATCCAGCTTATGATTTTACTCTTCTACTTTACTCTCAGCCTCAACTGGATGAATGAAAGATGAAAAAAGGAGGAGTACTTTGGACTTCTTCTTCCTCATGCGGTGGATGCGGGAGGCCAGCTGCAGCGTGGTCAGCGTCTCCATGTAGCTGGCTGGTGAGTCGGAGATGTGGGCGATCATGGTGGTTCGACAGTTGATGTTACCCAGGGATTGGCTGAGCAGCATAGTGAGCCTGCTGTCTCTGAATAATACATCAAGAGACCCTCGTTAGCCCCAAAGAAAGAGGGAAAGAAAGCTGGATGGAGAAACCCCACAGGACCCCAGAGACCCTTCATTACACCATCCAACAGTTGGGCTCAGATTGGGAGAAAGGAACCATTCCTCATCAGACATTCATGAACCTACTTTGAACTACAAGCCACACGTGAGCCATACTCACACATCCGAAATCCTGCCTTTGAAGAGACCTGGAGTAAAACTACAAGGATGTGATACTGAATTCACATACAGTCAATTTTTTATTTTTATTTTTCTGTGTTACCAAAGACAAACAATTCTGGACCAACTATCTGGACCTCATTCAAAACAGGCTGAAAATCAGAGTTTGAACAGACTGATTCATGGGCCGGTTGGTGTCTTCTCCCACCTGTACGGGACATGTTTGGCCCCGTTGGCGAGCGCGAGGATGACGTTTCCCAGCGCAGACAGAGACAGACACTGAGCTCCGCCCCCTTCTCTGGTCTTACTGATGTCCGTCTCACAGCTGCCCAGATCCAGGAGGTGGAGGCGACTTCGACCGGACACTGAGACACACAGAACACCATTTACATGTTTAACAGCTCACTGCTGCTCAAAGACCGGACTGATGTAAACTGATCGATCAGTTTACAGACATGATTGATGTCTGACTTCTGATTGGCTACTTCAAGACAGACTTCAGGTAAACAAACCTTGATATGAATAAAAAAAAAGTCTGTTGAGCTTTAGGATTGTGTGATATTTAAGGTTTGATGATTCCTCTGCAGGACACATGAGGTTCGTTCAACCCAGACTGATCTGACAGGATGCTGCGAGTACTTCCAGACAAGTCCTGAATCCGAGTCACAAATAACAAGTCTTCATCAAGCATAAAAAAACCCAAGTACCTGATACTATAGACACAAACATTAACCAGCGACCAATCAGGAGTCTACTTGGTCACTGGTCCTGATTGGCTGGCTCATGCAGTGGCGCTCTGAGGGGTTCAGATCCATCAGTTTTATGTGTCCAGAAGTTTAAGAGATTTCTGAGGTTGGCGAAGACAAAGATGGGGACTCGAGTTGCATTTAAGTGAGATATACAGAGACTTCAGACTCGACTTGGACTCGTGAACAATCTTTTATTTCAGTGTTTTCTTCCTGATCTGCTGTCTGCTTGATGGGAAGCATTTCCACTGTCATAACATCACATAAACACTGATGTGTTTGCAGTCTGTAGCCCAGAGGAACTAAGCTTCCTGATTTTTTTTTTCTTTCTTCCTTTCTGCAGAATTTATTTTTGTACATTTCATTATCATTTATTTGCTCTGTTTTACAGAGCCATTTTTCTTATTTGCTCATTTACCTGTCTGTCAAGTATGTTTTTGCCATTCTTTCACTTATTGGTTAAAAACTGTGGGTACTCTCATCTGATTGGATGGGGAAGTAGATCCCGCCTCCTCACACGGACGAGGCCGCAGCAGATCGAGTGAGCTTGAGCAAGCACACTCTGATTGTCGAGAAAAAAAGGCAACTAGGGTGTCCTGTAACCGAGGATTTGGTTCAGGAGGAGAAAAGGGGAACGTGCAAGACGACCAGGGATCGTTGGGTCCCGAGTTTCTTAAATCTGACCGTCCTGGTGAGTTAAGAGGAAGTTAACGCTGCTAGCTTAAGTAGCAAGCATGGCAGTCACGTTCATTTCCCTGGTGTGTGTGCGTCACACATGCAGGGATGAAGTTGTCAAAACGTGATGTTTTGGATGATTTAACTGTTATTTAATTAAGGTTAAGAGGGCATATTTTATGATTAACGCAATAGTGTAATGTTACAACTTAAGCAAAAACTCTCGATTAAGTATTTTTTTTTCTTTATCACTGAATTGGCCACTGGTGAAGTGCTGCTCGCTGCTGCCAGCACAAAACAAAACAAAGAACATTATTTGTGCAGTTGCAGCTACAAGTGTACTGTAAAAACATTTTGTTAAACATAGTTTTGTATGTTGATTTGAAAATGTTAAAAATTTGTAGTTAAAACAAACTCAGTTGATTAAAAACTGTTTAATTTTGATTGTACACTGAGTTTAATACATGATTCAGGAAGACTTGGAAAATAATTTTTTTGGTTAATTGATTAGAATTAACAAGGCTGGGTTTAAAACATCCCATTTAATGCACTGTGAAAGTGAAAATTTACCAGACCATTATGTTAAAGGCCTTCTATGCAGATTTGTAATGCTGCATAAGTTCAAAAGTGTTAAACTTGGAATGAGGACGAAGCTATGGCCATATTTTTATGTAGACATATTCACATGTGAGTTTTATGTGCTGAATATCAAAGCTGTAGCAATAAAGGAGTTTATTGTCATGCAGGCTGGGTTTTTTACCCCCTTCCTGTTGGTGTTGATCCGGATGGACTTTATGATTTTGGAGTTTCTCCTCTTTGAGGAGATGGCGAGCCAAGAAGAGAAAGACACCACCTTTCCCTCAAGATCCACGGTGTGGTAGGAATTTCCTGGACCACACAAACACTGACTATAGGAAAACTAAGGGTGCACCCGAGACAAATATGTATATATGTATTTTTTTCTCTTGTCGGAGAGCAAATATCCGATGAGTTTTTTGGACTCTTTGGACTCGAGACACTTGGACCATTGACTTGACTGGATGCGGAATACAGTGAATCAGGCTACCTGGGATGGTACCAGTTACCACGTGAAATCTTTCTTTTTTTTCTTGCCAACTATTTGTTAATTGTATTGTTATATTATTGTATTTTGCCTTTATTAATATAGAGCGTTCTCTTTAAGTCGCCTGTCTCCCGCCAGTTCTTTATCACTCGTTATACTGCCTCACGAACCTAGAGTTGGCCCACCGGAGGCTATATTGAGGCCTCTGTCACAATCAATAAAAAAGTGACAATGTTTTTACAAGAAACTGCAGCCCTGTGTTATAAAAATCCAGAAAGCCGGATCCACCTTCATCATCCACCCACACCTGGAGATGTGAAAGCCAAATGTTAGCCTCTATATTAGCAACTAGCTTAGCGCCACAACGTTAGCTTGCTACACCTTTGTACTAAAACAATGTTAACTCTGATTAACTTCACTGAATATGTTCAGAGGAATGAGATCATGTTAAACTGGGACCAATACATCATCAAACCCACTGGAAACAACTGGTTTTACTGAGTTACAGCTGTTGTTTAGTCATGTTAGTAATCTTTATTTAATCTGCAGGTAAAAAGTTCAATGATAATATTTTCTGTATTCCTTCTACATAAAGTCATTTCAACCTTTTATTTTCATTTGATTATTATGATTTTGTGATGCACTAGAGCAAGGATCACCAACTCCGGACCTTTCGGGCCAGTGTCCTGCAGGGTTTAGATGATGCAACACACCTGATTCATATCAAAAGGTCCTCCAAGCAGCCACTTAACAAGCCATTCATTCAGAAATAATTAAAAAAGCTTCAAACTACATCGTTAGCTCTGAAACACTCTCTTACAACTGTGGGTCCAGATGGATTTGGATACACATTAAAAACTTTTTTTATGTTAGAAGTATATTAACTAAATTTCCATGTGCATCTTCAGGTTTTTCCGAATTCAGTAAAGAAATGGGTTCGTCAGAATAAATTAAAGCTTGGTGCTGTTAGAAAATGTAGATAAAGAGGAGGGATGCATTGTGATGTGTGTTCGAGGCAAATTACTCATTACTAAAAAAAAAGTGACTTGAGACTTGACTTGGACTTGTAAAAATGACTTGTTATGACTTGTAAGCATCTCTGGTTGAAGAAAAATCAAAGTCAGATTTAAAGAATGAATCTGGACTGATCAAGCATGGGCCAAACTGATTCATGTGTGAAGTTTGTTTTCATTTTCTCAGGACGTCTCTGAGCTGCTCTGGTGAAAATTCAGAGTGGGTTTAACCACCGTCTCGTTTCAGTGATTTGGAGTGATGATGGCGTGGCATGAGAACCGCCCACATCAGCAAGATTCAGGAACTGCTGACTGCATGAACGCTGCAGGCCTCATTAACCGTGGACTCAGAGGCAGTAAAACCGTGGAAATGTCTGCTGTGGCAGGTGGATGTGGGCGAAGGAGAAACGATCTTACGCTGGTGATTCCACATGAAGCTAATTAGCAGCTACATGTTTGGAAATTAAAGTAGAGGAGAATCAACAACGGCTGCAGCAGGATTTTTTTATGCTTTCTTCACTGCTGACGAGACATATTTCAACCCAAATAAGCAAAAAGATCTTTTTCCACTTTAATTTGCAGTTTTCTGGGTTCATTTTGGGGTTATAGCATCTCTGTGGAGATACTGACTTAATCCACCGAGACCTGACAGTGAGGAAGATCATCAGAGCTTCATGACTTCAACAAATGAGATGATCTGTGTGGACAATCCTAATTAAAAAAGTTGGGACATTGTGTAAACAACTGGTCTCCTCACTTCCCAGATGTTTCCAGACAGATGTTAGAAGAAGAGGGGATGCTACGCCGTGCTGAACATCACCCTGGAACTACTTTTTACACCGTGCCGTATGTCACCCTGGAACTACTTTTTATATCGTGCTGAACATCGCCCTGGAACTACTTTTTACACCATGCCGAACATCACCTGGAACTACTTTTTACACCATGCCGTACGTCACCCTGGAACTACTTTTTACACCATGCCAAACATCACCCTGGAACTACTTTTTACACCATGCCGAACATCACCCTGGAACTACTTTTTACACCACGCCGAACATCACCCTGGAACTACTTTTTACACCATGCCGTACGTCACCCTGGAACTACTTTTTACACCATGCCAAACATCACCCTGGAACTACTTTTTACACCATGCCGAACATCACCCTGGAACTACTTTTTACACCGTGCCGTACGTCACCCTGGAACTACTTTTTACACCATGCTGAACATCACCCTGGAACTACTTTTTACACCATGCTGAACATCACCCTGGAACTACTTTTTACACCATGCCGTACGTCACCCTGGAACTACTTTTTACACCATGCCAAACATCACACTGGAACTACTTTTTACACCATGCCGAACATCACCCTGGAACTACTTTTTACACCATGCCGTACGTCACCCTGGAACTACTTTTTACACCATGCCGAACATCACACTGGAACTACTTTTTACACCGTGCCGTACGTCACCCTGGAACTACTTTTTACACCATGCCGAACATCACCCTGGAACTACTTTTTACACCATGCCGAACATCACCCTGGAACTACTTTTTACACCGTGCCGTACGTCACCCTGGAACTACTTTTTACACCGTGCCGAACATCACCCTGGAACTACTTTTTACACCATGCCGTACGTCACCCTGGAACTACTTTTTACATCATCATCCTGGAACTACTTTTTATATCGTGCTGAACATCACCCTGGAACTACTTTTTACACCATGCAGTGCGTCACCCTGGAACTACTTTTTACACCATCATCCTGGAACTACTTTTTATACCGTGCTGAACATCGCCCTGAAGCTAGTTTTTACACCATGCCGAACATCACCCTGGAACTACTTTTTACACCATGCCGTACATCACCCTGGAACTACTTTTTATACCATCATCCTGGAACTACTTTTTACATCATCATCCTGGAACTACTTTTTACATCATCATCCTGGAACTACTTTTTACACCATGCCATACGTCACCCTGGAACTACTTTTTACATCATCATCCTGGAACTACTTTTTACATCATCATCCTGGAACTACTTTTTACATCATCATCCTGGAACTACTTTTTATATCGTGCTGAACATCACCCTGGAACTACTTTTTACACCATCATCCTGGAACTACTTTTTATATCGTGCTGAACATCACCCTGGAACTACTTTTTACACCATCATCCTGGAACTACTTTTTATATCGTGCCGAACATCACCCTGGAACTACTTTTTATACCATCATCCTGGAACTAGTTTTTACACCATGCCTAACATCACCCTGGAACTACTTTTTACACCGTGCCGAACATCACCCTGGAACTACTTTTTACACCATCATCCTGGAACTACTTTTTATATTGTGCTGAACCTGTATATGTGTTGCTGCCATCAAACTCACAATCAGCTCATATTTTCCACAAAATGGTAAAATGTCTCAGTTTGGATCGAACACCCACCTGTTGCCTTGCTGCTCTTATCCGGACGCTCCTGGTAGAGGTGCAGAGTAAACAGGAAGTGGGAGTTCCTCTGAGCCTCCTGGTCGCTCGGCATCCGGGTGCTGCTCCTCTCCGCCAGAGCAGCGTCCAGGATGAACGCTGCCCGCTCGGCGCTGGTGGCCCGAAGCTCCGTCTGGTTCTGCAACTGATCAGAAGGCAGGAGGAATAAAAAGTTCAGCTGGTTTCTTGTTTGACCCGACTGAAAGTGTTCTGATAACAACGGCACAACAGGATGATGCTCTTCTTCTTCCCTTGGCTCCTCTGGGAGAAAAAGAGATAAAAGCTGAAATAAGACAGAATGAGGTTTGATAAAAGGGTGAGGAGACAGGAGGAGAAATGAAAGTGTCAGGAACAGCCAGGAGAGATAAAACGCTGGATAAGAACGAGGAAGGTCAGGACTAATTGGACTGGAGAGAAGTGATGAAGAGGAGGCAGCAGGAAGGGGGAGGAAGGCTTTTTTGCTCCATCACATAATCCAAATCATCTATTTGCTCCTCTTTGGGTGTGGAAGTTTTTTTTCTTTACCTGGGATCCACACACAGGATCTTCCCTCAGTGACACCGCGGGCCCGGGGGCCTCCTGGTGGCCCCCAGCTGAGGAGGAGAGTTGTGCCAGGAGGTCAGTGAGCACCTCCTCCCGACCGGAGATCTCCACCGCCGACACCCTGATGGAGAAACGAGCTCCGGACTTCTCTCTGCGCTCCTCGATCAGCTTAAAGAGCCAAGAGATGGCTGTTGGAGCCACGCCCAGACTCAGGGTAGAGCAGTCCCGACCAATCAGGGTGTAGGTCTTACCTGAGGGGGCGGAGGCAACACAGGGACGTCGTGAGGCATTTAAAACGTGGGCGTGTGTGAGGAGGAAGTGAACTGTGTTCTTACCCAGGTTGGCGTGTCCGAAGCAGAAGATGCAGCCGTCGGCGCCGTTCACCACCGACTGGATGACCTCCGCCACCGTCCCTGAACACACCTCGGCCTATCAGGAGAGAGATCCGTGTAAACTCACCAATCATGTGACAGAACGATGAGGTTGAGCTCAGAGCTGTGTGACGGTGTGTGTGGGGCGTCTACAGAATCCGTATGTTTACGGTTTATCAACTGTAATGATCACGTCAAATGAATGTTTAATGGAATCAGTTTGATCAGTTTCTGTGTGATGACATGATGCGGTCATAAATTTATCCATTAATTAATATTTTTAAAATTTTTTTATCTGTTTATCATGTATTTATTTACATTTTATTATCTATTCATCCATTTATTTAGTTTCCCATTATTTATTTATTTATTAGCTGATCATTTATTCGTCTGTTTTTTATTTATTTATCTGCTGCTTATTATATATTTATATTGATTTAATTTATTTTTAGAATATTTTTAACTTATGCATCTATTTATTCATTCAGCTTGTTTTATTTATTGGTGAAGCTTTGAACACTTTTTGTTTGTCTTTTTGTTTTGTTTCTTGTTACAGTTGTTTATTTTTTATGTATGAATGTAAAGAATCTGAGAGCAGACATTCATGCAACCATTTATTTTTTATGTTGTCACCTCAAAATGAAGCTGATCTCTGTAATTAAATCATTATCTTGAGAGAATGATGTTAAAAAGCTTCTGGATGACTGAACCTGAAGATTCACCTGCAGGTTGAGCCTGAACAACAAACTGAAACCAGATGACCAGAGAATGTTCGTTAAGTCCTTCAGAGGTTTGGACCGGGACCACATTTAGATCTGGTTCGTTCCCTCTGAGGATGAAGGTGGGAAACTGGTTCCGCAGAACTTTTCCCACCTGGGAGGCGTCCTGTGGGAAGATGGCGTCGAAGGTGAAGGTTTTGGGGGCGGAGGTGGATGATCGTCTGTTGGCCGCTGGCTCGCACAGAGTCAGCTGCTTCTTTCTGCCGTCCACCTTCAGGAAGGACATGGACTCTGAAGACTCGCTGCTGTGGACAGAGCAGATCCGGACCATGACTCGGACCTGGGGACAGACAGGAAGTCCACATCAGTACAGAGATGGTAAACATGATGAAGAAGCTATGTGATGATTGTTTGGACGAAAGCAGAACCTGGTGGACCCGTCCTGGTTCGGGTCTTGTCTGTGTACAGAATAAATTTATTTGGAGGACGTTCCAGCTGCTGGTCCATGACCTCTGACCTGCAGTGGCGTGTGTGTCTGAGTGTGTGTGTATAAAGACTTTTTATTGGCTCGTCACAGAGCTGCTGAGTCGGCGCTGATCCGCGATCTGAGACACAGCAACTTTTAAACGTGTCGCTGCGAGTCGTTGGAGCGAATCATTGACTCCTTGGTCGCCCCTGGCGACAGAAAACAGCTGATCTCAGCCCACGACGACAAGACGCCACATAAAGTCACAGTCCAGCAAATTTTTCTGATCAGGTGTGACCGGACTGGCCCAGGAAACATAGCCGCTGTTACCATGGTAACCACAGGTGTGAATGGAAGGAAAAGCACTCTGCCCAACAGAACTTTACAGGGATGAGGAGCAGATCTGATTCCAGAAAGAAAGAAAGAGAGGAAGGAGTGAAGGAAGGCAGAATTGTGGAAGGAGGAGAGAAGCTTCCGCTTCCTGGTTTCTGAAACCTTCATGAAACATGGAGCAGGTTCTGCTGCCGGCAGCAAACAGTCCATCAGCGGGTTTACGAGCGAGTCCCAGGGGGACGTTTCCCGGCTGTAAATACTAACCGCTTCACACTTTATGACCAACAAGCGCCAATAAAACCCGTCTGACAGCCACAGCCGGATGATGAGGAGGATTCCCTCCCAGCTGAGGCCTTGCTGTCAGCGTTCAGTCCAGACGTCCTGCTGGAGGAAGAGGATGGAAGCTGCAGATATGGATGGATCAGAGACGACGTTCACAATCACATCATGTCAGCTGATCCAATAAAAACTAAATGTTTCTTCTCAGTGTATCTTTAACACTTTAAATACAGTTTTATGATGAATAAAATCACCGTCCTCGTGCTGTCCCAGTTCAGCCTGACAGCTGGAGAGTTTTATATGTATGATATGACACAGAGACCATCATCATTATCATCATCATCATCTGGTGTAGTGGAGTCTGGTTCCAGGCCAGTTTAAAGCTTTGTTTTGTTTTTGTTTTTTTTTACGTGGCTGTGAAACCTGGAGAATTGAGAAGCTCCATGTTCATTTGGAAATGTTGAAGATAAAACTTAAAATCTTAAAATCTGTTTTAAACCCCACAGATAAACTGGTTTCCATGAAAACGCCTGCACTCTGAAAATGTTTGGAAAACTTCTGCTGTGGGGTCTGAAACAGGTCAGGGTGATGCTGATCCCTCTGTGGTCTGTAAACCATTCAGACACTAAAAACCCAAGAGATGAACCAGTGGCATGTCAACTCATAACAGCTAATTAAAAAAACTGTTTCATCTGTGAAAACCAGCAAAGATCAGACAGTTTGACAGACAGAAAACAGGATTTTATCAGCAGAAAGGTGATTCCCAGGAGCT
Source organism: Melanotaenia boesemani (assembly GCF_017639745.1). Taxonomy (NCBI): domain Eukaryota; kingdom Metazoa; phylum Chordata; class Actinopteri; order Atheriniformes; family Melanotaeniidae; genus Melanotaenia; species Melanotaenia boesemani. Next base: position 25,664,889 of record NC_055703.1, on the reverse strand, counting down.
GTTAGCTGGAAACTTGGCATTTCTGACCAGAAACTGTGAAGGACAAAGGGGGGAAAACCATCTACAGCAGATGAACAGGATCTGAAAGTGATGTCCTGAAGAATGTTGCTGTTACGAAGGCGTTCTTAGGGAAGAGAAGCAGGGAGAAAAGGCTGAGGTGTGTCACATGACACAAGAACTGGACTGAAGATCAGTGACAACAAGTCTGATGGAGGGATGGACCCTAACTAGAACCTGGAAACTCATTAATATTATTACTGAAGCAGTGTGGGATTATCTGGACAGAGAATGGAACAAAAGGTAGAAACATCCAAAGAAGAGCTTTGGAAAGTCCTTAAAGAAGTCTGGAGAACTATTCCTGAAGAATACTTGAAGAAATGACAGTAAGGTTGGTCTAATACACCCAAAATGTGCATTTAGGGTGCTTTTTTGTTCACACTGGCGCTGTTTGGTCCACTTAGGAGCGCCAATTGGGCGGCATCGCTCAGTGGGCGGAGTAGTCGTCCTGTAGCCTGAGGGTTGCTGGTTTGAACCTTGGCCTGTCGAGCTCATGTCGAGGTGTCCATGAGCAAGACACCAAACCTTCAAACTGCTCCTGATGGGTTGTGGTTAGCTCCTTGCATGGCAGTTTCCACCATCAGTGTGTGAATGAGTGAACAGGATGTATAAATGTAAAGCGGTTTGGGTATCATTCCAGCTACAGTAAAAGTGCTGTATAGATACAAACCATTTTTACTGTTTAACACAAATCCTGGTCCAGGATAGGACGGTCCATTTGGAGCAGTGTGAGCGCTCATTCACACTCTGGACCAAAAAAATTAAACCAGGTCTGCTTGGAAACCAGGCATCTTGTTCCCTTCCAAGTGAACCCTGGTGCAGTTTGTTTGCAGTGTGAATGCAAAGGGACCATCCAGTGAACCAAAAAGAGGAACTAATGGATGTAGCGCAATATGTCAGATAACTCAGGACAGATTCTAGTGAAAACCATGTTAGGTTTAAATGCGAAAGTAAAACCAGAAACCACAAGACTGCCCCAGATAGCAGACACAGGCTAAATGCGGGCCAAATGAAACTGCAGATGTGGGCCATATTTGGGCCAAACATCTGTTGTTATCTGGGTTATTGTTGCTCCATTGTTTAGTTGCAGTGAATGAACTGTTTTCGGTCCTGGCCAATAGATAAACCCGATTTATGTTCTTCCTTCTTCTTTGTCAGGGGTTGTTTTGGGGAATATCGCCCCCTGGTGAGCAGATGTTATAACTGCATGATGTCCAGGCCGTTTGGTGCAATGTGAAAGCAAACCAAACCAAAGGAGAAGTGGAAAATTTTCTGGATTCCCGCCCAATCAAATTGAGGACCCCAATTTATCCATAAGAGGGTTCAGACTGTAATGAAGAATGAAAAAAAGCTCAGACCAAATATTCACTTTAAAGCTCCTTACTAACTAATTCTGCCTCATTTTCTGAGTTATTATTTATGTTTGAACATGTTTCAGTAAATTTCTGCAGCTGTTTCCTAATTTACTGGGAGCATAGAGAGAAATGAGGCTGGATAAAAAGTGCTGAACGTCATTAAAGGCGGTCAAACCTTCCATAACGACATCTTACCTTCCCCATTCCAGGTGTGTCCTTCACCTTTGATCCGGCTCGAAGGAGACATGGTGGGATGGCTGGCGGCGAGAGCTGCAGGGCCCCACTGAAGCCCCCGGTGTACAGCACGGGAGGAAGGGGCCCCGGGGCCTCGCTGGGCGGGGAGCAGGGTTGAGACTTCCTCCTGCGGGACAGACTGAGTTTCTGAGCCGCCCTAAAACAGCAGAGACACACAGATTCAGAAATAAATTACTTTACAGTCCAAGCTTTTGGATTTAATCCCAGATAGGACGGAGAATCCACGGCCATCTGCTTTTATACACATTTATGTGCATAATTTGTGCACAAGAACATTTGCACGTGGAATTTAACATTTTTTACTTCTACTTAGAAATGTTTTTAAATTTCAAAACAGCTCTGACCAGACAGGACCAGAATCCAGAGGAACAACAGGGAGATGTTATTTATTTACAGGTAGCAATCTCAGCATCCTGCATGCTTTAGTTTGTCTCACGAATCTCACGAAAAACAAGCCTACCATGTTTTTTACAATACTTTAATACGCTGTTTTTATATTACCCAGTACATCTATTTATTTATTTCTTCAATTGTAAAGTATGCGGTTTATGTTAAACTGCCAAGGGACTACAGACGAAGTTAGCGCATTTACATTTTTAAATCTAAATTAAAATGTTGATTAAGGTGTATTATAATATATATATATATATATATATATATATATATATATATATATATATATATATATATATATATATACACTAGGGCAACAAAGTATTTAGTCAGCCACAAATTGTTCAAGTTCTCCCGCTTAAAGAGATGAGCGATTACTATGAGACAAAATGAGAGAAAAAAAAAAAAACTCCAGAAAACCACATTGTTTGATTTTTAATTAATTTAATTGCAAATTATGGTGGAAAAAAAGTATTTGGTCAATAACAAAAGTTAGTTTGTGAGCTCGTCATCAAACAGCTGACAGTGAAGTCATAATGACCACTATTCTGGTGAAAATCAGAATAGTAGGCAGGTCAGACGACATACATGCCAGATGCGTTTTTTTCTCTGGACCAAAACACGTTTATTTCTCTTGAACAATTTTAACATCAAGCGAAGTCAAAGGGTCGTCCTGTACTGATGCTGGAAATATGTAAGTTACATCAAATCAAATCACCTTCATTGCTTCAGACATTTAAAAACTAACCGAGGTTAACAGAAGAATTAAAATTCTATATAAAGGGTGGAGGTTTTTGTGTTTTGTCCTCCAACTGCAGCTACGTCTCATCTGTGTGTTGCAGCAGTCACTTTTTTATTAATTAATAGTTTGATACTGGACATTTAACAAAGACAAAGAAAAACTAAATATCTCTAAACAAACTTTGGCTCTGCAGCATTTATTTATTTATTTGCTAGTTTCACATTTATTATGCATTAGATTGTTAAATAATATTCATCTCCTGTTCGTAAATGTTTACATGTGAGCTTCAGATGGATTTTCATTATAAATGTTACCTGAACTTGAATGAATGAACTAAACAAATGTTTATTTGGCTTCAGACTCAGCAGAAATAGACTTTTTCTTCCTCTCCATCACTCCAAGGAGAAGCAAAGCGATTTCCAGAGAGCTCTGTTGGCACCATATCAGGTGTTTGTGAATGCAAACGACCGGGAACTTTACGATCATGGGGTTGATTTTTTGACTGGCCTTCATATTTTGTTTCTGTACTTACAAACTTTCTGTATTTCATTCGTAGGATGGAGTTTAGGACAGTTTCTAAGAATGAGGCTCTGGATTTCACTCTAGCCTGGCTGGAATACAGATTCCACTCCGACTGTGTTTCTGCTTGTTTTTCTGCAGATTTTGTTTTTAGTAACAGCTGAATTTACCTCTGCAGCTCTGGAGGATAACAGAGGAAGAGGAGGAAGAGTGTTGGATTACTGGAGTGGAATGGGGGAGTCGAAGGGGACTCAGTCCCTGATCATTAGAGAGGAGACTCTCCTTGCACTCCTCTTCTTCATCCCTTCATCCCCAGTGAGTCCAATCAGAAAACAGAGTGTGTAATCGCAGCCTCCATGAAGGACAACAGAGCCACACAACAAACTGCAGTGCTGCAGGCTACACGTGTGTGTGTGCGCGGTGGTAACACACTGACATTTACATGCTAACTCGTGTGCTGAGAAATATCAACACGAGAGGAAAACAATCACCAGAACAATCAACATCTGAATCAGATGTGAAACGAATCCAAACGCGTAAATCTCAGAAAATAACTTGCTGAGCTTTACCTGCTCGGGTCTGGATCAAGTTCAAACGTAGAATCAATCAATATATTAATCAATGGTGAAGAGAAGATCAGGCAGAAAACTCAAAGATGGGGAGCAAGAAAGGAGAGAAAGAAAGCAGCAGTGGGAAGTAGAACGTGAAGAGAAGGAAGTAAAGAGGATTAAAAATCTTCGGAAAAGCAACCATCAAGCCGACACCATGACTCAGCAGAACAGGGTTTATCTGTATCAGCAGCAGCGTAGCGAAGAATTTCAATCAGAACAAAAAGCAGCAGCAGGAACGTCTGCAGATGCTGCTCATACACCAAGCCCACAAAACCAGACACGCCGCAAACACAACAAATAAAATCCTCCACATACTCCGAACACACCAAAACTATTAAACCTCGACACTCTTAAGCAGGGATGGGCAGCTCTGGTTCAGGTTTTAGATGTTTCCCAGTTTTAACATACACGACTGAATCAATGGGTCATTTTACAGAACATGACAGCAAGCTGTTGGATCCATTTCATATGAATCAGGTGAGTTGGAGCAGGAAAACATCTAAAACCTACAGTACCACTGGCCTTAAGGACCGGAGTTAATGTTCCCTGCTCTAAACACACCAAACTATCCATCCAACAAATACTGTAAACACACCAGAACCACCAAACTTTGTAAACACAATAAACCCTTCACACCAAACATGTCCAACACAAACACATCAATCCTCCAAACATCAAAAACAACCACACACTTAAACCACTAAACACTCCAAAACAAATCAATCAATAGGCCTGTCACGATAACAAATTTTGCTGGACGATAACTTTTCTTAGAAATTATCGCGATAAACGATAATATTGCACAAAGTGATAATGTTGACAGTTTGAGACCATTTTCAACTAAAGACAATACCATAAAAATGGACGTACACCCTTACAAAGGTCAGTAAACTTTCATTTCTAAACAACATTTTACACTGCAACTCAAAGACATTTTAAATAACAAAACAATAAATAAAATTGACTCTGTCTCATTAACAATGAATGAAAACCAAACACAACCAAAGATAATAAGTATGATGGATAATAAAGTCTGCTCTGTAAACAAAATTGCCTTTAAAATATATATATATATATATATAAATATATATATATATTTATATATATATATATAAAATTAACAAAAACTGCCAGTTAGTATCATTGTATTAAAAAAATGAGCCAATATCCTGTTAAGCCCCCCCCACAGCCAACAGTTTTTATAACAGCTGTGTTTGACTGATCCTACAAATTAACAGCTCAGTTAAACTATGCATAAGACTGAATTTAGTGCAATAGATATTAAGACATTTTAGTAAAATAAAGCTGATGCTTTCAGTGTAATTTATGGCCTTTCAAAAATCCCATTCGTAAGCTGCTGACTCACTTACCAGCTGTGTGGTGGAGTTTGATGTTTTATTTGAGGCTGTAATGTTTGAAGGAAGAGGGCGAAACTGTAACATTAAACACGACAAAGACCAAAGAGACAGATTTTACTGCCCATCATAAACGTTAATGTTCCCTCAGCTGCACGTAATGAACACCCCCCCTAAAGAACTGACTTCTAATACACGTTTCTCAGTCATGCTTTAGGTTTTCATCCTCATCTTTACATCTGTGACCTGTTTAAACCTCAATGTCTGTTTTTTATCTGACGGAAAACACAAACATTTATACTCACAGTTCCTTCCAATCCATTATCTGCTCAGAGTTCTTCGCCTTGAGGAAGATACGTATCCAGACTTGTTCTGGTCCTCATTCACCATCATAAAGAACCGGAATCACACCTCTGAAATCTGATGAATCTGCTGGCGAAACCCAGCAGTGAGGAAATCTGCACGTGTTTCCAGGACAAAGCTGGTTGCAGATGGGATGGGAAATTCTCAGAAAGTTTTTAAACCAAAATCCACGAACTGTGCAACAATTATCCAAAGTTATCAAATCAGAATTCATCAATAAGTGCTGCAGGATGAGTCGATACAGAAGATATCCTGATGCTGATACCCTTTCCTTCAGTTCCAGATCTTTTAATATCTCTATCAAACTCTTATCATCTCAGTAAGTCATCCACTGGATCCTGTTTCCAGATGAATTCTGAAATCCTGACAGGATGTGGGAGATTTTTAGAGGCGCACAGAATATTTCTTCAAATATCTGTAAATCAGCTGCTCATAGGACAATATGTCGCAGTTTGTTGGTCAAAAATGGCTTCACAGCTTCTAACAAGTACTCAGCAGTCTGACTGTAGCATCAAAGTGTTGATCAGTTTGTTTTCAGATGGTCTTATGATCAGAGTCCTTCAGCGAACACCGAAATCCTCCAACAGGTTTCACGTTTTACGCACAAACATCCAGCTGGAGTAAACTGAGCTCTTAAACGTACTGGTCGCTCTTCTTTCAGAGTCATCTGTGCCAAATATTAAAGACCACAATATTATTCAGTATTTACAACCAGTCAAAGAACTCGTCTTCATCACCTCCTCATACGTCTCTGATCTGCAGGACTACGGTCGCTCCACTGGGATTTTAAGGGCCAGTTGATGTTTGGTTTGATAAAATCCATCAAACCTCCAAACAATTAATTCATTTTCAGTTAACAATCAGTGTGTAACTAGTTTTCCACATTCACACCTGATCAGCCTCATTTTTACCAAGTCAGAAATGTCCTGTATTTGTCAGATTTGTCTTCTTTAAAACCATTTTTATGTGTAAATGAAAGAAAAGATTAAGATTTGGCTAAAAGTTCCTCAGCCTTTGTTTCTGCTTGAGTTTGTCTCAAAAACGTCAAACCATCGCTTCATTCTCTCATCCTGGATGTTATCTCCACAGTTCGTCCATCACTAACTTCTGATCTGCTGCTTCCAGGAAAACGGACCAAACTCCGCAGAGAATTAGGTGATTCAGGTTCCGTCCACATCCGTCAGTTCTCCGCCCGGGATTCATCCCCAACGTGCAGCCTGGTCGCTCAGAGTCGGAAGTTTTCAGGAAACGAGGACTCCAGTTTGACGTTAAAAACAATCCACAAAGTTGTTGGATTCAGTTTTTTATAGGAAAATATGTGTCACACGACATCCCTCCATCCAACGCTGCTCCACACCTCCACCTGCCAACCTCAGAGCTGTCATTATTCTGCTGCACATGAATCAGTGGCTTCCCTCCTCCTTCCATCTCTCCTTTCTTCTCTTAATCAACCATATTTTACATCCTCTAACTCTTCACCTCTCCTGTGCATCTTTTCTTCTTTATCTTTTGATCCTATCTCTTCTGTATCACCATCTCTTTCTTCATCTTTTCCACATTCCCTCTCTTCATCCTCTTCGCTCAGTCTTTTCCTTTCTATTGGTCCATTTCTTCACCTCCCTGATTTCCCCTTTCTTCCACCTCTCCCTCCACTCTCCTCTCTCCTGGAGCTCTCCAGTCTGTTCCTGCAGTCTGTATCGCAATGCTGTTCCACTCCACCTCCTCCTCCTCTTCCTCCTCCTCCTCCTCCTCAACTCCAGGAGAGAGAGGGATGAAAGGCAGCGGCAGCAGCAAAGGAGGGATAAAGAGAGAAACGAGGTGGAAATAAAGCACTGAATTCCAGCCTCTCGCTGTTGTTGTTGCCGGGAAACACGGGCGAAGCTCCAGCCTCCCTCCTCCTCCTCCTCCTCTCCCTCGGTCCGTCTGCATCTCTCACCTTCCTCCCTGTCTTCCCTCTCTTTTCACAACCCCGCCCTCTCACTGCTGACACACAGCAGCCGTGAAAACACACACACATACGCTCGACATGCTGCATGAATACTTCATGAGATGACTGACGCCCCCACGGCTGGGCTTCAAACATGCTCATGATTGTGTGCACAGGTCAGACGCCTGATAAGAAACGACAGATGGATGAAACCTGGAGATCAGATCCCACTTCACTGTGATTGTTCATCAATTAATCAATGACCTAATCAGCAGAAAATAAACCAAATCTGAATAATCAATATGGTCTTTGAGATCATTCATGATGGAGACGTTTTCTGCCTTCAGCTCCTCAGACATGAACTGTTTTAGTTCTACTAATTACACTCCAACAGGTTAACTTAGTAAACAGTCCGACTGGGAATCCTGATCAGAAACATCCAACAGCAAGACAAAAGAAAAAGAACACAGAAAACTAAATAAGGGGTGATTTTAAGCTCTGAAACTGTTCATTTCAGCCCCACTGCACTCAGTCCATGAAACTGATGTCAGAGGTCCGGAAACCAACTTGTTATTTAGCTCTGCTGCATGGTGGCAGCACACAGTGCGAGCAGGGGCATCATTTATACATTTAGCACAACACACATGGCTTCAAAGTGCTTCACAAATAAGGTACAATAAATTAAAATGGGTCTGAATACGACAAAGAAAAAAACGTTTAAACTAAGTTAGAAACTTGAAGGCATGAAGCAAAGACATTTTCAGCAAAAAGCAAGAGAAAAAAATAATTCTGATCAGGTTTTTAAACTGTTGAAGCGTTTGTAATCCATATGAAAATTCCTCTTAAAGGTCATGTTAGATATCCCTATTGTGTTTTCCTGGTTGTCCGTGAAGGCACTATTTGGTCACATGACATCTGTTCAACCAGTCCCACTTCCTGGTAGTCTCCATACAAGCCATCTTCACCACCAGATGTGTGGGAGTATGGGAATGGGAAGGCTGCAACAGGTGAGTCTTGTCCAAATGCTTTCCTGGTTGATTATTGTTTAAAACTCTGTCGTATGTTGTAGACGCTGCAAACCCACTGCTGACACCAGGGTTCTCGTGTGGGACGGATTTTTAAGAGGATTGGTGAGTCTGCTGTGTTTGCTACATGCTGTCAGCATTAGCATGCTTGTGCTTTGGCTCACTAGTATAATGCTAATATAGCATTATACTACATTAGCTTTACTTTGAATAAGTTATGTTCATTGTTAGGCTAGAGCCTTTAAAAAAGCCATGTTGGCCTAGCATGTATTTTAAATTTACTTTTGGTTTTATTGGTATTTCTGTCAATGCACTTTGATTTCAAATGGTGCAACGCTCTTTGAATTTTATTTGCATTGTTGTATGTACATGGAAATGACTTTAATGTTTGATGGTCGATGATTTATAATTTAATGATATTTAATTATTTAATGTGTGTACACCAAGACAAAACTAGCTAGTGGGTATGAACTTTGAATGACTGAATGTTTGCCTTGTTTGTCTGATGCAGGCCAGGTGTGCCCTGTTGAGTACAAATCCTTCTAGAGCTAGACTCAAGAGTCTGAACCCTGCAACACACAACAACCTTCTGCAGGCTGGTAAGAGGCTGTTTGCAAGCCAGCCCACTCCCATCTTTTTGCCCTGCACACCGCTGACATTCACATTGGTTGAATAGCGCGCATATGGACATATATTCAATTTTCATGGACTTGGTTTATTATTGGACAACTCATACATAGTGCATTGTGAAAGGTGAATAGAGTGATTGTGACCTAACTTGGTGAAGTTGATGGAGCAATTCCACCTAGGTTGAGTTTGCATACTGGCTCATTACATGTTGTGAATCATTTGGATGCAATAAGTCAACTCTTGAAATTGAATTATGTGAACATGTTTTTCCCTTTTATTCTGCAGATTGTAAATATTGTACATACTGTTATTTATAATTTTTTTTTCCACATTATTATGGCATAAACTCACTGAAGGTCAAAACCTTGCCTCTGGGATTACTGTACCTGCACCTCCCTGAGCTGATATCTACATCTTCTGATTCTAGCCTTAGACATTATCTTTTTCCACAGCTATCTTAATACATGCTACACGTTTCTTATACAAGGAAAAAAAAATCCTCATAGTTTATACAAATGAAATGAAATTTTATTTATGAAGCACTTGTGATACAAAAAGCAGCACAAAGTGCTTCACATAATAAAATCTACCATTTTTGTATAATGAAAAACACAAGCCTTGACACCCAAATATAAAACATAACATAAAAATTTTCCTCCAAGCCCCCACTAATTTTAATCATGGAAACAAAACATCTGATCATATATATGCTGACGACACTCAACTCTTTATTACTGTTTCACCAGGGGCATCTGGTCCCTTGCAAAGTTTAAGGGCACATTCATACCAGGATATTCAAGGGGACTCAGTTCAAGTGGGCAAAAAATTTAGAAAAGTTTCACACCTTCCTCAGGTTTGGTTTGTTTTCATGCAGCTCTTCGCTCAAGCGGATTAAACAGCCTGGTCAGTGTCCTGCAGTTACAACAACTGCTCACTAGAGGGCAAAATTCCCTTTAAATATGACCAAAAAAACGACCAAGAAGAAAGAAGAAAATCAGGTTAATCACTTGGTCAGAACTAAACAACAGAGCAACGATCAATTTAGGAGTTGCTGATTTTACATTGGTATTCCTAATACAGTTTGCAGCAGAATCTTTCCAGTATGAGCAGCAGGAGAGCTAGGGAGCTATCCAGCAGGCTGATCTATGCCTGTCTGTTCAGTTCACTGGATGCTCCGTTTGCTTACACACTGTAAGCGAACCGCACCAGGATTCACTTGCCAGAGAACTAAGGTTTCCGGTTCAAAAGCGGATCGGAGTTCAGTGTGAAGTGTGAATGCACTTTCACGCTGCTCCAAACGAACCGTCCTATCTGTGGAAGCGGACCAGGGTTTGTTTAAAGCAGACTAAGCAAGGCTACCCTGGGTGCCTCAGTTAAATCAGTGCTTGGATGTGCCAGAATTTTGTTCAGCTAAATAAACAGAAATCCAAAATGAGTATTTTTGGAACTACAGACTTGTGCCCAACGACCGACTAGAAAATTGGGTGTAAATCTTTGTTCTGGTTCTCAATTGGTTTGAATCCTACTTGAAGAAAAGGGACTATGTGCAGTTGATGAATACAGATCTACTGTAAGATATGTGAACTTCCCAAGGCTCCGTCTTTGGCCTCCTACTGTTCAACATGCTCCCACCAAATGCTCCCGGTCAAATCAGTACGATAATCTGTCTTGAATTAATAAAGATTGATCTGCAACTTAACTGTGGAACCACAGATGAGCATCCAAAGATTGGTCCAGCTTCAGTCAGCAATGATGAAAAGAACAGATTAATCCAGAAATATTGGTGTTACTTTGGACTCTGAGCTAAATTTTAACAGCCGTATTAAAGCAGGAACCAAATCAGCCTTTTAGTACCTGAAAAAATATCTAGAATAAGTGGAATGATTGCTCAGCATGAAAACCTTTCTTTTTTTTAGTAGACTTGACTACTGCAATGAAATTTTACAGGTCTCTCTAAAAATCCCAACCAAACATGAAGACGCCATAGACTGGGCTCTTACGAAGAATCTAGGCCACAATAGGGTGACACAGCTGGTCGCTGTTTATTCAAACACATATTCAAGATTCAATATTCTTTATTGTCATGTACAATGTACATGTTGGTTTCACCTCAACTTTGCACAGTTAAACATGTAAGAGCAAACAAAGTAAGCTGGAAAGGTCAAATATCAAATTTAAACTGTGGAAACACTCAGACGTCATCTCACTTCTTCCTCCAGATTATTTTGATTGTGAGCCAGAAAAAGTCACATGATTAACTACCAGCAACATGACCCATTGGCACAACCTATAAACTACCCCACCTACAGGTGGCAGGAGGCATTGCACCTTTCTGAACCAAACAACCATTTAAGATGTTAAATCCACATCATAGCAAACATAATTTCTGATGATCCTTCTAACACGGGATGTATTTTCAGTCCCGATGATGATGTTATCACCCAAATCCAAACAGGAAGTAATGGTTTTATTAAAATGCCTGTAGAACTGAGAACTGGTAACAGATTTTATTTGTGGTTCTTGAACTCATCTCCCAGAGTTGAACTGCACATTCAGCCAGTTTGCACTTTGTTAAAGAAACATTTCAGAATTATATCTGATGTGGAAATGTAATCAAATGAGTACATTTTTCTCTCCGGCTACCTGTAGCAGACAGGTATTTTAAAGTTTTTTCTACTGACATTTTTCTTTTGGAAGTCCATTCTCACAGCAAAATGCAAACAGCATGTGTAACATGAAGACAGATGTTATGAGTCCAGTGTGCAGAACATAAACAGCTGTGTTTACATCAGTTGCACAATAAAGACTCAGGTGAATCCATGTGGTTTCTAACGAGTCCCAAAGAAAGTCACTGTACTGCTTTCCTGCATTTAATAACTCGGAAAAGTGAATTAAAACCAAAAAAGAGTCTGAATTAGTGTGACTGTGACTTGCAGCAGTGCTAATCCCTCTGTTTCACAGCATCATGAGAGCAACGCGTAATTGGATAATTAGTGAGCAGAGCAGCCAATCAATGCTGACAGAAAATCAATCACCTCTGCAGTGAGAGGGACTAAAACTCCCATGATTCTCAGATCCAGATCCAGGTCATCCGGGATCAATACTCTGGAACGGACATCGATCAGATGAGGTGATCCGTCAGCGTTAACCAGGAGAGAACAGAAACTGATTCCAGGCCAGCTCAACATTCACACAACAGCCTGAAACCAACAGATCTGAGGGAGGTACAACCACACCATCCCTGGTCCACGGCCCACCTGGCTTCACCGGAGCGTCTTGGGGTTAAGATCTCTTGTAGATGGAAGAGTTGAGGCCGACAACACCTGCTCCTTCCTCATGTTTTCTCCACCAACTTCTCTAAAGATGGAAAAAACCTCAGCAGCCGGTTTGAACGCAGCAGCTTCCTCCAGCTCCGTGTGATTTAACCTGCCCCACACAACACATTAAACAAGCAGAAAAGAGTTTTATTCCATCCAGTCAGAAAGGCTGACGCCCCCGCCTCGCTCCACTTCCTGTCAGGCTGAAAAATGACTTTATTGCTTTTTACCGAGACACAAAAGAAAGAGGCTGGAGGTGTTTGGACTCTTCTTCTGTGGTGTTTCTGGCTCTGCTTCAGTCCAACATCCTGTCAGCACATCAACAGCAGCTTGTCAGCAGCGCCGCCTCAACACCACCAGCTTTCATCCTCCTGTTAATTATCCTGCCACATCACAGACGTCTGCAGGTCCAAACTTAGCCTCTTTCCTCCACCTCCTCCACCGACATCTTCAGCTCTCTTCAGAACGTCAGATCAGGACTGACAGCATCTCCAACTGCTGAACACACCAATGAGTGTGTGAGGAAAACCTCTTGATGAATGGAGATGTAGCTTAAGGCTGTACTGGTTAACCCCAAACTGGACCATGAACTTCTGCAGAACCAACCACCCTGATCCCAGGCTGCGTACAGCTCACATAGACCCGTCACCGCTGATGTTTCATCTTCTGTTTGGAAAGAAAACTGACTGTGAAGCTGTCTGTGGTTCATGTTAGACATGGTGGAAGTCATCATATGAGGACAAGGAGATTAAAAACTGATGAGTAAGATGCAGCGTCCATGATGTGGAGCCTGTGGGACGAACCCATCAGCTGTTTGGGTCCAGGTCGTGCCGGTCTGTGCAGCCTCTGCAGTGAATCTGTTCGGTAACTTTGATGCAGCTTCTGAAAGTCAGCAGCCGCTCTGATTGTGTTTCACCGACACCCGACCCTGCATGGTTAATCAGCCTGCAGCCATCAGGTCGGGATCTGAAGGACCGCAGGAGACCGGAGCAGCAAGCCGCTCTCTGATCACAGGATGTCGACAGGAAAACCCGGGCCAGAAGCCAGAAACTCACTTTGGGGCCATGAATTCCTCAGTGAGGAGCTCAATTTAAAATTTACTTCATTTTTTATTTTAACAGAATACACACACACCGACCTGCAGAGGACACATTTAATCTCTCACGTCCTGGTCCCACAACACAACATTTAACATGAGCACGAGTCCAGAGCGGTGTGAGGTGTCAGCAGCATCATGTGACTGAAACCACGAGTGTTTTTAAGCTCCTTGTTTGAGGTTTTCAGGGTTCTGTTGAAGCTCACAGAATCTGGTTTCAGAGCTGCTCTCAGAACTTATAGACACCTCACCGGTGTGTAAAAAAAAAAGAAAAGACAGCTGAGTGAGACAAAAAATTGCTGCATCAGAGCAAAAACCGAGACTCAGACGAAGAACCAAACCCACAACAGAAGGAAACGTTGAGCTCAGATGGAAATTGCCAGAAGATTTCTGGCTCTGAGCCAACAGACGGCGAGGAGTCAACAACACGTTCACACAGCGAACTCCTACAATATGTCGGATTTTCTCACTCCGTCTGTTTGGCTTTTTTTTCCCTCTGAACACATGCGGCAGGAACCACAACAACACTGTCTCTTCATCTTCCAACACTCTCATCCTCCAGTTCATCCAACTCCATCATGTTCCCATGATCATCTCAGGAAGAGCAACCTGGAAGAAGCTGGAGTTTGTTTTAAACACCTAAAAGTCTTTAATGATGAGTCCACACATGCCTGAACCAGATGAGCTGAGTCACAGCAGCCTGTAAATGTGAACTTAGCTGATGTGGTTTCTGAAGAGCTGGATGCAGAAATGGAGACGATAACCGGCAGCATCCCTGTGATGATTGACAGCTGGAGCTCATGTCTGAGCATCCATCCATCTTAACAGGCAGGCTGACACCACTGAGTCTAAATTCACCGAGAAATGTGCGTCTGAGCTGAAAATAAAACACAGCTCCAGGGAACCTCAGCTGGCTGCATAAATCAGTGCTTCTGGATTCAGAACATCATGTTTGCTGCCTCACAGAGACGCTAACCTCTTCCTCAGAGCAGAACCTGCCTGGTTTACTGAAATCTTAAAGATGTAGACCAGGACCCAGTCTCAAAGATTTACTGGCCCTTCTCATAAATTTTGCATCCAGAGATGTTGGATCAGGACTTGCTCAGTGTGACACAGCCCGATGACCTCCACAGTTTCTCACACATCAGAATCATGGGAGCCCTTCCGGTCCAGCTCGGCCCGTTGGGTGGCCGATGGCTTCAACACAAACTCCTGTGTTTATTTCCAGATGAGAGGAGCTGGTCAGAGAGCGCCTGGTCTGTGTTTGGAAGCTGCCGGGCTTCAGATGTGACTGTCAGTGACAAAGCAGGCAGAACTGCCCTCCTCTGAAGTGGGATGCAATATCTGCTGTTCACCGTACACAGAGCATGGAGGACAAAGTGAACAGACAGAATAAAAGATCTCAGCAGTTTCTCCTCACAGGACTTCATCAGGTTTTAATTCCTGCTGCAGCTCTGCACATCTGAGATAATGAAATGATTAAAGTTAAATGTCCTCACATGAAACACAGACTCCACAGATCGAAGCTCATCCCACATTCAGCTTCAAGCTCCATCATCAGCAGAAACACAGGCGGGAAGACGAAGAGGAGTCCTCCATAATTCAGAGGACAGAGTGAGACGAGTCCTCACCACCCACCACCACCTCTGCTGCTTCCGATGCAGGACTCAGACAGAACCAGCAGGTCTCACTGGTTCTACTGGATCTGGTCAAGCCTTGAATCAAATGTTCATGATCTCAGCTCAGTATAATCCGCTTGGATCCAACGACAGCATCCCGACACAGAAGTGCTGCGGTGTTGGACGTGAACATGATGGAGGTTCTGTTCAGAAACAGGTCTGGAGACGAAGATGAGCCTGAGCCTGATGATGATGATTCTGAGCTGCTTGAAATGAATCATGAAGGTCCTGCTGGTTTCCATGGAGATGAAGGAGGTTTTATAGAGAAGGATTCTCTCTTCCTAACATAACATATCTTGGGCTTCTGTTTTTTCTGGATCCTCATGGTGTTTCTAAGGTGAATGTGGGGGCAATTCCTGGATCCTCCTGACTGACCACTGATAGAGGTGTCCATCATCATCATCGGCTGATGGCTTTCTGAGATATTTACCTGCGTTACATCTCTATTAAAACACCTGGAAACCTGCTCAGGTTCACTTTTTATCTTCTACTATAGCACAGTTCCTCTTTCCTAGATGAACTGAGCTGCTATCCTCTGGTTTTCTCTGAAAGTAATGTGATTTTCTTTTAAGAAGAGAGAAACATTTACATTTTTTACTGTGTTCCAGGAGAATTTACTCTGACACAGTAACACATATCTTGATTCTGGTACTTCTGTAGTAATCTCACATGTCTCAGCTTTCTGTAGAAGATCACACATACAGCCTTTGTAGCTGTAAAGATAAACGTCATTTATTTCAGATCTGAGGCAGAAAAATATGCCTTGTGGTGAAGAGGTTCTAAAATCTGAATAAATCCTGGTTGGCTGCATCCACCATGAACACAGGAAAACATCACATTCTCATCCGACTTGCAGATCTATTATCAACTGAGACCTCAAACTACAGAAAAACTGGCAACTTCCTGGACTGACATGATCAGCTCATGAAGTCAGAAGATTACAAACGCTCCTGGATATTGTACAGAGATGGGCCAGAACTTCATCTAAGAGTCTGTTTGTCCAGAACCAGAGCTTCATCATTACACAACAACCACAAACATGACAGAGAAGTTACATCAGAAACATGAATCATCTTCAGGTGGCGTAAAAGCTTCTGACTTAGAACAAACTGCTGTCATCGAGTTTCTAAATAATCCAGAACTACAGATTTGTATGAACACAAAGAAAACATGAAACTGTGTGTGTGTTTGTGTGTGCGCTCTGCAGGGAGCTGCAGGCTAATCGAGCCTTCAGAGAACTGCAGATGAAAGCGACTCTGCTCCCTCCACTCAGCCCTCACCCTCCTCTGACAGATGCATGCTGGGAAATCTGCAGGGTATTGTGAACTCTGAGTCATCTAAAGGGTTTCAGCTGAGTTCAGGTGTTCCAGCAGCTGGAGGAGTCGAGAGAGCAGCTCTTTAACAAACAAGGAGGCAGTTGTCTGTGTTTACTGAACGTCTGCTGTTTTTATCTGATTTACATTTTAACTGCAGAAACACAAAAATCTGAGTCTCCTCAGCCTGACCCTTAAACCTCTACGTCTCCTCAGACCGACCCTTAAACCTCTGCGTCTCCTCAGACCGACCCTTAAACCTCTGCGTCTCCTCAGACCGACCCTTAAACCTCTACGTCTCCTCAGACCGACCCTTAAACCTCTACGTCTCCTCAGATGACCCTTAAACCTCTACGTCTCCTCAGACCGACCCTTAAACCTCTACGTCTCCTCAGACCGACCCTTAAACCTCTACGTCTCCTCAGATGACCCTTAAACCTCTACGTCTCCTCAGATGACCCTTAAACCTCTGCGTCTCCTCAGACCGACCCTTAAACCTCTACGTCTCCTCAGATGACCCTTAAACCTCTGAGTCTCCTCAGACCGACCCTTAAACCTCTGAGTCTCCTCAGACCGACCCTTAAACCTCTACGTCTCCTCAGACCGACCCTTAAACCTCTGCGTCTCCTCAGACCGACCCTTAAACCTCTACGTCTCCTCAGATGACCCTTAAACCTCTGAGTCTCCTCAGACCGACCCTTAAACCTCTGAGTCTCCTCAGACCGACCCTTAAACCTCTACGTCTCCTCAGATGACCCTTAAACCTTGTCTTCATTCCAACACAGAGTCACAGAAGTCTGGTTGGTCCATCACGGTGGACTTACAATCTGTCAGTTGTGTCAATAAGACAGAAGAGTTTAGTTTCTGCAGAGGAACTGGAATCTTCTTTTGGACTAATCCACCAAACCTGGAGCTCCTCCTGCAGATCAGGCCGACTTTCTGCTTTATATTCATATTTTTACCCTTTAACGCCTCGTTTTAAAAGACAGTTAATGGAAGACTGTGTGTATTTTAGGTTTTGTTATGAGGTCTTGTGGTTCAGTGAAGCTGAAGCGGCGTGTCGGGTCAGATTCTGGGTTACTGACAGGATCTTCACAGTGTCTGCTGAGCAGAAAAGGATCTTTTGTTTTTCAGACTGTGACAACACGCTGCTTCTGTTCGGTGTGACACACACACACCTGCATCAGGTATTCAGCTTCCTCTCTGAACACGATGCAGGCAGATGGAGCAGAACCTCCAGAATCCTGCGGGCCGCCTCTCTGACAGCTCCAACAGGATAAAAATAGCATATCTGCCAATTAGATTCTGCACAGACACAAAGCGGGCTTTCAGCTCCGAGCCGACGTCTCTCCGCTGAGTCTGAACCACGATGGAGGGATGAAATTAGAGAAAACTTTCCCTGAGGGAGGATTTCTGAGTCTGTTTCACTGAACATAAAATCTTTATTCTAACAGCTTTTACAGAAAGTAGAAACCAGTAACGGTGGAAACCCAAAAACCAGAGTTTCCTCACAGTAAACAGACAAGTACAAGATACAAACAGAAACCTCCAAGTTTCTTTGAACTTGTTTCCATCAGATGGAAGAATTGAACAAATGTTTCTCTGTTTCGCAGAAATCATCCAAACATGTCGGAGATCTTTAAAATGTTTCCGAATTCAGACAAAGAAGAACTCTGGAGATGTTTTGGACCAGGATGCTTTTACTCACAAACCAAACATCCTCCTTCTTCCTTCAGATCTTTGTTACATAGAATCCTACATGTCAGCTACAACCATATGTCTACATCACTACAGCACCACCTTCAGGTTAAACACATCCTTACAGCTCAGATTCCCATTAAACACAAATTCTTTACCAAGGTTCACAAACCTGTTTAATACTTTTGATTGTCGGCCATGACCCGTTTCAGGGACAAATGTCGGGACAAATTCGCTCTTAACACATCTCAGACCACCGGGTAATTTTATAGGAAAATCTTACAGAACTTAAGATAACCGAGCGTTTGCCATACTTGGGTCGGGAAGGGGGAATTGGGACAAAAACAGCCCGATAATCTTTATGTGTGTATCCAGCTTAACACCAGAAACTGGTTCCAACCAGTCACTGTTACAGCAGCAGAGACGATACACACAACAGACCAGTAAAATAACTGTTTTGGGGCTTTTTGTATGTTAGTTTAATTTACAGTTATGTTGTCGTTTATTTTGTTGAGGAGGGAGAAAACCCAGAAAATGATTCAGTAACTTTTTCTCCACTTTCATTTCTCAGCTTCTGTAAACAAAACTAATTTAACACGTAAACATGATCCAGAAATGTTAATTATTTATTAGCGAACCAGTCGATAAAGGTTTGATCGTATTTATGTTCCTCATATTTAACACTTTAATGCTCTGGGGATAAAATCAGTGTTGCGTTCACTGACCTGATGAAGAAGGCGGCTGCAGCAGACTGAGGCTGGACGGTCTGGGTGGCGATGCTGTGGGCTTCTGGTTTAACTGGGACGTCCTGGACAGGACTCGTCGCGGTCACATGACTCGCAGCTGAAGTCGAATCCTGATGAAAGAAAAACCGATGACTAGTTCTTCACTGCAGGAAACACGGGATCAAACAGCAGGAAGTGAAGCAGCAGCATCATCAGGTCTATACTCTGATCATCATCCATGTAAACACATCTGTTTGCTCTGAACTGGAACTAAACCTGAAGCTCTGTGACAACAGCTCCGGTCCAGAGGATGCTCTGGACGAGGAGATCATTAACTGATTAACGCTGGTCATTTCTGCACCTGCCGGCATCCACACCTCCTGAAGGTTGATCACTCAAAGAAATTCTCCTGCTGCTTGATGTCAGACTGGACCGGACCAGTGGGACCGGTGTCAAACCGGACCAGTAGGTTTGCGTCTGAGAAACAATCACTTGCATCAGTTTCATGGCTTCATGTTGTAAGATGACCAGAAACCACAGAGGCTGGATCCACGACCCGTCAGATGCTGTTTGTCTGTGTTTCCAGTTCATCTCTGATCTGTGTCCTGGTTTTGGTGGATTACCGTGGCAACAGGAAGCAGTAAATAGGCAGATCCATTATTCAGCCATCTGACTGCGACATGCTTGGCCAGCTAACGGGATTACACAGAGAGCCAGCAGGAGGTTGAGTCAAACAGGACAGGAAGAGCAGCTTTGTTGGTCTGAACTGCTGCACAATGTCAGACAGACACAACCATTTTGGTTTGTTGGGTCTTTAATTTCAGCTTTTTCTTGTGTGTTGAACTGAAATTTTATTTGGTTTTGTCTTTTTGTTTCCTCATTGTTAAAGTTTACACCATCTAGCTTCAGGGTTAGTTACAGGCAGGTCACCTTCTTCCTAAACACTGTGCTCTGATTGGTCAGATCCATTTGCCTGACCAGACTCCGCCCCTTAATCTGAGCCCCGCCTGTCTGACCAGGCCCCGCCCACCATTTGCAGCAGCTCTGCTAAAATCTGAAATTTAACATTAAATTTGATTGAATGCAAAGTTGGAGTCCTTGATCCAAAATGATTTAAGAAAAGACAAAAACATTGAACACTGACTTTGGTTTACTTCATTTGACAGATTTTTGGGTCTAAATAAGTTTTATTTTCATTTAATTTAATGACAGAGTTCAGTTTTTAGGTTGCTGTTAATGTTTATACTGCAGTTGGATTTAGTTAAAAATGTCCATGGCTGTTTCTACAGAGTAATGTCCAGTCTATCCAACCCAGTCATCAGCTGGGTTTGCTGATCTTTAGCTTCTTCTGACACTGAAGAAACCAAAATCAGAGGCAACTGGACTACAGCATCATCAGAACAGAGGTCACGAACTGAAGCTTAACTCAGAACATAACAAAGAGAAGTCAGTCTCGTTTCAAAGATTCGGGTCTTCTAGTTCCCTTCCTTCAGAAGAGCCGGCTCTTCATTTAGTATTACCCAGAGCTTCATTTTAGCCTTGTTTAGTAATTATGAATGCTTTATGTTCTGGTATGCAATTATTTGTTTAGTGTTTTCATTAAAGCCTAATTTTCATGCAGCAGTTACTATTAAATATCTTTATCAAACCTTTAAAAGAACTAAACAAAATTATCAAATGAATAAAGACATAAATTTGAATATCACGACACTTTAGGTTTAAAAGAATTTTTCCACTTTTCATGATGCACTTGTAATTTAAATTCAATGTCGCTTTGTTTCTGGCCTGTACCATTACAATCCCCGTCCTCTGAGAGTCTGCCCCCCTTTCTTCTTTCCCACAATGGTACGATCCTAGTCAGTCCTTGCATGCGACTGACTGCATGATTTGTCTATCAATGCTAAGTCCCGCCCCTTCTGAAGATTTGGATTTACCCAACAGGAGTTAGCTCTTCTTGTTCACAAAAAAGAATCGGCTGGTGGAGCTCTTGTGAATGACACATCACTACCAGAGGAAGATGGAGAGAGCTCTGTAGAAGTTCTGGTGATTTCATGTCTTGGTCATGCTGATCAGTCATGTGACCAGTCATGAGAGTAGAAACAGAACGTGATCACAGAAGCTGTTCCCATCTCTTTTTATGATGCCAACGGAGCAGAAAAAGTTTCTATTGTGACACTTAAATATGTTAACAAAGAAACTGTTAATAAATTTTAACGTGAATTTGGATGTCGTATTAACTGGACTTCACTGATGGCTGGTTTAGACCGGTTTTCATGGGTTTGGTTAAAGGTTTTGGTAACGTCTGAAGGAGAATGTGAACAGAGGCTCATCACTGGAGGATCCAGTTCAGTTTTTACTGTTCATCTCTGGTTGGTCCAGTCAGGACTGGTTTGCTGATTTAATGACATAACTTTTAGTTATTTCTGTTACTGTTTGGTTCAAGTTCAGAAACATTTAGTTTATTTTATGTGGGTGATGCAGGCTGCCAGTCCATCGCCGTGCAGATCATGTGATCATGACGTCGTCCATTCAGGATGCAGCTGCTTATCTCTGCAGACTGAGACAGATGAGGATGTTGCGTCATCTGAGATGAAAAACACGGTAGTCATCCTGCATGTCCGAACACAGATGACATCCAGCCTGAAGGCCTCGATCTTCTTTATTGCCTCAGTTTTCCTTTGAAGTGTCAGATATGTGAACGATGGATGATGCGGAACAGGCGGGTTTCTATTTCAGCCTCAGCCTACAGCTGCAGTCAGGCTGTGAAGAGCGATGATGACGATGTCATCGTCACCCTCGTCTGTATCCTCACCATGACCCAAAAATAAAAAAATCTTTCTGGAGGGCCACCAGACCAGCTGATCGATGACATTGATCAAGGATGAGTCAGTAAAAGTCTGAGCCAGGTTTGAGCCCTCAGTTCTGTCTGTCAGGAGTTGGTTGTGTTGTCAGCGCTCAGCCCGTCACTGAGCAGATTGTGTACCGACACCACGACGGTCACAGCGTGAGGACGGGTCACCGGTGTCGGTCCAGGTGACAGATCCACACAGAGGTTTATGAATTATTTACGATGTTGCTGGAGGTCACGACTGCGACAACAATCTCAGAGACGCGACTGTCTGTGGAAGTGAGACCGAAGGACATGAGTTCTGCTGCAGAGGACGGGCTCTACTCAAGGTTTCCTCTCGAGTTGAGACATCCATCATGGTGAGAGCTGATGAGTCATTCAAGTTTCTTCACCAGATTACACAAAACATTTCAGAAAAAAGGAGAAATTGCAGACGCTGTGAAGTTCCAGCATAAACCGTTTAGCCTCATCATCATGTGTCTGCAGACCTCCTCTCCCTCCTCAGTCTGATCAATAACCCGTTTTTCTGCTCTGACCTCAGGTTAGATTTGCATCTGTAATCAGCATCATTGATCGCTGCACTTCGTCACTGAGATGAAGGACCAGCTGACTGAGGATGACCTGAACACCTCATCACTGAGAGGAAAATAAAGACGAGGGACTTAGGACACTAATGATGATCAGTCTCACAGTCTGGATGCAGCTCTGCGACCTCCATCGCTCCATATCCAGAACCTTCTGTGTCTGCAGGCAGCTGTTTAAAAGATGCTTTCCATAAACTGCATCAAGTATTTCATCTAAAATATTCTTATGTCACAGAAGCTGAGCTATCAGTTACGTTGATATATGATTCAGAATATAAAAAAAGAAAAAGCTTCAGATCTGACGGATAGCTGCAGAGTCTGACTTATTATGACAAAAGATGTTTTGTGAAGTGCTCAAGAAACAGTTCATCAGTTTTGTCTAGAGAAAAGCTTCTTCATTTGTTCATTTTCAGCATGTCAGGTCGGTATGACGCCATCTTTACCCTAACGTAACACTCTCGTTAATTTGATTCATTTTGTACTGGTGTCACTTAGGCTGTGGTGTTTAACATTACAACGGTAGGGGGTAAAGCTGACCCAAAAATTAAACTGACAGAATTTTTATTTGTTTTTATCTGACGTCTGTATTTGTTTCTTTAACAAAATGTAAGACAAATAAACAAAAATATTTAGCATACATGTGTGCTATTTTACCATGTGGTATGTCAGAATTAGTGTTTTGCAAAAGTTATCCACCAGTGGGCAGAAGTATCAGACTTACCGTAAAGTGATGCAATAGGTCTCAAAGTGTAGCATTGAAAGGTTAACTAGAGCAAAAGATGCATCATCCACTAGGAAATTGCTAAAAAGCACATTTCTTTATTTCTTTATGTTTTTTACCAAGATTTCTTGACATTTTAGTAGAACCCAATCAGCTGCTTGTTTTGCTTATGGCTCTGAATTATTTTGGCATCACTCAGAATTCTGAATCTGCCGATGGATTTCAGTACCAATCAAAGACAGGATTAGATATTAAAACCACTGAAACCATTTATCAACATCATATTACATCATCATGACCCCTCCCTGCTTACCGTACTCTGTAGAAGTTCAGGTCTGCAGCATGACACCCTCCACACCCCCTCCAGGTAGTTGTGTGCATTTAGAGGTGTGACAGTGGCAAGCCCTTTGGCTCCGCCCCCTCCCAGATAAGTGCTCTGTACTCCGCCCCATCCCCATATAGCTTCTCCCCCTTTCTGCTGCCCATCGTGTGTCCATCTCTGCTGCTTAATTGGCAGCTCATCAGCCTCCCAGCTGCTCTCGGAGGCGAGGGGGATGCAGGCAGAAGAGGGTGGGGGGGCACTGGGGGTGGCGGGGCGGGGTGTCATGTCCCTGCTGATGCCCAGAGCCCGACGCAGAGCGAGACGTCTCAACTGCTGGAAGGCAGCGCCGCAGACGTCACAGCGCGCACCAGAAGAAGCATGGCGGCCACGACGAGGCCATTGCAGGCGCTGGAGCTTATCAAAGAGGAAGGAGGCGTAGGCGGGGTCCTGGGGGGGCAGGGGGAGATAAAGATCAATCATCATATTTCAGCTTTAAACAAACATAACACAAAAAACATGGTCTCCAAATCAAACTGGTAAAGACTATCGGTCTGTGCCAGATAGAGGAACTGGCCTAAAATGAATGAAATGGGTTGTGTAGAGTCGTCACGGGGGCAGTATAGGCTACAACACTGCTGGTTATAATTCAGTAGAAGAAGCGGTTCTAACAGGAAACAAGATTTGCTGGTTAATTAACCATCAATGGTGAATTTTACTCTATTGATGGATGAAAACATGGTCAGGGTTCTGTGTGCTCATTTTCTATTTCAGGTCAGTTTAGATAACTTTATTTTTTACATTGAGGGCAGTTCAGTTTGACATTTACAAGATCAAACTACAAACAAAGCAGAAATGCAACAGAACTGTGTTCAACAGTTTGGGTTCAACCAAAAACAATAACGCAAAGCCAGAATAAATACAATAATAATCATTTAAAATGGATAATTATGAAAGTCTCTGCCTGCACTGGGCTTTTAAAGACCCACTCTGTAACTTTTGCCATTTTCTCAGTGATGTGCCTCCTATCGATGGCTAATTCAGCATCCGTCTTGCATCCTACTTGTACTGTGAGCTCTCTCCAGACAGTAAAAAAACAGTCTTATATTAATATTCGTCTCATCTCTTGCTCTGTTTCTGGCTGTCTTTTGTGTCCTCTCTTCGTCCATTAATGTCCTCTTGGGATTCTTTGATGAATCAACAATGCCGTACGTTCAAAACAGCCAGGGTGTTGATATGTAGTTGGTAACATGAAGCAGAATACTGCTGTAAAGTGATGCATCGGGGCAGAAAAAACGTTGTGAAGTGTGGTTTCTCAGCCTCAGGTCGCTGCAGGCCAATGCCAGCTTCAGGAATGTACATAATAAAAGTCACTGCACAGTTTTAAAGTCGGAAAGTTATGTAGTGCTACTTTACTTGTTTTCAAGACAAGGCTCCTAAAAGCCCATTTATGCTTATTTCAGAAGCCGCAGCCTCATACTTCCATGTATCCTTCTGCAGTGCAGAGTTCAGAGGTCACTCCTGAGCTCCGACATCAGTTTCAAACAACATTAAACATGCGACAGTGGAGGACATCGTCTCCGAGGTTCAGCAAAGTAGATGCCGGTGGTCTTTGCAGCCACTAGCGTAGTTCATATGGGCCTTAAATCTCTCAGCTGGACACCAATAGTCTTGGAGCACATATTAACCACAAAGCTTGGGCTACTCATGTCTCAGAAACCAACAAATAGAAAAAAATTGGAAGACTAAAAGAATTAATAAAAATAGAAAAGTTTTCTTAGAAACAGAACAATTTATTCTTTGTATTAGATAAGTCCCCTGTTTGTCTTTTATTTTTATTTTATTTTTTTTTTTTAACCTGTCTTGTCCAGCATCGTTGCAAACAGAATGATTGTCTGGCTGCCGTCTGATGCTGGGCAATTTTACTCTATCAAGCAGGGATTTATACTACATGTATAAAGTCCCTCTTGATGACATGAAAAACTTTATTAAATCAGACTCTTAATGCTGGACTCGACCGGAGGGGACAGAGAGAGAGACAAGAAAGTAGAGAGAAGAGGGAGGGGAGAGAGAGGGACAGAAAGGGTGTGGGGAGTGCGGGTGGGGACTTGAAACATCATACAGAAGACCATGTAATCCATACTACTTACAACATATATAGCTAAGATCATCCTAGCCAGTAGGTCATTACACAGCTAGTTGGTAATAGTAACAATAATAATAATAAGAGTAAGAGTAATAATAATAATAAGAACAGAAATAATAAAAAAAAAAAAGAAAAAAAAAATATGATAATAGATATAAGTGAAACTGCTGTATTCAAGAACACGCGCAGAGAAACCTGTGTGGATGTGTTGGAGAACTCGGCCACACGGCGACGCAAAGACTGTGTGGAGACGTTCGGGAAGGAGTGACCATGCAGAGTGATCATGCAGATGCCACCTCACTTGAACAGAGGCCAGAGTCAGGCCAGCGGTCCCGAGACCCAGGCCACCAGCCCCCCCGCAGGCAACAGATCCCGACCGGTCCACAGAGACGACCACTCGCCCGCCCAGGAAGGCAGCAGCAGGAGACCCCAGCAGGAGCTGCCCCGCGGACACAGGCCAGCAGTCCCCGACCCCCCCGGGCACCGGCCGCCCGGGACAGACGGGGCAGAGGGCCCGGGCCCAGGAGCGCAGGGACCCCCCCCCCCTCCCCCCCCCCACAGGCCGAGGGCCAGCACGCCACCCGGGGGGACCCGGCCCGCCCAGACGGCCACCACCAGAGGCCAGCCCCACACCCCAGCACCCAGCCGCACACCCCGAGAACCAGTCCTGCCCCCCCCCAGACCAACACACACACACACACACACTCTCCTTCCACTCCTCCATTCATCCTCCCACGCATACACCATTCAACCCTCACATACTCTGTTCTCCCACACACACACACCATCCTTCCACCATCCATCCTTCCACACACACACCATCCTTCCTCCCACACACTCACCATCCTTCCACCATACACTCTCCCACACCTACCCCATCCTCCCACACACACATCATCCCTCCACCACTCATCCTCCCACACATACACCATCCTCCCTCTCATACACCATTCATCTACCTTCACACCTCCCACACACACACACACACACCATCCTTCCACTACCCATCCTCCCACACATACATCATTCTCCTACACATACACCGTCCTCCCTCTCCTACACCAAACATCCACCTTCACGTACCCCATCCTCCCACACACACACACCACCCCTCCATCACCCACTCTCCCAAACATACACCACTCCCCCACACACACACCATCCTCCCTCCCATACACCATCCATCCTCCCGCACACACACCATCCTTCCACCATCCATCCTCCCACACACTCCCCCATCCCTGCACCATACATTCTCCCACACATACCCCATCCTCCCACACATACATCATCCCTCCACCATTCATCCTCCCACACCCACACCACCCCCCCTCCCACACACCACGCATCCACCTCCACACACCCCACCCTCCCACACACCATCCCTCCACCACCCATCCCCCCACACCCACACCACTCTCCCACCCACACACCCCCCCCCCCCCCCCCCCAACACACACACACACAAACACCATCCCCCCACCACCATCCTCCCGCCACCCCACGCCGCAGGGGGACAGCCCCAGCCAGGAGGCGAGGAGACACGAGCCAGGCCCCCACCCCCCCACCGCCCCCCACTCCCCACCCCCAAAACAGCACCTTCCCCCCAGGGCCAGCAGCCAAAACCCCCCGGGACAGCCCGCCTACGCCCCGGGCCAACGCGACAGGCCACCCGGCCCGCCCCGCCCCCGGGCCATCCATGGAGACAGGGGCGCTTGAAGACCCCATCCCCCCTCCCTCCCCCACTAGTGATGGAATATATTATGTGCTGTTTGCAATTAAAAAAAGAGGGTTAAAATTGGGGGGCAGTAACTGCATTGAGGAGGGGGCGGGGCCACCTGAGCAGTCCCGGCCACCTGAGCAGTCCCACCCACCTGACCTCGCATGTTCCACCCCCCAAAACGTGTTTGTATGTTGCAAATGTTATTTGTGCTCAGTGACTAAGTGGAATTAAAAGCTGGGAGGCATGCTGCCGCTCGGCGAAGCAACGGGGCCACTATGATGACCCCCCTGCCCCGCCCAGCACATCTCCCACAGCCCTACCTGTGTATGTAGTGAAGAGTGGGGGAGGGGAGGGGTCAGGAGATGTAGGTCCAGAGGGGAGTAGGCCTCCCCCCTGGAAGACGACCCGCCAGTGGCCTAGGGCGCCCCCGTCCCCCGCCGGCCCCGAAGGGCGTCACAGGCCCGGAGCAGGCACCCCAACCCAGGCACGCCACGAACCCCCCCAGGGGCCAGCCACCAGCCCAAGGGGCCACTTTGCTCTTTCTGAGTGGGAGGGGGGCGAGGCAAAGGAAGGGAACCCCAGGCCCACGCCCCCAACACCCGGCCAGGGCGCCCCCCAGAGGACACGTCCTAACCCCCTGCAAACGCACACATACTCTGTTTGTCTTTTAAACAATTACCTTTTATTTCAGTCAGATTTCAGGTCTCAGCTGGTGTAGCTGATATATAATGTATGTATGTACACCTTTTACCCTTAGCTGCTCCGGTGTGTGTGTGTGTGTGTGTGTGTGTATATATATATATATATATATATATCTACCAGAGCAGCTAAGGGTAAAAGGTGTACATTTTTTTAAAAGGTGCCTCAAAGGTTAAATAAAAACAACTGGACATCTTTTTCTTGGTCCTCCTCTCAAAGGTTTCTTCAGTCTTTACCAGCTGGTGGAGCGTTTTAGGTCATACATGTGTCACTGACTTACCTGACCTTTATGTGGGTCACCAGTGAGTTCTTTACCTTCCTGATTAACATGTTTTCAGACACAGAAATTATAATGTGTGAAGGAGGAGGAAAGTCAAAGCTGCGTTGTGGGTGAAGGTGATACCTGAGACCTCTGTTCAGAGATGGTTCTTCTAGTTTAACATAGATGGCTTCAATCATTCCATCATTTTTTTTTATGTTTAAAACTGGTCTTAGGATTACTAATCTGAAGATGAGATACAGCAGCATAAAGTCATGACACATGTAAAGTCATCGTCATCACCGTCATCATCAAATCTGCTGCAGACAAAAAGCTTTGATCAGGAAAATATTTGGTTTGTTTCCAGATTTTTATCCAAACAGAAATAAAAAATCATGAACCGACTCCAACATCTGCGTCTTGGTCACATGATCCAGACGAAGGTTTGGACAGTTAATGATGCAGCAGCTGCTCACTTTTCATTCAGACCAAGCTGCCTCTCGGACATCCATCAGAGACCAGCTGCTCGGCCTGACCGGCACGCTCACATGTGCACGCTCGTAAACCTGTCAGCGCCTGTAGAGGCAGCTCAGATTTACAGCAGCGCCTGACCTCCAGTCAACACGAGTCAGTGCTCATCAGCGGAGGTCAAAATAACTCTGCAGGCTGCCTTTATGTCCACATGTTGCATTCACTGACACTCAGCCCCATACAGAAACAATGAACTCATTTTTTTGTTCTTTTATAACTGAAGAGAAAACTCTGATGAGTTTCATTCTAATTAGAAAGAATATAAGAAAAATTCAGGTTTTATCTGAGTTATTGAGGAAAAAATGAGAAAACTGAAAGAAAGAAGAAACAGATGAAGCTCAGTGATTTTCATTCTGTAAAAGACTATCTGCTGTTTCATTAATAACTCTTCAATAACATGTGAAAACAGCTGCATTTCCCATCCCCTGACTCCCTTCCAGCTGTTCTGAGGTCAGTTTCAGCAAGATGCCACCACAAAGCTGCTGTCTGACCTCTGACTGAGTAGCCGGCAGGTTTCAGGGCTACAAACTGAGCTTTCATCTCCAAACAAACATCTAAGCAACAAACGCTCAGTCCGTTATTTCCGATTCTTCTGATGGAGTCAGACCAAGACAAAAACCAACCACATCACACTGCAGATCACACGATAAATGACCAACACAGGCTGTAAGCGTCCAAACACGCCACCAACATGAGATGAAAGTGGCTGAAAAAGAGGAAAACGGGAAATTACCTGAAGCTTTAGAGTCCTGCAGATCTACCATCAGCCTCCTCATCGGTGTGATCCTGAAGGACCATCTGACTGCAGACCAGCAGTCTGCTCCTCTAAATCTGCTGGTCCTAAATCTGACTATTCACCAACATGACAGCGGGGCGGCGACCTGCTGTAACCCTGCAGCTGCTCTGACATCACTTCCTGTCCAGCCTCCACAGCAGGGGATTGATGTGACTTTGAACGTGGCATGGGTGTTGGTGCCAGAAACTGCTGATATACTGGGATTTTTACACACAACCACCTCCATTTTATTATCTTTTCTCTTTTATTGTTTGCTTTATTGTTGTTTTGATGTTTTTATGTATTATTTTACCTGTGCAGCACTTTGGGTTCCTCATGGTATGTGAAAGTGCTATATAAATAAAGACTGATTTGATTTGAATTGATCTCCAGGGTTCACAGAGAATGGTCTGAAAAAGAGAAAACATCCAGTGAGCAGCGGCTGTCTGGACCACAGAGGTCTGGTCAGAGGAGGATGGACAGACTGGTTGGAAATGACAGAAAACAGTAGCCATGATTACATTAACAGCACAGGAGCATGTCCGTATCTGAATCTATAACAAGTACAGATTCATTCTGAAAGGCAGTTTTACATGTACAAACATTAGTCTCTGGGTCCACTCCATTTACCCACCGGGGAACCAGGCGGCTAGCCGGGTGGGCGGAGTTTTCATTCCTTTATAAAAACAGGCAGTCAGCTGTGGCATCAGCTGGTTGACCCACTCAGCCAACAAGAAGTTCAGTGAGAACGCCCTTTTAACCACATCAGGGGGAACAAACAAATAAGAGGGGGTTTGCAGATAAACTTAGAAAAAGTTTGAACTGTCTTCAGATGGCAGCGTTTTCGTTGATTGTTCCGTCTTTGTGATTCTCAAACCTCCGTCTAAAGAGGCGACAGGTGTTTCAGATGCTTCCATCTCGCTCCAATCAGCCATTATGTACATGGAACTTCTTGTTTCATGGAGATGGGCATGCAACAACTGGGTGCATTACTGCCCCTGGTACGGAGTGTGGACCAGAGATAATGCCAAATTCAGATTTTTTAATATGGCGTGAGTAATAATGTTTATGCTTTGATGCGTGAAATTAATGCATAAATTCCACAGATTAGTGTCTTTGCATTAAAGCATTAATTTTGACAGCCTTAATAAAAACAAATTTATTTGATAAGTTCATATTTTTTACAATGATATGGTGACCCTCTAAATTATCTTGGGACCCCCATGGGGGTCCCGACCCCTAGTTTGAGAACGGCTGCAGTAAATAACTGCACATTAAAACGATACCTTAAACATTTATATTGTGGCTCTGTTCAGCTGCTTAAAGCAGGAACGTTGTCCCAATCCAGCTCAGAACAGGAACCCGAGGCTACAGACTCACCAACAGTGGACAATAAAAGATGGAGAAATGTCGCCTGATGAGTCTCCATTTCAGAGTTCAATGGAAACAACATGGATCCATCTGACTTGTGTGGGGAATCATCTGGGAGAAACCACACCAATGTTCATCCTGAATTCTTTTCATCTTTTCTTTTTCTTTCATCCTATAAGTCTGATCCTCCACTTCTCAGTGAACACCGTTAACAACCACCCATACCTCCACCTTCTCCCTCTTAACTCTTCTCCTTCTGTTCCAGTAATACGGGCACTCAGTGAAGAATCTGATCACCTCAGTTAGAAACTCATTAACTCAAATGTTTCTGATCATCATTTCCTGGCTATTAGAGTCTCTGTGTTGTGTTTGGATGGATTTTGGAGCAGCCCTCCAGGCGACGGCTGTGTCTCCTCCCGTCTGCAGGATGTCACTCAGGTGAACGGCAGCGATGTCAGCTGACAGCTTCACCTCAGCTGACTGACAGGAACTGAAATTGAAGTGAGCATAGACAGTAATGAAGAGTCCCGCAGCCTCGTTCAGACTGAATGAACTCTTTAACAACCTTCAGTTTCCATCGACTCTGCAGGAAGAAGACGAGACGACAGCAGAGCTGATCACACACCAAACGCCACCTTCTTACCAGCAGGGAGGGGACTGGTGTTTATCTCCCAGCATGCAGCAGCGTCTGCAGATAAACCAGGCATGATGTGAGTAAACACTGCAGAGTTGAGACTCTTGTCTTTGCCAAATTCTGGTTTCTGCTTCTGTAAATCATCATTCATCTCAGTGTAAACATGAGTTTTATCAAACTTCATTTAAAGGAATTTTCCCTGCAGCAGACACGACTCAGAGTTCTGCTGCAGCTGGAACAACCAGAAAACACGCAAATGCTACAACCATCTATTTATTTAATTATTTTATACAAATTTCTGGAGTTCGCCACCGTTCGCCAAAGAAGAACAAATAACAGGTAAACTCCTTGTGTGTGTATCCAGGTGAAACACCATCAGATTTTAAAATGACTATAGTGCTGCATTCTGGGAGGTTAGAGATTTTTCTTTTGTCTCAATAAAAAAAAAAAAAAGTAACTTAATTATATCTGCACATCCAAAATGGTTCAGAACAGGTTTTATGTCACAAGTTCACGAGACTGCAGGAGAAGGGAGGGGGTGAAACCGGATTCATTAAAACATCTAAATTTCCTCTCTTACAGTAAACCGAATGACAGTATGGACGGAGCTACATGTTTCCCACCTTTTAATCAGTTTATTTATTTATTTTATTTATTTATTTATTTATTTATTACCTGTCCTGTCCAGCATCCTTACATACAGAACGGTGGTCTGTGTGACAGATTTGCTCTACAAAGGGAGACATGATATAAACATGGCTGCCCTTGATATTTTTATTATTTTTATTGTAATCTTATTTTCTTTAGTTTTTATATGTCAGTACTGAACCTGACAGGGAGATCCAGGAAGAGTGAAGAAAAGAAAAGAAAAAAAAAAAAAAACAAAAAGGGGGCGAAAAGGACAGGATTAAAATGTGTAAATAACAGTTGTCTAGGCTGCCTAAAACACACCACAAAAACAAACAACAAAAAAAAAAACAATATAAACTGCCACAGTACAGCATGATACATAAAGAAAAATAGGACGTTGATGATATGAAAAAGTACAATAGTCATCAAACGTACCTGCAGAGAAACGTACCAACACACAAACATCAGCAACATCTAGTTAGAAGCAGATGGAGAGACGAGCAAGTTTGTGAGCATGCACGTGTGAACGTGCGTGTGTGGCCATGCAATGAGGAAGAAATCTGTGCTTGCAAGAGGGCCGTGATCACGCCTCACCCCGAAGCATCAGTGGGGGACGGGGGGAGCCCGAGGCCCCAAAGGCCCAGCAGGTCCACAGAGCACCAAGCCCAGGACGGCCAAAGCAGACAGAGCAGCGGTCCACTCAGACCAGAGCAGAAGGGCCCCCAGACCGGAGCCCCCCGGCACGACGGGGCAGGGGCACTGGGCAGCACAGGGCGACGGTGAGCAGGCCCAGCGGGTGCCGGGCGCCGCAGTGCGGGCCGCACGGACGGCAGGCACCCCACAGGCCCAAGGGCCACCCATTCCCCCCAGTAGAGCCGCACCCAGAACACCTGACGGGGCCCGACTGCCTCAGGCAAAACCACCGCCGGCCACGCCAATCCAATACCAAGGCTAGGCACCCCTGGGACAAGAACATGGCATGCCCAGGGCGACCAAGCCCCCCCGAGGTCCAGGCAGGGTCTCCCAGGCTGAAGGGAGGCAGCCCCCTCACCCGGCCCCCAACACGGCAACCCGGCCACCAAGCCCCCCCAACAGCCCCGGACCCCCGGTCGCCCCCCGGCCCGCCCCCATGGAGCACCAGCCCTCAGGCCACCAAGGCCGTGGTTCTGGTCAGGCACACAGTCTCCCACCTTCCGACCAACCACCGTCCCAGAGAAACAGCCAGAGCTGATGGACCCCCAAGGCCCCCCAGCCAGCCCCACCCCTGACCCCCACGGAACGACTAGACCTCAGCACCCCTTCCCACTACGTGATGTGACTAATCAGCAGGGTCCAGGGAGACTGAGAGTTAACTGATTGATGTTTAATGGATGCCGATACAGTCTCTAGACTGGTGTGATCCAACAGGAGATTTCTGTGCTGGTTAATATTTAGTTTTTATGGGTTAGATGTAACATTCCTGCATGTCCTAAACTTTGTTTACTGGGTGACCTAAGTGACATCAATACAGACACTAACAAAGCACACGTGGTCCTCACGGCCTTATCTATCGCAAAGAAAACTATTTTAGTGAATTATAAGTCTAAAACCAATCTTTTAATCAGTTAATAATGCAGCACAGATCAATTAACACTAAACAAAGTGCTACAAGTCATGTAAACAAAGCACACAAGAGTTCCTCTGATGTTTGAGCTCAGCCTCTTCTGGGTTCAGTTAATATCAACAGAAACAGCAAAAATAACCAACATCTGACTCTGCAGAGAGAAAATGAAACTTTCACTCAACGTTAATCAACACATTAATTCTCCTGCCTGGATATGAGGGAGTTTTGAATGCTAATGACTCTTTAAAGTGTGACTGGAGGAGCTGAACTCGTCTCTCTGGGCTCTAATTATCCCATTAATCACGAGCGCAGCAGCGACCGCCTCTTCACTCGGGTTTATTCTAGGACCTGTGTTTGAAACGAGGAAATCAGTTTTCTCATTAGTTAACCATCTTCCTCTTCCTCAGAGGTTTCCTTCTCTGTGCAGATGAGATCAGTTGATGCTTCTCGTCTTCGTCCACTCTTTACTGTCCGTTTAACATGAAAACAGAAGTGGTCGTCATGGCGACGGTTGAAATCAGTCAGTTCAGGTCAAAGTGGACTTTTTAAAAAAACTCCAAAGAAACAGACCAACAAACAACATGAAACATCAACATCTTCATCTTCAACGTCATCTTCATCATTGTCATTATCATCATCTCCTTCCTCCTCATCATCATCCTTCTCCACATTCATCATCATCATCGTCTTCATTATCATCATGCTCATGGTGATGACAGAGATGATGATGATGCTGATGATGATGGTGATGGTGATGACGGAGATGGTGATGATGGCGATGGTGATGGTAATGATGTGATGATGATGGTGATGATGGTGATGGTAATGATGGTGATGATGATGGTGATGACGGTGATGATGATGATGGTGATGACGGTGATGATGATGATGATGGTGATGGTGATGACAGAGATGATGATGATGATGATAGTGATGGTAAGGATGGTGATGATGATGATGATGATGGTGATGACGGAGATGAAGATGATGTTGGTGATGATGATGATGATGGTGATGATGGAGATGATGGAGATGATGATGATGATAGAGATGATGGAGATGATGATGATGTGATGATGACGGAGATGATGGTGATGTTGGTGATGATGATGGTGATGATTATGATAGAGATGATGGAGATGATGATGATGTGATGATGACGATGGTGATGATGGTGATGACGGTGATGATGATGATGATGGTGATGGTGATGACAGAGATGATGATGATGATGATAGTGATGGTAAGGATGGTGATGATGATGATGATGGTGATGACGGAGATGAAGATGATGTTGGTGATGATGATGATGATGGTGATGATGGAGATGATGGAGATGATGATGATGATAGAGATGATGGAGATGATGATGATGTGATGATGACGATGGTGATGACAGAGATGATGATGATGGTGATGACGAAGATGATGATGATGTTGGTGATGATGATGATGGTGATGATGTTGGTGATGATGATGATGGTGATGATGATGATGATAGCGATGATGGTGATGATGATGATGGAGATGATGATGGTGATGACGGAGATGATGATGGTGATGATGATGATGATGGTGATGACGAAGATGATGATGATGTTGGTGATGATGATGATGATGGTGATGATGGAGGTGATGATGATGATAGTGATGATGGTGATGATGATGATGGAGATGATGTTGGTGATGACGGAGATGATGATGATGGTGATGATGATGATGATGGTGATGATAGTGATGGTAACGATGGGGGTCAGATGTTTTCTTCATCATGTGATCTCAGAGGGAAAATAAAAACGAATCGTGTCACCTGCTGGTTTAAACCTCTGAGTGAAAATGTTTGGTTGCTGTTTCAGTTCTTTGATTTCAGGATTTTTACAGAATCTGCTGAACTTATCACCTGCGAGATGATGGAGCTTCCTGGTCATGTGACCTCAGGTTAATTTAATCTTTCTGAAGTGAAGAACAGTGTCCGTATTTTCCCTGTGAAGAGCTTTATGCTACATTTGTTTAAATAAATCTTCATTAGAAATAGATATTTACCAACATGCAGCGTCAACTCCTCAGAGGCTCCTCACTGCTGTAAAGCCATCCCATAGACCCCCACCCCCACACCCTCTATGACACCACCGCACTGAACCTAATAAAACATCATTACTTCCGATTGTTGGTGCAGTAGGAGAAGATGATGAGGATGAATCTGAGAGCAGTGAGGAAGATGATGCAGGAGAAAGATGAAAACAGCTGTTCTTCTATTGTCTGGTCTCCAGACTCATCCAGCATCATCCAAACATGGAAACCTTCACACCACAGTAGGATCGCTGCAGTGATGGAGCAGCAGCGGGCAGGTGGAGGTGAACTGGTTCCTCCGTCACATCTCAGCTCAAACAGCAGCTCCTGCTCCGTATGTATCACCAGAGGACTGAAATACGAGTCTGATCCAGTGGCTCTGAAAGCGACTTAATTTCTTACCGAGGTGTATCACCATGGCAACAGATGCTGGAATCTGCACCTGCTCTGCAGCTGGATGCAGACTGAGACACTTGCAGCAGGTCTGTTTATTAAAACCAATCAGATCATTTTCACAATGAGGCGGTGATGTTACTTTGATTTATTTATACATCCCGTCTCCTGTTTGAGTAAATAACCATTATCATAGTAAAATCTCAACGGTTAACAGAAGATAACCTCACATGTTGAACCTTCAGACCTCACTGCACTAATGGAATATTATAAATTAAATCATTCGTTGTTTTTCTCTGACAGACGTCACCAATCAAACATGACATTTAATTCTTTCCCCACAGTTTGTTTTATCTTTGAATGAGACCTTCAAACAGCTGAGAGGCTATAAACTAAGTATAGATCTGTTAGATTCTCTCTGTTCTGGTGGGTTCTCTCTGAAGATCATCCTGTCCAATGTTTGAACCGTTTCAACCCTCCAGGCTCGGAGACTCTCGTCGCTTCCAACCAGACTCTGATGCTCGTCAGAGAAGCGAGGACTGACTTTTTATTGGTTGATTGGTGCTCATCCTCTGTTGAGCTCCTCGTTGACCATGTTGAAGGTGATGTGTGCTGGCAGAGTGGGTGAGGACGAGTGAGGATGGGTTAGGGAGGCTGGGGACAGAAAGTTTATTAATTAATGTTAATTGAGGAGACAGCTGCAGTGGAGTGGAGGAGGAACATGGAGGAGGAATGGATGGACAATAAAAGATGGAGAAACCTTGCTGGTCTGATGAGTCTCCATTTCAGCTCCACATTCAGATGATAGGCTCAGAATTTGGTGGAAACATCATGAAAACATGGATCCCTTAGTACCAACATGGCCTGGTTTAACCAGCACAGCCTACCTGATTATTGTTGCTGACCATGTCCATCCCTTTATGACCACAGTGGAGCATCTTCTGATGCTACTTCCAGCAGGATAAAGCACCATGTCACAAAGCTCAGATCATCTCCACCTGCTTTCTAGAACATGACGATGAGTTCACTGGACTCCAACGGCCTCCACAGCCACCAGATCTCAGTCCAGTAAAGCAGCTTTGGGATGTGGTGGAACGGGAGATTCTCATCATGGATGCAGCCGACAAACCTGCAGCAGCTGTGTGATGCTGTCATGTCAATATGGAGAAAACCTCTGAGGAAGGTTTCCACCACCTTGTTCAATCTGTCACACCAAGAATTAAAGTAGTTCTGGGGGAAAAGGGGTCCAACCCGGTACTAGAAAGTGGACCTGACAACGTGGACGGTAACTAAAATTATCCACCAAATATGAGATTATTAATCATACTAGTAGTTTCACTTTCCTCCAGTTTGGTCCCAGCTGACTACAGATGTGGCAGCTGATTGGCTGAAGCTGGGACTGCGGCGTGTGGAGCAGGAAGTGGAGGTCCGGCTGCAGGAGCTGCCGGTCAGCAGAAAGGCGACGCAGTCAGCAGGAGCTTTATGAGCTGGACCTCGTCAGCTGACAGGAGGTGCTGAGTGTCGGATCTGAGCTCAGTCGGGCAGGTTATTACTCTGATTACTGCCACAGATTTCAGACGACAGCAATGAAGCCTGAGCAGGGTTTCAAATTAACTCAGATTTAAAAAATAGTTTTATTTACACACATTTCCTTTTATTCTTTCTTACAAATTCCTGTTTTCATTTCTTCTTCTTCTTGAGTTACTTTGTCGTGTGTTTTAGATTTTACTTCCTTTGATTTAATGCTCACTAATTTTTATTAATTGTAATTAATGACTTTGTGTGTAGAAAAAATGATCAAACAGAAGATGTTCAGAAATATCTCAACTGGTTAAACCTTATTTTTCATCCCCGTCCTTTAAAACACAACCAGACTACAGCATCATGGTCCATTTATTCAGTTTAACCCAAAAGTCGAGCAAACGAAGGAAACTTTCTCTGCAGGTCACTGACCTGCTCAGAGGGCAAGAGAGCATGACAGAGATGCAGAGAGCGAGGGAGTTACGCCACATCAGGGGGAACATCAGCGAGAGCGAAACTGAGCTCGTTCGGCCCTGCAGAGATGTGAGCTGCTGTGATGTTCACGCTCGATACGACAGCCTGACAGAGGAGCTCAGCCTCAAACACACCAAGGCCACACACTGACTCATTTAGATCCAAGAAAACTGGAACAGAACCAGCAGAACCTTAATCAGCCTGAATTCTGGTTGTAGCTTCAATCTGACCTGAGAACTGTTTCACCTAAATTCCTCCAAGATGCTCACACAGCTGGACGTTTCTGCAGAAACTTCCTCACAGCTGAGAAAAAACGGATCAACCCATCAGAAAACGGGATGTCAAACATCCAGCAGCCGATGGAGACAAGAAGTCCTTTTACATTTATTACAAAACGGGTTGAGTTCAGTTAAAACACTTGGAAATATATTTTAAAACAAAGCAGTCAGGCGCAAATATGCAAAGAGACAATTTAGAGCAAAGATAAGAGCCTAAGACGGAGCAAAAAAGCAGCTTCTCCAGGCAGGGAAGACGAATACGTGCAAATAAATTAGTTAAAATACAAACAATACAGAAATAAAGGATTAGTTTAAAATGAGCTGAGTCAACTGTTTAACTCCCATATCTGACATTACTGAACCTTTCAGTCAAATGATAAGTTTTAATTCAAATTCAGGTCTATCGACATAAAGTCTTGAGAGAAACAGCCATTTACATATTTACACTTTTCTCTTTAATGCAGTAACATCGTACTTTGTGACGCGACCATCTTTCCATCGCTTGGTAGCATCGTCACAAAGAAAAGAAAGGACATTTGTACAAGAACAGAAACCTCTTCAGAGCAGGCTATGAGTTCAGCATCTGTTACCATGGTGATCATCAGTTTCAAACTGAGCCATCGTTCTGCCTCTGGAAGCTCCGACTTTCAGCCACTGATCTTCCTTCCATTCTTCTGTCCTTGTGGATGTGTGATCAATCATGCTGAAAGGTTATATAATGGGATAAACAGTCAACTCAACTCATGTCAAAGAGCAGCGAGCGTCCGTAGAAGAAGGAAACTGTGGTCCAACCATGAACTATCATTACATTATAGTGTCTATGGATGCAGGGTGAACGTGCATCATGACTGGTCATCCTCACCAGCTAGATGCGATGTCACGTGAATAAAAATAATAAATCTATGAAAACAGGGTTTCATTCTGTAAAGTTCTGATCCAGAATCCTGATCCAGTCCTTGTACCAAGCCATTTTCAGAGAAAGTCAGTCTAAAGCCTCATTTCAGGTCCATTTACTTGCTTCAATAAGTACATCCACGTCTAACAGTGTCAAACATCACTGCCTACATACTCCCAGGACA
The DNA here is from genome assembly GCF_017639745.1 of Melanotaenia boesemani. Taxonomy (NCBI): domain Eukaryota; kingdom Metazoa; phylum Chordata; class Actinopteri; order Atheriniformes; family Melanotaeniidae; genus Melanotaenia; species Melanotaenia boesemani. The sequence goes on along the minus strand of NC_055703.1, from coordinate 25,625,171 downwards.
TGGTTCTTATTTAAAACATCCATTAGGTGGCAGTGCAGAGTTCACCTCCAAGTTCCGACATCAGTGTCAGAAAGGAACATAAAAAGAGGCAGGGCAGGAGATGCAGGGGGTCTGTCTGGCCATTAAATATATCAAAGCTTCTTCTTTTCCTTTCCTTCTTTTACTGGTCGTACGTCAGCTATTCTGCTCAACACAAATAATCATGTAAAGGATGCAGACAGAAGGATCTGTGTGTACGCTTATTTAACACAAAGCATAAATAAGGCTTAAGGCCTGGTACACACATAGAGATTTTCGGGCTGTTTTTGTCCTGATTTTGCCCCTTTCCGACCAAGGACGGCAAACGCCCGATTATCTTGACTCTTATAAGATTTTCCTATAAAATGATCATTTGCTCTGGGTTGTGTTAAGAGAGAATTCGTCCCTGATAATCGGCTCTGAAACCGATCGTGGCCAACAATCGCAAATATTGAACCCGTTCAATATTTACGACAAAATATCTTCACGTGTGTGCGGAAAGCTGGCGACTCCTGAGTCACGACTGTGTGAATGGTGACGTGGAACTGAATGTAGCCAATCAGAGAGCGAGCTGACTGGAGAGCAAGGAAGGATAAAAAGTCTGCATTTGTCGTCTCCAGTCTGTTATTTTTCAGTTCTGGATTTTTCTGTTAACAATAGTCCCAAGACCACCGTCATTCCTCCATGCTGGGCGTTATGTTTTCCGGTTGTTGCTATGTTTCTTCTTCTACGTTTTTTTGCTGGTTGTTGCTATGGTTCTTCTTCTACATTTTTGTGTCGGTTGTTGCGATGGTTCTTCTTCTACATTTTGTGCCAGTTGTTGCTACGGTTCTTCTTCTACGTTTTTTTGCTGGTTGTTGCTATGGTTCTTCTAACTTTTTGTTAGATCACACTTAGTCATGCCAGATTTCTGGCTCGGAGGACTAGATTGTAGATGAGTTGCAGGACAGCATCGTTACATGTTTGTTGTTCTGTGATGAGATTATCTGAGCACACCACACACAGTACGATCAAAACTGTTAAATGCCTCATTTTTTTCTCCTCACATGTGAGGTCTCGACCAGATAAAAAAATCTCATTAGAAAAAAAAAAACTTTGTGTGTGCCAGGCCTTAGGGAAGGAAACAGAGAAAACGCCAAGGTATGAGGAATTTGACTGAACATCTATTTATTTCTAACGAGTTCAAATGTATACAGTACTGGAGATGTTGCCCTGCAATGTTCTGAGGTTGAGAAACCATTTCATAACTTTGTGTTTTACAGCTGAGTTTCATCTTTAGCACTGTCGCATGCTAGCAACTGGATATCAACACTCTGGCTGTTTTGAACGTGACTGATTCATCAAAGAAACCCAAGAGGACAGTCTCGGAGGAAGCGACATAGCAAGACAGAAGACAAGAGTCAACACTAGACTGACCTTTACTGGCTGGAGAGATCTCAGAGAAGAGACAGGATGAAGCTGGAAGCTGAATTAATGGTCGTTAGTGGGTGCTTGTAGAAGTGGGGCTTTGAAAGGTGTCTTTTTATTTTTCTGTGCCTGCTGCAGTAATCAGAAGTGCATCTAACTTGACTCTAAAAATGGCTGAAAACAAACTGTGTTTTTTTTTAATAGAACCACCACCACCTAGTGCTCGTCCATCTTTTATACTGAGCCTATGAAAAGAAAACATTTCTTTCTTGCAGTCTGCAGGGAGTCTAATAAAGACCTGAAGTCCCACCTGTCTCATTTGTTCTGGCGTTTGTGTTTTAACAGTGCAGAGTTGTTCCTGACCTTCAGCGCCGTCGTGTCGGCCAGAGCTGCCGCTTGTCTGTTCAGCTGCGACGCCATGATGTGGCAGCGCTGACACAGTCTCTGAAGCTCCTCCTCTTCCTCCTCCTCCAGCTTGTCATAGCAACTGAGCTCGCTGGCCGACAGCGAGCCTTCGGGATTCGGCCGACATGTACAGTTCTTCCTCGCTTCCTCATCCTCTTCCTCTCCTGCAGAACGAAGGCGCTTCCTGCGACAGGTGGAGCCCAGAGGAAGACGAGTCTCCCCCTCCACCACCTGCAGCCAGACAGGAGGACGAATTGTTTTCAGACATCATTTGGAGACAGAATGATGGATGGCCAGAATAATTACTTATCATTAGGGTCATTTCATGCCATTTCACAGATGCCCCATGCACATGGGGCTCAAAAAATTCAGAAATTTTATTTATTTAATTTATTTATCCAACATGGATACTGTAAAAGTTTGGTTTGTTAAGATGGAGAATTTTTGAGACAGACCAATTTAGTGAGGGGGCTATGTGTTGATTTTCCTGCATCCTTATTTTCTTCCATTTTCAGGTCAGTGTCTCAAGGACTACACCACATAGGAAACTAAAATTACAGTAATACACCTTTGCCTATTCTCTCAGAATACACAAAAACATCTATCATATATCAAAACCAGCAAAAATGGAAAAATAGTTTCAGTGGAAGACTCTGTTTGGGCCTTCAGAAAACAACTTTTTAAATGCCTCAGCTTCTTAATTTTTTTCAGAGCTTTCAGATCCATATGTGTGGTGTTCAAAGCATTAATGGTTAGTCAAATATATGCATTGGTTTCTGGAAAGCAGCCTCTCGAACTCCAAAAGAAAAAGGTTTTCAGGTCACTGTTTAGTTGTCCCATAACTGCATCTTTCAGCACCATCAAATATTGAAATTCGTCTATATTAGACCACCTTGTCACACCTCTGTGTCTTATATTCATTTGCTTTTTATAATTTGTTTATTATTAATCAGAAATATGACCATGGCATCAGAAATGTACATTTATTTGTCAAAATTTATCAACATTTTCATGAACTTTTCACCAAACTGCACATTCACACAGTTCAGGTATTCACTTCCAAACAGCAATTTCCACAGTAACGTGCACGTTCTGACTTTCACCGTGCATTAAATGCACTACTTCACAAACTAAAACCATTAAACGTGATTATCTTTAAAATAAAAAAATCGTGAAATGTCAGGAAGAATTCTGGTTATTTTGGACACGTTTAATTTGAACCCTTGTGTCTTCCTCTAATTCAGCACCTTTCATGGCCAAAAATGTCCATGTTATAAAATCATCAAACGTCAATATTTGTTTCAGGTTATTTTTTCAAAAATCACTTGAACAATTTCTTATCTCGTCTAAACTACCAAACATTCAAACATTTTTTTATATTTTAACCCTTTAAATACCAGTTTAAATATTTGAATTATTGCTTTATGTATTGCAAAAAAACAAAACAAAAACTGAATTATTTCCCATTAATTAAATAGTAGTGGGATCAGTGGTGGTGATTACAGGCTTATATATTATATATATTATATATTAGTAATGAAATTGATTTGATTGTATTAGTACGATTTATGTAGGGTCAGATAGTACTTTTTAGGACCATCGTGGTAAAAATGTACATACCCTGCTATAAAATTATCACGCCTCTGGCTTTTTTAAAATAAACCACTTTTAACAACTTCAGACATGTTCAAAAATATCAAACATTAAATTATTTTAAGACTTTTAACCCTTTAAATGCCTGTTTACTGACTTGAATTTGTTATTTTTTATTTAAAGAACATACAAGGCATGAATTATTTCTATATAGATTTAAAGGGGATGGGGCTTTGGTGGTGATTAGAGTCTTTCCCATCAAAGTGAAGACAAACTTTGTATTTGTGCTGAAATATGTCAGAAATGTAGAAAATTATTTTTTAACAGACACAAAAATGTCTAAATGACAGAAACAACAGAACTGGAAGAGATTTTTTTCTCCTCATTGATTCTTTACTTCATGATGAAGTGTGTGATACTCACTGTGTACCTCCTGTAGTCCGGCCTGCTTCCCCGAGCAGTGCTCCAGTACTGGGAATACATGTCGGATAACAACTCTGACAGCTTCAGTACTTTAATGAAGAATCTGATGAACTCTCTGGCTCTCCATCATCCAGCATGCAGCTTCTGATGAAATCTCTGCTCTCAGCAAAGCAAGAATAAAAAGGAGAGTGTGTGAGGACTGTGGGAGGAGAATGATGTCGCTGAAGCGTGAACTTTCAGACTGCAGGACGGAGAAGTGAAGCCTCAGATGAGGTCCTCTGATCTGACAGAGTTACACAACCTCCGCATGCAGATACAGCACCACACACACAGCTGAACCACTCGAATTAGTTCATATGAGCGAGGCCAGTGGATGAACGGTGATGGTGGATGGACTCTGGAGCAAGACATGACACTCCGATAAATCTGCTTCTAGATGAAGAAGCAGCCACAGAATGGATGAATGGCTGGTTCAAGCCCTCGGCTGATTGGCTGGTGACAGAAGAAGCTACAGGAAGCTAACACCTACATTTGCTCTTGGAGAAGATGGTGCCCCTTGCCAAAGAGCACTGAAGTTCTGAAGTTATTTTCATTCCACAGTGGCAGCTAATTTCACGATCACAGGGACATTTTTATCAACTTGAAGCCACCTGATGAAGAACTGTGTGCAGAAATGCTGGTTTTCTATGATGTGACAGAAAACTCTGAAAACGTTAGAGATTTTCTCCAACTTCAACACTTCAGCACCAAGAACAGGAGAGTCGTGTTAAAGTCAGCCTGGACGGGGATGACAGAAGAACAACAATCAGGATTAGCGACCACGTTTTCTTTCAAAGCGAGTACATGTACTTACATTTGAGCACTAATATGACTACTAACAAATCCCATTTCAGTTCACTGGTAAGGGGTGAGGACCAGAGTGTCAGATAAAATGAGTGTTTAATTGTGTGATTTAATCAAATGGGTCATTCCGCAGGCATCATCTAAAAATAAGGCTGGAAAACAGTCAGAATCTTCATAAATAAGGAGAATAAAGTGGTTTTTTGTGGATTCGGTTCGTTCGGAGATGTAATGAGACAAAGCAGAAGCAGTTTCAGCCTCATCGATGAAGTCTGAAGTCACGTTTTCTAGTGATGGACTCGTAAATTACTTTTTCTCTCATTTTTTTCCACTTTTAAAAATAAACGTTTCAATCAGAATCAAACCAGACTGAACTCTTCACCACAGACTAAAAATATATGAAACATCTTGGCGCAGACACTGAAGGATTTCTGTGTGTTCTGTCTCTGGCTTTAGATGGCCTCTCTGTTGTATGTCCAGTCGATTGTCCAGCTGAACTCCCTACCTGTAGTCCTCCACCTCTTCTCCCAGGATGTAAAAAGTGCTTTGTTAACTACCGTTCCTCCTAAAATCCACAATCATCTCTTTTCTTTTGTTCATGATTTTTTTTTTCTGCACCATCCAGCAAATTGACCAGTTCTCTGTACTCAGCTTTTGTCCATCACTGATACTCTCCACAACTGCAGAGTAATCAGAGTATTTCTGCAGATACCAGGACTCAGAGTTGTATAGGGAGTCTGATGAGAAGTGGGGAGAGTACAGTCCCTTGTGGTGCTCCAGTGCTGCTGACCAGCATCTCAGACACACAACCTTCCCGTCTGTTTGTTAGCTAGACATAAATCCAGGTGGTGGTGGAGGAATCCACCTGGAATCTATGGCGCTTCTCACAGAACAGAGCATCTGAATTGTATTAAAAGCACTTGAAATTGGTCAACTGATTGGTCCAGATAAGAGTGGGCTCTTTGATGATGGTGTCTTTGTCCCCAAGTCCCTTACAATAAGCAAACTGTAATGGGTCCTGAAAGGTGTTCACCTGCTTATTGAGGTGAGACTTTCATGATGTGAGATGTTAGGACAACTGGTCTGGTTCAGATGGTTGGGAGTCTTTTTAGGTACTGGAACAGGGCAGGATGTTTCCACAGCACAGTGGACGTACAGGGGATCGGGTGGATGTTCACTGCTGCTAAGACTGGCAGCTCGCTGTAGAATGATGGACTCTGAATAGTTTGGACGTTAGCAAATGAGTTGAACGTTTTGTAATCTTATAAAATTGCTTCCGAAACCTTAAAAGAAGAAAAGTACATGTAGAAAAAGAAGACAGATGCACTACAAAATATTAATCTGCATACCACAGTTTTTGTTAGATTTTTCTTTATTTTTTTTAATCACATATTTAGCAAAGACAAATATATTACTCACATTTTATTCAATATAAAAAGGCTCAACTCAGGAAGAATATTTCAGTTCACTTTTATCAATATATGCTACAAAGTTCCTGTGTTGCTAGCTAAAATAAAAAGACTTTAATTAAATAGCACTTTTCTATTCACATGTTTATTCACTCAAAGCACTTTTAAACTACACATCATATTCACACACACTCACACACCACTGTTATATACTAAATGCTTTTTCCTCTCACACATTCATACCCTGATAAGACACTTTGCAAGGCAACGTGGAGTTCAGTGTCTTGCCCAAGGACACGTTGACATGGAGTCATTCCACTAACTTTACGGTTTGTAGACGACCGCACATCCTCCTGAGCTACAAGCACCCATGTGGGACTGCATGTGAATAACAAATATCTTTAAACTTTACATGCAGACATTCATAGGGTTGAAAAAAGTGTTGTGTGTTGTAGAGATCATCTCACTTCTATGATCTGCTCATGCCTGTTCAGTGGTGTAAACATCAAAATCTTGACCTCAGTCATTGACTATTTTGTCCCTCCACAGAAACGTCTTCCTACACAGAACACAAAGTCACGGATGAAGCAGGTGACCTAAATCTAAAGCCAGCATACAGAGGTTCAGGGAATGTGGTGTTGAAGGAGTGGAGGTGGATCAGTGAGTGAGAGGAGACTCTGTAGAAGGACAAAGAGCCAGCAGGACAGTCCACATACAGAGCGACTACGCCAGAGGAGGTAGAGGAGGAGGTGATCGATGTCCTTATGTTATTGTGCCAGACGTAGAAGCCATCATTAGAGCAGTTCAGACTCCAAGACTGATCATTCCATCCAAACCTGCAGTCGTCACTGAATCCTCTCCTCCTGATTCCTCTGTAACTCACCGATACATCCAGCCACCCCTTCCACTCCACCTCCCAGTAACAGCGACCAGTCAGAGCATTTCGACACAGCAGCTGCCAGCAGTGATCAAATCTGTCTGGGTGATCCGGATAAAGTAGATCCTCCTCCACCAGGGTCACCTTCCTGTTGTTGTCAGACAGTTTGATGTTCGGATTGACGGTGTTTGTGTCCACTTCAAGTTCACAGAAATCTGATGGAGAAAAAAAGGAGACAAAGCACATGAGGTCTTCTATAAAGACGTAGACAAACACACCGGTATGTTGTTAAAAACACCATCTAGATTTCATCATCATTAGTGAAACTTACACTTCTTCAGGGCAGGTAGTAATCTCTGCTCTCCACTGTGATCCACTCTGCAGGAAGAAACACGACTGTCATGATGTGACAAATACAGGCTAAAATCTGGTTTCAACTGTCTCTGAAGGATTTGTTTATTCTGTATCTGTGAATATAGACCTAGGGCTTCAGTCAAAGAAATATTCCTAGATTTACACTTTAAAATTTAATATTTTAAATTTAATAGTTTAAAATATTTTCAATAGTGAATATTTTAAGCTTAAAGAAATCCCTATGTATGCTCTGAGAATGTCATTTTTAACTGGGACAGCTGTGGTTTATTTATCCTTAATCAACCTAATCTGGTAGCACCGAGGGATAAACAAGGCTCCAGAAAGGCAGGTACCAGCATACCTGTAACTACTCTGACAGTAGCAACAGTTCAAGTCCAAACAATCCCGTGTGGTGACAGAGGACATTGCCCCCTCTCTTCGGGGTGGAGGGTTAGGTTAGTGCCAGGGGTTCTGGGCCGTCCGGGGGTGCTGTCACAGGGTAGGTTGGTGCATGCCCTGGTGTCTGGTTGCTGCCCCGGGACTCAGGGTATGGCCCGGGGGCAGGAGGGGTGTAGGGGTATAAAGGGGGCTGAGTGGGGCTTAGGGGATCGTAGAGGAAGATGCTGGGGTATTTTTAAATGGGAGACGGAGAGGTTTGTGTGTGTATGTGTGTGTGTGTCTGTGTGTGTATGTGTATGTGTATGTGTCAAGATGAGTGGGACATAGGTGTGTATGTGGGGAGGGATCACATGCACTTGTGGGGAGGCCTGGGTGGGCCTGGGCTCTCCCACTGTCCTCCTCCCCTTCCTCTCCTCACCCACATGTGGTGGGTGTGTGCCTTCTGGGGTTGGTGGCGGCTCATTGGCTGCGGTCACAGTGTGTCCTCGTTGTGGGGGACGGCTGCTCCTGGCCTGTCCTCCTCTGGGGGGCCGTCTGAGGACCAGGGGTGCCTCCTGCTGCCAGCGGCTCATCCTCTGGCAGGAAGTTTGCTTCTCTCTGGTCTTAAATCCCCTTCCCTTCCCCACTCTCTCTCACACACACATAGGGTCTTGAGAGACGTGCACGTCATGTAGCGTGGAGCGAAGGGGCTATCTAAGTGGACTCCTTGGCTGCACCCTGTGGCGCCTCTCAGTTTTAATTACACTTAGACATCAAAACACAAGAACACACCACAGACAACTTTTGGGGGGCGTGCCATGTTATGCATGGCGGGTGGGGCTGCTCGGGTGGCCTTGCTCCCAGTACAGTGTGGTTACTACCCCTCAATTTCAACTGCAAACAACACACAAACAGTCATGAGCGGGGAAGGTGAGGCCAATGGAGTCCTCACACACCTTTCTTTCCTGGGCACCACCGGGGGCGGGCAAGGGGAGGGCGTTGCCCCAGGGGCCGTGATCCAGGCTGGTTACGCTGATGCGGGGCTGCTGGCCCTGGGGGGGTTGTCCAGTCTGCTACATCTGGATGAGGTATGGTGGAGTGGTGGGGGTGGCTGGATTTGGGGCTCACTATCCTGTGGTCCACCAGGGATGTCTCCCACACAGCGTAGGTGATTTTTCTACTTGATGCCAATAATTTGACCCTTCTTAAACAGACTAACGTCTTTTCCACGAACACAGGATGTGTCTTGTCACCAGCTGAAACCTGCAGTAATCTTCCAATAGGAAGATCCTACTTATTTGCTACGTTAAATCCAAGTGGACATTTTTTTTTAAAGAAAATGTTATACAAAGTCAGAGAGACAGGCAGTGATGAAAACTCAGATTATGGTTCTGAACATATGTTTGTACCTGAGACAGTCCAGTCTGCATTGTGGATCCTCCAGTCTTGCAGACAGAAGCTTTACTCCTGAGTCTCCTGGATGGTTGTAACTCAGGTCCAGCTCTTTCAGATGGGAAGGGTTGGAGTTTAGAGCCGAGGCCAGAGAACCACAGCCATCCTCTGTAATCAGACAACCTGAAAGACTGAAGTTAAGGAAGAAGGACTTCTTGTTAAATATCTTGCAATAAAACTCAGTGTAAAAATGAACAACAATAACAAAACATTATTTTAAAACAATCCAAACCTGAGGGTTTCAAGTTTACAGTAAGGACTCTTTAGTCCACCAGACAGCTGCTTCACCCCTGAATCCCGGAGGTCGTTGTTACTCAGGTCCAGTTCAGTCAGACTGGAGGACGGTGAGCTGAGAACTGAGGACAGAGCTTCACAGCTTCTCTCTGAGAGGTTACAGCAGCTCAACCTGAGGACAAATTCCATATAAAAGGTTTGATTTTGTCATGTAAAAAATAAAAAAATTTAAAGGGACATTGTGCAACATTTTCTGTTTACTGACCAAAATCAATGTCTGCTCGTATATATGTGTCATCATTGGTGTATTTTGACCTCCGCTAAGGATCGGACACATTCTCGTAAGCAAAAATGTTTAGATTTGTTCATACATATGATGGGTAAGCCATCTTGAAACTACAGCTGCCATCAAGGGACAAAATACACCAACTATGCATTTTCCCTGCGAGCCAGCGCACAATGATTGTGACGTGGGAGGTGAACATGAACGAGAGAGGCTTACTACCCTGGCAAGGTAGAATATCTGTTAAACTGTTATTCACAAAAATCCAGGACCATGCATATGCAGCAGCAGCACAGGAGCCGTTTTCACCATCACCAAAAAAGCTAAAAAAAGGGACTTAAAAGGCAGCGTGACCAGACGACACAAAAAGGACAAAACATTGGGCTAGCGTTCTCCAGATAGGAGCTCAATAAGGAGAAAGATTTTAAAAGGGATGCTAAAGCTGCAGCTTTCTCCTCAACAATTAACAGTACTGCCCAAATGAGCCTACAGCTAACTTTTTTCATTTGTTGTTTTTAAGACAGTGTTGACATGTTTATGTGGTTTCAGTTGCTTTCATCGTCACGGTAAACGCCAGATTTCAGTCGTGGTAAAGCTGGATTAAAAGCCAGTGGGAAGGCTTTATAAGCTGGTTTTTACTGGGACAAAAAGCTGGTGCTGTGTCAAGGCCAGTTCCCCTGTTGGGATCTGTTCGCCCTGTGAGAACCATTATCCTTCTAAACACAGGAACCATATCTGACCGTGAATTTCCATCCACCAGATGTTTTCCCTGCTAGACAGATTGTTAGCTCTGAAATAGAGTAACTGTGTTACTGGTGTTTGTTTTGTGGTGGTCACACGTGTACTGGTATTGTGGAGGGGCAGAAGTCGGGCTGCTGGTATGTTAATGGTACCATGCTTTGGTGGGGGTTGTCGAGCCTTTTCAGATACGACGGCTACCGTTGTTGCAATACGTGTTTGAGAAAGTGAGAAGCTAGAATGTGCTATATGTTAGATGGCAGTAATTCTTACACAATGTCTCTTTAATAAATCCACTTACAGAGCTTTCTTGGAGGCTTTGACCACTGGCAGCAGTCTCAGCAGAGCCTCCTCTGAAGCAGAGTATTTCTTCAGGTCAAACACAAGATCTTCTTCTGATGTCAGTAAGATGAAGACCAGAGCTGACCACTGAGCAGGAGAAAGATTATCTGTGGACAAACGTCCTGATCTCAGATACTGTTGGATCTCCTCCACCAGAGAACGATCATTCAGTTCATTCAGACAGTGGAACAGATTGATGCTTCTCTCTGCAGACACATTCTCACTGATCTTCTTCTTGATGTACTGGACTGCTTCCTGATTGGTCTCTGAGCTACTTCCCATCTGTGTCATCAGGCCTCGTAGGAGACTCTGGTTGGTCTGCAGAGAAAGGCCCAGGAGGAAGCGGAGGAACAAGTCCAGATGTCCATTTGGACTCTGTAAGGCCTGGTCCACAGCACTCTGGTAGAGCTTTGGCTCTTCATATTTTTTATTCCGTTCAAATATTTCAGATGGTGTTTGCTCCTCTTCCATCAGGTTGACTCCAGAGTTGATGAAGGTCAGACAGACATGAAGAGCAGCCAGAAACTCCTGAACACTCAGATGGATGAAGCTGAACACCTTCTCCTGGTACAGTCCTCTCTCCTCTTTGAAGATCTGTGTGAACACTCCTGAGTAAACTGAGGCTGCTGTGATATCGATGCCACACTCTGTCAGGTCTGATTCATAGAAGATCAGGTTTCCTTTCTGCAGCTGATCAAAAGCCAGTTTTCCCAGAGACTCAATCATCTTCCTGCTCTCTGGACTCCAGTGTGGATCTGTCTCAGCTCCTCCATCATACTTGACCTTCTTCACTTTGGCCTGAACCACCAGGAAGTGGATGTACATCTCAGTCAGGGTCTTGGGCAGCTCTCCTCCCTCTCTGGTTTTCAGCACATCCTCCAGAACTGTAGCAGTGATCCAGCAGAAGACTGGGATGTGGCACATGATGTGGAGGCTTCGTGATGTCTTCATGTGGGAGATGATCCTGCTGGCCTGTTTCTTGTCTGTGAACCTCTTCCTGAAGTACTCCTCCTTCTGTGGGTCAGTGAACCCTCTGACCTCTGTCACCATGCCAACACAGTCAGGAGGGATCTGATTGGCTGCTGCAGGTCGTGTGGTTATCCAGAGGCGAGCAGAGGGAAGCAGTTTCCCCCTGATGAGGTTAGTCAGCAGCACATCCAGAGAGGTGGACTGTGTAACATCAGTCAGGGTCTCATTGTTGTGGAAGTCCAGAGGAAGTCGACTCTCATCCAGACCATCAAAGATGAAGACAACCTGGAACTCTTCAAAGCTGCAGATTTCTGCTTCTTTGGTTTCAGTAAAGAAGTGATGAACAAGTTCCACCAAGCTGAACTTCTTCTCTTTCAGCACATTCAGCTCTCTGAAAGTCAGTGGAAATGTCAACTGGATGTCCTGGTTGGTTTTGTCTTCAGCCCAGTCCAGAGTGAACTTCTGTGTTAAGACAGTTTTCCCAATGCCAGCCACTCCCTTCGTCATCACTGTTCTGACTGGTTCATCTCTTCCAGGTGGGAGTTTAAAGATGTCTTCTTGTCTGATGGTTGTTTCTGGTCTGTCTGGTTTCCTGGATGCTGTTTCAATCTGTCTGACCTCATGTTCCTCATTGACCTGTGCAGTCTCTCCCTCTGTGATGTAGATCTCTGTGTAGATCTGGTTCAGAAGGGTTGGGTTTCCTGCTTTAGCGATCCCCTCAAACACACACTCGAACCTCTTCTTCAGGTTTGACTTGTGTTTTTGTAGAAATTCTGTGACAGGAATTCCTGAGTGAACAAACACAGAAATTGTCAAACATTCAATATTTCATTTAGACGTCTGCTTTTTATCAATTAACCAACTCTTTTTCATTCAAGATCTTCTTACTCTGACTGTCTCCACTGAAAGACAAACCGATATTTTCAATCTTAAGCACTGAGCTTGACAACAGACTGATTCAGTGTCAAAGACATATTTACAGGTGTCACTCATATCTAATTTTTGATTAGCCTAATATGTATGTTTTCAGACTGTAACAGTGGGGTACCCAGAAATCCCACACAGGTACCAAAAGAACGTGAACTGTGGAGAAAAGGCCCAGCCATCATTTCAACCTGGAATTTTTTTGCCCCTTTTGATTCTCTACAGTGGGAAGGATAACTTTTACTCAGTGACTCCTAACCTGGGGTCCCCCCCTCCTCATTTTAGCAAAAGAGATCACCGGCAAAGCACAAAGTCTTTAGTTCACAGAAGTTGTAAAACTTTGTGCAAAATTCAAGAACATCTGCTGGATAATGAGAACGAAGCTCATGAATAATGTAATGCACAGAGGTTCGAGGTTGTAGATCTGTTTAGGGGCTGGGATGTATTTACTCTGAACGCAAGCATTCGCGTCAACGTTCGACTATGTCTGTGTATATACTTGCTGCAAACTACTGAAACATGGCCCGGCCAAAACACCCAGTACTGGAGGTCACTTCAAGGGGGAGTACACAGAACTTGGACTTTGAAATAGTGAAAAGGTAAATCTACTGGTCACATAGTATTTACAGGGCATCAACCCCCAAAACGCTTCCAATTTCTTGCCAACTGTTAAGTCACGAGTGTTTTTCACTGAGCAACAGGGAGACAAAGTCATACAAATGCCGATAGACAAGGTCCAAGAGATGGTGTTTAAAACTATCAGCCATTGTGTTTACCTCCGACCTGTCTTGTTTATGCTCATGTTACCATGAGCGCCTCAGCATTGAAGTCAATACTGCAACTCGTGCACATGACATGTTACCTCATATCAACGTAAGTGGCCTACGTGCCAACCGAACACTAGGAACACGTGGCAGCCAATGCTGTGCACGCGGACCTTGCATCACTTTATTTCCTGCAGCTTTTAGCGACTCGAATCACATAACAGGGTCTCGTTTGTCTTTGATATTCTGAAAGACAACATGGGTTTCAACACAGGCTTCGTTTGGACACGCCCCCCACACAGGCCTTGAGGCGCCAGCGTCAGATGTAACATCACCAATTAATTGTAAGAATTTGCTCGTACGTTGTATATGCTGAGGTCTTGTGCTACTCGCTAACAGTGAAACTTGGTGGAACGCAACTGTCCAGACCAGAAGACGTTGTTGTCTGGAGGTGGTGCCAGGACTTAGTTGCAGTTGTGGAAGTTATTCATTCACACCAGTCTTCTTGATTCCAATCCAAGTCCGTTCGCTCGGAAAGTCTGCTTCGTTTGGGGAATCGTGAACTCAAACTAATTCTGATTCTGATCAAAAACGTGGACTGGGTCCACCTACAAACACAGATCTCGATTCGTTTCATGCAGAACAAAGACAGGAAGTTGGGCTACAAAGCAAAGTGCATTGTGGGTTAAGAACACGGCATTGTGGGTAAGCGCATCCAAAACATAAGCACGTGTGAGGCGACTGGTGGCTCTGGACAGGAGAAATGTCTTGCTGTCAGACGGATAGAAAATGATCAACCCAGGACCGCTAGGCTGTGATGCAGCTCCGTATTTAGATGTTATGTAGTAGAACCTAAAGTTGTTCTGGATTAACTAAAAGATGAACCAGTTTTCTTCTTCGTTTCCCCTCTAGCAGGAACACGTTATTTAAAAGGTTCCTACATATTTTATCTGTTAAAATCCACCTACTGCTCTGCAGCCGGTCAGCCAGCTCCTCCTGCTTCATCTGCCTCAGGAAGTACACCATGATCTTCAGAAACAGCTCCCTGTTGGTCTTCCTCTGCGCTTCATCCTCATCATTTAGCAACTTTTCATTCTCAGTCTGAGTTTCTGAGCTTTCGGGGGAATCTGGACTCAGATCCTTGTGGATCCTTTTCAGCTCGTTTTTCACAAAACTGACGATGTTTTTCTCCAGCAGCTGGAACAAAGAGACACAACATTTACTTTCAGATTAAACCGCTAGCTTCCGATCTACTTTACACCGAAAGTAGGATGAGTAACATGTTTTCAAACTTTACATCATAACCTTCGTTTGTAACAGGGATGTTCTATATTTTATGGATTGTATCTGCTGGTTTCTGATTGTGCTCCATGTATCAAGGTGACACCAAACTAAATGTAGAGTTTTTCTCACCATAAATACGGAGTCCAGATCTGTTTTATTCTGAGGGTCCGACTCTGACTCCTCCTGGATAAACCTGTAAAACCATAGAGGATCAGAACTTGTATGAAATTACTTCAAATACACTTAGTCATCTCTGTTACTGGATAGGTTCAGAACAAACTGGGATTCAGGTCCACAAAACACCTTAGGTTAGGATCTTCCTCATAGTCCGAGTTAAGGATTCAAAGACACCCTTAAATTTAGTCTTTAAGACTTTTTTGCAAAGGCATTTGCAGAAAAAACTCTATTAATTCATTTTAGATCCATCTTTTTCAGCTGTGCTCTTCCAGCCCCTAACAGTGATTGTATAGCTCTTTTCTTACATCTTACTCACTGATGAACGAGTTTTATTTGATGTCAAAGAAACAAAACATAAAGAAAACCTCTTGTTGTATCTGACACACTTTACTTTGACCTTGTTGGAAACGGTTGCAAAGTTAAGAAAAGCTGGTTGGAGTAATTCCTTTATTCAGGAAATAAAAAAAATCCACGTCATGATCACCAACACCGTCTGAGAAAAGTGCACGTGTGGTTGAAGACAACTGAAACCCTGTCATCTGCTGTCAGTGATCACATCAAGTACAGAATGCAGCATTTCCTCTGTGTAGTCCAGGTTTCAGTTTCATTTTGACCCTCAGTAAGTAAAAATGATGCTACGGTGAGGCGAGCTCAGGTGACTGATCTTTACAAACTTCTCTGCCTGAAGAGGCTTTAAGCTCGAACCACTTCTGTCTTGCTTGAGGCACCTCACCGTTAACTTCGTAGCCAAAATCACGTTTTTATAGCCTCAACAAACATCTTCGCACTGGAGTTTTTTGGTGTCCCATAAGCGAACCAAAACCACAGCCTGACACCTCCCTCAGCCTCGTGTTAAGAAACGACTACCTCATGGCCATAGTCCTGAACAGCTGGAGGACCAGGTTTAGCCTGGAACAGAGCCATTCAGACTTAATTCTACCAGCCTCGCTAGGAATGTTGGAGAAGCTCTGCCAGAGATTTTCTGGACTGGCGCATGTGCCAAAGGTTCCCAGTACATCAGACATTTGGGTGAACCCAGGCTGTCCAGCATCCTATTCATCACCAAGCAGGTTCAAATCTCTGCTCCTCACCAAAACTCTGTGAAAGATAACGGCCTGTAAGGTGTCAAGAACATAAAGTGCACGTATGAAGGTCTGGAGGACTGGGTTACTGAGCGCACTTTAGGGTGCATTCCCGCCTCATAATCCACTAGACTGGGTTCAGATGGGGTTGCAACATTCTTCAGGTCCGAGTTTGCTTTCACGTTTTACTTTAACGAACCGGACCATTTAAAAAACAAGTTCTTCTCCTCTGCAGAGACGGCGCTGCATCAAGAATCTCTGAAGGATTAGAAAAGACAATGAAGAAGAAACCTGGCTCCTCTGCTGGGCCATGCGGGACGACTTTGGTTCCACCCTGTAAGAATAAAAGGTGGAGCTGAACCGGATCCTCGTGGTCCGGGTTTGATCACATTTCTATAAGAACGTTTACCGTGTTCTTCCATGTCTGACAGTTCTCCCACTCAGAGCCATACACACACGTATGTTTTCGTTGTGTTTACCCATAATGCCCTTTGTGTTGTCGTCCACTTCCTGTATTTGGCTCACTTGAAGTGGCCTTGAAGCTTCTTTGACACAAACAAGCCAGACTCTGAGCAAACTTTACTGGGAATCAAAGCAGAAGGGCTGCTGTGAAAGTGTCCTTAAAGTGGGCGGATAAGCGCCAGTAGGGCCACGAATAAACCAGGTTCATCATGCAGACGGGCATTAGTAGAACCACACTTTCAGGAAAGAAGGAGGATCTAAAGGACGTATCAAAGGAGAAAGTAATGAGTACAATTTCATAGATAGAATTTAGGAAATTTATTTTTCTTTTTCAAACATCTTTATAACCTGTAACTATTTCCTTCAAGGTTCAAGGTAACTTTATTAAACCCTGTGGGTAGATTTGTTTTGCAGAAACAGTGGAAACTTGTGGCGTTCCATAACAAAACACACCGAACCAGACAGACATCAAATGAAAATTCAAAACAAAGAATAGCTCAGTTTCCACCATCCACCAGTTTAGCCGGAAGGATCCGGTTGAAAGAGTCTGTGTGTATCTTTCTGTTCTCCTTCCCTCCATCAGGTGCTGCGCCTACGGTGGTGGATGGATGTCCCTGGTGATGGTGCCCCTTTGTGAGTTTTCTGGATTTAAGTTGGTTTGGTTTGTTTCTGCTTTGTTGTTTCTGTTTTGTTTTTGTTTTTTTGGACCCCACCATCTCAGATCTCAGCCCTGATTTATCTTCCTTACTGTTTTATGGTTATTTTACTTATTTCAAACTGACTCTTGAATAAATTCTTGCTTCATACAGTGAACTGCTGTCTTTGCCTCGTTGTAAATGAACATGAGTGTCTTTGCTGTATTCCTCTGGGTGAAATCCCCCAAGGTGGCGTTGTCTGGTCCGTGTATGGATCCCGTCCTCTGGGTGACAATTTTCCAGCCCTCACCACACTAAGACTCATCAGCGAACTTAATGCTGGCCCTGTTTTCATATGACACATGTTTGTGTAGGAAATGAATAATAAAGGTGGAGAAGGACACTGTGTCAGACACAACCCCATATATTCTCACTAATTGTCACCTGTCAGGTCTAAAGTCTAAAATCCAGCCCACCAGAGTCACAATAATGTGTAACTGAAGTCATTTTACCAAAGAAGAAACTAATTCAAGCACCTGATTCTCATACGCAGTATAAAACACATGAAAGAGACTAACTTCACACATGAACTTACTCTGTTTCAGAAGGAGGCTGGCTTTTAAACGCCAGCGGATGCTCCATGGACGCGCTGGCCGACACACAGCTGGGTTCTGGTTCTGCGTCCGGGTCCCGCTGCTCTGTTCTGTAACACACAAGGTAAATGTGAGTACTGGTCATCTGAGAGGGGAGCTCTGAGATGAAGAGGAGGATCTTTATCTCACCTCTGATCTTTGCTTTCATGTTGCCCCCTCAGAGTGGACTCGGAGGGACAGACTCGCTCCTCGCTGCCCTCACACTGGTCCATCACAGAGCAAGTCTCATATGTTCGGATCCAGGAGCTAAATTAGAGTTTAGATTCAAATAAAACAAAATACCCTCAGTAGTATAAGATAGATATTCATATATTTATTTATCCATATTTACCCAAATATCTTAAATCTCATGAAAGAACCCAGAAAAGATTTAATCCTCTTCCTCTGTGGTTTTTTGTCTTTATAAAACTAAACGTGCTACCGTCCTCAAATTTATGAAATAATAAAGATGTCTGACTTCATATTCTGTTCAGCAGCTTTGAAACATGGATATAAAGAAGATCTAGTTTTCATATACACAGCAAAATCTGGACTAGTCAGCCAGGGTTTCCTCATCGCTTCGTCAAAGTTCCAGCTTTTTCTGACCAGCAGTGAACGCAACACGCTGCTGCTCCTGGCTGCAGTTTTTATTTAAAGACAGGGGAAGTACACATCTTCACATCTTCAATGGAGATTTAAGCCTGCTTGCTTTCCTGCTACGATTATTGTTTTATTTCAGCACATTTTCATTCCCAGTTCTGTAAGATCAGGTTTGGACTCTTAAATGTCTTTTCCACAAACCGGGACGTAAACGACCTGCAACCAAAGTCATGTGGAGCGTGTAGCGGATTAAACGCCTGCTCAGACTTTTCCTTCCTTATTCCTTTGCTTTACGACTAGTCCTGACACTGAACGCCTCATTTATCTTTAAACTACATTGTAAAGTATGGTTCGTAATTATCTAGTTTCCTGCAAAGGGAAAAAGTTTTCCAAACACATTCACCCTGAAAAAATAAAAATATTTAAAAGAACTTCAAACTGGAGATAAAAACTCTCATTTTTTCTGTCTTGCTCCTTTATTATCTGCCCTCACTCCAAACCCTGCCAACATATCTGATTATTTTCTTTCTTGGCCTTTATCAGAACCATTTCTAATAACTTTTTCATCCTTTCTTGAAGAGAAAACTAAATTTCTTAGAATGGATGATGATGATCAAACAGTTTCTGTCTCAGTCTTTACGAATCTAAAGGTAATAAAATAAAAATACTTTACTGACCTGCACTAAGTTCATCGTCCTCGATGTTGGCTGATTTTATTTTCTTTCACTTTCTTAAGCAAACGAGTCATATCTTGTCCTTGCGCACAGCTTCCTGTGTTTCTGGCCGTTACCTTCCACCTCATGTTTTACACTTACTTCCTACAAATACAGGACTTATAAGAAAACCCGTCACCACGTTGACAGTGAATCAGCTACAACCCACTGACACTGGTCCTTTACACGCTTCCTTATTCCTGAACATAATTTACAGGACTGTTATAGACTTTAGGGTTTTTAAGAAAATATGGAATGGATTATTTTAGCTGGAAGGAACTAAAATGCAGGAGTAGAGAATAAAACCAGCGGTGGGTTTTTACTAATGGCCGACTTGGAGCTTGGTAGATTTTATGATGTCAGTAACTAAACCATGGCTGTATGAGTATTTATGCAGATTTGTGTGTAAGATTAGATTTAATTGGGGTCTAGTTAAAAGCACCTTGTCTCCTCATACTTCATCCTCACCGTCTGCTCTCTGGTTGGACCACAGGAGAGGACACAAGGAAAGGAAACAAGGATGAAAAGAAAATGTGTTGGAAAAAAGCTGCAGAATAAAACCAGACTTTCATTCAGACATGGTGACGCCATCAGGTTCAGCCTGTTTCAGGATTTCTCCATGATGACTTCATATCAAGTTATGTTCAATCTCCTGTGGTTTCATTTGGTATTTAGTGGATGTAAATAGTTCTACCAGCAATATATGTGTCAGATACAGACTCTAGTACATAAAGAAAACTGCAAATAGACTTGAATTATTTCTAAAATATATTGAGGGATAAACAGTTTATCCTGCTGATCAGACCTGCTGATGAACTCACCTCAGGTCCACCAGGTCCACTTCCAGATAGGTTTCATGTCTCGAGGAAACACTTGTAAACAAGAAGCTGCTTCTTTTTCCTCATCCGTCTTTATTTCCACATGCAGCTGATCTGAGGACGACGTCATTTCCTCATAGTCTGACTTAGGAAAAAAAAACACTCTGACATGAAACCGGTCTGAGCGGTGTCGCAAACCCAGCACAGATGGTGTAATTACACCAGATGTCCACGAGATGGAGCTGCTGGAGATGTAATGAGAAGAAGCAGTTTGGGTCTGAAGTCATTCTTTCTTCTGATGGACTTCATTTGTTTCTAATACTGTCAAAGTTAAGATTAGAACTGTTCCTTGGAAATAGCTAAAAACACATCATGTATATATATATATATGTGTGTGTGTGTGTGTGTGTGTGTGTGTGTGTGTGTGTGTGTGTGTGTGTGTGTATATATATATATATCCCCAGATTTCTGAAAAATATATAATTGATGTGAAAATGACAGAATAATTTAAATTAGATGACTAAAAACTACTATGGAGTCTATTTGCCATCATGGGGTCATTTGAGGCCATTTGGACCTGTTTCCCAGGACACCCTCGTCCTCCGGCTGGGTTTGTGACCTTCTTCTTCCTCCAGTGAGGAGTTGTAATTTGTGGTTTTCTGACCATGTTTGGAGGCTGATGCTAAAACACCATCAGAAATTACAGTTTGAAATAAATATTACAACAAAAGGAAACAAGGAAGATGATTGGATGATACAAGCTATTCGTTTGTGTTTGTGTTAAAAAAAAAAGATTTTTTATGTTTTATTTAGTATGTTTTTGTATGGTCTCAGTGGTACTTACAAGAACAAACAAAAACATACTAAATAAACATAAAAAATCTTTTAAAAGTTGAAAAAAAACTGCTACAAAAAGGAAAAGGAACAAAAAGAAAATAATCTAAAGAAATTTAAAGAAATGATGATGATGATGATGAAGACTTTGTGCTTATAAATCTGAGAAATGTAAAAAATTCTGATTTCTTTTTTTACTATTATTATTTGTTTGTATTTTGGTGTAAAATAATCCTCTCAGAATTTTACAGCTGAAGCAACGTCACATGACAGCAGCAGGAGCCAATCAGAGAGCAGCTTCTGTCCCACATGACGGAGAAATCTGAACTTTATTTACAAAATCTGAGAAACAGAGAACTGAGGCCACGATGAAGAGGAGGATGACGTCTTTATTTTGAACACAAATTCACAGATACATGAGCAGATTACACAATAAACAAACAAACAAACAAACAAACAAACAAACAAACACTTGTCCAGTTGGAAAACAAACAGCAGCAGAAACAAAATTATTTAACAGTCATTAAGTATTTCAGAGAGCTTCCTCGTCTTCATCTAATCAGCTCAGAGAGGAAATCCTCTTCCTCAGTCAAGAAATGTTGTTTATCACAAACAAACAAACACAGGAAACTGTGGGATGACCTGATCTCCACAGAGGTTTTTCTCTTTTTGAATCTATATTCTAAGACATGCTGCTGACCTTCTGGTTGCCCCTGGAAACCAGAGATTTTTAACCTGGTTAAATAAAGGTTTAATAAAGAATAAACAAACAACAATAATAATAAAGCTCTTCACATTTTACCACCTAAACATCTTCTAGTCTTGATACTGTACAGGTGATGAGTTCAGGTTCAGACCAACCTGTTGCTCCGCGTAGTCTGAAGGCCTCCGGGCGAGCTTCAGGTGAGCTCTGGGCGAGCTCCGGGCGAGTTTCAGGTGTGCTCCAGGTGAGTGGCTGTAGGTGAGCTCCTTTTCCCGGGTCAAGTGGTCCTAAACATTTCACAAACGTATTCAGTGCTGTTGAACTGTACAGAACCACTAGACCAGAGAGGATCAGCAGCGCCGGCCGGCTCCGTTCTGACGCTCCCGTTCGCCTCCACATTTATACCTGAACCTGCTCACCTGGAGAGGAATGAAGCTCTGACCAGTCAGACCAGGTGGAGGGAGGGACTACCTGTCAGACCAGGTGCTCACACACACGCAGACCCACCTGCTCCACCTGTTTGATCACCTGCTGACAGAACTTTAGTTTCAGCTCAGAACATCAGCATTCCCAACGTCACAAAATCAAACACACACACACACACACACACACACACACACACACACTGAATAAAATCTGGAAATGAAAATGCTCTGATGTGGATCTTCCAGAACCACCCAGGCAGGTTGGTTCTGGGAGCAGGAAGGAGTCTCTGTAGGGCTGAACGCACCACCATGTCCAAACCTGCTGTTCAGGAAGTTTGTCTTCAGATAAAACTGAGGTTGTCCTGATGGGAATTTTCTGTAAAGTGGACCTGCTGTCAGCCAGCTCCTCCGATTATTGATCAGTTATCAGTTCGATCAGGGGTCAGGGGCCACATTCAGCACAATGTGATTTCCAGTGGACTAGACCTGCAAAATAAAAGCGTAATAACCTGTAAATAATCCAAACAAGTAGATTATTAAGATGTTTATGTTTAATGAACTATCCTTAGAAAACATTATAAACATCTAAAATGGAGAGAAAAAGGCCATTTCAATATTTAGTCTCAGTTTATCGTTTACATGTTTTAAATTAATTTGATATTTACCTATTTGATTTATTTTATTTTTCTATTATATAGTTATAGCTATATAAATTGTTTATATAGCTAGAACTATATAACAGTTATAGCAATATAAACACTTTATATAAAATATAAAGAATCACTGCTGCTGTCCACGGAGCTGATGGGACCACCTGCGTTGTTTGGAAGATGAATTCATTAAACTAAATAAATAAATTAACACACAAAACTGACTAATTCAAATTTATTTTGTTTAGAATTTTTAAATTTATGTTATTTATTTATTTTATTTACTTTTTTTCCATGTGACACATTTTCTCATTTCCACATGCGGTGCAACTTCCACATCACAAAACCTCCAAACAAAGACATCTGGAACTGAAATGTTATGTTATTTCAACAAAGGTTGTTATGTTACGTCACATTATCATTAGAGTGACTTTTAAAAGTCTAGAAGTTTTTTTTTAATTTACACACATTTCCACATGTGTGTTATAATCCTGACCACCTGAACTGACGCACACCATCATACAAACTGGAGTAACTGGATGTATTTAGTCAGAAGGATGTAAAAGATATTAAAAGTTGTCCTCCTGACCTGGAAATATTTTACATTAAACCTAAAAATACAACCTCACATGGACAAATAAGGAGTTACTGTCAGAAACCTTGGATGCGGGCTTAAGAGGCTTAAGAGGCGGGAGGCAGACCGGTGCTAGTTAAAGGTTTAATAAAGTTAAACTTGAACTACATAACTCAAAAAATCTGGAGGCAAAAATGTGGACATGGCATGGACTAACTAAACTAACAGCACGAACAGAAAGCAAGAGCAAGCAATGAAGTGGCAAAGAGGAGCTGAAACCTATGGACTTAAAAACACAGAAGGACCAACTAGACACTGGTGAAGTAAATGAACAATCAGACCAGGTGAACTAACAAGCAGAAAAAAACAGAACATGATAGTGAACACCAAAAACATGAACCAAGAACTTAAAACGAGATCATGACAGTTACAGTTAGTCTGATTAAACTGCAGACCAGATTAAACCCTGTGGCGGGCTGGTTCTGGGCCTGGGTCCAACATTTGATACCCCTGAGGTTGGTTTTTGTTGTCCATCAGGGACAGCCCAGTCAGGGTTTGTGTTCAGAATTTTTCTTTCCTGTTCTGCTGCAAATTAGAGCTGAATTAGGTTAGGTTAGGTTTAGGTTCAGGTTAAGTTTAGGTTTAGCTTTAGGTTAGGTTTAGGTTTATGTTCGGGTTTAGGTTTAGGTTCAGGTTCAGGTTTATGTTCAAATTCAGGTTTAGGTTTATGTTCAGGTTTATGTTCAGGTTTAGGTTCAGGTTTATGTTCAGATTCAGGTTTAGGTTTAGGTTCAGGTTTAGGTTCGGGTTTAGGTTCAGGTTCAGGTTTAGGTTTATGTTCGGGTTTAGGTTTCGGTTTATGTTCAGGTTCAGGTTTAGGTTTAGGTTTAGGTTCAGGTTCAGGTTCAGGTTTAGCTTTAGCTTTAGCTTTAGGTTAGGTTTAGGTTTATTCAGTCATCATCCATAATACAGAACAAAAATACAATGAGTCTGATTTTTATGTCAACCAACTACAAATTTTACTGTGACCGAACAGGCAGAGGAAGAAGCTAAATGCTCATATTTGTCTCGATTACTTTAAAATTAAAAGTCAGTTTTATTTCACCACTCAACACTTAAAAATAAAATAGAGAAAATCATTCCTGCTTAGATGTTGTACAGTAAACATAAACACCTCTAATATACTTGCTTTCCTGTATTAAAAAGAATTAAATAAAAAAAATTGAATAACCATCAAACACGATTGATTGATCAGTGAATCAATTTTTCGAGCAGCATTCAGAGAGCTGAACTCTCCTCCTCTTCTTCTCTTCCAGATGACCAACAGTCAGTTAATCCATTGAACTGTTGAACAAATTCCTCCAATTTTTACACTTACCTGATTTTTTAGTGATTTTATTGCTTTTATTGGCTGTTAATGATTTTATTGCTTGTTTTAATGTTTGGGGTTGGGGCTGTGGGGGGGTTAGACAGTTTTTACTGTCTAATAATCCAGAACTTTAAAACTTTAAATCCTGATTTAAGCTTTTCATTTCATGAAAAATGTTCTTGGTTAATTTCCTCTTCTGTCATCATGATTTTGATCATCTCCTTTGAGCCCAACCTGGTCAGTGGACCACAGGTTGGACCACCTGGGTATAAAAGCGACTGTTACCTGTAAGCAGGTGAGTTCATCAGGTTGTTCTTGAGCCACATTCCTGTTGATGAGATCAGATCTGTTTCTGTTTGAATCCTCATCCAGTCAGACATCCTCATCATCATCATCATCAGCGGTGGTTAACACAAAGACAGAGGTGTGTGTGTGGGTGTGTGTGTGTGTGCAGCATCTGATAAACAGAAACAGGTTGAACAGAGAAGCAGAGACGAAGCAGACGGACGTCATTCTGCTGCAGGGTGTGACTCCACACACCAAAACAGGAAACAGCTGATGAAGATGAAGACGTCTCACACACACAAACATGCACAAATATATAATAAATATAAATCTAAACAGATGAAAATGTGGCTGTTTAAGATGAATATTCATGTCTCTGTGAGCCACTGTGCTGTTAGTTGGCTGTATTTCAGGGATTTTGTCTCACTGACCGTGTTGAGAACCAGAACCGACAACGCAGCGTTTCCATAGCAGCAGCTGCAAATACAGATGATGGTAAACTTTTTACAAAACCAGGAACAGTCACGTTAACTACAACAGCAAAACTTCATTATGTTTACCAGAAGATTTAGATCCTCAGCCGACCATAGATGGATGGACGGATGGATGGATGAATGAATGAATGAGTGAATGAAGGAAGGAAGGAATTAATAAATTAATGATTAATTAGTTTTCTATGTTGTATTTTTGTCAGTTGCTTGGAATATTTGAATAACTCTCCATGATTATCTGTGCCTATTTGTATTTTTTAAGGGTTCAATAAAGAAGAGGAGAAAAAAAGGTTTCTGTTCTGGGGTCAGAGGTCAGACTCAGAGGTTTCTGTTAGTTCAGATCTTCCAGTATCAGTCTGCCCCCTGCTGGTCAAAAATTGAACTACAGCAAACACTCGTGGAACTGCTGCAGCACTGCACACGGCTGTAGTGACACAACACACTCATTCATAGGTCTGGACTGGATCCACTGAACAGTTCTGGAGCTTCTCAGAAACCACACAACACAAGTAAAAACTTGTAAACTAAATATAAATCTTCACAGGAAGAAAAAGTGGGAGCAGAGTTTATGCATCTGTTTAAACTGGATTTGCTCTTTTTTTCTGATCTTTAATCTGGTTAAAAGCTGTTGTTTTCTTTCTGACTCTTGCTTGACTTAATTTCAAGGAAGAGTCCAGTCTAGTTTATTCTCTGGTTCCTTCTTGAATAAAACTTAAACATAGAGGA
The DNA here is from genome assembly GCF_017639745.1 of Melanotaenia boesemani. NCBI lineage: Eukaryota > Metazoa > Chordata > Actinopteri > Atheriniformes > Melanotaeniidae > Melanotaenia > Melanotaenia boesemani. The sequence goes on along the minus strand of NC_055703.1, from coordinate 25,599,301 downwards.
ATCTAAAAGTAAACTTCTGCTTTCCTACATTTCCCAGAATTCACCTGAACATATCTGTCCTGGAAGTCTGAAGAAGAAAACAACTTTTTCAGTCCAAACAATGAAACGTCTGAGGAAAGAAGTCGCTCCTCCTCCTCCTCCTCCTCCTCCTTCTCCTCCTCCTCCTCCTCCTCCTCCTTCTCCTCCTCCTCCTTCTCCTGTCCTCTATGCTGCCCAGAGACTCTGGAATCTGATTGGCTGAGATAAGCGGGTGACGTCCCTTCTTCTTTGGTTTCCTCCAGTGGGACCTTTGACCCCCTTCCCAGTATCAGTCCGGTTCTCTGGGCTGGTTTGATTCAGTTTTAGAGCTTGGAAACATGCAAACTACTAGTAGCATGTGACACTACACACACACACACACACACACACACACACACACACACACACACACACACACACACACACACGGACACAAGGCATGTTTGGAAGCACAACAGTGTCAAAATTACAGAGAGCTTAAAACGTAAACTGTGAAGCTGCCAATAGTTTACAGTAGAGTACCTGCATCAGCTCAGCAACCCGCAGCAACTTAGCAACCTGCAGTAGCTCAGCAACCCGCAGCAACTTAGCAACCTGCAGCAACTCAGCAACCCAGCAGCAACTTAGCAACCTGCAGCAACTTAGCAGCCTGCAGCAACTCAACAGCCTGCAGCAACTTAGCAACCTGCAGCAAATCAGCAACCCGCAGCAACTTAGCAGCCTGCAGCAGCTCAGCAACCCGCAGCAACTTAGCAACCTGCAGTAGCTCAGCAACCTGCAGTAGCTCAGCAACCCGCTGCAACATAGCAACCTGCAGCAACTCAGCAACCCAGCAGCAACTTAGCAACCTGCAGCAACTTAGCAGCCTGCAGCAACTTAGCAACCTGCAGCAAATCAGCAACCCGCAGCAAGTTAGCAACCTGCAGCAACTCAGCAACCCGCAGCAACTCAGCAACCTGCAGCAGCTCAGCAACCCGCAGCAACTCAGCAACCCACAGTGACTCAGCAACCCACAGGGACTCAGCAATCTGCAGCAACTCAGCAACCTGCAACAACTTAGCAACCTGCAGCAACTTAGCAACTTGCAGCAACTTAGCAACCTGCAGCAACTCAGCAACCCAGCAGCAACTCAGCAACCCGCAGCAACCTGCAGCAATTCAGCAACAAGCAGCAACTTAGCAACCCACAGTGACTCAGCAACCCACAGCAACTTAGCTTCCTGCATCAACTCAGCAATCTGCAGCAACTTAGCAACCTGCAGTAGCTCAGCAACCTGCAGTAGCTCAGCAACCCGCAGCAACTTAGCAACCTGCAGCAACTCAGCAACCCAGCAGCAACTTAGCAACCTACAGCAACTTAGCAGCCTGCAGCAACTCAACAACGTGCAGCAACTTAGCAACCTGCAGCAAATCAGCAACCCGCAGCAAGTTAGCAACCTGCAGCAGCTCAGCAACCCGGAGCAATTTAGCAACCTGCAGCAGCTCAGCAACCCGCAGCAACTTAGCAACCTGCAGTAGCTCAGCAACCCGCAGCAACTTAGCAACCTGCAGCAACTCAGCAACCCAGCAGCAACTTAGCAACCTGCAGCAACTTAGCAGCCTGCAGCAACTCAACAACCTGCAGCAACTTAGCAACCCGCAGCAAATCAGCAACCCGCAGCAACTTAGCAACCTGCAGCAACTCAGCAACCCACAGCAACTCAGCAACCTGCAGCAACTTAGCAACCCACAGTGACTCAGCAAAACCCTGCAGCAACTCAGCAACCTGAATCAACGAATCCAACTCGATGTCTCTTTTTGATAAATACTATGCTTACCAGCTAACATCCGATATAAAGTTGTTCGCTGTCCTTCACTCACCTTCTTTATTTGTACACGCCCCTGTTAATAGGTGTACATGTGCCAAATGTACCACAATGGCACCAGAGGTGGAAAATAGCTGCTGCAAAGAAATAGACAAGCTAATGATGCTATTTGCAAACCCTTTCATGCATTGTTACACTATAGTTAGCTGTATTTCTAGCCACTCCATGTACATTTATTGATTCACGTGGCTGATCAGCTGGATCATTTTAGCCAGGTTGTTACATTTTATAGCATTTCCATCTACAGTGTTGATTGCTAACTTTCTGGTCATCATTACGTTTGTGTTACCTGCTGGTAGCAACCAGGTAAAGTAAGTGTGGGTTGATTCCTTTAGTTTGACCGTTGTTCACATACTATCAAAACAAAACAGACAACTTATTTGGTTTTATTTACAGCTTATGGTTCAGGATAGGAAACATGGTCCTTGATTGTAAGAACAGATCCTCCTTTCAGCTAAAACCTGGTCACAAATTCTAACTGTTTCAAACCTTATTCATCCAACAGTCTTCAGTGAAGTGCCGGTCACAAATACCAACATTGGTGTAACTCTGTGGCTGGCTCCCAAAAACAAATTCCATCCATTGCTGTCTAGCTGTTCTTTGCTTCAGGAATTTGAACAAATGCAGCTTTTCCTCACAGCCAAAGCATTTCATGTGTCACATGTTGACACTGAAAACCAGGGTCGACCGCGATGTCTTCCAGCCTACACTGAGCAGTCAAGGTGGGTGTGCCTGTCTTTTCATGAACATGTACGAGTCCCTAAAACTGCTATTTTGGTTTTTTTGCTATTTTTGGGCCACCTGTTTTTTGTTTTTGTTTTTGCAACATCTTCAAGAAAAACAAGCTGACAGTCATCGGGAACGTCTCAAAAAGACAGACAAGCTGGAAAAAATCATGAATCACAACAAAAAAAAAAATCATCAACACAAAGAAAATACATGAACATAACTGTAGTTGTTTGTGATTAAACCCACAAGACGACACAGTGGCTGGATCAGCATGCAGGTTAGTCAATGGCATGGCTCAGTGGGTAGAGTGGTCATCCTGTAGCCCAAGGGTTGCCAGTTCGATCCCGGCCCGGAGAGTTCATGTTGAGGTGTCCCTGAGCAAGACACTGAACCCCTAATTGCTCCTGATGGGTTGAGCACCTTGCATGGCAGCTTCTGCCGTGTGTGTGAATGGGTGAATGTGACGTACATGTAAAGCGCTTTGGATAAAAGTACATATAATACTATATAAGTACAGACCATTTACCATTTTACTTTTTTTTTTTCTTCTTATTTCCAAAGTTGTTTGGATTTATAAAAGGTAAAAATAATAAAACTTAAATTTGTCCAGTAAATGACTCGTTTGAGTGTGACAGTATGAGGCATTGCAGGTGCTACTCTAATCTGTGGGTTAAGGTAATTATTATTTTTGTCACTGCTGAGCTTCCATACAGACAGGAACGCCCAGCGAGCCTTCCGGAGGGAGAGGGAAACATCTGGAGCAGTGTTGAGTCTGAGTGTTCTGTTGGCTGTCAGGTGAGTTTGTTTCCGTTCGTCTCTGTCCTTCTTTGTCCAGTACTGCTGTTTCTGCTCCTTTTTCTGCAGCTGCAGACGGGAAACCGTTAATGTTGCAACGCTGCAGCTGCAGACACCAGATTAATCTTTAAAGTTCTTTTCCTTCTCTGATCCCTGCAGGATTTATTTGCAGAAACATAGTTTCCCAAAGACGTGAAGTTTCTGAGAAATGAAGAAATCTGCTCTTTTAGTTTTATTTCATGCATCTATGTTTTTCTGAACCATAAAATAATTCTTTTAATGACCTTGATCTGCTTTATCAACTGTTTTGTGAAACTTTTTTACTCAAGTGAATCAGGAGATGTCACTACGTGGAGTTTAGTTTGTGCTGCAGGGGAGGGAGGAAAGTTAAAACAACGCGCTGAGTTGGGATCATTTCTGTGGTTCTTCATTTCCAGTTTTTACAGCTTCATACTCGTCTTAACTTCCCTGCATAGACCTGACAGCTGAAGATAAAGATTTACTTTATCTCTGAATCAGGTTCAACATCTGTGTTTGTTTTTAGTCACGTAAACTTTCTTCATGAACTCAGCGAGCTGCTGATGCTGCAGTTAAACTGAAGGCAGCATCGATGAGACGCTCAGACGAGCTGAAAGTTAACATCTGACCTCTGACCTCCTGCACAGACCTGGAGCAGGAAACAAAGATGATGAGTTCTGTCATGATGTTCCGGTTTTAATGGTTCTGAAATCTAAATTATCCTCATCAATCAGGTCAGAGATGCAGGATCATGTGACCTGCTGTCCATGGGCTTTGTCCGGCTCATCTAAATTAGCTCTATCAGTTACAAATAATCCAACCTGAACCTGTAAACAGATTACAGATCAGTCTGATCCCAAATCATCGATTCCAGGAGATTCCAGGTGATTCAGCAGCATGTTGTCCTTAGCTGCACACTCGCTTCGCCTGGGGACCTTCGGTTGCCAAGGAGGCAGGCGATCCATAGCAACGATCATCTCTGGAAACGAGACGTCCAAGTAGGTCACCATCCCGGTCTGGCCCGGTTTATCTAGTCCGAGCGGACGTGTCTCAGTACTGATCCTGGTTCTGTGTGCAGGTTGGTGAGGGAGAGGCTGAAGAAGGAGGTGGAGAAGATGAAGAGTCAGTTCTCCGGGTTCAGACCCAGTCTGGTGGTTCTACAGGTGAGTCAGAATCTAAATCCAGTCACACATCAGGCCACCTGTGATGTCTCCTGCTGGTCGAAGCCACCTAAAGATGTTCTCCAGTTAATTAAACCAAGAAAAATGAAGTGATCTGCAGCATCACCTGCTGACTGGTGAACCGGCCTGACCCTGCTGTGTTTACTGCAGCTGCTCCTCTTCCCAACGCTGCAGATCTGGACCAGTCAGACCTGGTCCGGTCAGACTGACTTGAACCTGTACAGGTTTAGTCAAAGATCAATATGGTTCACCAGTGGAGGCAGATTTCTGTCTCATTCACACAAACGAGGTCACGTTGATCATTAACGTGCTGCAGTGTGACGTCTGCTGCTTCAGCTCCACCTGCTGGTGACACCTGGTCACAGCACCTGTGTGATCAGCTGACATCAGTTTCTCTTTGGTTCCAGCTTTTTTTTTAGCAGGATTAAGTGTCCATGTGACCTCACATATCAATGCTCAGATGACATTTTTGATGTGATGCTTTCAGATGTGTGTGTGTTTAATGTGTTGGTGATCTAAGGTGTGTGTTTCAGGTGGGAGACAGAGACGACTCCAACCTCTACATCAGCACTAAACTGAAGGCTGCAGCAGAGGTGAGAAACTCAGGGTTCAGCATGTTTATACACCCTGTGGTCACACGCCGTGAATTCATCCGCCTCTGAAAGTAGATCCAGATAACCAGATCAAACCTGTTCATCTGGCAGAAGTTGGTCTGTTTGTAGGCGTTAATGATAAAAACAGACTGAAGTTCTAGTTTGTAACTTTCAGACACTGAAAAAAACTTTCACTACATTTTTATTTCAGTCTGTAGGTTGTAATCTTTCACTTTACCAGCAGACGTCACTAAAGTCCCCAATTAATCATTTAAATGAACTGATTTGTCCTCTTCATCCTCATCTTCATGTTAATCGTGATTATTTTATTCATCTTTACTTTCTTCTTCTTCTTCACCTTCATTTACATCTTCATCATGATTTTCATCCTCATCACTTTCACCATCTTCCCTATCATCATCCACATCATTCTCATCTTCATCATCTTCAGTCTAATCTTAATCATCATCCTTATTTCAGCTTGGTCTTCATCTTCCTCATCCTTATTGTCACCCACGTCCTAATCCTCATCCTAATTAATCCTCATCCTCATCCATCTTCATCCTTTTGTCCATCCTTATCTTCTTCATCATCCTTATCCTTTTTCCCCTTCATCCTCATCTCCATCTCTATCCTCCTCCTGCTCCTCCTCCTCCTCTTCCTAATCATCATAATAATTTTTCATCCCTATCATCATCCTCATCCTTAGTTTCATCCTCATCTTCCTCCTCATGCTCATCCTCCTTATTATGATAGAAAGATAAGAATGAGGACAAGGGACAGGAATGAAGATTAGAATAAAGATGAGAATGATGTGGATGAAGATGACATTTAGAAGATGAGGAAAACAGATTTTTTAAAGGTTGTCTTTGACTTCTGACTTCATAGCTGTTCAGTCCTGTAAAGCTTCAACCACTCAGCCCAACTAGAATCTTTACCTCACAGTTTCCATCAGTGGATTCATAGATCAGTTCCCTTCCTCCGATCACCACTATTGGATCAAATCGGCTCAGACAGAAACACACAAATGCTCATCAAACTGATCCCTCTGTGATTCCTGTTAACCTGAACTTAGATGTAATCACCACAAACCAGTTCTCTAACACTCAAAAAAAGCTCTTCCATCTCACCAGATGGTGGTGGCACCTGCAGACACCTGTGCTGGTTCATCCTGACTTGGTTTGATTTGTTGAACTGATTCAGGGAGAGTCACAGAGGTGGACTCGTACCTCAAACCTTCCTCAGTGTCGTTTCTTGTCTGCAGATTGGAATTGATGCCAAACATGTGCGGCTGCCGAACAGAGTGACTCAGGAGGAGGTGAGCAACCCACGTCATCTCTGACTGGCGCCCCATAGAGATGAAGATCTGACTACTTCCTGTTTCCCATCGTCCTGCAGGTGCTGCGGAGCATCATGTCCGTCAATGAGAACCCGTCAGTCCACGGCCTGATCGTCCAGCTGCCTCTGGACTCCATCAACCGCATCAACACCGAACTCGTAACTAACGCGGTCTCTCCAGAGAAGGACGTAGATGGGTCAGTACCGTACCGCGAACATGGAACAAGTCATTCATTCTTTTGTTCGGAAGGGTTTCCTCCGTCTCCAGACATCACCTAGTATACTGTGTGTTTATGTGTGTGTGTGTGTGTGTGTGTGTGTGTGTGTGTGTGTAGTCTGAGTTGTATTAACGCAGGGAAGCTGTCTCGGGGTGATCTTAACGACTGTTTTATCCCCTGCACCCCCAACGGCTGCATGGAGCTCATCAGACAGACAGGTGACACATCAGAAACACTGGATACACTGGGGACACTGTTGGTAACAATAGGATGATGGGGAAACACTGTGAACACCAGGAACATTTGGGATACTTGGAAAATTGAGAAGACTGGGGACATGGGAAACACTGGTGGGACTGGGAACAATGAGGACATTGGGGACACTGGGAACACTGGGGATGCTGGGAACACTGGGAACATTGTTGATAACATTAGGATGATGGGGAAACACTGCGAATACCAGAAACATTTGGGATACTTCGAAAATTGGGACACTGGGGACACTGGTAACATTGGGGATGCTGGGAACTGGGGACAGTGAGAGCACTGCAGACAGAGGGAACACTGGGAACAACAATATTTCCAGGTTTTGTCATGTTGAGGTTCTGGTTCAGGTTCAGGTTCTGGTTCAGGTTTAGGAGGTGGTCTGCTGTTCTGTTGAACCAGCCACCAACTCCAGCCTTTAGACCTCAGGTGTGTTTAGCTCATGTATGACCTTCCTGTCCGGGTGCAGGCGTGTCCGTGGTTGGGAAGCACGCCGTGGTCATCGGTCGCAGTAAGATCGTTGGAGCTCCGATGCACGACCTGCTGCTGTGGAGCCACGCCACTGTGACCACCTGTCACTCAAAGACAGTTGACCTACCTGTGCAGGTGACCAGACACAACCACACCTGGTTCACGGGTGGCAACAGGAAGTCAGAGGTTTTACTAATCTGAAAGTAAAGCTGAAAATCTTCAGTCATCAGCAGTTTTCCCTCAGCTTCACGCTGCAGGTGTGGGACTTTGTGATGATGCGTTTCCTGTGCGCAGGTGGGCCGGGCTGACATCCTGGTGGTGGGGGCAGGCAGAGCAGAGATGGTGCTTGGAGAGTGGGTGAAAGAGGGAGCCGTGGTCATCGACTGTGGAATCAATCACATCCCAGGTTCAATAGATCAATAAATGTATCAATAAATTAGCTCTACAGCTGTATGTGACCTCTGACCTTTGACCTCACAGATGAGACGAAGGCGAGCGGCAAACGGCTGGTCGGAGACGTTCACTACACCTCAGCCAATCAGAGAGCGGGATTCATCACGCCTGTTCCAGGAGGGGTGGGACCAATGACGGTAGCCATGCTGATGGAGGTTAGTATTTTATTTTATTTTATTTTATTTTATTTTATTTTATTTTATTTTATTTTATTTGTGTTTCTTTGCATTTTTTTCTTTTATTTTGGACAATTATAATAAGAAAAAATGTTTTGCCATATCCGACATACTGTGGGAAAGTTTATGTAAAACTTACACAAACTCCATTTTAATTTTACAAAAAGAGCTTTAAAAATCATCTGCAGAAAATCTGTCAAATCCATCATTTACTCAGTTCAAGTTTTCGGAGTTAGTGAATTACTGTATTTTACTAATTATAAATAAAGCACATAAGAACATTCATTCATCACTCAGTTTAGTTTAGTTCAGTTTAGTTCAGTTTATTTGCCATTTGCAGTACAAAAAACCACATTGGAAAACAGTTGCAAGAAGCTCAAAGCATTGTCCACATATAAACAGGCGAAACATAAAAACACAAGCCTAAAAAAGACACACATGGATAGATCATAAGAACACTTAGATACCAGTAATATAATAAAACAACAAAACACTGTATAAATAAGTAGCAATAAAAAGGTAATAAAAGCAATACAATAAGGTGCTTGTTCGAAGTATTCAAGGTGCATTGTTCAAAGTCTTCACAGCTTGTGGAAAAAAGCTGTTAACATGACAAGATGTAGTGCATTTAACCGAGCGATATCTTTTCCCTGAGGGGAGGAGGTTAAACATCTCGGAAGCAGGGTGGCCAGAGGGATCCCTGATGATCTGCAAAGCTCTGGTTAAAAGTCTGGATTTGTAGGTGACCTCTAGGACTGGTGGGTCACAGCCAATTGTCCTACGAGCAGAGCGAACCACTTTGTTTAAAATTTTCTTTTTCACAGTGAGATTACCGAACCACACAGTAATAGAGCTGGTAAGAAGACTCTCTATACCACACCGATAAAAGTTTAAAAGAATAGTTTTGTTTGGAGTAAACTCCCTTAGTTTCCGTAAAAAGGACACGGAGCTTTTGGTCCCGACTCGCCTCGGGTTGTGACGTGGAGCTTTTGGTTCCGACTCGCCTCGGGTTGTGACGCGGAGCTTTTGGTTCCGACTCACCTCGGGTTGTGACGCAGAGCTTTTGGTTCCTGACTCGCCTCGGGTTGTGACGCGGAGCTTTTGGTTCCCGACTCGCCTCGGGTTGTGACGCGGAGCTTTTGGTTCCCGACTCTCCTCGGGTTGTGACGCGGAGCTTTTGGTCCCGACTTGCCTCGGGTTGTGACGCGGAGCTTTTGGTTCCCGACTCGCCTCGGGTTGTGACGCGGAGCTTTTAGTCCCGACTCGCCTCGGGTTGTGACGCGGAGCTTTTGGTTCCGACTCGCCTCGGGTTGTGACGCGGAGCTTTTGGTTCCGACTCGCCTCGGGTTGTGACGCGGAGCTTTTGGTTCCGACTCGCCTCGGGTTGTGACGCGGAGCTTTTGGTTCCGACTCGTCTCGGGTTGTGACGCGGAGCTTTTGGTTCCGGCTCGCCTCGGGTTGTGACGCGGAGCCTTTGGTTCCCGACTCGCCTCGGGTTGTGACGCGGAGCTTTTGGTCCCGACTCGCCTCGGGTTGTGACGCGACGCTTTTGGTCCCGACTCGCCTCGGGTTGTGACGCGGAGCTTTTGGTTCCGACTCGCCTCGGGTTGTGACGCGGAGCTTTTGGTCCTGACTCGCCTCGGGTTGTGACGCAGAGCTTTTGGTTCCGACTCTCCTCGGGTTGTGACGTGGAGCTTTTGGTTCCGACTTGCCTCGGGTTGTGACGCGGAGCTTTTGGTCCCGACTCTCCTCGGGATGTGACGCGGAACTTTTGGTCCCGACTCGCCTCGGGTTGTGACGCGGAGCTTTTGGTTCTGACTCGCCTCAGGTTGTGACGTGGAGCTTTTGGTTCCAACTCGCCTCGGGTTGTGATCGAGTTCTTCTGCTGTGTGTTTCAGAACACCGTACAGAGCGCTCAGCGGTTCCTGCTGAGGAATCAGTCTCTCAGGTGAAACACCAAACAGGTAAGACGGAACTTCTTCAGGAAGAACCTGTGGATGATGTTTGTTGGTGAAACCAGCAGCAGATCTGACAAACAATTAAAGTTCATGATGAAAACATCAAAACATTTTGTGTGTTTCTGGATCCTGTTCCTTCTTCTTTGCATGATGGAGTTTTAACTTGCATTTGTGAATTTCAGGGTGAACAGAGTCCACAGATTTCTGGAAGTCTTCCTGATTCCATGCGGTGATTTCCAGTCTGGGTTCATGTCTGGTTTTAATGGACTGCTGCCTGAGGACCCCAAAATCACCAGCATCCAGTTTGGAGCTTTGGACTTGTCCCTAGCACACAGAGATTCCTCCTGTTCTCTGAATTATGATGATTTTATACACTGTAGATGCTGGAATTTTCAAAGTTTTTAACAATTTTTCATTGAGGGACATTTTTTCTGCAATTTTTAGACCCAGTTTGTCTCAGATTGGTGAAACTGTCCATCTGTCCATCTGAGAGACTCTGCCTCTCTGAAATGCACCTTATACCCAGTCATGTTTCTGACATGTTCTCAGTTAACCTAATTAGTTGTCAGATGCTCCTCCAGTTGTTTTCTTGTGCTGGTTACTTTTCCAGCCTTTTGTTGCTCTTGTTCCAACTTTTTACATAAATGTTTGTGCCATCAGATTTTCCATGAAATGATTAAATGTCTGAGTTTCAACATCTGAAATGTTGTTTATGCTCTATTGGGAATAAAATTTGGCTTGATGAGATTTGGAAATCATTGCATTCTTTTTTTATTGAGACTTCAAACATTTCTTGAGTTGGGGTTGTAGCTTATTTACTGTCTCAGTATGTGAAGTTATTATTGTTTGTTTAAGTCTCCGTTTGGTCTGACTGACAGCTGTGAAATGATGTCGTTGTTTCGGCTGATTGATGAGTAATAACAGCTCCTGCTGAAAATCATCTGACGTCACGTTTTCTAAGGTTCTGTTTGATTCTTGCTCATGAAAACTAAATTGTATTCAGAGGTTTTAAATCAGACGCTTTGATCTCGTCTTCTTCTTTTTGAGGTCAGTGCAGAGCAGCTGGGAAACGTGCAAAATTAGATTCTCATAAACAGACAGGCACACTGTTTTAAACCATAAACATGCTGAATGATGAAGATCAGATTTATTTCACATCACTGCAGATTTAATCACTCACATCAGGATCCAACAGAAACATCAGATATTCACAATTAATCTGCAAATATCAATTAACACAAATGAACTGAGCTAACAGCTTAATCTGTTATTATTCCAAATAAGACAGATATTTACATTTGCTTTATGAAATCGCCTGATTTCTTAGAGTTGGAGGTAATTTGTCACAAAGTAAGTACTCAGATTACTTTCTGGCTGTTTAACATGTAAGTTGAAGTCAGTAAGTAAGTCATGTAAGTCCGTTTTTGTCACAAAACGTAAATCCTGGAGGTTTCCAGTCCTGCAGCTGTGGGAAGTTCGTGGTTGCTGTTGTATGGAGCACATTGGTGACGTTTCAGCCAGTCGTGAACCTCCTGATTTTTCTTATGTTTTCCGAGAGTCTGACAAATGGATGAATGGTCAGATTCTGTAGGCATCTGTATAAGAATCTTCAACTTCTGTGACAAAAACATCAGTTCTGTGGAAATCTGTTTGTGGACTACTGCAGTGCAGCAGTGTTGTCTCAACAGCGCCATCTGCTGTTTGACATAAGGACTGCAGTGACTGTATTAATAGTTATGTATGCACTTTTTTATGTAGCTGTATTGGTTGCACCTGAAAGTAATGCATTACTTCCACCACAAGGTGGCATTAGTTTTTTGCATCTGCAAAAAGCAACAGAACTCTTCACTATTGCAAGACTCTGGTACAAAGTGTTTGTTGCTGTGACATTTGATGCTACTAGAGTACAAATATAAGAAATATGTAGGCAGAACCAAAGACGACCACTAGAAAGAAAAGAAAATACATGAAAACAAGGTTCAGATTAACCTCTGCAGGTAAAGCTAGCATCACAACTATGAACAGTCATTTTAGAGAAAAAGCATCCAACGGTAGGTCAACCTTCTTAGACTAAAAATGTTTAATGTTAGACCTGAAGAACAAATACTGGAACTATTCTTAAAGATGATGGCTAAACCCAAGTTTCCCATCAGAAAACTTGAATAAAATCAGTCTATAAAATAGCAGAAGGCTTTTTTTTTTTTTTTTTTTTAAGGAAGGTTTTCAAGCTTCTCTTAAACACATCTAAAGACTGTGGGCCTCTCAGCTGGTCGGGTAGGGTGTTTCACAGTGTTGGGGCAGCAACTGAAAAGGTTTGATCACCCATGCTATGGAGCTTGGTTCTGGGAACTTGGAAGGTATTTAAGGTTGCAGAACGAAGAGTGTGTGAGGAGGTGTGAGGAGTTCATGTAGGTAAGGAGAGACATGTCCATGAATGCACTGGTGGGTGAGGAGGGAGACCCTGTATTCTGTCCTGAGGGGGACGGGGATCATAAAGGCATGGATGGCCTGTAACTTTTTAAATATCTATGAAGAAAAAAAATGGTTTTTGGTGGTACAATTGGGTGCTCCCCTGTAGATCTGGGTTATTTGGCCCAACACAACAAGGCAGTTATCAAAAAACTTGGAAGTTAAAATGGATTCTGATTTTAAGCTTGACAGTCACGTAAAGGTGAGCTTTTTTCACTTAGGGCAGCTAGCCAAAGTGAAGTTAATTATTCCGAAGCAGGATTTTGAGACCATTATCCATGCCATTATAATGACTCGGCTGGACGACTGTAAAGAATTGTGTTTAGGAATTATTGGGTCTTCCACTGCTCGCCTTCAAATGGTGCAAAATGGTGCTGCACGTTTTGTAACTAGCAAACATAAACATGAACACATTTCTCCGGTTTTAGCATCGCTCCATTGGCTGCCTGTTTCTTTTAGAATGCAGTTTTAAATCATTTTATTTGTTTTTAAATCCCTCCATGGTCTTGCACCACCCTGCCTCAGTGAGCTCCTTCAGCCTTACGCACGTTCATGCTCTTTGAGACCAGCTGATCAGCTGCTCTTGATGGTGCCGAGAACAAAGCATAAGCCCCGAGGAGATCAGGCCTTTGCTGTTGCTGGTCCCAGATTGTGGAACGATCTGTCTCTACATATCAGACAGGCCTCTTCCTTGCATGATTTTAAGTATCTTCTTAAAACTCACTCTTACACTCTTGAGATTTTGACATTTTGCTTCTGATTTTATATTTTAACTTTTCTTATTTATTGTTGTGACTGATTTTATTATTTGTGTTTTAGTCTTCTGTACAGCACGTTGGTTGTTTTTAAAGTGCTTTATAAATAAAGCTGGATTGGATTGACCTTTTCACTATTTCAAAGTCCAAGTGCTGTGTACTCCTCTTTGTGGTGACCGTCTGTTTGCAGCAAGTATACCCACAAACGTAGCGGAACGTTGATGCTTTCATAGCAAGTTTATCCCAGCCCTAAGCAGGGGAGGTCTGTAGGAGATGAAAGCAGTTCTATCACGATAATACACCACATTATCTAAGATTACAGGTACTCTCAGGCAGAGCTTAGACCCAACATTAAATAATCAATGAAAAACCAGCTCCTCTGGTTTCTGGAGTCCTTCTGGTCATCTGTAAGGATCATGAGTTCTGCTTCGAATGTCCTTTGCAGAAATCTGGAAGAAGATCTGGGAAAAGTTTGCAGCACATAAGTTTGATGATTTAGATTCTTCTGAAGTTTAAGGTGGGAGATCCAGAGCACGTACTGGTTCAGGAGCAGCTCAAAATCCTCCAAGAGAAGCAGGAAAAACTTTATTCTCCTCAGGATAAATGGCGTATGGATCAAACGTTGTCAGGCGTGATCTCTGCAGCCTTGTGGCTCTCGCTGCATGCAGCCGTTCTGCTGCTCTCTGGTTAGCTGATCTATAGCGGCGGTCATGGCGGCTCGGACCAGCGAGCGCGCCGTCTGAAGCAGCTGCCGCTCACCATGATCAAAGCTGAGCAAAAGGTGGAGGCTGTTCTGCTGGGAGGAACTGCCCTGCCAACATGCTTCCTCCTCATCTTCCTCAATGACATCATCTGGAGGGCAGAGCTCAATCCGAATGGTGGGTCTATTGGTCGATGGTTGATGGGACCTAGAGGTAGTTAGTTCTGTCTTCTCCTGAGATGACAGCTGAACATCAACATCCACCCTGATTTCAGGGTCAGAGAAGACCTGGTCTTCCTCTGATGAAACCAACTGGACTAGAACCTGGTTTGCGCTGGTGGTTTGAATCGTCTCTGATCCATCTGCTGCATCCTGGAAGTCGTCAGCAGTGGTCTTTGTTAGTTCTGGACTCTCTGCTGCAGCTCCATCCTCAATCAGTTGGTTGACCATCAGCTCCTCTGGATGTCCATCAGTTCCATCATTCTGTTGTTGAGTGGGTTCATCCACCTGAAGCCCCTCCTTCAACTGAGACTCCTCCACCTGAGGCTTCTCCTCCACCTGAGACTCCTCTACCTGAAGCTCCTCTTCCAAATGAGACTCCTCCACCTTAGGCTCCTCTACCGGAAGCTCCTCTTCCAAATGAGACTCCTCCACCTTAGGCTCCTCCTCAGGAAGTCCCTCCCCCTCCTGAGACTCCTCCACCTGAGACTCCTCTACCTGAAGCTCCTCTCCCAAATGAAACTCCTCCACCTGAGGCTTCTCCTCCTGACGTTTCTCCTCCACCTGAGGCTCCTCCTCCACCCGAGGATCCTCCTCCTCAAGCTCCTCCTCCACCTTCATGTTTTCCAGTAGAACAGGTTGTCTTGCTCTCATGAAGAACTCCTGCAGTCTTTTCTGGAGACTCAGTGAAGCTCCGCCTCCTCTCTGTCTGTGAGCTCGCGGAATGTCTGATGAAGTCGTGAATCTCTTGGTCATCATCCTCAGATTAAACCTCTTGTCCTCTTTAAAGCTCCTCTTACAGCCTCCTTCTGTGACGTTCAGAGTGTTGGGGTCCTGCAGCGCCCCCTGTGGTGGCTTCTCCGATCCATCTTCCTCCTTGATGCAAATAACAGCTGAGGAGAATCTACTCCACCACCTCCACCTCCTCCTGTTTCTGATGTCATCACCCTCACCTGCAGCTTCACAGTGCCCAAGACCATCTTCACTGTTCTCCATCTTCTCTAGTTTGGTCTCAGGTTCAACGTCTTTTGTACTCCTGGCTCTGGTTCTCCCCAGCAGCAGCCTCGGTGGTCCTGTTGGCTTCCTCTTCAACCCGACCCTCTCTTCTTGCTGGAAGGCATCTCCATGCCTGGTTGCCATGGTTGGTCTCCTTAGAGAAGCTAATGGAGAAGCTAAGCAGCTTTTCTACTGCTGAGATGAAACACCAGAGAACCTACAGACACACAACAGAAGACATGATGATTTATTAAACTGAGTCCAAGTAAAACATATTCAGATCTCTAAGACGCATATCGCATTTTCTTTAAACATCCAAAACAGGCTGCTGAGGAAGAATCTGGACTTGTTCTCCACTAAGAAACATTCAGGTTAAATGTAGAGAGCATAGGAAGATGGAGTCCATAAACAAATCAATGATGTTTTAATAGTGATGAAATAATAGGAGGAAAATAGAGACCATGAGAATATTAAAACTGGTGCAGATCTGAAACAAAAGTTACTGGAAGGTTCTGATCTGATCTGGTTCCAGTTAGATCCAGATCAAAGTTTAATCTGCAAATGAGTCTGCAGATGAGTCAACATCTGGATTAACATCCTGCTGCTTCTCTAACAGGCTGGAGGCTCCAATTGTTGCCGTCTTAGCTGATGTTATTTACTAAATCATCATCATCTTCATCTTAATCATCATCATCACCATAATTAAAATGATTACGATCACTATTATCATTATCATCATCATCATCATCATCATCATCATCATGATGACCACATCCAACACCACCATAATCTGAATCATGATCATCATCAGCAGCAGCAGCACAATAACCGTTGTTATAGCCACAATAATAACCATAATAACCATCATCATAACCATGATTAATATCATCACCACCACCATCATCATCATCATCATCGTCATCATCATCATAATCATCATCATCATCATCATCATCATCATCATCACTATCATCATAACATCAGGACCATCATCACCATTATAACCATTATCATCATTGCCAACATCATCATCACATCACTCTTACCTTCATCACCATCATAACCATTATAACCATTATCTCATCACCATTTCTACCATTATCATATCTATCACTTTTACTATCATCATCATCATCACCAGTGTTTATTCTTTTTTTCTCAGAGTCAGAGTTTTTCTTCAGGTAGGGAGGATGATGATGTTGAAGGTGAACACTGATGATCTCTGGTCTGAACCATAAACCTATTAATGGCTTTTCTACAGATGAGTCAGTGTGAGGTCACGGCATCACTGAGTGGCGTCCCACTCAGCTTTGAGCCTCAGCCTTGTAAACACCCACCATCAGTAAAAACACCAACACACCAAATAATAAAAATACAAATATGTTTGAAACATCGTTCCTGAAGCTCATGTATCACATCAAACACACACCTCCAGTTAACAGCTGAGCTCATTACTCCATGTACAACAAAATCCTCAGGAGGAAGCAGCCAATCACATTTCATCCTTTGATCAATAAACTGAAACAAGAAGAAAAGTTCAGCAGCTTCATCATTCAGCAAGGATGTGTTTTCCGAACCCACGGCTCCGACCTGATGATGTAAGAAAACTCTGACTGAGAGAAGACTTTCTTCTCCTCGGTGGAGGATTAACTGTGATGAACCTCCTCAGATTAATGATTCTTGATGTCTGAAACAACCAATGATCAGCAGATGTTCACATGTCTTCTAAAGTTACTGAACACTGACAGAGATCAAACTGCTGAGATTTAATGAGGAGCTAAAACATTTCTGTCTGTACAACAAACTGAGTGCTGATGACTCAGAAATGTGTTGATTTATGTCCTTTGATCAGGACGTGATCAATAAACATATTAACTGACATAAACTCACCGATCACCAAGAAACAGCTGATCACAGATTCAATCAGCTCACATCGCACAAACTCAAAGTTCACATCAACCCTCCTCTGGATGTCATCAGTGGATTAAACATGCAGTGATGATGTCATCACACATTCATGATGATGTCGTAAGGCAGATAAATGGATAAAAGATGAATAAAATGAGAAAGTCTCACCTGTCTGCGTCCGGCCGATCCGATTTGCTTCTCTCAGAGATGTCAGGAAGCACCAAGCTCGTCTCGCCTCTGTTGCTGCGCCGCCCCAGTTTCCATGGCAACCGAACTGATTGGCGTCTTGTTTCTCACAAATTGCTTTTTCAATAAGGTGGGGGGGTGGAGAAGGTGGGGAGGAGGGGACGTCCCCCCAGGGGCCAGAAGAAGATTTTATTTCTTTTAATGAGTTCCAGTCAAATTTCCTGTTCACTCACTCACACACACACACACACACACACACACACACACATGCATGCACACACACGATTGCGTGTGTGTGTGCATGTGTGCATGCTTGTGTGTGTGCTGGTCAGCAGCTGGTTGTTAACACAGAGCAAATAAAGTTGACATGCTGTCATTGGAGGCGTTTTGAAATCTCCCAGCATGCAATGCTGAATGTTCTCCAGGTGTGTGTGGGTGAGTGTGTGTTTTTATTTTAATGAGCCCTGCCGGAGGTCTCATGGTGATGATGTCATCACTGCAGCTGTGACTCACCTTCATGACATGACATGACATGAGAATGTGATGAATGTTTCTGCAGACTGAAGATGGAGTAGTTTATTTCCCAAGCTGACGTGACACAAAACCACAGAAGAAGAAACATCTCTGCAGCTGATTGGTGTGTCTCAGCTTCCACTTAGACGCAGGCGGTTAAAGTTTGGTTAAAAACAGTTTAGTTGCAGATTATTTATCACATCATACAATAGAAAAAAACGAGTCATTAATCTTCCACACGACCCTGATTGAAATCAGGTTTCAAACCCATCAGATAACAGCAGAGTCCTCTGAGGACGGTGATCCACACATCTCAGATCAGCCCTGATGAGCTACAAAAACAGGTCGAACCAAAATTAGTTTACTGACCACAAAATGGTCAGCTATAAAACCACAAACACAAGCCATGGTTTCATGGACCCGAGTATTTAGATTAAAAGCCTGACTGGAATAAAAATGCTTTGTGTAAACATACCAGTCAGAGTATTCAGATCCAATCACACTCATCTGGATTAAAATGTCATTATGATCGAGAGGGATGGGTTGTGCCCACTGTTCTTCTCATTAGCATTCAAGAAGACACATATTCCAAAATTTGAGTAGAAACTATTTTTAATGTGCTTGCCTGTTACGTCATTCGTACGTAAAATAATCCCACACTTTACATTACGGTGTTCTGATGATTTGGCATACCCTGTCAAAATAGCATACCTGAAATCCATATTTATAGCTTTATCTGTCAGTTTAGGCTGCTTCATTGTACTACTGTATACTGTTTTGATAGATTGGTTACAAAGGGATATTTGAAATTACAATTGCTAAATTAAATATTAAAGTTAAACATTATACATTCAATCTCACTCAGTTTGGAAGATGGTGCTGGATGCTAATAACTCAATGCTACGACACGTTTAAATGTCCTTACAACTCCACCTGCAAAAAATTAACAGAAAACTACAATATAAGTGCACTTTAATCCCCTTCATCTGGGTTTAAGTAAATTTCCCTTCAGTTAAACAACATTGCCTGAGATTTTTAAAGAATTTAAAGTTATTAAAGAGGGTAAACTGCAGTCAGTAACAAGACAATGTGTTTGTGTTTGTTTCATCTGAAAATCACAGTTTCTGTTTCTGCTGTTGCTCAAAAAAAGTCAGACAGTGGTGCAATTCTGCTCATGTCAAAATTATTTATTTCATTTAAACTCGCAAGAAGAAAACATGCACGTAAACATGCCCACAGATGTGGGGAATATTTCTGTCATCTTCAGGATTTTACCAACACTGTCACGGTGGCTTTGTCCTGCCACAACAAACAACTCTGACACAAAAAGAATAAAATAAATAAGCAAAAAGAAAAAAAAGGTATTGTGGGAAATCTTTAATCATTAATTGAGTTAAAAGCTGCAGGTATAGAGAGAGGAGAAACCGAGCAGGGGAAGCAAGATAGACACCTTTATTACTTTATTAAACTGACTTTAAATGCACCTGAAATTATATTTACCAATAAAACTACACTATTCTAAACACATGTAATCATTTAATGATTGTAAAATGTGCCAGATACCCCAACTGAGTTGAGCCTGGCAAAAAGTAAAAAGTGAGGCGGGAATTGGTGGTGATCCTCAGCCCTCCTCAAAAAATGTGTCTACTGAAAGTCCAGAAGTAAATAAATAATCCAGTTTTTTCTGTCTTTTATCATTTCAGTTGTTAGCACCAGTTTGTTAAATACTAAGTTGCTGCAGTATACCTTATATTGTTAGAGCTACAGCTGGGTTTTTTTTAAGAAAAACAGTGACCCTACTCTCACGTGACTAACCGATGCTCAGCTACATCTTAGTAAATACACAACTGAAAGGTTGTCCGTGTCACTTCCATCTGAAAATAAGCTCCTCTCACCAAGATAATGCATCATTCAGCTTTTTAGAATTGCATTTGTAATAACTTTGTTTCTGGACACCTGATGATTGAAATCCTAAATAAAAAAAAACTATCAAAAACTTCATAAATTAGAAGCACTCAAAGACTTCTTCCAAGCCATTGTAATTGTTTAATTGTTAAATTTTCCAATGATTGCGTACATTATTTTAATATTAGAAGCATGATCCAGATCACCCTAAAATCTAATCACTTGTTCTGTATTCTATTTCCTGAAAATTTCAGCAAAATCCACACATAACTTTTTTAGTAATGTTGCTAACAGACAGAAAAACCAATGCTGCTGAGTACATGATCTCCGTCTTGGCAGTGGTAATAAAGAGGATTGATGGATTTTGTTGGATTATGTTCAAAGCTGTGACAAAGCACTTATATGCTCAAAATCAGTTTCTCTCTTTGAGTTAATGCCACATTCAGATTTAGCAGCTTATTAGCTCTCACATTAGCAGCTAACACAGAGAGCCCGAACTTCGCCATGTTCAAATGGTAAATGGTAAATGGTCCATATTTACCGTCTTTACTGTACCTGGAACAATACCCAAAGTGCTTTACATATACATCACATTCACCCATTCACACACACATTCACACACCGATGGCGGAAATAAATACCAAATGTTTTTAAAATAACAGGAAGTGATGTCACCACGAACATCTAAGCTCTAAAATTAATTTAGTATTGGACTGGTAAATGTAAACAATGATCTTTTGAATATCTCATTTCAGAGGTGTATGTAGATGAATTTTACAGTAATCTGATTACTCTCAGACATTTGATTTTGATGGTCATGTAAACTGTGTTTTAAAAACATTTATCTGAGAATGTCTTTAACCTTCAAGAAACATTGAATTGATTGAAGTTTATTTGAACATAATGACAAATAAAAACAAAAAATAAAAATACATCACCAAAAATAAAACAAAAAGTTCAAAAGGAGTGGGTGGAAGCAAAAGCTTATATCATCTCACCCCAGTAAATTACAACAGTATTCAGATTCAATCACATTCTCACTACCACTGAGTTACACCATTCGGTCCATACAATCAATATCACCCTATGGAATATGTTTTTATCATGAAACTATGTAATAACAATAATCATCGCAAATCAACAATAATCAACATTACAGTAATAATAATAATAATAATGATACCACATAGTAAAATATTCTTATTATGTTACATAATAAGCTTAAAAAATCTATTATAATGATGACGTTATTCAGTAATAACAATAATAATAATAATGATAATAAAACAATAATAACAGCAATAACAGTGGCAACAATTATATCAATAATTATAAGAGAAATACTCCTTCATCTATTCCAGACCATTTCTGTACCAATCAAATATCATTTCTTTATATACTAATTATATTTGTATTTTTGAAGACCGCCTGTGTTCTTCCCCTATCCTGTTCCACAGTTTGACCCACAGACAGACACACAAAAACTTTTCCAGGTGCTTCTCACCAGGTTTTAAAAACTGTGTTCCCTCGTAAATTATACCCCCGTCTCTCTGGCTGAAAAGCTTCTGTATATGGTAATAAGTTCCTGCTAGCTTTAAACATAATCTGTGCTGTGTGATAATTAACCAGGTCCTGGAGTTTTAGTAATTTGGATTGTAAAAACAGATTGTTTGTATGATCCAGATAACTTACCTTATGTATAACACGGATTGCCCGTTTTTGTAATATTAATAACGAATAAAGTGTGTTTTTATAATTATTGCCCCAGACCTCTATACAGTATACTAAGCAAGGTAATATTAGTGAGCAATAAAGAATATAAAGTGATTTATAATCCAGGACCTGCTTCATTTTATTTATGATTGAGATACTTTTTGCCATTTTATTTTCTATGTGTTTGATGTGAGGCTTCCAACTAATTTTATTATCTAGCATCACTCCCAAAAACTTTATTTCTTTTACATATTCAATAATTTCATTATTTATGCATATGTTTATATCATCTTTCTTTTTATAATTACCAAAGACCATTACCTTAGTTTTTCCTATATTCAGTGATAATTTGTTATTATCAATCCATTTTGGTATTTTTTCTAATTCATTATTTGTGGTAATAACTAGCTCCTTATAATCCTTTCCAGATAGAAAAATATTTGTATCATCCGTAAATAATATTAATTTTAGCAACTTAGAGACTTGAAATATATAATTTATGTATTTGTTAAACAATTTGGGGCCCAATACTGACCCCTGGGGGACACCACAGGCAATCTCCACACAGCCAGACATGATCTCCCATCTTCACAAACTGTTGTCTCTAAGACAAATAACTTGTAATCCAGCTCAGTGCCACTTCCCTAACGCCATACAGCTGCAGTTTATTGAGAAGTAAAGAATGATTTATGGTGTCAAATGCTTTTCTAAAATCTATGAATATAGCAATTGCATGTTTTCCTTGATCCAGTGCATTATTTATTTCTTCCATTAATGTGAATGATGTTGAACTCTTTACTCTAAATCCATATTGACTGTAGTTCAGTAATTCATATTTATTCAGGAGGTTTTCTAGATTTTTGTTAAAAAGTTTTTCTAGTATTTTTGAGAATTGTGAGAGGAGTGACACTGGCCGGTAGTTTGTGTGCTGATGTTTGCTCCCTTGCTTAAATATTGCTATTACTTTAGCTATTTTCATTTTCTGTGGGAATGAGTCAGTTTAGTTTATTAAAAACTAATTGAACCAGGCTGTTTCTGTATGTATTTTAATACAGAAACAAACTCTTCAACTTCAATGTTTCCTGTCATTGGAAGGTTCTGCTGTGTTATGTAGTGAACAGAACTTTGGGTGGAGTTTGAACTGCCCCTTTAATATAATCAGTGGCAGAAAAACAGAGACCCTGGAGTATTGATCAGTGATCAGCAATCTGCTGCAGGCGGCTTGCTTCTCTGGTATCGTCTATTTTTAAAGGTGTGAAGAAGAAGAAGCAGCTTTTGTTTCTATAGTGATAGAGAGTAAAAATACCTTCGTCTGTCCCTAAGCAACAGCACACAGACCAATCATGTCCCCCGACAGGTAAGAAAAGCAGGACGCTCACTAAGTGTGTTCAGATTGAAAAGGATTCTGGGAAATGAAGTGAAGCTGAAAGTGAAGCTTAAAAAGCCAGAATAATTACTTCTGTTTAGACACTGACTTCCCCTGCTGAGACAGCTGAGACGTCCTGACAGGTGAGACAACAGGAATAGTAAGACAACAGGTGAGACATCATGACAGATGCAGTAATGTAACGTGACCAGCAGAGGTCAGTAGTCACAATAAGTTCCTCCATCACATATAAATGGATATAAACCTGGACTTCGGTCTATCTGTTTATCTCGGCTTCAGTTCCTACGGGCTGTTGCTGCTGTTAGCAAAATAAAACAATGAATTCTAGGTTCAGTGAATGCAGCATGATGGGAGGTTGTTCCTGGAGATGGAGGTGAGATAGTTCTGCTCTGAGCTGGTTCTCTGATCACAGATGTTCAGACTTAAACTGGGTAACAGATCGTCTCATCTCCATCAGCAGCATCAAGGCAGAGAAAAAATGGGAGAATTACTCTTTTATGGCCCAGATGTGAGCAGAGGATCTGCGTTTTAATGTGTTGAAGAGACACATTGAAGTCGACTGTTACTGTGGACTCAGTTTCCCAGAATGCCACTGCTCAGCTCTGTGCTGACCTCTGCTGGTCAGGACCTGTCAGTGCACATGGAGACACAGCAAAGCTGAGCACAAAGAAAAGAGGCCGATCTATACAAAGACCTATCAATAATCAGGCTGAAACTTTATCTTTGGACTTTACAGAAAATTATTTCTGCTTTTTACGATATTTTGATTTAAAATGAAAAAGCTAAAAGACACCTTTTCAATAATTAAAGTAAATCATTTATTTGCTAATCGTCTAATAAACTCAATAACCTCTGTAATAAACAGCTGCAGGAAAAACAAACAATAAAACAACAACAGTTGAAAACAAACATGAGGTTTGTTTCTATTGTTGCAGAATCATGAATTATCTACAGATCAAGGCTTCAGTCTTCCAGTTCGATCCGGTTCCTCCGCAGCTCATCAATCATCTGACCAACATCTGAACCAAATCAACTGACTGATCGGGAGAACAAACTAAAAATACAGAAAGATCAAACAGAAGAGCTGCGATGTGATTGGTGGAAAAAGACATTTATTTACAAAACATTACAGTCACACCAATGAAAAACAAACATGTACAAAAACACAGAACATCTTTTACAAACAAACACAGCTGAAGACAACAGTCACACATTCACCGATCAGTAATCAATAACACCTCAGGGAGATCATTATCAGTGAGCGCTGGTCATGTGACCTCAGACGGTTCCATCATTTCTTCTGGAGAAAGAAGGAGTCAAATCTGGACTGACTGATCTGATCAGAAGGATCTGAAGAGCAGATTAGCTGCCGATCAGAGAAAAATCCCCAAACTCCTGAAGTCAGTCTTAAATTCCCTTTTCTCACAGCAGACACAACAAAGCCAAGAGAGTTAATTTAATATTCATCAGTTTTTAGATTTCAGAACTGAAATACATTCCAGAAAAACTGGAGATGTTGGCAAATTAGAGCTAATTATGAGATATAAAAATACATCATTTTAAACAGATGATTTGGTCCAAAAACAAAAAAGATTTTCTCCAGTTTGTCTCCAAATGTGAGAAAATTATGGAACAGTTTAAAAACAAAGTTTCTCAAAGATAGATTAAATAGATTTCCATGTTTGTTTTTCTACTGTCAGAATATTATTAAACCATTCAAGTGTGTAAAGGACAAGGAAGCAAGTCTAAGCTGGACACCGTGATCTCTGATCCCTCGGATCGACCAGCATCCAGAAGCATCATCATCATCATCGGCTGACCGAACCACATGAACAAGGATTGCTGTGAAAACCTTCATCAAGCTCTGCAACAGGATTACATTCACAGACGTAACGCTGTGTCAACTTCTTTGGACTCGGAGGAATCTGGGATGGACCATCACATGCTGGAAACCTGGATTGTGGTGGGACCAATCAGTGCTCCAGATCTATTTTAGAAAGAAAAATGGGCCAAAGAGCAAAAGAAGCATCAAGGCTGCAGTTAGTAACAAGTCCAGTCGCCCGGTTCTGTGAGGTATGGAGTGGGATCAGGGTTCTGCAGTGGTACAGGGTTGGATCAAGTTTCAGCGATGGTACAGGGTCAGATCCAGGTTCTGTGATGGGACGGGGCTGGTTCAGGGTTCTGTGACGGTACAAGGATCAGGGTTCTGTGACGGTACGAGGATCAGGGTTCTGTGACGGTACGAGGATCAGGGTACTGTGACGGTACGAGGATCGGGGTTCTGTGACGGTACGAGGATCGGGGTTCTGTGACGGTATGAGGATCGGGGTACTGTGACGGTACGAGGATCAGGGTTCTGTGACGGTACGAGGATCAGGGTTCTGTGAGGGTACGAGGATCAGGGTTCTGTGACGGTACAAGGATCAGGGTTCTGTGACGGTACGAGGATCAGGGTTCTGTGAGGGTACGAGGATCAGGGTTCTGTGACGGTACGAGGATCAGGGTACTGTGACGGTACGAGGATCAGGGTTCTGTGACGGTACGAGGATCGAGGTTCTGTGACGGTACGAGGATCGGGGTTCTGTGACGGTACGAGGATTGGGGTTCTGTGAGGGTACGAGGATCAGGGTTCTGTGACGGTACGAGGATCAGGGTACTGTGACGGTACGAGGATCAGGGTTCTGTGACGGTACGAGGATCGGGGTTCTGTGACGGTACGGGGATCGGGGTTCTGTGATGGTACGAGGATCAGGGTTCTGTGACGGTACGGGGATCAAGGTTCTCTGATGGTACGGGGATCAGGGTTCTGTGACGGTACGGGGATCAGGGTTCTGTGACGGTACGGGGATCAGGGTTCTGTGACGGTACGAGGATCAGGGTACTGTGACGGTAGGGGGATCAGGGTTCTGCAGCATTAATGCAGAAAGGTTCACTGAGACTTGACAACATACATGCTGTTTTCAACAAGGTGATCAATAACCAGAGTAGCAACAAATAACATAAAAATGAAGCCTTTTTAACTGCAATAAAGCCAATAACACACTAACATGTCAATAATGTAATTAAATCCATTTTGATAAGAAAACTACACAAAAATCATGTATTTCTGATAACAAGTCTTTTTTACATTATTGGCTGCAGTTATTACTTTTTTTTTTAAAAAGGACAGTTTTTCATGCTCAATTAACTTGATATATATATCATATATATGATATGATATACAATTATATATAATGAGATACATTATTGGTGTTATTACATTGAAAAGGGTTAAAAATTAAGTTATTGGTTGCTACAAACCACATTCGTCTCACATTACTGCAGCATAGCTGAGGAAGAAGAGGGTACGGGTACAGGAAGAAAGGTCTTCAATGCAGAACAAATAAAAGTCAAAGACCCAAAGTGTTTCCTTCTGTTTTCTGGTTGTTGTTTCTTCTTTCGTGTTCTTTACACGTTTTAGTATTTTTATGCAGAAGGAACAGGATTTATCCAGTAATCTCTAACTTTAACAGACCTCTTATCAGCTACAATCACATCATAGTTCCTGGATTTTCATATCTATAGGATTCTCCAGACATCCACCACAGCACAGCAAAGAGCAGCTCCAGACTGTTGCAGGCCAGGTCTATATGGATATTTAACATTTGCTGCTAAGAACAGATGAAATGAGAAGCTAGTGTAAGCCTTGTGAAGACACCATTTACTAAGCAAAATCCACCTGAACCGGGCTGAGCAAACGGGCCTCTAACTAAGACTGAGTGGTGATTTAAGCCGTGTAAAGTTAGCTAAAAGAGCTAACGTTACCTTTTGTTCAAACATTTGCTCAATGGACAACTGAAAGTCTCCATTTATTGTTTCTACAGCTGTTTGGAAACATGGAGTTACTCACAAAATTTGCATCTACCAACCTCCACGCAAAGATTTCACATATTGTGTACAAAGAAAAGCCATCAGCAGCTTAAACCTCAGGTAACAATGGGGGAAAGTCTTAAAATCATTACCGTTCTAGATGTTTGTAGCAGATGTTTTCTGCTCTGTAAACAGAGTTTACAGACGGCATGTACATACGGTGAGGAAATGATAGATGACATCGGGAATGTTGCACAGCTACAGAGACGTCCTGCTTTAATCTTTGTTGTGGTGGTTTTTGAGCTCTTCACCTTCAGACTCTGGATCAGTTTCTGGATGCAACATGTACAGCTGGACTTCTTTCTTTATCTTTGTTCATAAGCTTCTGGTTGGTTGAGTGCATTCCCTTTACCTTTACCAGCCCACTCAGAAAGCTTCTACGGAACAATCAGAGGGCACTTTGTTCACAGAGATTCCACTTTCATTTAAGAGTGTTTATTTTTTTCCACAATGTCCAAACTTTTCTGATTTGTCGTCTTGCAGGATTTATCTTTCACACTTGTGTACACAGAAAAGCCATCAGCAGCTTCAGCCAGCTTCTCATCCAGATTGTCATCGCTGGTTCAACCCAGAGAAGTTCTGTGGTTCCGGATCAGGAACCACGAAGGGAACAAACATATCTCAGAAGCCATGTTAAAAAACAATAACCATGAACAAACATGTCCGACACAGAACTCTGTTCATGTTTCTCTGGTTCTGTTTGGGTCTTAATGACCACTGCTCTGTTATTACAGACACGTGGACCTACAGCGCCCCCTGCTGACTGGTTCTTCTCTCCAAACCAGCTGAGGGAGACAAATGTGTGCTTTCAGCAGCTACTGGTGCTGTCTGGCAGTTAAAGTGGACCATTTCTCTCTTGTCTGAGCAGAGCCAGAAATCTGCAACAATAAATTAACAATAAACTCATAAACTCAGTGTTTACATTGAATCAACAGATGAACAGAAGTCCCGCCGCCTGGACTGGACTGAATGATTTCTGTGACGCATATTTTGCTGACAAAACTTCTGCAGTGATGAAATATTTGTGGTTGGATCTGAGTAGGCTAGGTGGTGGTATTTCTGACCAGAGAAGACCTCACAGAGAGTATATACAGAAGTAAAACTAGAACCACAAGGTCCTATGTTAAACACAAAGTCATGTTTAAACTAAGTTCACACCCATTTTAAATGTTGTACAAATCGGGACATCATAAAAACCATCTGCTCTTCATGAGGTGTTAAAGGACAGATCAAACCTGTCATCAGTGAACAGAAACCAAAAGTTAGAATCATCCTTACTGCTTCCAGGAGTTAGGAGTCAGTAGCAGCTGGGAGATGTTGGATGAAAGCTTCAACAAGCTGCTGGATCATCAGACTGATTCTGACTTTTAGTTTCTGTTCAGTAAATAAAGACACATTGAGATCTGTCGGCTTGTTTATCTGAAGTTGGAGAAACAGAATTTAACAGCTGATGTTTTTTATTACAGCCTGAAATTTAAAACATTTGAGCTGAAAGGACTTATTTTCTCACATGACTAATGTTTCATAGAAACTGGTCCAGACACCTGAACTGATCCGAGTGGAGTAGCACACTTCTTCCATCTAGAACTGGTGTGGGCTGGTTTGGTCCTAAAGAGCTACAGTCCTGCAGGTTTTCCCTGCTCCAACACACCTGCAGGATGACTATCTAGGAACAAACTTGCCTACTCCTGGTCTAGAAGAATGAGGTTAGCTTAAAATGAAGGATTAAGTTCTGTATGTTCGCGTGTCTTTGCTCCATACCGCCTCCACATTTTAATCTGGAATCTGAGACCCTTCAGCTGGAAGTCATCTGAAGCCACCAAGTAGGAACAGTCTGATTCAGACGGAGCTGCAGATTGTCACCAAGCTTTGACGTCACAGGAAGGCACTGCTAACACTGAACCTGCAGGTTGAGCCTGAACACGTGATCCGGACAGGTCGTCCTCTTCCTCACAGTCTTCCTCACGTGTCCTCTGCTGCTTCATCTTCACACAGATGAACACAAAGTGACAGACAATGATCAGAGGTGATGTTCATAAAACAGTCCAACAGTGGGAACCTGACATGTTCTGAGATTCAGTCTGCTGGAAGAACCACCCAAAACCAGTCCAAACTGGTCCAAACCAGTCCAAACTGGTTCCTCAGGTCGCTGAGGCTCTGCCGAATCCCACCACAGCACCACACTATGATCACATGACTGATTTACACACACACCTGCACAGGTACAGAGCGTCAGAACACAAAGTTCCAGTCAGAGATATGACATCACTCGACGGGCACGCCGTCCACGCTCTCCTGAGAGATCTCAGAGTCCAGGGAGTAGCAGGAGCTGCCGTTGTCCTGAGCGTCCCTGTTGGCATCTTCAGAGAGCGTGGCAGCTGAGGCCCCTCCCCCTCCACCCACGTCAGCCCCACCTTCACAGAAGTGGGCGGAGCCCTGGAAGAGCTGGCTGCAGAGACGGTTGTAGCGGTGGTAGCGGCCGGGCTTGCCGGTGTGGGTGTACATGTGCTCCTGCAGCTGGCTCTTGTGGGAGAAGCGCATGCTGCAGACGGCACAGGCAATCTTTCGTTTCCGTGAGTGCATGACAGCGGGGGCGGGGCTAACCCCTCCGCCGACCCCACCTCCACCACGGCTCCTCCTCAGCTCTGCTGCTAGCTGGTTAGCCAGCGCCTGGCTCTGCCTCAGTGCCTCTTCCAGACAACCTGCGTCCAGCTGCTCCTGAGCTCCCGGGGTCCCTTCCTCTGCACCGGTGTCCAGCTCGCCACCTTGCGACAGGCCCTCCATAAGGCGGGCTGGATCAAGGGCGTGGCTGAACAGGTGCTCCTGTAGGCCCTCTGGCGAGGAGCAGCGCTCTCCACAGCGGGGACACAACAGGACCAGGGGCCGGTCTTTGAAAAGGGACACCTGACTAGGACTGCTGCCTTGAGCTGGGGATGGAGACCCCGCCCCCGGCCCTTCTTCACCATCCTCCTCCTCATCCACACGTTCCTGCTTGATACGATTTGAAACATCCGAGTCGTCTCCAGAAGCCGCAGAACAGACGTTACGTAGCGACGAGGCCTGATGGTCCAAAGGGACGCCCTCCAGTCCGACTGCGAGGGACAGCTGGGAGTGGGAGCGCACTCGGCTTGAAGACCGCCCATCCTCAGGGGCTCCACGGGACACTGTGGTGCTCTTTGGGGCTCCTGGTGTCTCCTTGTTGGCCAGCTGGGAGGAGATCTGGATGCCGTAGAGGTTGGACATGCGGACCACATCTGTGGTGGCGTCCACGTTACCCTCGCCAGGTTTCCGGCACAGCTGGTAGGCATGAAGGAACTTGATGCCGTCCTGCAGCCGGCTCTGGTCCACCTGCTGTTTGGGACACATGCCGGTGTACATGATGTGCAGCAGGTAGCTGAAGACGTCCGGCTGGATGTCGGTGGGCTGAATCTTTATACACTCACTGAGGACACAGAAAAGCACGTCAGACATCAGACACCGATGGACGGAATCAACTGATCCAGATCATCTGATCAGGATCAACTGGTTCAGGATTAACTGATCAAGATCGACTAGAACGGATCATTTCAGCAAGATCAAGTGGATCGGATCAGGATCGGGTAATCTGGATCAAAAAAATCAGGCAATCAGGATCAATTAGACAGGATCAAGATGTTGATCAGGATCACTTTATCAGGATCAATTGTGTTCAACACACATTAAAGATTCACACCTTCTCAGACACACACACACGCACACACACACACACGCACACACACACACACACACAGACACAGAGACCTCCACCCTTGCTCCAGGACGCACCTTACCCACCCTGTAAATATTACTGTCTGCTGGAAATTCTCATTTTCTATAAATATAGAGGTGTTTTAACACCTTTTATATCATTTATATTTGTATTTTTTACTTATTTGTGTGTGCCTGTTATATTTCTATTTTCTTTTTTATGTGTGCTTAAGCCGAGAGGCTCTTCAAAATGTCATGATGTTTGCATAATGACAATAAAGATCTTGAATCTTGGTCTGAACCAGTTTAGCAGGCTGAATGTGAGCTACTGAACGGTTATCTGGATCCATGAGATACAAAATCTGCAGAACAGCAACAGAACCATAAAGATGGAGCTCAGATTTAAATGAAGGTTCAAAAGAACATGAATCACTGCAGGAACCACAGAGACCGTGGCGTTAAGTCCGTTTCATCAGCTTACGGTCGGGTCAGCAGAACCGTGAACGAGGTCCAGAGTTATGGACCTGAGACGTCTCACAGCAGCTGCGTCCACTGATGCAACAGCTTCAGACGATCTTCAAAGACATTTAAAAACCTGCCGATCAGATTTTCAAAGAAACCACGAAGTGATGGTTTACAGCAGAGATGTCAAACTCATTTTAGTTCTGGAGCCACATTCAGCATAATTTCATCTCAAATAATAACGGAGATTTGACCCAGTACAGAACAAGTTATTGGAAATGTTTTATATTTAAACATAAAAACCTCACCTGGATGAATTAGGAATTATTATTCATTTTTATTGAAGTATTGCAGTTAATATTTTCTATGTCATTTTCATATTAACCAAATTCCCCCTGCTGGCCAGATTGGACCCTCTGGTGGACCAGATTTGGCCCCTGGGCCGTATCTTTAACCCCGTTTTCCTCAACAGGTCCGGTCAGGTTCGGTCCGGTACAGGTTGGTATGCATTTTTTCACATTTCCACAGAGAAAAACTGGAAAGGGTGCCAGAATATCCAACCAGAGATGAGATTTACTGAACCAAACTGCACCAAACAGTCCCACACCGACCCGGTCCTGCTAAAAGCCCATTTCCACCAGCACCCCTGGTTTCCAGAGTCCAGTTCAGAAGGTTCTGACGCAGGTCCAGGTAACAGCTGGTTAGCAGAGTTTCTAAACACAGCCAGAACCACATTGGACTGAGGAGTCCAAGTTCCAGATGCTCTGATCAAAAAAACTCTGCGATCAGGTCTGGAACCTCGACCTCCATGTTTCTTTCAGACCTGCTGATCTCCTGACAGAACTGGGTCAGAGTTTTGCTGCAGAACCTGAACAACCTACTAGAGCAGGGCTCCTCAACTCTGGTCCTGCAGGTTTTAGATGTTTCTCTGCTTCTACTCACCTGGATCAATGGATCGTTGTGCAGAACTTTACAACAAGCTGTTGGATCCATTTCCTTTGAATCCGGTGTGTTGGAGCAGGGATGCACCTAAAACCTGCAGGACTGTGACCCTCCAGGCCCAGAGTTGATGAGCCCTGCATTGGAGTCTTACAGTAGATGTGAGATGTGTGCTCTCACCTGGACTGGTGGATGAAGATCATCTTGAAGTAGTTGGAGAAGGCGGCCAGCACGGCCCGGTGAGCTTTGAAGTAGACGTTTCCGATGGCGACGGTGCAGTCACACAGGAAGCCGAACTCTCTCTGCACGTTGAGCTGCTGCAGCAGGAAGAGGCTGTGAGACGACACCTCCATGACCCGTCTGAAACACACACACGGGTTCTGAGTCCTCACATGAAACCAAATCACACACATTTTCTCCTGGAAACATACAGAATCTGAGTCTGTCTGAGGCCAGAACCCGCGACCCAATTCCAAAGTTCTTCTTTATTCTGTTGTTTTCAACCAATTTATTATTTCCTTTCTGTTTGGGTTTTTAAAGACCTGGTTCAGAACTGTAGTCAGGAGAACATAATAGAACCTCTGCAGTTTGTACTGGACCCACGGTGATCTCCACCTCTGCACCATCATGTTTAATGCAACACTGATCATTCATCACATCGATCCTGTTCACACACAGAACCCTTAAACTGGACCGGTTCTGGTCTGTCAGACTCCTCCTGTGCATCAGTCACGGAGGAGAAGAACCTTCCAGAACCTGGACCAGATCTCTGCTGTGGCTCTTCAAAACGTCCAGAATATTTTATAAACACAACAAAGTGTGACCACAACGTGCAGGTGTCTGTTCCCAGTGACACTAAACCTAAACAACAAACAAACAAACACCAACACAGATGAAAAAAAGAAAAAGAAAAACGTGCACGCGCAGACACCTGTCCTTAAATCAGGGCGATGCGATGTCAGTAGAAGCCACCAGGCCCCGCCCACCTTTAACATCAACTCAGGTGCAAAAAATATGACCCTGAACATCTGCACACGTGACCTCTGACCTGAGTGAAGGTCATCTGCAGGACACGCACGCACGCATACACGCGCGCATGCACACACCCACACACAGAGGAGGATGACGAGGGTGATAAAGAAGCATTCAGGTGTCTTTAAGCCACTGGAAACTGTCCGTGACCTAAACACACCGGAAACCAGACCTCCGCGCGCCCCAGCGACACCACTGCTTCGCGCGTGCACGTCGCGTCGCGCCCGCCGGGCTGGCTGCATCCTCCTCCATCCTCCTCCCCTTCATCCACATTCACCAAAACACGCTTGCCTCATCAACCGCACGCGCACATGCAGGTGCGCGAGCGTTCGCCCTGCGCCCCGCACGCGGCCCCTGTCTGCGAGTGGCGCGCACGCGCGCCGATAATCAGCCTCTTACCGCAGAAACGAGCAGATTGTCTTCAGGAGCCGATTTGTTGCTGCAGACGCGATCTCGCGGAGAGCCGCGTCACGTCTCGCGAGAGGAAAGGTCAAAGGGGCTGGTCACGTGATCCGGCTGTGGAACCGGTGACATGTAATCAATAATCAAATAATCAATAACAGACCATTTGTTAGATGGAGATGCAGCAGAACAGATCAATGAGATCAATAATCAGTGATTAGAGAGGAAACAGCTGCAGAAAGACCCGGATCAGAACCAGAACACCAGCTGCTGGGTCCACAAGCAGTCCTTAAACTCAACACATCTGACACACAAAACCACAACAGAATTCCAGGTTCTGGGTTAGTCCCGAAGCTGGAAGTCATCCAGAAGTCTACCTGGTTCTGCAGAAAAGGACAGTCTCTGGTCAAGGAGAGAAGTTCCTGCTTCAGTTTAATGGACCAGAACTGGGAAGGAGATCCAGAACCGGTCCAGAAGCCAGTTGAAGCAGTCAGTGTTACAGGATCCTGCTCCTCCTTCACGATGAGGTCCAGTTCTCAGCGGATTTTATCCAGTTCAGGGACTAAACAGAACTACGCTGTAGCAACTTTTATGGACACATTGGCTGAAACTTTTTTTTTTTTTTTCTTCTTCTTTTTTTTATTTATTTTAATTATTTTGTTTTCACATTATTGTCATTTGTTTTAGTTGTATTTTGTTTGTAAAAAGCTTTGGGCAGCATAGGCTGTTGGGAATGTGCAGCTAGATAAATACATTTGACCTTGAACTGGAAAACTGGATTCAGCTAAGTTCGTTCCAGATTCAGACCAAAACTGAATCAGGAACGACCTACAGACGCTTCATCTTTGTCTTACTGAAAAATGAACTGACATCAGAAAACTTTTTTACTTTGATGTTTGTGTTGTTGTGTGATCTGAAGACTGAGTTGCTTTCCAGGGATAAATGAAGTGAATCTGAAAAACTGAGAGAAGATTTAGAAGATGCTCTGACAGATAAATTCTGTACCACATCAAAGGTGCAGAGTGAGACGTCAGTACGTCATCACACCTCTGAATTAAATTAATTTTCAGTTTCTAGAAATCCACTCAGAGTGAGACCTCCTCGCTGTTCGCTACTCTGATGAATCTGGTTGGATGGACATGAAAAAACAAACATCTTTTCTGATTAAAATCTACAAACTAACGTATTGTAACCAGTTAATTTATTTTTATTTGAAAGGTTAAATTTACTCAAATGACTAAAAATGATCTGCACATGCCAATAATGAGAAGGATTTACAAGTAAACGTTTAGGACTGTAGTCAATCTTCTCAGGAATAGACGTCCAAACACGTTCAGCCCAACGTCAGGTGTTCAGAGAAACTAAAAAACCAGAGAGCTACGTCTCAGACGCTCCTGGCCTCTTCATGACAGTACAAATAAAAACGGACTGAACAATCTGACAAATTAAAAACTAAGTTAAAAATTAATGAAAAGGTTAAAACAAATAAATAAAGTTAAAAGAATATTTTTTGTACAGTTTTTTTTAAATCTGAAATCAGTGTGGGTTCACAGTCTAAATGGCTTATTAATAAATCTGGTGGTTTGTTCTCATATTGACTGTGCCGCCTGCCTCAGGGCAGAAAGTAAACTAAGTGATGTCCAGGGTCCTACTTGTTTATTACTCTCTAGTGATAACGGTTGTTTGTAATGAGGGGAGGAGGCAGCCGATAATGTCCTGGGCCATGTTGGTGATTTTCTGTGTGTCCCCTGTCAGGACACAACCTAAAGATGCTTAGATTGTTCCTGTCCAGGACCTGTGTAGTGTAGACATTGCTGTGTCTTCTTTTTTATTTATTTATTTAGTTATTATTTTGCCTTTAATACAAGTTTAACTCATTAAGACACGAGGTCTCATTCGTGTTTATGGACCATAGGAAGTTATCTCATACATTTGAAGTGAGAAGTTTTAGGTCAGTAAGGATTACCAAAATTATTTCTATTTCCTAAATGACATCTCTGCTGTTGCCTTGTAAAGCTCAGGATGGAGGATTGAATCAAAGAGAAGATTTGATCCATTCTGACGGTTTCCTTATACAGGTAATTATATTCATAAATATTCATGAATTGGAGGCCCCGGAGAAGATCAAGGACATGATGGGTGGAGTATGTCTCTCAGCTGGCCTGGAAGCGCCTTGGGAATCCATCAGATTGGAAGAAGTGGAAGAAGTGGGAGAGAAAGGGAAGTCAGTCTGAAAAGTCCGTTTGAGCTGCTGCACCTGCAGCCTAACCTCGGATAGCGGTAGATTATGGATGGATTTGTTTACATTTTTATTATAATTTGACTATAGTTAATTGGAATGAATTGGCCCACTTTGGAATTAATTGGTCTGTGTCTGTAAAACTGTCTTGGATGAACAAAAAAGAGGGGAAGCGATTATTTTACTTTGAAGGCTGCGCTTGTGACCAGAAGTCTTTTATTTTGGCTTCCTCGCGTGACGGAGCGGCAGTCTGCGCGGAAGTTCTTTCATCCTGCGGGAGGAGAGGAAGAAGAGGTTGATCTTCGTCTCAACTTTCCGCCTGAACACAACAAACTACCCGGGGAGGAAACTCCGGCGCCCCGGGAACATTCGCTCTCCGCCGCCGAAAACAGCAGCTCCTCCGCGGGCTTATAGAACTCACGGTGAGTCCGCGACTGCTTGTCCGGCCTTTTGAGTTCTCTTGCCGGGGAAAGACAGTAAAAAGTCCCTGCGGCCTGCTGCTCTTGGTGCTAGCTGAGTGCGGTGGCAGTGCGGGGGCGGCGGGGCTGTTTGCGGGAGAGATTTGGTTCACTTGCGTCAGTTATTGTCGTGAACGGGTCTAACGTCCGGTCCTAATTTGCGAAATAAAATCTGGGTAATTAACTCGGTGTTGTTTAATGGCTTGTTGAAAGAAGCTTCACATTAACACCGTATTTAATTTGTTGTAAACATTAACTATACTTTTATGAGTAGATAACCATCAACCGCATCCGTCCGCAGATTTTTTTTCACACCACTAGGGCATAAGTTCTTTTTTATTTTGGAGGTCCAGCTGCTGAATTTCCCGGTGTTAGCGATGCTAACAGTTACTAGCTTCTTTTAGCTAGCCGGAATCGTAATCTCCATTTTATCTCTTCCTCTGTCCTCCCCAGCACGACCTGTCTGACCTGCTTCATGCGGGCCCCTCACTGCGTTTGGCAGTGCGCGTGGTCGTTGTGCGGGAGCGGACGGCGAGCCGCAGTTATCAGAACCAGGGTGACAGGACGAACTCTTATTTCACGGTGTTTCAGTGCAGAGTTTGGTGGCAGGCTGTACAACCCAGAATCCAGCGGTTCAGGTGTGCGGCTCTGACACACCTGAGCTGGGCGCGGTTTGACCGGCGGACCTTTCAGCTGAAAGACGAGCCTGTAATCTGATGAGGAAGAACTGTGCTGGTTCAGTTCTGACTCAGCAGGTGCAGGAACCACTGATGATGCATGTGAACACAGATCAGTTCTGGGCTTCTTGGAGTAGTTTAGCCTTATGAGGGTGTGAACCTGAACCAGGCTGACGGGCTTCACCATGGTGGTTCTGAACTTTCTTTGTTGATCACATATACAGAGTGAGATTTAAGCGTCATGGGACTCTTACTCAGCACAAATCAGCTGATTGATAAGATCAGGTTTGACTGCAGAGATTAGAAGGTTATGTCATCAAGACCAGACAGCAATCAGAAAACTGTTTCTGTGAAGTTGCAGGAACTCTGAAACATTTATCTGTCCTCTAAGAAGGCGGAAATCAGCTCTGATTCATTTACTGACTAAATAGTCTTTTTTTGTCAATAGGGGCGTCACGATCACTTGATTTCACAAATAATCCCTGTATTAAAAGCCACCGTTAATAAACAGGAAAGTCCCCTCAATATTGTCACTTTCCATAAAGGATTTTGTCTGAAACATTTCAGCAGATCCCTGCAGCTTGAAACAACATCTGTGTGTTGCCTTTTCATTCTGTACAAGCTAGAGAAGGGCCGTGTTGGACGGCAGAGGAAGAGTTATCCCTCCAAACAAACAGATTAAGTCAGAGATCACCAACTCCAGACCTCTTGGGCCAGTGTCCTGCGGGTTTTAGATGTTTCCCTGCTGTACCACACCTGACTCAAATAATGTGTCGTTAAGAGGCTTGTGCAGAACTTGACTACAAACTGTTGTAGAACCATTTGTTAGGGTGTGTTGCAGCAGGGGAACATGCACCCTGCAGAGCACTGGCCTGAGAGGCCATTTTTCTTCTTATTAACGACAAACACCAGGGTGTCATTGAGGAGGAGGTCTCACCGGCCTGTAAAGCATAACATACAAAAGTTGCAGGAAAAGAATGAAATAATTCAGTTTCACCATTTGCTGGATAAACAACAGATTTGTACGATAAAGTAAATGTACAGTAACTTGGTTAAGTCATGTTAATATTTCCCTGATGTAGCATTAAATTAAAATGTTATTGTCATTTACAATTTTATATTTATGTACAACACAAGTTGGGCTTTTTTTTTACAGATTGACCGACTCGCGGGCGGTTGGTGCCTTTAGTCATCAGTGTGCAATGATCTGTAGAAGAAACAGGATTAATGGTGCGTTCAATAAAGCTCACCAACCCCGACTTCACCCAGTAAAAATGACTGTCCAACAACGGTTTACAGCAGCATAAACTTTATCTACGCTAAACAAAAACAAGCTGTACATGTAGGAAACTACAACACATTCACAACGTTTCTTACAGAATACAGTGAAGTCATGGTTTACCGTCCACGTCTTTCATATTCTGATGTGATCGTTTCCACA
This sequence comes from Melanotaenia boesemani, assembly GCF_017639745.1. NCBI lineage: Eukaryota > Metazoa > Chordata > Actinopteri > Atheriniformes > Melanotaeniidae > Melanotaenia > Melanotaenia boesemani. The sequence continues at coordinate 25,561,189 of NC_055703.1, read as the reverse complement.
TACTGGTTCAATAATGTTCTGTAAAGAGACCTCGCAAGGAAAACAAACTGCTTCCTGGTGACGTGCAGATGGGTTTTGTCACCAACATCGCTCTTAGCTAGGATGTCATTCCCAGATCCGACGTCCGAGCTGCGAGTCAAATTAAACGCACCATTAATTTCACACGTTTATTTCCACTCTTCCAGTTTTATTTGTGTCACACAGCAGCTGGACGTCAAAGCTAGCTGATGTTTTTCCCCTGTTTTTAAATTATCTGTTGAAACAAATGTTTAGAAGTATTTTTATAATGTAGTTGCTCTGGTCCACATAGAAGTCCTGTAGTCTTTTCGTCTGTTTTCTGTCCAGAGTTAAATGTAGGATTTATTTATTCTTTACAGAGCAGCGGGCATTTAGCTGGAATGAAACTTTTTGGCTATTTATGTTATAAGGAGTGTTGATGTGGTTTTACATGTTTATATCGTAGTGAAATGAATTAAAGCAAAATAATCGTAAAATTGGGATTATTTCTTTGACAGTAATCGCACCAAAAAAAAATCTACAATCGTGACGTCCCGGGCAAATATTCATGTGAACATGTAAAATGAAATTACATTTTTACGAGCTGTACTTCCATCACAGCTGTTCACAAAATAAAAGAGATATTTCTAAAACTTCAACCAAAGATTTGCAGGCGTTTCCATTAAATGGCGTTTAACCGTTAAAATCTCGTCCCGCGATGCTCCACTTTGAGGATTTCTTATTCTTTGTAAAACTCTGCATTTCGCTGTTGTTTGCTGTCCTGTGATGCCTCCAGATTCTAGTTTAGAATTACATGTGGTCAGAGTGCGAACCATACCGTGGGCTTAGGGGGAGCCGCTTTTTTGCATTTTCTATCTTTTTTCGGCAAGAACATGATGCCAGCTGATATTACAGCTTGCCCCACAGAACATAAGCGTACCAATACATAATGGTTAACAACTCTTATGCAACAATAATACATAACAGATGCAAATGTCCCTTGCAAAAAAAAAATTTTACCACTCTTTTTGCGAAGATCAACTTACATAGTTAATATTCCCCACATATCACACACGTACACAGCGATGCTTGCCATACACAATATAATGAGCAATGATAGTTTCCCATATTGTAAATAGTTAAAGCAGGTCTTACCTTTTACGCATTTACTTCTTTTATTTTGTATTTAACGTAGATCTACAGGAAGTTTAACTTGGAGCGCCGCCAAGCTTCAGTGGTCACAATAATTACAGCATCCATAGTCATACTTTAGGCTACAGTGAATTTGTGAGAAATCAACATACATTTTATTGTCAGTATTATATAGCGCCCCCAACATTTCATAAATCCTGTTTCTAGGGGAGCTCATGTTTCATTGAGGGGAGCTATAGCTCCCCCAGCTCCCCTGTGGTTCGCACCCTGCATGTGGTATCTAAGCTGGTGGAAAGCTGGTCGTTTAGATCGTAACCAGCATCACGTATCACCAGTTAAACATCCCAGCATTGATCAGTGGCAGTGCTGCAGAGTAGGACGGCAGGAAGTAGCTCCACCATGGCGTTAACTTTCTGTTTCATCAGGTCACACAGCGTCTCATGTTTGAGTAAAACGTCTCCCACAGACTTCACAAATATTAATATCTGATATTAGGACAAATGTAATGAGAAAGCTAAACAACTAGAAGAAATTATTATAGATGAAAATCTGATTAAAATCCAGATGACCCACAGGTACTTAAACACATCATGTGTTTGTAGATCTGCAGGAGTCTGGAGGCATCAGCGGAGTCTCAGAGCTCCACGTGATCCGTGCACACGTCTGATCTGTGAGGATGACGGTAAAATCTGTGTGAAATGTTTGTGTGAGTAGACTGATTATGTGGAGACAAACACATTTACAAGAACCTAAAGTTATACTTAGATTATTTTACACATTTGAAACGCGGTCAGATGAAACAGGTGTGTTCAGTTTTCATTACCATGCCGATCAAGGACGACAAACTGAACAATTTTCAGGCTTGACACACTTGACCGTGACAGCCATTAGGTGTGATGAGCATCAGCATCAGTCTGCACATGTTTCAGATCCAGGATCAGATTCAGAATCAGAGCAGCCGTCTGATATTAGAGATGTTAGAATAGTTTTACAGACTTCCTTCGTAAAAGCTGGTTAATTATCATCTGCAGCTCGTGTGACCGAGTGGAGCATCGTCACTCACAGAGGATCTTTGGTTTGTAGAGATTTATACTGACAATGAAGCACAGCATAGTCCAGAACCCGATCCAGATCAGAGGATTGGTCTGGTTCTCTCAGACCAGAGCTCTGGTCTGATGAACCAGGACTCTCAGACCTGAGCTCTGGTCTGATGAACCGTGTGAAAGTTTCCTTTTCTGGTGTGAAGACGATGCGAGGCGATGAGAAATCCCCCAACTCTCGGGTGAAATAAGATCTCCGATGATTCAGGTTTAATCTCGATGAGTCATCTCAGGACTGAGTCGGTTCTGAGACGCTCTGCAGAGCAACCACAGCGGAGCGAATAATGACTGTTTCTTCTTCTTCGGTTTCCAGGGCGATGGCGCGGCCGAGCCACAGCGATCACGTCCTCCAGCAGCTCAACAACCAGCGGGAGTGGGGCTTCCTGTGCGACTGCCTCATCGCCATAGGTGACATCTACTTCAGGGCGCACAAGGCCGTCCTGGCTGCCTGCAGCTCTTACTTCAGGATGATGTTCATCCGGGACCAGCAGGGGGCGGGCCGTCTGGACCTGAGCAACATGCAGATCAGCGCCGAGTGTTTCGACCTCATCCTGCAGCTCATGTACCTCGGACGGATCGTCGTGGGAAGCTACGAGTTTGAGGAGCTGAAGGCGTCCATGGCGTACTTGCAGATGTACTACATCCCTGATTCGCTGGAGGACCTCAGGGACATCAGGAGTTCCAACCTTACCCCATCTTCTTCAGCTTCCTCATCCTCTTCATCCACATCCTCTACCGGACTCACTGGTGGGAAAATGATGTTCGGAGTCCGGATGTATGAGCAGCAGAAGCCTGCAGCCCAGGAGGGCGAGCGCTCGGTGAAGGCAGCGAGCAGCAGCAGCGGGCGTCCAGCTGTACCTGCCGTGGTCAGCAAGCCAGCAGGGGCTGAGGAGGCGGTCACCGCTCCTCTGATAGTGGCCCCGCCCACTGCAGACGGAGCAATCGAACAGCCATGTGACCTCAGGAAGCGGTCTGGTGGCAGGAGCTCAGCTCTCAAAGACCGGCCCAGATTCGGCCGCACCTACACCTGCGATGACTGCGGCTTCGTCTTCAGCTGCGAGAAGCTGCTGATTGAACACATCCTGACCTGCACCAACCGGAAGGCTTTCCATCCGCCCCGAGGGAACATGGAGGGCGACAACGACTCCAGCAAGGCGGAGAGCTCAGCCTCTGAGAGCATGGAGGAGCACCGGGTCGTCTGTAAAGGCGAGGATGACCCCGACCTCCCCATCAGGTCAGTGGCGGCCGGGACGGATGGCGAGCCCAGGTCCACCAGGAGCATCAAGACGGAGCCAGAAGAAAACGTGTTCCCTGAGATTGAGATGGTCCGAGTTGGCGACCATGTTTCCAGGAACTGTAGCAAACGTAAAGATGCGCAGAGGGAGAACATGGAATCAGACCGCGAGCCAGAACCGGGCGTGTCGGGTCTGGAGAGCAGCGGTGAGTCGGCAGAGGGTCACCCGTCGAGCAGCAACGACTCCGGAATTCCCTCGAAGCTACGGAAGGTCAAAGACGAGCGGCAGGACAGCGACTGCGCCCCCTGCGAGCTGTGCGGCGCCCCGCTGACGGAGGAGGACCGCTCGGCCCACTACCTGTCCAACCACATGGGCCACATCTGCGCCTGCGGCAGGTGTGGCCAGGTGCTGATCAAAGGCCGGCAGCTGCAGGAGCACGCCGAGCGCTGCGGCGAATCGCACGGCGGCGAGTCGGACTCCCACGGCGAGGACGAGTCCTCGCTGCTGGGGGAGCCTCAGGGGATGGAGGAGGCGGACCTGGCGTGCCCCCACTGTGGCCTGCTTTTCCAGAATGAGAGCCTGGCGCTGGATCACGCTCTGTCCTGCCACGACCAGGAGCTGTTCCGGCCCGTAATCCTGGAGGAGGGATCCGAACCGGATCACCGCCGGAAACACTTCTGCAGCATCTGTGGCAAAGGCTTCTACCAGCGCTGCCACCTGCGGGAGCACTACACCGTCCACACCAAGGAGAAGCAGTTCACCTGCCAGACCTGCGGGAAGCAGTTCCTCCGGGAACGCCAGCTCCGCCTGCACACCGACATGCACAAAGGAATGGCGCGCTACGTGTGTCCCGTCTGCGACCAGGGAACCTTCCTCAAACATGACCACGTGCGACACATGATCTCGCACCTGTCGGCCGGTGAAACCATCTGCCAGGTGTGTTTCCAGATCTTCCCCGGCGGCGAGCAGCTGGAGAAGCACATGGACGTCCACCTGTACATCTGCGGCGTCTGCGGGGAAAAATTCCGGCTCCGGAAAGACATGAGGAGCCACTACAACTCCAGACACACCAAGAGACTATAGAACGTTACAGAGAAGCCATAAATGTGAGAACAAATCGTGCACTTGAACACCAAAATGACTTTTTATCTGCACTTTTAGATGTTTGTGTGACCGCAGCAGGTGGCTGGTGATTGGCTGCTTGGATACTGGTGGGCGGAGCCTTACATTTCCTGCTCTGTTTGTAGAGAATTTCCTTCCTGTTTGTCAGACTGACTTCACTCCACATGAAATATGAGATTTACATTTCAGGAACTTTAACGGGTTCTAGAAAAATTCTCCAGCCGCTTCAGAACCAGAGAAGCTGTTATCAGAACCTCAGTGACATTTTTACCAAAGTTAAGTTTGCTAATGGACTCATCAGGTGGATCTGGACCAGTTCCTGACTCCACCCGGATCTCTTGTAGTTAGAGTGGTGCTGAACTTCAGAGTCATGTGTGACGGGTCAACTTCCTGTTTCAGAGCCAGGACTTGGGGGCCGCTATCCTGCAGGTTTTTGTTGTTTTCCGGCTCCAACACACCTGATTCAAATCAAATAAATCCAACAGCTTTTTGTCAATTTCTTCACATCAACCCAGTAATTTCAGTCAGGTGTGTTGGAGCAGGGAAACAACAACCTGCAGGAGAGCAGCCCTGGAGGACTAGATTTTGACACCTGTGTTCTAGACGGTCCAAATCCTGCTCAATGGCCCGGTTCCTCATGTCCCGCTTCACGTTTGGTGCCTTTACTGTCACACTGTCTGCCGGGATGCATGATGGGAGGACGGGCAGGCACAGGTACCAGGCCCACCCCATCAAACTAGACCTGAAAAACCCCAACAAAACACTAGAATCAGAACCGAGCCACTGGACTCCACTGTCAGGCCTCATGAGCCCTCTTGTCCATGCACTTCTGCCAAATCAGAACCAGTTCTGGTCCATTTCAGCAGCTCAGAACCAACTGCATTATTAGAAACATCCAAAACCAAACTTTTATAATCCAGATCCAGAATGACTCGTACACCACCTTAGAACACTTTGGAACCAGAACCAAACCAACAGTGAGCGGTTTCCAGCTGGACTAGCCGAACATTTCAGTCCAAACCAGTTTAACTAGATCTCACAAAACCGTTCTTAAACTGTTCCAGAACGGTCCTGGTCCGTCATGGCTTAAATTCCAGTTCTGGTTCAGAGTCTGTTTCTGATCCTCATCCTGTTGTCGGCCCAGATCTTGTCTCAGGTTCTGGTTCAGGGAGCAGACTGTCAGCCATGTTTAAAATCCAGAACCAGCATGGCGTTTAGTCGGTCTGATCCAGGCCAGACCTGATTATGTGGGTCTGTGGTGGGAAAATGGTGCTTAGAAGGTTCTAAAGTTGAACTAGCTCTGAACTGGATCCAGAACTGGCTCTGAACTGGATCCAGATCCAAGCAGGTAAAGGGGTGTAAAGGCCCGGTAGAAGCAGCAGGAGGCCAGAGGTCGCTTCAACAGTTCTGCTGGGACAATCACTTCAACTGGATCAGAACCGCGAGGCGAACCGTCAAACTAAAGCAGATTTTCTGCTGCAGGAACCTTTAAACACTAGTCTTGCTCCAGCAGTTCTTCAGGTTCCTGCAGCAGGAACTGTACAGGTTCTGGATCCAGCGGGACGGAACCATGAGAACGTTCCTCTAATAAACGGCTGGGTGTGAGTTCAGGTTGTTGATGTTCTGCTGTGTGAATACGGGCCTTTTCAAGCTCCAAATAAACCAAGTGAACTTCTGTTTGTGTCATTAGTGTGTTCAAATCAATCTTTATTGTTCCTGTAACAGCTGCAGTACACAGTGTGTCCACACGAGGGCGCTGCAGGAGCACCTGCTCAACTCTCCACCTTCTGACCTGCTTCTGCGTGTTTACTCAGATTTCAAGCAACACCTCGGAGATGAAGAAGAAAACACTGAAGTCACCAAAATTCTGCCTTCAGGTTTTGTTCTGTAAATTTTCAGAAGCTCTAGATTAAAAACTGAAAGCACATGAAGCAAGATGACTCGAGCTGCATCTCGTGATCTGCCTCACGTTTCCATCTGATCTATGTAAGCTGCACACTTCCTGCCTTTGTTTTGAGCCCCTCTGCTACGCCAGCATCCACCTGTAGGATCGGTGCAAAAGAGAACATGTTCAGAATTTACTTCAATATTTAACTAATTAAAACGAATGTATGAACAAGGAGCGCTGGGAATGGAGCCAAACAGGCGAACTACACTTTATCAACTTGTGACATAGCTGAGCTAATTCTGGCCCCAAATTAGAAAAAAAAAAAAAAAAAAAAAAAGGGGGGGGTAGCATGAACATGAAAAAGTCCAAAAAACGCAGGGTCATTGACTCTTGTCCCATCACTGTTAAAACAGCATTGAGGACAACAGATAATTAGATGTTATTTTGTTCCATTTCTCCTGCAAACACATCTCCAGGTGTTTACCAGTACGGGGTTGATTCAGGTCAGGACTGCAGGCTGGACGGTCCAGTACCCTCCTCTTCCTCAGCCATGCTGCTGAGGTGGTTCCACCTCTACCAGTTGAAATCTCCGACCCATTTTTAGCCTCCAAATCCAACATTTTCTTAAACGCATCCAATGAGACCAGGTCATGAAGTTTCAGGTCTTAGTTTGTTCCAAGCAAAGGGAGCAGCAGACAAGAAGAAGCCTTCATCCATCTCAGTTCGAAGTGCTGTCCAACCTGAAAACAACACAAAAGCAGATGTAGACAAATCCCAAAAACTGACACAGAGGCCTAAATGTCACGAGCTCAGTCTGAGTTAAAAGCCAGGGAATAAAAAGTTTTTAAATTAGTTGTAAAAACATCCACTGTTGGTGAGGTCCTGCTGTGGAGGGGAAGCAGGCCCACAGTCTGGGCTGTTTTAACTGGGACATCGAGACAACCGGAAGCATCTGATCAGCAGATCTCAGAGTCCTGGACTGGGTAGTGTTAATGGTTGGAAAGATAGGAGGGGCTGGCCCATTTAAACACGTGAAAATAAAATCTTAAAATCCACTCTGAAACGAACTGGGACCAGTAAAGAAGCTAAAACTGGTGTGGTAGGATGCCCCTGACCCTGAATTACGACTATTACGTCGTCTAGCCTCGAAGAGAGAAAAACATGTTACTTTCTCAAGGTCAGAAAAGGAGAGGGATGGTTTGACCTTAGAAATGTTAGGCCGTGATCTCTAAAGATGGAGAAAGATGGGAAGCAAGCAGACCAATAACAGCTTTGTTAGTAATATGCTGACATCTTCGTACGGACAGAGAGGACCATCAGGTTTATGCAAAACTCCATGTTTGAATGTTTTAATGATATTCTGACTGTAGAGAGAAAAATACGGAAATCCCTTCAATCTTTCTTTAAGGAAAATTAATTTAACTGTTTAGTGATTTTATTTTTGGATCTGGAGACGTGCTGGAGATCATCTGAGCGTCTTTGATCCTCAAAGATGGACAAACGTTTAGGAAAGTGTTTTATATTTTAACTGGAATAACTTCACCTGTCTGCAGTGAAATGCATGTCGGAGGAACTGACACAGTTTCTTTCTTCTTCTGTATCGACCCAGCTTGCTTGAAGTTATTGCAGAACGTCACTGATCCACATCTGGAACGTGAATTCTGAGACCTGCTGCCTTCAGGCAGTGGGATCTAAAACCAGGTCCTCATCGGTATTCAATTCAGCTTTATTTTCATGGCGCCAATTCACAACAAAGTCATCTTAAGACACTTTACAGAGAAAAATAATTCAAGCCGATTCATTATGATCCAATTAAAACATCCACATTAGTCCAGTTTATAACAAAAGTCTTCATACAGGCCAGTTTATAACAACGGTCTTCATAGAGGCCAGTTTATAGAATTATTTCCTGTTTAAGGAAAAACCAGCAGATTGCATCAGGACAACCTGACATCCCAGACAGCTACTTCCTGTTGCTACTCGAACAGATTTTGTGGTTGACAAACTGAAACCACTAAGAATAAAAATCAGTGCAAAGGCAAGTTTAATCCAGGAGGTGAGATATCATCCAGTCCCAGTTTGATGGGATTAAATGAGCGGAGCTACAGTCAGAAACAGCTGATCGCATCCCTGACACATCTTCTGCTTCAGAAAAGAATCAGCCAGAAAATCAAACCCGGACCCGAAGGAAATGTTCAGAATTCCCAAAAGTCCAAACTTCCCGTGTCCAGTTCTGACCTGAAACAGGGACAGGGCTTTTGTGAGGACCTGCAGCTCATCATCATCATCATCATCTTTACAGATTAAAGTGCTGCTCAGATTAACAGCTGATGGATTACAGGCTGATGGTGGTGCATTTTTTCAGGACACGAAAAGCTCCATCAGATGTTTCTGCTCTGTTAACACCTGAAAAGTCAAACTTCTCTATGATGAACTTTATAATGCAACAACATCTGAAGAAAAGCTGAAGTTATTCTGAGTATTTTTAAGGAAAACAGCATTTTGGTCTCTTTTTAAGACCAATAAGAAACGTATTACTCGGTTATTCTCTGTCCCTTCATGCACACAACTAACAATAACTGGACTTTTGCAATCCGAGTATGTTAGTCTAACTTTTAAAGTGATTTTACAGGTTTACTCGGCCTAATTGAATAACTTTTTTCTGACTTCCAAACTCTGTGATGTTGTAAATAAAACAGCGTCCATGTTTGATACAGTCAACAGGCTGAGTTTATGTTTAGTGTCCTCTGTGTTTGTTTAACTCGAAGTATCTTCCAAGTCAAATATTGCCATATATTTACGAACTAAATATTTGGAGAACAGCAGTTGCTTTATCCCCATGTACACAGAGGCCATCGTTACCCGCTGTAAAGTGGTTATAGAAAAAGTCAAACAAGACCACATGCAAACGTACTACTGCAGCCCATCCCGAGGTGGGTCACCAGTCCATCACACTGCTATAAGAAAGGAATATTAAAAATGGAACCAGATATTATCTTTTCATGGGAACAGTGGCAGACTACCAGGCCAGGTGAGGGCAGTTATCTGGTTATAATTACGAGGCAAAAGAAACTAACCTGCCAGGCTGGTACCTTTTATTAGTTGCACCAACCAGGTTGGCATGAATGTCAACCATCCAAGAGAAAACAGGATAAGTTAAACTGGTAACACATACCACTACAGACTGGGATCCATGGGGTTTCCCAGTCAGGTCTGCAGAGGCTCGCATCAGTTGCAACTGGTGGTTGAATAATGTTGCATTACAGCTGAAAATGAGATGAAGAAACAGCAACGATTCATGGTGATAATAATAATAATAATAATTATAATAATAATAATCCTACTTTTCATCTTTTCTGCATGTAAACTTGTCAGTGTGCCGACCAAAAATAATAAAGAAAGAAAATTGTGCAGCTCAGGACACAACGTGACATGTTTGACGCAACGTGAGGGATGTCCCCCAGTAAACTCTAACAAACGCAACATGTAGATGAACTGGACCGGTCCGGTCGCATTTAAATGTTGACGTGAGGGTCAGTGAATGTTACATAAAGTCACAAGTAAATTTACTTTGAAGAAATCAAGCTCTCTGGTGAACTTTCTCTGATCGATAACTGTTAATACTTTACAAACATGTTTGTATGATCTCTGTACTCATTGATTTTAATATGCCGGTGCTCCACAGTTGTTGTGGGAGAAACTGTGCAGCACAGACATTGAACTGTTTCACTGCAGCCTTTCGATCATTGACTCATTGCTGACAAACCTCAGATCATTATCGCATCACATGTGCAGTTATTATATTCTATGAGGCCTTTTATTAGAATAACTTTCAACGTCCCTGAATGTCGTGTTGTTCTGTTTAGTTCTCGTTTCTTTTATCACGTTACTCCGCTTTGAATTTCAACTGATTAAATGTCTTAAACCAATGTTAAATGTCTTTTAGTTTGACAAGATATTTCTTCTTCTCAGAGGATTTAGCTTAAATCCAAATCCTCTACAAAACCCATGCAGCCAGGTAGATCCCAGAGGAAAGAGCTCGGCCCATAAACACTCCTGCCTGTCTGGTAAAGAGCCCGGACATCACTGATTTACCTGCCCCGTACATCCAGACAAAGACCCACTAGAAGTAGAAGAAGCACTGGTGGGCCAAAATGATTTAAATTTACTACACAGATCCAGTTCTCAGGTTTCAGTGAGCATCACACCATCGTGTCATTGTGCAGAACTTTATGGGCTGTTGGATCCATTTCATTTGAATCAGGTGTTGGAGCAGGGAAACATTGAAAACCTGCAGGACTGCGGCCCTCATGCGATCGAATTAAGTAGCCCTGTGATAGATTATAAGTTATTGGCAGCAACATAATTTATATTTATATTTTACACACAAGGTTGGATAAGGTAGGCCAGGTTCTCAGACCCAGTTCAGACCCAGTAGAACCAGATGACACTGAACAAGGATGGAGCTCCTGGAAATTTTCCTCTTCACTGGCTCCTCCTGCAGCTCAGGATGGAGGACTGAATGCAAGCTGTTGGTTTTCTTAGCTAGGTAATTATCTTTTATGAATTGACTTCTATAAAATAAGTTATAAATTGGACTAATGTGGGTCATATGAGTTTGTTCGAACTAAATTATAACTGGACTATAATAAACTGAGCTGAATCTTTAAAAGTGTCTTTACAAATAAAGCTGAACAGAAGCTGATTTGAATCGTAATGCACAGCAGCAGGTTTAGAGAAAACTAATTACTTCAACTGACTGTCCAGCACGGTGGTGGAGGGATGATGATATGGGCTTGCTCTGCAGCCACAGGACCTGGACACCTTATATTCACTGATCTGTCTGATCCCAAAAGCAGCAGTTCTACAACAGAATGAAAAAGACTCAAGATGTTGACCTGGTCCAGTCAGAGGAAGATCCCGATGATTCTCAGCCAGCCTATGTGTTGCAGACTGTTCTGTTCCAGTGTTGTACGGTTCCTGGACCACATACAGCTGGACAGGATCAGGATGGGTGGTGGATGACTGGATCTGCTCGTCTCCTCAGCAAGTAAAGATGCTACTGCACCTTCTTCAAGGCTGAGTTGGTGTTGATGATGTGCACATGAAGAAACCTGGGTCCTTTGTTTGGCTCTGAACCACCAGATATGGCTGTAATAAGCTATTTAAATCATCAAAACCCAGTTGAGCCCGATGATGCTGTAGAATCAATCAGCTGTCAGTTAAAGATTACCAGACATGGATTAGTTTCCATCTGTCAGCAGATTTTAACAAACTGCTGTTTGACTGGCTGAAAAAAACAACCCTGTCCAGAGGTCAGACTCAGACACGAATAAATGAGCCCACCTTTCAGTGCTTCAGTACAGACTTTTCTGTCCTGCTCTTCGTTTGGTTCTTCCCCAGGAAAGATGATGTCCTGCCGGTTCCTCGTGGTGCTGCTCTTCTGTGGTCTGGTCCACGCTCAGGGTCAACACGGTAAACAGGGACAGCAAGGTCAACAGGGTCCTCCGGATCATCGGGGTCATCAGGGTCCTCCGGATCATCGGGGTCATTCGCTGGAAAGCAGAGTGGATTTCCTGGAGAAGAAGAGAGGGGAAAGAGGTAAAACATCTGCATGATGTTTGTCATTGTGTCTTTGTCTTTGTTGGACTCATGGTGCTTTGAGGCTCCAGACTTCCAGCTTCTTGTCTCCAATTAAACCCTCCGACCTCCTGCAGTGAAACAAAGAATCGCTTTCTCGGCTGGACTCGTCAACGCTCAGGAATGGACCACGTTGGGGCCGTTTACTCAGGACAAAACTCTGGAGTTCAAGAAGGTCGTAACAAACGTCGGAAAAGCATACAGCAATGAGACAGGTATGACTCAACAGTTTAAACAGCCAATATTGGGCAAATTAGTTGAGTTTGCTGTGCCAGACGAATCTGAATCTTCGTTGTTTTGCTCTTTACTGGACGGTTCTGCAGGGTAAATGTAGTCTAACCCCACTTTCTACCCTGCAGGGATCTTCACAGCTCCTGTGAAGGGAGTGTACTACTTCCAGCTTACCGGGGTTGTCGGCAGTACAGGAGAGCTGCACGCTGGAGTGAAGAAGAACGGCGAGAACAAGTTTGCAATCTATCAGAAGGCAGGAACCCAGGCCAGCGCCTCCAACAGCATGCTTCTAGAACTGGAGGAGGGCGACCGGGTCTTCGCCCAGCTGTGGTCAGGCAAGACCATCGCAGACCAGGGTCGTCTCAGCACCTTCAGCGGCTTCCTTGTCTTCCCCATGTAGACGGTGGAGGAGAGATCTCCACATCTGCATCCTGAATCTAGAAACACGCCTTGGTGAACGACTGGAAACGTTTATTTATGAATAAAAGATGAAGTAAAAAGCTTGTTTGTTCTGAAATGAGCAGGAAACTGGAGGTCTGTCAAAAAATAAAATCTGGTTCATTTGAATGTTTCTTCTTCTCATTTATCTCAGATCACATCAAAATCTACACATTTTGTCAAACAACATTTCTTCTTTCCACAGAGTTTAGAAGTCAGCCCTCTGGCTAATAAAAGATGTTAGTTTTGGAACACAATGAAGAGAAATATTGCATAACAACGTTTTGTTGATTGTTGACTACATTTAAATTGTATGAATTACTCATATTTCTTGAAAATGGGTAAAGGATTTAGGTACTTAGTATACTAAAGATGATTGGCAAACAGCTGTAAACTAGAACGTTTGGCATAGAAAGAGAACATTTCACTGTATTTCCTCATGAGCTCCTCTAATATTTTAATAACTTTCTAATTTCCATTACTTGACTATATGATGACTTAGCAAAAATTTATTACAGTACAACCCCCGATTAAAAAAGTTAACACTGTAAAATGTAAATAAAAACAGAATTCTATGATTTCCAAATCTCATCAACCCATATTTTATTCCCAATAGAACATAAACAACATATCAGATGTTAAAACTGAGCCATTTTATAATTAATGGAAGATATGGGCTCATTTTTAATCTGATGGCAGCAACACATCTGTAAGGAGTTGGAACGGGAGCAACAAAAGGCTGGAAAAGTAACTGGTACAAATCAGAAACACCTGGAGGAGCATTTGACAACTAATGAGGTTAATTGGTCAGTAACATGATTGGGTATAAAAGGAGCATTTCAGAGAGGCAGAGACTCTCCAATGTCTAAGACTAACTGTGTATAAACATTGTGAAAAAATATTCAATATAAAATTGCAAGGACCTTGTACATGGTGGAATCTTCAGTGTCTTATATCATCAAAAGATTTAGAGAATCGGGAGGAATCTCTGTGTGCATAGGACAAGGTTTAAGGTCAAAACTGGATGTTGGGGATTTTGGGGTCCTCAGTCAGCAGTCCATTAACATCAGACATGATTCTCTACTGGAAACCACTGCATGGACTCAGGGAGAACACAGTTCACCCTGAAAGTTAAAGCTTCATCATGCAAACAACAAACACTGCTGTTTCCTCTGGACCAAAGCTCATTTATAATCATCTGAGGCAAAGTGTTGTCAGATCAATAGTGTGTTTCTGTAGACCTAAAGAGCCCCAGATTCAGACCCACCGTTCTGGATTTCCAGAGCCCTTATGTCACAACAGCGCCACCTACTGGACGACAAAACTGCAGCTATTAAATCGATGTCCCACCTAGAGACCATTTTTTGTCAACAGTTACACTTTGAAATCTATATTAGAAGTTAAAAATCAACCAAAATAAGAATACGAAAACCTTTATTAGTCCCTGACTGGGGAAATTGCTTTGTTGTAAGTACAGGTTAAGTAAGCAGAAGCACACAGGTGATATCAAACAAGAGCACACACACACACACACACACAATAAGTAAAAATATGTGCAGTATCTGGTCTGACAGAGTGAGTATGTACAGTATATAAACATGTATATAAATATTTAAAGACAGTTTCATGTGTTCATTGTAAAGTGTGACAGCAGCAGGGAGGAAAGACCTGCAGTATCTCTCCTTCCCACAGCGAGGATGGATCAGTCTGTCCCTGAAGATGCCCTCCAGAGCAGAGAGGGCATCCTGCAGGGGGGGGGACTCATGGTCCAGCATGGATATCAGTTTGCCAGGATCCTTTTGTCACCTACCCCCGCACCCAGTCCAGAGAATAGCCCTGATGACTTTGTCCAGCTTCTTCCTCCCCCTCTCTGTGATGCTACTGCTCCAGCAGACCACACCGTACAGGATGACTGATGCTACCACAGAGTCAGAGAAGGTCCTCAGGAGCGCTCCCTTCACTCCTAAAGTCCAAATGTTAAATGGTCTGTTTTTATATAGTGCGATTAACCAAAGCACTTTACATCATACATCACATTCATCCACTCACACACCGATGGCAAAAGCTGCCATGCAAGGTGGTAACCACAACCCATCAGGAGCAATTTGAGGTTTGGTGTCTTGCTTAGGGACACCTCAACATGAGCTCAACAGGCCAAGGATTGAACCAGCAACCCTCAGGCTACAAGACAACCACTCTATCCACTGAGCCACGCCACCCCGTAACGGTGCACCAAAGTCTCCTCAGAAGATAGAGCCTGAACTGTCCTAATTTCTTACTAGACTGGCTGAAAACCTGGTTGGGACATTCTAATACTGCAATTAACTGGTTTGAGTCCAATTTAAAAGACAGGGCCTTCTTTGTGTTTGTGGGGTAACTATAATCTAAGTGAAAAATAAATAAATGAATAAATGAATAAACAAAAAAAAAAAAAAAAATGATTACCATGACTATGCTGATGACGGACAAATCTGCATAACCATCTCACCAGAAGACAATTGTCTGATGAAACACTGATCAAATGCATTGATCAAAGATTGGATGTGTCAGAACTTTATTCAATTAAACAAAGACAACACCGAAATTACCAGTTTAGACCAAGGCAAAAAAGATGAAAATACAGCTTCAAACAACTAAAATAAAGTCCTCAGGCCCACTAAAAGAATCGGTTTTATCATCAGTCAGTTGTAAAAAGTTTTCAGTCATCCAGTGGCGAACATCAATAATACACTGATGACAAAGCACTGAATGGTTTAGGGCCAAAATACATTCAGGATCTTTTGGTTTGTTATGAACCAACCAGATCCCTCAGGTCATCAGGGTCAGGTCTACTTTCTGTTCCCAGAGTCAGAACTGAACGTGGAGAGGCAGCATTTAGCTTTTATGCTCGTCACATCTGGAACAAACTCTGAGAAAAATGCAGGTCTGATGAAACTCAGCCGCTTTAAATCAAGGTTAAAACTTATCTGTTTGCCCCTTTTATCAAAACAAATGCTAATTCCTCACTCTTTGTGATAAGAAGTAATGTGATTCACATCACGAAGTGCAGCTCAAAACATCCCTATGACGACAAATCATGGACCCATGTTTCCCTTGTCCAGACTTTGTTCATCGGGGCCCCCCTCTGTAGCCAGGCCTGTAGGTGGGGCATGGAGGCGAGCGCTTGGTGGCTTGGGGCTCTGTCGGGCTCAGCCCGAAAGGGTGACATAGGCCCCCCCTCCCGTGGACTCACTACCTGCAGGAGGGGCCATAGGGGTTGGGTGGAGTGTGAGCTGGACAGCTGCCAGAGGCGGGGACTCTGGCGATCTGATCCTCGGCTGCAGAAGCTAGCTCTAGGGACGTGGAATGTCACCTCTCTGGCGGGGAAGGAGCCTGAGCTGGTGAATTAGGTTGAACAGTTCTAGCTAGATACAGTTGGACTCACCTTAACACACGGCTTGGGCTCTGGAACCACTGTCCTTGAGAGGGGCTGGACCCTCTTCCATTATGGAGTTGCTCCCAGTGAAAGGCGCCGAGCAGGTGTGGGCATGCTCATTGCCCCCTGACTTGGCGCCTGTGCGTTGGGGTTTACCCTGGTGGATGAAAAGGTAGCCTCCCTCCGCCTTCAGGTAGGGGGACTGGTCCTGACTGTTGTTTGTGCCTATGCACCAAACAGCAGTTCAGAGTACCCACCCTTTTTGGATTCCTTGGAGGGGGTGTTGGAAAGCACTCCTTCCGGGGACTCCCTCGTTCTGCTGGGGGACTTCAATGCCCACGAGGGCAATGACATCGAGACCTGGAGGGGCGTAATTGGGAGGAATGGCCCCCCTGATCTGAATCCGAGTGGTGTTTTGTTGTTGGACTTCTGTGCTCATCAAGGATTGTCCATAACGAACACCTTGTTCAGACATAAGAGTGTCCACATGTGCACTTGGCACCAGGACACTATAGGCCACAGTTCGATGATCGACTTTGTAGTCGTGTCATCGGACTTGCAGCCACATGTTCTGGACACTCAGGTGAAGAGAGGGGCGGAGCTGTCAACTGATCACCACCCGGTGGTGAGTTGGCTCAGATGGTGGGGGAGGATGCTGGTCAGGCCTGGCAGACCCAAGCGTGTTGTGAGGGTCTACTGGGAATGTCTGGCGGAGTCCCCTGTCAGAAAGAGTTTCAACTCCCATCTCCGGCAGAACTTCAACCATGTCCCGGGTGAGACGGGGGAAAATGAGTCCGAGTGGGCTGTGTTCCGTGCCTCTATTGTCGAGGCGGCCAGCCACAGCTGTGGCCGTAAGGTCGTCGGTGCCTGTCGTGGCGGTAACACCCAAACTCGTTGGTGGACACCAGCAGTAAGGGATGCCGTAAAGCTGAAGAAGCAGTTGAATAGGTCCTTTTTGTCCTGTGGGACTCCAGAGGCAGCTGATGGGTATTGGCAGGCTAAGCTGAGCACAGCTTTGGTGGTCGCTAAGGCAAAAACCTGGGCATGGGAGGAAGACTTCCGGATGGCTTTGACGAGATTCTGGTCAAGCATCCGGCGGCTCAGGAGGGGAAAGGAGTGCTCCATCAACATTGTGTACAGTGGGGATGGGGGGCTGCTAACCTCGACTCAGGATGTTGTGAGGCGGTGGAGGGAATACTTCGAAGACCTTCTCAATCTCACCAAAACGTCTTCCAATGAGGAAGCAGAGCCTGGGGACCCTGGTGTTGGCTCTCCCATCTCTGGGGCTGAGGTCGCTGAGGTGATTAACAAGCTCCTCAGTGGCAGGACGGGTGGCTCTGGATGCCGTAGGGCTGTCTTGGCTGACACACCTCTGCAGCATCGCGTGGACAGCGGGGACAGTTCACCTGGACTGGCAGACTGGGGGGGGGGGGCGGTCCCCCTATTCAAAAAGGGGGACCAGAGGGTGTGCTCCAACTACAGGGGGATCACACTCGTCAGCCTCCCTGGTAAGATCTATTCGGGGATGCTGGAGAGGAGGGTCTGTCGGATAGTCGAACCTCGAATTGAGGAGGAGCAGTGTGGTTTTTGTCCCGGTCTCTTCTTTTTGCAGATGATGTGGTTCTGTTGGCTTCATAAGGCCGTGATCTTCAGCTCACACTAGAGCGATCCACAGCCGATGTGAAGCGGCTGGGATGAGAATCAGCACCTCCAAATCCAAGACCATGGTCCTCAGCTGGTAAAGGGTGGAGTGCCTTCTCCGGGTCGGCAATCCTGCCCCAAGTGGAGGAGTTCACGTATCTCAGGGTCTTGATCACGAGTGAGGAAGGATGGAGCAGGAGATCGACAGGAGGATCGGTGCAGCGCATGCAGTGATGCGGACTCTGCATCGGTCTGTCGTGGTGAAAAGGGAGCTGAGCCAAAAGGCAAAGCTCTCAATTTACTGGTAGATCTACGTTTCTACCCTCCCCTATGGTCCAGAGTTGTGGGTAGTGACTGAAAGACTGAAACGAGATCACGAATACAGGCGGCCGAAATTAATTTTGTCTACAAGTTTGCCAGGCTCTCCCTTAGAGATAGGGTGAGAAGTTCAGTGATCCGGGAGGGGCTCAGAGTAGAGTTGCTGCTCGTCAGCATCAAGAGGAGTCAGATAAGGTGGCTCGGGCATCTGGTTAGGATGCCTCCTGGACGCCTCACTGGTGAGTAGTTCCGGGCACATCCCACCAGAAAAAGTCTGGTCTGATCTTCATCCATGTTGGTTTGCAAAGAGTTAAAAGACGCAGTTAAAAAAACAATGGATCCAGATCTGCATGTCATGTCAGCTTTCTGTGTCTGCATACACATGCTTCTCACTTAGATGTATGAAAATGTGAGCTAGTTTCTGGAAAGCATGGACAGCGTGTCCTGTAGACTAAAGAGGAGAGGGAGCATCCAGCTTGTTATCAGTGGACAGGTAAAAAAGCTGCATCTCTGATGTGATGGGGTTGCATTAGTGCCTATGGCGTGGGCAACTTCCACATCTGTGAAGCTCCATCAATGCTGAAAAGTACATGAAGGTTTTAGAGCAACATCTGCTCCAATCCAGACAACGTCTCTTTCAGGGAAGGCTTTGCGGATTTCAGCAAGACAATGCTGAACCACATCCTGCATCCATCACAGCAGCATGGCTTCACAGGAGAAGAGTCCGGCTGCTGAACTGGCCTGCCTGCAGTCCAGATCTTTCACCAGTACACAGCATCTGGAGAATCATGGAAGCAGAAATCCAGCCACAAAGGTCCACGGTGATGAGCAGTTAGAATCCTGGATCAGACCAGAATAAGACAACATTCAGCTCCTGAAACTTCAGCAATGGGTCTCCTCACTTATTAAAGGTTTCCAGACAGTTGTTAGAAGAGGAGGGGATGCTACACCATGCTGAACATAACCCTGGAACTACTTTTTACACCATGCTGAACATCACCCTGTAACTACTTTTTACACCATGCTGAACATCACCTTGGAAATACTTTTTATACCGTGCTGAACATCAGCCTGGAACTACTTTTTACAACGTGCTGAACATCACTCTGGAACTACTTTTTACACCGTGCTGAACATCACTCTGGAACTACTTTTTACACCGTGCCGTACATCACCCTGGAACTACTTTTTACAACGTGCTAAACATCACCCTAGAACTACTTTTTACAGGTGTGTTGCTGCCATCAGACACACAATCTGGTCATATTTTCCATGAAATGGTAAAGTGTCTCGGTTTCATCATCTCATATGTGTATTAATGCTCTACAGAGAATAAAATATGAATTCATGAGACTTGAAAATCATTTAATTCTGTTTGTAATCAACAATTTACAATGAGTCACAAGTGTTTTTTGGAATTTGGGGTTGATACGTGGCGAGCAGGGAACAGAGAGCCGCCATCTGACCTTTACTCCTACAGGCTGATCACCTTTTTACCAGAGCAAAAATTTCAATAAAAATTGAGAAAAGTCTTGCAATGGTTCATTCAGAGGAAAGTCCTGATGACCTCCTCAGAAAGTGAAGATGTTGTTGCACCATCTTTACAGCTGAGTTGGGACTTCTGATCGTTTTCCTCTGAACTACATGAAATATGGCTTCGACAACAAGTTATATAAGTCTCTTAAATAACAGGTTATTTAATCAAACATTTTTTGAAGACCCAGTTGAAACTGGTGATGCTGAAAAATCAATCAGCTCTCAGTCAAACATTAACAGACATCGTTCAGTTCCCGTCTGTCAGCAGACTTCTTCAAACTGATGCTTGACTTGTTTACATAACTGGGTCCAGAGATAAGACTCGGACATGAATAAATGAGCCCATCTTTCAGTGTTTCAGTGCAGTCTTTCTTGTCCTGCTCTTGGTCCAGTTCTTCTAGAGAAAAGATGATGTCCTGTTGGGTCCTGGTGGTGTTTCTGGCCTGTGGTCTGGTCCAGGCTCAGGTACAACCAGAAAACCTCGTGCAACAGCTATTAGACAGAGTGGAGAAACTGGAGAAGGAGAGTGAAGACAGAGGTACCTCATCTGCATGATGGTTGTCAATATTTCTGTGTCTTTACTGTACTCACTCGGTAACTACTTTTTATACCGTGCTGAACATCAGCCTGGAACTAATTTTTACACCATGCAGAACACCACTCTGGAACTACTTTATACACCATGCTGAACATCACTCTGTAACTACTTTTTATACCGCACTGAACATCAATCTGGAAATACTTTTTACAATGTGCCAAACATCACTCTGGAACTACTTTTTATACCGTGCTAAACATCAGCCTGGAACTACTTTTTGTACCGTGCTGAACATCACTCTGGAACTAATTTTTACACCATGATGAACATCACTCTGGAACTACTTTTTACACCGTGCCGTACATCAGCCTGGAACTACTTTTTACACTGTGCTGAACATCACCCTGGAACTATTTTTGAGACCATGCTGAACATCACCCTGGAACTACTTTTTATACCATGCTGAACATCACTCTGGAACTACTTTTTATACCATGCTGAACATCACTCTGGAACTACGTTTTATACCGTGCTGAACATCGTCCTGGAACTACTTTTTACACTGTGCTGAACATCACTCTGGAACTACTTTTTATACCGTGCTGAACATCACTCTGGAACTACGTTTTATACCATGCTGAACATCGTCCTGGAACTACTTTTTACACTGTGCTAAACATCACTCTGGAACTACTTTTTATACCACGCTGAACATCAGCCTAGAACTACTTTTTACACCATGCTGAACATCACTCTGGAACTACTTTTTATACCATGCTGAACATCACTCTGGAACTACGTTTTATACCGTGCTGAACATCGTCCTGGAACTACTTTTTATACTGTGCTGAACATCACTCTGGAACTACGTTTTATACCGTGCTGAACATCGTCCTGGAACTACTTTTTACACTGTGCTGAACATCACTCTGGAACTACTTTTTATACCGTGCTGAACATCACTCTGGAACTACGTTTTATACCATGCTGAACATCAGCCTAGAACTACTTTTTACAACGTGCTGAACATCAGCCTAGAACTACTTTTTACAACGTGCTGAACATCACCCTAGAACTACTTTTTACAGGTGTGTTGCTGCCATCAGACACACAATCTGGTCATATTTTCCATGAAATGGTAAAGTGTCTCGGTTTCATCATCTCATATGTGTATTAATGCTCTACAGAGAATAAAATATGAATTCATGAGACTTGAAAATCATTTAATTCTGTTTGTAATCAACAATTTACAACGAGTCACAAGTGTTTTTTGGAATTTGGGGTTGATACGTGGCGAGCAGGGAACAGAGATCTGCCATCTGACCTTTACTCCTACAGGCTAATCACCTTTTTACCAGAGCAAAAATTTCAATAAAAATTGAGAAAAGTCTTGCAATGGTTCATTCAGAGGAAAGTCCTGATGACCTCCTCAGAAAGTGAAGATGTTGTTGCACCATCTTTACAGCTGAGTTTGGACTTCTGATCGTTTTCCTCTGAACTACATGAAATATGGCTTCGACAACAAGTTATATAAGTCTCTTAAATAACAGGTTATTTAATCAAACATTTTTTGAAGACCCAGTTGAAACTGGTGATGCTGAAGAATCAATCAGCTCTCAGTCAAACATTAACAGACATCGTTCAGTTCCCGTCTGTCAGCAGACTTCTTTAAACTGATGCGTGACTTGTTTACATAACTGGGTCCAGAGATAAGACTCGGACATGAATAAATGAGCCCATCTTTCAGTGTTTCAGTGCAGTCTTTCTTGTCCTGCTCTTGGTCCAGTTCTTCTAGAGAAAAGATGATGTCCTGTTGGGTCCTGGTGGTGTTTCTGGCCTGTGGTCTGGTCCAGGCTCAGGTACAACCAGACAACCTCCTGCAACAGCTGATAGACAGAGTGGAGAAACTGGAGAAGGAGAGTGAAGACAGAGGTACCACATCTGCATGATGGTTGTCAGTGTTTCTGTGTCTTTACTGGACTTTTACCTTCTTGTCTCTAATGCTAACCTCCTGCAGTTAGATCTCAGGTGGCCTTCTCGGCTGCACTCCTGGATACTCAGACCTGGACCATTGTGGGTCCTTTCCAGCAGGATAAAACTCTGGACTTCAAAACAGTGAAGACAAACGTCGGCAACGCATACAACCCTGAGACAGGTATAGTTCCCCTACAATAAATTTGACAGCAGCTACAATACTCCTAAAAAGATCATCTTTAATAAAGTAATGAATTAATTTGACCTTCAAACAGCAATTAAATATAAAAACATGCAACTTTGGCAAGATCCAGCTTGAGTGAAATAACTAAAAATCAAGCTAATTTACAACCAAATGCTAACATGTTGACTGTTCAAACCATAAGTCTTTACAAATTTTACTAATAATGTCTCAAATCCTTCATCTCAGGCAGTTACAGAGATGTTACTGCTGACAAGTGTTTCCAACAGCTGTTAAAATCACAAAAACAACCAACATATGTTAGCAGTAGCTAGCATTAGCTGCTCCATCAGCTCCAACCAATTACAGTTGCTTTAAAGAAACCAAATCTAACTCTAAGACAACCTTGAACTTGGTTCCCCAAATATACAAGAAACAATCTCTAAACTTCTTGTCTAGCTGGTTTGGAGAACCACAAACTAATGAAAATTCTCTGTTCTCTGGATCTCATTTCCCCCGTTTTTCCCCCTGCAGGCATCTTCACAGCTCCTGTGAAAGGACTGTATTACTTTCACATCACCGGAGTCGTTGGGAGTTCAGGCGAGATGAATGCAGGACTGAAGAAGAACGGCGAGAATTTGGTTGCAGTCTACCACAAAGCAGGAACACAGGCCAGCGCCTCCAACAGCATCGCCCTGGAACTGGTCGCAGGTGACCGGGTCTATGTCCAGCTCTGGGCAGGCCAGACCATGGCAGATCAGAGCCGTCTCACCACCTTCACCGGCTTCCTCGTCTTCCCCATGTAGGCGTTGGAGGAGGGCGTCAAGATCCAGGAACAGACCTGGATCAACAATTCAAAATAAAACTCTTCAGTCGACACAAACTCACCGAACAGCCCCAGATGTAAAAACCACGTCAAAACCTTCAGGTTTTGTGTTGAGTCATTTTCCTGCTTGACTGTAACATGAAGAGTTTTAAATAAAGATACATTCAAAGTCCGTTTTGTTGCAGGCTGGTTAATTCTGCTGCTGTTGCTTCTTACTTCACCACCTAAAATAAAATCAGTCCAATCAGAGGTTTAACATGAAGCTGCAATAACATTTCCTCATCCTCCAGACTCAAACTACAGATGTTCAGATGTGAATCTGTCGGGTCAAACGGCCACGTAGAAAGACACACCTAAAGAGCTTTGGAATAATCAACAGACTTCCATTACACTTCAAGCTGGACGTTTCTAATATAAATGAAGGATTTTCTGGTAGAAAACTGTTGATTTTCATTGCATGTTTAAATAAAGTGTGTTTAGTTCGAGGGACGATGGCTCTGAGGAAACACACTGCACACACAAACCTGCCCATGGAGGCCTCGACCACAACGTCCCAGCTCAGACTAAAATGTTTATCATCTAAAGATCAACAACAGCTGTGAAACATGTTGGAGGCCTTTGATTTGAAACTCACTCTCTTCCCCAAAACCAACTTTGGCATTTAGGGCCCTCATTATTAAAAAGATGATTTAATCAGTAAAAATAAGAGTGTAAATAATAATAAGAAGAATAAAAAAAATCATTTAGAAGATGAGAAAAGTCTCGATGAGAAGGATCCACTCGAGAGTTTTATGAAAAATGTCATGCGTAAGGAGAGCCACAGAACCAGAATGAGAACTCTAACAGGAGATATGTCTAGTGTTTTATGTACAGCCAGGTGAGAGACACTGTTACACCCAATGGAACCCCATGTTTCACAGCACAGGACTCAAAGAAGGTGTTATTAAAACACAAAGATCCCTCTGACAGGTAGTCAAAAGACTTTTGACTCCTCTTCTTGCTCCATGTGTCAAGAAGAAGAAAAAGATACTGTGAATTGAGTGAAATTAACATATTGATCATTTTTCCACTGTCAGAGACCTCAGTTGTGTGGAAGATCCCTATGCAGCCACCAGGTATGTCCTCCTCAGGCTAGTCACCAGTCTGGTCATATTTAGCTGTGGGATGCACATTTAGCATCCCACAGAACCACCATCCTTACAAGTTCAGCCTCGTAGCAAAGGTGAGGCTTTCCAATGATGTCTCATAAAACACGGTTACAGGGGAGAAATAATCCACCAAAGACAAATTTCCCTACTTTTTGTGCTAAGCTAATTTATTTTCTTTAAAGAAATAATTTGTTAGTAACATATTAGTAGTAATAAGAAGAGATGAAGAAGCAGAAAATTGAGAAGACCATAATAACCATTGATAATAGGCAAGGCAAGGCAAATTTATTTGTATAGCACATTTCATGTACAAGACAATTCAAAGTGTTTTACATAAAACATTTCAGCAGGGTGCAGAAAGCAATAATAAAGAAAAAAAAAGATTAAAAGATTAAAGGAAATGCAATTAATGAAATAAAAACAGATAAAATGC
The DNA here is from genome assembly GCF_017639745.1 of Melanotaenia boesemani. Classification (NCBI taxonomy): domain Eukaryota; kingdom Metazoa; phylum Chordata; class Actinopteri; order Atheriniformes; family Melanotaeniidae; genus Melanotaenia; species Melanotaenia boesemani. The sequence goes on along the minus strand of NC_055703.1, from coordinate 25,536,376 downwards.
AAGAAATAAAATTTCAGTGTGGGGAAAGACAATATTAAAACATGATTCCAACTTAAAAGAACCAGATGTAGATTATGATTTCTAAATAAAAACTAGTTCCATGCAGCAGAGAACAGGTGGGTCTTTAATCTGGATTTAAATAAACTGAGGGTTTCAGCTGATCTGAGGCTTTCTGGGAGTTTGTTCCAGACATGTGGAGCATAGAAGCTGAATGCAGCTTCTCCATGTCTGGTTCTGACTCTGGGAACTGATAAGAAACTGGATCCAGATGACCTGAGGGTTCTGGTAGGTTCATACTGGGTCAAGAGGTCTCTGATGTATTTTGGTCCTAAACCATTCAGAGCTTTATAGACCAGCAACAGAACTTTAAAGTCTATTCTCTGATGAACAGGCAGCCAGTGTAAAGATTTCAGAGCTGGACTGATGTGGTCCACTCTCTTGGTCTTAGTGAGGACTCGAGCAGCAGAGTTCTGAATAAGCTGCAGGTGTCTAATTGATTTTTTTAGGTAGAACCTGTAAAAACACTGTTAAAAAAATAGAATAGAATAGAAATACTTTATTAGTCCTTTCGGAGAGCCCTCAGGGAAATTTGGGAATCAAGCCGACTAAAGATGAAAGCATGGACTAGTTTTTCCAGGTCCTGCTGAGACATCAGATCTTTTACCCTTGATATATTCTTAAGATAATAGTAGGCTGACTTTGTAGTTCCCTTAATGTGTTTTTCAAAGTTAAGGTCTGGGTCCATCTATACACCCAGATTTCTGGCCTGGTTGGTGGTTTTTAGGTGTATAGACTGAAGCTCTGTGGTGACCTTTAATATTTTCTCTTTCGCACCAAAGACAATCACCTCAGTTTTGTTTTTGTTTAACTGAAGTAGGTTTAGACATATCCAGTCATTAATCTCCTCAATGCATTTACCAAGAGCCTGTACGGGGCCTCCATCTCCTGGTGACATTGTAATATATATCTGTGTGTCATCTGCGTAGCTATGGTAACTAAGTTTGTTTTTCTTTATGATCTGTGCCAGTGGGAGCATGTAGATGTTAAACAGAAGAGGCCCCAGGATGGAACCTTGGGGAACTCCACATGTAATTCTTGTCTGCTCAGATGTAAAATTACCTATTGACACAAAGTACTTTCTGTTCTCTAAATAAGATTTAAACCAGTGTAGTGCAGTACCAGAGAGGCCCGCCCAGTTCTCCAGTCGTTTAAGTAATATATCGTGGTCAACTGTATCAAATGCAGCCCTGAGGTCCAGTAAGACTAAGACTGACATTTTTCCATCTTCTGTGTTCACACATATGTCATTAATGACTTTGGTCAGAGCATCTCAGTGCTGATGTGCTGTCTAAAACCTGACTGGAAGACATCATAGCAGTTGTTTTGTGTTAAAAAGTTGTTTAGTTGATGAAAAACGGCTTTTTCGATTATCTTACTTAGAAAAGGAAGATTTGAGATCGGCCTGTAGTTGCTCATTTGTGTCTTGTCTAGATTGTCCCTTTTTAGCAGAGGTTTGATTACAGCTGTTTTTAGAAGTTCTGGGAAGACGCCGGAAATTAAAGACAAGTTCACAATCTGTAACAGATCTGGTTCAAGAGTCTTTGAGACCTTTTTGAAGAAATCTGTGGGCAGGATGTCCAAGCAGCAAGAGGAGGAGTTCAGCTGACATAAGATGTCGCCCAGATCTTTGCTGTTAATGGAATTAAACTGTGTCATGGTGCTTAAACTGGTTTTCAATGGACACAGTATGTCTGTTGAACCTGCTGTTGATGAACAAACAGCTTGTCTGATATTCTGGATTTTCTCTGTGAAAAATTTGGCAAACTCATTGCAGGCCTCGGTGGAATAAAGTTCAGGTGCTACTGACACAGGAGGGTTTGTTAACCTGTCAACAGTAGCAAATAAGACCCGAGCATTATGCTAGTTTTTGCTAATAATGTCAGAAAAATAGGACTTTCTTGCATTCCTTAGTTGTAGATTATAAGAGTGAAGTTTCTCTTTAAACATGTCATAATGAACCTGTAGATTTGTTTTTCTCCATCTACGCTCAGCTTTCCGACACTCTCTTGTTCCATTTTTCACCAATGTGGAGTTTCTCCATGGAGACTTTTTCTTTCCAGAGACAACCTTCACCTTAATAGGAGCAATAGCATCCATAATATTTAACATTTTAGCATTAAAACTAGCAACAAGCTCATTGGCTGAACCGCCTGACAGGGCAGGTGTTAAAGAGAAGACCTGGTTAAACATCCCAGTCATGTTTTCAGTTATACAGCGTTTTGTGATGACCTCTGTTGAGACATTTGTGTGAACAGGAATCGTACTCTCAAAGAAAACACAATAATGATCAGACAGGCCCACATCACACAGTAACCATGGAAACATCCAAACCCTTAGAAATTACTAAGTCTAGAGTGTGTCCTTTAATGTGCGTGGGCTCTGTTATATTCTGAGTCAGCCCAAAGTTCTCCAGACTGTTACCCAGATCTTTAGTCGCTTTGTCCTGAGGGTTGTCTACATGGATGTTAAAATCACCGACAATAATTACACAGTCAAAGTCTAAACAGATTGCAGCCAGCAGTTCACTAAACTCATAAAATTCTGCGCAGTGCCCTGGTGGTCTATAGAAATTTAAATAAATTATATTATAATAAACTTTCAACTGAAGAGCCACATGTTCAAAAGAAGTAAAACTTCCAAGAGATAACTGCTTACACTGAAATGATTCATTAAATAAAACTGCAACCCCCCTCCTCTCCTCTTCAGTCTGACCTCACTGATAAAACTGAAGTTGGGAAGGGGTTGATTCTATAAGAGTGGCTGCACAGTTATTTTGGTTTAACCAGGTTTCAGTTAAAAACATAAAATCAAGGTTGTGCTCAGTGATAAGATCATTAATTAAAAATGTTTTCCCTGCTAATGACCTAACATTTAATAAAGCTAACTTGATGGGTTTAGAATTGTTAACCCTATGTTTGGGGGCACGCTGTGGCTCACAGAGTATGTTAATTCTACTTAGAAACCTTTTAGAAAGCACTAATGAGAGGGGTTGAGGATGTGCTTGGTCTGGATGGTAGAGCAGGCCAGCCGGTCTCGTCGCTAATCTCAGCAGATTGGGCTCTGCCTGTTACTCGTCCTCCCATTTCCCTGTGAGATGATTTACTCTTTGGCTTTGCACCAAGAGCATTCCAGGGAGGACTATCAGTGAAAGACTTATTACCTTGTACATTGTCCTCCTTTTTCTTTCCAGCTAAGTTTGTGCTAATTAGCTGTGTGTTAGCACAATCTTGTCCGCTGTTTTTTATTAAAGGCAAGGTTGTTTCATTTCCACACAATCCATTTACTTCCACATTCACCTCGAGCTGTTCAATCTTTGTTTCCAGCATGTTGATCCTCTGTAGGAGTTTGTGATAGTCATCTGTAGAGAAGGGAGGCATCTTGCAGCTAGTTAGCTTTAGCTCCTGAGTAACTGTAGATAAGGCTTCTCCTATTTGTAGGCCACGCTGACGTGACACTGACAAGATTGTATGAGTCTTAAAAAATAGTAGTATCCAACCAAATCTACCACAAAATACAGTCTCGGTGATTAATAAGTATCCAGGAGCTGTTGCTCATAAGTTTCTTGATTAGAAAAATAGGAATATTGACAGAAAAATGCAAGAAGAGGAGGAGAGCAAAGCAGCAAGCGTCAGCTGGGGACAGAAGGAGCAGGAAGTATAATAGTCGATCCAAATTTCAATAATACCAACACAAACATTGGTATTGATATAGATACTGATGCAATAAGATCAATACTATAATTTCACATTTCTGTATGGCCCAACAGACCCCGACCTCTGACCCGGAGGTGATGCTGAACGTCATCCTGGAACTACTTTTTACACCATGTTGAACGTCACTCTGGAACTACTTTTTAAACCGTGTTGAACATCATCCTGGAACGACTTTTTACACCGTGCTGAACATGACCTTGGAACTACTTTTTACACCATGTTGAACGTCACCCTGGAATTACTTTTTACACCGTGCTGAACATCATCCTGGAACTACTTTTTACACCATGCTGAACATCATCCTGGAACTACTTTTTACCCCATGTTGAACGTCACCCTGGAATTACTTTTTACACCGTGCTGAACATCATCCTGGAACTACTTTTTACACCATGCTGAACATCACCCTGGAACTACTTTTTACACCATGCTGAACATCACCCTGGAACTACTTTTTACACCATGCTGAACATCACCTTGGAACTACTTTTTACAGGTGTGTCGCTGCCATCAGACTCACAATCAGCTCATATTTTCCATGAAATGGTAAAGTGTCTCGGTTTCATCATCTCACCTGTTGTCAATGTTCTACAGAGAATAAAATATGAATTTATGAGATTTGAAAATCATTTAATTCTGTTTGTAATCAACAATTTACAACGAGTCACAAGTGTTTTTTGGAATTTGGGGTTGATACGTGGCGAGCAGGGAACAGAGAGCCGCCATCTGACCTTTACTCCTACAGGCTGATCACCTTTTTACCAGAGCAAAAATTTCAATAAAAACTGAGAAAAGTCTTGCAATGGTTCATTCAGAGGAAAGTCCTGATGACCTCCTCAGAAAGTGAAAATGTTGTTGCACCATCTTTACAGCTGAGTTGGGACTTCTGATCGTTTTCCTCTGAACTACATGAAATATGGCTTCGACAACAAGTTATATAAGTCTCTTAAATAACAGGTTATTTAATCAAACATTTTTTGAAGACCCAGTTGAAACTGGTGATGCTGAAAAATCAATCAGCTCTCAGTCAAACATTAACAGACATCGTTCAGTTCCCGTCTGTCAGCAGACTTCTTCAAACTGATGCTTGACTTGTTTACATAACTGGGTCCAGAGATAAGACTCGGACATAAATAAGTGAGACCATCTTTCAGTGTTTCAGTGCAGTCTTTCTTGTCCTGCTCTTGGTCCAGTTCTTCTAGAGAAAAGATGATGTCCTGTTGGGTCCTGGTGGTGTTTCTGGCCTGTGGTCTGGTCCAGGCTCAGGTACAACCAGACAACCTTCTGCAACAGCTGACAGACAGAGTGGAGAAACTGGAGAAGGAGAGGGAAGACAGAGGTACCTCATCTGCATGATGTTTGTCAGTGTTTCTGTGTCTTTACTGGACTTTTAGCTTCTTGTCTCTAATGCTAACCTCCTGCAGTTAGATCTCAGGTGGCCTTCTCGGCTGCACTCCTGGCTACTCAGAACTGGACCAATGTGGGTCCTTTCCAGCAGGATAAAACTCTGGACTTCAAAACAGTGAAGACAAACGTCGGCAACGCATACAACTCTGAGACAGGTATAGTTCCCCTACAATAAATTTGACAGCAGCTACAATACTCCTAAAAAGATCATCTTTAATAAAGTAATGAATTAATTTGACCTTCAAACAGCAATTAAATATAAAAACATGCAACTTTGGCAAGATCCAGCTCGAGTGAAATAACTAAAAATCAAGCTAATTTACAACCAAATGCTGAAATGTTGACTGTTCAAACCATAAGTCTTTACAAATTTTACTAATAATGTCTCAAATCCTTCATCTCAGGCAGTTACAGAGAGTGTGTCTCAAACCGCGCACTTACATGAGTGCACTGGAAGGTAGTGCGTAGTGCGCACTAAGCACTACCTTCTGTAGTGCATACTATCGTGGGTAAGTCCTGATCCAAATTGAGCACTAACGTTTTGCACTTACCGGTAGTGACGTACCAGCTTAGCGGCGCCGCTCGGTTAATATACCTTTTTTTTTCTTCCAAAATCCAAAATCACGTCAACATACGTGTTTGCATGTCATACTTTTATGCTAAAACAGTTTTTAAATAAGCAAAGATATCTTAACTGAATTAAAGTACGTTACATTATACATTTGTTTTTATTGGTGTTTACACTGATACCGTTCACGTCTGGCAACAGGAAACCGATTATACTAGAAATCATTTAAAATATGAAATGCAGTAATGAAGACGCTAAAACAGGGATGCAGAAAACATTTTATTTAAACTTTTTATTAAATCATTTCTCCCTTGCCGCCTCCTCTTCTCCACAGCAGCGTCCTAACCCGCAGGTGGTAAAAGCCTCAGTGCCACTGCTGGCTCGGTAGTTCGATGCCACAGTGACCTACGGTGAACACAGAATGGAAGTTTATATAAAAGCAAACATTATTATGTACTTTATGGGTACTTTGTACATCACTTTAGATAAGCGTCTGCAATCAGCTACGGCTTCGTCAGTGTTACCATGGAAACGGGCCGGTTCTCTAAACCAGCGGTGTTTCCTAATCAGTTTTCAGATCAAGGACCATTTCGTTTACGCCAGAGACCCCGCAGTGCTTAATTTGGAGGTTCAGCAATCATGAATAAACATACGGAACCTATAGCATTAATCATTTTTAACACTTATAGCCCATCTAGATCCGCGAAATCGGTTATAAAACTGCTAACATTTACGTTGCTAACTCTACTGCAGCCTCCAACAAATGATCAGATCCAAAACTGTCATCAGGGATAGAAGAGATAAGAAGCATGCTGCAATTTATATTAGAATTATGATCAAATATCTTCATACTTACAACAGTTGAAAATACCCTCCGCCTGCATCGGTACCGCTGAGTCGGTGGCTGCCAGCTCTGAAAAACTGGTTGAAAGTCCCTCCCCTTCCGCTACGTCAGCAAGATGGCGTCCGTTTAGTGCGTGTAGTGTCCATCGTTTCGCACTAGATTTTTGGCCGAGTTTAGGGCAGCATCCGGGTACTTTCAGTGCAGAGTTTTTACTGAAATTTCTGTGTCAGCGCACTAAGCACTTAAATGTAGTGTTCGAAGTATAGAAGTGCGCGGTTTGGGACACACCCAGAGATGTTACTGCTGACAAGTGTTTCCAACAGCTGTTAAAATCACAAAAACAACCAACATATGTTAGCAGTAGCTAGCATTAGCTGCTCCATCAGCTCCAACCAATTACAATTGCTTTAAAGAAACCAAATCTAACTCTAAGGCAACCTTGAACTTGGTTCCCCAAATATACAAGAAACAATCTCTAAACTTCTTGTCTAGCTGGTTTGGAGAACCACAAACTAATGAAAATTCTCTGTTCTCTGGATCTCATTTCCCCCGTTTTTCCCCCTGCAGGCATCTTCACAGCTCCTGTGAAAGGACTGTATTACTTTCACTTCACCGGAGTTGTTGGGAGTTCAGGCAACATGAATGCAGGACTGAAGAAGAACGGCATAAACTTGGTAGCAATCCACCACAAAGCAGGAACACAGGCCAGCGCCTCCAACAGCATCGCCCTGGAACTGGTCCCAGGTGACCGGGTCTATGTCCAGCTCTGGGCAGGCCAGACCATGGCAGATCAGAGCCGTCTCACCACCTTCACCGGCTTCCTCGTCTTCCCCATGTAGGCGTTGGAGGAGGGCGTCAAGATCCAGGAACAGACCTGGATCAACAATTCAAAATAAAACTCTTCAGTCGACACAAACTCACCGAACAGCCGCAGATGTAAAAACCACGTCAAAACCTTCAGGTTTTGTGTTGAATCATTTTCCTGCTTGACTGTAACATGAAGAGTTTTAAATAAAGATACATTCAAAGTCCGTTTTGTTGCAGGCTGGTTAATTCTGCTGCTGTTGCTTCTTACTTCACCACCTAAAATAAAATCAGTCCAATCAGAGGTTTAACATGAAGCTGCAATAACATTTCCTCATCCTCCAGACTCAAACTACAGATGTTCAGATGTGAATCTGTCGGGTCAAACGGCCACATAGAAAGACACACCTAAAGAGCTTTGGATTAATCAACAGACTTCACGGCTGGAAGTTTCTAATATAAATGAAGCACTTTCTGGTAGAAAACTGTTGATTTTCATTGCATGTTTAAATAAAGTGTGTTTAGTTCGAGGGACGATGGCTCTGAGGAAACACACTGCACACACAAACCTGCCCATGGAGGCCTCGACCGTCCCAGCTCAGACTAAAATGTTTATCATCTAAAGATCAACAACAGCTGTGAAACATGTTGGAGGCCTTTGATTTGAAACTCACTCTCTTCCCCAAAACCAACTTTGGCATTTAGGGCCCTCATTACTAAAAAGATGATTTAATCAGTAAAAATAAGAGTGTAAATAATAAGAAGAAGAATAAAAAAAATCATTTAGAAGATGAGAAAAGTCTCAATGAGAAGGATCCACTCGTGAGTTTTATGAAAAATGTCATGCGTAAGGAGAGCCACAACCAGAATGAGAACTCTAACAGGAGATATGTCTAGTGTTTTATGTACAGCCAGGTGAGGGACACTGTTACACTCGCAGGTGGGAGCAGACGCTACTGTATGAGAACACTACATCTGATACGATTCAGCACATGCTGTTCTTCTATGTGCAGACTAGTACTGAAAATGACTTAGAACAAGAACCTCCGCTAATCTATATTAAATTTCCACCACAGGGAGGTCAAGAGATAAGACTAGAGTCTGGACAGTCTTTAATGGGTGGAGAGAGCTCACAGTGCAGGTAGGAAGAAATATGGATGCTGGATTAGCCGCCAGTAGGAGGAAAATCTGCCTAAAACTAAGCAACACCACTCAAAGTTGGAACGAACAGTGAACAGGAGGGTCTTCAGCTTTGATTTAAAAAGGTCAACAGAACGGGCCTGAAGTCCAGAAACAGATGGTACCACAGCATCGCTGCAGGAAGGGAAACAGTTCAACTGTCCTTTTGTGGAAAAGACCTGGGGCCTCATTTATAAAGCTACTGCAGGTACAAAAAAAACAAACTTGGCCGGAGGACGTTCTTATCTCCATGGCAACTCTGACCCTGTTGTACGCACAAAATCTGAAAAACCGTGAAATTGCAACGGTGCAGAATAAAATCAAAGAAATGATGTGTCTATACTTTGGATGATGTTTGTGTGGATGTGGGGGTATGTTTGTGTGTGTGTGTATGCATGTGTTAGGATGAGTGGGGGTGTGTCTGGCGAGTGAGAGTGGGAGGGTTGGATGCTGTGGGAGTGTTTATATTGTGTGGGTGGGGCTGAGAGGGCATATATGAGTTAGGATGAGCGGGAGTGTGCAAGGAAATAGGTGTGTGCCTGCGTTTCTGTGTGTGGTTGGGGCGGGTTAAGTGCACTTGTGGGGAGGGGGGCTGGGCGGGCCTGGGGGTGGTGGGCCATGGGCCGTGGGTCTGCCGCTGTCCCCATCCTCTCATTCCCCGTTAGGGGTGTGGGAGGGTGGGTACTTTCTAAGGTTGGTGACGGCTCACTGGCTGTGGTCCCTGAGTGGCCTGGTTGGGGGGGGCGGCCTCTCCTGGCCTGTCTTGCCCTGGGGGGCCTCCTGGAGAGCGGGGGTGCCTAATGCCACTAGAGGCTCATCATCCAGAGGGAAGTTTGCTTCCCACCCTCTGACCCCTCTTACTTCCCGCTCTCTCTGTCTCACACACACACACACACACGTAGGGAGTTGGGAGGCTTGGAGCCATGCGGAGTGGAACGGAGGAGACCATTCAGTGGTCTCCTTGGATGCACCCCGTGGTGACTCGCCTCTCAGTTTTAATTGCACTGAGACACCAAAACACAAGAAACACAACACACTGTTAGGGTTCTGTTATGGTTACTGGGTTTTTGTGTTTCTTGGTTTATTAGGTTCTGATTATAGTTTGGGTTTCTGGGTTTTTGTCATGTCCAGTTCTGTTTTCCCTCATGTGCTCTGGTTTCTGTTCCTAGCTCGTTACCCCACCTGGTTTGATTTGTCATTCACGTCACCTGCTCCTTGTTACTCCCTCTGTCTATAAATGCTGTTGGTTTTCGGTTTTGCTTTGTCAGATCCTTGTGTGCACCTGTACCGTGTGTTTCTTGCTCCTCAGTTTGAGTTTAATAAACTCATTTTCACATCCACAGACGAACAGACAGACGGAGAGGACAAATCAAGATCTGGAGTCAGCTCTGCGGTGCGTCACTGCAGCCAACCCCTCCTCTTGGAGTTCGTATTTGCCGTGGGTGGAGTTCTCACACAATTCCCTGGTCAGCTCAGCCACTGGACTCTCTCCTTTTGAGGCCTCCCTGGGCTATCAGCCCGCTCTGTTTCCCAGTCAGGAACGGGAATTAGCGGGTCCCCTCTGTCCAGAATGCCCCGGGGCCGGGTCCTGGGGTGGCTGTGCTGGTGGGCTGCTGGCTCTGTGGGTGTTGGTTGGGGCTCGCTGTCCTCTGGTGCGCCTGGGGTGTCCCCCACGGGGCATGGTGGGTGAGTTGTGTGTGGCGAGACTGTGTGATGGTGAGTGCTTGTGGGCACGGCGCGGGGGAGGGTGTGAGTGTGGGGTTATATGGGGTGCAGATTGGAGTAGGTGGGGAGTGGGGGGAGGGAGCCGATAGCACCCTGGTTCCTGGGGTGTGCGGCAGGGACATCGGGGTGTGTGCTGGCCTACGCCGGGTGGCTGTCTGGGGCCTGGTTCTCCTAGGCATGTTGCGGGCCCTCTGCCTTTGGGGGGTGGGGCGGCTGCCTCTGGGCTCCGGGGGCCCTGGACCCCTTCGCTTGGGCTTCCCTGGGTGGCCGGTCCCTGGCGGGGCCAGCGGTTACTGATCTTGGCCCACTGGGACCTGTGACCCGGGACCGTGGGGGGCTCTTGCTGGGGCTCTCCTCTGCCGCCCTTCGGGTGGGGTTGGAGTTGTCGTCGTGGTGGGGTGGCTTGGGTTGGTGCTCCGGGTCTGCTGCTGAGGGCCCGGGTCTCTGGCCCTGGTCTGCCTCTGGCCTTCGTGGAGGCGTGGTCGCATTTGCATGATCTCACTCATTACTCTTCATCACTGATCACTCCTTGTTTCTCATGCTCTGCATGCTGACACAGTCACTGAGTTGTCCAGTGGGTTTTAATACTAAGCGATAATTTTTTTTTATTTTTCCTGTGAGTTAGTATCTGGTCGCTGTTATGTCTTTTTGATTTGGTTATTATTTAAAAACTCTTAATGACTAGCAGCTCTGTTTTTTCTATGTGTGTGTTTCTGCTTTTGTAAAAGTTGTAGGAAATTTTCTGGTGTGTTCGTGTACAGGTGTAACAGTTTGTTGTCTGGTGGTGTGGACTGAAGGGTCATTGCCTTCTGTCTGTGATCTTTTTGTCTCCTTTCTTCTTTCCCTTTTGCTCTTTTTGCTATTTTCCATCTTTTTCTGTCCCCTCCGGTCAGGTCCAGCAAGATTACATAGATTCCTTGATTTAAAGTAAAAAAATAAATTAATTAATCACATTATCAAGAGGAGCCTTACCCATAGGCCTCCCCTTGGTAGAACAAATTTGTTCAGCACGATACAGCAACCAGATTATCATTTTGCTGCTATGATGCTGGACAGGACAAGTTAAAAAAAAAAAAAAGAAAGAAAAGAAATGATGTGAAATGAAAGACATTTGTGCACAATAAAATTTTGCCTTTCACACCACGTTATTTATTAAAATATTTCCCCACCTGTATCTGTATCAGAAAATTGATGGTTAAATATATAAAATGCTACCCCAGTGTGTAAAGCTGCACAATGCCTTATCTGGCACTGCTGGTGCCAGGAGGAACCATCTGGTTTCTGGTGCCTTTCTGTGACGTCGGGCCCACAGCAGCACATAGGTCCAGGAGCACAGCACACAGCAGTCGTAACCGGTTCAGGAGCCATTCAGTAAGTCTTCCTGGTCTCAGACAATCCGCTCACTCTGGAGTCTCGCGTCATATTGTCCAGCAGTGCCAGGCAGATGAGGCAGATCTGATCTTAGCAATGCTTCTTAGATTTAAAAAATGCTCCTCATCCTTCACTGAGGGCAAAAGAAAGTGTCCGGGCAAAAACAATACCAGGTTCCGAACTCTGTCTCTGCAATGGACAGCACAATGAATGGTAAGTACAGCTGTATATCATCTGCATAAAAATGAAAATTGATTTCGGATGAACACAACATTTGTTCCAGTGGTACCATACACAATGAAAACAACAGTGGAACTAAAGCAGAACCTTGTGGAACCCCATGTTTCACAGCACAGGACTCAAAGACGGTGTTATTAAAACACAAAGATCTCCCTGACAGGTACGAATTTAACCACATATTCACCTGACCTGTTTTACCTGACCGAATAGAGGAGGAATATTACATCACACAACAGCCTGAATTTCTGACTTTCATCATTTTGAGGATTAGAGAGAGGATTATGAACTTCAGTCTCTAAAAGGGTCCAGATTAATTCCAGTCATGTCACACATGCATCCAGGCATACTCACATCAAACACAATCCATCACCTGCTTCAGAGACCACCCACAGCTCCACCATGAAGTCCTTCTCATCATCCACTCTGGCTTATAAAGCAGAACCTGCACAGATTTCATTGCATGAAGAAAAGCAACTGACACTAGAAGCTGACAGGTAGAACAGCAGAACAAGCAAAGCAGTGAAGCTGAACAGAGCGTTCCTGCAGCATAGCTGTAGCTTGGTTCTGGACTGGTCTGATTAGGTCCTGGTTAGGTGAGCAGACATCAAACCAGGCCAAACAACATGTTAGCACAGAAAAAACCTGAAATACAGATTTTGTAGTCTGGTTCAGAATATGGTATGCAGATCAAATCACAAAACCTTTGACTCCTCTTCTTGCTCCATGTGTCGAGAAGAAGAAAAACATACTGTGAATTGAGTGAAATTAACATATTGATCATTTTTCCACTGTCAGAGACCTCAGTTGTGTGGAAGATCCCTATGCAGCCACCACAGCTTGGTATGTCCTCCTCAGGCCAGTCACCAGTCTGGTCACATTTAGCTGTGGGATGCACATTTAGCATCCCACAGAACCACCATCCTAACAAGTTCAGCCTCTTAGCAAAGGTGAGGCTTTCCAATGATGTCTCATAAAACATGGTTACAGGGGAGAAATAATCCACCAAACACAAATTTCCCTACTTTTTGTGCTAAGCTCATTTATTTTCTTTAAAGAAATAATTTGTTAGTAACATATTAGAAGTAATAAGAAGAGATGAAGAAGCAGAAAATTGAGAAGACCATAATAACCATTGATAATAGTCGATCCAAATATCAATAATACCAACACAAACATTGGTATTGATACTGATGCAATAAGATCAATACTTTAATTTCACTTTTCTGTATGGCCCGACAGACCCAGACCCCTGACCCGGAGCCGAAGGTTATTGGCAGAGGAAACTTAGAAGGAGTGGAGAAAGTAAGATTTCAGTAATCTTATTATGACAATTACATTACAATTAACACAATCTTTGTCAATTTTTAAACTGCAACTGTTATTTGTTACTTAAATCAGTAATTATACAAACACCCAAATACAGAATGCATTTATCCCACTGAAATGTGCCATTTAGATTAATACATTTACTGATACTGAAACAAATATCCACCCTTGCTGGTTGCCATGGGGACTTGGGGCGGAGTCTGGAGCTTTAATTGACACCACCTGCAGCTCATCATCTGGCTCATTATCCTGCTCAACTCCCTGCTATTTAGGGACAAGCAGGAGCTCCAGTCTTTGCCAGATTATCTCTCTTTTTTTTTTCTTTTTTTTTTTTTTACTGCGTGGTAATCAGGCCTGCCTCAGTAATTTCCTTGTACCTCTTGCATATAACCTGACTTTGATATCTCTGCTCCTCAGCACCTTGATATTCTCACCTTGGAACTAACAAGCAATTCTGGACCAGGACTTCTCTTTCTGCCAGTTCATCACCTGCCGTTTGGGCCTGCCTGCCTCCGAACTCATTCATCACAACTAGAGATCTTTCCCTGGCTTTACCCCACCATCATCATACCACCACTGGATCATAGTAAGCCGTAGATCTTGCTCTAATTTCCAAATCCTCTTGTCAAGACCCACGCTAACCCTCTGCCCTTTCTTAGGAAGAGTTTCTTGGACCTGGACAAAGCCTTCCATTTCTATTATTAAACACTGTTCATTCCCTCCCGCAACTGTGTGTGTTCTGCATTTGGGTTCCCTTCCGTACTACGGTCCCAGACCGTGACACTCTTTAGCTTTAACTGTGTAAAATGTTTAATTTGTCTTTGTTCTAAAAGGCTGAACAAATAAAAATATGCAAAATTATTTAAACTTTGCCCAAATTGTTGGGCATTAAGTAATTTAATCAAAAAGAAAATGTCAAACGCTTAAAAGTTTGCTAAATCTGAAGGAATTTTAATAGTTTGATGATGCATTTGCATATTTTGTTTACTTTAGTAGATCAATACCTAATCTTTGAATATTGCACACTATGAATAATCACTAATTTAGCCACAGAGAGAAATTAGAGGGGAAAAAGTCACATTGTTTGCATCCATCTGTCTGTAAACAGAATCACGTGATGAGTTAAAACGAAACTCCCGACGACCTCATCTTCCTCTCTGCAGACTGTAACCTCGTCTCTCTCCAACAAGTCTCACCTTCGGTCTTTTTGTGGACAACATGAGAAGAGTCTTGATCTGCTGATGTCCAGGATGCTTACAGACCCACTGTACCGCATCACGACCTGGTCCATCATCCTTCCTTCATCTTCGTCCCACTGGTTCAGAGAACACCCATCACCACCAGGACTCGCAAGTTCTGGTCCGAGAAGACGGGAATCTCTGAAGTCCTTTAAGATCTTTAACATGTTGTTTTGCCTGTTTTTAACTTTGAAGCTATAAAATAAATTTAATTAGAGTTTGACCTCCAGAAGTGCTGGTACCTGAACACTAGTGATGTGCTGATCGATACCAAAATATCGATTCCAGAGTTTTATGTTATAGAATCAATTTTCATGTTAGAATATCAATATTTCCTGAAATGGAGTAAAAATTAAGTCTATCACGAACTGGAATGCAGTAGAAAATACCTATAATATCAGGATCTTCTCTAAATTTTACCCAGGAAGTACTTTTTCTTCCCAGCGTAGCGGCGCAGCATCTCTCAGGCCGTAGCATCACGTGTGGAGCTGAACAGCAACGGTGTGATGTATGATGTGTGTGGGAAGACACAGAGGAGTTGTAGCAACACCACAAACCTCCTTAAACATCTGAGCGTCAACCAAAACACAGAATATAATTAAATTATTAATAATTAATTAGCAGGGCAGGTGCTGCAAGTGCGAGACACGTCACTCTCGGAGTCCTTGCTGCAGGCAGGTTCTAACCACTATTCAGAGGGAGGAAACGTGGAGCTGAGGACCACTGATGCTTCATGTTGGGAAAGCGATGTTCATCTGTCTGCTGGGTTCGGATTTTTGTGTTGATGTTCAAACAGGTGCTCTTCTAGTCCCAAAAAATATTACATCATGTTTTGTTATGTGCAGTATTAAAGGAAGTTATGAAATAAGAACATTGTCATGGTTCCTGTGTTGGGCTTTGGTCTGTTCTTTGTTTTGTGTTAGTTATAGTCTGGTGTTTGTCATGTCTAGTTTCTGTTATGAGTATGGTTTAGGTTTTTGGGTTTTTGTGGTGTTTTAGTTCTGTCATGATTTTGGTTTATACTTCTGTTTTTGTCATGTTTAGTTTCTCTTTAGATGGTTTGGGTTTTTGCTTTTGTCATGTTAAGTTCAGTTTTCCTGTTTTCCCTCATGTGCTGTGTATTTTTTGTTCTTGGCTTGTTAGTTCACCTGGTTTGATTTCTCATTCGCTTCACCTGCTCCTAATTACTCCCTCTGTGCATATATACCCCATGGTTTTCACTTTTTCCTTGTCAGATTCTTATTGTTTATCCCTGTTTTTTGTGTGGCTCCCTGTTCCAAAACTTGTGGAAAATAAACTCTTTTGCCTGCACCGATCTGCCTCCTGACCTTAACTGCCTGCATTTGGCCGGGTCCTCTCCTCTGTCTGCAGTAAATATCTGTTTGAGTTCAGCTTGGAGTAAAATATGTTCCCTGAGATCAGCTCATATCAATTCAACAGGCCTAGATTCAGTCGGTAGGGATGCTGCACCAGCTGCTGTCATTAAATATTCAGTAAAATGGTTTTAAAAAAAATAAAATTTTGATGAAAGTTATTAATAAAACAGACTATATCAACTTCTCTCTTTGTTTAGACTGATAGTAAATAAATATTTAATATGTTTTCTGTGAAAATGTAACTACCACGGCCTTTCCCCTCAGCATAGCTGCTTTGAAAGAGATTTTCCAAACACATTAATGCTATGTCCACATGGCACCGAAACCGGTTCAGGTGTGAAAACGGTGGCGAAAACTAGGAGAAAGGCTTCAACATCCCCACGACTCCGCTGTAGTACATACTACATGCTGTGGGGGGAGCTAAAGAGTAACACTCCAAAGCTAGAGCAAAACGAGGTGCACAAAAAGGCTCACTGTGTGTTTAGAGAAGATGGCTGAGGATTCACTGCGAAGCAAAAGAGAAACATTTCTTTGGTACCCGGCTTCAGACATGGTCGGTTTCATGGAGGCCAATCCCTGGCTTTGGGGGATGAAAGGTGGTTTGCTGAAATACTTTTACTGCGGTGTTACTGTGGTTTTACTGCAATCAGGCATTTTGGGGACAGCCCCTTATTTTCTGTAAAAAGTATCAGATCTGTATCGCTGATACTGGCTTATGTTTTACTTGGTATCATATCTGTATCGCTGATACTGGCTTGTGTTTTACTTGGTATCGTATCGGTATCACTGATACTGGCATGTGTTTTACTTGGTATCATATCGGTATCGCTGATACTGGCTTGTGTTTTACTTGGTATCGTATCGGTATCACTGATACTAGCTTGTGTTTTACTTGGTATCAGATCAATATCGCTGATTCTGGCTTGTGATTTACTTGGTATCAGATCAGTATTGCTGATACTGGCTTGTGTTTTACTTTGTATCGTATCGGTATCACTGATACTGGCTTGTGTTTTACTTGGTATCATATTGGTATCACTGATACTGGCTTGTGATTTACTTGGTATCAGATCAGTATCGCTGATACTGGCTTGTGCTTTACTTGGTATCATATTGGTATCACTGATACTGGCTCGTGATTTACTTGGTATCAGATCAATATTGCTGATACTGGCTTGTGCTTTACTTGGTATCATATTGGTATCACTGATACTGGCTCGTGATTTACTTGGTATCAGATCAATATCGCTGATACTGGCTTGTGATTTACTTGGTATCATATTGGTATCACTGATACTGGCTCGTGATTTACTTGGTATCAGATCAATATCGCTGATACTGGCTTGTGATTTACTTGGTATCATATTGGTATTGCTGATACTGGCATGTGATTTACTTGGTATCAGATCAATATCGCTGATACTGGCTTGTGATTTACTTGGTATCATATTGGTATCGCTGATACTGGCATGTGTTTTACTTGGTATCAGATCAGTATCACTGATACTGGCTTGTGTTTTACTTGGTATCAGATCAGAAAGAAAATGAGCAGTATCGCTCATCACTGAAGAATCCTGTGTGATGATGATGATGATAACAAGGAGGAGGGTGTTCTTGCTTTTCCTGACAGGAAGGCTTTAAAACTGCTGCCAGATCAGTACAAACCATCAGGTCTCCTGAGGGAGAGGGAAGAACTCAATGGTCCAGCTTCAAAACTCCTGAAAACAGTTTGTTATCAGATAAAACTCTTCCTTCCTGACATCAGTAGACGGGAAGTTTTTATCTTCCACATCGTTATCTGAAGTTAAATTATATGAGGAGGAAAGTAAGGAAACCACATGGACCTTCATCCTGGTTTGTCTGTCCCTTCATTATACAGGAAGCCTGATCCATTCCTCACCAAACAACATCAACAACCCCTGATTCCTCCACTTTCTTCTTCATCGGGCCACAACTCTTCTTCTGGCTGTTTGGTGTGGAGACGGATGCTTCATACTGAGATCATAAAAATAGAATTTATTTAGTAAAGTCAGTAGAACCAGACAGTTTTAATTTAATCACATTTTCCAAATTTTATAAGTCAAGACAAACAAGCTGAGAAAATGTCCTTCAGTTCGACACCAGGACCACAAAACTGACAAAAACACAGCTGAAGTTAAAGCCTATGACAGAAAAACATCTTTAACATGAGGAACAGGAGACTCCAGACCCTCTGATCCAGAACCACATCCTTAAATAGATCAGTCACATGACCTCCTCATGACGTGGACAGCCGGACACTGCAGCGCTAGCATGGTTAAATCAGTATTAAGCATCATTTTCCTGAGAAGAGGATTGAAAACTACAAAATAAATAAATAAATAGTCCCATGTCCTGTTCTGATGTTTCAGTCTGGAGGGAGGGTTGGGCGCCCCCACACAGGAGTCCATCTTCAGACACTGAACAGTAGGGATGCAGGATTATTTGATTTCACAATTTATCGCAGAATTAAGCCGCATTATTAATTCCTCTTAAAGATGACTATAATGTCACTTTCCATAAAGGATCTAATGCCTGAACCATATGAGTGCAACAAGTTACACATCTGTATGTTTCTGCTTGTGTAAAAGGCGTGTTAAAGTTGGAACATATGGTGGAGGAAGACTTTCTCCCACCAAACAGATTCAGTCATCAGTGTCGGATTTTTGGGGGTTACAGGAGAAAAAAGACCCAGGTGTCATTGTGGAGCAAATAAAGATGGATTAAAGGAAGGAAAACCATCCAATATGTTTCAGCTCCTGCAGGATGACCACCAGCGTTGTAGAAATGTAAGCATCCTGGATTTTTAAAATGTAGTTTACAGAAAGAAGCCTCAGGTAGGTACAGGTCCTGTAGTCTTCCATCGGTTTTCTCTCAGAAATCCAGAGTTAATATGTAGGTTTTATTTATTCTTTACACAGAAGATATACTGTTACTTTTTTTATATGTTGGCATTTTAAAAAAAGCTAGAAATAAATTAAACTTATAGACTGATGAGTGTTCGTGTGATTTTACAGACTTGTTCTTAAATTAATGTAGACCTAGTTATTATCGGATGAAAATCAGCTATTTGTAATTGTAAGGAAATTCATAATTAAGACATCTGAGAAGCTCATAACTGAACATGCAACAGCTTCTTCTGCCTCCTCTTTTTCATCAGAAATATGAAAACTTTATTTAAATCAGTGGCTAATTTATAAAACTACTTAAATATTAGTTTAAACTTTTATCTGCTTTTAAGAAAGATTTATAACTGAATTATTAAGCGTAAAATCCGGTAAAATCGGTAAAAATTACTCCTCGGTTCCGGATCCGGAGTAGTCCGTCTCCGTCCACTCAGCCGCCGGGTCCCGGCCTATCTCGGCCCGGTGCGTCGGCAGGTTGGACGGATCCTCCGCGGTGCCAGCGGGCGCCTCCTCGGTGCTCGGAGACGGGGAGGTGAAGCCCTGCCCGGTCACCGGAGGCTCCGGGGGTCCGGAGGCGGAGACCTGGCTGTCTCCTCTGCGGTCAGAGGATGAGGTGCTGTCGGTCCCATCTGTCGGGGTCACGTGAAGATCAACGGTTTCTTTATCAATAGATTTGTCACCACTGACGTTATTTACGGTCAAACAGTTACAGAGATCGATCCGACATTTAGTCTCATTGTGAGGGTTTTTTGCAGATCCATGACCTGCATCATTATCAGTCAGATTAATCCCGGTTCGGGTCCTGGCGCGGGCCGGTCCGGATCCAGTTGTTGGCTTCCAGATGAGGCTGTAGTAGACAGCCAGGATGACGGCGGCCAGGGACACGGCCACCACGTACACCACCACGGTGGCCAGTCTCACCCACTTCTTGTTGGCTTTGGCCACCTGCTTCGCTTTCTGCTCCCCGGAGTAGGTGGCCGGTTTGCCCCGCTCCGAGGCGCCGAAGCCCGGGGTCCAGTTCCCCTTGCCCCGCATGTTGTGGAGAGAATGATGAAGAGGTCACAGTCCAGACCGAGATCCGTCAGCCTCCCGGTCCCTCCATGATCATAAGTGAATCACAGCTGGAGTATCCCGGGTTTGTTGTCAGACTGTCAAGTTAAACTCGGTTAGCACAGACCGGAAACTCCAAAATCTCTCCTTCAAAATTAAAGCCGATCCTCAGATGGACTTGTTTAGGTTCTTAGCAGGGGTGTATCCAGAAGTTTTTAATGGGGTGGCCAAGATATGAGAAGTTGGTGTGGGGCGGCCAGTCAGTAGATAACCATAAAGTCCAGCAGGACCACTTAACTAGAGTCAGTGTCTACAGATAGACTATTGATGGTTTTAGTCTTTTTATATCGGTACATATATCTTAGATTTTTAAACAGATCTTTATTAGATTTGACCAAATGTAGACAGCTCTTATGACCTTGATTAATGAACAAGAGACAAGAGCTGGATTTAAAGGAACCAAAACTAAAGAAAAACCTGGACAAAAATGGACCAGGATGAGATGATATTCTGATTTTAGAAGATTTCCTTAGAGCACAACCAGTCTCAAGGACTGGTTTGTCTTTATTTCCACTGGTCTGCTGAACACCTGATAATGTTTCCTCTTCAGATCTGATTGCTTGGATCAGTATTTATTTATTGATTAATTTCAGCGAGAACCCCTTTAAACCCCCCGATGCCTGTTGTTGCAGATTTATTCCAAACCACTTCTGACCTTGGTTTATTGTATTTCTTTAAATTTAACTAATTTATTTGATACATTTTTTTTGTTTTATCCATGCATATTTATGTAATTATTTTATATTATTAATTTAATTATTTGTCTTTTATTAATATTTTAATTTATTCCATGATTTTTTTCAGATTTTTACTCTATTTAATTAGTCTATAACTGTAAATAAATTCAGCTGTTAAGGGGTTAAACATGTGCAAACCTCTTCCAGTTTTCTTCAGGTCTTTTATAATTATTTTCCCCAGACAATGTAAAATGTTCCAGGTTGTTTTAGAAATATTCCCTGTTGACTGGTTACCATAGCAACAGTGTTGATTAGTGAAATTTACTCTACTTTAAAAAGAAGCAGTGCTGTGGAGCAGAAGGTTGAAACTTTAACTGCAGGAATTTCGTTCTGAACCAGAAGTCTGAATCTGAGTCCAGACTCACTGAGCTGTTCACGCATGTAAAGTCTGCCACAAAAACAGTTCAACACGATGCATTTAACAGCTGACTCAACACGTCTGAGATTTTTATTCACATCCAAACTCGCTTTTAGACACAACTTTGCTCTGAACAGAAAAACATGAACTGCATGGAAACAAGAAGAATCAACATCTCTTAAAACTCCCAAGTTATCTGAAAAATGTGCTGTGAACAAACTTTATGGAGACTCATTAATTCTCAAAACTCACCATGAAACTTCAGAGACGGACTCTGATCCCAGTTAAACTTCTTCATGTCAAATTTCACAGAGTCCTGATCCAGAGTCCTGATCCAGACCTCGTTTCTTCATCGCTGACTTTATAGTGAGCTGGAAAGTGGTCTTAATCAACGGTTTACAGCTTTCCGAAGGTCTGTTAAAGTTTTTCTTTGGACATTTTCTCAACATGAATGTGTTTTTTCTTCGTTAAGCCACTTAACTCCAATAAATTCCTTCATTCTGATTCAAGCAGAAAAAGGCTCCGAAGTCAAGGGATGAACCAGAGTTGCGGCGACAAATGATGGAAAACTTAGTGAAGAACCGGGTTTAAATTGGATCTTTAAGCTCTCAGACAAAACAGAATTTTAGCAGCAACAAGATGATTCCTGTTAGCTGGAAACTTTGAATATCTCAGCATGGAGGCAGAAACTGGACAAGTGGAGGACGAAAGAAGAGTCAGGACTAAAGAACCATCTACAGCAGATGAACAAGATCTGAAAGTGATTTCCTGAAGAAATGAGAAGAAATTCAGTAAAGACTTGAACCAGGACCTGAGAGATGCATCTGATCCATCTACTGTTGACTCAAAAATGGTCTCCATGGAAACGTGACTGTTAAAGGTCCCATATTATACACTTTATTCCCAATCTGAGACCATTCATTAATATCTAAATGAAATATTTCCGCCATGGTATGGACAAATCGACCCTCAGTTTGAGTGCAGCGGCTTCTCTTCACCTCCCTCTTTTTAGCAGCTTCAGAAATGTGCCGTTTATGGTGGGCTGAACCCTGGTGGAGCAGCTCAGCTGTTGGCTCCGCCCATCGCATCGCCCGTCATCAGGTGATTGACAGGTTAGGCCTTAGCGGTTACTAGACGCTGATTACAGCGTAATATATTTTCAAGCTATCAGACTAATAAGGCCGAAACGATAAAATAACTGCCAGCTCTTACCTCTCCAGCTGTGTCACGGACAGTTGGTATTGAACCTGGCTTCAGCTTCAAACGGTTGGCGAAGCCTGCTTTCCATGCCCCCATGTTGTGGAAACAGTCCTCTTTGAAATGCTGGCCACAGACATGCAAAACCTTTGGAAGTTTTCCAGGTACATTTCCTCCAAAAATAAAATTAATCCACTCAGTCCTCGTGGGTTCAGTGGATGGAAGTAAAAAAACGTTTTCGTGTTCATTTATGCAGCCACAAACAGAACAGTGCTTCTGTCGCTTAGCCATGTCCGCTAACGAGGGTTGCCGAAGAGGGAAAAACACTGGGCGCTAGGTGATTTTTAGAGGGCGGGCTTTGAGAGCCGGTAGGCGGGTCCATCGCTCTGTGGGGAGTGGTTATTGTCCCTTATGACGTCATAACGTACACGCTTTCAAACAAGCTCATTTCAGCGCTTACTTCCCTAGAGGTGGAGCAGGGGGGAGAGAGAGCGCCTGAAAGAGTTTCACACTTACGGGTCTCCTACACATGCGGGGGGACCAGTATGACTGTTCCAAAACCATTAAAAAGTGAATTTTGCATAATATGGGACCTTTAAGAAGCCATTCTAAGGAAGGGAAACATGGAGAAAAGCCTGTGGTGTGTTACATAACATAAGAACTGGACTGAAGGTCAGTCCCAACAGGTCTAATGGAGGGACGGACCCTCCCCAGAACCTCAGACCTCAACATTGCTGAAGCAGTGTGGGATCCTCTGGGTCAGAGAAAGAACAAAAGGCTGAAAAATTAAAAGACGAGCTTTGGAAAGTCCTTCAAGGATCCTGGAAAACTGTTTCTGAAGACTATTTGAAGAAATGACAGAAAGAATAAAGCTGCTCAGACCAAATATTCACTTTCAAGATCATTAGAATTCTGTTTCTACCTCATTTACTGGATATTTGTGTTTGAATGTTCAGTAAATCACTGAAACACGTTTCATATTTTCGCAGAAATATAAAGAAATGAGAACTGGATCAGGACTGTTGGACAGTATTGTATTTTTGTTTTGTTTTTAACTTTTAGTTATGAAGCTCAGTGAGTTTGTCTTCAGCTGGTGTATGATCATCAAGATAATTATCAATATAATCACATCTTTTCATATAAATGGTGATAAAACAGTTGTCAGGATCCATGCAGCTTTGGAAGAAGACATCCAGGACAGGAACACCTGTCAATGAAAACAGATTTATAAAAAACAACTGAGCAACAAAAACATTCACAGAAATAAAAAAATAGAGCTAAAACTGGATCCTACTGGTTGTTTCTGTGTGTAAACATTCGCTCCTCATGAACCCACCTTCAATGCCGACACTCTGGGGTCTCCTCACTCATCCAGGCCCTTCTTGGAGGATCCGTCCCTGGTCTTGGCCCTCAGCTTGTTCACCTGCGACTCAGCAATGTCGGCCCTTTCCTCCGCCTCCTCCAGCTCGTGCTGCAGCTTGCGGAGTTTGGCCATGTTGGTGTTGGCTGCCTCCTCTGCCTCCTCGGCAGCGTGTT
Organism: Melanotaenia boesemani; assembly: GCF_017639745.1. Taxonomy (NCBI): domain Eukaryota; kingdom Metazoa; phylum Chordata; class Actinopteri; order Atheriniformes; family Melanotaeniidae; genus Melanotaenia; species Melanotaenia boesemani. The sequence goes on along the minus strand of NC_055703.1, from coordinate 25,512,663 downwards.
TGTAGGACTTGACCTTCAGCTGCAGCTTGTCCACCAGGTCCTGCAGGCGCACCATGTTCTTACGGTCCTCCTCGGTCTGGTAGGTGAGCTCTTTGACCCGGCGCTCATACTTTCGGATCCCCTTGATGGACTCGGTTCCCCTCTTCTGCTCTGCCTCCAGCTCGTTCTCCAGATCTCTGATGCGAGTCTCCAGTTTCTGGAGCTGCTTCTTGCCGCCCTTCATGGCAACCTGCTCTGCTTCGTCCAGACGGTGCTGCAGGTCTTTGATGGTCTGCTCCATGTTCTTCTTCATGCGCTCCAGATGGGCACTGGTGTCCTGCTCCTTCTTCAGCTCCTCCGCCATCATGGCGGCATCAGTGATGGCCTTCTTTGCCTTCTCCTCAGCATTGCGGTTCTCCTGTATGGCCTCCTCCATCTCGCTCTGCAGGTGCAGCAGGTCTGCCTCATGCTTCTTCTTCTGGTTGATCAGGCTGGTGTTTTGGGAGTGAAGGAGTTGCATACGCTCCGTTGCATCCGTCAGTTCCTGTTCAGCCAGTTTACGACTTCTTTCTGTCTGCTCGAGGGCAGCCCTGACTTCCTCCAGCTCCGCCTGGATCAGGTTGTGCCGGCGCTCCAGCAGACCGATGTTTTCTCTCAGGTCATCGTTGGCGTGCTGGGCATCGTCTAGCTGTAGCTGGGTGTCTTTCAGGAATGCTTGGAGGCTTTTGACCTGCTTCTGAGCTTCAGCTGCCTGCCTGTTGGCTTGGCTCAACTGGATCTCCATCTCATTGAGGTCACCCTCCATCTTTTTCTTCACTCTCAGGGTCTCATTTCGGCTCCTGGTCTCAGATTCCAAAGAGGACTGAAGAGACTCGAGCATCCGTTGGTAGTTCCTCTTGGCCTGCTCCATTTCCTCGTCTTTCTCCGCCATCTTGCGCTCCATGTCGGCCTTCACCTGGTTGAACTCCAGCTGGGCTCGGAGGATTTTGCTCTCTTCATGCTCCAGAGAACCTTCGGCCTCCTCCAGCGCTGACTGGAGCTCAGCTTTTTCCTGTTCAAGCTGTTTCCGGATCTTTTCCAGCTCGTGTGCACTGCGTCCACCTTCACCAAGCTGGTCAGTGAGGTCGGAGATCTCCTCCTGGAGGTTCTTGTTCTCTCTCTTCATTGTCTCCAGCTGATCCAGCGACTCCTCATATGCGTTCTTCAGCTTGAAGAGTTCAGTGCTCAGACATCGAGCTTCCTTCTGAGAGGCCTCTAGTTCACACTGCGACTCCTCAAACTTCTGCTTCCACTCGGCCAAGACTTTGTCAAAGGTTCTTTGTTTCTTGTCCAGAGCTGCTGAGGCTGCATTAGATCTCTCCAGGTCCAACATGAGGTCTTCAATCTCATTTTGGAGGCGGTGTTTGGTCTTCTCAAGGGATGAACACTTTGCATTCACAGCCTCGATGGCCTCCTCAGCCTCCTGGAGTCTCTGAACCAATTTCTTCTTTGCTTCCTCCAGCTCCTCTGCTCTTTGGATCCCATCAGTCTCATACTTGGTCCTCCATGATGAGACCTCAGTGTTGGATTTGGACAAAGCTCTCTGCAGCTCAGCTTTGGCTTCCTGCTCCTCTTCAAACTGTTCTCGGAGTAAATCGCAGTCATGGCGAGCAGACTGCAGAGCGTGGGCGAGAGCATTCTTTGCCTTCACTTCCTCCTCTAGCTGCCTGCGTAGATCTTCCACCTGCTGGTTGTAGGAGTTCTTCCCTCTGGTCAGCTGTGAAATCAGACACTCCTTCTCTTCCAGCTGCCGTCCAAACTCACCATTCTCGGTGAGCAGTTTGGCTCTCTGAGTTGTCAAGTCATTGATGGTCCGCTGAGCCTCCTCATGTTTAGTCTTGTACTCGTTCATGTTGTCTTCCATCGTACGACATATCTTCTCAACGTTGGACTTGGCCTTCACCACAGTCTCCATATTGGAGGACAAATCGTCCAGCTCCAGCTTTAGCTCAGTCTTTTCTTTCTCCAGTTTCTGCTTCACACGCTGCAGGTTATCGATCTGTTCCCCCAGCTCAGCAACACTGTCAGCGTGTTTCTTCCTCAGGGAGGCAGCAGTGGACTCGTGTTGGAGAGTCGATTCCTCCAGCTCCCGTCGCAGCTTCTGAAACTCAGCATCTCTCTTCTTGTTCAGCTCCACCTGGACTGACGTAGCTCCACCAGCTTCCTCCAGACGCTCACTGATGTCCTCCAGCTCGCGGGATAGATCTGAGCGCTGCTTCTCCACTTTTGCCCGGGCTGCACGCTCTGCATCCAGCTCCTCCTCCAGCTCCTCGATTCTTGCCTGGTTTTCTTTCAGCTTCTTCTGGAGCTGAACTGAAGCAACTTGCTCATCCTCTAATCTAGAATTCACTTGAGTGATCTCAAAGTCTTTCTTCTTGAGTTTTTCTTCCAGCTGCTGCTTGTCATTCTCTAGGTCCATCACACTCTCCTGGGTCAGTTTCAGATCCCCCTCTAGCTTCCTCTTGGAGCGCTCCAGTTCCATCCTGACTTTTTTCTCTTGCTCTAGTGAGCCCTCCAGATCGTCCACCTGCTGTTCCAGTTTAGTTTTAGCTTTGGTCAAACTGTTGGCTTTATCCTCCTCACTCTGCAGGTCATCCAGTGTTTGCTGGTGGGCCTCCTGCAGCGCCTTCTTCTCTTTGGTCAGCTTCAGGATGTTCTCATCCTGAGAAGCCATCTCTTCCATCAGGTTTTTTACTTTATTCTCTGTAGCATGCTTCTCCTTTTCCACCTTGGCTAAAGTTAGCTCCAGGTCATCAATGTCTTTTTTCAGCTCAGAGCACTCATCTTCAAGTTTACGTTTTTTTGCTGTAAGATCAGCATTCAGCTCCTCCTCATCCTCCAGTCTTTCAGTCATCTCTTTCAGCTTGGCCTCTAGTTGAATCTTGCTCTTGATAAGCTGTTCACAACGTTCTTCGGCGTCTGTCAGAGTGTCCTGTTCAGACTGAATCTGCAGAGTCAGGTCGTTCTTCTCTTGGAGGAGAGTCACTATTTTCTCCTCTAATTCCTTCCGTCGAGCTTCTGATTTCTCCAGTGCTTCCTTCAACTTGTTGAATTCATCCTTCATGTTGGCCATCTCCTTCTCAGATTCTGCGCTTTTCAGCAGGGGTTTGATCTTAAAGAAAAGCTTCATCCAGGGCCAGTTCTTCACACCCAGGAAAGACCGAAGGTTCCACTGAATGACCATCAGGGCATCTCTGCGTTCCACAAGTTTCACAAACTCCTCCCTCATGAGGAGTCCTCGGGCGTTTGCCTGAATCCTAGTGATAATTCGAGAGAGTTGCTCATCTCGCATCTCCTCCAGCGTTCCCAGCAGGCCAGCTTTAAAGAAAACTTTTGTGTGTCCAAACTTGTACTGGCTATGGTCGATGTCCAGTGATCCCAGCAGCTTTTCAGCACTTTTCTTGCAGTCGATGAACTGACCTTCAGGGATGGCAGAGGCATTCAGGATCCTGTAACGCTGCTTGAAGTCACCATAGAGCACCCTGTTTGGGAAACCCTTCCTGCAGATCCTGATACCTTCCAGGACACCGTTACAGCGCAGCTGGTGCATCACCAGGCAGTTGTCCATGGCTCCTGGAGTTTTACTCTCATTAGGAATCAGACAGCGAACAAAGTGCGGATGAGTGGTCTTCAGGTTGGTCATCAGCTTGTTCAGGTTTTCCCTGTGAAGAGCAGAGACTGTCTGGAATGAGGAGCCTTTCTTCTTGGCTCCTTTGCCGCCTCCCTTGTCTCCTCCTTCAGCTCCTGCATAATTTGAAAAAAGCAGACTCAGCAGTTTCAGAGAGGATTTCTGGTAGAGCCCGACCACAGTTTCATTCAAGGGGTCTTTGTTTTTGACCAGCCAGCCAGAGATGTTGTAGTCCACCGTACCAGCATAGTGAACCAGGGCAAAATGAGCCTCTGCTTTCCCCTTCGCTGCCCTTGGCTTCTCAAACATCTTGTTCTTGCCCAGATGATTATCATAGAGCTTGGACTTGAAGGTCTGGTCACTGGCTTTGGGAAACATACATTCCTCTTCCAGAATCGACATGATTCCCAGAGGCTTCTCAATGAGGTCGATACAAGCCTGAAGGTCCATCCCAAAGTCGATGAACTCCCAATCAATCCCTTCTTTCTTGTACTCTTCTTGCTCCAGAACGAACATGTGATGGTTGAAAAACTGTTGCAGTTTCTCGTTGGTGAAGTTGATACACAACTGCTCAAATGTGTTGAAATCAAATATCTCAAATCCAGCGATGTCCAGCACTCCTATGAAGTACTGACGGTGCTGCTTAGTATCCAGCGACTGGTTGATTCTCACCACCATCCAGCTGAACATCTTCTCGTACACTGACTTAGCCAGAGCACCAATGGCATAGTAGACTTGATCCACACTTTGGCCCTTAGTGACGTACTCATTTCCTACCTTGACTCTGGGATGGCACAGCCCTTTGATGAGGTCCGCAGAGTTCAGCCCCATTAGGTAAGCTGATTTATCGGCAGCTTCAGTCCCGTCTGGTTCGGCCTGCTCCTCGCGCTGCTTTTGTTTGAACTTCATGTTGCCATAATGCATGATGGCACCAGTCAGTTTGTAGACGCCCATCTTCTCGTCTGGAGTAAAGCCGAGTACATCGAAGGCACTATCGGTGGCCATCAGCTCCTCGGAGTCGTTGATGGAGGCAACTGTTACCTCTCCTTGGGAGATGTAAGAGTAGTCGTACGGATTGTTGGTGATCAGCAGCAGGTCCAGCAGCTCTGGCTTTTGATTGGACAGGATCTGGTAGAAGATGTGATAATTCCTCTCAGCCTTGAGCTGAAAGGTGACGCGTGACTTCTCCAACAGGTATGTCTCGATGTCAGCAGATGAAAGTTTCCCGCTTGTGCCAAAATGAATTCGGATAAATTTTCCAAAACGAGACGAGTTGTCGTTTCTCAAAGTTTTGGCATTACCAAAGGCCTCGAGTGCTGGGTTTGCCTGGATGATCTGATCCTCCAGGGTCCCCTTGCTGTTGTCCTTTTTGGCACCACCCCCGACTGCAGCAATGCTGGCAAAGTACTGTATGACTCTCTTGGTATTCACCGTCTTTCCTGCTCCAGATTCTCCGGTGATCAGGACAGACTGATTCTCCCTGTCAGTCAACATGTACTGGTAGGCATTATCAGAGATGGAGAAGATGTGAGGAGGGGCCTCGCTCCTCTTCTTTCCCCTGTAGGCTGCCACCACCTCAGCGTCGTAGACCGGAAGCCACTTGTAGGGGTTGACAGTGACACAGAAGAGCCCAGAGTAGGTGTAGATCATCCAGGCAGCATAACGCTCCTTGAGGTTAAACAGCACCGCAGGCTCATGGAGGAAAGTAAACATTGCCATGTCTTCGATTTTATCAAACTTTGGTGGGTTCTGGGGGTGAACGTCAGACTCCTTCACGGTTACCGTGGTCCCATTCTCCTTCTTGACAGTCACCATCCCTCCATCTTTGCTCTGGATTTGTCCCTTCACATATTCTACTTTATCATCCACAACAAAACATTCAGTCTTGATGTCAAATGGTCTGGTCTGAGCTTCCAGACGCTCCTTCTCAGACTTCCTCAGGAAAGGAGCTGCCTTCCCAAACTCGGCCATCAGAGCGTCACCCATGGTGGAGGTGCACAGCAGTGAGAAAAACCAGAGAAGAAACGTTTTCCTGCTGATGTTGATGAAGATCTGCATCCTCTTCGCAGCAGACAGGCATTTTTAAAGCCTCCCCATGGGCCAAATTAGGACATATCTGCTGAGAAGAAAGAGCAGCAGAACTAAATTTGTCCCTGAATGCACCACAAGGGCAGATTCAAGACCTTTGGCTGTTACCGTCCATTTTAGGAGACGCAGGGTTTGACTGCTTATCTGTCTGCTGATAGACACTCATGACACCTCTTCATTTAGACTACTGTATCTTCCCTGCAGCTCATCTGCTGCTCATTTACCTAAACGGAAAATTTCCTGCTGGTTTCAGCTCTTTTCTTTTACATTTACAGCAAACCTGATTCATTTAAAAATAGATAGGTGTGTAGAAGACTTTCTCTCTGTCAGTATATACCAGTCAAGTTTAATTAGGAAATGTTTCACTATTAATTGTCAATAACACTTGCAGTACTCTGCAGACATCATAGTCTTTTAGACAGAAGTTACTGGTAGCAGTGAGATCATCATCCAGGAAAAAAACATAATTTTAAATGACATGAAAACAAAAACCTGCTGAGAAGAACAGATTTCAATTTTAATTTATCTTCATTTTCTTTTATTTCAGTCTAACAGATTATCTTATGTGAATGAGTGTAATTTGTAAATAAACTCAAGCCAATGTGATGATGATAAAGAACAGGATAAAGTCACTCATTTCCTCCTGAAATAAAAACTGAAGTACCAGACTAATATGATGCTTGGCTGCAAACAGCCACCAAGGATAGAATGTACCACTAATAATACTAATAATCTATTTCTGTTTGTTTATGTGTAAATTTGGTTCTACAGAACTGGGTAACCAGGTCATTTTGACTTAAAATAACTGAATTTAACAGTCACTGCCATCTAGTTTGATTTCATTTTATATGGACATATATCTATGTGATATATTGAATAGAAGAAGAAGAAGAAATCTTATATGTATATATAAGTATATGTCAATTATCAAGGAAATATACCAAAATTAGTTTCTGCTTTTGACCCATAGTTGCAGCAGGAGCAGTGAGCAGCCATGTTCAGCACCCAGGGAGCAGATGAGGTGTTAAGGGCCTTGCTCATGGGCCCTTTGTTGCCGTTAAAACCTGGGTCTTCCAGCCCCAAATTCACTTTTTTCTACCCGTTAATTAATCAGCACCCTTCACTATAGCATGAATGTTTAAATATACAAACACAAAAGTAGTAAAAGAGCAGGCCGACACAGACACCAGCCCCAGTATCAGCAGCCCAACAGCTCCCAATATGGAGCTACCCACACAAGGATCCGGTCTACCACCAGACAGTAAACCAGAACCGACACCTCCACCACATCAAGCTCCACATATAAGGATGTTTCATTTCTCATGTCTCATGTCACTGACCAAACACATTTAACTTGTTTGAACTGAAGGAAAGGGATCAGAACTCCAGTTAAACGCAACCTGATCTTCATCAGTGAGAGAAAACATGAAGCCTCGTGTTGAGCTCTGATATGCAGAGTGTGCCGGGACGACCTGAAGTGTTTGTGTCTCTTTATCTCTGGCCTTCATAACTCTTCAGCCTGGAAATAGAAACCAGATGGTCTTTATCTGTTGGCCCACCCTTCATCCTGCTGGACCCGGTCTGCAGATAAGCAGGTTTCATAATCCTGCAGGTGTTTAAAACAAATCTATTGTTCAGGATCATGTTTCTCATAGCGAGAAGCTGAAAGAGTTTTTTATGCCACGGTGGCCTCCAGGGACAAAACAAGCTCTGAATCTGTGTTCAACAATGTGTCAAACTTCATGGTGTCCAGATTAACTTCCTCCCCTTTGTCCTTTACACACTGAAATTTTTCCAGATGGTTTGAATGGTTTAAAGTCTTTCCACCTTCCTTAGACGACAGCTTTTTTTTAACTATTCAATTATTTTCTCTGAAGACAAACTGGAAATAATCTGAACATCTTCAGATGTTCATCAAACACATCACCCTTCAAATTAATCCAGTCTAAACTTTTTTAAATGTTTCTAAGGTCTTAAATGTAAAATTGGATGAATATTAACACAATAAAACAGCTTGGCTTCGTTCCATCTTGGTTTTATTCCACATTATTTAAACTTTTTCTGATTTGTGGTTGTTGAATTTAAACAGTTTGTGTAAATACTTTCATGTTTGTTAATTCAGTTTGTCTGTATCTGCTGCTATAAGTTTAATCTTTAGTCAGTAAAACTTTTAAATTTAACAGAAAATGAGTCAATAATCAGTGATTATTTTATATTTTTAATGCATCATTAATTAATCTGCTTTTTATAAAGAAAACCCCAAACAGAATAAAGTGTTCTAGTGCAACTTTTTCTACATAAATCATCTGTTAGATGAAGAATAAAATGCAAGAACTTCCTGTTATTTTTATCTCATATACTCATAACATCCAAACTGTTTTCTAAAGCCCTGATTCAGTCCATCAATCAGGAAAATATCCACCAGACTGAAATTATATTTTTATAAAGAGCTCTGAAATGTTTCTGTATTTTATTCTTTCTTGTTCTGGTGGTTCATTGGTCTTTTTATTGATTAAAGTTCTGATGCAGATAAAAATAAAATCATATAAAACTTTTTCATAAAGGAATTTCTTCCATGAAGTTTTCCTGCAGCGGTTTTATGTATGAAATGTGATCTGTCGTCCAGACCAAACAGAAGAATTCTGCACGGCTTTGTTTATGATTTTCATGTTAAGCCGGAGTTCATTAAATAAAAATAAAAAGTTTTCATTTATTTAATAAAAAATAACAATAAAATTAACCTGAAGGAACCCGAAAAGTCCAAAACATCCATCTTACTGTCAGAAACTCCAACACAGGAGGTCAGAGGTCAAGCAGGGAGCAGCACACAGGTGTGCAGCTGACAGGTAAACATGAGCGGTTCACTTCCTCCTCTCCAGTGACAGCTGTGTTTACACATTAAACACACTAACCTGCAGACACCCTGCTGAGTCCGCAGCCTGCACAGCAGCCAATCAGAATGCAGCTTATGTGTCACCTGATCTTTAAAAACAGAGCGCTGCAGTGAAGTCTGAATATACAGGTGAGAATTATCCTAGGTGTTTCTCAGGTGCGATCTCAGGTGAGTCTCAGAAATTATTACAGATAATTCAGATGATTCAGATTGTATGATACCAGGCGAGTCTCAAGCTTGATCTCAGGTGAGTCTAGGTTATAATCAAATCAAATCAAATCAAACTTTATTTATAAAGCGCTTTTCCTGCGAAAGGCAACACAAGCTGCTTTACATGATTAAAAAATCTGTTGTCCCATGAGCACAGGTGAGTCTAGGTTACAATCCCAGGTGAGTCTCAGGAAGATCACAAAAGATTTTTAGATAGTTCTCAGGTATGACCCTAGGTGAGTCTCAAGTGTGACCCTAGGTGATTCTGGGTTATGATCCTGTGTGAGTATGATCTCTCTCAGGTATGATCCCAGGTGAGTCTCAGGTATGATCCCAGGTGAGTCTCAGGTATGATCCCAGGTGAGTCTCAAGTGTGATCCCAGGTGAGCTACAGATATGATCCTAGGAGAGTGTCAGATGTCATCTCAAGTGAGTCTTAGGTGTGATCCGAGATGAGTCTCAGGTATGATCCCAGGTGAGTCTCAGAAAGGATCCCAGGTGAGTGCCAGATGTGAGATCAGGTGTGTCTCAGGTATAATCTCAGGTGTCTTTGGGCTATGGTCCTAGGTGAGCTACAGATATGATCCTAGGTGAGTCTCAAGTGTAATTTCAGGTATGATCACAGGTGCGTCTCAGGTATAATCCCAGATTAGTCTCTGGTATCATACCAGGTGAGTTTCAGGTGTGATCTCAGGTGAATCTCAGGTATGATCCTAGTTATGATCCTAGGTGCGCCTCAGGTGTTCAGCAGAGCGACATGCGTTTGCGGTGCGTCTCCACCAGCGGCACCAGGCAGCGTGGTGGTCCGGCCTGCAGCAGGAACGGGTGCTCTAGCAGGTCGGTGGCGCTGCTGCGCTGCTGTGTGTCACGTGTCAACATGCAACACAGGAAGTCCTTCAGCACCGGAGACACCTGAGCACAGACAGTGACATCATCAACACCTTCCCAACCACCTGATAGTCGTTACACAGAATTTAGATTCATGTTTAGCCTGATCATCCATTATTTATATAATATTCATAGTTTATGAGGCATTATGAGATGGATTTTTGTAAACCTATGCTCAGGTGAGCCCTGATGGTGTGTTTAAATTAAACTTTGAGATGATTTTAAATCTGAAACACCACCAGGAATAAATTCAAAGTGATATTTTGGTGTCAGATTCCTTCGGCATATGAGGAAAGGTTGTGGGTTCTGGGTTGTGTTTTCATTTTGTACAAAAATAAGACATGTATCATAAGTGTTTGACCCTCTGGATGTTCTTGACAGTTGGTGCCTCCTCGTCTCTCAGCTTCTTCATGGCACTGATGGGTGTGTCGCTGAAATATGGCGGCTCTCCGTCCACCATCTCCACCACCATGATGCCCAGGGACCAGACATCCACCTAACAAAGACAAGACACTTCATGATGAAATATTAATGTCAGATCCTGCATGTTTCATAACCTCTCTCTGTCTCTGGTTCTGTTTAGGTCTCCTTTCTCCAGCTCAGCTGTTATTCTGTAAACCTGCAGGTTTTCATGCTCTCACCTCCGTTCCATACGGGGTTTTAGCGATCACCTCAGGAGCCATCCAGTACGGAGTCCCGACCAGTGACTTTCTCTTTGGGACGTCTTTACTGATCTGAGCGCAGAAGCCAAAGTCTGACAGCTTCACCTGGATGAAGGTGGAAGAAGACGGAAACAAAGAGGAGAAATCAGCTTTGTCTTATCAGTAAAACCATCACCTGTCAGCTCACCTGTGTGTACTTGAACCAGAAAAAACGTCATACTTTACAGGTGCTCACTGACCTCGCTCAGCTGTTTGCAACACTGCTTTGGTTTTTAGGTCTGAAGTAGCTGGTAGAACAGGTATTTGATTAACATTTAAGGAGGTCCACTTAAAGAAAAGAATTTCTTGAAGCAAGGGTCCAGAAGATCATAATGTTCAAGGATTAAGTGTAACATATTTATTTAAGGAGCTCAGTAGTTGCATCAACATCTGAATGTAATTATAACCTAATCTAATCAAATATTTGCCAACATTTATTTACACGTAACATAGATGTCTTGATGTGATGCTTGACGGTCTTATTTCTTGTGTTTGGGTTTTACCATATTTAGTTTCTGTTAAAAATTGGTTTTGATCCTGGCCTTAGTTCAGTCATGATCACAGTTTAAGTTCTTGTTTTTGTCATGTTTAGTTCATGTTAAGATCTTGTTTTAGGATCATTGGTTAGTTCTTAAGATCACAGTTTAAGTTTCTGTGTTCTGTCATGTGTAGTTAGGATCTTGAGTTATAGTCTTGGGTTTTTTCATGTTTAGTTTATGTGTAGATGATGGTTCAGGTTTCTTGTCAGGGTTATTTTGTAAAGATCATGGGTTTTGTTATGTGTATTCAGGTTCCTGGGTTATAGTCTCCCTTCATGTGCTCTATTTTCTGTTCCTGGTTGATGAGTACACCTGTTCTGATTTGTCATTCATGTCACCTGCTGTTAATTACCGTTGCTATACTTCTGGGTTTGTGTCATTCCTTGTCAGGTCCTCTGGGCTTAAACATGGTTTCATCCTGAGTGTCTCATGGCTTCTTCGTCACGGTTTGTCAGATTTTTTCATGGCTCTCTTTTACAGTTTCTAGTCTAAGTAAATTGTGTCATGTCAAGTCTTGTTTTGAGTTTTGAATAAATCACTCATCATTCTGCCTTCTGTCCTTAACTGCCTGCACTCGTCCTCCCCCCCAGAAACCATTACATATATGTACAACTGATCATATCGTATGTATGTATCATGCTCTCTTGTTTACTAGATAAAAGTAGGGCAGCATTTCACTACAATAGAAAATAAAACAAATGAGAAAATTGCACATGTTCAGCTTGAATTTACTCTTTTTTTCTGGTTCACATCTTGACTCAAAAGTCTTATCTAATTTTACAGATAACGCTGAGCAGTTTCAGAAGTTCACTTTCTTCCCCTCTTTTATTCACCTCCTCCACTGAGCTCCAGCTTGTCCTGCCAGGACTTTAAACTGGATCTGAATGGACTCGGAACCGTTCTCGTCCATGTTCGTATTGATGAGCCAGGAAATGTGTGGATCAGGATCCAGGTGGACATTCCAGACAAAATTCCCTGTTTTTTCTTTTTTTTTTTTTTGAGTGCAGCGTCATCTTTATTTTCTCTCCTTTTCTCAGTCACTCCATCTTTTTCTCACCTTTCTCTGGTGCGGTCATCTGTTTCTCCTCTGTTTTTCTACATGTATACTATCATTCTCTTTCTCTCTACTGGCAGTGGCTCAGGTGGTAGCACTGGTTGTCTAATTACTGGAAGGTTGGCAGTTCGATTCCCTCTCCCCCAGTCATCTCCTTGCCTCCAGTGTCGACATCGCTGGCGTATGAATGTTTGGTGGTGGTCGGAGAGATCGGATCGTTTCCATCAGTCAGGGCAGCTGTAAAGCGCTTTGGGTGCCTTAAAAAGCAACATATAAATCTAATCTGTTATTATTATTAATGTCTTTTCATGTGTTTCACAATGTTCACCTGTTTCAGCTGGTAACCAGACACAACTGGCTATGTGGTTCATGTGGGATGACTTAACTAACATGTAACTGGTCTGTGTGTTTCCGTGTCCACTGGACTACAAAAACCAGGTTGTGATTTATGTTATTAAATTAGTGACCTCTGTGGTAGAAAGTTGTTTGTCCTGCTGTTCATGATGAGGTTTGTCTTTGCAGAGAAAATTTTGTCCCCATAAGAAACGTTCTAGTTTGAGTGTGAAGCTTTATGACTATCTTCATGGTGTGCCGGGTCAACAGATGGAAATCAGTTGACTCTGCTTCTTTATTGTTAACAATGGCACAGCTTAGGTTTTGGACCCTGAAGGATTTGTTTGATGTTCAAACTCATGGAAACGGAGTGTTAGAGACAGAAAAAGTGTTACCCTGCCGTCCAACGTGAGCAGGATGGAGTCACTCTTGATGTCTCGATGGATGACACCCTGAGCATGGAGGTAAGACAGCGCCTGCAGGACGCCTTCGCAGACCGTTGCTATCTGCTCCTCATCCAACCTGAAGGTCAAAGAAATTTACGGCACAAAATATCGAATGAAAGAAGGAAAAAATCATTTTAAAATATTTACATGAAGACTATTCTTGCTACTGTTAGAAATGCTGAAAATAATTTGTAAATAGAATAAATTTAAATGTAGAAAAGTTTCAATAAAATGTGATTTTTTTTTTTTTTTAAAGCAACTGTTAAAGATGTCAGTTCCAGCTGCTTCCAGCAGGGGGCAGTGTTACATATAAAACCATTTACCCTGTTTGGTTGGAACTTTCTGAATCTTTCTTATTTAGAAGTCATTGATGATCAGAAGATTAGACGTTCCTGAAGGTGTTTCCACTTCCTGCTCACCTGGTCTCACTGATGATGTGTGTAAGAGCGCCGCCCTGCAGGTACTCCATGATGACCCACAACTCTTCCCCTACCAGGGCGCTGCGAAACATTTCCACTACATTTGGATGTCGGTAGTCCCTCATGATCATCACCTGTGGGAAACATGAACAGGTAACTTAACCTGAGGGTTTTTTTCTCTGACTCCTTCATCGGTTGCAGGGTGGTGCATCAACAGCTCCTCCATACTGATCCTGGTTATCAGATAAGAAGAGAACTGAACGGAGAAACGATTCAGGATCTTGTGCAGTTACAAACTATAAATAAATACATGTAATTATTTTACATCAGTAAGAATGAACTTCTTTTTATTTCGGATATGTGCTAGTCATATAATTAATCATGTTGTTGAGTCTTTAGAGCCACTTCAGACATAATCCGACCACGTCTGAATGAACATCTGATTTCTTTTCAGTAACAGATTTAGTACTATGGAGTTTTGTATAATAATATTTATTACTTTGATTTAGTACTTTTCACTGGTGCAATTAATTTTTTTAGCTTTTAATATCAGTTAAGTGTTTGTGACATGTCCTTTTCTGTAGTATCATAGTCAAACATGGGGTTTATGTATCTTTTCATAATTTTATGTTAATGCCGCTCTACCGCCATCTTTGTACGATAAATCTTCTTTTTGTGCCGTTTTCATGTCGGCATATTTTACTTCTACCAGGTTAATCATGTGGTGGTCCAGTGGTTTCAATCTGGTTTGGCAGTCCACCGCTCCTGGCTGAAATGTCATATTGAGGATCATTAAAGAGGTAAATTCAAATACGTCTATTATTGTCTCCGAGTATTTTTTAACCAGTATAAAGCTATTTCACTGTTTGATATTTTCTAACATAATTCGAAATTTCTGATAAATGATATAATAGATCTGTTAGGCTTTGCTGTTTTGATGCCCTTTACACCAGAGAATTACAAAAATCATCATTTTTATTGTTAACCAGAGAAAATCAACCACATCTACACTTGACTGACTTCTGGTTTTGGCTTTATCAAGTAGAATTATTTTTCCTTCCGCTGTGTATGTTATAGCCGTTTTCCATCACTATTTTCAATTTTCAATTAGTTTTGTGATGAGATTGATTAATTTTTCTATGCTGATAAAGTTTTGTGTTGCAGTATAGATGAGAGTTTTGACCAGTGACTGAATTTTGATTGGCCGTTAAAACTGAGATGACTTAATTACCAGCAAAATAGATCAGAAGCCACTGAAGCTTGGAGCCACAAAGTCTTTTGACCTACACTGTATTTCAGTTTGTGGAAAAGTCTGGATTTAAGTTTTTTTTGTGCAATTTTTATTTTTACAATTAAACTGCAAAGATTTTTGCTTGCTGACATACGTGTGTTCAGTCACTTTGAGGTCCAAAGCTAGTGAGTCAGCCCTGCTGAACCCATCATGTATACAAATTTACTGTAAGCTCAACGCCAACAAACACTTATTGTTCAACAGTTACATTTCATGTATTTTTCCTGATCGACTGAAAAATGTACTAATGTTTAAAATTTATTCCACTTTAAATGCCGCACACATCACCTTGTGTACTTCTAATGAGCAATTTTGCCATGACCAATATGGTGGACAGGTTGACGTATTGCAGCAGCAGGCTAAGGAAGTCAATGTGGTGTCCACGTATACATGTCTGAAACAGAAACAGCAGTTCCTGTTTATCTTAAAGCCCCACCACCTCCTGTACCTCATTAAAAAGTAGCTCTCGACGCTGCTGCTTCCTCAGGTCCATCATCTTCACCGCCACCTGGCGCCCACTATGCTGCTCTCGGGCGATGCACACCACACCTGTGGACCCCTCCCCGATCTTCACATAGTTTTCCAGAGTCATCCGGGGGTCCCCTTGGTCCACCACCATCTGCAGTGCCGCCTTAAACTGCTCATGGTTCACCTTTTGAGGAGCTCCGTCAGGTCTGGGCTGAAGGGTGGAGGATGGAGGTGGGCCCGGTGAACCAGCAGGGGATGGTGTGGGCTTGGAAGGGACATCCTGTGTTGGAGGAGCTGGAGTTTTAGAAGAAACGCTGATGGAGGATGGCTGAAGTAACCTTCTAGCTATGATGGAGGAGGAGGAGGGCAGCTGAGAAAGAGAAGGAGCACAAAAGAAGATGAATGGTCACTTCCAGGTTCATATTTACAGACAGATGTAGGAGGAGCCACATCTGAATCAGATGGAGCAGTCTTAGCCACGCCCCCTCAGCATAATCTAACAATTTCAAAATGTCATACCTTGAGGTCGTAGGAGGAGTGTGGTCTTCTGGGCGTTTCTTTGGAGGATGACAGAAGGTCAGGCAGGTGAGTCACACCTGGTCTTGGTCTCAGGTGAGCCCTGTTGGTCTCTACAGTTTGCAGACAGGAAGGAGCCCTCCTCCTTAGCCCCGCCCCCTCACTGTGGGCATAATGCTCACCTGTCCTCTGAGGAGTCCCAGGTGAGAGGGGCATGGCCTCAGGCACAGAGGTCACCTGGCAGCTGGACTTAGTTCTTGCCAGGGGTCCGTTCAGTTTCGGGCTGCCACTTTCACTGCGGACTAGTCGGATCCGGTCCTGCCAGTAGGTGGAGTTCTCATTTCCTTTCACTCTGTTGTCATGACGACTAATCTCTTGGTACTGATACAAGTCTTCATGCGCCGATTCCCCCAGACAGCCCATTGACTGAGCCCGTTTCCTTGCCGATGGGCTGCTGCGGCGCAGAGAGTTGGAGCTGGTGACGGACAGATGGCTCAACTCAGAGATCACGTGACTGATGTAGTCGCCGTGACCGATGAAGCTGCCCCGAACAATCGTCTGCAAACACACACACCAGTTTAGAAAACCTGACATGATCCTCAGTTAACATCAGAGCTTACAGGGGTTAAATTTGATCTCTGACCTTCTGGGGCTTGAGCTCCACATTTGTGATCCTGGAGGGGTCCACCAGGGGGCGTGGCCTCTTCAGCGTGTCGATGATGCTCTGCCACTGCGGCGGCAGACCCACGTAGCGTCCTGTTTTGACATCATAGGATGTGTGGACGCGGTGCTGGAAGTCCTTTGGAGCTGAGATTTCCAGCCGATGCTTTTTCTTTTTGCGGCGGAACATCGCCCTGGCAACGTAGCGGCAGCCAGGTGATGAGACCTGAGGGAAACAACATGAAGCAGCATGCTGAGGAGGTGAAGAACAACACAGACAGCGCAGATCAGACGGAGACATGATGAAAACAGTCAGAGCTCCTCTTCCTGCTCAGGTGACTCACCTGAGCAGTCACATGACCTTGCTAAACACAAACCAACCAAACTGCCCAGGTGAGAGCTTATCTGTCAGTATCATATACAGCAGAAAAACTGATCCTGGATTAGTTCAGGTTTCTGACATTAGTTTGCTATGTTGTCATGTTTTATTTTCACATGTTTACATTTGACAGACCAGGCCTTCAGGTTCTCTTGTCCTTTTTCTCCCACACTGTTTGGTTTAATCATTTCTTCAATCTTTGTCATACAGGTGCAGAATCCACAGAAAAGATGCATTTTATTTAAAATCCCCGTACTGGCTGCTGTTACACCGATCTGTGAGGTTGGAGGGTTAAAACCCATTCATGCTCCCATATGTACGTAAATAGCGACGTCCGTTTGAAACGTTGTCACGCGTACCCATCCTCCTGCTCCACTAGTGGGCAGTGCTGAGTTCAGAGTTCATTTCCCCAAGCTGACGTCGTCCGTTTCAGACACCTTTTGGCGGCAGTAATGCATCACTTTAAAGTTGTTTTCAACTGCTCAACATGCCCTAAATATTCGCAGTCTTTCTTCAAAAGCTCATGCAATTTTCAGTTGTTGAGCTCATCTTCATTCTTTCTTTGCTTTTTTGTTCCCTTCCTTATCCTCCACTGCTCTGGTTTGTTTCTTTCGCTGGTTGAAATTCTGCTCAGCACTGCCCCTTCGATTTCTGGGGGTACTGCTCCATCTTCTGCATCAAGCGACAGATGGCTAGTGTCCCTGAGAAAAGATCAAATTACGAGCATAGCTGATGCAGAAGGACGGAACTATTCATCTGTCTGCATATCCGTCTTCTGCGTCCAGCATAAATGGGCCTTTAGGTGTGGCCACAATCAATAACTGAGAACATTATGTCTGGAACTCAAACTAAAGCAAGAAAAATAGAAAATGTACCATGCAGAGATCTTATCAAACCAAATGGTTTCAGACTCACATGAAGCATCAGAATCAAAACACCTGCTGCAGGTTGACCACAGAAACTGCTTACATGGTCAGAAGATCACATTACTGGGGTCAAATGATCACATTGAGGTCACATGGTCACAATAATAAGGTGACGTGATCACCTTAATGGGATCAAATGATCACATTAGGTTACGAGTCCTGAGGAAGAGACGAAAAACAGCAGGAGATCACAAAGCTTCAGACCAATCAGAGGAAGGTTTCTCCTCTTCCTCCCTGTTCATGTCAAGAAGGAGGTCAGGTACTGAAACGCTGACCTGAACCGGGTTCTCGCCCAAATCTGGTTCTGGTCTGAGCCTTTACACAGGACTCTAGAGTTCTGTCTCTAAACATGGTTCTCATAACATCTGAGATTTAAACTGGTTAAATCATATCAGCACACACTCTCTCTCTCTCACCTGTGCCTGACTCGGTGTCCTTCACTCTCAGGTATTCCAGATCCGGTCCAGATCAGTTCGGTCCACCTGGACCTTAAGAGAAACAGGAATGAAGAAGCACAGAGCTGCTTCCTTCTCTTCATCACAAACTATCATTATCATCATCATTTATTGTCCTCTGACTGACCGGATCAGATCACATCCTCCTCCACTCCCACTGAACAAACAGGAGGAAGAGGAGGAGGAGTCAAGGCTTAAGTTGGAACTTGAACCTGAGTGATGAAGATTTATCTGATGGGAGACGAACAGTAACATGTCTGTGTCTGTTTCTCCTCTGATCTGAGGAATGAACAGATTAATATGGATCTCTATAAGGAGACTGTTCCCGTTTTACCTTCTTGTTTTTGTTGTTTAGTGTTTAAAATGTCAGAAAAATAAAGAAAACTTCCTGCTGTTTGTTTCTGTCCTGGATGAACCAACAAGGACGTGGCTGTTCGGGAGTCCGGCTCTGTGGAGAAGTGTGCCAGCTGCCGACCAGGTGTGTGTTTTCAGGGTGTGACTCACTAACATACCTGAGGAGTTAGATTCTACATGATCAGACAGCTCCACCATGACTCCTCAGTCTGACAGGAACCAGATCTGAACTGCGCTGGACCGAGACAGGAACCAGACTGAGCTGTTAGTGAGGCAGCAGCTCAAAATGTCAGGCGACACCGTGACAGCGCCCAGCTGAAGCAATGATCGTCCTTTGTTAGAAACCAAACCAGGTTGGAGGACCAGCTGATGGGGTATTGAGACTACAAAGTCCTGGATTCAGAGTAAACCTGAAGATGCTCTGCTGTCACCAACTGCAGATGTTTAATCAACTCGGGTTTTCTCAACAGCAGGAAGAATCAGAGCCCGAAAGATTAACTTCAGCATCAGAATATCACATTAAGCCAGTGTTTCCCAATCCAGGTCCTCGGGACCCCCTGCCCTGCATGTTTTAGACGTAACCCTACTTTAACACCTGAATTAAATGAATAGCTTGTTTACAAGCGACAAGAGAACTTGGTGGGGAACTTCATTCATTTGAATTGGGTGTATTGGAGTAGGAAAATCTCTAAGACATGCAGGGTAGGGGGTTCCAAGGACCTGGATTGGGAAACACTTAAAACATAATCCAACACCAGTCTGATACTGGTCCTAAAGCTCTCCAAAAATAATGAAAACCCAGGGGAAGACTGGTACAAAACACATCCAAGACTCATTTAAAGTCAATGTAAAGCTGGTCTAAAACAACTCCAAAATGAATACAAAACTGGTCCAAAACCTGTGTAAAACGTGTCCAAGGCTGGTCCAAAATCAGCTCAAACTTATTTAATTCTAAAACCAGTCCCGAATCAATCAAAACCAGGTCCAAATACCGACCCAAAAACCACAACATGTGCCAAAAACTGGGATTTTACCTCTGGGTCTGAAAAATGAAGCCATTGCTGAGGCATCTTTAAATTGTATTCTATGAAGTGACCAGCAGAGGGCGACAGTTGTGGTGTTAAAGGTCAATTTAAAGGTCTGACAAACACATTATTGTATGTTGGGTCATGTTCACCCTTCTGTGGGTCATAAATCTTTATTTACAAGTTCACAGACAACAAAGACACACACAAATGACTGAAAATCAACAAACTGCTTTGACAGGAGATTAAATCACTTCCTGTGAACTAGGGCTGCATAAAAAATTATCTTCATCAAAATATGAGCTTTCACAAAAAGCATACTGCAACAACTGCGTAAACTGCGACAAAAAGTTCCTGTTTGCATATTTTAAGGAGGCGATGTGACACTGTTCCAAATGCTGCCGAGTAATTATGATGAATAAAATGGGCTCTTCCTGGATCCTCCATGTCGATGCTAATGAGTGCAACAATAGAGCACATGGTGTAAGCTGTGATTAAAAACTGTGTCACATGGTAGCAACTAGAAATCAACACACTGGCTGTTTTAAACATGGCTGATTTAGCAAAGAAACACAAGACGAGTCATCATTGGACAGACTTTTACTCGCTGCAAAGCTCAGAGAGGACGTAGACTGCAAGATGGATGCTGAGTTAGGGAGTATACCACTGAGAAAATCTGCCAAAGTTAAGTAGTAAAAGGTGCCATCTGAGACAAGCTGGTACTGATTAAGTCAGTAAAAGTTTTTGTGACCCATTTGGGTCACATTTGAACTGTAAATATTTGAGGTGAAATGCTCTAAAGAGATGGTTTCTCGTGTTTTCCCCCACCTGTCTCAGCAAAATCCCATCAGGTCCACTTGACCCAAACACACCACAACATAAATCACCAAAAGTCATAACACACTGTTCTGGGGGAGGAAGAAGAAGAAGATGAAGTGTTTCTGTTAATCTACAGATAAACATCATGTAAACTGAATCAGAACCAACACCAGATCACAGCTGAAGATCCAGTTACAACCAAACCAGTTCAGACAACGGGAAAACAGGGAGCTGCTCTGAGATCAGCTTCAGACTGACCCTCCATTCATAGAGATCAGCTTACTGACACACACACACACACACACACACACACACACACACACTGAACACCACGATTCCTCTGCTCAATTTGATTTAAAAAATCATCATCAGAGCTGAATAAGTAACACAGGTAATATCTGGTTCTGGTTCTGGAGCTGCTGGATGTGGGATCAGATTTGGTAGGTTTTTGGAGGAAGACTTGAAAAGGTTCTGAGACCCTGTTTCTAACCAGATAACCAAAGTTCTGTAGAAACAAAACATGATAACTAAGTTAGAACTTGGTTCAGAAACTTAGAACAGAACTCTGTGAAACTAATAGAAACTTTTTTGTTTTCGCTCAGCAGCAAAGAAACAAAGAAACTCACCAGGCTGAGTCCAGGTGGGTCAGATGAGTCCAGATGAGTCAGTTCTTTCTGTCTGACTCCTGACTCTGACTCTTTCTCTGCTGCTCGTCTTCCTCCTCCCACTGTCTCCCTTGTCTCTGTCTCACCTGGTCTCAGGTGGAGGGAGGTGGAGCTCAGTCTGACTGCACTGTTGAAATTCAAAGAAAACTTTATTGACACAATGTTGGAGCAGCACAGAACCGCAGCAGCTGAATCAGAGCTGTAGAATTCATGTTTAGCGGGAGGCGGCTGCAGGAGTCGGGTCAGAAGTTTTGAAACAAGCTGGGAGCAGAACTCAGCAGAACCACGCCCCTGGCTTCAAGCAGCGGTGAAGAAATAAAGAGGAGGCTCCACTCTCTCTGCAGGCTGCAGCATGCCTCGCTCTCCCCTCAGGCAGACCAAGACATGACTCAACAACCAAACTCCATCCACTTTACTTCACATTTTACTCTGATCCAATCCACAACTCCCATAGCAACGACCTGTACTTTCTGTCAGGTTGTTGCTATGGAAAGATGACAATAAACGCAGTTTAAGTTGTCTTTTTTTTCTTCATCTTAATGTATTAATGTATTATATGTTTTAGTAAGAAAGGAAATAATGGTGTTCCTCTCTCTAACACACACTCGCATTCACTGCTGTGATATTTGCGGTGACATTAGAGAGACATGTCGCCACAATGTAAGCTGATTGTTTTGAGGTGCAGTATGTGATGGTGGGAGGATCAATTGCTTCTCCACTCCTGTCAGTTCTGGTTTACTACGGGGGTGGTAGACTGGATCATTGTGTCTGAACACAAAGACCTGTGTGACTAGCTCCACGTTGAGAGCTGCCCCGCTCTTGATTCTGGGGCTGGGGTCTGTCTGAACCTGAACTTTATCCTCCTTACAACAAAAAAGCCAGAAATATCTCCCATTTTGTCATTGTTTTGTCTTCCTATAGAAAATAGACTGGTTACAGGATTTATTTCTCCACATTTTCATGCTGTAGCTACTTTAAAAAAAATCAATTAGCAGCCTTGCTAGCCTCCTGTTTAAATCATGTAGCTCTAGCTTAGTCAGCGCTAAGTAACTTGGAAACTGAGGCAGGCTACTCTTTGAGCATCTTTAAAGTTTATTTTCAGCTCCAATGTGAAACTGATGTGTAGTCCCTAAATACAATAACTGAAAACTAAATATGACCTGGTTTCCCCACATTATCTTAAAAATAACCTAGTGTTAGCATATAACTAGATTAGCACTACTACATGCTAACATCAGGTTATTAGCCTTACATGACACTTGTAGTTGTACCTGCACAGGGACAAACTCTCTTCTAAAAATGTCAATATTTTTAAAGGATTAAAAATTTACTTGAAACTGGTGTAGTGATACTGGTGGTCAATAACTTGAGGTGGCACCTGGGTTGTCCAGTGCTATGCTGGCCACCCCTCTAGCTCCGCCCCTGTTTATGACTTGAAAGATTATTTTGTATTTAAACGTTTAAACCTGTTAAATAATCAAGCTGTTACATGTGTGAAAAACTGAGCTCAGTGATGTCGCTGTGAAGTCCAAGAGTAGTCCAGAACGCTGCCTCTCCAGTCCTCATGAAGACCTAGACAGTGGATCATATAACTCCAGTCCTCAGATCTTTACACTGGCTTCCTGTCTGTCAAAGAATTTTCTTCAAAATTCTGCTGTTAGTTTTCAAAGCACTGAATAGTTTAGGGCGACATTACATTCAGGGTCTTCTGGTTGATTATAAACCAACCTCATCTCTCGGGTCATCAGGGTCGGGTCTATTTTCTGTGCCCAGAGTCAGAACTAAACGTGTAGAGGCAGCATTCAGCTTTCACGCTTTTCACATCTGGAACAAACTCCCAGAAATCTGCAGGCCTGATGAAACTCAGCTGCTTTAAATCAAGGCTGCACATCGTAGCACTTTGTTCAACTTTGTTGTTTTCAAAGTATGTTATAAATAAAGTTGCAGTTGCAGTAAAAACTTTTCTGTTTGCAGCATTTTATCAAAATAACTGTTAATTCATCACATTATAACTTTTATATCATTGTATCTATCTGAGCTTTTTCTTTTTAATTACTTTTAATGTAGATTTTTATGCTTCTTCTGCCATCCGCTGTAATGCTCTTAATGTGAAGCACTTTCATTTGTCTTGTAAATGCGCTACACAAATAAACTTGTCTTTATTTTCAGTGGAATGGCCCTTTTCCAGGTCTGATACATTAGCGCCATCTGCTGGCTGAAAGTCAGAACTTTAAATACCCTCAAGGCTCCTCTTTGTGCTGTATTTTTCTGTTGAACTAACCCATGTTTAAAGCACTACTAAACTGGCAGATTTTCTCAGCAACGTGCCCCCTACCAATAGCTATTCTGGCATTTATCTTGCATCCCATCTCTTTTCTGAGCTCTCTCCAGTGTGTAAAAGTCAGTTCAATGTTGACTTGATTTTATGTCTTGTTCTCTTTCCTTTTCTCTCTTGTTCTGATGGGTTTTTTTCAAATCAGCCAGTGTGGTGATATCCAGTTGCTGGCATGTGACAGGTTCATGAAGTGAAAGTCAGCTGTAAAGTGAGGGTGCAAAGTCCCGGAGAAACCAGGAATGTACATAATAAATCTCATTGTGCCATCACATCATTTTGTTAAGGTCAGAAAGTTATATAGTGCTAGTTTGAGATGATCTAAGTCACATTTGTAAGCCATAAAACTTACACCGAATAGACTGAATAAGTCACAAACACAGGCAGAACGTTTAAACATAGTGTTCTTTATTTAGTTTGTAAACACATATATAAGGACAAAGACGAGCAGAATGAGTTCCTGACTGTTTAGTAGAAAAGTGAAGATAGTTGCTTCTTCAGCTCTGACAGGATGCACAGAGATGAGCGATCCCCAGCGTTCAGCAGCGACTGGAAAAACGTTGTCCGCATCCTGGAGAACAGGAACACGAGCTTGAGGTTAGAGTGGGATTTACTCAAGTTAAGCTATAATAAATCGAGTTTGCCAGATAACCCAGTTTACATAATCCTAAAGATATACTGGGTTTAACAGGGAGTGTGAGTACCAGGGTTCATCTTCTCTGAACCGCTCCACCGTCCAGCGGCCGCCATCTTTCACTGGAACCATCATGCTGTTGGTCAACAGGATGTGGACAGTTTCGGCCACGCCCAGCAGGTCCACCTGTTAGGTATAGACGGGGGATGGGTTAGTGTCTACCAATCTCACCACGGAGGTTCGGTGTGCAGTGAAAAAACAGGCTGTACCAGGTGTGGAGGGTCAGTTGGCGCCAGAAGACCCAGACTGATATAGGTCTCAGCTGACGGCAGCTGCTGGACCGACGTGATGTCCTGCTGGAGGTCCAGGTTCACTGAGGATGACCAATCCATCGCGAAGACAAAGTCGGGGTCCAGGAAGCCTCTGCAGTGGTGAGAAAACCATAAAGTTAAAGTTTTAGAACGACAACAGACTCTCTGTAACCCTCCCCTCCTCCCATAGGGACATACGTGTGACACCGGCTGAGGATGCTGGGATGCAGCGCGCCGTGCAGCAGCCTGCAGGAGTGCAGCTGAGACACCAGCTGCAGCAGGCCGAGGGCTTTTACAGCAACCGCTAGGTCACCAGCGATGCTCTGGGTCAGCTCCTGATGCACAAACACAAAGTTGACCAGGACATGACGGATTCAGTTCTACCTCCTCACCTGTAAATATTCAAGACTCACGGTGAACATGTGATCCGGTGGCGTGGTGTAGACAGTGATGCAACCGTCTTCATACAGGAAACAGCTGATCAGAGGAAGTCCCTCAGCAGCTGGTGAGTTCTTCTTCAGATGCGTAAACTGGTGAAAATCCCAGGGGACGGTGCAGCTGTCCACCTGCAGCAGGGAGACACACCTGATACCAGCCCATACCACCATACATGGTACGACAAACATGGACACAGAGTCAGCGTCCGACTCAGAGGTCCCAACACTGATGGTCAAGTCCACAGTCTCCTCATTGTTGTTCCAAGTCCACGTCCAAAATACTATAGGTAGGTCCGAGTCCACATTCCCACACTGTAGGTCCAAGTCCACGTCCCCAACACTATAGGACCAAGTCCACGTCCCCAACACTATAGGACCAAGTCCACGATACACATATTGTTGGTCCAAACCCCACACTGTTCATCCGAGTCCACTTCCAACACCGTAGGACCAAGTCCACGTCCCTACAGTTTTCAGTCATGTTTGAATTTGCAGATTCACCTTGATGAGGACGTCTTTTGAGTCGTCGTCTGTAGAGCCTTTAAAGATGGAGAAACTGCTTCCATCCACAACTCTGGAGAGGATATGAAACACATGTCCCCCTAGTGGACAAAGATACAGTGGTAAGAACCCACTTCAAGGTATATTTACACAGTTGGAGTCCAGTTTATATCTGAGCTGAAGCTGTAGGACAGATAGACACAACGCAGTAGAGCATGAATGGAAACAGATCTGTAAAATCGGAAGATTTGTTTTGTATCAGAGTTATTTTGACCAAAACCCGTCAGAAATGTAAGTTCTGAGGAAACTGTCAACATGGAAGAAAACTAGTTTCTTTCCGACACATTTTCACTGAACCCATTTAGCTGAGTTTACGTGTACAAGTCAGGAAGCGGTACCTAGACGGAGAAAGCTGCGTTCCTCTACAGCAGGAAGAGGGCGGGGCTCTGAGTGCAAGTCTGAAGAGGAAGTGACATCACAAAGCTGCAACAGTCGTCGGCGAACGTGCGGATCACAGCAGTCAACTACAGAAGAAACCAGAATGACCTCAGAACAGCTTCTATGAAAGATTAGAGAATAATTAAAGCGTAATGATTAATAGAAATCAATCATTTTTAATGAGCTGAGAGGAGGAGTTTTAATGCTGATAAATCAGAGAACTGATTGATTGTAGTAACACTGATCTGTTTAGATCGAGAAGTTGGGGCTAGATTGTCAGAAATCTTACTGCTTTGAGCAGAGATTGGATCTGAATCAGGTCTAGAATCAGTCTGGATTTGAGCTCAATCAGACCCGAATGAAGTCTGGATCAGGTCTAGATAAGGTCCAGATCACATCTGGATCAGAAAAGGCTCAGGTTTGAACCTCGTCTCGATCAGAATTGGATCTGGTCTGGATCAGAGCTGGATCATGTTTGGATTAGAGCTCGCTCACACCTGCGCGGGGTCTCTATCGGATGATTTTAGGATGTGAAATAATTTCATTTTATAGTTAAAATTTATGTAAAATCCCACTTAAAGGTACAACTGCACCACCTGCTGTCAAAAACTGGTAGAACACTTGTATCATTTACTCAGCTATGTATGCATCATGTATGAAAAAACAGCACATATGAGGCTCCCTACGAGATGAGGCTGACTGATCCATCTCATCTTGGTCCTGGATCTGGTCCTGGTCCTGCTGGTGCTGTTCCATTGAGCTGTGGTTTTCAGCAGAGACTTCTCCCAGCGAGCTCAAGGATCCAGCCTCCACATTGGTCTCCTCTATTGGACTCAACTGGTCTCTGGTTTTGGTGACAGAACTTTGGGAGAGGGTCTGGGGGTGAGGGTCCAGCTGAGCCTGGAGGTCCTTGGAGGCCTCCCCTGGCTGACCTGAGAATGGTCACATGTTCATGCCATGATTCAACAAGTTTCAGCCAATGAAACGATACAAACTCACCGTTAAAGGTTCTGTTCTGTGCAGCAGAATCCGGGTTTGTGTTCTGGGTTCCGACTTGGACCACAGAGCCTGAGAGAGTAAAGACGCATGATATAAACTTTGTTTTCAGATGACAGCAGAGCTTGAAACAGATCAGATCCACTCGCCCCAGACCCCCAATTTCCACCGGTTCCGTGTGCGCCGCGGTTTCGTTCCGACCGCCGCGGCGGGTCAGTTCACACCAGAGTGTGTCAGACGCGGAACGACCACGAGTTCTCTCCACCTAGCTGGATCCGCGAGATCACAAAATCACAGGAGAACTGGAAAATCTTGTGATTCTTCACTTCCAGGATAAACGTCTCATCGTCCATGATGAGAAAAAAACAAAACAAAACTGAGCGATTAATGACGTAATGTTTCAGCAAGCACTAATCTTTTCAGTCTGAAGGTGGTTCCAGGCCCTCAAGGGCAGGGTCTTAGAGCTCAGCTGGCTCTCGGGGGCGGGGCTTGTGGGCTCACCTGGCCGTGGAGGAAACTGGATCTTCACGGACAGCCCTCTCTCATCAGGATGCATGAAGACGTCGTCTGGAAGCTCGAATGGTGACGCCTCACTGTTCCTGCTAGATCAGAGTCACATGATGAGGTCTGTTACAGCTGGTCTCTATGGAGACGTCAACATGTGCTGCATGTTTGTTACCCAGCAGGCTTTGCAGCAGCAGACTGACTGTCAACATATATGTGAAAGGAGGCAGCAGCAGTAGGTGGACCTGGGACCTTGACCTGAGAGGAGTCCTGTAAGACAGAATGTTTGATGTCAGGTCCCAGACGGCTCCAACAGGTCACATCAGGATCAAAGACATGTCATCACTCGTGAGGTACTACACACCAGCTATAGTACTCACAGTATCCAGCGTAGTCCCTCTGTGATGACTGAGTTGTTGACTCCTCCCCAGCAGTAAGAGCCTCTTCGCCTCCAGCTCCTGACTCAGCTGCTCTTTTTCCTGCTTTAGTCGTCTCAGCTTTTCTGAAGGAAATAAACAAATAAACATCTCATCGACACAGATCTGAAACTCACCACAAACACTTATATATCCTGGAATCAGTGAATGCATCACTGAACACCCAGTTAGCCAATGCAGTCTGTGAATGTCCCGTGGTCAGTGAACGCACCCTCCATCTCCCTCTGCTTCCCCTGGTTGTAACTTTCAGCTCTCAACTCCTCAAAGCTCATCTCCTCTCCTCCGCTCATCAGAAGATTTTTGCAGTAGGCACTCTGCTGATTGCCTCCGTCGTCCTTGTGAGTACACGCCTCCATTTCCTTATCTATCTCACTATGATTTACTGACCTGAAATCAATATTGGAAGATAACATTTTTATTTAATCTAGTCAAGCAAAATTCAAAACTTTTGTATTTTATACGATTTACTCCAGTTAGTTTAATGTGATTATTGATTTCTATTGGGGTACACACTTACGAACACTCCTCCATCACTGCACCTGGGTCAGTCAGGCAGGAAACAGTCACCTGACTGAAAACACACACACACACACACACACACACACACACACACACACACACACACACACACACACACACAGAAACCCATCAAAATCACATCAGTGTTTCAGTGGCAGAGATTTATTCCAGTGTTGATCAAACTGTTCAGGGAACTGACAGATAAATAAACTCATGTAGGAGTAAATAAACGTACATTATTTGTCTAGAACTATTTTTTTTTTTTTTTTTTTTGCTGTTTCATATTTGTGTTATTTTAGCACTGAATGATAAAACTCTCATGCGAGGCTCAATGAACCGGTTTTTTATCCTTTTTGTTTTCTTACATTTGTTCTTCTCATGTTTTACTTTATTTTACTTTCAATCACGACGCTTCTCCACTCTGCCTTTTAAATTGCCCCTCGGGTCTATTAAAGTTTGTTTTTTAATTGAATTGGCACAAACAGCGGCTAATACAAACTGAAGGATGTCACGTTTATCAGCATGTTTCTTTTATATCTATCTTAATAACATATCGTTTGTTGTTTGTAGCTCAGCCGTATTAAACGATAGATCAAATGTTTCGTTTCCAGCCTTAAATGGTGTTTTCGTTTATCGAAGCACTGCTTATAATCAAGGTTTTTGTAAAATCTGACTGTTTTTTAACGGAGTTCTGTGAAATTGTTAGCTACATTTCGCTACAACACAACCGCTGAATGTTATTAAACATCGACACAAAAGTGAAGAAATAAAAATTATGTCCTGCTCCACAAAAAAGACATGGAAACATTGTTTACTCACGTAAAGTTAAGAAAATAACTTTTTAACAATTCCCTGGTAAAGCCGTTTTAAATTTCCTGCGGCACCTCTGATTGGTCAGTTTGACAGGACAAGTTCTGATGTCACATCCGCTCAGTCACAAACACCACAGCGCCTCTGTTGGTGATAAGGAATACTGCATGCTGACAGGTTTAACAGTTTATTGACTCGTTTAGGGGAAAAACGTTTTAGCTGTTAGTTTCTGAACATTTCATGTTCTTAATCTTCTTACTGTTTGAAGAATCACACACTGTTAATATTTTGACTACAAGTCTGTTGCCTTCATTGTCTGTGGCCATGTAGTCCTCTGAGAGACTGGGGTTGAGCCATATGAAGGGCATGACAGGCCTCCTGACGGACCCCCTGCAGTTTGCCTATGGCCTGATAGATAATGCAGTTAATGTGGGACTGCACTACATCCTGCATCACCTCGACTCCCCAGGGACGCATGGGAGGATTTTGTACGTGGATTTCAGCTCAGCGTTCAACACCGTCATCCCTGAAATCCTCCACTGGAAGCTCACCCAGCTCACAGTGCCAATCTCCACCTGCCACTGGATTACCAGTTTTCTGACTGACTAAAGGCAGCCGCTGAAGCTGGGGAGCATCACATCCAGCACTCAGTCTGTCAGCACTGGCACCCCCCAGGGCTGTGTCCTCTCCCCACTGCTCTTGCCTCTCTACATCAATGACTGCACCTCTGGGGACTCTTCTGTGAAACCCCTAAAGTATGCAGACAACACCACCCTGATCGGCCTGATCCGGGACAGGGACGAGTTCGCATACAAACAGGAGGTGGAACAGTTGGTCGACTGTAGTCAGAACTGTAAAGATGACCGTGGACGTCAGGAGAAAACCCTCAATATCTGCCCCCCTCACCATCCTCAACAACACAGTGTCTACTGCAGACACCTTCAGGTTTCTGGGAGCCACGATCCTTCGGGATTTGAAGTGGACTCCTCACATAGACTCTGTCTAGAAGAGGTTGTACTTCCTCCAACAGCTCAGGAAGTTTAACCTGCCACAGGAGATGCTGCTTTTTACCCTGCCATCATCCAGTCTGTATTCTTTAAATCCATCTCTGTCTGGTTTGGATCCACCAAACTGGACAGGCACCAACTGCAAAGGACAATCAGGTCTGCAGAGAAATGGGGTTGACCTACCCTCCATCCAAGACTTGTACCTGTCCAAGGTCAGGAAACAGGTGGATGACATCTCTGCAGACCCTACACACCCTGCACAAAAACTTTTAAACTCCTCTCGTCTGGTAGGTGCTACAAAGCGCTGTATGCCAAAACCACCAGTTACAGAGACAGTGTCTTCCCCCAGGCCATTACCCTGATGAACAATATCCCACGCTGATGCATATTTCCACATAAATGCGCATAGCTGCACTACCTCATCCTGTAAATACTATGTTAATGTTATGTTGTATCTATTTTGCTTCTTTTTTCTATTTTTATTTACTTTTATTTTTCATTATTTTTTTGTCAATGTTCTGTATTTATTTAGCACTTTTACCCAAAGCACTTTACATCATACATCACATTCACCCATTCACACACACATTTACACTCGGATGGCTGAAGCTGTCATGCAAGGTGCTCAACCACGATCTATCAGGAGCAGTGTGGGGTTTGGTGTCTTGCTCAGGGGCACCTCAGCATGAGCTCGACAGGCCGAGGATCGACCCAGCAACCTTCAGGCTACAAGATGACCACTTTACCCACTGAGCCATGCTGCCCAAAAGTACATTGTACTGTGCTAAAAGTACAACGAGAGCAAAATTCACTGGAGTCAATTCCTTGTTTGTGTGTACAGACTTGGCAAAATTAATTATTTTGATTTTATGTTATTTAATCCACCACATTTCACTGTGTTCATATATATATATATATATATATATATATACACACATGACACATGTTCGGCTGCTTGTTAACGCAAAAATCTAATCAGCCAATCACATGGCAGCGACTCAGCGCATGCATTTGGCATGTTCTGGGTCGTTATGTTGGTCCACTTCCACTTCTGACAGAAGGTGTAACATTTTCCTCCAGTTCATGGATTTTATGACCAGACCAGAACATTTCTACCTCCATTCTTCAGCTCTAGTGTCAGGTTCATTAAACGTGACGCCTGTTACTGCATCCAGGTGATGTTGTGGTATGCAGCGGTTGGAACGAAACCGTGGTAAGTGCAGCACACACGGGACCGGTGGAAATTGGGGGTCTGGGGCGAGTGGATCTGATCTGTTTAAAGCTCTGCTGTCATCTAGAAACAAAGTTTATATCATGTGTCTTTACTCTCTCAGGCTCTGTGGTCCAAGTCCAGGTTGTCCCCCAGTGGTGGAACGATCTACCAAACTCCATCCGATCCGCAGAGTCCTTATCCACTTTTAAAAGCAAGCTAAAGACTCAGGTGTTTAAGGAGCATCTTTAAACATGGGTTAGTTCAACAGAAAAATACAGCACAAAGAGGAGCCTTGAGGGTATTTAAAGTTCTGACTTTCAGCCAACAGATGGCGCTAATGTATCAGATCTGGAAAAGTTTCCATTCCACTGAAAATAAAGACAAGTTTATTTGTGTAGCGCATTTACAAGACAAATCAAATTGCTTCACATTAAGAGCATTACAGCAGGTGGCAGAAGAAGCATAAAAATCTACATTAAAAGTAATTAAAAAGAGAAAAAGCTCAAATAGATAAAATGTGAGATAAAAAAGTTACAATGTGATGAATTAACAGTTATTTTGATAAAATGCTGCAAACAGAAAAGTTTTTACTACAACTGCAACTTTATTTATAACATACTTTAAAAACAACAAAGTTGAACAAAGTGCTACGATGTGCAGCCTTGATTTAAAGCAGCTGAGCTTCATCAGACCTGCAGATTTCTGGGAGTTTGTTCCAGATGTGAAAAGCGTGAAAGCTGAATGCTGCCTCTACATGTTTAGTTCTGACTCTGGGAACAGAAAATAGACCCGACGCTGATGACCCGAGAGATGTGGTTGGTTTATAATCAACCAAATAAGGAAATACGTGTCATGGTCAATAAAATGAAAGAGGTTAAAAAGTCTGTACACTCACCTGGAGGTCGTGTTTGAAATGTGAGGAACCTTTGAGGAACCACAGAGCTGGAAGTGCAGAATGATCTGTGGTTTCCATTGGTTGTGGGAATCGCTTCATCAACATAAACGAGCACAAATGTCCTTTTAAATGTGTTATTTTACATATTGCTGTAATTACAAAATAAATAAAAAAATAAAAAAATAAATAAAATAAATAATAATAACAAAAAAAGTACAAAACAGCCCTGGTTCTTTGGTTGAAGACTAGAGCAAGGTATTCTGGGAAAAATAAGTGCTGTCCTATCTTTTTCCCCAATTTGAAAGTTATTACAATGTCAATGACCTGTTTTATAGAGTATGTTTTCAACGTTGATTTGTGGTTAAAAAAAAGATATTGTTAAATATATTTATTTATGTATCACAAAATGTTTCAAATTCCAATTCAAGTTGAATCGGAGCGCGTCCAATTCAAGAAATGAATAGGTGAAATTTTCACTTCAATTCTGAATGTTGTGCAAGCCTGATTAGTAGTAGAGAGGTGAAGTTTTGACACAAGTTAGAGGAGAAAGTCTGTTTCTTTATTTAAAACATGATTGAGCAGCTCAACGTCAAAACACTTGTAGTTTCTAAAAGTAAATATAAATAAATAAAATAAGACGGCCAGTGGGATTAAACAGGTTAACTGAACATCAACATAAGTAACAATAAACAAGGATGAAATGAGAGTCGGATCAGTGTTTGTTTATTTTCTTTTTTAAAACTTATTTTTGTTATTCTCTTTATGAATTTGAATCGTGCACGTGAGATTTGCATGCTGGTGTTTGAGCGTTTGACTGAAACTCATCACACCTGTCGGCAAGGCCGCATCTGGGTGACGTCAGAGGAGATAGTCTCGGTGTCTGTGGGCGGGTGTCTATTTTCCTTCCTGGAAGTAAGCAGGTGAGACACACCTGAGGAGCGCGCGGAGTGAGACGACAAACAGCAGCGAGATTTTCGGACAGTTTCTCACTGAAACATTCAGCCTAACAGCGGCTGAAAATGCGTCAGTCCTCCTTTTTATCCTCTTCCTCTGTCCTGCTCCTTCTCCTCCTCCTCACGCACCATGGCGCAGCGGCGGAGGACGTGGACAAGTGCAGCGACACCTTCCGCCGCGGTGACGGCGACTTCGTGCTGGACACGGAGGAGGCGGTGCGCTACGGAGCGACTTTGCTGACCACCCTGCACGTTCCCACCGTTGAGGACTGCGAGCAGCTCTGCTGTGGGGATCCGAAATGCAACCTGGCGCTGCTGGAGCCACGCGCCGCCACGGGGGACAGGACGTGCGTCATGTTCGACTGCATTTACAGGAACCGCTTCGTGTGCCGGTTCGTGAACCAGGACGGGTACCAGAGCTTTATCAGAGACACTGTGTTTCAGAAATACCTGAAGGGACCAGGTAAGACTGCAGTCGTCCAGGGGCGTGTCTGGGAAATGTTTGACTGGGGGTGGAGTGGGTGGGGTGGGATGGGGGCTGAATAATTCTCACAACAATGTCAACTGGACATAAAATATCAGCAAATGGTGCGAGAACAAAAGTTTGAAGGGGATCAGATGGAAGATTCAGAAACTCTCGGATTAGAACATGTCCGATATAAAATCAGAACCTCTGAAATCCTGGATCGGTACCTGTTCGATCCCGGTTTGGAACTGGTAAGATCCCAGATCGGAACTTGTCTGATCTGAGATCAGCTCTCTGCTCTGACTGATCCATTAAGGGGAATTAATTGATTATTTTCTATCGATCATGTTTTTATTGGTGTTGATTTGTGGTTTAGTCTGAGGGTTAAAGTTTGTGTGGAGGTCCAGCACATGCTGATCATAGAACGTTCAATAGATCCAAAACCAGTATGAGCCCATTCTGGTGAATTCAGACTGATTCTGAACTGATTGATTACATCCAAGAAGTGATTTTTATATGATCAAGTTTAAAAAGTTAAATTTAAGTTTAAAGTAAAATCCATGAAACGTCTAACCACTAGTGGGCAGTGCTGAGTTCAGAGTTCAGGTCTGCGTTCTGTCAGTTTGGGACACCGGTTGGTGGCGGTAATGCACCGCTGTAAACCCGACACACTTACAGACTTCCGTCAAAACGTCCTGCCATCTTTACAGCTGTCATCGTCGTCTCTTCTTCTTGTTCCTCTTCTTCTTCTCTGGCTTGTTCCTTTCTCTGATTGTTTCGCTGCTTAACACTGACCCTGTGGTTTCCGGTGGTATTGTTTCTTTGCTGTGTCAAGCGATGGATCTGCAAGGCCCCCGAAAGCAGACCAAGTTATGCGCGTAAACGCAGGAGACGGACAAAAGTGTCAAACCTGTCGGCATGTCCATCTTCTGTGTCCTCACACAGTTGAACAACGTCTGTCTGATGTGAAAACTCACTTCACAGGACATCAGTCTCTTATTTGATGGTCTCTTTCCTGGTTTCATGTTTGGAGGTCCTGCTGAAAATCTCATACTGTTGTTGGAGCTCATAAAGAACTCTGACTGGCTCCTTCCTGTGGACCACCATCGTCATGTTGGTCCTCAGCTAGTTTCCTTCATGGCTGTCTAAACATCAGTGTTGCATCATGTGGCCTAGTTTGGGTTATTATATCATCCTGAATCCGTTTCTCCATCACAAAACTTCACCGTGTCTCTCCAGGTAAGAAGGCTCCGCCCATCGCCAATGCAGGCCGCGATGTCATCGTTCAGCCAGGGCAGGTCGTGACCCTCAATGGCATCGAGAGTCTGGCCCTGGATGACAGGAAGATCACCAACTACAAATGGAGTCTGCAGAGCGGAAATGACAGCGTCAAGATGGCGGTAAGACCTCCATCAGTGTTCCTCCACCCTTCAGTCTGCCTTGTTAACCACAACAAACACAGCAGTGTAAAAGCTGGCAGGTTGCGTCTGAACAGGTGTGTGTGCAGGTGAACCCTTGTGATCACCTCTTGCTGTCTTGATGTTTTTACTGGGATTTTGCAGAAAACAGATCTACCTGACCAGGTGGAGCTCTCCAACCTGCAGCCCGGCTCCTACATCTTCAAGCTGACCGTCACCGACTCCAAAGACCAAACAGGCGAC
The DNA here is from genome assembly GCF_017639745.1 of Melanotaenia boesemani. Taxonomy (NCBI): domain Eukaryota; kingdom Metazoa; phylum Chordata; class Actinopteri; order Atheriniformes; family Melanotaeniidae; genus Melanotaenia; species Melanotaenia boesemani. The sequence continues at coordinate 25,477,774 of NC_055703.1, read as the reverse complement.
GCCAAGGTCAGGGTCCTCGTCCTCAGCCAGGAGCTGTCCAGCTGTGAGTGCTCATGGGGGAAATTTAACCCTCTGATCAGTATAGATCCAGCTTGTTGATTCTGTTCTTCGATCTCAGCTTATTGATCCGTTTAATGAAAGAGGATCAGCTGATTTGATGAGTCTGTTTGTGTCTCAAACTGATGACCCACGCCTTCTCAGACCGGTCGGACTGGATCTCTCACACACACACAAACAGACACAGTCTTTCAGCAGAAACCAAACCGGATCATCCAGGTCTCGTCTTGACTTGTTTCAGCGTGTTTAGACTCGTTTACATTTGGCTCAAGTCAGAATCCTGAAGATTTTGTGATTTGTGATGAATTTCAGTAGTTTTATTGTAAACAATACAAGTTTGTGCTCCTGGAAAAAAGGATCTGTGTTTGTAAAAAGAAATGCTTTAGTAAACATCTGTGGGACCACAGCAGCACACTGAAGATCATAAAGATGGATGATGATGCGACTTCTACTATGGGCTATAATTTATGATAATGTTGGAAATAAAGTAACAATTTAGCCATTTTTAGTCTTTCTGATGGTTGTTTTACTATGTAAAAATACACATATACCATCAACTCTTAATCCCAGTCAGCATCAGTCATGATGTTTCTCAGCTGTCAGATTGGGAGGTAAAATGATGTAAAATGAATGTATGAATAGATGTAGCAGCATAAAGGCCGACCAGAAGAAGAAAGCAGAATTTATTACTAACAGAACTTTGTAGAAATAACACACAGATCAACAGTGACCAAGCCTTTTCTCATCTCATCGTTCTCTCAAGTCTTGGCTGTCAGGAGAAAAAATATTGTTATTGAAACAAACACACAACATAAACTATTTCCATGTTTCCACTTTTTTCTCATTTCCAGTTATTCCTGCTACTATTTACCTGCTATCCTCACTAAACCAACTCCAGCTCAGCTGCTTTGTGGCGCCACCGTGCATCAGAAACGTCTTCTTGGCTTTATTCCAGCCATAGAGGAGCATTATTTTTCTTCTTTTCACACACACATAGAACTTTCTGCTCACTGCTTGATCTTTGGCTGCTCCTGATTGGACGTTACCGTCAATCTAAGCTCTCTGATTGGTGGAAAGTCTGACAGGAAGTGGCTTCATCATCATGTCCAGGTCTAAATAGAGGTGATCCCAATCTTTAATGATGAAAATGTGATAATGGTGTTATTGAGGTTTGATCATTGTGGATTTACCATATAACTCTGAGTAAAAACTACATTTTGTGGCTGGATTTTAAACAGCGTTGCAAACAACCCTTCCTGAGACACTGGTGACGATATAAGTGACAGTTCTCCAGGGTGCTGACGATCTAGCAGGATTTTAAGGGTTAAAATTCACATTTTTCGCCATTTTTGTGTACAAAAATACATGATATGTAAATAATCTGGAATTTATAGTCATAAGTATGAAAAAGTAAATTTACATTTGCTGTACATAACAAAGACAGGAGCTAATGATTTCACCTCCAATGATACTTATTTTCATGTTTAGTAGTTTTAAATATGATCCAGAGACCAAAAAGGGTCTTAGGGGTGTGATTAATTTTATTTTGTAAATCGGGACAGAGTGTTAAACCTTTACCTTATTTCCCACATTGTTGTTAATTATAACTCACCTGAGTCGCAGAAGTAGTCGCTCCATCATCCTTCTTTAAAATCTGCTCCCCTTTAAAGCCCTTCTACTGAACTACTGAACAGATTTTCTCATGTTGGCGCCCCTAACGACGACTATTTTGTCCTCCATCAGAGTAAACATCAGTCGAAAGATTACTCTTCTTATCTCTTGCTCTTTCCTTTTTTTCTTTTCTTCTGGCGTATGATGCAGATCCATAAAGTGAAATTCTGACAACTGTCTCACTTCAGTGACATAACAGGTGGATGAAATGTGAAATGACCATTAAAACTGAGGTTTCTTTGAAAAAGATCGGATATGTATCCAGTTTTGTACCACATTAGGAAGTGGCCCGGGTTGAATTAGAAAAAAATCTGATTTGTGCTGTTCAGACTGTAACAAAAGGATCTGATATGAGTCACATATGGATCAAACGTGGATTTGAGTCACTTTTGCCTGCAGTGTGAACGGAGCCTTAGAGGTTTAAGACCAGAAAGTTACATAGTGCTACTTTAAAAACGTATTTCAATCTTAAAACTCTGCGTTTCAGATTTTTTTGATGGCACAGTGACCTCTTTTATGTACATTTCTGGAACTGCAGAGTCTTGACTCTGAGAAAATGCACTATACAGCTTTTTCTCATGGGGCAGCATGTGACAATGCAGCAGTTCATTTTTTGCACCGTATCACATGCTAGCGAGCGGATATAAACTCACCGGCTGTATGAAACGTGTGCCTTGGCTGATTCAGCAAAGAAACGCACATTTTTGGAGGAACAGGGGAAAAGAAAGAAAGGAATCGAACATGTGATACAACAACGTTTTACTGGTTGGAGAGATCTCCGTGCAGGTAGGATGCAGGATGAATGCTGGCTTAGCCAAAGTTCTGTAGTGCGTCTTTAAGAACCTGCAGCAGTCATGTACAACCAACAAACAACCCCTCCTCTGACTGGACAGCTGGATAAACCTGATCCAATCAGGTTTAAAATGCCAAATTTAGCAGTTTCCTGTTTTTCATCTGTTTCTTTTTTCCTGTCTTTGTTTTTTACAAAATACAGGTTTTTGTTAAACATGCAGAAATTTGCTCAGACATGTTTTTTTTCCTTTTTTTTTTAACAGAGCAAAACTTGATTTCCAGCTACAAACTTTAAAATTATTTGTGAGCATTTATTAACAACCATAAAATCATTATGACTGATTTGAGCCAATAGTTACACAACTCGCTGATAATTAACCGCAGCTCTAATCCGTGTCAGCCCTGTTACCTGTAAAAATTGTGAAATGACAGTGTAAATACCACGTCTCCATGGTAACCAGAGTGTTGACATATCGGCACTCCCTGCAGTTGTAGCCACACACCCAGCTGTGGGTTTATGTATTTGTTGAGCCACAGTGGCAGGCGTGTTTATCTTACAGTGGAGACAGGAAGTGATGTCATGCACCTGTCCTCCCTCAGTGTACTGCCTGGCTCCTCTGAAGGTCGGCCCGTGTCGCGCGGCGTTCCCTCGCTGGCATTACAACGTGGAGGCAGGCAGCTGTGAGCAGTTCACGTTCGGAGGCTGCACACCCAACAAGAACAACTATTTGTCCGAAAAAGAGTGTAAGGCAGCCTGCACGGGAATTACAGGTAGCACACACACCTGACGACGCATTCACACACCTGACGTCATACACACACCTGCTGCTACTGATTTCTGTATTTTCCTTCCAAAGTATCATCACAGAGGAGCATCTCTCTGCCTGCAGCAGGTGAGTCCCACAATGCACTTGTTCACATCTGCTCCGCTGCACAGTCAGGACGCTCAGGATAAATGTGTGTGTTCAGAGGTGTGTGGCGTGGAGTGTGATCCCGATCAGCTGATCTGTGGAAACGGCTGCTGTCTGGACAGAAGTCTAGAGTGTGACGGCACGACGCATTGCAGCGACGGATCTGACGAGGATCACTGCAACAAACGTAACACACACACACACACACACACACCTCATGATGACACAACACACACACGGAGTGTAACACTCTTCCTCCTCCTCAGTGAACCAAACCTTCAACCAGCTGCTGAGCATCGATGTGAACCAGAGGAAAGGTCAGTATCCTCATCTCAAGTATCCTTAAGTTTCCATGGTAACCGCCCCCCTCCCAAATATGACTACTCAGGTAAAAAGCTGAAGTCTGACAGCTCCTCCTCTTCCTCCTCAGCCCGGTGCACAGACCTGCCCGTCACCGGTCCGTGTCGGGCGAGTTTCACCCGCTGGTACTACGACCCCCTGAACAGGAAGTGCCACCGCTTCACGTACGGCGGCTGTGACGGAAACGAAAACAACTTTGAGGAGGATGGGGCGTGCAGTGAGGCGTGCAAAGGAGTGACGGGTATGCACAGCACACCTCTGACCCGTACATCGCAATCCAAAATGGCTGCCTCCCACTCAGGAAATCTGTTGTTCATCTTTACATTCAGCCATTTCATCCAGCACTGAAGTTTCAGCCCATCAGAACCCTGCAGTCTGGTTTAAATCCGTTTACAGGAACAGGTAGACCCGATTCGGAAGTCCAGACTCAGTGTGAGTTCAGGGTGTTAGGAGTTTTTTTGACTGTAGAGAGGGCCACCCCTACTCATTCTGCAATTGTGGAGCCACAGACATATGGAGCTAAGATAAAGACATAAGTTTTGTAACTTGAATCTCTAGATTTGAAAGTGCAACAACAAGAACAGGTAGAAATCAAATCCACAACTATGAATTAATTCTGCAACCTGAAAATACTTATTTTCTACACACACATTACATGCAAACAGAAGAACCAGGGAGATTTCTCTAATCCAGTGGTTCCTAACCTGGGATCCCTGAATCTCCAAGATTTTTTTTCTTTTTAATATAATTTTGTTTTGTTTGTTTGTAAAGTTTTGTTTACATGGAACTGGCATACTGGGAGCATAAAAACACCAGTGGTTGTGGAGTACTTCATGTCTGTCCTGGTTACCTTGATTTTTCTTTTTTTTTTGTCTTGATTAATGGACCATGTCTGATAATGCTACAGTGCAGATGATTAATCTCTAAACAAACAAAAATAATAATGAGGCTTGATCATTACCTTAACTTTGGTTTTATCAAAGTGCTCAGTCAGAATGCATCATTTGTGGCGAGAAGCTAGCTAATAAAAGCATAAAACCTAGCATGGTTTCAGCATGTGATGGATATGGAAGTATATGGCTCTTTGGTAGCTGCATGAAGAGGATCTATTCTAATCACAGATCGAAGAGGACTAAGATTCTCCTTATCCACAACCTAACTGTGGTGTTGAAAAATACTACTATGACATCTGACCAAGGCTAGCGTAACCATTGTAGCTCCCTAAAGCTGGGTAGGCTTATGGATAAAAAAAACATTTAAGAATCAGAGGTGGCTAATAGAGACATGTTTTTTAACCTCCAGAAAGAAACCTTGGTACTACCTCCAGGAACCTGTGACAGTTGTGCTGGTCGTAGTGGTCCTTTTCCACTCAGGCACGCCACTTTTACAACTTATAAGCAAAGAGAAAAGCAGCACAAGCAGTAGCAGGCAGATGTCGTGGAACTTTGTTCGTTTAAAGTTGCGCTGATCTGCCGATATGGTGCAGATATAATCTTACTTGGACGATGCTAACATTGAGGGATCTTTAATTTATTGTGTCATTTAACACTACGATTAATTGTGAAATCAAGTAAATGTGATCCCTACTCAGACACCGCAAGTTATAAACAGCAGGTTCTGCAGAGATTGAGGTGGCCCATCTCTTCATGCAACCAGTAAAAACTGCTACAAAAATACGAATAAAATATTTTTAAAATGTAAAATTTGAAGTTCAATGCAGTTATAGAAGTGTATATATATTGAATCTCCAAGAGTATAAAGTGTAGCAGATGGTATTCTGCTGAGTCAGTATAGATGAAACGGAGAAAACGGTGCTAGTATTGCAGTAATTATGGAGACCAGTTATAAAACAACAGTGCATAATATTTAAGTAAAAACTGTGAACATATGATAACTACAATGAAGTGATGGTGGGGCTTTTTCAAATTGTGGGTGAGGAGGCTCATGGAGTGAGGGTAAAAGCTCCTCCAGAGTCTGTTTTAGATCTCAGGCTGCAAAACCGTTTCCCAGAGTTCAGCAGCCTGAGCTCAGTTACTTGGGTGGGATGAGTAATTTAGGATTTTAACAGCCCTTCTTCTGCAGCATCTGGTTCTGAACCATCTGTGGAAGTATCACTGCAAGATTGTGTGATCATGTTGGACAGAGACAGCTGCTGCATGGACAGGAGGAGAACCACTTATCCACCATCACAGACAGGTTTCTGTCGGAGACATGAAGACATGGTTTATATTGATACTGTGATGATGAACTGATTCATGGTCCATAGTTGAGTCTGACTGTTTAGTTGAAGGTGATGTTCCCTCCATCACCTGACAGTTGGGTCACCTGGTGGGCAGGTTCAGATCCAGAAGCCATAAGAGAGGCTGAACCAGAACCAACAGAACGATTTGTTTTGTTTCCCACAAGTACCGTTGGACATCTATGAAGATGCTATCTGACGTCAGAACTGCTTCCAACATCCAACTTTAGAAGTGAACAGAATATAGTGTCACACAGTCCAGTATTGTCTCTGCAGTTGTGTAAACTAAAGTCTGATTCACATCAGTCATGTTAATGAGAGAGTAGTTGTTTCAATTTTTTCAGTGAATATACTGCAAATCTTTACTGGTTTGTGTGGTCACCATTTGTTTCCATCAGCTCTGATGGGCATTGACTCATTTTGGAAAAAGAGAAAAGCCCCTCGATAGCAGAGAAGTGTGAAACTTAGTTTTAATCAGTGTTGCTGTTGTCATTGAACTGGTCTGATGCCAAATGTGAACAAAACCTTGGTGGAATCATACATGAATTTTTCCATACCATCTTTATTTATAAAGGACCTTAAAAGCAGCAACGTGGCTGACCAAAGTGCTGTACAATAAAAACAGAAATAAAATGAAAACAACTCTTCTTTTTGTCTGTGTTTTTGCAGAGAAAAATGTGTACTCCAGAGGGATGTTTGACCGTTATGAGACAGACGACCCAGCAGATGACTCAGGTATACTCCTAAATATTTTATAGGATGATCACTTTGAATCTACAGCTTCCCCAGTAAATATAAAACAATAAAAGGAACTAAATTCAAACATCAGCTACTGATCGGACCAATGATCAACCGGCCATACATAGTGCTGATATTGATATCTGTGGTCAAACCAGCTGCTCCATGCTGCTGTATTCAGACATTACTGGTGGATGCGCTGAAATAGTGATTGGTGTTGTGTTGGAGGTTGTTACTCTTCAGGTAAAAAAACTGAATTCAGGAAGGACGTCAGCAGTCTGAATTTCCTCCAAATTGATTCACAGTTCAGCCTTTTTACAAAGAAGTACCAGAGAGGACAGTAGTACTAGACAAGGCAGCGGTACCAGAGAGGACAGTAGTACTAGACAAGGCAGCGGTACCAGAGAGGACAGTAGTACTAGACAAGGCAGCGGTACCAGACAAGGCAGTGGTACCAGAGAGGACGGTAGTACTAGACAAGGCAGCGGTACCAGAGAGGACACTAGTACCAGACAAGGCAGTGGTACCAGAGAGGACGGTAGTACCAGACAAGGCAGCGGTACCAGACAAGGCAGCGGTACCAGACAAGGCAGTGGTACCAGAGAGGACGGTAGTACCAGACAAGGCAGTGGTACCAGAGAGGACGGTAGTACCTGACAAGGCAGCAGTACCAGAGAGGACGGTAGTACCAGACAAGGCAGTGGTACCAGAGAGGACAGTAGTACTAGACAAGGCAGCGGTACCAGAGAGGACAGTAGTACTAGACAAGGCAGCGGTACCAGACAAGGCAGTGGTACCAGAGAGGGCGGTAGTACCAGACAAGGCAGCGGTACCAGACAAGGCGGTAGTACCAGAGAGGACGGTAGTACCAGACAAGGCAGTGGTACCAGAGAGGACGGTAGTACCTGACAAGGCAGCAGTACCAGAGAGGACGGTAGTACCAGACAAGGCAGTGGTACCAGAGAGGGCGGTAGTACCAGACAAGGCAGCGGTACCAGACAAGGCGGTAGTACCAGAGAGGACGGTAGTACCAGACAAGGCAGTGGTACCAGAGAGGACGGTAGTACCTGACAAGGCAGTGGTACCAGAGAGGACAGTAGTACTAGACGAGGCAGTGTATATAATATCATGGTAGTGTGCCAGGGTTCTAACACTGTGGGGTTCTGTTCAGTTACAAGTGTGTGTACTGACAGGAAGTGATCTTGTTGTTTTATCTTTAGGCAACGTCACGCTGGCTGTATTGCTGTCGGTGGCCATTTTGGTGCTACTGGCCATCACAGCTTACTGCTTCATGCGGGCGCGGAAGGAACGCTCCCAAAATTCTGTCTCCACAAGACCCGCCCACGTGGCTCTGTCAGAACAGGAAACGCTCGTTTACAACAGCACCACCAAACCTGTGTGATGTCATCAGCACGGTACTGCCGTTACCATAGCGACCCACCTGCAGTTCCAGCTGCCGTTTCGGACCCCTGTTTGAAATGTCCCACAGTTCATTTGTTGTATTTGTTTGCCCTCCTGATGTTTTGACTATTAACAGTGGATTTTATTTATGAGATGATTTGTGTCAGCAGTGAACTAATGTTCACAGATAAATTCACCTCTTCTCCCAGTCAGAGCAGCCCTGTCCGTTTTTTCTCTGATCAACTGAAATGATTGAAAGTGAAGCTTATCAGGCTGGATCATTTAGATTTCTGACACTGAGCTGTTTCTTTTTTTTACTGGGTTTCTGCAGGTTTGTCCTGTTTGAATTTCTGTTCAGAATATATTTGAGTCAGTGTTTGGGTCTCAGGTTTTACTAGTTTTAAAGCACAATGTGTCTGTAAATATTACATTAAATGTGTTTTTAATAAGCTCTGCTGTCTGTTTGTAATGTTTGATATGTGAAATAAATCCAGATGGAAATCATCTGTGTGGAGTTTAATTGAACCCACGAGGGCTTCAGAGTCTCATCTGGATCCACAACTGGAATTAAAACATGTTTACAGAAGCGGCTTGCTGTAAGAGATATAGAAACCTGAAAGTTCACCTTAAATGTTCACACTTACCTTCTCAAAGGGAGCCAGGTCATTTACTTTTGGACTTGTCTGAAGTCTGAAAAGCTTCAAAACGTACAGGCAAAGATCTCTGAATGAACTTATTGGTACTGAGAGGCACTGGGAAATACAGTTTATAATCCTGTCTCTGAGCTTGTGCCAACATGTCCTGGTTGATCCAGTAATCTGGGGACAATTCTTGGTACAGATGTGAAAATACTCAGATCTGATCACTTCATGTGAATGTGCACAGCCAAATTCTAACCCGTGAACTTGGTGTAAATACGACCATATTTTGATTATTGTTTGCGTTTGAGTTGCAGACAGAATATTAAGTTCATGTTTATATGTTCCACATTGTTGTCTGGCGATTCATGTACAGTACCTGTGTACAAGTTACAGATTGTAGCTTGATTAAAGTCACATTATGTAACTTTCCAACCTTAAAACTCATGCTCACATCCTCTCCCCCTTTGCCACTGTGAAGTTTGGATCCATCCAGTCTTCATCTATGTCCCTAAACACAGTGCTTAGGGTTTTAGGTTTATCTGCTGAAGAAGCTAAATGTCACATGATGAAAACTCGTATTCAAAAATACTAATAATGAGATCTTGCAACCCTGGAGCCCACATCATGTGTTGTCGTCAACTGTGTTTGTAAATGGACCACATGAGCATCATCCATCAGTGGACACTGAACTGAGCACAGAAACTTATTTTCTCACATTCAACCATCTTTACACTTGGATTTTACTTCCAAAGGAGCTGGCAGCTGACGGCTTCCTGCTGAACTCTCTGTGTTCGTATCTTTGTCTTCTGACAGGCTGAGACTCGTCTGATGAGCTCATGTTGTGTAACTGTTTACTGCAGCTGAACTCAGTGTTTCACACCCACCAGTAGTTCCTCGTGTGTCCAGCAGCAGAGATTATCTTTTCATCAAATATGAAACTTGTAGTTAGTTCTGCTGCAAATTACAGATGCTGCTTCACTTAATACAAACTTGGTAAATGTGTTTTATATTTATATTGATTTATCTTAAATGGCATTTATACTTTTAGAACTATTGTTGCTTACTTTTGGCTTTTTACTTTTTGTTTTACACATTTTTATCTATGTTGTTTTTGTGGGACAGTTGCAACAGAATTTCATTCTGCAGTGCATCTCTGGTCTCCTGTTTGTGAATGATCATTTTTTTTTCTTCTTCTCTTCTTCTATTTGTGTTTCAGGCTGACAAAAAACAAACAAAACTACTTTTCTGTTGTTTTGGGGCCACATGCTGGAGTCCAGTTACAATTCTAAACCAGAAAATGTTGTTGCACGTTGTAATGTTTCCATTGCTTCTCCCAACACTTAAGACATTTTGACTTTGTGAACATCAAGTGATGAAAACTTCCAGGTGTTATTTTGTCACAGCTTAAAACTTTCAACAGTACAGGGTCATGAGTGTTTCTAAATTCTCATTGTGTTTTTTCTGATTTGAAATTGTAGAATTGTGAATTGAATGTGTTTTAATAAACAACTGCCATAACAATAATAAATTAATAAAATCAATAACTACAGAAAATAAGTTTATCTGAAGACTCAATTTCGCAGTGCAGTGTGTGTGTGTGTGTGTTTGGAGATTTGTCGCCCCCTGCTGGTCGTCCTCGCTGTACTGCAGCTTAAAGCTTTTATTTAAATGAATGAAAATTAAACCAAAATCAGGTGTCAGTTTCCGACCTTGGACAATTTCTGGTCCTGGTTTGGTCTCAGAAGAACTCCAGAGCTCCGAATGAACTTTTCACCAAGTTTTACTTTTCTACCTTTTTCTCGTGGTCATTGTTTTTAAACTGGGCGCATGCGCAGTGGACGGTAGCGGTCCAGCCGTCAGATTGTGAGCAGTTTAGTTTGCCTGAAAAGTTGTATGAGTGTCGAGGTTTTTATCTCAGCCTGCACATGAACCTGCGCTCAGGTGAGTCCACTTTCTTCTTTGCGTCTCGGTCTGGGTTCGAGTCCGAGTGGCGAGTCCGCGTGAGGCGTGCGTGCTTGTGCCCCCTGTCACAGCTGGATCCGCTCCCTTGAGACACGGAAGTATTCCTGAGCCGCACCTCTTTCGCACCGAGCCCATCATTGCGATTCGGAACCAGACCCTGAAGCGAACCTTCAGTTAGATTCTAGCCCATCGGCCATTATTCTGAATTCTGATAGATCTCTGCACCTTAAAAGTCGAGATTGTAGGTGGGGCTCCAATGCAGAACTTCAGTCGGGAAATTCTACATTTAGAGATGACGGGTTTGTATTAAATACTGCGCTTCTCATATAAAACCGCCTTATGGCTGTGTAACCAAGGGGGTTCTGTCTTTAATTCGGCCGGTGTTTCAAACAGAACCGAACTTTATTCTTGAGTATAGAATCAAACTTTTGTCTCTGTGCTTCATCTAAAAGCCAATAAAACGCACTGACAGAAGCAGTGAAGCAAAACGGCAAAACAAGTCTGAACTGCTCAGGTTTGATCACATCAAGATGAACATGGGCAGCCGGAAACAACAAAGAGTTGAGAAATTTCAGATGAGTCAAGAAACAAATATGAGGATGTTTGTGTAACAGAGGAGAGTTTCACGAGCTTTAAAGACGGAGTTTGTAAATGGAGGTAAATAAGAAGCATGGTGATGGCAATAGTTAAAATGTATCAGCATGAAAACTTCTTAAAAGTCAAAATGATCTATAACATCGTGTTTGAATGTTGTCATGGTTACCAGAGAGGATTATAACCTGAGCAGAGTTTCAGTCTTAAACAGCCCAAACAGCAAATCTGAGTCCCCCATCCCCAAGCCAACACACACACACACATACACACAGGTGAACAGTTGTTTCTGTCATGTTTTATTCATCAGAAAGAAGCTGCCAGATGAAAACCAGCGATTTCAGGATATTCTGAAGGGCGGTTGTGATATGAGTAATCAGCCTGATTAGTAATCATCATGAAAAATCTGAGTCATCAGATATGAAATATTTCATGCTTGAAGCCTTTCGGGTGATGAGACAATAATAACTCCATCAGACAGTAAACGCAACATGCCAAGGTTGTGTCTCTGAGGTGGCTGGTCCGGTTCTTGTTGTGCCTCCATTATCAGACTGCAGCTGATCACATGACCTCACTGTTTGCTGACGCTGCTGTTTGTTGATGTTTAATGTTAATCTGTGTGTGTGTGTGTGTGTGTTACAGGCGATGCCTGAAGGATCTCGCAGCACTTCCTCTCTCGTCTCCATGGGTGAAGGTAAGAAATTTCCCCTGTTTGGTTTCTTTCTGGAGTGAATTTAGAGATGTCCTCAGGATGGGCGCTCCGTGCCTCGTCTGTCTGGTGTTCAGCTGCTGTGGTGAAAGGTGGGATCATTGCCATGATGATGTGATATCACCTGTGTGGATGTTTGTTTTGTTTTGTTTTTTATGTTGGGAAAAAGTGTTACTTGTGTTTGTCATCATCCTCAGTGTGTGTGTGTGTGTGTGTGTGTGTGTGTGTGTGTGTGTGTGTGTGTGTGTGTGTGTGTGTGTCAGACATGACAGAACAGAAACGGGTTGTAATCAAACCTTCGTTAAATAGGGACTGAGGTTGGATCAGTTCTCTTGTAGAATAAAGACTGAGTTTGGATTGGAAATAAGGTTGGATCAGAACTTAAGTTGGATCAGGACTGAGGCTGGATCAGGACTGAAGTTAGATCAGAACTTAAGTTGGATCAGGACTGAGTTTGGATCAGGACTGAGGTTGGGTCAGGACTGAGGTTGGATCAGGACTGACGTTGGACCAGGACTGAGTTTGGATCAGGACTGAACTTTGGATCAGGACTGAAGTTGGATCAGGATTGAGGTTGGATCAGGACTGAGGTTGGATCAGGACTGAAGTTTGGATCAGGACTGAGTTTGGATCAGAACTTGAGTTGGATCAGGACTGAGTTTGGATCAGGCCTGAGGTTGGATCAGGCCTGAGGTTGGATCAGGACTGAGGTTGGATCAGAACTCAAGTTGGGTCAGGACTTAAGTTGGATCAGGACTGAGGTTGGGTCAGGACTGAGGTTGGATCAGGACTGAAGTTGGATCAGGACTGAGGTTGGATCAGAACTCAAGTTGGGTCAGGACTTAAGTTGGGTCAGGACTGCGGTTGGGTCAGGACTGCGGTTGGATCAGGACTGAGGTTGGATCAGGACTGAGGTTGGATCAGGACTGAAGTTGGGTCAGGACTGCGGTTGGATCGGGACTGAAGTTGGATCAGGACTGAGGTTGGATCAGGACAGAGGTTGGATCAGGACTGCGGTTGGATCAGGACTGAAGTTGGATCAGAACTTAAGTTGGGTCAGGACTGCGGTTGGATCAGGACTGAGGTTGGATCAGGACAGAGGTTGGATCAGGACAGAGGTTGGATCAGGACAGAGGTTGGATCAGGACTGAGGTGGGATCAGGACAGAGGTTGGATCAGGACTGCGGTTGGATCAGGACTGAGGTTGGATCAGGACTGCGGTTGGATCAGGACTGAGGTTGGATCAGGACTTACATTCAGTAAATAAAAAACATGTTCTCCTCAGCAGAGCCAGATCAGGTGCGGGGGCTCTGACCAGGTCCAGTTTAAGCAGGATTACACAGAAGTTTCAAGCTCTGGATCTTAAGTCTGAACCTGGTGTAGGTCCATTTGTCTCAGTTCAGTCCTCTTCTGGAGGAGGATAGTGATGATGATGATGTCTGGTGTCTCACCTGTTCCAGCTCCAGGTGAACCCCTCTGACTCGATCCGTTTCATCAGTTTCTGGTTTTATTTTGTCTCTTTGTCAAACTCGGAGCCTCATGTTGTGATAAAAGATGGAGGAAGACGTGTGACGGGGTGGAACAGTCCAGAACTGGACGTCTGGGACTCTCCTGGTCTCTGATCCAGGATCTGTGTGTCTGCAGCGGGTCACAGATCTGTCTTTGTCTCCGTGGATGTGAGCGCTCTTTCTTCTACAGGGTGGAGGGAACAGGCAGCGCTCACATCTGTCTCAGCTGTCTGCTGGACAAAGGACGAGTGTCTGGAGACAGCTGAGGGGCGGGGCTTAAGCACACCTGCAGGGTCTGTCCTCGCAGGTGTACTGGCTTTAATACAGTGAAAAACATTACAACAGCTGTAAGGGCCTGCTGTTGGGCCGGGGTGGGGGTAAAGTTGTCAACTCTGAGGTTAGGTCCAGGTCCAGGTCCTAGTTTTGGTGTCTGCTCTGTGAGAGGAGGCAGCTCTGTCATTTAATTTCAAACCCAGTAGGAGGCGTCCTGCTGGGTTTGATGCGCTCCTCACCCTCAGGATAATTGGATTAGGCCCCGCCCCCTCCTGTCTGGAAATCAGGTGGATTCAGAAAGGCTGAAACCAACCTGAGGACACTCAGACCTGAACAGTTCTAGTCCTGGTTCCAGTGTGACTCTCTTCATGTACGTGTTCAGCAGACTGCGCTATCTTTAAGGTAAGCTGGGATTTTAAAGCTTCAAGGAGAAGTGCAGGTGTTCTCAAAGCAGAAATGTCAGGCGGAGTTTCTGCAGGTACACTTAGAGCTTTAGTGGGTCAGGTTCTGTTCGTGGTTCGGAGTTCTGTGAGTTCTGATGGGATGAACAGAGCCCGCCGTGTCTGTAAACATGGCGGAGCATGCCTGCTGCTTAAATCTGACGTCTTTTGAACTGACTTTGGTTGGAAGTCTCCCTGCAGGGCTGCAGCGCTTTGATGACTGAACACCTTCTGATATTTGAAGGTCACAGCTTCAAAGGTAGATGTCTCCATGACAACAGGCAGGAAACACATATACGTACACATAAAATGTATATTGATCTGATAATTATATATCGATCCTGCAATATGTGTTTGTGTGTGTGTGTGTGTGTGTGTTTGTGTTTGTTTGTGTCTAAGACTTCCTGCCTGTTTCTCTGCACTTAAAGCTAATCTCCGGTCACATGACTCTTAATCACCATGGGAACGAGCTGACTTTATCTGTGTTATGTAAGACAGGTGTATTATCATCACCATGGCAACCATGACACACTGTTTTCACTGGTGTTTAGATTTAAACTGATCTGGTTTGCACTGACTGAGGTCATCTTCTGAGATTGGAGGCGGGGCCTGAGTCTGATGTGCTCTCTGATTGGTCCTTGTTGATTGTGAAGTTTTCTTTTGGAGGTTTTACAGCTCAGCAGCGGTGTCTGATTTTCAGCCTCCACACAGTGAGGGATTCTGGGTATTTTTCAACATGCAGTCCTCTAACATCCTATTAGCAGGTAGAGATGATGCTATGTACTGGTTGAAAGCTGTTTCCTCAGATTGAGCTGAGAAATGTTACCCACATACTGCTGTATCATGGTCACCATGACAACCAGGTAGGCAGGCGCGTTACTGCAGTCTAACATCCAGACCAAAATAATAAACCAGCCAACAATCAGATCAGTAATCAATCTGATCATCAGCTCATAACTTTAACATTAGTCACCTTCTTCCTCTCCTCTGTCCTCTTTCTTCTCGTCTCCTCTCTTCAGTTCTTGTCTCCTCTCCTCAGACCCAGTGTCCTACTCTCCCCAGTTCCTGTCTCCTCTGTCCTTTTCTCATTTGGCCTTGTGTCCTATGTCTTGTTCTCCTTTGTTTGTGTCTCCTAAGTCCTTGTCTCCTCTGTCCTTATCACCTCTCTTAGTTTTAGTTTGTTTACTTGTTTGTTATTTACATCGTGTCCTAATGTGGACTTGGTTCCACAGCCTGATCTGGGCCAGAACCAGCCTTTCTGTTTCCCGTCACATAGCTTACTTCCTGTCTATTTTATGGACCAGAACCGGTTCTGTTTGTGGCCCATGGTTCTGGACGGTGTTCTGTAGAACAGATGGTAGAACCGGTTCTGTTTGTGGCCCATGGTTCTGGACGGTGTTCTGTAGAACAGATGGTAGAACCGGTTCTGTCTGTGGCCCATGGTTCTGGACGGTGTTCTGTAGAACAGTTGGTAGAACCGGTTCTGTCTGTGGCCCATGGTTCTGGACGGTGTTCTGTAGAACAGTTGGTAGAACCGGTTCTGTCTGTGGCCCATGGTTCTGGACGGTGTTCTGTAGAACAGTTGGTAGAACCGGTTCTGTCTGTGGCCCATGGTACTGGACGGTGTTCTGTAGAACAGTTGGTAGAACCGGTTCTGTCTGTGGCCCATGGTACTGGACGGTGTTCTGTAGAACAGATGGTAGAACCGGTTCTGTCTGTGGCCCATGGTTCTGGACGGTGTTCTGTAGAACAGATGGTAGAACCGGTTCTGTCTGTGGCACATGGTACTGGACGGTGTTCTGTAGAACAGATGGTAGAACCGGTTCTATCTGTGGCACATGGTTCTGGACGGTGTTCTGTAGAACAGTTGGTAGAACCGGTTCTGTCTGTGGCCCATGGTTCTGGACGGTGTTCTGTAGAGCCGGGCCAGCCGCAGCTATTTCCTTTTCAGGTCACATGACTCCAGGTTCAGGTGAAGGTGGAAACAAAGTGAAGTCTGTGTTGGGCTTCGTTCACGTGCACAGCTCCACCTTCAGGTCAGCTGACAAGGATGCAGCAGCTGATTGGTCGGCAGAGGTTGTTGTAATCTGATTGCTTCATCTCCTTAGTGCAGATTATACACACACTCACACACACACACACACACTCTTAATGACATGTAAAGGTTCGGTGAAGCTTTTTCAGACAGTGCGATGATGATGAGGAGAACTCTTCATCATGATCAACCAGCTGATCGATCAGAATCCGCCGCCTCTTACTCAGATCTGACCTTAGATCCGCTTCCTATTCAGAATCCAGGGTATATTGTTTTTAGAGCGAGGCATTCGAGGCATGCAGGAACTCTAATGCTTCTCCCTGATTAGTCCTTCCCCCTCCTTCCTGCTCCAACCTGTGAATCACCTGCTGATCTGGGATCTGGGAAGCTCTCCCTCCTGAACCTTCGTGTCAGATAAAGGTGGATCAACAGGAATCTGAAGAACCTGTCATCATGTTCTGACTGTTCTCTGATCAGCTGATCTCTACAGAGAGCTCAGAACCACAAACACAGAGAACACGTTTGGTTGAAACACCACCACTGCTCAGCAGCGCCCCCTGCTGTTTGCCTCCATGTTCATCCTCTTAACCTTAAGTCCATCTTGTGTTCTTAGACATCATCAGTGAAAACCAAAACTCCTAAACCAGCTTAATTTCTCTCTCTTTTTCCAGGAAAAAAAAGACACATCTGCAGATATTTACAGCAGCATATTCAAACATAAATATGAGGTGGAACCAGAGTCGGTTCTAAGGAGACTGTCTGAGCAGTTTTATCCTTTCATCACAGTCTGAACCCTCTTAGATAAACTTTCTCTTAGTTCTAGTTCTCCTATTCCTGAAGACTAGCTGAGAAGTACTTGAGAAGCTGTTTTTCCTTTCGTTTATCCTGAGGAGTTTGAGCCTGTTTAGGTTGCTAAATACTTGTGATTCTGCATTTAGATGGGTGGATGGATGGATGGATGGATGGATGGATAGATGGATGGATGGATGGGTGGGTGGATACCAGAACAATGAAAAGGTTTCTTGCAGTTGGAGAACCTTTAAGAGGGTTTAAAGAAGTGGTCAGATATGAAAAGTTTCTTTAGGTGGAACCGTGAACAGTCCTGAGGGGTTTTGATGCCTGTAGAACCGCCGTCATGACGACACGTTGGGGATGAAGAGCTCTGTTGTTTCTCCTCAACAGTCAGATGTTGTCGTTCTGAGAAGCTACGCCACCCCTCCCCCGAGACACTCTGTGACAAAAACAAACAAACCCAGAACCAGATGCTGATCTCAGATCAGCCCAGTCTAAAACTGCCTGAGCTTCATCATCATCATTCTAAGCTTCATCAGGATGAAACTGAATTAAATAATATATGTCCTCATTTTGGAAAAAAAAACACCTTCCTGTGTAAACCACCTCACCTGTCCTCACCTGTCCTCACCTGTCCTCACCTGTCCTCACCTGTCCTGCTGATAGGAAGTGAGTGAGGGAGAATAAAGTAATTTTTGGTAGATTTAGTTTACCGCTTTCTAAAATCAGCTTCTCTTACTGAGATATTGCCGACTTCGGATTTTTAATGTAAGGTTAAATCTTTGTTGTTTATGTGTGAATGCATCACAGAATTAAGGCCTAACTGTATTCCAGTTAGTATTAAATGACATATTTACTCTATATTACTTAAATATTGTAATTTTATCATTAAAATCATATAAATAACTAGTATAAGAGGTATCAATATTTCAGTTTCAAGCCGCACATCACTACCGCCGGTTTCCTGCAGACCACAACTAAAAGACATAGACCTTGTGCAGAGTCGACTATATCCATCAACAGAGAGGTATTTTTCTCTATAAAGTCCAATGGACGTTGCTGTACGCGTCACATTGGTAGAGTTGTACATAATTAGAAAATTGCAAATTTCATTTCATTTCAATATTACATTAAATAAACATTAATACCATTTAATCAAGCTATGGAGCATTTACCTTTAAAATAAAAAATCTGGTGGTTATCCTGCAGGTGGTGAAACGTATTGGATGTATTTCCCTCTTTTCTCTGCAACTTTTTTATGTCATAATTTACAGGCAGGTGAGCCGTCCTCCACAGTGACACCTTCGTCTTCTTTTTCTATAACCAAAAGAAAGCCCGTTTTGCCAGCTTTGGATGGCAAAGCTTAACCTTGACCTCATTTTTTGCTGTGTTCTTGAAGGAGTTAAAACAAACTTTTTGTTGGTCTTTAGTTCTGTGTTTTTGTTCTTTATTAGCATCACATTTCACAGAGCCACGCACTTTGTACCAGAATCCGGCAACAGTGACGTTTGGTAAACTGATGCCACCTAGTGGTGGTTGTAACTCATTATAGGTGCTTGTTAAACCAAAACAGTTGCATAAACTATTACATTTTTTCCTATTAAATGATTATTTATAAATTTGACAATTACTACGCAACCCTAGTTTTTATTACTGTGTTGAATAATTTGTAAGTAAATAACATTTGTAGGTTTTTGTAGGAGAAGCCGGGACAACGCCCTCTGCTGGTGCAACATGACAGCTTCATTTCTAGAGTTGTTTACTGTCCTCATTCATCAGTGTAAGATCTTCTTCCTCATCTTTGTCATCCTAAATTATCCATGAGCTCTCTGTCCCTCCTCTGATCCCTCCTTCCATAACTCCTCCTCTACTCGTTCTCCCCTGATCCCTCCTGTCAAACTCCTCCTCCTCCTCAGTTTTGAACCTTCAGCTCTGTTGTTACATCTGGACTGCTCATGTGGGATGTTCAGGTGTCTTTAAAGCTGCTGGATTTCTTTAATTGTTGTGTTGGGAATAATTTGGGATCTGATGGGATATCAGAGGAGCTTCTGGCGTAGTCTGGCTGGAGGAGGAGGAGGAGACGTGGCTGTGGTGAGGTGTTCATGTTCGAAGGAGGAGGTGAAGATCTCCTTCATCAGGGACGAGTGGCAGCTCAGACGAATGTTTATACGGCGCCGGTCTGGTGAGTCTCTGCTGGGTTTTTAATTATGAAACAGTGAAACAGGTCAGTTTCAGGTTCAATCCCCACTTCTTCTTCATCCTGAAGCAGCAAGCAGGAAAGTTTCAGATTTTCTTTTGTCACTCAAACATCTCAGTGGGTCAGATGAAGTCTGGTTCTTTAAACGTTCTAGTTCTGCAGCTGGTTCTGTTTATGAGTGAGGGCTCCACTTCCTGTCTCTGAAGCTGTTGAAGTTTAAATCTAAACTGAGCTGTGATTGGTCCACAGCTCTCTTATCATGTCCATAAAGTCACTCCTTTCCCACAGGGTCAGTGAACGCCTCATGCTTCCTGCTGGCAGAAGGCCAGACAGCTAACGGACGGAGTGTTTTCATTCAAACACTCCTGCTGCAGACCAGGACCTGGTCTGTGTGGGACATGGTCTGTGTGGGACCAGGTTTGTATGTGGGACCAGGTCTGTGCGTGGGGCCCAGACTGTCTGGGACCAGGTCTTTGTGGAACCAGGTCTGTGTGTAAAAGATTCTGTGTGGGACCAGGTCTGTGTGTGGGACTGGGTCTGTATGTGGGACCAGGTTTGTATGTGGGACATGGTCTGTGCGTGGGACATGGTTTGTGCGTGGGGCCCAGACTGTCTGGGACCAGGTCTTTGTGGGACATGGTCTGTGTGGGACCAGGTTTGTATGTGGGACCAGGTCTGTGCGTGGGGCCCAGACTGTCTGGGACCAGGTCTTTGTGGGTCCAGGTCTGTGTGTAAAAGATTCTATGTGGGACCAGGTCTGTGTGTGGGACTGGGTCTGTATGTGGGACCAGGTTTGTATGTGGGACATGGTCTGTGCGTGGGACATGGTTTGTGCGTGGGGCCCAGACTGTCTGGGACCAGGTCTTTGTGGGTCCAGGTCTGTGTGTAAAAGATTCTGTGTGTGGGATGAGGTCTGTGCGTGGGACCGGATTCAACACAAGTCTGGTCCCATGCAAACAGCCAGTCCCAGACAGACTTGGTCCCATAACTGTCTGGGACCTGACTTGTGTTGGACCTGGTTTGTCTGGGACTGGGTCTGTTTGGGACTGGGTTTATGTGGAATTTGTTCTATGTTGAACCCGGTCTGTGTGAGATCAGGTCTGTGTGGAACTTGCTGTGTGGGACCAAGTCTGTCTGGGACCTGGTCTGTGTGGGACCAGGTCTGTGTGGAACCTGCTATGTGGACGGTGTTGGACCCTCATCACAAGCATCCAACATTTAAACATGTAAACATTTAAAATCCCTTCCAGCCAATCAGAAACACCCACACAGATAAATGAACCAATCAGCAGCCACCATAAAGACAAACTTCTGCCCACTCTCACAGATGTCTCAAACACATCACATGACTTTCGATGTTAGAGACCTGAAGTTTGGGCTCAGTTCTGATTATCAACTAAAACCTGGCATCTCTGGTCCACCATGTTAAACAGTAGAAGTCAAAGAGGAGATCAGGTCCTAGTCCGAGTACTTCTTCACGTGTTGGCTCAGTACAGTCTTTAGTTTTTCATGTCGCTTGTTCTTCATCAACCAGAACAGTTTGATGTGCTTGAGTTGTTTGTTGTGTGGGAATTTAAAGTTCAGCTGACTGGACCTCAGGTGTGTCAGCAGGTGTGTCAGCAATTGTGTCAGCAGGTGTTTGTTTCAGCAGGTGTGTCAGATAACTAAAAAATGTGTGAATAGTTCCTCTTATCTCACTCATAATCATCAACAGTCAGTGAATGCCTCATGGGTCTGTACTGTGTTTCTCAGGTGGACGCTCAAGTGGACTCTCGGTGCCTCTGCTCTTCAGATATTTGTCTGAACTGTTAGCGGATGGCGGTATGTTCACCGGCCTCAAACCACCGCCGTCTGTCTCAGATTTCATACTCCAATCAGAATCTGATCAGGAGAATCACTTGGTGTTAATGATCCAATCAGAACGCTTCGTGGTGATTAAACTGAATCAGTCTGTACAAATCCTGCTGCTGGGCTGTGATTGGTTGATTAGATGATGATGTCCACAGTTTGACAAATCTTTATTTAAAACATTGTTTTACCATCTGAGAAGAAATCAGAGAAAAGATGAAACAAATCTCTGATGTGGGTTATTTGAAGTCAGGGGTGTCAAACTCATTCAGGAGCCACATAAAGCACAATTAAAACTCCAGTGGGCTGGACCACCTAATAATAACAAAAGAAAAGTTCACGTACTTTATCAACATGTTTACATTTAACAAACTATCCTTTTAGAAAACTTTATAAAAAAATGTAAAATTCCTTGAGAAAAAATAAAGTGCAGTTTTAACAATATTTTGCATGTTTTTTATTTACATATTTTATCCACATACTTCATTTAATAATTTTTTAATAGATATACTCTATTTATTTTATACATAGAAATATATAGGATTGCATTTATATTTGTATACACAAACATATATATGTTTATAAATTTATATATATATATATATATATATATATATATATATATATATATATACCCACATGTTTATAGTTTATATAAAATTAATAAATTCTGTAAAATCTTAATACATTTAATTAAGATGATATAATTTAAGACTATTTTTATTATATAAATCATGTACTTAAATTAGATCAATCTAAAAATCATTAAATTCCAGATATCTGAAACTGAGAAATACAGTATTTCACTTTGTAGTTAAAATAAGTTTTATAGATGTAGAAGTTATTTTAAATTGGCATACGTGTACATTTGCATGTGTATTATAATCCTGACCACCTAAACTCTCTCACCTCATAAAACAAACTGCACTCAGATCTATTAAGTAAGAAAGATAGAAAACTGGAAATGTTTTACCTTTAAACTAGGGCTGTCAGATGATTAAAAGGTGTAATCAGATTAATCACAGCTTTAAAATTAATCAATCATCAGATTAATCACCATTCGTGACTCTGTCTGAAATTTGCCCGTTTTTACTGTATCAACAGAACGAGGTAATGCTACAAATATTTACTGTTGGCTGACCTTCTCTTGGGTAAACATCAGATGTCCAAGGGTCAGTAAATGCAGCATGTAATGTACTTCTATGTTTTAAATCATTTCTACCATGTTCTAGATCATAATTCAGAATTCATCTCACCAACCGTCTCCATGGTGATAATTTCTGTCATAAAACCAGCAGATGTGGCGACTGAGTTTAAACAGCCAACATTGATGGAGAAACTCTGATAAAACAGTTTTTTCTTTTTACCACTGAAGTGTGAGTGTTTGTGCAGCAGTAATAAAAGTCCTACAGCAGCAACATCCAAAGTAAAGAACCTGCTGATAAAATACATCACTGGCTGTTTTACACGTTGCTCTTCACGTTTTTACGTTAGATGATCACTTTAGTTGTAATAATCAGTTCAATATTTCATAAAATCTAGACCTAAAAAAGGTCTCATTTGTGCCCCCCTTTTCCTGGTCAGTGCTGCTGCCTGGCCCCCCATCAGAACTTTTCTAGACCCGCCCCTGCATTTCTGAAGTATAAACCCTGTCTACCACCAGCCAGATACTGTGTTAGAGAAGGTCCTGCCAAAAACAATACTTTGTGGTAAATATGTGACGGTGTGAACCATGAACCGCTAGTTTCCTCCTTCTCAGTTGAACCTAAACGCAACAAGAGAGAAAAGCCGATCAGCTGATCATCGACACCCGTCATGATCCAAAGAACAATCTGAGAGGAGAGGGAGGAAGCAGCTGCTGCACAAACAGAGACGATCAGAGATCCTCTAGAACAGACATGTTGGTGCAAAACACAGGATAAGTAAAAATAAATATAAACAGGAAAAGTCCAGTGGTGGGACCTTCTCACTGGGAAAAGAGTGGATGTTAAAACTCCCTCATTCTCCATGGGGGTGACGTCCATGGGTTGCTCCATTAATGTTGTGTTTATTCTCAAATCTAGCCATAGAGGCAGCCGGCTCATCTTTTCCATCTGGCGTCTTTGTGGCCCACCGTCATAACAGAGAAATAATGGCTGTATGAGGCACACATGCATTAACTGTGTTAACAATATTAACATAAATTAGTTACCGCTGGTAACCCGTTAAATTAAACAGAAAAAAATAAAACCTCATGTGGACAAATTTGTAATTGCAGTTACTTTCATTTAAAAATCACAGTTAATATTCTCTGTGTGATTTTCACATTTACCAAATTCATCCCGCGGGACCCACAGTGAACCCTCCAGTGGGCTGGTTTTGGCCCCCAGGCCATGAGTTTGACACCCCTTTTTTAATGTTGTCTCAGTGATGCAGCAATGACAACATCACACTGTTCCCATCCTCAGAGTCTCCCCGCCTGTCCACCGCCTCCATCAGCAGTGATGAGCGCGCTCCATCGGCCTCGCCCTCCGACTCCACCGACCTGAAGGGTTCGGGCCGGCGCCCGGTGAGCCTCATCTCCACCCTGTCCTCAGGTTCCGGATCCTCCAGAGACGATAACCTCACCCCTCACCAGCTGTCTGGGGCATCCTCTGACACCGACCTGAACCAGAACCTGAGTCCTGCGAAGGGCTCTTCGGACAAGCCCCCAGCCAGCCCCCAGCCTGACAGGAAGGGGCGGAGCTTTGTTCACAACAAGAACAACAACAACAAAGCGTGGACGACAAGCCGGGCCTCGACCTATCGGCAGCAGCCCTTCATCAGTGGCACAATGGCGCCGAACCCTCAGCTGACCTACCTGGACCGCGTTGTCATGGAGATCATCGAGACGGAGAGGATGTATGTCAGAGACCTGCGCATGATCGTAGAGGTGAGTCAGTGGACGCCTCTTTATTATGTCCAAAAGAGTACTGAGTCCAGGTCAGAGGACACAGGCCCCAGATCAGGACCCAGAACCCAGACCAGAAACCAGGACTAGACCTATATCATGTCCCAGATTAGCATCAGATCAGCATCTAGATCAGAACATAAATCAAGAGGTTGATCAGGACCTAGTGGAGGAACCATATCAGGACTCGGGACGTTACCCGGATTATGACCTAGATGACCGTGGCCTAGATCAGGGTCTCAAGTCAGGTCTCGGGTCATGACTCAGGTCAGGACTTGGGTTAGGGGAAGCTCCTAATGTCAGCACCTCATTGTCACAGTTAAGACAGATTACCTGTTTATGTAACAGTCAGGATCACTGAGAGACCTGAATCCTGAAAAAAGACCTGAACCATGAACACAGACCTGAACATACAAGTTTAAATATAAATGATCTTCAAGATGATGAAGGTGTTTAATGATGTAAAAAAATGAAAATGAGAGCTCAGCTGATAAGGTAATCAGATTACACTTGTGTTGATTAGTGAGATTATTCTGCCCCCTGCTGCAAGAACCAGGTGTGACCGACCACACAATTTGTTGTTCTAATCTGGCCTCATATTACGTTTTTTTTCTCTTCCTCCTCCTTCTCCTCCTCCTCCTGCAGGATTACCTGGCCCACATCATTGATCAGTCTGATCTGTCAATCCATCCTGAGCAGGTCTGCGCTCTCTTTGGAAACATTGAGGACATCTATGAGTTCAACAGGTGACAAATAAAACCTTTCATGTCTCAGCAGAACGCTTTTCTGTAAAGTTTCCTCTGCATTAACTAGGAGTCCGAGGGTGAGTTTGTTTATTAGACCAGTGCAGCCTGGCTGCACGGTTTGGGTGGAGTCAGCATCCACAGCCCAAAGTTACAGAACCACCATCCCAAAAATAAAATTATGTTTATAGAAAACACTAAAAGTCAGATTAATGATTAAATGTGCAGTAAAGAGAAAAGTTCTTAATGTTTTTAACACGGCAGGATGAGGTTTCCCTAACGTCGTCATGGTTACAATGTTTTGCTTTCACAGTGAACTGCTGCAGGATCTCGACATGTGTGACAACGACCCTGTCGCCATCGCCAGGTGCTTCGTCATGAAGGTGAGGATGAAGTTTAATGATGATTCCCGATTAAAGTGTGTCTGTAGTTGTCAGTGTGTCCTACCTCATCTGATCACATCTGTTCACACCTGTCCTGTTTTCATTTTGCTTTTGTTTTGTTTCAGAGTGAATACTTTGAGATCTACACGCAGTACTGCACCAACTACCCAAAGTAAGTCCTGACCAGAGCTGGACTTCACAAAGTTTTTTCAAGCACCCCAGTCTTTGTTTCACACACACACACACACACACACACACACACACACACACACACACACACACACACACACACACACACACACACACACACACACACACACACACAGTTTAAAAAAAAGACCTGTTCACACCTGATTTTAAACTGTTTACATCAGCTGTTCACTTCTGTTTTCCAGCTGTTCACTTTTGTTTTCCAGCTGTTCACTTTTGTTTTTCAGCTGTTCACTTCTGTTTTCCAGCTGTTCACTTTTGTTTTCCAGCTGTTCACACCAGGTTTCCCCCTGTTCACTTATGTTTTCCTGCTGTTCACACTTGTTTTCAAGCTGTTCACAGCAGGTTTCCTGCTGTTCACTTTTGTTTTCCAGCTGTTCACAGCAGATTTCCTGCTGTTCACTTCTGTTTTCCAGCTGTTCACACCTGGTTTCCTGCTGTTCACTTGTTTTCCAGCTGTTCACTTCTGTTTTCCAGCTGTTCACTTCTGTTTTCCAGCTGTTCACTTTTGTTTTCCAGCTGTTCACACCAGGTTTTCCCCTGTTCACTTATGTTTTCCTGCTGTTCACACTTGTTTTCAAGCTGTTCACAGCAGGTTTCCTGCTGTTCACACATTTCAACCTGATAAATACTTTTCATACCTTAGTTACCGCTAATACTCCTTTCACAAATATTTGCTTACTGATGAGACCCATTTCTTGCTTATACATGTTCATAACCCATTTGCATCATCCGCGTCACACCTTTCCCTGTTCCCGCCTGTTGCAGCTCGGTGGCGGCACTTACGGACTGCATGAGAAATAAATCTCTGGCCAAGTTTTTCCGGGACCGCCAAGCATCGTTGAAGTGCTCGCTGCCTCTGGGTTCACATCTGCTCAAACCTGTTCAGAGGATCCTCAAATATCACCTTCTGCTCCAGGTACAAAATCAACACATCTTAACCTCGCTAACACCTGAACCTGAAACTGTTGGACATGCAGAGAGCCAGAGAAGTGACTGTTCTTAGTTTCCTTTCAGGTTTTAAAACAGAAAGAATATGTAAAATATTCAGATTTTATTTTGTTAGGTACTGTGTAACACCTCTAAATCAACTTTATTTATGAGGCGCATCTAAAATTCAGAGGTTTACCTGAGTGCTTTACAACATAAAACATGTAGTAAAACACAAAAACAAAAATGAACCTTTAAAATGTAAAAACACAAAATAAATACAATGCTATAATAATAGAATAAAAAGTAGAGGTAGAGAGAAGATGAAATTAATGTTATCTAGTTTAAGAGCAATAACAGTAAATGAGGAACCCCCCTTAAGGTTTAGCCTGAATCTTGGTACCCCTAAGAAGCCCTGATTTAAGGGATCTTTGTGGCTCATTTGAAGGCTCCAAACCATTTAATGATTTAAAAACTTATAATAAAACCTTTCAAACCAATCCTCAGCCTGACAGGGAGTCACTGCAGGGAGCTGAGGAGTGGAGTAATGTGGTCACATTTCCATCTTTAAAAGCTGAGTGGCTGCATTCTGGACCATAAAAAGAACCAAGTCTTGACTGTTGAATGCCCCTGTAAAGGGAGTTTCAGTAGTCCAGATGCAAAAAATAAATAAATAAATAAAAGTGTAAATGACCCTCTTGAATTCATTAAAAGATTTTTAAAGGGTTTTGTTTTTGCAAGTGATATAAGATTTAAAAAGCTAGCTTTTTCACATTGTGTGCTTAAAGGCAAAGATCAGCTGTATTGGCAGGGACATTGAGACAATAACTTCCTCCCGGCATCCCAGTAGGTTGGTGAATGAGTTATTGGAATGTTTTTCTTCTTTTTTACTGGAACATAGATGTGAGTATTATCAGTATAAAAATGGTATGAAATGTTATATCTGTTAAAATTGTTCCCAAAGGTAGCATGCACTATGAAATTATTAATGGTACAAAAATGGACTCTTGCGGAACTCCGCATGAAATAGAAGCTTTGTCAGAAAAATTTCTACCAGTCAAATAAAACTCAAACCAGTCCAAAACTGGTTCCAGTTTGTGATTAAATCTCCAGGATTCTGTCTCCTGTATGAAGATGGTTATTTAATCTATAGCTTGTGTTCATGATGGCCAGGAAATTGCGAAGCATTTTAACCCAGAGGAGGAGGGTTATGAGGTGGTGGAGGAGGCCCTGTACACCATGACGGGGGTGGCTTGGTATATCAATGACATGAAGAGGAAACACGAACATGCTGTCAGACTGCAGGTCAGATTCTTTGTTTATTTAAAGACTTTCAGACGACTACATAATTTATTCTCTTGTTCAGACATAGAAGTAAATTAAAAGCCAGCAGCGTGAAGCTGGATCTGATGTTTGTCTCTCTTTAGGAGATCCAGTCACTACTGCTGAACTGGAAAGGTCCTGACCTCACCACGTTCGGAGAGCTGGTTCTGGAGGGAACCTTCAAGGTTCATCGTGCCAAAAATGAGAGAACGCTCTTCCTGTTCGACCGCATGCTGCTCATTACCAAACGTCGCGGAGAGCACTACATCTACAAGACACACATCTCTGTAAGCGTCAAAGAATAAATCAAACAAGGTTTCAAGCAGCCGCTGGAGGTTTTATGTCTCTGTGTGGTTTCAGTGCTCCACTCTGATGCTGATCGAAAGCTCCAAAGACTCTCTGAGCTTCAGCGTCACACATTACAAACACCTCAAACAGCCTCACACTGTCCAGGTGGGTCTGCCATGTCTGCTTTTCTAATGAAGCATGTGTGAAGAACTCAAGTCTCTGCTGGAAATAGTGAATAATCATCATCCTGAACTGGGAGAAAGTCAGGAACAGAAACATGAACCATCCAGGATCCATCTGGATTCTGTTTTCTCTTCCAGGCAAAGACGGTGGAGGAGAAGAAGCTGTGGGCTCATCACATCAAACGGATCATTCTGGAAAACCACCAGGCCATCATCCCACAGAAGGTCAGGACCAGTAACACCAGTAGAGACACCAGTAGTATCAGTTCACACACCAGTAACACCAGTAGGGACACCAGTAACACCAGTAGAGACACCAGTAGAGACACCAGTAACACCAGTAGAGACACCAGTAACACCAGCAAATCCAGTGACAGAACCTTGGTTTTGTGTTTCAGGCTAAAGAGGCGATCCTGAAGATGGATTCTGTCGGTCAGTAGAAACTTCATCTGGTTGTTGTTGTTGTTTATAACGTTATTATTGTTGTTGATCATGTTTATCATGGTTTTTTTTATTGTTATCATGTTTATGTTGTTGTTGTGTTGTTGTTACGTATCATGTTGTTGTTGTTTATCATGTTGATCTTGTTGTTTCCACCTGCAGACCCTTGCCGGTATCGTTACAGTCCCGAGCGTCTGAAGAAGTCTCATTCCTCTCAGTCTGATGAGTTTCTCCGAGACGCTCGTCAGGGCCGCAGACATCCTGGTAACTACTCACATCAACCTGCTGATTGGTCACTATTGATTATTTATCATGTTAATATTTACATGTGTTCTGATTTGTTTTGTTTTTTTTTCTCACCTGCAGAAAAAATCCTGAAGAGCAACAGAGGTAAAATATTTTGTTATTGAATGTTTTATTTTCCAGTCGGCACGAAACTTGTGAGACGTTCTGCTGCATTCAGGACGCTCGGACATCTGAGTTTTACTCACGTGGTTGTCCTGTGAGCTCCGTCAGAGGGAAACCTGACTAGATCTGCTCTGAGATCTTTTTTTGCTGATTACTTTAAATACAAATTTTTGCAGACCAAACATTTTGCATATTTACCTTCTGATGAGTGATGTTCTGTTCTAACGTTTGCTGTCTGTGTTTAACCAATCACATCATCCGTTCTTCTGCTGCTGCCTCTCCTGATGGACTCTCAGCATCTCTGGAGGTAAGAAACAGATTTTATCCACCCTAACTGGGCTCCCTGAAGTGTAGAGATGGCGATGATGTGATGCAGTAAATAGACAGATGTGATGCAGCTTCAGTTAGCTGCAGAACAGAAACAAGATGAGCAGTGTTTGGCGTCCTGCAGCACTCGGACAGTGAGGTCACGTTACCGGACAACGAGCGCTCGCTGCAGCCCGCCAGCAGCAGCAGCACGCTGGGATCTGATGTCGAATGTGTCACCCACGAGGAGGACCAGGAGGAGGAGGGGGAAGAGGAGCTCCACAGCAGGAAAGACTCAGTGATCTGTAGTGAAGAAGAGGAGGAGGAAGAGGCAAGGCGGTTGGATAAATTTCTGCTGGAGGCCGAGCAGGTAGACGACTTCACCAGCTCTGTGCTGGCTGCCATCTCCTGCTGGCAGTACTCGGTCCAGGCCTTTCTTTCCTCCGCGGGGACGGTGAGGGTCTCTGCTGCCAGCTTGGTTGTCATGACGCTCTGCTCCACCTGCTCCATAACACACTAAACGGATAACAGCCGTAACTCCAGCTGCTCTGGGCTTGATGTGCGAGCTAACAGCAGGCGAGCTGCATGAGGACAGGGTGACCGTGTGGTTCTGTCTTCATCCACAAATAAGATGTCTCAGTGAGACCGTCTGGAACATGGTTCTGGTTAAAGTTTACAGACACTCATCATGGACATGAACAGCTTTTGGTGGTTTTCTGAATCGGCGCCGGGTCAAATAAAACTGACTTTGTGTCTACAAGTTCAACTGTTCCTTGAACACAGCGTGATGGTGGGGCTGGTTCTGAGCATGATGTTCCTCCTCAGATCTGGACTGTGAGCCCTGTAGACTTCACACAGCGCTGAATCAGTAGGTCCGGGTAGTTCTGTTAGACTTTCTGGAATTTTCTGCACCACTGATTTCATCGTCTTAGAGGTTGGGGTTACATTTCACTTCTATCAGCACTGATTTCAGAAAACCAACCACACTTTAAAACCTGCAAATATGTTTTCTTATTCATAAAAAATTAATGTCTTTCACGTCCATGTGGAGAGCAATAAGCACCCGACCAGAACCATGTATTAGTTCTTGCATTTCAGCCTGGATCAGGTGGATCAGGTAGCTTTGCACAAAGACTGGAACCAGCCTGCTCTCAGTCTTTAGCCACTTTTATCTGGAAGGGACCGCAAATGGTTTTATTACCAGTTCCAGTCTCAGAGAGTGGCTGACATCTAAGAGGAGCTAATGTTCCTGTTTAGCTTATCCTCCTGGTTAGCTAATGTTCATCCTGGTTAGTTAATCTTCCCGTTTTGCTGACACTCCTGATCAGCTTACGCTACTCGTTAGCTAATGCTCACGGTTAGTTTGCACTTCTTTTTACTCAATGCTCCAGGTTAGTTTTTGCTCATGGTAAGCTTTTCTCGAGGTTAGCTAATGTTCCTGGTTAGCTGCCACTCGTGGTTGGCTAACGTGTGGAATTCCACCAGGTTCAGTCCTGGTTCCCTTGTAGTTTCTCTGTCAATGTGTCTGCTTGATGATGATAGCGGGAAACTTTAGATTAACTGTGAGATTAAGGGAAGTGAAACTCTGGTTTTAAGAAAAGACTAACCGAAGTTTTAAAAAACCCAAACAGACCTTGGTAAAACTTTTTCAGGGTTTTACTGATGTCGGCAGCAGATTTAATTCATAATCCCTGAAGTCAAAGCGTCTTGTTTTTGAACAGCAGCTTCCAGTCTTCATGCTAAGCTAACATGTGGCTGGACATCTCTGTGGAAACTTAGAGGAAACTCCTGCTTCTAGAGAAGTTCACCAGGACTTTCCAAAATCTGCTTCTGATGGCTGATTTTAGTGACTTTCATGGCTTTTTTGCATCCAGTTTAAATGTCTTTTTGTTTCTTTTAAACCTTCAGCTTTAATTCAACTTTTGCAGGTTGTGTTTAGTTAAAGCAGAAGTTTGCTGTTGCCTTTAAAGATTTAGTTGCATTGTGGATTTTCTTTGCATGTGTGGTGCGAGACTGCAAAACAGGATTATCACCGAACTCTTCAGGTTGTTGTTCCTGTCTGTAATAAAGAACCGGTTCACACAGAACATCACATTGTCCTGTTTCCACGTGTTCCATCAAGATTAGTGAGGTGATCAATATAAAACTGAACTGGATATAGTTTTCGAGGTTTGATGTGATTCATGTGATATGAACTAAAACTCTAAAGACTTAGAAAACAGGACTTTGACTCTGAGGACAAACTTGATCTCTGAGTGAAGAGGTTCTTTAGCTGTTAGAAGAACTGCAGAGTTTTTTTTTCTGTTCACAATAAAGTTTTTATTGAACATCATTTTCTTCTTTGAAGGAGGCAGAGAGACACAGCCTGTCCTCAAACAAAGAAAATGGACGACATTTTGAAGATGATAAGCCAAGTGGAACCGAATCAACACCTGAGCAGGTAAGTAACATGTTTGAAATCGTCCTGATGTCTGACATCTCTTCAAGTGTGGCTCTGAGTTACAGTCCTGATCCAAAGTACTGATTCATAGTTCTGATCCAGTACCACAGACCTGCTGTCTGGTCCAGGTTTCAGGCCTTCATGTCCTGGTTCTAAATATTTGTCAAACATTTTTTCTTATACAGGAATCTGCAGATGAGCTAAGACAGAAGACATCCCAACAGACTAAAGACTCTGAACAAGAATTGTCCTCTGATTTTGGGCCTTCCAGGATCTCAGAGTCTCTGCCTAAGTTGGATGATCTAAAACCAGAACCATCCTCTGCCACACCTGATTCAGATTCAAAGACCCTGAGCAGTGGAGAGTCCTCCGAGGATGAGGACGACAACCGGGAAGCAACGGAGGTGGAGAGTGTCTCTCCCAGCATCCTCCCATCCTCGGTCCTGGACAAAGCCAGCGCCATCGCTCAGCACTTCACCAGCAGCATCAAACGAGCCAGCCAAAGTCAGGACGATGCCCGTTCCCTTGGCTGTTCGTCGCCACGATTACCAAGCAGGACCGGTAGCAGCCTCAGTCTCAGTGCAGAATCCGCCGACCGACCACCGCGGCTCAACAGTATCTCTTCAGATCCTCCAGAGACCTTCACTGGGACGGACCTGACCCTGATATCTCCTCGGGACGACAGCCTCTTTGATCCAGACCGAATCATTCGGCGAAGACGGGACTCTACCCTGTCTAAGCAGGACCAGCTGCTTATTGGAAAGATCAAGACTTACTACGAGAACGCGGGGAATCAGGACGCCACCTTCAGTCTCCAGCGGAGGGAGAGTCTGACGTACATCCCGACTGGACTGGTCCGGAGCTCAGTCAGCCGCTTCAACAGCATCCCGAAGGACAAGACCTCACCCCCTGATCTGGACCCAGATCTGTCTGCAAATACCGGTGGCCGCATGGTCTCCAGTCACTCTCTGGACTCTCTGAAGTCAGATCCTGGAGACCGCCCCAGGTCCAGGTCTCACAGCATTCATGACGGTCTATATAAGGACGAGGAGTTTAGACCTTCCTCTGATATGATCAAGGTGTGGCAGGCGATGGAGCGACAGATCAGTCAAAGCAATGCAAAGTTCTCCAGAGCACCCGGCGGCAGCTTCTCTGACCCAGATGGTGGAGCGCGGGACCTAAGCACCATCACAGAGGACACCACAAGTCCTTCACCCCTCAGAACCCAAACCTCGGGTCTGAGCCGGACAGGAAGTCTGAAAAACTCCCTGAGAGTGTTTGGAGAGGAGGCTGTGGTCCTCACAGCCACAATACCACGAGTCGCCCAGCTGAGGGCCGAGGCAGACAGGGGGAGAACCATCGATGTCTCAGACCAGCTGGACCAAGTGGACAAGGAGACCAGTATAGTCCGCCATCTGGCCCGCCAGTATAGCCAGCGGATCAAAACCAGTAAACCTGTGGTCCGACAGCGAAGTCAGGCATCCCTGACCAGTAAGAAGAGCCTGGCCTGTGTGTTGGAGGAGAAGGAGAGTTCAGGTACTGAACTAGAACCGACCCACTGCTCATCACGTCCAGCATGTTCTGATTCTGACCCGTCTTTTATATCACATTCTTTTTATCTAACATTAATGTCACATTCAGTAAGTTTATTGTTCATGTTGATATAGAGTTTATGTTGTGTAATTCAGATACACAGAAACTTTCAGCTCTGGTTTTACTGGATTTGAGAGCTGCCTTTGATACAGTAGACTGCCACATGTATGCCACAAATATGGATACATGCTTCTCAAAGACCCATAAAATAAAATATGGGGTTCCCCAAGGATCAATTTTAGACCCAATAATTTTGAATTTGTGTGTGTTTCCTCTTGGGGAGACGCGACGTTGATTTTCACAGCTATGCTGATGATACACAGCTTTACATTGCCATGTCTCAGGATGACCTGGAGCCAGGCAAATTTTTAGTATTTTAGATATAAAGTCATGGATAGCAGAGAATTTCTTAAGGACAAAACCAAAGTTTTAATTATTGGTCCTGAAAGCAAGAGAGAGATCATTTTACCCAAACGGCACAATTTTAAAACCTCCTCAGTTTGTGAGAAATTTGGGTGTTCATTTTTACTGAGCTGGATTTTATTCCGCATATTTGGAATGTCTCAAAGACAGAATTTTATTATCTTAAGAACATTACCAGAGTCCACCCCTTTCTCTGTCTTGCAGCACAGAGATGTTGATGCATGCTTTTATCGCCAGTAGAACAGATTATTGCAACGTCCTGCTCTTTGGTCTTCCTAAAAAGAGTATTTCTAGTTTACAGTTATTCCAAAATTCAGCTGCAAGTTTTCTGACAAGGCCCAGAGGACATGAACATATTACACTAATTTAGAAATTACTGCATTGGCACCCCGTGCGTTTCAGGATTGATTTTAATTTTTTTTTTTTTTTTTTTTTTTTTTTAATTAATTTATAAGTGTCCCTGAAAAAGACCCTGAGGTCTTCTGGTATCGGTCTTATTTGCCCCCAAAGTTCGAACCAAAACCTCCAGCGGGACCTTGTTCCATCATTATGGACCCTGCATTAGGAACAGCCTGCCTGAGGGCCTCAGGGCTTCAGAGACTGTTGATGTTTTTAAAGAGGTTCAAGACCTACCTTTTTAGCTTAGCTTATAACAAAATTTACTTCTTTACACACTTATTTGTTTATTTTCAAACTGCTACCT
The DNA here is from genome assembly GCF_017639745.1 of Melanotaenia boesemani. NCBI lineage: Eukaryota > Metazoa > Chordata > Actinopteri > Atheriniformes > Melanotaeniidae > Melanotaenia > Melanotaenia boesemani. The sequence continues at coordinate 25,443,307 of NC_055703.1, read as the reverse complement.
GTTGATGTAGCTTTTTTATTTTAAAGTGCAGAGTTTATATGGACTCTTATGTACATTATATACATGTTGTTCTTATTTGTTGCAACTGTTTTTAGATTGATTTGGTCTTTGTTTTTTATTTTTTCCAATCCGGTGTTTTTCTCATGGGGGTCCTCCCCATAGGGAGCTATGTCTGCTCTGACTCTGAGGTTGTTGCTGTGGTGATTGTTCTTGTCTGGGTAGTCAGGGCCCTGCACTGCAGCCGTATGATTGTGGTGTGAACCCGGTCTGCCCTGATCTAGGTGGTTCCCTTGGTGACAATCTCTGGGTTCGTGGGTGGGTGGCACTTAATATGGATGGACCCCTAGGTTATCGTTTCCTCACCTGGTCCATTGGTGCCAATATGTTTGTTTATACCGGTTTTTTTTTAGTTACAGTTTGTTTTAGAGTGGGGTGGGGGGTGGGGTTCTATATCTGTTTAGGTTGTGTGTGTGAGAGAGAAAGTATGATTAGGTGTGTGTGAAAGGGTTTTGTAATAAACTTGGGTGTGTGATTTCATGTGGGCTTACTGTTATGTGTGAAAAGTGTTATTTAAATAAAGTTTGATTTAGTTTATGTCAGCAAATGTGAGTCTGGAAATAACATTTCAAAGTTATCATGTATACGGGTCAGAACCGGTTAAAACGCCTGATTCTGTGTGATTTCTGCTTCTGTTACTGTCTGATGTCTTGTTTTTTGTTCTGCAGGTAAACTCGGCCTGACTTTGCCACTGCTTCCTGAAAACCAGACCACTACTAGACCTCTGAGCCCTGCAGACCCAGCCTGGTCTCCAGGCGCTGGTCTTAGCTCTGTGGACAGCTCCAGGGGCGTCTCCCCGGGTCAGTCTCTGTCCCGCAGCCCCATTAGTCCTCCTCCTGTCGAAGGCTTTCACTGGCCCGATGTCCGGGAGCTCCGCTCCAAGTACTCAGAACGGAGCCAGTCCCTGAAGAGCCCAAAAAGCGGCTACATCCCGACGCAGATGTTTGACGGGGGTCTGAGGAGGCATTCCAGCGGCTCCTCCAGCCTCCTTCCTGATGGAACCTCCTCCAGACGTCCTTCACACAAACCTCGTGGCAGCCAGGATGGCAGTCTAGATGAACGCAGCAAACGTCTGCACAGAACGAATTCCCTGGACCCCCGACTGAGCGCGGCCCAGATGAGTGAGCTGGAGATGCTCCAGGACCGGGCTGCTCAGGGCAGCTACAGCGGTTACTATGTGGCAGCTGAGGCGCCGCGATCAAACGACCCTAAACACAAGATCATCGTCATGGAGAAGCTTCCAGAACCAGAAAAATCATCCAGAAAGCCCAGAGAGGAGGAGGATGATGGCTACGTCCAGATCCGTTCACCCACCAGCAGGGAGAAGATCTCCATCATGGCCGTCATTGACCGCTGCAGGGCCTATCAGGACTCGGACGAGTATAAACAACGCGAGGAAGCAAAACCCAAACCCGAACCCGCGAGGCCTCAGGAGGTGGATCACATTGAGCAGGATGAGTCCCAGAAAACTAGATGGGTCCCTAGACAGAGGACAGAGACTGGCCAGAACAACATGGTGAAGAACCTGAGAGAGAAGTTTCAGAACCGCAGCTGAAGACTTCGGCTCAGAACTCTGACTGATACCAGAACTGGTTCAGAACACCAATTCCCAACCTTCAAGTCTGACGTCTTCAGGTCGAGGAGAGCAGATAATTTCCTCTGACTGTGAGAAGGTTCTTCTATGTTTTTGGATTGTGAGACATAAAAACAACTAGAAATGTGTCCAATTAAGATTTTTCCTGTGGTTCTGAAATTCCTAAATCTGTGGGGATTTTACTGGATTTCAAACATTTAAACCTGTAAAAACTCTGAAGTTCAGGGTTTGGTCTGGTTGTTTCTGAAGTCGACAGAATTGAGAACCTTCAAAACTAAGAAAACATTGCAGAGATGATAAAATGTTCAAATCCTGAGAAAAGTTTCAGCATCTGAGAAAACATTTCAGATTTGAGGAAATATTTAGATACAAAAAACTTATCAGAATTGGAAAAATGTTTAAGATTCTATGTTTAAGATAAGATGCAAGAAAACGTCCAAGATTCAAGAAAAATGTTTAGGATTAGAGAAAAGTCGAGAAAATATTTAAAAACTGAGAAACTGTTTCAGAGCGTGGAGTTTCAGTCGTGTCCAAAATTTACAGATGAGCTAGATTTGGGGTTTGCTGTGCTCCGGTGGTTCTGGTTCTGGTTGTAAACGGTTCTCGCTCTGCAGACGGACGTTGTGTTGAGAACCAAACCAGCGTCATCAGGACCAAACAGCTGATTTCACTTAGACTGACGTTTATTTGAACTCTGTGAACTAATCAGTGAAATATTTATGGATTTATTTCCAGCAGAGTTAAAGACAAGATCATTTCATGGTTCTGTAAAATTCTGACATTCAGAGCCGATTAATTTGTTTTTTTTGTGCCTTTTCGTAATTTAAACTTTATTTAAACTTTTTATTTTATCCTGATGAGTTTTGTTCTCTGTACACAGTGGACAGATTTTAGCTTCTTGCTCAGAGGCACGTGGGCAGGTTTGAGCATGTGACTTCCTGTTGGTCCACCTGCACATCCTCTTCCTCACTTAGTCGACCACTGAAGCTGTCGGGCTGCTTCCCCCTCCTCATATTTATTGGATCTCATGTAAATATGTATGTGTGTGAATGGACGTGTTTGACCTCAGAAGCTTTCAGATTAAAATCAGAGAAACCTGTGTGTGTGTGTGTGTGTGTGTGTGTGTGTGTGTGTGTGTGTGTGTGTGTGTGTGTGTGTGTGTGTGTGTGTGTGTGTGTGTTGATGAATGACGATGATGCCAACAACACAAATATCTCAATAATGAATAATAAACAGTGGAAAACTCAGTTTCCTTGTGTGTTCTTTGCAGAGTTAATCGAGACATTTTATTTTTAGAAAACTGAAAGATTAAACTGAGCAGGTCTTTATTGCAAAGGTCTGATCACTGAGTTTCCTTAAATAAACCTTCCAGCTGTTGCTCAGGTTTGTTCTCTCTGCTGCTGACTGACTGGGGGGTGAGACAGGTGTCCAGACGTCCTACCTTTGCCTTCACATGCGCATATCATGAAAATGTCATTTCAGTGTGTACTGAATCGTCCATAAGTCCCCGTTCAACAGCTGTACCTCCGTGTTGGAGGCTTTCTTCAGCTGAACTAATTAAACTAATAACTTTCATATATGTATTTTCTGTATTTAACACTTTATCAGCAAAAGTATTTTATGTGATTTTAACATCATTAAAATTATACAATTTCATGATATAAGGGGGATGAATGCTGGTTGGAGGGCTCCCCTGTGAAATTTAGCCTGTCTATTGAATCACCTGATTACTTGGATCACCACATAATGGTAATGAAAATGGACAGAAAGGAAAGGCGTGAGTGGCATCCTGTCTTTCATCCACCACATGGGAGGACTTGATCAGTCAAAGGGAAAGAAGTGAGAACTACAACAGCTACAGAGAGAAGAAGAGATCACCAAACAGGAAGTCAAGGGACAGATGGGAGAAAGATAACAGGTGTGTGTTTAAGGGAGGACACAGGTCAACGAGATGATGAGGAAATCTTCAATCCAACACTGTTTATCGCTGAGGGAGAATTTAATGTTTCCACAAACAGACGCAACCAGTGAGGAGTGGAAGAGAAAAAAAATCATCTTACAGACTGGACTGCTGGGCTGCAACCAGGATGAAACATACTTTACAGTCTTAGACAAAAAGAAAAATCTCTGGCAGCTTTGCATTATTTTCCATTTGGTATCAGCTACATGAAAGTTTAAGTTAAGCTGAACTTTGCTCTTTTTTATCCTTTTTAACATTCTGCATTTTAATTGGAGAGAGTGGGATGCAGATGAGGTGACTGTAATACTGTTAGTAATACATCCTGTTTTATGTGGTTGGTCTTTATGCTGCTATATCTATTGATACTGGTGGCTGGGGGGTCAAACAGTAGCCTTTCTGTGTGGAGTTTGCATGTTCTCCCCGTGTATGCGTGGGTCCTCTCCGGCTTCCTCCACCGTCCAAAGACATGCATGTTAGGTTAACTAATGACTCTAAATTCTCCCTATAGTGTGTGTGAATGGTTGTTTGTCTCTCTGTGTTGGCCCTGTGATGGACTGGTGACCTGTCCAGGTGTACCTGCCTCTCACCTGCTAAACTGCTGGGATAGGTTCCAGCTTACCGTAACGAACAAAGCGGTACAGATAATGGATGGATGTCTGATGGTACTTTCATTTTACATCATTTTCACCTCATAATCTGACAACTGAGTCTGTCCTGAAAACATCAAATCTGCTTGTTGACTTTGTTTAAGGTTCTATATTCATTTTTACTTAAATAAAATAAACTAACAAAATACCAAAAATGGCGTTTAGGGCTTCACTGTTCGGTCCTTTGGTTTCAGATCAAATCCAGCTGTGCAGCTGATCATCTGGAAGCAATAGACCGACTCAAAACACATTCTGAGGATTTTTATGTGGAACTTTATTGACACCACTGTAAGAAATGTTGAGTATAAGAAGGTAAACAACATTAAAACTGTTTTCTTTCCTTATAATAATCAGTCCTTTTAATGAGATTTGTAATGTGATCATATGTTTAAAAAAAAAACAAAAAAAAAAAACATGATTCTTCTTTTTTGTATGTACAGTTCATTTTGTGAACAAGCTGCTCTGTTCTTACCAGATTGGTGTGTGTGTGTGTGTGTGTGTGACTGCAGGCTTAATATATTCTTCTTGCCTTCAGGTCACATGTGTGAGACAACCTGGAGACTTCCATCCTGTGATTACATGACTCAGAGGAAGCTGAACACCTTTATCTGAAAGCAATAAATCAGCAGCCATTAATCTTTATGTGTTCTTAAAATAAGGAGTAAATGTTAAGATTAACGATAGTTATATCATGGTCTGGGTGAATACTTGATTCTGATTGGCTCTGCTTCGTGTCGGATGGTTCATCCCTCCGCGAAGTCCATTAATTTATGATAATGGACGCCTCAAAGGGCATTATCCCTTACTTAAAGGCTCTTTACCATTTACTCTGCCAACCAGTTTTTCTGTATTTGTTTCCATATTATGACCTTTACCTCTACTGAGAACGTGGCATGGTCGTTGGTCTGAGTGTTTACTGGGATTTTCACACACAACCATCTCCAGGGTTTACAGAGAATGGTCTGAAAAGAGAAAATATCCAGAGATGTCTGGACCAGAATGTCTCGGGCAGACCCCCAAAAACGTGTCTAGCTTTTTCTGGCTGTGCCAAAATACCAGTTCTACTATTAAAAATGTTTTTTCATGGATGCTCATCCTGCAAATGTATTTTCTTCACAAATATTTCTCCATTTAAAAGAGAAATAAACAGACTTTCCAGCGGTATCAGAGTAATTGCCAGGAGGCATTAAAACAATTAAATAACCCACCAATCACTAAAGTCCTCTGAGTGCTGTCAGCACACAAAGTTTTGAATCTCACGTTTTCTCTTTTGCACCTTGTGTCACTCGGTCACCATGTTTAGTTTTCTTAAATGTTAAAACTTACAGTTTTGAAAGACAGATCAAGTGACTGCTTTAAAAGCTTTAAAAGGTTTGACTCTGTGTGGATTTTTCTCTCCAACGTTTCTGTTTGTGTCCATCTTTCTGTCTTCTAAAAAAATTAAAACTAAGCCTCAAAGGACTCGATTCACTGCAGCTGTAAAATGTTCCAGAGATGAAATGGTTGGATTTCATGCTTCTAACTCTGAGAAATTAGTGTGAATCTGCTGTTGTGAAGAAATAATCTTAATTTATTTATTTGGGGCTTATTTATTTATTATGTAGCAGATTTAGCCCGTTTTTAATCAATGAACATGATAAAAACTAAATATGATGCAAATCTTATAAAGAAACACTATTAAACTATCAGATCATTCTAATTGTCACTTTTTTTCTTTTTGATATATCAAAGTACTGTGATGGTCATCTGAGCCACCTGGCTGTCCTCTGTATTGCGGAAGCTCCAAATTTCATGTTTGTAAGATGTTTTGCAGCATCATAAATGTCATCTTCAGTTCTCCTAAAAGAGACGGCTGATACCTGTCCTGTACTTTAAGTTCTTCTTCTGGACTTATTTTGAGGAATCCTTTTCAAATGTAAGCCTAAATATTGTTTTTGTTTTCTTAGAAAGGTAATGGAAGAGTTCAGTTATTCAGTTTATTTATTCATTTTTTTAAACATTGCAGATGTTTATTATTTTGTCTCTGGAAAAATTCTGCCCAGTTTAGTCGGAAGTGTCATATCTTTTTCTTTCTTTTCTAGATCAGCGAGAAAAACAAAATGCCACAGATGGGTATGCAGCATATAGTTTCAGTTATTTCATTTTCACAAATAGAAGAAAAGTTACACAAATCAGTTTTTGTTCTTTAGTATATTTCAGTCCAGGTTTGAAGTGTCTAATTGTTGTAGTTTTTGATCAAGAGCTGCTGGGCTCACACCTATGGAAAGCCGTTTTATTCAAAATTAAATAAATAGAAAAATAACTAAATTATTGAATATATACATATATATATATATATATAAATAAATATAAATAAATATATATATATATATATATATATATATATATATAAATAAATATAAATAAATATAAATATATATATATATATATAAATAAATATAAATAAATATAAATATATATATATATATATATAAATAAATATAAATATATATAAATATATATATATATATATAAATAAATATAAATATATATATATATATATATATGTATATATATATATATATATATTTATATATATATATATATATATATATATATATATATATATATATATATATATATATATATATATATATATATATATATATATATGCATTAATTTATTTAATTGGGATCATGAGGACACTTTTATTTTGGAGTAATTTTTGGGAGCAACATATAGTGCAGCACCACATTGTGCTGCGCCTATTTCGTGCTTCTGTTCTATTTCGGATCCTTATATTCAAATTAAGGGGCGGGGCTTCTAGACGTGGGCTGAATGTAGTAGGGGCAGAGCAGAGTGCCTCTAGAGAGAGAGTGGCGCCATCTCCGTTCACTGCAATGGTTCAGTTTTTTCACAGCAATGGCGGCGTATGGAGCCCCTCAAAAGTTCCCGGTAGTTAGCAAAAGCTAAGCGACGGTCAATGTATTTCAATAGAGCAGATTGTCGGAGCTACACTTTTTCAAGGTAAGATGTTTTAATAGTCATATTTCCATATCAGTTGTGCATCGAAATCAACTTGACATGAGTAATTAAATATGTTGACGGATTGTCCCCTTCTAGATTAATATATTTAGAGATTACAAACCGATTAAAGTTTATGCTAGCACACTGATAGCAGCAGATGTTACAGGCTGATGAATGTAAATTCTGTTCGTCAATATAAATTGATCCAACGCCGTTGATAGCGAGGTTAATGTGTAGGGAGAGCGATTGTAGTTACATTTTTATTTAATTTTAATGTATTTATAAGGCTGTGGAATTATGGACAAAGATATGAAAATGAATACACAGTATTAGATAGCACAATACTCTTAGTATATATGTTTACAATCTTTGCAACTATAAAACCTAACCTGTTAAATGTAACAAACATGTTAACCTTAAGAACTTAACAAAATATACATATACAAAATAAGTGGCTGATTGTACTTGAATGCATTTGCTGCACTAGACAGCACTCAGCACTCTCCCAGTGTGCAGGATGAGAGCAGAGAAGCAGAGAGATGCTTAAGGGAAGTATATCACTCTTCCCTCGTGCAGCATTGTCCTGAAGAACTTTCAGCAGTTCTGGGGTTGCCCGACATTAACTAGGATACTGTTCTTCTTCACCTTCCTGGTTTGGCCACTTTTAAGTGTTGTTTCCTGTCTTTTTTTCTACATTCTGCAGCCTCAACCATATAAATCTCCCTGTGATGTGTTCTCTGTGTTTAATTTAAAAATATTAAACTTCCCAATGATATGGTCTTTGAAAATGTGTAAATGCTTTGTTTTAATATGATTACTTCACATATTTTTTTGTTTTCACAGTCCCTGATGGTGGTCAAATGTATCCTGCTGACTTTGGCCATCCATATTTTCCTTCTGTCCCTGTCTTTGGGGAAGCCATACATACACACGCCTTTCTCTGAGCGATTGGAGCATCCCCATGCAGCACAGCATACCATGGTGAAGACTGTATTCAAGGATAGCAGAGAAAAGAAATGGCTAGATATGCTGATCTAGTCGAGTTTTATTGTAAAGGAATTCTTTTAGGTATTAAATGCATTTGGAAAACAAAGGGTGTTTGTCTGATTTATTATGTATATGTAGGGAGTAAGTCTTGGGATAGTTACAAATAGTGATAGAAAGACATGTATTTTCCATGAATTGAAATCAAAATTTTATTTATTTGCCATGGATTTTCTGTAATAACACATTATATTGTGAGTCCAGACTTGTGTAGTTATCAGTCTGCCTCAGTCAAAATAAGTCTTAAGACTTAAAAGCAATTCACACAAGTAGATAGTAATATGTAAGAATAGATAACCCATTTATTTGAAATGAATTGGGATCTAAATTTTATTTATTGGATATAGATTTCCTGTAAGAACAGTTATCATTATGCTGTGAGCCTAGATTTATTGTGTAGTCACTTGGTAAATCATTGTTGTCACCTGTTGGTATGCCTCAGTCAAGTCTGAAAAATAAAGTTAAAAAAACAAAATATTACGATTTACATTGCTGTTGATGTCAAACAGGTTTAGTAAACTTAACATGATTCATATCAATGAACACAACTATAAAAATATTGCAAAGCAAAGCCTTCATTGATCATTATTTACCGATTATCGTAGTTTTCTTATTATTTTGTATTGGCCGCCAAGCACTTCCTGGAACTTTTGGAGGCTACATGGACCACGTGATCGGCAAGCGTTTTGAGCTTCCGGTGGCGCCACTCTCTCTCTAGAGGCACTCTGCTCTGCCCCTACTACATTCAGCCCACGTCTAGAAGCCCCGCCCCTTAATTTGAATATAAGGATCCGAAATAAAACAGAAGCACGAAATAGGCGCAGCACAATGTGGTGCTGCACTATATGTTGCTCCCAAAAATTACTCCAAAATAAAAGTGTCCTCATGATCCCAATTAAATAAATTAATGCATATATATATATAAATATATATATATATATATATATATATTTATTTATTTATATATATATATATATATATATATATTTATATATATATATATATATATATATATATATATATATATATATATATATATTTATTATATATATATATATATATATATATATATATATATATATATATATATATATATATATATATATATTCAATAATTTAGTTATTTTTCTATTTATTTAATTTTGAATTAAACGGCTTTCCATAACATTCAGATCAAGAAAGGACGGAAAAAAAGAAAAAAAGACGAACAAGAAGCGGTGATGGACCGTCCAGAAAGAGGAGCGGGTGGTTATTAGAAGTAAATGTCTGTTGTGGATCATTTATGTGTTATAGTATAATGATCTAACAAATAAGAGAATAAAAACTCATTCATCCTCCAGATTCTGATGAGTTGGTGTAACACCTGGTGAAGATGCAAAGCCACACTTAATAAATAATGATGATGTGTAATTCCCTCCTGGAGGGAAACTCTCCCCTTGCTTGCTTTACTGTGTGCAGATCAGATCTGTTCCATATCAACTGTCCAACATGTCACAAAAATGCTAAAAGAATCTAGTTGCAGTCTTGTAATTTGTGACCCTATAGATTCACAGTCTTTGTCAAATCTCAGTCTGAGACTAGGCTGAGACTTAAGACTATTGGTCTTTAGATGTGAGCTGGTAGTCATTCAGAGTCTTGCGCAAATCTTTTAAAAGTCTTCTGGTGTAAGCCCAGCCTAATATCTTCTAGATTGCTCCAAATTAAGTGAAATCGCCCTTTACAGATTTGTGAATCGGAAGCTAACTTCAGATCCGTCTTTATCAATACAACTGTTAATTCCTCACGCTGTCAGTTTTATTTCTTGTATTTTATTTTTCTTATATACTTTAGCTTTAATTTGTGTTCTTGTATTCTTTTTAGGTTTATTTTTCTTTACTTTTTAATGCTTTCTCTGTAATGCTTTTAATGTTTTACGTAAAGTACTTTGAGTTGTTTTGTACATGAGATAAATAAATAAATAAACAAAAACTGTACAAATAAACTAAAAACAAAAGAAGAGGCTGATGGGAGGAAGTCAGTAAAATAAGTATTAATATTTATAAGAAATGTTTAATTCCAGTGAACTGCAGATGGGAACCGACTTGCTGCGCTCGTGCACGCGCTGAGAGGCTGGTACGCAGACGTCTGACCACGCCCACTCCGCGACGTTAGAGGACAGCCGCTGCCCTCTGACCACGCCCACTCCGCGACGTTAGAGGACAGCCGCTGCCAGCTGTGAGGCGTTCATCAGATCTTCATCCTCCGGGGATCAGCACATTGTCCCGCCGCCCTCCGGTCCCCACGGTAAGGACACCTGAGCCGGTTCTGTTCGGTAGAAACGAACTCTGAGCAGTTTGGACTTCATGATGAACTGAGAGTTTAAAGTTTGGTGTCCCGGTTCTGGTCCAAACTCCGTATAAAAACGTTTTTTAAAATAACGGTTTCCGTTTAAACTGTTGGTGAACGTCTCTTGGTGTTAGCTTCATTTAACATTCCGGACCTTCCTCACAGAACCGGACCAGAGACAGACGAGCCGTCATTCCGGGTCCACCCGAACCTTCGTGTTTCGTGTAAGGAGCAAAAATAAGTTAGATTGCTTCAAACTTGACAGAAGTTTGGTGTCTGCTGACCTCAGATCAGTCAATAAGTTCATTGATTAATGTGGACTTTAGAGTTCTGTTTTCTACTTGTTTGGCCTCAGATGTCAGATTTATGTAAACATCATCAGCTTTTACTGTAAAATAAATATAAATATGAATGCAGAAAAGTTCACTTACAGCAACATGATGCTGCCTTTAAGACCCCTTCTTTTCCAGGGATGTCCATGCTTATTTCAGCAGTCATGAACATTCTGCAACATTATGGCAGCATGACTGATGAAGAGGAGGGATCTGGACTGTCCTGCCTGCACCGCTGACCCGAAGCAACCCCGACCAGTTCAACACCTGAAGATGTGTTTGCAGGAGAAATGGGACAAAATAACACCTGAACATGTTTTCAGTGATGGAAGAAGAAAGGGAAACATAAAAGTCTCCAGAAAGATGATGAAATAAAACCATGAGTGAGCATTAAAGCTTCATGAAGGAGGACTTAGTGTTTGTCCTTCTTAATGGGAACAAAATGCTGTTAACCACAGCTCTGTAATCAGCCATGAAGGAAAACCAAACTCAGGATTAATGTTACTGACTTTACAAAGTGCCGAAGAAAAGTTTCTTGGAAAAAGAGTTTCTTGAAAAAACATACATTCCAGAGTGGTGATAAGAGACATAGCTCCACCTCATCTGGCATGAAGGAATGCCTCCACCTTCACCTGCTCACGCCCCAGACATGCCACTGTGGATTTGTTGCTCACATGTCCGGACAGCAGCTCTGGTGTTTCACCTGGAAATTTATTTGGATTAACGGTTTATTCCTCCTCTCATGACGAAGCCCCTCCTCCTGCCTCATGGCTTCCTTGTGTCACATCTGTACCTGCTGTGGTTTACCTCTGGATGAGGCGTGGTCAGCTGTGACTGGCTGAACCAAAACCCACCAACAGTGTCAGCGGGGATGATGATCAATGGCCGGTTCTCCTCCTCCGATGCTCGATGGCTTTAAAACCTCAGATCAGATGTTTGTGTTGTGGTAGAATCAGAAACAAAGCAACTGATTTTTTAAAACTGGAACAGAGTTCAGCCCTCTGGACTCCACACAAAGACTCTTTCATGAAGCACAAACCCCACACACACACACATTCAGTACATACCACACACACATTCATTACATACCACAGAGATGCAGCAGTCACCGGACGGCAGTGACTCAGCATCTGCTGATAACAACCAGGTTTCATCCTCAGCTATTTCAGAACCGTCTCACAGACTCGCAGGAGCTGACTTTGCTTTGCTGCTGCAGAAGAAACCAGAACCAAGACCGGAATCAGATCCCACAGAGCTGGAACTGGGCTGCAGTGTTTGGACTTCATCAGTTCAGCTCACAGATCATTAACAAGCTTTATTTCTCTGCAGGTTCTTGTCGTCATGGCTACCAAAACCAAGTGGGAAGCAATGAAGGAGCTTGTAATCCGAAGCCCCTCCCCAGATCCAGACGCCATGCTGGAAGCGAACCTGGAGAACGCCGAGCCCGAACTGTGCATCCGCCTGCTGCAGGTATGACTGCAGGATCAGGGCCGGTTCTGGATTCTGCAGCAGCTGAAGTCTATGTCTCATGCAGGTTCCCACGGTGGTGAACTACTCGGGTTTGCAGCGGCGGTTAGAGGCCAGCAGTCAGTCCTGGATGGGTCAGTTCCTGGAACTGCGAGGTCTGGACCTGCTGATGGAGGCGTTGGAGCGTCTGTCGGGTCGCGGCTGCGCTCGAATCTCTGACGCTCTGCTGCAGCTGACGTGCGTGTCCTGCATCCGGGCCGTCATGAACTCGTCCGCAGGGCTGCTCTTCATCCTGGACAACGAAGCCTACGTCAGGACCCTGACCCAGGGTGGGTGGAGGAAACCTGGGGAAAACCAAACTGAGCTCATTGTGGTGGTAATTAATGATCAGAACCGAAGTTCTGTAAGCATGATGGCGAGGAAAGGTGTCGTGGTCTTGTAAATGGTGGTGTTGACATTCTCGGGGTGAATCAGGGACACAGCAGCAGCTGAGATGCTTTACAAACTCAAAGCTTTCAGTTCTTCACACCTTCCTGAAGGCAGCTGATCGATCTGAAAGGCTTTGCTTCTGATTGGTGTGATGAGAGCCCCCCTGCACTGCGGTTGAAGCAGCAGTCCTAACATGTGGCATACCAAGCAATTAAATGGGAATGTTAGAAAAACATGAAAACAGTTCTGTCAACTTTAGAGCTTCACTTCAAGCAAACAACACGAACAAGGAGTCGTTTGTGGTAAAAAGTTTTATTCCAGCTCTAAACAAACTCTAACATGACTCTGCTTTTCACTGGAACGACTGTGGTTTTCTTGTAGGAGGAGAAAACCACTTAGTTTTTCTACTGTGTTCCAGGTAAATTTACTCTGACGCAGTAACACGTCTTTATTCTGACACTTCTGTAGTAATCTCACACTTTTGGTAGAGACCCAGATTATACACACAGCCCTTATAGTTGTGAAGATAAACTTCATTTATTGTGGAAGTGTCATTTTCAGACAGGAGGCAGAGAAATAAAGAAGAGGTTAAAATGGATTTGAAAGGTAAGAATTCTGTTAAAGAAAGAAAAGTGAAGCTGTTCCTGTGTGTGTGGGACTTGTAGCCATGATAACTCATGGACTCTGTCCCACCCGAAGTCAAACAGAACATCATAAAACAAGTAGAAAGTAAAAAAAGTCTGTGAATGCTAACCCTAACCCCCCACCCCCCAGCTCTGGACACGTCCAACGTGATGGTGAAGATGCAGGTGTTTGAGCTGCTGGCGGCGCTTACTGTGTTTGACCCTCATGGACGTCACCTGACCCTGGACGCCTTGGAAAAGTACAAGGTTCACATCCTTCTCCTCTCTGCCTGCATCCTCTCTTCTTTACCTCCTCTTCTTTTTTCTGTTGCCTTTCCTGTCCCAACACATAACCAGCCTTCTCGATCAGGTTCTTTAGTCTCTTTCTGGCTTCCCTTCAGAAATAAACCCTTCGTAGATGCTTCTGTGTTGCATTTCCAGTCTAGTCTGTTGTCCAGCTGACCTCTGAGGTACTGGTATTCCTCCACCTCTTCTCCCGGGATGTAAACGGTGCCTTGTTTACTCCTGTTCCTCCTGAAGTCAAAAATCATCTCACGAACTGACTGACCAGTTCTCTGTACTCAGCTTCTTGTCCATCACTGATACTCCCCACAAGCGCAGAGTAATCAGAGTATTCCTGCAGATGACAGGAGTTGTGCTGGAAGCCTGAGGTGTACAGTGTGAAGAGAAATGGTGGGAGTACAGTCCCTTGTGGTGCTCGGTGCTGCTGACCATCTGAGACACACAACCTTCCAGTCTCTCAAACTGTGGTCCGTTAGCTAGTCATAAATCCAGGTGGTGGTGGAGGCTCCACCTGGAGCTTCTCTCAGAACAGTTGTAGACTGAGATGTATTAAAATGATCCTCATCAGGCTGCAGCAGGTCGATGATGCCGTCTTCAACCCCAGAACATTACGACTGTAACGGGTCCTGAAAGGTGTTCACCTGCTTTTTATTATTAAGAGTCTCTGCAGGACTTTCATGGTGTGAGATGTTAGGGGGGGGGCTGGTCTGCAGTCTGGGGTTCAGGTGGTTGGGATCTTTTAGGTACTGGAACAAGACAGAATGTTTTCCACAGCACAGGAACTCTTTTCTGACTCAGGCTGGTGTTGAAAAGGTGCTGAAGAATCCAACATAGTTGTTCTGCGCAGGTTTTAAAAACCCTGCAGGGACTCCATCTGGACCTGCAGCCTTGTTCCGGTTCAGTCTCTCCACTTGTTTCTTCACCGTTTGGCGGCGTCTGAAACTGAATTTTGCTCAGCACTGCCCCCGCGATGTCTGGTGGTATTTCTCCGTCTTCTGCGTCGAACGACGGATAGCTAAGTTCCTGAAAACGGACCAAATACGCGTTTAACCGACACAGAATGCGGATGAAACTGTCCGTATTCTGCGTGGAGCGTAAACGGGTCTTTCAGGTCGATGACTGAGCTGCAGGGTGACCGAGTGGAGGTGTGGCAGGAAAGCTGTGGGCTCATGGAGGGTGTGGGGTCTGTTCGGCTGGAGGCAGTGGGTGAACTGAACCTACTCAGGAACATGTTCAGCTTATTAGCTCTGTCCAGACCTCCATCGGTCTGATCCCCTTTAACTTAAAGCCACTGATGGTGTTCATTCCTGACCACATCCGTCACGTTGTTCTGCTGCAGCTGCTTTCTAACGTTTTCCTGTCATCCTCCTTCCACTTCTTCATCCTTGTTTGGAGTTGTTTGTGTGTTGTCTTTAATAACTCCCTGAAGGGGAGCAGCTTTTTCAGGTCTCTGGTGATCCAGGTCTTGTTACTGGGGAAGCATCTCCCTGTTCTTGTTGGGACGATGCTGTGCACACAGAAGTTGATTTGCCACACACAGTCATGGCACTGGTGTCCTCTCTCTGTGGATCACAGAGGACATCCCAGCCCTTAAAGCACGTCTCAGAGCATCTTCAGCTTCATTAGACCAGGTTTTAATAGTCTGTGTGATGCCTGGTTGCTGCTGCGATGGGCTTGTAGGTGGAGGTGAGAAGAACCAGTTTATGGTCTGATCTTCCTAAAGGAGGCAGAGCAGAGGAGCGAGGTGTAGTTTTAACATTTGAATCTATTTTCTCTGGTGGAGCAGGTGACAAACTTTTAGAATGCTGGTAATGTTGCAGGCATCTTCTTTTCTCTTTCCTGCTTCACCTCCTGCTTTGTGTCCTCATCTTTCTTCCACATTCTTTCATTCAGCCACATTTATAATCAGTCAGACATGCTGCTAATCAGCAGAAAGCATCAGGTGTGTCTGCTGATAAAGGTCAGAACACACCTTAGACGAGTTTTCAGCCAGGTGTGTTCTGACATGCCCCAAACCCTCAGCAGAACCATGAAGGCGTGGCATATGGGCAAAACACACCTTAGATGAGTTTTCAGCCAGGTGTGTTCTGACACTGTGGGCAGAACTCAAAGTTATCTTCCATCCTGTCAGGTGGCTTCAGTTCAACCTGTGTGACGAGTTACCTGAAAGCCTGATGCAGCTTCAGGGCAGCGTTCACACCTGTGCATCACTCAGTTCAAAGTTTAACCATAAAGTTCTTAAAAGTTCTGCTTCATCTTTCTCCAAGAATCAGAATCTGAGTTTCTGTGTGTTTAGAGTTTGAAGAAGCAGCAGTACCGCTTCAGCGTCCTCATGAACGAGCTTCTCGACACCGATAACGTCCCGTACATGGTGATCCTGATGAGCATGGTCAACGTGCTGGTACAGGGACAGGAAGACCTGCGGAGGAGGGTCCGAATGCGACAGGAGTTCATCGGTACGCCGATCCAAACACTGGTACCATAAACCGCCTCGTGATCCAGTTTCCACAGCACGAAGAAGGAAGTGGGATCAGCGAACTGAGATGTAGCTGCAGGTTGTTGGATGGAAGCAGCTCCTCAGTGGTTCTGGTTGGGTTCTGTACTGTTTACTATTTGTGTTTAGGTCGTTGGAGGAGACAACATGTATATCAAAAACTGATTCTGAACCACAGACTTAGTGATGCCTGGTTACCATGGCAACAGAGATGTCTCTTTGGTTCTGTTGCTGTAACTAAGCCATGTTTGTGTGCAGAGGAAAGATCTGAAGCAGGATCTGGTTTCTGTGTTGTGTTTCAGGGCTTCAGCTTCTCCACCTGCTGCCCAGACTCAGGTACACCCTTCATCACTGTCACGATCAATAATCAGTATGTTTCCATCAGTTAGTGATGCGTCTCCGTCTCTGTCTCCAGGGAAACGGAAGATGAGGACCTAAACATCCAGTGTGATGCATTCGAGGACTCCATGACTGATGACGATGAGGAGATGGAGAGGCTGTACGGAGGGATCGACATGAGCAACCACCAGGAGGTCTTCACCTCGCTCTTCACCAAGGTACTTACACCCATGACTCCTCCTCTTCACCTCCACCTGCTTCATGCCTGTGTGAAGCATCAGGGTGTTTCTATTTACACCTTCCGCTGGAGGAAAGTCAGGACAGCAGGACCACCTGCTTCTGGTCAAAATCAGTCAAATCCAACATCCTGACTGGAGTATAGAAGATCATATCAATCTGTCAGTAAAACCACTAAAACTTTCAGGACATCTGAGTTTTAATGTCTTCAGCAGAGCTGATGAGAATAAATTAATAAAGCTCCAGCTGTCTTTTATGTATTTTATTATGCTGTAGCAGGAAAACAGGTTGAACAGAGTAGAAGAGTAGAAAGGTCTCGGCTCACAGCCCTCTCAGCCAGTCCCTGCAAGTGCTGAGCACATGGACGGCACATGTGGTACCAGTCTAAGCTAGAGTCGTCCGCTGGATTTAACTGTGGCCAAAACTAACCTTCACCTGGAGTCAGATGGGGCTCTGCAGGGTCTTCATAAACATCCAGTACTAGTGCTGTCTGACACCACCCTCAGATTAAACTTAACCTTGGCATTAATGTGTATCGTTGCATTAAAATGAAGAAAAATGATCAGAATCTAAGTTTCCTGAACAGGTTTAATGAGCTTAAGGTTTGAGCTGGTATCTCTGCCTCTGCATTAGTCTGGATTTCTTCTTCTTTATTTAGCAAAGTTCAACTCTAACATTACATTCTTTAGCTGTGGTGTTCCACAAGGTTCAGTTCTGGGTCCGTTATTAATTTTGTTTGACTTGCTTTCTTCAGCTGGCATCATTCAATCTTTTAATGACGTTTCTTCTCAGTTTTTTTGACGATGACATTCAGTTGTTTGCCTTTTAAACTGAAATTCTCCACCTTAGTCCACTGTCAAACCCAGATTAGTGACTGGCTTTCTAGAAATAATCTTGTTTATAGTTCCTCCTGAAATATTTATTAAAATCAGTCAGATTATTGCTTCTTTTACTCCAAGTCCAGTAATTGTAATCTTGATGTGATATTTAATTTTTCTCTGGACGTAGATTGTTGTGATTGTTTAAATGACCTCTTCACTGGCTTGGACAATCACCTCTCTCACACCTCCAAGCTTGACCGTGACAGAAACTACGGACGAGAAGTTAAAGTTAAAATAAAAGTATTTCTTTTCGCGTTTACATGGAAAAAGTATTTCTGAATTCAGGTCAATATGGAAAATACAATTAATTGTCTTCATTCAATCCCACTTTAGACCTGGGGGTTGGGAAGGGTTCTGATTGGACGTGACATATTTACGTCTACTGGAAGTAAAGAAACTTCAGTTCCTTCTTCTTTTGTTTTGGATTAAATCATGGAAGACCACATAATAAGAACCATTTTCGCTTTGATACTGATTCTAGTTTTAAAGCAGCAGCGTCCTACTTGTGTTTGGTCAGCTGAGGAGGAGAAGGGAGGTAGAGTAACGTACCGTTATCACGACAGGACAAGGGAACGAGCATGAACAGACCAAGCGGAATAAATCTAAAGCGGAATGAACGTTTACATAAACGAGGAATTATTCAATTCAGATTTAAAATCAGAATAAATCAGCCATTTCCGGTGTAAATTTAATTGGGAATGGTCATTTTCATTTGGAATTAGGTGATTACTAGGTCATTTTAATCTTTTAAAAGAGGATTTAATTTTATTCTGAATTAAAGGGGAATTAAAACTCTCTAGTAAACGTGGCCAAAATGGTTTGTTGACTGTTCCGTTTATCTCTGTCCAGGTGTCCAGCAGTCCGTCCTCCGTTCAGCTGCTGTCCATCCTTCAGGCCTTGCTGTTGGTGGATCCAGGCAGAGCCGACATCTGGTCGATTCTGGAGATGCTGACTGACCGAGCCGGCCTGCTGGCTCAGGACCGTAAGTCTGGATCAATGTGGACTTGTCTTTGATCTGATTTTGTCCTCACCTCTTTGGTCTGAACCAGTGTGGTTGATGATTTTATTGCTCTGTGTGTTTTGCAGCTGATTTAGAATCTGATGCTTCTCTGCTGGATCGGCTCCTCCCCCAAAAGTCTCTCTCAGCCAATCACAGGATCCGAACCATTGACAGGGCAGTACAGACTCAACTACCAGATCACCCTGCTGTCTCTTCAGCAGCATCTCAACAGGCTCCTCCCCCTGCTGCAACCAGTGCTCCTCCTCCACCTCCCCCACCACCCTTACCTGGTGTAGGAGCTCCTCCTCCACCTCCCCCACCACCCTTACCTGGTGTACGAGCTCCTCCTCCACCTCCTCCCCCACCTCTGCCAGGAATGGGGGTTCCTCCTCCACCTCCTCCCCCACCTTTACCTGGAATGGGACCTCCACCTCCTCCCCCACCCTTACCTGGAATGGGACCTCCGCCCCCTCCCCCTTCCACTGGGTACATCATCAAAGCCCAGGTAGCTCCATGTGTAGGCAGCTCATACTACAGCCCTGCCCCTCACACAAACCCCACCCCCTGTCCCACCCTAAGAATGAAGAAGCTGAACTGGCAGAAACTCCCGTCCAGAGTGATGACAGGTGAGTTATCAGGTGTTCTGTCCTGAGTGGGACCAGATCAGGACCAGGACATCAGTCTCTGTCTGTCTGCAGATCATCAGTCATTGTGGACGTGGGCTTCTTCTGACTCAGTGGAACCAAATTACTGCAGCATCGAGCAGCTCTTCAGTCTTCCTCCAACCGAGACCAAAACCAGAACAAACACCAAGACTGAGCCCAAAGAGGTGCCGCGACTTCCAATCAGAACCATTGATCTAGTCGAGTCATTCTGGTGTTGATCATGTGTTGTCTGCTTCAGCAGGGTCGAGTCTCATTCTCGTCTCTGTCCACAGATTTCCTTCATCGATGCCAAGAAAAGTCTGAACCTCAACATTTTCCTCAAGCAGTTTAAATGGTGAACTTCCAGCCAATAGAAATACACCTCTGCAGTGACGTCACCTGTCTGCATCTTCCTGATGCATCATAGCTGTCCTCGACTATTTTCACCAGCAGTTTGTTTACCTTTGTCTTTCACCTGTCCCATGTCTCACCTGCAGTTCCCATGAAGACTTTGTGTCTCTGATCCGCAAAGGAGACAGATCCAAGTTCGATGTGGAAGTCCTGAAACAGCTGATCAAACTGCTTCCAGAGAGACACGAGGTCAGAGTTCACCTGTCCCACACCTGTCCCACACCTGTCCCCTGCCTGAATCGTGTTACGCTCTGGTCTCTACCTGTCATTGTGTTGTCACATCATGTATCTCATTTTTCTACTTCCACCTCTACCTCACCAGTCCTTTTCTTACCTTCGTACCTGTCCAATCTGGCCCTCAGTACATGTCTTCTTCCTGTCTCACCTGTCTGTCCTCAGGTAGAGAACCTGAAGTCTAACCAAACAGAGAGAGACAAGATGGCATCAGTGGACCTCTTTTATTTGCAGCTGCTGGATGTCCCCAGGTAGGCGGACAGGACCACATAAAACACACCTGAGAGTCAAACACACCTGGTGGCTGCAGGTGATGTGTGTACTGTGTGTGGTCTTTAGTTACACACTGAGGATCGAGTGTATGCTGCTGTGTGAGGAGAGTAGCTGCGAGCTGGAGACTCTGAAGCCGAAAGCTGAGCTGCTGGACCGAGCCTGTCAGAGTCAGTAAACACAGCCAGTTTAAAATCGTTATGTCAGGTTTCCATCATTTCTTCTTATGTTGTCGTTTTGTATTATGTTGTAGTTTCTTGTATCATGTCGTCATTGTTGCTGTCATGTTTTGCATCCTGTCTTCATCATTTTCATCGTTTCATCATGTTGTCCTGCAGGTGTGAGGGAGAGCACTCGGCTGCCCAGCTTCTGCAAACTCATCCTCAGTATTGGAAACTTTCTCAACTACGTAAGAATCGTTTTTTCTTTTCTCATGTATTCTGATTTCATTCAAAGACTGTCACTGATGATCTGAGTGATTCTGTCTGTGATGTCATCAGCGGTAATGTGATGTCACATGTTACATGGTGTGTATTTTTGTACATCAGGGAACTCACACTGGGAATGCCGAAGGTTTTAAAATCAGCACTCTGCTCAAACTGACGGAAACTAAAGCCAATAAGTCCAGAATGACTCTGCTGCACCACGTTCTGGAGGTACCACAGCTCTGTGCTGGTGTTGGTCCAGCTCTAGAGGCCATACTCC
Source organism: Melanotaenia boesemani (assembly GCF_017639745.1). Taxonomy (NCBI): domain Eukaryota; kingdom Metazoa; phylum Chordata; class Actinopteri; order Atheriniformes; family Melanotaeniidae; genus Melanotaenia; species Melanotaenia boesemani. The sequence continues at coordinate 25,422,304 of NC_055703.1, read as the reverse complement.
TCATCTGCATGTTTGTTTGACCCTCAGGAGGTGGAGGGAAACCATCCAGAGCTGCTGAACCTTCCTGATGACCTTCAGATCTGTGAAAAAGCTGCTGGGTAAACACATCACTCAGCACAGACTCAGTCTCAGCTCAGTTTCCTGAACAAACAAAAATGGTCAGGTAAAAACCTTCAGGTGTTTGTCTGCAGAGTCAGTGCAGAATCCGTTCAGTCTGATGTCAAATCTCTGATCGAACGGCTGAAAAACTCAGAGAAGAAAGTTTCCTCTTCCTCTGAGGATGTGAAGGAGCAGTACCTGTCTGCCATTCAGGTAAACACAGCAGGTTCCGCCCCCTGCAGGAGGCTTTTGTAACCTGCATCTCACCTGTGCGAGAGGTGTTTTCACCTGTTCTTCTTCTATGGTGTACCATCAGGAGAGTCTGCAGGCATGTGAGCAGCTGCAGCAGGTGATGTCATCAGTGGAGGAGAAGAGGCGGGACCTGGCTGACTACCTGTGTGAGGACAGCAGCAGCTTCTCTCTGGATGACCTTTTCACTACCATCAAGACCTTCAGAGACCTGTTCCTCCGAGCTTTGAAGGTAAACAGCCAATCCCAGGGCTCTGAGCTCTTTATGCTTTTAGTTTCATCAGACTTAACGCGATGCTGACTCAGTGTAGGGTGTATCAGTCCTGAAGCACTACATGCTGTCTTGTCCAACTTTACCCCCCACGTCACCTTGTCACATGACGTTAAAGCATGACTGAGGTGGTTGCAGGTGGAACAGGTAGGGGGGTCTCCACTGGCTGAGATCCATGTCTGTGATGACATACATCTGCTTTGATTGGCTGAAGGCTTCGCTGACATCATAACGTCTGTGAGGTTGAATAAAGTCTTCTCTCTGAAAGTGTAGATCAGCTGGTTTCATGTCTCCTTTCAGGAGAATGAAAGTCGTAGAGAGCAGGAGAAGAGGAGGAAGAAACAAGAAGAAGAGAAGAAACTGCAAGGAGACAAACCCAAGACCAGTGAGTCAAACACTGCCGTTCCACCTTAAACATGCGCACCTTAAACACGTCCTCCAGAGCTGCAGGTCACGTGAGAGCAGGAAGCTAAAACCCGACTGTTACTGTGTCGTTCAGTCAGGAAAGATGTGAGTCCTCAGGATGAAGGCTGCATCATCGACAAGCTGCTGGCTGAGATCCGTAGAGGCTACGACCTGAAGAAGACCAGATCCCGGACCGAGAGGACCAGCAGGGTCCTGGGTGAGGACTGAACTGGGCACATGTAATCCCAGGTGCTGGTGGTTCAGGGTCTGAATGTGTTGTTTTTGTCTTCAGATCGACCCCCTGTCATGCAGAGGCCGTTGGCCCTAGAGAAGGTTGATACTCCTGCTTCCAGCCAATCACAAAAGATCTCAGAGACAGTCCAGGTCTCCACAGGTGCGCCATCTCAAACAAGACCAGAACCAGGACTAGCTGAGTCCTACGGAGTTCCTTCAGAGGCCCAGATCCCCAGTAAGTCCTCTACTGCTGCTGCTGACACAAAGGTGGACCAGAGCCAGACCCGAGACCAGGACTCTGAGATGGATTCTGGTTTTGATGGAGAAACCACAATCAAGGACTCTGAGATGGCTTCTAATCCTGACACAGATACCAGAATCCAGAACTCTGAGATTGAGTCTAGTCCTGACACTGAGACCCGAGGTTCTGCAGGACAGGAAGCTGAGTTTGAGGTGATCACGTCGACGGAAGTCAGAAGAACCAAATGGGGCGATGCTGAAGGTACAGAACCTGGTCCAGTTGGACCATCAGAGGTGTAAACAGGGCTCAAAGTGTTCCAGTACCAGGCCAGATCTCCGGGTTGCAGAGTTTAATGGATAATTCAATAAGCGGATGTGTGCACCAGTGTGGGCTAACTTCACGTTGAGTTAATCCACCTATAGTGGGAGGGGAATGTAGCTTTGTACTCACATTACTGACCAATCAGAAGAGCTGGACTTGAGACTTGATGCAGACCGCTGGACTGCAGATACGATACAGAAGAGATGTTGATGAATAGCTTGTAAATGTAAACTACAGCAGGATGGAGACTGAGTTTATTTAGCCTGGAGGAGCCGTCCTCATCAGTCAGGGGCCAACTTTGTTTTACAGACACTCAGAGACTTTCAGAACTTAACATGGAGGGGGGCAAGATTTAAAAATCCAGATATTTTTGTTTCCTTGAAACCACATATTTCTGACTGCGTAGAAACAGAAATGACATGTTGTTGTTTAAATAAGATAAATAACATCATGAAATGGGCAGAAACTGCAGAATCAGTTGTTGAAGTTGGCTTCTGATTTCTGTTATGCACAATGACCGATTCTACTTTTTTAGACCAGGTCCTGCTAAGAACCTGCAAGATTTAGGGTGTTTAAATCTGGACCCAATTATTCTAAAAAAATAGTTTAGCTAAATCTGTAGTCCATCTGACAAGACCAGTATGGAGGATAAGTTGCTATGAAACCAAGTGGTCTGTTATTTAAAAAAGACATAATTATGATTTTAGTTAGAGAATCAAGGAGGAAAAACTGGAGAAGGTACAGAAACAGTTGAGATGTTGTTTGATCTGGAAATGGTGAAGTCTTTAGAAGATGTCTCCAGACTGTTTGTAGCTTCGTGAGCCAGCAGGGGGCGCTCTGTCAGCTGACCTCATGCTCCTCATGTTTACTGCTGCTAACAACAAAACAATGAGGAAGCTCTGGAGTAAAGCCTCCTAAAAGATGACACCAGAAGATCCCAACGATTAAACTTCATCATAAAGTTTATCTCTGATCCTGTAACATGATGATGATGATAATGATGATGATGATGTTCCCACCTTTCTGTCACAAACTGACCAATCAGAGTGCCTCTTTGTCTGCAGAAGACAAGCTTCATAACGGAGCCAAACATTCAAAGACAAAGAAAACATGTGCTTTGCACTGAGGTGAGTAAACACACGAACATTCACCTGAAGCTGTCCTTCGTCCTCATCATCAGTCCGTCCGTCTGTCCGATGCGGACTGATGATGCGTCGTATCGTTACGTATCTATCTTTGAAGGCTGGAGTTAAAGATGATCTGATTTTACTGTTTGCTTCTTTATGTCAGCTGATGATGAGCTGAGATGTTTTTTATGTGTTGATTTAATTTTATCTTGTTAAAATGTCTTGTTTGTCTTATTTTTTCCAAACTTCTCTGTGTTTATGTAACATAAAGTGGATCTTTGGTCTCAGTGATACTTTCCTGGTTAAGCGAGATGAAGCTGTCATGTTTGAAAGCAGCCCAGGCTTCTGATTGGTGGAGCAGAGCAGCCTGACAGTCAGCGTTCAGGGATAAGACTGTTTATTTGTGATGTTATCAGAGAAGAATCAGCTCTTCATGCCCTGTTGTTTCTTCTTCTCTGGTTCCAGGTGAGCAGAAGAAGACTCGTCTCCATGGCAACAGGAATGAATGTTAAAAACATGGCAAATAAAAGTGATGCAGCAAATCAGGAAATGATGAGTCTTTAAAAAATAGGTCATAAATATCAGGAGCATCAGGTGAGGTGGGCGGAGCTTGAGATTGAAACACTTTCTTTTGGTTGTTCACTTCCTGTCAGGTGACTTCCTGACAAATCGTCACCTAAGCTTTACTGTGGATCTGAACCCAGATCTGTGGACCCATGGTTGGTCCAGACAGCTCATAGATCCTGACAACTGATTGGTTCAGGTCCTGACAGGTGATTGCTTTAGACTCTTGACAGTTAATTGGTCCTATCTGTTTGGTCTGACCAGGTTTCAGAGATCCAGGACTCCTTTCAGCAGGTGGTTCTGGTTCAGTGAGACATTCGGGGACTGTTGGAACTTTTGATGTTCTGATGTTTGATGATTTTGATTTTCCAGGAGTTTCTTGTTTCTTTGTTCTGTTTTTCAGATTTTTACTGTTGAACTCGATCTGAGAAAATAAATTCTGCTTTTTGATTAAACCCTTTTGTTTCTTCAGCCTCATATTTCTCATATTCAGTCTTTGCTTTGTTTTGTTGTTGAGTTTGTTAGTAAATCGAGTTTGTCATCCTGCAAAGAAATCTGTGCAAAATAATCAAATTTCTTTTGCAAACATCCACAGATGTGAAGCAGAAAACTGTGAGAGACTCTGAAGTTGCTGTTGCGAATTTTGTCCATCTTTTTACGTGTATCTGATTAGATGATGGCTAATCAAACTGTCCAACCTGAGAGCAGACAGCTTCCTGTCCTTCACCACGCAGGCTCTGAGAGGGGAGTGTGTATTCTCCACAAGTACAAATCTTTTCTTATAACCATGCAAATCTTTCTCTGCACATATTGAGCTCATTTCAGTCTGTTTATCTTCCTGTGGCTCAGCTGCCGTTCAAACTCCTCATTCCGATCCAAGTGTCGCTCGGTGTTTGGAATCTTTGCTCTTTTTTCCAGAAGGAATTCTCCTCCTGCGACAGGTTTCCATCAGTGTCTGAAGAAATTAATCCATTAACACACCAGAAAAATGAGAGAAAATGTTGATGTTTTTGTATAATTGGACATTTTCTCGTGTATAAAAATGATCATCTGGCTGAGTTTTTGTTAATCGTCGTGTTTTCTGAAGGAATCAGATTGACTCAAAGGTTTGTGATGACTCGGGTCATGAAATAGCAGCATGTTATGTGTTAATAACAAGTTTATTATGGCTGTAAATCACAAAAACAAATAATTCAGTATCGACTGATATCACAACTTTTGTAACTAGATCTAATTCAGGATCCAGTGATCGATATGAGACAATGTCAAAGCTGATTTAACACAAACATTTTTATTCTTATCAGTTAATCAGCAAATGTCTAATTTTCTTCCTGAGATCAATCAGATATTTCAATAAAAACAATCTGTTCTTTAAGTAAAACCTGTTTGAGTCTTCCAGAGGTTAGAGATTCAGCTTCCAGCTGAACAATGACCCTCAGCTTCCTCCTGAAGAAACCCCACTGATTCAAGGAGAAACGTTTAAATGTGCTGGAGAGACGAAGAAAAGTCAGACCTCAAACCAGCTGAGAATCTGTATTATTTTAGCTTTGTCTCCCTCTGGTGGTGGAAAGCAGAATGACAGGCTGGTTCACAGCAGTGTTAATGTGGCCGTGTGTGTTGTGAGTTTTCCACTGGATCGGTATCTACATATTTACATTAAAGTGAGTCATAACAATGACAGTATGTTAACACAAGATACAAATATGAAGTTAAAATTTCCTCCTGTTTGTCTGGTGATCTATATGGTGAGCTATATGGGGTTTGCACAAAGACCTAATTTTAACTTTTATAAAATGTTGGATGAAACTACGAGCTGTATGTTGAAAAGTAAAAGGGCTGGGGTTCAGCTCCCATGGCTTTCCAATAAACTCAATTAAATTCATAAAAAAAACTTTGTACCTGAAAGGCAATTCAAGGCACTCAGATCAGTCATCAAGTTTAACAGTGTGGAAGTAAAACAGACAAACAAGAAGAAACGGGTCAGAAAACACAAGTAGCCGTGCAGTTAGGACATACTCGTAATAAAGTAAATAACATGAAATACAGTTAAATAAGTACTATAATACACTATTAAACATAATATATCATATAATACCGCACCATGTTAAAAAATAAAATATAATGGTACGCTGAGCAGTAAAGTGTTAATGATTATACAAGGTGTGCAAAAATAATGTAACAGTAGCTTAATAGAAAATAACAGTAGTGTACAGTAGAGTAATCAATCAGTAATTATGGTTCAATCACACAAAATAAGAGTGATCTGGTAATCTGAAGCTAAGCAGACAGGCCATAAACGTCTGGTGGCAAACCATGAGGACAGACAGACTGATGAACCCTTCAGGAGAACAATGGTTGGCAACCCAAGCAGATGAACAGCAGGCGGGTATAATTACTGGTCTGCTACAGTCCCAGTGGCTCAAAACCCAGCAGCTCCCCAGGTGCATTCACACCAGGACTCTGTTCGAGTGGACGGGAAATTCCCCCAAAATTTGCACATTTCTCTGTTTATGTAACATAAATTGGATCTTTGGTCAAATCAAGCAGATAACGAGCCTGACAGTCGGTGTTCAGGGATTAAATTTAAAATCACCCATGTTTCTGTGTGATTTCATGAATGGAAAAATCAACTCTTCCTGTCCCGTTTCCTCTTCCTCTCTGGTTCCAGGTGAACAGAAGAGGACTTGTCTCCATGGCAACAGGACTGAATGTGGAGAAATAAAAAGTGATGCAGCATGTCAGGAACCGATCAGGATAATTCATAGAGAACAAAAATATAATTTATTTTTGCTTTTTAAACTTTGCTTTTTACATCAGATCAATTTTGTTATAATATGCTGTTAAAACAGAAGAGTTGGTTTTATATTATTAAAATTTAAATAAAGCAACATAACCTATCATATTTCAGAATAAATCGACCAACACTGATATGAAATTCATAATAAATAATATAGAAAGTTCATGAGTGTCTGAAATAAAATCCCTTAGAGTGATAATAGATGAAAAATTGAGCCAGAAAAAACCAACTATGTTAATTTAAAAATATCTAAATCAATTTGTATTACAAGAACTATTGTGTGGAAGTGTGGGTGGAACACATTAGAAGACAATAAATTCAGGATGTTTACAATCCAGCTGCACAATGTAACGTTTATTATGATAAATCCGCAGTGAGATCCATGATATGCCGTTATTTATCACATTTTTGTAATAAAAGAGGTCGCTATCACTATATTGCTAAGAGACCTAGAAATTATGATGAAGCCACTTCCTGTCTAACTTTTGACCATTTAGCTTAAATTGACAGAAATGTCCAATCAGGAAAGCCATAACTTGAGAGAATGATGAGATGAGAAAAGGTTTGGTCACTGTTGATCTGTGTGTTATTTCTACAAAGTTCTGTTAGTAATAAATTCTGCTTTCTTCTTCTGGTCGGCCTTTATGCTGCTAAATCTATTCATACATTCATTTTACATCATTTTAGCCTCAGAATCTGACATCTGAGGCTGGAAACATCATGCTGACTGGAATTAAAAGGGTGGAACTTACATTAAAAAAACAAGATCGGAGTTTTAAGGTCTAAACCAGTTTCTCAAAAAGGCACAAACTATCAGTTTCAGTATTGATATTGTTGGAAAATTTATCCATAAAATAATGAAATCATATTGAAAGGAAAACATGGCATCCCTCTTCCATTCAGACTGAAAACTGCTGTTTTACTGTAGACGGGAGCAGGTTCCCAGCTGGACCATCGGAACACCTGTCTGCAGGTAGCTAAACAACAAACATAATGCTGGTATAATTGTCACGTGACCTGAGACCCGAGACGGTTTTTAATGATCACAATAGGCTATTGATCCTGATTGATAAAGACGTTCGTGTTGAACATCCGTCAAGACGCCGTCTTTCGGACCGGAAATACATGTCCTTTCATAATAACAGCAACAATAAATCTCTGCCACCACAGGGACGAGCAGCTGTCGTGTTACGCGCATTTTTACTAATCGGTTTGTTTTCATTGATTTGAAGAAGAAAGACAAAATATTTAGAACTTTTAGCTCATGTTTTCATGGCAACAGCTTAGTGAAACCTCTTGTGTCAGAGACAAAAACAAAAAATGTCCTTGTTTTTGTTGTTCTTTTGCTGTTTACACAAACGGGAAATTAACCTCGATATGGATTAAAAAATCTCATAGATGAGAAGAAATAATCCTGATCACTTGATCTGTGCTGCTTCTTTTATACTGAAGGCCCAGGCGCAGCTTCCTGCGTTGTTGCCGCTAACGCGGTGCGTCTTGACGCAGCGGGTAGCCGCTGGTGCGTCAGAAGGATTCAGACCGAGAGATGCCGTAACAGCAGCAACAGCAGACACCGACACGAGCAGAGACCCCATCCGCCTCCTGAGTCCGGTTCTCCGGGCTGCATCTCATGCTCTGGCCGTGTCGCAGCGCGTCAGTCCGGATTTACATCGACGGAGAGAAGCGGAGGAGCGGCGGCAGCATCTGGAGGTAAGAGGAGACTGAGGAGGAGGATGAGGAGGGAGGGAGAGAGAGGGGAGGGGGGCAGGGCGTGAAGAAGGAGAGTGGGACCGGACTGTCCGCGCAGTTGCAGGCTGAACGAACCGGGGCTGCTCCTGCGGTTCTTCCTACAAACGCGGATGAGGCGCTGAGGCCGGCAGGGATGCTCCTGACGAGCTGATGCGACTCCGCCAGCATCTTGATGCGTGCGCGCATCTGCGCGTGCGTGAATGTGGTATCCGGGCGCGGCTCAGTTGAGATGAAGAGAATATGATGATGATGATGTCACTGACAGATGACCAGCACCAAGGTCGCGTCCAGTGAGGTTTAGGAGGCTTCACGCGTCACGTGATGTGACGTGTATTACAGGTTAATGTGTGCCTGTATATTTGGAGTCAGTCATGATTTTAATCCATAAATTATCAAAGGACACTGAAATAATTCAGCTGATCGATCAAAAGATGGACAGAATGATTGATTACTGATTCAGCTGTTGTTTAGTTGTTTTACGACAGATTGATGAATGCAGAATATTTATCTTCTGGTTTCTGTGTGTGTGTCCTGATTGGACAGAGTGTGTTCAACAGTCAGGCTGCTGTGCTCTGATCCCAGACCAGGACCAGGATCAGGATCAAGATCAGAGAGCTGTCAACTTCACTGCAGCAGTTTTTCCCTCAGACACACTTGTTGTCCTGCAGACATGACTCAGGGCTGAAGAACCCGCAGCAGACTGGACTGGTGGTGTAACGTGCACGTTAGCTGATGGGAAAACACAGCCACACTGATTGAAACCTCGTGCTGTGTGAAAGAGGTTCCTGTTACCGCCAGGCTGCCTCTGATTTTGTCATTATGAGTGGATCAGCATAACGAAGGTGTGAGGAAGAGTTTGTGTTCAGGATGTTATTCATCTTCCTGCTGCTGTCAGCAGAGCTTCCTCTTCCTCTTCCTCCTCCTCCGCCTCCTCCCTCTGCAGCTCCTCTGAGGGACAATATTGTGTTTCTATAACATCTCCTCGGCCTTATCCTGGTAAGACCGAAGCCATCTGGACCTGATAAAGAGCCCTCTGGAGCCACTGACTGTAATTGTCCATGCATCTACAGGAGCGCATAAGGGACAAACCAAACCTGACTCCAGTGTTTTATCGTTTGACTTTAAAATTGCATCATGTACAGAAACAGAGACAAGGCCATTTTAGTATAATCAATCAGAAAACCGATCCGCTGTTTGACATGAAGATTTCACAAACATCTGCTTCATCTTCCTCTCGTTCCCTTCCATCTTTGTTTCCCAGGATGCTCTGGGGTTTCCCAGTGGGTCTGTGAAGATGAGCGTGACATCATGGTTCCTGGTGAGCAGTTCTGGCACTCGGCACCGCCTCCCCCGAGAGATGATCTTTGTGGGTCGAGAGGACTGCGAGCTGATGCTGCAGGTGAGCATTATCAGGTGTTTCCTTCTCAGAAGAAACACACATGAAACACACACAATGGAAAAACACGCCTCTTGGTGGTTTGTTTTTCCCATTTGTTTGTATTGCATTTCTTATGTAAAGAAAATGAACAAAAATATTTTAAACTGGTGACATGAAAGCGTGTATTAAAAAAAAAGGGGGGGGGGGGGGGGCTGCAGACGTTTTCACCCTCTTTCCTATGAGGTCAGTAAATAAGCTCTGCTGCTACCAGTTGCCTTCAGAAATCTCATAATGGGTTAAATAAGGTCCACTTGTGTCCAGTCTGTCACATGATCTGAGTATATATACATACACCTGTTCTGGAAGGCTACAGTCTGAAACACCACTAATTAGAAGACGCCATGAAAACCAAGCTCTCCGAACAGGACAGGGACACAGTTCTGGAGGAAAATATATCAGAGTTCATGAAATCCATCACCACAACATGAAAGGAATATGGGACCACAGCAAACCTGCCTAGAGAGGACTATGCACCAATGCCCAAAGACCGAGGAAAAAGGGCATTAATCAGAGGGCACGTTCGAACTCGGGTGCGGACCAAACAACCAAACTTGCAAGTGAGTGCCAGTGCTGTTAGCTTTCAGTGCCACGGCAAACAAACCATCTAGTGAACTGAAGAGAGGATGTGTCATAGCGCAACAGGCCTGGTATCTCGCTGCCTCACCTGTTTCTCATGCTGTAAAGATTCTGCTGGAAACATTAGGTTTGAACACCAAAGTAAAAACAGAAACCCCAAGACTGAATAATTGTGGTTGCTCCATTGTTTTTTTGCAGTGAACGAGTTGTTTTCAGTCCTGGCCAATCAGTGAGACGGCTTTGCTTCTTCTTTCTTCTTGGCCAGTGGCTTTTTTGGGGGAAATATTGCCCTTAATGTGAAGTTCTTGTATTCCTGACGTTTTCCAGGCAGTTTGGTCTGCTTGAGTAAAACCAAACCAAATGAAGGTGTGGATTTTTTTTAACTGAACTGTCCTCCAGACTGTCCTGGTATGAATGCGCCCAGAGAGAGAACAAAGCCCCATTTCCACCCAGCTTGGTACTGGGTGATACACTTTTTTTTTGGTGTTTCCACAAAACTGCAAATGGTGCCAGAAAATCTGATCCGACTATAAAGGATAGACTTTGAGACGCTGCAATCCATTGATTGGTTGAAGAAATCTCGTGCAACCCAGCAAAACGAACAAAGCAGGAATGGCTCAATCTTTACAAATACCATGGAAGTAAAGAACACAAAATACTGGATGTCCACCATTCTTCTCCTTTGTTTCTGTGTCGCGATCTTCTTCATTATGTTCAGGGAAGGTGTGCCGCTATTTCATCATCTATTGTCATTTGGCTGATACCCCTCCTACCAGGTAAAGGTACGGCTGGTCGTGGAAATGCAACAAAGATCAGTTTACTGAACCAAACCGTACCAAAACATTCTTTCCTCAACTGGTGTAATGCCAAAATAAGCACCCCTGTCTTGAAAGGCACCTTCCCAGAACTTAAATTTATTACTAAAGTCACTGAACATCAAAAGAGACGAATGGCCTTGTGACCTTCACCACCTTTAAAAACTTAACAATAACAACCGCTACCTCACATTTATCAATCATCATGTTCTCCGTGTACTGTCAAAAGTAAATGATGCTGAGTTCAGGGGGTGATGACTGGAAGGGTGCTTTTTGTGGCAGGGGCACTTATTTTGGCACAACAACAGACCCCTTGTGAAAACGGGGCTAAGGAAACCAAAGGCCTTGATGAAGGGTTTATAAACTCCACTGCAGAGACTACTGGATCTATCCAAATTTACCCATCCACAGGAACGATGGAGGGAGCTGAACCCAGGGAAATTCTTGAGGAAATCTAGTTTGAGTCTTCCAGAGATTTGAGACTTATTTTATTTTTTATTTAACCTTTATTTAACCAGGTAAAAAAATGTTTGAGAACTAGTTCTCATTTACAAACATGACCTGGCCAAGAGGCCCCAGCAGGAATAAATAACGTACATACATATAAACAGACAACTGTGCATACACAGGACCACAATACAACAATACAATACAAATAAAAAAAAACGCAGAGTGAGTACAAATATATAAAAATGAAAGGGGGAAAGGGAGTAGAACACAGTGTATAAGACGGATTTATGTGAGAGAAAAAGTAGTGGGTAAATGTTTGTATATAAGGGCGAGTCAGCATCGTCAGCAGGAACAAGTATCTACAATAATCTGTTGAAGTCTCTGTCTAAACAGAGAAACAGATATCAGAGCTGGAAGTTTGAGAGTGTTCTGCAGTGTATTCCAGTCATATGCAGCGGCAAAGTGGAAGGCGTTACGGCCAAAAACAGTGGCGGTTTTGGGAATGATGAGCTTAATAAATTCGGTTGACCTGGTGTGATAAGTGCTGCGAGCGAGGTGGAGAAGAGATGAGAGATAGAAAGGTGTCTTGTGTAAGATTGACTTGTAAATAAAAAGAAACCAATGATGGAGTCGCCGAGTGTGAAGGGAGGGCCAGCCCACCAATTTATAGAGATCACAGTGGTGGGTGTGGAAAGGGGCGTTTGTGGCAAAGCGTATGGCTGAGTGGTAGAGAGTGTCTAGTTTTTTAAGGGCTGAGCTTGGTGCCATTTTATAAATGATGTCGCCATAGTCAAAAATTGGGAGTAAAGTCAGTTTGACTAAAGTGCATTTGGTTGCGTAAGTGAAAGAGGCTTTATTACGGAAAAGAAACGCTAGTCTGGCTTTTATTTTGGCTTGGAGATTATTTATGTGGGTGACGAATGACAGAGATGAATCCAGCCAGATGCCCAGGTACTTATAGGAGTTGACATAATCCAAAGCCGTGCCGTCTAGGCAGGTGAGTATTGGTAGGGTGTCAGCGCCAGTTTTCCGACTAAAAAGGATGCACTTTGTTTTACTGGAGTTGAGGCGAAGGTGAAGGTTGTGGAAGGACTGCTCTACTGAAGTGAGGCTGAGTTGATGAACAGCTGCAGCAGCTTGTGGGGAGGGGCCGACTGAATACAGAATGGTGTCATCGGCGTACAGGTGGATCCGAGAGCTGCCAGCAGCTTTATCTATGTCATTGATGTAAATGGAGAAAAGGGTGGGGCCCAAAATAGACCCTTGAGGCACACCTTTGGAAATAGTGAGTGGTTCTGACATGATATTTTCTGCTTTCACTAACTGGGCACGGTCAGAAAGGAAGCTGGAGAACCAGTCACAGCAGGAGATGGACAGACCAATACTGGAGAGCCTTTGTAGAAGGATCTTATGGTCAACTGAATCAAATGCCTTGGCAAGGTCAATAAAGGTGGCTAAGCAGACCTGCTTGGAGTCTAGTGCTGTGATGACATCATCCAGGACCTTCGCGGTGGCTGTTATACATCCATGGCCAGGCCGAAAGCCAGACTGCAGGTCAGATAGAATGTGGTTTGAGTCAAGGAAGCAGTTTAGTTGTTTGAGCACTAGCTTCTCCAAGACCTTGGCTAAACACGGAAGTATGGAGATGGGTCGGTAGCAGTTTGGATCCGTGCCGCAGCCACCTTTGAAGAGTGGAGAAACCATGGCTGATTTCCAGTCGGAGGGGAGGATGGAGTACTGTAAGGACCTATTAAACAGACTTGAGACAGGTGCTGCAATAATGTGAGCAGCTGCTTTCAGGAACATGGGATGAAGACCATCAAGGCCAGCAGATTTGTTTGGATCCAGCTTAGTGAGCTCATCCTGCACTTCTAAGATGGAGAAAGGTGAGAAGGAAAAAGGTGTGTTGTTCAATGGAGAAGGCTGAGAATCTAATGAGGCTGAGTCGACCTCACTTGCTGAAGCCAAATCTGGACCTGCGACAGGGGAAACTTGGGTCGCATTGACGAAGTGATGGTTGAGAAGTGAGGCCATGCGAGCCTTATCAGTAATAACAATGTCATTGAATATCATAGAGATTGGTAGCTGAGGGGAGGCAAGCTTATTCTCCATGATCTTGACGGTTTTCCAGAACTTCCTCGCATCAGAGCCACAGGTGGAAAATTTCTCCTTAAAATGGGAGATTTTAGCGTTCCTGATGGCCTGTGTTGTTTTGTTCCTGAGTTGCCGAAAGGCAAGCCAGTCCGCTGGGGATTGTGTGGAGCGGGCTTTCCGCCAAAGGGTGTTCTTATGATGGATAAGTTCAGCCAGATCATGGGAAAACCAGGGGCTATAACGATTCTTGATTCTGCATTTTCTCAAAGGAGCATGTTTATTGACAATTAGACTGAATGTATTTTTGAAAAAACACCATGCCTCATCCAGGGAGGGAGCAGAGCCAACTCTATCCCAGGTCACCGCCTCAACATCCTGAAGAAAGGCTTGCATGTTAAGATTCTTGAGAGAGCGCTTGGTTACAATGACTGGGGGTCTTTTGACTGAACAGCCAATGCGTACACAGGCAATAGCACAGTGATCGCTTATTTGGCTGAAAACACCAGACTGATAGTTAGATGGGGTGTTGGTGAGAATGAGGTCAATCAGCGTGGAAGATGAGGGAGATTTTAGATTTGGTCTGGTGGGCTCAGATATTAATTGAGTAAGATTTAGAGCATCAAATTGCTGCAAAACTGTGTCAGGAGGGTTAACCATATCCCAGTTTAGATCACCCAAAAGAACAAACTCAGAGGTTGTGAATGGTACAAGGAGCTGACTAATGGCTGAGAGTGCAGAAGCTGGTGCAGAAGGTGCTCTGTAGCAGACAGCAACAGTGAGAACAAAACTGGCTGAAAGTCTAAGCTTTAATATCAGCAACTCAAACTGTTTGGGGACAGACTTAGATAGAACAGAAGCACATTGCAAATGATCTTTAACATACATGGCTACACCACCGCCCCTAGTGGCTCTGTCTTTACGAAATACATTATAACCTGGTATAAATATGTCCTGATCAGTGACACTTTTTTTTAACCAGGACTCGGAAACAGCTAAAACATCAGGATTAGCAGTATGTAACAGTGTTTTTAAAAGATCAAAATGCTTTGGATTTAGCAGGCTGCAGATATTTACATGTAAAAACCCCAGGGATTTGCGGTTACAGAAGTCTCTGAATAACAGTTGTGAAGTAGCAGTAGGATTATCTATACCAGGACCAGGATTTGGGTGAACATTCCCAGAGATAAAAAGCATGAGAATAATTAACAAGCGCCAGATGGCAGCACCGAGGGAAAGTCGTTGTTTAACCTTTACTGAAGGCATAACCGCGAACAGAGAGTTAGAGTCAGAGAGCTGCTGCAGCAACATGGATGAAAAGGTCGGAATAAGATAAAATACCTGAGTGGTAGGAAGTCCGAGAGATATCGTAGTCCAGAAGGATGAGACATCTGTAGGCTGTAGGGTAAAGTCCATTGTACTCCCATAGCGCAGCACTATAGCAGGTCCAGGTGGGGGCTTGCAGGCAGGTCTGACAGCCTCTGGCTGTGTGTGCAGGACAAATCCGAGTAGCATAGTCCAGAAGGACAATGTAGTTAGTACGGAGAAACGCATGTTACAACGAGTAAAAGCACACAGACTCGAGACAGAACGTGCGCAACCAGGAAACTCCGGCGCCGCGGCCAGTCCGAGCTGTGGAGGTCTTTAAGCCGCTGATTGTGTTTGTAAACACACAGCGACGCGACCAGATCCACAGAGATCCACAGAGGAAAAAAAAATAGTCCCACTGGATGGTCAGCCAGCGACTAACCATAAAAGCCACCAAAATGTCAAACAGTAATCCAATTGGCCAGA